>NC_064616.1:869056518-870306518 GCF_023898315.1 Schistocerca nitens
TGGTCAGGTCCAGACTGGTGTAAAATTCTGTGGAGTGACGAGAGCAAATTTAATTTAATGTCGTCTGATGGTATCAAGTACGTTCGACGTCCTGTAAATAAAAGATACGACTTTCGGTACCAGATTATCACGGGAAAATATGGAGGTGGCGGTGTCACGGTTTGAGGATGTTTTTAACGCTCTACAGTTGGACCATTATTTCGAATTGTAGGTTATACGGATCGGTTCGTCTACGAAAAAGTATTGGAGACTCAAATGCTGCCATACACTACACACTATACGTCCCAGCTGGTTGGTATTTTCAAGAAGATAACGATCCCAAGAACAAGTCTCAGAACATTAGTGATTTTTTGAAACGCACGTTTAGGAGTGGCCAAGTCAAAGTCCGGATTTGAACCCTAAGGGAACATCTGCAGGAGGAGTTGGATCGCAGAATAAGAAAATTATTCGAACAAAGACGCTTTTTTTGAAGCTCTCAGAAATTAGTGGGATAAAATGCCGATGGATCGCTTCCAAAAGTTTGTCGTCTCAGTGCCGGCGCGGTGTGAGGCTGTCATAAAAGCCAAGGGATATCCCAATAAATACAGATTTTCTTATTACGGTAGATGATAATTATGTGTAAAAATGTTTTTTTCAACAATGTCAAAACACTTTTGCTGCCGGCCGCGGTGGTCTCGCGGTTCTAGGCGCGCAGTCCGGAACCGTGAGACTGCTACGGTCGCAGGCTCGAATCCTGCCTCGGGCATGGATATGTGTGATGTCCTTAGGTTAGTTAGGTTTAAGTAGTTCTAAGTTCTAGGGGACTGATGACCACAGCAGTTGAGTCCCATAGTGCTCAGCGCCATTTTTGAAAACACTTTTGCTCCACTATTGTCCTCATTAAAAAATTTACACTATTATGTTGCTACCAAGGGATACTTGGTCACTATTCTTAGAACTTTGAATATCCATCAATGAAATAAATTACTGGTTTTCGTGTTTCATATTTGTTTTTAATTAATCCAATTAATATGAATGTCAAAATACTTTCGATCGCTATTGTATCACGCTAGTTCTGTCTTTAACAATAAGTATTTCTTCTCAGTAGTCGCCGGAAAACGTTCGTAGTGGCCAGTTGCATCGTAACTGTTATCTTTACCGCACGCCGTGATTCAGCAGCTGGCTGGGCCTAGCAAATCCGCTGACGTGACAGGACACAGCTTTTCTCGACCATCAGGTGCCACATACCTACGACATCTTAACACAAAAAATATAAGAAAACTATAAAAACAACTTAACAATTCTTCATTCTCCTAGTCCATATAATTCGATAATAAGTTCCAGCGATACAAACAAGTGATGCACTTTTTTTGGGCTGAAGACGGTTTGGCGCATTACAAGTACTACTAGGCAGAACGTCCACAGCTCTTCACAGAACATGAGAGGGGCTCGTCTGCCCTGTAAAGTAGGATAGATTGTGATCTGTGGCATCTCTGCCGACAGAGCACAATGCTGGTGGACGCACAAGTGTTTCGGAGCACTCCGATCGTCGTACATTGTTGACCGTGGAGCTCCGCAGCAAACCACCCCTACGTGTTCACATGTTGAAACAACGACGTCGTCAATTGCGATTGAATCGGCCACGGGACCATCGGGATTTGACCGTAGGTCAATGGAAAAGTGTCGGCTCTTCCGCTGAATCAAATTTTTGCTACACTAGGTCGCTTGTCTCTACAAACGTCGTCATCGAGGTGAACGGCGGATCGAAACGTGCAGCGTGCCACGGACGCAGGCTGGTGGGAGCAGTATTATGCTATGGGAGACATTCTCCTATGCTTGCATGGGACCAGTGGTATTAATCGAAGACACGCTGAAAACTGCGAACCACCTGCATTCCTCGATGATCGATGTCTTCCCCGACGGTAATGTCAAATTTCACCAGTATAATTCTCCGTGCCTCGGAGCATTATAGTGAACTCACGTTGGTGTCTCATCGACCAAACTCGCCTGAGGTAAATTCGATGGAACCCATCTGGGTCGCTGTCTAGGGCCATCACCGAGTGCGCAGATAAATGCCCCCTTATTTAAGCGAATCACAGCGAATCACATGACCTGTGCGTAGTCATCGGATACCACATACCTCCACAAACCTACCAACAAACACTGTCGGATCCCTGATACGCAGAATCAGTGTGTATTTCGTTCCATAGACGGGCAAACAAGCTACTAAGCAGGTGGTCATAATGTTTTGGCTCATCGTATATATATATATATATATATATATATATATATATATATATATATATATAACATCGTGGCAACTGTATTTTGGCTGTCGTTCAATTTGCTGTATTAATATAGTAATTAATTTGGTATGACAATAATCTGACAGTTCTGCAGCTACCATGTCATATGTTGACAAAGCACAAGCATTGTTATACTTACATATATCCATTATCTGCATGTATATATGAAGGGCTTATTTCAACAGTGGTACAAGTCCATTACCTCCACGTTTCGGTCTATAACGCTTCTGACATTAATGGTCCAAACAAACAGAAAGAAAGGTTCATCTCTAGCAAGAAGCCATATGCTTGAATATGTCTGGTATCTCAACTGCAGATTTTTCAGCGCTCATTTAACTTTAGGACTCTGTATCTCAGAATGAAGAAAAGTGGACTTGTATCACTATTGAAATAAGCTTTTTGCATATGGCTGCAGTATGTTAATAGTAGCCTATGTTTACAGAAAACGTAGGATTGTTAATTTACTGGGTGGGCTT
Organism: Schistocerca nitens; assembly: GCF_023898315.1. Lineage (NCBI taxonomy): Eukaryota > Metazoa > Arthropoda > Insecta > Orthoptera > Acrididae > Schistocerca > Schistocerca nitens. The sequence goes on from NC_064616.1 coordinate 869,059,280, forward strand.
TTTTTTATTTGACTTGTATGTTTCTATCAACTTATATTTCCGATAATTTTTCGTAAATTATGAAATTCTCGTACGTATTGCGTTGACACTCTGACATACGTTTCCAGAGTATGTATGTAAGCAACGATGTTAAGATTTTATTTTGGTGTCCGTCATATTTGACCGTGTCTTTCATATTTGACTGTGTACTGCGCTTTGTATTTATCTATCTTTTTTTTTTGAGTATTTCAGTTTTAAAAAAATTAACAGCACCTACGATCGCTGTAAACATGGACTACTACTAACACACAGCAACCATAAATATATGCACAACCAAATATTGTATATATGATCTATGTAACAGCACCTATACTTCGAAAACATCTGACATTGTAGCTGCAGAACTGTCAAATTACTGTCGTAACAAGTTAATTACTACGTTAATACAGCATATATAGAACGACAGTCAAAATACAAAATGGCTCTGAGCACTATGGGACTCAACTGCTGAGGTCATTAGTCCCCTAGAACTTAGAACTAGTTAAACCTAACTAACCTAAGGACATCACAAACATCCATGCCCGAGGCAGGATTCGAACCTGCGACCGTAGCGGTCTTGCGGTTCCAGACTGCAGCGCCTTTAACCGCACGGCCACTTCGGCCGGCAGTCAAAATACAGTTGACATGAAGTTATACGTATGTCAATCCATTTAGACAATATATACGTAAGTAGCAGTCCATGCTCGGTGTTCTAATATAACATGAAAATCTGTGATGAAAATAATATCGCGCAGAACGTAACGCAAGTCACTCGATAACGGCAATTCAGCCGAAACAGATCTGTGGTAAAAGTGAAAGAATTAAAAATGAATATCAGACAGCAGTGTGTCTGCACACACCACATAAATACGTCACTTGGCGACTTATACTATATGCAAGCCCTATGGAACGTAAACAATCTTAAAAAGCTTTATTTAAGTTACTATTTCCCTGTATCTGAATTCAACCTAAGAATAGGATCACAAAAGTATTTATTAATCAGCACCTGCAAACGAAGGTAGATGTAAGTGATAGTCCCGATAATAAAGGAAGCAGGTAGCAGTATCTTTGGTACTAGTATTACAAGCATGTCTTGTCTAAAAATATGTACAGTGGCTATATTCCTGCCTAGTCTGTCTGCAGTATGGCAGAAGGAGCATCCAGTTTTTCGTAGCCTTATTATGCGACCCCATTCAAACTCAGGTGTTGATAATGGCGTCTTTGACGCCTTAAAGGCATTCTCGACTAATATCAACCCACCACTTCCAGTCTTGAAGGTAACTACCGCTCATGACCGTAACAGCGTGTATTTAAAGCAAACCTGATTTGCATCCTCATAGTGGCGCTACGAGTGCCAGTCTTAGGCGACTGGATCGAAATTTGAACAGACGTCGTCTTTCAGATGTAGAAACATGTCTATCAATTTTCGTTTATTTAGCACAATTATTCTTGGTTTTGCGATTTTTTTTCCGTCAGTGTATTTGGTTCATCTTATATCACAGGTGTAACGGGACATCCTCCTCTAGCATTAACTTTCCTGAACGGTAGTTGTCGATACCAGTATCATTTTTTTTCGAATTTTGGACAGGTCAGTATTATCTCAGTCGCTTTTCTGAAAACTTTCGTATAATTTTATACATAGTATGTTATATTTCAACCTAAAATGAAAAGAAATTTTGGAAATTTGTTGGTTCAAATGGCTCTGAGCACTATGGGACTCAACTGCTGAGGTCATTAGTCCCCTAGAACTTAGAACTAGTTAAGCCTAACTAACCTAAGGACATCACAAACATCCATGCCCGAGGCAGGATTCGAACCTGCGACCGTAGCGGTCTTGCGGTTCCAGACTGCAGCGCCTTTACCCGCACGGCCACTTCGGCCGGCCCGGAAATTTGTTGTAATTTCCTATGAGACCAAACTGCTGAGGTCATCAGTTCCTAGGCCTGCACACTACTTAATCTAACTTAAACTAACTTACGCTGAGGACACACACACCCTTGCCCGAGGGAGGACTCGAACCCCCGACGGGGGAAGCCAATCGAACCGTACAAGGTGCGGCAACCCCGTGCTGCCATGAAAAGGAATTACTTTATAAAATATCTTAGTTTGTATGTTATAATCGATAAGTACTAGCTCTGAATTTACAGTTAAAATTATTTTCTTAGAAACATTTGAAATTACAAATTATTTGCACACTTAAAAGTTCTATTATTAATTACGCAATCCTGTACTGTTCACTATGTTTATTTCTGGATTAATTAATGAAATAATAATCGAAATTCATAATGCAACGAAAAGTAGTAGGTGTTCAGTTGTTAAGAAAAATTGCAAGCCCTTTAGAATATTGTTATTTCTGCAGAGTGTAGGAGTCGTAAGCTTGCCTCTGATGTGATCGGACATATTTTTGTATAATAGGTGCGAACAATGTAATTTCGACTTTGTTAATGTGAAAAGTCAAATTACTGTATGATATACTAAAATATGAGAAAATCAGTGGAAAATATATTTACCTAAAAAAATTCTGCATCAACTATCATCCAATTTATTTATTTCAAATCAACCGTGAGGACCTGATGTGCGATTTTCAGCTTCAACAATCAGACCCCTAGACAAGAAGAACAGGAGGCATCTCAACATGACAAGCTAAGTAATCTTGAAAGTTTATTGTAATCTTCGCTCCTCTCAAATCTTCATAAAAGACTTTGCTTATTAATTACTTGGACTGGGCATTGTTTAATGTAGACAATAGATGGAAGAAGGAAGGAGGGGGGAGATTACACAGGGAATAAATCAACGTTGGAAATACCTGCTGGAAATTTGTCGTGTAGAAATATCGTTATATGTGTAGAAATATCGTTATCTCTCTTTGCTCGGACGCACTAGGGATTTGTTAGTGGGGTTATGACAGTCGGAAAAACAGCAGTAGGTGGGCATCGAGCAGTGAAATAGCTGCGTCGGAAAGGAAGTGGAGAGGAGAGGACAGCTCGCAGGTTTGTGTGGTGTGGGCGCATTCCACGCGAGTGGCAGCTGCCCGGTGCAAGCTGCCGCGATACCCCCGCGCGATTAGCGGCAGAGCACGCCACCGGCGCCACACAATCCTATCGGCGCCCATTAGCACCCTGATAACACGTGTCCGCGGCCCTACGCCTCTTACCTTCCATTTAACCGTGTGCGCGCTTTCTGATATTGGACTTACAATACTACCCGGAGGTTTTATTTCACAAGAAGTGTCGTACATTCCCGAACAGGAATTTCATTGTACGAGCTCCCTCGGCGTCCTTTACACTACGTACCCTTAATCAGTAAGCGCTATGGCCACCCAGCGACCAGCCTCAGTTACGTGTAATTTTGGTAGCTAGGCAACAGTTCCATACCTTAGATTAGTTTATTACAAAAAAAAAAAAAAAAAAAGAACCGTGCTGACAATGAATTGCGATTACTTATACATCATCTTGTAGGACTTCTTTGTTTTCCGTGGAACTGGTAGTCAAATGCTACAGATCGTTTTAAAAATTAATGCTCCGCGACTTTTACAGGGCGGAGAACAGCTGATTTTGAAGATGTGAATGTTAAAAAGTTCATTTACGATTCCCATTTTCATTTACTAATATGTTCTGACATGATAGTTTGGGGCACCTCTTCGATGAGGAAGAAAATGTTCAAAATGGTTCAAATGGCTCTGAGCACTATGGGACTTAACATATGAGGTCATCAGTCCCCTAGAACTTAGAACTACTTCAACCTAACTAACCTAAGGACATCACACACATCCATGCCCGAGGCAGGATTCGAACCTGCGACCGTAGCAGCAACGCGGTTCCGGACGGAAGCGCCTAGAACCTCTCGGCCACAGCGGCCGGCGAAGAACATATTTTTTGCACAGGAGCGTGCACGTGGTGTGAGCTCCAGAATCATTTTAGACAGGTCTTTAAACAGTAGTGCATACTAACAAGTCTCAAAGTACATTTACAGCCTGAGTTACACTACAGGCCATTAAAATTACTACACCAAGAAGAAATGCAAATAATAAATGGGTATTCATTGGACAAATATGTTACACTAGAACTGACATGTGATTACATTTTCACGCAATTTGGGTGCTTAGATCCTGAGAAATCAGTACCCAGAACAACCACCTCTGGCCATAATAACGGTCTTGATACGCCTGGACATTGAGTCAGACAGCTTGGATGGTGTGTACAGGTACAGCTACCCATGTAGCTTCAACACGATACCACAGTTCATCAAGCGTAGTGACTGGCGTATTGTGACGAGCCAGTTGCTCGGCCACCATTGACCAGACGTTTTCAATTGGTGATAGATCTGGAGAATGTGCTGGTCAGGGCAGCAGTCGAACATTTTCTGTATCCAAAAAGGCCCGTACAGGACCTACAACATGCGGTCGTGCATTATCCTGCTGAAATGTAGGGTTTCGCAGGGATCGAATGAAGGGTAGACCCACGGGTCCTAACACATCTGAAATGTAACGTCCACTGTTCAAAGTGCCGTCAATGCGAACAAGAGGTGACCGAGACGTGTAACGAATGGCACCCCATACCGTCACGCCGGGTGATACGCCAGTATGGCGATGACGAATACACGCTTTCAATGTGCGTTCACTGCGATGTCGCCAAACACGGATGCGACCATCATGATGCTGTAAACAGAACCTGGATTCATCCGAAAAAATGACGTTTCGCCATTCGTGCACCCAGGTTCGTCGTTGAGCACACCACCGCAGGCGCTCCTGTCTGTGATGCAGTGTCAAGGGTAACCGCAGCCATGGTCTCCGAGCTGATAGTCCATGCTGCTGCAAACGTCGTCGAACCGTTCGTGCAGATAGTTGTTGTCTTACAAACGTCCCCATCTGTTGACTCAGGGATCGAGACGTGGCTGCACGATCCGTTACAGCCATGCGGATAAGATGCCTGTCATCTCGACTGCTAGTGATACGAGGCCGTTGGGATCCAGCACGGCGTTCCGTATTACCCTCCTGAACCCACCGATTCCATATTCTGCTAACAGTCATTGGATCCTGACCAACGAGAGCAGCAATGTCGCGATACGATAAACCGCAGCCGGTCGAAGTGGCCGTGCGGTTCTAGGCGCTGCGGTCTGGAACCGCGAGACCGCTCCGGTCGCAGGTTCGAATCCTGCCTCGGGCTTAGATGTGTGTGATGTCCTTAGGTTAGTTAGGTTTAACTAGTTCTAAGTTCTAGGGGACTAATGACCTCAGAAGTTGAGTCCCATAGTGCTCAGAGCCATTTGAACCATTTTTGATAAACCGCAATCTCGATAGGCTACAATCCGACCTTTATCAAAGTCGGAAACGTGATGGTACGCATTTCTCCTCCCTACACGAGGCATCACAACAACGTTTTATCAGGTAACGCCGGTCAACTGCTGTTTGTGTATGAGAAATCGGTTGGAAACTTTCCTCATGTCACCACGTTGTAGGTGTCGCCACCGACGCCAACCTTCTGTGAATGCTCTGAAAAGCTAATCGTTTGCATATAACGGCATCTTCTTCCAGTCGGTTAAATTTCGCGTCTGTAACACGTCATCTTCGTGGTGTAGGAATTTTAATGGCCTGTAGTGTAGTATGTTGTTAACAGTAAGTCACTGTTCGTAACATTCGTAAGCAAGGGGGCTATTCGGAAAGTAAGGAACGATCGGTCGCGAAATGGAAACAACAGTGAAGATCTAAACTGTTTTATCTGCAACAGTTAGCTACACCTTCCAGCTACTTCTCCACATAGTCGCTGCTCCGATTTAGACGTCTGTCTTAGCGATACACCAACTTTGCAATTCCCTCGTCATAGAAGGCAGTCTCCTGTGCTTTCCAGCAGTTTCCTACGCTGGACTGCAGCTCGTTGTCTGTGCCAAAATGTTGTCTTCATAGTCAGCGGTTCATTTGAGCAGAGATGAAAATCAGAGGGAACCAAGTCCGTGCTGTATGTTGGGTGATCAAACACTTCCCATGGAAAACGCTGCAAGAGCGTCCTCATTGACCCTTCAGCGTAAGTGCTGAGAACTGTCATGAAGTAGGAAATGCGTGACAGTTACCTTATGTGGGGTTGCATGAAATCAGGCGAAATCTCTCGGAAAGATTCCTACTTGGCGGGAGACACTGTTTTCAAGTAATCTTTACGGGTCCACTGTGTGCTCAGAACTGAGAAGTGCGATGCGACACTAGCTATGGGCATACTAGAGGTTCTGCCCAATACATCAGTGCAAAGATTCATCGAATTTTTGCTGTGGTTTCCATTTCGCAACCGATCGTTCCTTACTTTCTGAGTAGCCCTAGTACAATACTAGGAGTAGAATTGACTTACACATTCTACCGCAGTGCGATGATGTGGCACAGATTACAATCAGGTATTCAGCCATAAAGATCTTTGGCCACCTACTCATTGATGTGAAAAATCTTCCAGGTAATAAAATGAAACTAACTTCAGAAACTAACTGGAATGATACCTGCTTGATAACTCTTCTTAATCCGTAAAATTATTTTTTAATGTGTAATACAAAATTTTTTTCGTTGAGAAAGTGTATTATAATTTTAGACTAAGTGGCCGGTACACATCATAGTGCGAGATCCTATGAAATATGGAACGTGCAGATAATGACAAATTATCGAATTAAGAGTGTGGGTCTGAGTGTTCCATTGAGTTATCTGACTTAAAACGATGTGACGTAGCAGCATAGTGAAACATTGGGGGTAGGCCATTCACATTGCGTGCGATATGACATTCAAGGTCGATTTGGCAAGTTGTGGGGGTAAACGAGGGAGCGAGAGGGAAAACGTGTATTAAGGGGTCGAATGTACCGTATCTTAAAGTGCGAAACAACACTGATGTAATTTAGAACTGGCGAGAGTGAGGAACTTTTAGCACTATAAGAGCTATCATAAGTGATAAAGGGCAGTGCTTTAACCAACTGAATTCTTTTGCTACTTGTATATTGTAATTTTTGCGACTCCTCTAAACCAAAAACATCACAAATTTTACGAGAAAACGCCACACATTGCTACACTACTGAGGGTTCGGTAACGTTAAATAATGAGTAATTAATTGCCATTTTGAATCAATTTTATTGCTATCTAAACACCAGAGGGCATGTACCTGACCTCAAATTTATATGTGCCTCATGTGTACAGTAAGAGTTCGGTCATGCACTGTTGCTTTAAGCCATTATAAAAGCATCGATCTACCCCGACGCACTTTACTTCAGCAAGTACATGTCAGTGAAATTTTTTAACGATACAAGTTAATGAACGGATTAATAAACCATACAAGTTAATGAAAGGATTAATAAAGTAAAACGTATGATCCTTTAGAAAAATGACGTCGTCTGGTACCACAGAATTAATCTTTACTATTATTTATTCTAATCGGACACCAAGTTACTTCGAATGGTGGCCTCACACACTTTGTATTTCAACACAGTTCAGAACGAAGAAAGCAAATGATTGACGAGCAAGCAGAGCGTTCACAGGCAATAACGAAATGTAAACCAAAGGCACTAAGCCGTGCACCAAATAACTTAAACTAAATTAAATTGGCAAAATTTCTATCGCTAATAGCTATACTAGCACTCAGAGTCCAAAATACCGAACTATTCCTGCCAACATGTTGCCTAGGTTGTTTTGAGTACGTTGCAGACGGTTCCCTGGGAAACCTCTACACATCCTCCATATAGTCGCGATCTCTCCCCATGAGATTTCCATATTACTGCAGCCCTGAAAAAAGACATTCGCGACCGTCGATATGTTTCAGAAGAAGAGGTGCACGGCTGGGTACAATTATGGTCTCATGGACAACCAAAAATACAGGGTGTTTCAAAAATGACCGGTATATTTGAAACGGCAATAAAAACTAAACGAGCAGCGATAGAAATACACCGTTTGTTGCAATATGCTTGGGACAACAGTACATTTTCAGGCGGACAAACTTTCGAAATTACAGTAGTTACAATTTTCAACAACAGATGGCGCTGCAAGTGATGTGAAAGATATAGAAGACAACGCAGTCTGTGGGTGCGCCATTCTGTACGTCGTCTTTCTGCTGTAAGCGTGTGCTGTTCACAACGTGCAAGTGTGCTGTAGACAACATGGTTTATTCCTTAGAACAGAGGATTTTTCTGGTGTTGGAATTCCACCGCCTAGAACACAGTGTTGTTGCAACAAGACGTAGTTTTCAACGGAGGTTTAATGTAACCAAAGGACCGAAAAGCGATACAATAAAGGATCTGTTTGAAAAATTTCAACGGACTGGGAACGTGACGGATGAACGTGCTGGAAAGGTAGGGCGACCGCGTACGGCAACCACAGAGGGCAACGCGCAGCTAGTGCAGCAGGTGATCCAACAGCGGCCTCGGGTTTCCGTTCGCCGTGTTGCAGCTGCGGTCCAAATGACGCCAACGTCCACGAATCGTCTCATGCGCCAGAGTTTACACCTCTATCCATACAAAATTCAAACGCGGCAACCCCTCAGCGCCGCTACCATTGCTGCACGAGAGACATTCGCTAACGATATAGTGCACAGGATTGATGATGGCGATATGCATGTGGGCAGCATTTGGTTTACTGACGAAGCTTATTTTTACCTGGACGGCTTCGTCAATAAACAGAACTGGCGCATATGGGGAACCGAAAAGCCCCATGTTGCAGTCCCATCGTCCCTGCATCCTCAAAAAGTATTGGTCTGGGCCGCCATGTCTTCCAAAGGAATCATTGGCCCATTTTTCAGATCCGAAACGATTACTGCATCACGCTATCTGGACATTCTTCGTGAATTTGTGGCGGTACAAACTGCCTTAGACGACACTGCGAACACCTCGTGGTTTATGCAAGATGGTGCCCGGCCACATCGCACGGCCGACGTCTTTAATTTCCTGAATGAATATTTCGATGATCGTGTGATTGCTTTGGGCTATCCGCAACATACAGGAGGCGGCGTGGATTGGCCTCCCTATTCGCCAGACATGAACCCCTGTGACTTCTTTTTGTGGGGACACTTGAAAGACCAGGTGTACAGCCAGAATCCAGAAACAATTTAACAGCTGAAGCAGTACATCTCATCTGCATGTGAAGCCATTCCGCCAGACACGTTGTCAAAGGTTTCGGGTACTTTCATTCAGAGACTACGCCATATTATTGCTACGCATGGTGGATATGTGGAAAATATCGTACTAGAGAGTTTCCCAGACCGCAGCGCCATCTGTTGTTGAAAATTGTAACTACTGTAATTTCGAAAGTTTGTCCGCCTGAAAATGTACTGTTGTAGTTTTTATTGCCGTTTCAAATATACCGGTCATTTTTGAAACACCCTGTATATTTCAATGAAGGCACTGACTATCCTGTCTCACAGTGGGATAAATGTATGAACAGTTATGGCGATTACTTTCGCAATATGCGGGGCGATCAAAAAGCTTCCGTTTGAAGACCGTACAGTACATATTGGTGTGGTAATCGGGCAAAATCACCGTCATAACTGTGGAAATCATCCTACTGACGCACCAGTTTGAAGGAAACCTTTGGTAAAACACTGTGGCCTGCTGCACATCCCCTATTTTAAGGGAACGAAAGCGTGATAAACGCATGGGAGAGATCAGAACTATAGGGCGGGTGTTCGAGTGTCTCCCACCTGAGTTATCGTAACTTCTGCGTTACCACACTTGCGAAGAGACATACGTTATCATAAAGTAGCAGCACTCCTGAGGTCTCCTAAACTGACATACGGCCGAAAGAGCGGTGTGCTGACCACATGCCCCTCCATATCCGCATCCAGTGACGCCAGTGGGTTGAGGATGACACGGCGGCCGGTCGTTAGGGCAGAGTTTACTGTTTTTAGCAGCACCCCTTGGCGCACCTTTCTCCAACGGTGGTTTTCGACAGACAAACTGCCCAAGACTCATCCTTGGCATTACGAAAATGAGAGAAAGTAGCTACGAAAATTTTAACAGTGAAACACGGAACATATCCTATTGTTTGATACGTATCTTATCTCGTGTTGAAGAAACTTCACGGCGTGCGCTTGTGAATGGTTTCCTTTCCTGTGACACGGACGACTTGCTGTCGATATCTTATCTCAGTGCATACTACGAGGATGTGATAAACGAGCAGTTTCCACCACGAATCTACGGTGCTCAAACAGCTCGTGACGAACGCATGTAAATGTTTGAATGTGTACCTGCTATCGCCAACGTAGGCGGTGAGTGCAACTCCAGTGTGGACCATCGCACAGGCGATCTGAAGGGAAGCTTCCGTCCCTTAGATTTCTCCAATATGAGTAAAGTAGCGCAGATATGTAAGTTCACTTTGTAAGTGAACTGTCGTGTATTCACTGTTATTTAACCACCTCAGGTGAATAATTATTAGCGATAGGGAAGTTTTACTCGGATCTGAAAGTTCTGGAGTGTACCACTGGCTCTATCATAAAAGGGATTACGGAAACTACCTTTACGATGATAGATTGTATTTCTGAAATGGAGAAATGCGGTGACATGTATAGATGATTTACGAGTTTATGCCAAGAACTATTCTCCTAATATCCCTTCTCTAAATTCTGTCCTAGTCAGCGAAGTGCAACTCAAGTGACCTCCTTTCATTGTGCCTTAAATTATTCGTGATGTCCTTAATCCATTACGGTCGGATTCCGTGTGGAATCCTTCAACGCACTCACACTGACTGGTTCTGTTTACCTCCTTCTACCGAATTAGTAATGTTCCTCTAACTCGTTGATGGCGAGATGTTAAACTATAACGTTCTTCCTTCTACCCTGTTTCTTTCTTGCCCTTTCTTTTCGTCCTCCCTTATAGTGATGCAACCGCTTCGAAAGAGACGTTGAATGTCACGGAAACGTGAACTGTTAAAAGTTCGAGATGGCACATTCCAAGAAGTGTGTGCCAGCATACACTGCACCCAGTGTGATCCCTGCCGCCGTTGGATAAGCAGCTGCAGCAGCAAGTCGTATACTCCTAGCTCACTCATTTGTTACATCGTTTAATTCTTAATTTCTTTGCGTGTTTTTGGTACTTGCATTGTTTAATTCATAAATTTCGGGCGTATTATAGTATTTGAGAGTTGCAGCATCGCGTTTTAATACCTGAATAGTGTAAAAACGCGTAGTCTCCTTCCGCCGCCGAGCAGTGTGTCAGCAGTGCGCAAGTAGCAGCATTACTGCATTTACTAGGCAATCTTGTATTTTAATAACCGTTTAAATTTTGTGTCGATTTGTTTGCGCTCTCTGTAGATTAGTTCAGACGTTTTTTGTACAACAGTTTTTAGCATGGATAGGGACTGCAACTGCTGTGTTCGGATGCAGGCTGAGTTGGCATCCCTTCGCGCCCAGCTTCAGGCAGTGTTGGCTTCGGTCACACAGCTTGAGGCTGTTGCCAATGGGCATCACTGTGGGGGTCCGGATGGGGGTTTGTCGGGGACGGCCAGCTCGCCCCACGCATCCCCCGATCGGACTACGACTGTGGTTGCCCGGGATACTGCACGCATTGAGGCTGATCCCTCACCTGTGGTAGAGTGGGAGGTCGTCTCAAGGTGTGGCAGGGGGCGAAGGCATTCCAGAGGGCTGAACGGAAGGCCTCTCCAGTTTGTCTGACGAACCGGTTTCAGGCTCTGTCTCAGGCTGATACTGATCTTGGGCCTGACATGGCTGCTTGTCCTGTTCCAGAGGTTGCCCCTCAGTCTGCAAGATCCGGGCGGTCGCAGAGGGTGGGCTTACTGGTAGTTGGGAGCTCCAACGTCAGGCGCGTAATGGGGCCCCTTAGGTAAATGGCAGCAAGAGAGGGGAAGAAAACCAATGTGCACTCCGTGTGCATACCGGGGGGAGTCATTCCAGATGTGGAAACGGTCCTTCCGGATGCCATGAAGGGTACAGGGTGCACCCATCTGCAGGTGGTCGCTCATGTCGGCACCAATGATGTGTGTCGCTATGGATCGGAGGAAATCCTCTCTGACTTCCGGCGGCTATCTGATTTGGTGAAGACTGCTAGTCTCGCTAGCGGGATGAAAGCAGAGCTCACCATCTGCAGCATCATCGACAGGACTGACTGCGGACCTTTGGTACAGAGCCGAGTGGAGGGTCTGAATCAGAGGCTGAGACGGTTCTGCGGCCGTGTGGGCTGCAGATTCCTCGACTTGCGCCATAGGGTGGTGGGGTTTCGGGTTCCGCTGGATAGGTCAGGAGTCCACTACACGCAACAAGCGGCTACACGGGTAGCAGGGGTTGTGTGGCGTGGGCTGGACGGTTTTTTAGGTTAGATGGCCTTGGGCAAGTACAGAAAGGGCAACAGCCTCAACGGGTGCGGGGCAAAGTCAGGACATGCGGGGACCAAGCAGCAATCGGTATTGTAATTGTAAACTGTCGAAGCTGCGTTGGTAAAGTACCGGAACTTCAAGCGCTGATAGAAAGCACCGAAGCTGAAATCGTTATGTATACAGAAAGCTGGCTGAAGCCAGAGATAAATTCTGCCGAAATTTTTACAAAGGTACAGACGGTGTTTAGAAAGGATAGATTGCATGCAACCGGTGGTGGAGTGTTCGTCGCTGTTAGTAGTAGTTTATCCTGTAGTGAAGTAGAAGTGGATAGTTCCTGTGAATTATTACGGGTGGACGTTACACTCAACAACCGAGCTAGGTTAATAATTGGCTCCTTTTACCGACCTCCCGACTCAGCAGCATTAGTTGCAGAACAACTGAGAGAAAATTTGGAATACATTTCACATAAATTTTCTCAGTATGTTATAGTCTTAGGTGGAGATTTCAATTTACCAGATATAGACTGGGACACTCAGATGTTTAGGACGGGTGGTAGGGACAGAGCATCGAGTGACATTATACTGAGTGCACTATCCGAAAATTACCTCGAGCAATTAAACAGAGAAACGACTCGTGGGGATAACATCTTGGACCTACTGATAACAAACAGACCCGATCTTTTCGACTCTGTATGTGCAGAACAGGGAATCAGTGATCATAAGGCCGTTGCAGCATCCCTGAATATGGAAGTTAATAGGAATATAAAAAAAGGGAGGAAGGGTTATCTGTTTAGCAAGAGTAATAGAAGGCAGATTTCAGACTACCTAACAGATCAAAACGAAAATTTCTTTTCCGACACTGACAATGTTGAGTGTTTATGGAAAAAGTTCAAGGCAATCGTAAAATGCGTTTTAGACAGGTACGTGCCGAGTAAAACTGTGAGGGATGGGAAAAACCCACCGTGGTACAACAACAAAGTTAGGAAACTACTGCGAAAGCAAAGAGAGCTTCACTCCAAGTTTAAACGCAGCCAAAACCTCTCAGACAAACAGAAGCTAAACGATGTCAAAGTTAGCGTAAGGAGGGCTATGCGTGAAGCGTTCAGTGAATTCGAAAGTAAAATTCTATGTACCGACTTGACAGAAAATCCTCGGAAGTTCTGGTCTTACGTTAAATCAGTAAGTGGCTCGAAACAGCATATCCAGACACTCCGGGATGATGATGGCATTGAAACAGAGGATGACACGCGTAAAGCTGAAATACTAAACACCTTTTTCCAAAGCTGTTTCACAGAGGAAGACCGCACTGTAGTTCCTTCTCTAAATCCTCGCGCAAACGAAAAAATGGCTGACATCGAAATAAGTGTCCAAGGAATAGAAAAGCAACTGGAATCACTCAACAGAGGAAAGTCCACTGGACCTGACGAGATACCAATTCGATTCTACACAGAGTACGGGAAAGAACTTGCCCCCCTTCTAACAGCCGTGTACCGCAAGTCTCTAGAGGAACGGAAGGTTCCAAATGATTGGAAAAGAGCACAGGTAGTCCCAGTCTTCAAGAAGGGTCGTCGAGCAGATGGGCAAAACTATAGACCTATATCTCTGACGTCGATCTGTTGTAGAATTTTAGTTTAGAACATGTTTTTTGCTCGAGTATCATGTCGTTTCTGGAAACCCAGAATCTACTATGTAGGAATCAACACGGATTCCGGAAACAGTGATCGTGTGAGACCCAACTCGCTTTATTTGTTCATGAGACCCAGAAAATATTAGATACAGGCTCCCAGGTAGATGCTATTTTTCTTGACTTCCGGAAGGCGTTCGATACAGTTCCGCACTGTTGCCTGATAAACAAAGTAAGAGCCTACGGAATATCAGACCAGCTGTGTGGCTGGATTGAAGAGTTTTTAGCAAACAGAACACAGAATGTTGTTATCAATGGAGAGACGTCTACAGACGTTAAAGTAACCTCTGGCGTGCCACAGGGGAGTGTTATGGGACCATTGCTTTTCACAATATATATAAATGACCTAGTAGATAGTGTCGGAAGTTCCATGCGGCCTTTCGCGGATGATGCTGTAGTATACAGAGAAGTTGCAGCATTAGAAAATTGTAGTGAAATGCAGGAAGATCTGCAGCGGATAGGCACTTGGTGCAGGGTGTGGCAACTGACCCTTAACGTAGACAAATGTAATGTATTGCGAATAAATAGAAAGAAGGATCCTTTATTGCATGATTATATGATAGCGGAACAAACAATGGTAGCAGTTACTTCTGTAAAATATCTGGGAGTATGCGTGTGGAACGATTTGAAGTGGAATGATCATATAAAATTAATTGTTGGTAACGCGGGTACCAGGTTGAGATTCATTGGGAGAGTCCTTAGAAAATGTAGTCCATCAACAAAGGAGGTGGCTTACAAAACACTCGTTCGACCTATACTTGAGTATTGCTCATCAGTGTGGGATCCGTACCAGATCGGGTTGACGGAGGAGATAGAGAAGATCCAAAGAAGAGCGGCGCGTTTCGTCACAGGGTTATTTGGTAACCGTGATAGCGTTACGGAGATGTTTAACAAACTCAAGTGGCAGACTCTGCAAGAGAGGCCCTCTGCATCGCGGTGTAGCTTGCTGTCCAGGTTTCGAGAGGGTGCGTTTCTGGATGAGGTATCGAATATATTGCTTCCCCCTACTTATACCTCCCGAGGAGATCACGAATGTAGAATTAGAGAGATTAGAGCGCGCACGGAGGCTTTCAGACAGTCGTTCTTCCCGCGAACCATACGCGACTGGAACAGGAAAGGGAGGTAATGACAGTGGCATGTAAAGTGCCCTCCGCCACACACCGTTGGGTGGCTTGCGGAGTATAAATGTAGATGTAGACACTGCAAAGTTAATGACGAGCTACGTAAAGTAACATACCATATTAACAACTCGGTGGAAGTGAATGAACGAAGCATGTCGGCAAATATCTCCCAGTCGTGCAAATAAAGCTGTATGTCACATGGTGTGAGTTCAGCGTGACTATGGCGCCAAATAGGAGTGGCCCCGCATAAGGAGACAGTTGAAGGAAAGGGAAAAGACTGTGTTGTGTGTATGTGTGAGTGTAGTGTGTGTACAATCAGCGAGCATTTGCGCAGTGTTAATGTGGTGTTCTTTATTACAGAATGACCCTGAGACAACATATGAATGATTTCACATGGAGAAGAGTCATCGGGAAACTGCAAGAAGGACGAAGTGTGACGGGAGTGCAGCCCAGGAGTTTGGTGTCTGCCACAGCACTGTTTCACGCGCGTGGCGAGCGTTTAGTACCACAGGCAGTGCTGTACGAAGGAGAGTTGGTGGTCGAACATGGTCAACTGCACGGACTCCCCAACGCAGTTTACCGTTTGTGGCGGAGGGTACTTTCTGTGCCGTCATTTATCCCCCCACCCCTCCTCTTCCGTTCGCGAATAGTCTTTGGGAAGCAAGAGTGTCGGTAACCCTCCGCTGCAGCTCTAATTTTTTTTCTGATTTTCTCATAATTTCACGAGAAGTATGTGAGGCGAATTAATACTGGTGTCCAAAATTTAAGTACGAAAGTAACTTACGGGTGATGTGTCGCTGCCAAGTAACGTTCCTCGATGAAACGTGGACCATACGTGGTAAGAACTGCTAGTATAGTACAGAAAGTTACTGAAAGAAATGCGCAGTCGGACGAACATAAATGATACTTCTATTCAAAGGGTGTGGATGGCCGTTAGTGCATGTGGATGTGTAGCAATTCGTCTCCCCAAAGCCGGCCGTTGTGGCCGAGCTGTTCTAGGAGCTTCAGTCTAGAACTGCGCGATTGCTACGGTCGCAGGTTCGAATCCTGCCTCGGGCATGGATGTGTGTGGTGTCCTTAGGTTAGTTAGGTTTAAGTAGTTCTAAGTTCTAGGGGACTGATCACCTCCGATGTTGAGTCCCATAGTGCTCCGAGCCATTTGAACAATTTTTTGAACCGTCTCCCCAACGCATCCCACATGTGCTCGATGGGATTTAATTCAAGGTAATGGACAGATCAATCCATTAGCTGAATATTCTCTCATTTCAAGAGCTCCTGCACCTGCGCTGTTTGATGCGGTCGCGCCTTTTCGTCCATAAAAATGAAAAAATGGTTCAAATGGCTCTGAGCACTATGGGACTTAACATCTATGGTCATCAGTCCCCTAGAACTTAGAACTACTTAAACCTAACTAACCTAAGGACATCACACAACACCCAGCCATCACGAGGCAGAGAAAATCCCTGACCCCGCCGGGAATCGAACCCGGGAACCCGGGCGTGGGAAGCGAGAACGCTACCGCACGGCCACGAGATGCGGGCCATAAAAATGAAGTCAGAGCCGAATGCACCCCTGAGAAGACTGACATGCGCAAGAAGAAAAGTGTCACAATAATGATGACTGGTGAATGCACCTTGTTCAAAGATTTGCAGGTCAGCAGATGACCGCTGCATTGTGCAACGGGCAAGAACAGCCGGTGCAGGTGCAACCACATTTAACAAGATTGCAAGGCTCGCAATCTCACGCTCCATAGTGGCACGGCGACTGATAGGGGGTGGAGGGGAGGGGTGGCGGAAGGGGTGGTCTCTTTGTCCGACGATCAGTCCGTTGACACACGCACATCGGCTGCACCGTTTGCGATGGTGCCAGGAATGTAGAGAAAGGGACCAACAAGAAGTGGTCTCGCGTGCTCTTCTGACAGCAGATTCAGTCTGAGTAGTGATTCTGGACGCACCTTCATATGGTGAGAAGTGGGACCACGTAGGGCATCCAGAACCATTGTCGAAGATGATCATTTTAGTGGTTCAGGTGCTATGGTTTGGGGAGACATAATGTTGCATGGCTGCACTGACCTCCAAACCATTGAACAAGGTATACTCACCGGTCAACGTTACTGCACTACTGGCCACTAAAACTGCTACACCAAGAAGAAATGCAGATGATAAACGGGTATGCATTGGACAAATATATTATACTAGAACTGACATGTGATTACATTTTCACGCAATTTGGGGGCATAGATCCTGAGAAATCAGTACCCAGACAACCACCTCTGGCCGTAATAACGGCCTTGATACGCCTGGGCATTGAGTCAAACACAGCTTGGATGGCGTGTACAGGTACAGCTGCCCATGCAGCTTCAACACGATACCACAGTTCATCAAGAGTAGTGACTGGCGTACTGTGACGAGCCAGTTCCTCGGTCACCATTGACGAGACGTTTTCAGTTGGTGAGAGATCTGGAGGATGTGCTGGCCGGGGCAGCAGTCGAACATTTTCTGTATCCAGAAAGGCCCGTACAGGACCTGCAACATGCGGTCGTGCAATATCCTGCTGAAATGTAGGGTTCCGCAGGGATAGAATGAAGGGTAGAGGCACGGGTCGTAACACGTCTGAAATGTAACGTCCACTGTGCAAAGTGCCATCAATGTGAATAAGAGGTGACCGAGACGTGTAACCAATGGCACCCCCTACCATCACGCCGGTTGATACGCCAGTATGGCGATGACGAATACACGTATCCAATGTGCGTTCACCGCGATGTCGCCAAACACGGATGCGATCATCATGATGCTGTAAACAGAACCTGGATTCATCCGCAAAAATAACGTTTTGCCATTCGTGCACCCAGGTTCGTCGTTGAGTACACCATCGCAGGCGCTCCTGTCTGTGATGCAGCGTCAAGGGTAACCGCAGCCATGGTCTCCGAGCTGATAGTCCATGCTGCTGCAAACGTAGTCGAAATGTTCGTGCAGATGGTTGTTGTCTTGCAAACGTCCCCATCTGTTGACTCAGGGATCGAGACGTGGCTGCACGATCCGTCACAGCCAAGCGGATAAGATGGCTGTCATGTCTACTGCTGGTGATACGAGGCCGTTGGGATCCAGCGCGGCGTTCCGTACTACCCTCCTGAACCCACCGATTCCGTATTCTGCTAGCAGTCACTGGACCTCGACCAACGAGAGCATCAATGTCGCGATACGATAAACCGCAATCGCGATAAGCTATAATCCGACCTTTATCAAATTCGGAAACGTGATGGTACGCATTTCTTCTCCTTACACGATGCATCACAACAACGTTTCACCAGGCAACGCCGGTCAACTGCTGTTTGTGTATGAGAAATCGGTTGGAAACTTTCCTCATGTCAGCACGTTGTAGGTGTCACCACCGGCGCCAACCTTGCGTGAATGCTCTGAAAAGGATAATCATTTGCATATCACAACGTCTTCTTCCAGTCGGTTAAATTTCGCGTCTGTAGAACGTTATCTTCGTGGTGTAGCAATATTAATGGTCACTAGTGTATGTACTCCTTCCCCATGTCAGTCTTTCCAGGGGTGCCTTCGGCCCTGACTTCATTTTTATGGACGACAATGTGCGGCCGCATCGAACAGCGCAGGTGGAGGAGTTCTTGGAATGAGAGGATATTCGGCGAATGTATCGGTGTTTCCATCCCCCTGACTTAAATCCCATCGAGCACCTGTGGAATGCGTTGGGGAAACATACTGCAACACCTTCACATGCACGAACGACCACCCAGCAGTTATTAACGCCCTGCCACAAGAACTCCTTTTCAACCTTGTGGCCAGTATGAACGCACGTTTCAAAGTATGTATTGCCATCCGTTTTTATCACACACTCTTTGAGTAAAAGTGTCATTTACGTTCGTCCGATTGCTGATTTCTTTCAGTTACTTTCTACATCTACATCTGCATTTCTACTCCGCAAGCCACCCAACGGTGTGTGGCGGAGGGCACTTTACGTGCCACTGTATTTACCTCCCTTTCCTGTTCCAGTCGCGTAGCCGGCCGGTGTGGCCGTGCGGTTCTAGGCGCCTCAGTCTGGAGCCGCGCGACCGCTACGATCGCAGGTTCGAATCCTACCTTGGGCATGGATGTGTGTGATGTCCTTAGGTTAGTTAGGTTTAAGTAATTCTAAGTTATAGGGGACTGATGACCTCAGATGTTAAGTCCCATAGTGCTCAGAGCCATTTGAACCAACCAGTCGCGTATGGTTCGCAGGAAGAACGACTGCCGGAAAGCCTCAGTGCGCGCTCGAATCTCTCTAATTTTACATTCGTGATCTCCTCGGGAGGTATAAGTAGGGGGAAGCAATATATTCGATACCTCATACAGAAACGCACCCTCTCGAAACCTGGACAGCAAGCTACACCGCGATGCAGAGCGCCTCTCTTGCAGAGTCTGCTCAACATCTCCGTAACGCTCTCACGCTTACCAAATAACCCTGTGACGAAACGCGCCGCTCTTCTTTGGATCTTCTCTATCTCCTCTGTCAACCCGGCCTAGAACGGATCCCACACTGATGAGCAATACTCCAGTATAGGTCGAACGAGTGTTTTGTAAACCACCTCCTTCGTTGATGGACTACATTTTCTGAGGACTCTCCCAATGAATCTCAACCTGGCATCCGCCTTACCAACAATTAATTTTATATGATTATTCCACTTCAAATCATTCCGTAAGCATACACCCAGATATTTTACAGAAGTAACTGCTACCAATGTTTGTTCCGCTATCATATAATCATACAATAAAGGATCCTTCTTTCCATGTATTCGCAATACATTACATTTGTCTATGTTAAGGGTCAGTTGCCACTCCCTGCACCAAGTGCCTATCCGCTGCAGATATTCCTGCATTTCGCTGAAATTTTCTAATGCTGCAACTTCTCTGTATACTACAGCATCATCCGCGAAAAGCCACATGGAGCTTCCGACACTATCTACTAGGTAATTTATAAATATGGTGAAAAGCAATGGTCCCATAACACTCCCCTGTGGCACGCCGGAGGCTACTTTAACGTCTGTAGACGTATCTCCATTGAGAACAACTTTCTGTACCATACTAGCAGTTCTTCCTACGCATTTTCCATGTCTCATCGAGGCATGTTACTGGGCATCGACACATCATGCGAAAGTGACTTTCGTACTTAAGTTTTGGACGCCAATGAATTAATTCCTCTCACATACTTCTCGCCAAATTTTGACGAGAATATCAGAAAAAAATTAGAGCCGCTACGGAGGCTTGCCGACACTCTTTCTTCCCACAAACTATTCGCGAATGTAAGAGAAAGGGCGGGGAGAGGGGGGTTGAATGATGGCGGCACCGAAACTACCCTCTGCCACATACGGTAAGCTGCGTTGCGAAGTGTAACTGTACATGGTACATTTATGACATAGTGTATACTTTTCTTCCTTAGTATGAGACTGCTGGATTAGTGATGTGATATATTCTACGAAAGATAAATGTTCTCTATTAAAACTTGCTAAACCGAGTGCAACATAGTCCTTGTTAAGTCTCGAACTAATATTTTAGCTGGTAAGCGTCAAGTCGTTTGCGAGGCGTGCCGATGACTGACATCTGAGCGCATTTATTTATTCCTTGATACAGTAGCACATATGATTCAAACGTGATGTATGTGATTTCAAGATATCGTTTTATTTCATCTTCATGTATTCGCCGTCAAGCCGCATAACTTCATTTGTGACGAATGCATTACTTCAGTCTGCATAAAGCAGGTGCACCATAGATGCTTGAGACTTTATTAGGTCTCTAGAACCATACAGTTTCATTTAATTCTTGACTTTTGTTATTAGTCTTATTAGCGAGTACCTCATGAAACACTCTAATTGTGTCAGAAACAACTCCAGTTTGGAAAATGTCGCGACATATTCCGAGAAAAAGTAGTCGACTGCCAGAGAGCTACTGTCTCGAATGCAACAACGTGCGTTACATATACAGGGACAATTTCGAACATAAGTTCGAACTTGGGACTATGGGCAATTTTCTTAAAACAGTGGACGCATTACTGAAAATGATCTCATCAACTACTTCAAGCTTATCGTGTGGTGGAAATGCATTGACTACGGGATCGTTCATATTGATGGAGAAAGGTGCGAATTTAAGAGAGCGCATTAAAGAAGAAGATACAAAGACGAATGATGCCATTTCGATATGTCTTTTAAAACATAGTTGCCTGTTCGATTACCATACCGTACTTACGAAATTCTCTCAGTCCAATCCTTGAGCCATTATGCTTTCTGAAAACCAGCTATAATCAGCGATTAAATTTTACTCTTCTTGGAGCTGCAACCAATGTAAACAGTATCACCACCTATTACGGTTAATATCGACTCAAAAGGATTATGCTGTACACGTGCCGGCTGGAAACGGTTAGGAAGTTATTGCTCGAGCGATTGGTATTCCGGCAAAGTTGGCCATTGGTATGCCCAAGTGCTGCACGGCCATAATTCCTGATATCGCGGAAGCATCGTCCGACCAGTGAATCCAGTTTGGCTCTTAGATCTCAATGGGCTCCACAGCCTACTCATATTCGCAAGATACGTGAGCACCGCAGGTCACGCACTGCTTTTTATAGTCTATGAACTGTACAAATAATTAATATACTTGATTTAATATTTGTTGTTTTTATCAAGATTAGTTGTAGATTTTGTTTTAGTAAAAGGAAACACCCTCGCTTCCGGGAGAAAGATGAGGTACAGGTGACACTGCAGCATTGAATCTAACCTGGACTGAGATCCAAGCATGGGAAGTTGAGTTGTGCTCGGTATTTGTTGACGATGCTAAGTGAATATTTTTATAGCCAATATTATGAGTACACAAATCCACTGGCATTACTTCCAGCAACATGTTGAAACAGCAACAAACTTGGATTGGTATCACAAAAAATCTAGGGGTTTTTGCAAGAGTGAAGGCCGAGAAAGTGATTTGGAAAATGTGTAGCTGCTTTCTAGATCTTCATCGAGTAATAGGAATTTGCAAAAACAGGATCTGAAGTTTCATTTATTAGAATAAGATTGAACATGTCGTTCAGTGGCAGTCAGCCATAGTCTGTTACCAGAGTAGGCATTAAATATTAATCAGAGGAAGGAATTTAAAAGCGCGTTTGTTTAATTCGAAGCTTCATTATGTCGCACTGGAGGAAACTGAAACAGTGACCAACGGCTGCAATTCTTATTCAAAAGTGCCGTGCTTTTGAATTCAGTCATCATTCCCTGAATATACACACGAATATTCCGTTCTATGCTTCTATCATTCGCCAGTTTCGGGGAGAAAAAGGTTATCACTGACTATTTTCTGATCACTTGAGGAATGATGCTTATTTAAAATGATTCATTCAACACCAAGAACTGTAATATTTTCAGAACAGCGAACAAAGGTGATAATAAGGTAAGTACCACCTCATTATAAAAAGTGCTGTCAGCTTCGTGTGGAGACCTGTTCCACCCAAGACAGTAGTCCTCACTTCTGTGCTCCCTGGCTTTAGCGAAACACTTTCGGTTGGCTGAGAAAACCTCGTTACAAAGTCAGCTGGTATGCAACGCCAGCCACTAGCCACTCCAGAAGACATCTGACAATTCTACCACTCTTGTAGTACGTACTACCTACTGCTTCCTTCTCACATCAGTCATTTGCTTACATTCCCCATAGTTCGATTAAGGGAGTCATTAAACTAATGTAATTCTACATAACACAAGTAATTCCAGCGCGATTAGTTCCAATGACACATTTAAACACATTGGCATCTCTTCTTTGAGGAATGAACAGTACCGTAAATACTAGTTACCATGCATTTTACCTTGGGGAAATGTTTCACCTATTTACAATTACCCACATTTTTGCGATTCCTGTTGGGCAAGAAATGCTGTATGTTTTAAGTTTCGGACTTCTCCATTCAAACTTATCGGTGATTATACAGGGTGATTCAAAAAGAATACCACAACTTTAAAAATGTGTATTTAATGAAAGAAACATAATATAACCTTCTGTTATACATCATTACAAAGAGTATTTAAAAAGGTTTTTTTTTCACTCAAAAACAAGTTCAGAGATGTTCAATATGGCCCCCTCCAGACACTCGAGCAATATCAACCCGATACTCCAACTCGTTCCACACTCTCTGTAGCATATCAGGCGTAACAGTTTGGATAGCTGCTGTTATTTCTCGTTTCAAATCATCAATGGTGGCTGGGAGAGGTGGCCGAAACACCATATCCTTAACATACCCCCATAAGAAAAAATCGCAGGGGGTAAGATCAGGGCTTCTTGGAGGCCAGTGATGAAGTGCTCTGTCACGGGCTGCCTGGCGGCCGATCCATCGCCTCGGGTAGTTGACGTTCAGGTAGTTACGGACAGATGAGTGCCAATGTGGTGGCGCTCCATCCTGCTGAAATATGAATTGTTGAGCTTCTTGTTCGAGCTGAGGGAACAGCCAATTCTCTAACATCTCCAGATACTGTAGTCCAGTTACAGTAGCACCTTCGAAGAAAAAGGGACCAAAAACTTTATTGGCTGGAATGGCACAGAAAACGTTCACCTTAGGCGAGTCATGTTCATACTGAGTTGTTTCCCGCGGATTCTCAGTGCCCCATATACAGACATTGTGACGGTTGACTTTTCCGTTAGTGTGGAAAGTTGCTTCATCACTAAACACAATCTTTGAAACGAAAGATTCATCTGTTTCCATTTGAGCAAGGATAAAATCACAGAAATCGATTCTTTTAATCTTATCAGCTGCAGACAGTGCTTGAACGAATTTCAGACGATAACGTTTCATAACTAACCTTTTTCGTAGGACACTCCATACAGTTGATTGTGGAATTTGCAGCTCTCTGCTAGCTCTGCGAGTCGATTTTCCTGGGCTGCGAACAAATGCTTGCTGGATGCGTGCTACATTTTCATCACTCGTTCTCGGCCGTCCAGAACTTTTCCCTTTGCACAAACACCCATCCTCTGTAAACTGTTTATACCAACGTTTAATACACCACCTATCAGGAGGTTTAACACCATAGTTCGTTCGAAATGCACGCTGAACAACAGTCGTCGATTCACTTCTGCCGTACTCAATAACACAAAAAGCTTTCTGTTGAGCGGTCGCCATCTTAGCATCAACTGACGCTGACGCCTAGTCAACAGCGCCTCAAGCGAACAAATGTACAACTAAATGAAACTTTATAGCTCCCTTAATTCGCCGACAGATAGTGCTTAGCTCTGCCTTTTGTCGTTGCAGAGTTTTAAATTCCTAAAGTTGTGGTATTCTTTTTGAATCACCCTGTATATTTGACTATGAAGTATTTTTCTTTACTCAGAAAGCGGGACACTTGAAGAAGTGAAGAGTGCTTCTGAACGCCCTACCGTCTTTCATTGGTGACTCAATACGATCAAATCGGGGGAGTTCTAACAGTTATGAGACAAAGGTCGTGAGTACTGAACGCCCGACTCGTAATCATAATGACACATACTGTGTTTACTTCATTGTTTTTGCATTTAAGGTCGAACTGATGGAAATGTCTTGCATTCCTTGTCCAACCAAACAGCTGTCCACGAATTTCATAGTTTTTGCCAGCACAGTTGTCAGATTAGGCGTTCGAGAGTCATGGAAAGATTTCCGTTCGTCTACAGACTGGTAATTACAGTTTTTAATTAGAGTGTCTTTGGCACGTTCACAGGTTCCTGTGCAATCTACTTGCCGCAAAATAAGCATCTAACCTAAAATATGTATGAGTAAGGCGAGGATTATTAGTTATGATAGCTGTATGATTTTCTGGGTTATTTACGAGAAGATTTGTTCGTAGACGAACTGCACGTCTTGTCTTTTCCTAAATTAATTAATTAATTAACATTTCTCGAGAATGCTTCTCTTTCTACCAAAGGCCAGGGAAGCAGTACAATTAACCGTTCTGGAAAACACATTAGCGAAATGTGTACGGATTACCAGGCAACAATTAAAAAGAGTGAAATACAATTTCGTGGAAGTTATTTTCAATACAGAAGAGAAATAAATGCGTTCAGTGACTTGTGTGGGCCTTTCTTGTTTTCTGTATTGACCTACAAAGGAGAATTTACAAGAGAATTCTTTTAAGGATTATCGCTTGTCTTCAAAAATTAGGGTTTCCATTCAGAGAATGAAATTATCTTCTGTAAGCCCCAGCGGACACCAAAAGGTCTTAGAATAAAAATTAAATTTGTTTCTCACGATGAAGCTAGATTATACTATGATTGATCAAACTACTTAATTAACTGATTCTTCAGTCGCTTCATCGTAGAATGTAATAGATTTTACGTTAATAATGGACTGCTCTTGACACGAAATTTAGATTTCAAATATCTAGATCCGCACATATATTAAAGTAGGGTTCTCAGACAGGATAATGCCATTTGAAAATCGAATGTGATTAGATATATTCTGTTGAAACGTACTCATTCTTCGCTTTCACAGTTTAAAGATATGAAAATTTTCTGAATGCCGATAAGCTGTCACCGTGGATGTCGTTAGTTGAATTAAAATATCTTTATGTATTCAGTAGTACTGTGTTCACAGCGAACAATTTTATTGGTATGGAATCACCATGCCTGATTCCTCTTTCAATTTTGAATCTCTCGCTGTCTTGGGACGAGCATAACTAGATTAATGACATAAGTGCATATGTCCAGCAGTGGTTCTTCCTCAAACTGAAAACAAAAAAGTACCCTGCGTTGAGTGAACAATGAAACATTATAGCACCGACACTTGTTTACGTAATTAAGGAGGGGATGTTGAATCAAACAGTCCAAAATAAAAGCGAGTTATTAAAGAAGACTTCGATCGTGAATGTTTCAGAAACTGTTGTTTATTTTGAGATACGACTTAAACTTTTTTCGCAGGGATATCAAGTCTACTTAAAATGATGAACACAGAGCGACTGATCAATCACTGACATGCAACGCGTCTCTTTATCGGACGTCCGTTATGTAACACGGACAAAAGCTTCCCGATTAAGAGATAATTTCTTGAAGTTATTTTCGTTCGCCTGGACTAATGGCTTCTGTCGCAGACGCTTTTACGTGTATTCTGTACTGTAGAGAACACTGTAAGAGAGTAGTTAATACTATTTTTACCTCAAAAATGAATGTCATTTCGTATAAAAGCCCAATAAAAACAACGATATTAATTAATTAATAACAGGTTCTGTATCTACATCTGCACAGCAAGTCGAAACATCAGACAAGGTGCGTGGAATAACCACAAGGGTGCTCCTGCTGTCATACGAAATTGCAGATTTGGAAATTTTATGGGAAGGTCTATGGGACCAAACTGCTGAGGTCATCGGTCACTAAGCTTACACACTACTTACTCTGACTTAAATTAACTTACGATAAGGACAACACACACACGCGCACCCATGCCCGAGGGAGGACTCGAACCTCCGACGGGGGCAGCCGCGCGAACCGTGGCAAAGCGCCTTAGACAGCACGACTACGAAATTGCACCCCAGACCAAAACTCCAGGTGTAGGTCCAGTGTGTCTAGCACGCAGAAAGACTGGTTGCAGGCCCTAAACAGGCCTCCTTGTGACAAACACCTGGACATCACTGGCACAGAGGCAGAACTAGGTTTCGTCAGAAAACACAACAGACCTCCACCCTCTCCTACAATGAGCTCTCTCTTGACACCACTGAAGTCGCAAATGGCGGTGGTCTTTAGGCACTGGAATGAGTAGGTTGGTTGGTTGGTTGGTTGGTTGGTTTTGGGGAAAGAGACCAAACAGCGAGGTCACCGGTCTCACCGGATTACGGAAGGAAGTCGGCCGTGCCTTTTCAGAGGAACCATCCCGGCATTTGCCTGGAGCGATTTAGGGAAATCACGGAAAACCTAAATCAGGATGGCCGGACGCGGGATTGAACCGTCGTCGTCCCGAATGCGAATCCAGTGTGCTAACCACTGCGCCACCTCGCTCGGTGGAATGAGTACTACAGGGCGTTGTAACAGTACGTTTTGTCACTGTAGTGCGAACTGCTGCTCAAATTGCTGCTGCAGAGGCAGAAAAATGTGCCAGAGCCGTATGCTGCATACGATGGTCTTACCTCTCGGTTGTGCCATGTGGCCGTCAGAGAGCCCGGTCTTCTTGCGACCGTACGTGCTCGTGACCGCAGCTGCCAGCAATCATGTACAGTGCCTACATTCCTGCCAAGTCTTTCTGCAGTAAGTGCCTTAAGCCCGCCCGGTTGGCCGTGCAGTCTAACGCACGGCTTTCCGGGCGGGAAGGAACGCCTGGTCCCCGGCACGAATCCGCCCGGCGGATTTTTGTCGAGGTCCGGTGAGCCGGCCAGTCTGTGAATGGTTTTTAGGCGGTTTTCCATCTGCCTCGGCAAATGCGGGCTCGTTACCCTTATTCCGCCTCAGTTACACTATGTCGGCGACCACCATTACTCTACCACGCAAACATAGGTGTTACACTCGTCTGGTGTGCAACGTTCCCTGGGGGGGGGGGGGGGGTCCACCGGGGGCCGAATCGCGCAATAACCCTGGGTTCGGTGTGTGGCGGCGGAGGGGTGAAGTGGACTGCGGTAGTCGTCGTGGGGTTGTGGACCACTGCGGCTGCGGCGGAGACGGAGCCCCTGCGTCGTTTCGAGGTCCCCGGTTAACATACAATACATACAAGTGCCTTAAAGGCACTCTTGACTAAGATCAACTCATCACGGGCAATCTCAAACCCTCAGCAGGCCGCTGTGGCCGAGCGGCTCTACGCGCTTCAGTCGGGAACCGCGCTGCTGCTACGGTCGCAGGTTCGAATCCTGCCTCGGGCATGGATGTGTGTAACGTCCTTATATTAGTTAGGTTTAAGTAGTTCTAAGTCTAGGGGACTGATGACCCCAGATGTTGGCTTGGAGCCATCTGAATCAAACGCTCACGACCGTTAGAGCGTGCATTTAAAGCAAACGTGATATGTATTCTCATCATGGCGCTGCTAGAGCCAGTCTTATGCGACTGGGGCGAAATCTGAATAGCCATCATCTTTCAGATGTATGAAATACGTCTACTAACTTTCGTTTATGTTGCGCAACTCTCCTTGGTGTTGCGATTTTTTTCCGTCAGTGTACATTCTAAGTAGTAACAGTCGTATCACACTTCCTTGGCGTACTTCGGAAATTATCTTTACATCTGTCGGTTTTGTTCCGCTAAGGGCGACGTGTTGAATTCTATCAGAAAAGAAGTCTTGAATCCAGTCGGAAATCTGGTCCTACACGCGATGAGCTCGTAGTTTTTTCACTTACGGGCATTGCAGGACTGTGTCAAATGTCATGCTGAAGCCAAGGAACACGACATCTGCCCGAACTCGGTTGTCTACAGCGGCAGGATCTCTGCTTGTGGAATCCATGTTGATTTTTATAGAGGAGATTCTCGTTCGGCAATAATTCTAAAACAGATTGACGTCAACGATACAGGACTATAATTATGTACATTCATCTTACGGCCATTCTTGAAAACGTGAATGACCCGTGCTTTTCTTCCAGTCGCTAGGTACCCTTTGTTGG
Organism: Schistocerca nitens; assembly: GCF_023898315.1. Classification (NCBI taxonomy): domain Eukaryota; kingdom Metazoa; phylum Arthropoda; class Insecta; order Orthoptera; family Acrididae; genus Schistocerca; species Schistocerca nitens. The sequence continues at coordinate 869,087,931 of NC_064616.1, forward strand.
TCCTGCGGTCTACGATAAACTGCTGTTAGAAATGGTACAACTTTCGCATAATCTTCATAGAATCTTATAGGTATACCATCTGATCCTGAGGCCCTTCCACTACTAAGCGACTGTAGTTACATTTCCATTCCGCTTTACTTTACTTTTTCGTGTCCGTAGATTTGTTTCAAAGCCTTTCAGCCCAATGTCGGGCCAAGTCCAATGTTTCTCTCTTCTCAAGCCATAGTTCGTCAAGAGTACACCCTGTGGGGCAGATGGAGCACTGTAGAAGGTGTTCCATATCCTGAACTTCACCACAGTCACATTTGTTGTCTCCTTCGTCCTTGAAGCCCCATTTGACTAGATTTGCTTTAACTGGTGCTACGCCTGTTCTGATGCGGTTCAGTGTTCTCATAATCTTCCAGCTTGATGTACTGCCGCTGGGTATTTCTCGTGAGGCAGGGTAGTCCTTCGGAGGCTCGTTCAATTCACTAGTGAGAAATCTTTTGCGGGATTTAAGTCTGCTATGTCCACATGAAGAACCATGCAGCAGGTGGCGCTAGTCGAAAATCTGTTTAAATTTTTCTGTATGTTCGTGCGCAATTCTTCGGGATTCAGGAGATGAGAATCCAGCTGCTTTGTATATTTTCCTAAGTGGAGTGGGTTTCATGCATCCTGTTGTTAGCCTGCATGTTTCGTTAAGGACTGTAGTGACTTTTTTGGCATGTGTGGATCGGGACCATACAGGGCATGCATATTCTGCCGTGGAGAAGCAAAGTGCTTGAGCAGTTGTTCGTAATACAGTCGGACTAGCTCCCCATTTACTATTCGTCAGTTTTCTTAAAATATTGTTCCTGGCGGCAACTTTTTGGCAGGTTTTTTCACATTGATACCTGTACGTCAGTGATCTATCCAGCACGACACCAAGGTATGTTGGTTTGCCCGTATGGTCCAGTTTGTTGCCATTCCAGGTGACGTTCAGCTTCCCGTTTGCCTGTTTTGTGCGGAGGTGGAAAGCGCTAACCTGTGTCTTAGATGGATTTGGTTTGAGGGAGTTCTCTTTATAGTATTCAGACATTACGTGTAGCGAGCTTTCTAACTTCCCTTCTACTTCCTCGATCGGCTATCTCAGTATCTGCTATTTCGACGTTTGTAAGATGACTGAAACGAGGGACTGTGTTACGATCTTGCACGGTGATACAATTTCGGTAAATCGGATTCAGTATTACGGGTCTTCTCTCTGTTATCTTCCGTTCTGGTGCCAGTATGGCCACTGAGTGAAGGAATAGAGGATTTAGAACGGCTTACTGATTTTACATAAGACGAAAACCTCAGCATTTTTCTCACCTCGGCTGACAGAACGTTACGTGATTGAACGCTTCTTTCATTGCTCTCCTTACGCTCATATTTGCTTCGTTTTGCTTTTGATTTGTCAGCTCTCTCTTGGTGAAATGACTGAAAGCTTGAGGTCAATAATGTACTCTCTTCGAGAATAATGTCTTCTCCGTTTAAGAAATTCTAAACAATAAAAGAGTTGTGGTTCTAATTCACACTACTGGGAAAGAATTTTGTTACTTCGGGGGTTAGTCAGAGTACGCCAATGCATAGCATGCTGAGCTTGAGCGAGAAATATCGTTTCATTAACTCTTTCCTCCGTTTATTTGCAGAAAAAAGATCGAAAACAGTGTGGCACGCCAGTGAAGCGGAATCGGCTCGTGGCTGTGCGTGATTTATGAGTCATGACATGTGGCCAAGGCGGGCAACTGGAGCGAGGGACTAGCCTGCAGCCAGCAAGTCGCGAGTTTCTGTGTAAGGCAGGCTTCTTCTGCACGTCTAACCTAATCCGTTTCCATGCTCCTCGTTGCCTTAGCTCAAAGTTCTGGCTTTCTACAGATTAACTGCGTTAATTGGCAAGAAACCGTCCGACTTTTAGAAGTAGCCAATTAACGGCTAGCTCTTGTTTTCTTTCAGCCAAGACGCTTTGAGGGCTAATACACTTTTGTTTATAAACTCGGAAAAAAAACTTCAAAAAACCGAGATCGTTAGTAAAACATTTATTTCGATAACCGGTTCGGTAAGACTACGTTACCATCTTCGGACCTTATACTCTAGAAATAAATAAACAATGTGTCCAAACATAAACATATAACACCGAATACAAGTTCTCATGCCAACACCACAACTGACTGCAGATGGAGGAGATTATGCGAGTTTGTAGAGCATAAGATCCGAAGATGATAACCCAGTTTTATCGAAACCGATCGTCGAAGCAAATGCTTTATTTGGTAGCCTGTAGTCAGCTGTGGTGTGAGGATGAGAACTTGTATTCGGCGCACTGTCACTATGTTTATACATGGTGTTCGTTTTACATTTGACATGACGATATCCAATGACTTTCATAATCGTTACGTACATATTCGTGATGTGATACGATACACAGGACAGACGGGGTGATAATGAGAATTTGTAGAGCATGGGTTTTACATTTGACATACCGATATCCAATGATTTTCATAATCTTAACGTACATATTCGTGATGTGACAGGACACACAGGACAGATGGAGGTGATTATGTGAATCTGTAGAGCATAAGAGCCGAAGACGGTATCGTAGTCTTACCGAAAACAGTTATCGAAATAAATGCTTCACTAATGATTTTCGCTTTCTGAAGTTCTTCTTCTGCTTCTATTACACTGAAGATCGCACCCATGCTGACACAATGACAGGAATGTATAAGCACTCTTGCTCGGTAAATCTGAATAACTCACGATATTGCTTCTGCTAACTCAATTGGAAATATTTGTTTGTTTCACGTCATGTCCTCTGCAGGCAAATTTTCACGCATGCTTATGCAAACCAAACTACAGGAATGCAGAACATAACATTTCATATTGTTTCAGATCCAGTTACGCACTGTCTTCATTACTGTGGAAGCCCTTTGAACTGTACATAAAAATGGAGGTTCTCTTACCATTATTTGACAAATACTTCACCTCTGAGGAAAAATGGTTCAAATGGCTCTGAGCACTATGGGACTCAACTGCTGTCGTCACCAGTCCCCTAGAACATAGAACTACTTAAACCTAACTAACCTAAGGACATCACACACATCCATGCCCGAGGCAGGATTCGAACCTGCGACCGTAGCAGCAGCGCAGCTCCGGACTGGAGCGCCTAGAACCGCACGGCCACCGTGGCCGGCACCTCTGAGGAAGAAGTTCTAAATAATACAGCGGTATTTTATAAGGTCAGAAAATACTTTGCAAAATTATTTTATTCATTTAGGTTAGAGATCACCGTAACTGTTTTCGTAAATTACACTTCAGGAAATTTCGCGATCAGCTACAAGTATTTTAAACGATTTTATCGTACCGTTAACAGTTGCGAACCTAAGCCCATCTTCAGACAATAGCGCTGACTTCGTTGCAAGTTTCACATTTGTGTCCTAAAATAATCCAAAGTTTTTGTGACTGCATAGTTTGCAAAAGGTTACACTTGTATAAGCTCTATACATTGTACCTCATGAAAAGCTCTCCTTTAGATGTTTAAGACAGAAGTTTGATTTTCTATTACGATTCATGCTGATCAAAACGCTGTACTGCATACAAGATAGCGGATGCATTTCTTTACGTCGGCTGCTGATTTGATGTACCAAAGAACATGATATGTCTACAGATATGGCACACTTCTCGAGTTACTCTAAAGATACCTCCTCGTAGTACAGATAATATTATACGGCTATAATTTAATTATTTAGACCTGAACGGTGCTGGTAATGACCAATGAGGAATTTCCTCCCTATCAATTAATTTTTACTTCTATCATTTCAAATTATGGGCGTTGATAAAATTTTGGAGGTACATTTGGTTTTTTAATTGTAATTGACGATTGGACTTACTGTGAATGGGGCTGTATATTTCTAATTTCTCTATCAAATTCATCTATACCCCTTTTTCGGCAAAATATAACATCTCTAAGTTTTCTTTGATGTTTATCTCTGTGTTTCTGTGTTGGACACTGAGAGGAGCGGAAGTTGACACATGTACGTTGTTGAGAGTCTTCTAGGTATCGTACTTCATATCTCCTACCAGTATGGCCAATGGAAAATTTGGGGCACACAGAACAAGTTAGTTTATAAATGCCAGACTTGGGGTGTACTTCATTTTTTAAATTTAAGTTGTGAACAATTTTGTCTTTCATTTTATTGTTTGTGGAAAAATTAATTTTCATATTTTTGGTACGAAGTAAGTTTGCAATCTGATATGACACTTTACCAGTGAATGGTATGTAGACAGATTTCACAGAGTCTTGCGGAGCGGTCTGTGCTAAAGTGTTGTTTGATTTGCAGTTAGAGCTATCTTCGTCATTGTATTTGTTTTTCATTACATTCTAATGTTTAGTGATGGTGTCAGAGCTATAACCATTATTGTGGACTACTAGTATTTTTTCCATTCTGTTGTTTGTAGTGTTGGGGTGAGATGGTGGGCTGTTGATTGTGACATCGGTTGTAGTGTATTTTAAATTTATGTTTACCACTGTATTTACTAATTTTTAGAGCCAAGACAATTATCCCATTATCAAGTTCATGCTCAACAGTAAATTTTGTGTTTTGATAGTTTGTTGAACTCTATTTCAAACTGGTCAATATCTTTTACTGTTCCATTAAATAAGATGTGTGTGCCAGTCACATATCGTTTTTAATGTATGATTTTTTTCCCTTTATTGTAATACTGGCATTGAAAAAGGATGTTTCTAAATGATCCATGTATAAAATTTGCTGTACTATATAGAAGCATCTTTCGAATAGCTCCAGAAGTGTACCACCCCTCTTCACACACACCTCATGTTCTTTAACACGTAAAATCAGCAGCCATGTAAACAAATGTATCCACCATCTTGTATTTAGTTCAGTTCATTGATCACCATAGATCGTTAAAGAAAATGAGACTTTTATAATATGTGAAGGAGACCTTTTCATGACGTAGGTACAATGTATAGAGCATATATAACTCTAAAACTATGTAATCACAAAAACTTTGTTATATTTTAGAATACAAATGTAAAACACACAAAGAATTCAGCAGCCCGAAGCTAGTAACGACACAATGACATCTTTTCAAAAAAACGTGTTGCTGTTTGCAGTATTTCCCAAAGTGTAATGTTCTTTGCAAAATATACTGAAAAGATCGTTTTCTTTGTATACCTTTTATTATGTTGTACTGAATACCTCCAGGTATTATTAATGTCAACACAAATAAATTTCATTCTGATGCCTGATAGGTAGGTAAGAACCGAGTTCCGCATAGTTAAAACAACAATACAACAGTAGTGCCAGGGCTATCGAGTAAGTGAAGAAAGTATTATCTGGTAGTTGTTTAGCAGATTTGCTGTTTATTGGCGCAATAACTTGGTGAACATCAGGCATATAGCAGTCTCTAACCATAAATGAACCATAACAATTACAAAAGGAAACAGTTGGAGGAAGTTAATAGATACATCACACTGTTTATTTCCTTGTATCGAAGGCGTTAATTAGAGGTGGTTTTTACAAAAAGGTGAGTTAACTGGGATGATAGTTTAAGCGTCACAAATACTGTCCCTCGTGGACTGGAAATAGTCACGGAAACTTACATGATTTGTATTGGTAAAGATTATGGTTTACATCCCTGGTTCGGTTATTCTTACTAAGTTTTTCTGTAGACCTCACAAATTATTTAGTTGCACTATCGTTATAGTATCTCATTCAACCCTGTGAAAGAATGTTTTTCATATCACTGAATACGAGTTTAGTTTTTTGTGGTAAACACTGGCCGCAAACTGTCCTGCCTGTTCCGACGTTAAAATAAAAAGAAGAACAAGGCGAAGAAGAAAAACGGAGTGGTGAGAGAAATTGTGTATTAACTGACAGCTATCCTACAGTTTAGTAGTAGTTGTAGCCCAGTCCCCATCCGACTATACTGTTTCACCGTTGTTTCCTTAAGTCACTTTAGGTGTGCGACAGGCAGGTTTCTTGAACAAAATGACGACAGATTTGGTTCAAATGGCTCTGAGCACTATGGGTCTTAACATCTGTGGTCATCAGTCCCCTAGAACTTACGACAGATTTCTTTATTCAACTCTGTGCAGCTGAACAGTTGTTCATCACTGATGACCTTGATGTTGATGAGACGTAAAATCAAGATAATGACAGAGGTCAATGTAAAACTTTGCTCCGAGTGAGGGAAAATCCTTTATTGCATCATTGTTTTGATAAACACTATCAGTTATTTCTGAGACCAAAATGGGCGACCTTTTTATATGTGAGAGATTTTCAAGGATGAGTTACAGTTTACATTACATTCCTTTTGTTTGTAACGCATATCTACCCTAAACACGAATCGTTACCATCAAATCCGTACTGAACCGAACAGACTGTAACAAATATTCATAGTGAGTCATTAATACTTATTTAAGCTCTTGTTCCTGCGTTCTCTGGTCATGAAAAATCCCTTTTCTGTTGTGCATATTATTTTCACTAGACCCTACTGTATTTACTTTAATGGTATAATAGCGAGCAGTAGATGGATTCGACGTTAAAGTTACGTGAAATAATGTCCATGACAGAAAATTACCACACTTGTACTGACAATCCAAAAATGTCAGGAAGATTATTAGTGATGTATCGGTCTACCTTAAATATATGGATTCCATGAACAGCTCACCACATGTCTCCTTCGCCATTTTCAGCAAGTGGCAAGGAGCTTTGCTGCGTACCTGCATTTGATAACACGTTTATTACTCTTTTGACTCCATCACAAAAAAAGAAAAAAAGTCGAGAGTGTTCAGACGTTCTGCTATTCACTGTGCCAATTGTGTAACGAACACTCGTATTAATATTTCTCTGTTAAATCCTGCCCCAGAAATTAAGTTTCGCATCGAAAAGTAAAAGCGCATGTAGCCTGACTTTTTTTGACTAGCAGCAATCAACATCCCAGCCGGAAAGGTCATTAGCGTATTGAGTTAGGACGGCTATAATTTAATTACGGCGCTGCGTTGAATGAAGAAGATGGAAGGGGGAATCGCACTAGTGCAATTACAGCAACTGCAAAATGCGCGTTAATGCTTTGATGGCGCTTCTTCCGTCTGCAACACTCAGGTGAACAGCCCGCGGTGGTGCCCGGAGCTACCTTTTGTCACAAAGTCTCTCAATGCGGCACTCGTCAAATAACTACATCCCGCTATTCTGCAGTTGCGCGAGTAACACAGTGTCCACCGAGGGATACATTTACCTGTCGAGATTCGAGCACTCTATGTGCTGCCACTGATACACTGTTTCTTACTTTCAAGTATGTAGGAATGTAGCCTAGAAAGTACTTTAACGCATTTTTTAAAAGACTACTTCTGTATCACATCCGAAGCACTGCTAGACTAACACTTTTTTGGCCCATCGTTTCATGGAACGAGGGAAAAAACGCAATATAGTTTCCCTTAATTTCTCTATATCAGCTTCATGAAAACGTACATTAAAAACAGTGCAGTTTCAATGTTCTAATGTTTTCTGTCGTGCCTTAGTTGCTTCTATTTTATTATTATTATTATTATTATTATTATTATTATTACTGTCAATACCATCACCATGTAGTCCGTCTATACAACTAAATAAATGGCTCCATTTTTTTCTGTGGCAGAAGAGTTTCGCTTTCTTATGTTTACGAAGCATCCTAAATGGACTGTAATAATTGTTGCTTTTACGTAAATGATAAATATGTTACAAAATGTTTCCAGATATGTTAGTACATTACAGTTTTTTCCTTGTTCTATTACTATTTCCTAAGAAACAATTTTTAGAAGCATAAAACACGACTGAAAAGAAATTGAAGACGAACAAAGGGCACAAGCGCCACTAAACTACAGAACCAATACAGACACAACAGTACACACAAACACAAAGAACAGAAACGCTTTTGACATTTGAACAAAAATAAATGGTCCACATCATCACACTCGCATAAATGAACACACAGGGGAGCAAATATATTGAAGTAAAAGGATTATACACAGCATATGGTACAAGAAACAGTCACACTTACACACTCTAGCAGAAAATGCAGAAAATACCAAGGAGTCCATACATATCCGTCAGAATGTCAAGAACGTATTCTGTCGTGTCTGTGGTTGACAGGCAGAAATGTCAAAACTAGATACAAAGAACAAGTAAGAAACTTGAAGTATGAAAATAGCCATTTTACCTTTGCTGAATACCCGTTAAAGCATGGGCATTTCACGAAAAAAGATATGAAAATTATTAGAAGGGACAATCGCAATAGAAAACTCCCAACATTCCAATAAAACTTTCATATACAAGGAGGTCTTGTAGTAAACAAGAAAATATGACAGAATTAATACGAATAACAAACCGATAATCATGCACTTCCATATTAAAAGAACAGACACACACACACACGCACACACGCACACACACACACACACACACACACTAAATATTTGCGATTTCTTCAACTAAAATTCCCCCTTTTCGCAGACCATTCCGGACTACAAACAAAACTACTCGCATGTAAATAACAAACAAACGTGAACCAAACTGCATACTGACACGACAACGCTAACAAAAGACGACCGAAAACCACACAGCGATAGTTGGTAAAACTACAAACAGTAAACACACATAACCAACTGGTCTTTTTTCTTTTTTTAAAGCACACACAAGGAAAGTTAAGTTTTTAAGTCAAATGTGTTTGCAAACATCGAAAATCAGACATCGTGATCGCAAATAACACCAAACAGTAATTTAACCTTACGAAACTTGCGCTTTAAAAAGAGAATGATGAAAAAACTGTAATTTAGGAACGTATCTGGAAACATTCCATAGCATATTCATTATATACATACAACAACCATGTATTCAGGCCACTGAGAAGGGCACGTCAGCAATAATAGTAACAAGAACAGTGCACCGGTAGTTATTTCACAGAATCTTTCTTTTTTCACTCTCCCTCCCTCTCTTTTTCTCACAATATTACTCAGAAGACTTCCATCTTTCCCAAAACATTGTGCTAACACCTTCGTGTCGGGTATACGTATGGTAATAATGTCTTTTAATGAAATCTGCTGTCGCATTTTTGTACGTAAATCATTGGTTTTATTTATAATCGAGCAAGGGTCGTAAGGCAGTCGCACATAATTACAGGCCTATATCGCAAACGTAAATATCTTTCAGAATCGCGGGACCCGTTTTATGTTCACGTATTATGCCATTTTTGGAGAACGAAAACATTATTCTGCAGGAGTCATCATGAGATCCGCAAACAACGATTTTGTGAAATTTAACTATCTCTAATACTTGTTTTGTAAATGAAACCGCTTACTGCGGAGGATGGCCACGCAAAAAAGTTGTTGTTTCTACTGTCTCTGTTCGTCCATAAGAACTAGAAGGCATTCACCTACCGTTAAAGTAATAGCATAAGGAATATTGTATCATCTCAAAGGCTGGATTTAGCACTTTCTAACACACAGAATTCTACAGGCAGTTCATTTGCCAGGGCAAAAATTGCTGATGGTGTGGCTAGGGCATTGAGCATGATGAGAAGGTTCGTATCCTCACCAATAACCACAACTTTCTCATGTTCCTGTGATACCTCAAGCGCCTGGTAACTGCAGACTCGCATTATGCATAATATTGTAGTAAAGCAAAAGCTGCTCTTCCAAATGGTGCATTTTAAATTAAAATCAGAGGTGACCTATGTAGATATATTTGCCTCCAAATTTGGTCAAATGTAGGGTTCTGATTTTCTGAAGGTAACTTTCTGGACGATTACCTTAGGAATTACTTTTGTCATTATTACACTGACTTTCCAGGCAGAACATATACACAAAGGCAGAGTAACAAGGAGCAAAAAGGCTTTGCCGTTTAATAAGCGATTGCCAAAGTTGACCTTAAACTTCTTGTCACGGAATTTACCCCTGACTTTGAACAGTTTTTTTCAATCCTTACTCATAATAATGTTATTTCTGAGTTCTCTGCATAAAACTGATCTAGAGACCTAGATTTGTAAATGTGAAGTACCTTACATGCATAGCAATGAACGTACAAACTTAGCCGTACAGAAACGGGTGGCCCATTTCACTTTTGGTCTCATCAAACGCAGAATTTATTCCTCTATATCGTTTGTATGAACCACTTTATTGACTGATGGGTTAGTTTCAACGATATTACCAAGAAACAGAGGTTAAAACGAAAATTTTTCAGGAACATATAAAATTGGTCCAAATTTGAAGAGCACTAGTATGGAAACGGATGGTCCAAAAAATATGCGGATTGTCTCATTCAATGCAGAATTTCATGCCCTGCGATTTTTAATCGTAATGTGTTTTTCGATATTGTGAGTCATTTACGAGATATAATCACAAAACCGAAAAAATACCCCTTTTTCGGGTACATTTTTGCCCCCCAGCACTTTTCCACAACTCCGCCGAGGGGGAAAACCTAGGATAGTCATACTGGGCCACAAATGAAGCCATTAAAACAATAAAACCTTTTGTAGCAATTATTTCCGATTTGTCTAATTTTTAGGTTTAACCCTACTGGACTATTAGAGCGTAGTCGAAGTTGTAACTCGTTCCAAAAGCGTCTACTGGGTTCGGGTGGGACTATGGCAGGCACATCCATTTCAGGAATTGTACTGTCAACAGAGCATTGCCACACAGAAACTGCTTTATGACAGGTTGCGTTGTCGTTCTGATACAAGCAATCATCATCTACAAACTGTTCCTTTATTATACGCCGCACACAAAGCTGTGAAATATGGTCATATCTTTCCACATCTAGCGCGTTTTAAGCACAATAAGCGGACCCCACTGTATCCAGGGAAAAGAACCCCACACCGCAATGGCACCTCCTCCGTAATTCATTGTTGCCACTACACACGATGGCAGGAAACTTTCTCATGGCATCCGCCAAATCCAAACTCTCCCACCGGATAGCCACAGAGTACAGCGTGATTCATCACTCCAAATCAATCGTTTCCAGTGATCCGCGGTCTAGTGGAGTCTTTACACCACCTCAAGCGTCGCTCTGCACTGACAACAGAAATGTGTAGCTTATGAGGAATTGCTCGAACATTGTACCCCCCCTCTTTATAACTTGCTTCACACGGTCACTGTATTAGCTAGAGCGCCTTAAGCACTTTCGAATTCACGAGTGATTCGCTCCACTGATTTCATGCGATTTAAGACACCTACCCTTCGCAATTCCCGACGGTCCATCTTCGTGAGCACACGAGATCTTCCCGGTTTTGCTATAGCTGTAGTTGTCCCTTCGTTTTCCCACTTCGCAGTCACATTATCAAAGGCAGACCTGGGTAGCCTTAGAAAGGCTGAAATGTCTCTGATGGATTTGTTATTTAGTTGGCATCCAATGACTATTCCACGTTCGAAATTACTGAGCTCACCTTACCCATCCATTCTGCCATTACTGCTTCTCTACTGACAACACAATATTCTCCGCCTCTTTTTACACTGACAGGCTGCCTCGGCAATACATAGGGGTGTTCGAATACTTTTGTTTAGGAAGTTATAATTAATCTTGCCTCCTCAGAATTTTCGTACTTAATTGAATGTTCGACTCCCTTATAAATTCCGGTCTGACTTGAGTAAATTTTTATACTTAAATTATATGAGTATATTCCACATATAAAGATAATTTTGCATGTATTTTATCACGAAAATACTATTTTTCTGATAACATAATTTTATTTTTCCTAACGATACATTTAACAACATCGACCTGAACCATGAAGTTAGTAATCACAGATGTTAACTCAAATGACTCAGGAACTGTTTACCTTCAAATGAATATTATTCTGCTTTAATTTTGATGTAAACAAAATTTCTGTTTTAATTTTTAATTTTTCTAGTTTTAGTATCGATAAGTCAGTCGACAGTTATACAAAGAGAAGAAGCTGACAGTTTTTGTATTATCAAAATTTGCAATCTTCGTTATTAATTATTGAGGGCATAAATCTTTATGTACATAATTATTTCCAGAAAACGTTATGCAAATCATACCCGAAAAGTAATTTCAATTAAGGCAGTCATTATAAAATTCATTTGGATTTAATCGTGTTCTAGGAGAATCTGGAAGCTATATACGCTATACTTATTGAAATTTTAGGCGCCAAATGAGCCATAATAGTTCAACTGTTGTCGAGATTGGTCAATGTAACTATCAAGGACTTTGTATTGTGCTGAAATATTGCAGAGGCATTAAATTAACAAGTAGTGTCGTAGGAAGTGTCAAGAATATATGAATAAATACTGATGACGTCAAAAAGCAACAATATTCCAGTGACTTTTACTGAAACAAAAAACCTAAGACCTATTAATTGGAGAGCATAAACAGGAACCCACACCCTAGACAAACAGATAGCCATAGAAAAACGAGTAACATTTATATGCTAATATAATGTGCCTGTCCTTATGAAATAATGTAAACGTTCACAACCTTAAAATAGTTAGTTCAACGTAGGATATATACTCTCTGTACATCTACGAACATTTTGATAGTAAACAATATGTAACATTATAAAGTGTATAACCTGCTGATTGGAGGCGGGAACTTCGTGGGGCTGTTCACTGAAGCCGCTCTCGAGTATATGAGTAGAAAAGTCGCAATGCCAGAAAACTGTAGCGAAATGCAGGAATAGCGGCAGAAAATCGAGGCTTGGTTCTGCAACGTAGAGTTAATTCTCGACAGAAGTAAACGTTAATCATTGCGAATAAATGGACGGAAATTTTCTTTACTGTTCGAATGCGCTGTTATCGATAAATCACTAGAAACAGTAATAAGCGTAAAATATTTGGAAGTAGTCGTAAGTAGCGATCTGAATGACAAAACCACATGAAAGTAGTTGCATGATAAGGAGATCCCAGCCTGAGATTCATTAAAATCAAACTAAGGACATGTAATTCACCCATAAAGAGGTAAATAGTGAAATATTGTTTCGAATGATCTTTGAATATGCTCTTCAGTGTGGGACCCTTACTAGTTAGGATTAATAAAGAAGATCCAAAGAAGAATGGCGCATTTCGTCATGTGTTAGTTACTGCGCGATAGTGTCATGGAAATGCTTTTCAGACTACGGTCACAGATGCTACAAGCGAAGCGTTGTGTATCACAAAACGGTTTACTGTTAAAATTGCAAGAACGCTTATCCCAAGCAGAGTCGGGCAGTATATTATTTCCTTCCATGTATATCTCTAAAAGTAGCTATGACGGAAGGCAAAATCAGAGAAATTTGACTTCATACTAAGGCTTACCGACATTCTTCACGCGCACTCTTAGCGATTGGGAAAAGAAAGGCTGTAAAATATAGTGGCACTTGAAGAGCCCTCCACAAGGCACCGAACTTTGGCTTGTGGACTGTGAAACTAGACAGTGACATTCTGGTAAGAACTACGAAAGACGTCGAAGTAAATACATCTTATCATGGAGAAAATGTTCGAGACATTATCCTTGAACAGAAAATGTTTTCACGAGTAGTTGAAATTGTTTAAATACTGAGTATCGTTGTATTCATTCTGTGCGATTTAAGGGAAGCTTGGAAAACCCAAAAAAGTATGACATGGGGCCATGAGAGTCGATATTCCCATAATGGGAGTCCATTATCCAAACCATGTGTCTCCAGAATGCTGGTCCAGCGTGTGCTTCTTTACTGGTGGTAGTGGGGGGGAGGAATAAGTGCAGACACCTCTGTTATTCTCTTCGGTTACGGATTCATAACTAACTGACTGGGAAGTGCTAAAGAAAGCAACTTAAGTCTGAGTGAATAATGGATAGAAGGCATGTAATATAGAAAAAATTCCAAATATTCCCATCCGCGACAACCTAGCAATGAAAAAAAAAAAACACACTTGCCTTCACTTCAATGTGAATTTCTGGTACAGCAAAGCGGCACTTACTAGTGTTGTTTGCTCTTGGGTTGAAAATACTCATTTTCCTGAAAAGCCTTTCAGTAAAGACGTGTAATCTTACGAATGGGAAAGAAGAGATTATGACTGAGTTCGCAGAACACCTCCTCAAAGTATATTCTGAGAATTAAAATAATAGAATTACGGATGTAGATGGGCTTAAGTTGCTAAAAAATCCGGTAACCGTTTTTGTATATCATGGGGCGACTCCACACCTTGTAAATGATTATGTTAAATGTGTCTTATATCGCGTGAGGTTGATGTGTAATATCGCAAGCTTAAAGAAGGATGTGTATGTTTTGGGTGAACCACGCCATGATCAAAATAACTTCGTGATGAATAATCGTTATATTCCCATGTCTGCCAAAATGTTTAACTTTTCCCTTGACAGATCCAGTTTTTGTTTAACGAAAAGTGTGGAAATAAGATGCTGATGCCACTGACGCATATGGACATAATTATTTACATGAATGTTACTCAGAAAATGGCATCACTCTGCGGTGTACATCTCAAATCAAATGAGGTTTATGGACGCAGGGCATGTATTTCGCTTTTTGAATCTGAATGTAAGTGATTCAAATAAATCTTCCACTTATACTACTCATTTTTTATGTACCTAAAGGGCTGTTATAATATAATAACACCCATGTCATGGAGTTATTACTCTTCGTAAAGGTTCTCTAGAAGGTACAAAATCTAGCCGCAGAACTGTACATTGATTTAAGTTAAACCTCAAGTGATGTCTTCTCTTTGAGGAAATAAAGTGACGTAGCCTTCATAGTTGATGGAAAATGACAGATACGCAGCTACTGGGGCGGCTTGCTCAAATAACATTCCGTGGTTAGTACACTGGACTCGCATTCTGGAGGACGACGGTTCAGAACAGCGTCCGGCCATCCTGATTTAGGTTTCCCGTGATTTCCCTAAATTTCTATGGGTCAGATGACGGGATGGTTCCTTTGAATTGGCACGGTCGATTTCCTTCCCCATCTTTGACACCATCCGAGCTTGTACTTCGCCTCTAATGACCGCGTTGTCTACGGGGCGTTAAACCCAATCTTCTTCCTTTCTCCAAATAACATTCGTGGAAAACAGCTTCCAGATAACTTCATTGAGGAAAATATATGAGTATTCCGAAAGACTGGCAAGTGATGCATTCATTTATCATTATTTGTGTGGTAACTGCAACAATCATAACATAACTCATCAAACGAGCTTTCTACAATTACTCGTACCGACAGCGCACGTACTTAAGTTTCTTTTCCTGTAGCGTTTTAAATGGTCAATTTTCATCACTGAAGTCAGCTGCAGACGATAAAATATTCCAAGCTTCTGATCGCAGGAGAAGGAAGGAAGCAACCATTCCCCGAGGCCCTCGCGTTTAGTAATTACCGACAAGAATCCAACGCCGCAGTCCTTTGTGACAGTTTTAGCCTCGGGACAATGCCCTCGCAGCGGTATCCTCTTCACAGCAGTAGCTGTTACGCATATTCCATGGAACTCTGAAGCAATTTCACAGCTGTAGAAAATACCGTAACTTTTTCTACTCCAGCATCAGCACAAAACGGTTCGTTCATTCTACAACCACTTACGAAATGTCGTTATTTACCTTCCGATACCAGTAAATCACTTCGCATGTTACCTTCCAGTAAATACACTCTAAGACAATAAAAAGTAAACACACACCATGAAGGAATTACCTGAATGAGACGGAAATCGGTACATGTGACGTACGAGGGTCACTCCAAAAGAAAAAAATGGTTCAAATGGCTCTGAGCACTATGGGAATTAACATCTGAGGTCGTCAGTCCCCTAGAACTTAGAACTACTTAAAACTAACTAACCTAAGGACATTACACACACCCATGCCCGAGGCAGGATTCGAACCTGCGACCGTAGCAGTCGCGCGGTTCCGGACTGAAGCGCCTAGAATCACTCCAAAAGAAATGCACACTATTTTTTAAATCCATCTTTTATTCTACACGTTTGAAAGCTTTACAGTGTGTAGATACATCCTTTACGAACAATATTTTCATTTCTCCACATAATTTCCATCCCTCTCAACTGCCTTACGCCATCTTGCAGCCAGCGCCTATATAAACGCACGGTAAAATTCTGGACCAACCTGTTGGAGCCACTGTTTGGCAGCGTGCACAAGGGAGTCATCATCTTCAAACCTTGTTCCACGAAGAGAGTCTTTCAGTTTCCCAAAGAGATGATAGTCACACGGAGCCAGGTCAGGACTGTAAGGCGGGTGTTTCAGTGTTTTCCATCCGAGTTTTGTGATCGCTTCCATGGTTTTTTGACTGACATGTGGCCGTACATTGTCGTGCAACATCAGAACACCCTGTTTTTGCCGATATGGTCGAACACGACTCAGTCGAGCTTGAAGTTTCTTCAGTGTCGTCACATATGCATCAGAATTTATGGTGGTTCCACTTGGCATGATGTCCACAAGCAAGAGTCCTTCGGAATCGAAAAACACCGTAGCCATAACTTTTCCAACAGAAGGTGTGGTTTTGAATTTTTTTTTTTTTTGGTGAATTTGCATGATGCCACTCCATTGATTGCCTCTTCGTCTCTGGTGAAAAATGATGGAGGCATGTTTCATCACCTGTCACAATTCTTCCAAGAAATTCATCTCCACCATCCTCGTACTGTTCCAAAAGTTCGCTGCATACCGTTTTTCCTGTTTCTTTGTGAGCCATTGTCAACATCCTGGGAATCCGCCTGGCACAAACCTTTTTTAACGCCAACACTTTCAGTATTCTGCAAACACTTCCTTCCCCTATCCCAACGTAGCGTGACAATTCGTTCACTGTGATGCGTCTGTCAGCAGTCACCAATTCATTAACTCTCTGCACATTGTCTGGAGTGTGTGCAGTACGAGGCCTGCCGCTGCGAGGACAATCCTTAATATTGCCGTGCCCACTTTCATCACGTAACCTGCTTGCCCACCGACTAACTGTACTGCTGTCGACAACAGAATCTCCATACACCTTTTTCAACCTCTTGTGGATCTTTCCCAGTGTCTCGTTTTTCACAGCACAGGAATTCTATGACAGCACGTTGCTTCTGACGAACGTCAAGTGTATCAACCACCTTGAAGACATGTTGTGATGGCGCCGCTCACGGGAACAGGTTGAACTAAGTTTGAAAACAAGCGGGAAGGATGTATCTACACACTGAAAACTTTCACACATGCAGAATGAAAACTGATGCAAGCATTATTCGGCTTGGAATTGATTGATAGAGTTACTGGATATCCGCCTGAGAGATATCGTCCCACATTTTGTGCAATGGCCGCGTTAGATCGTCAAAGTCCCGAGCTGGTTGGAGGGCCCTACCCTAAATGCTCGAAACGTTCTCAAATGGAGAGAGATCCGGCGACCTTGCTGGCCAAGGTATGGTTTGGTAAGCACGGTGACAAGCAGCAGAAACACTCGCCCTGCGCGGCCGGGCATTATCCTGCTGAAATGTAAGCGCAGAATGGCTTGAAGGGAAACAAAATGAGATGTAGAATATCGTCGATGTACCGCTCTGCTTTAAGGGTGCCGCGGATGATAAACAAAGGGGTCTTGTTATGAAAAGAAATGGCACTCCAGACCATTGCTCCTGGTTGTCGGGCATATGGCGAGCGACATTCAAGTTGGTAACCCACCACTGTCACTGGCTTCTCCAGATACTTCTTCGCTGGTCATCAGGGCTCATTTCGTAGCGAGACTCATCACTGAAGACAATTCTACTCCAGTCAATGAGATTCCAGATTGAAGACTTGTCTGGAGACACTCCGGACAGCGGTGGAATACCAACCTGTTTGTCTGTACATGTATATCACATGTACCGATTTCCGTCCCATTCCGATAATTCCTTCGTGGTGTGTCATTAAAAATGGTTCAAATGGCTCTGAGCACTATGGGACTTAACATCTATGGTCATCAGTCCCCTAGAACTTAGAACTACTTAAACCTAACTAACCTAAGGACAGCACACAACACCCAGCCATCACGAGGCAGATAAAATCCCTGACCCCGCCGGGAATCGAACCCAGGAACCCGGGCGTGGGAAGCGAGAACGCTACCGCACGACCACGAGATGCGGGCGGTGTGTCATTATTTTGGTCTTAGTCTGAATGTTGCACCCATCGCTATGCTCACCGATATTTCTAACATCTCGAATTTTGTGTACCTGGAAGCTGTGCCGAAACAGCTTCGCTCCAATCGTTGCCAATTCCACCCCATCTCAGTTGTGTGTTTGAAATAACATTTGGGCCACCTTCCCTAGGAGTTACTTTAGCTGATTTGTATGATACAAATCTCGAAAGTGCGAAAAAAGTTCTCCCATTCAAAATGGTTCAAATGGCTCTGAGCACTATGGGACTCAACTGCTGAGGTCATTAGTCCCCTAGAACTTAGAACTAGTTAAACCTAACTAACCTAAGGACATCACAAACATCCAAGCCCGAGGCAGGATTCGAACCTGCGACCGTAGCGGTCTCGCGGTTTCAGACTGCAGCGCCTTTAACCGCATGGCCACTTCGGCCGGCTCTCCCATTAATGTCCGTTTATATGACACTTGCATTAAAGCCTTACTGCCCACAAATTTTGACATTTTGGCACACGTAATTTTATTTCGTTATGAGTTACTTGTTCAAGGGCTAAGAGACCACGCATCGAAAAATATATTTCATATTATGTCATTATTAGGCAACGGCCTTTCCGCAGTGGATACACCGGTTCCCGTGAGATCACCAAAGTTAAGCGCTGTTGGGCGTGGCCGGCTCTTGGATGGGCGACCATCCAGCCGCCATGCGCTATTGCCATTTTTCGGGGTGCTCTCAGCCCCGTGGTGCCAATTGAGGAGCTACTCGACCGAATAATAGCGGCTTTGGTCAAGAATTCCATCATAACGACTAGGAGAGCGGTGTGCTGACCCCACGCCCCTCCAATCCGCATCCTCCTTGAGGATGACACGGCGGTCGGATGGTCTCGGTAGGCCACTCGTGGCCTGAAGACGGAGTGTTTTTTTTTTATGTCATTATTAACTGCTACCAGCAGCATTTATATTACAGCACTATATGATTTCAATATAAGGGAAATGTTGTGCGAATAGTTTTCATTAGTTTCAGAAACTGACAAAAACGCAAGAATCCGAGAGCAAACGAGACAGTATTAGTGAAGAACTAGTTAGGATCTGAATGAAGAAGAAATTCATTCGTTACTAAAACATTACTCATAACCTAACAATACTCGCTGTCTGAAAATTAAGGCCCAAAACTTCGAAACGCATAATGGCATTGAAGTAACGTAAAAATGACTTAGCAGTTTTGTTGTAGTAGATAAGAGCGAGAACTGCCTGTCAACTGCCAGTTAACTATCAGATGTCTAATATCACTCTACGCAAATTACCTGCCGGAATACATTATCCTGGAGACGTCACAATACAACTGTAGTGAAACTGCGAGAATTTTCCAGCATAAAAAACAAGCTAGCTCCGGGAAGTACATAATCATCTGAGCAAAACTCTATCGCTGTATCAGAAATGTTTATTAAAGATTAAATTTTGTTAATTCCAATATTTTTGAACACAAGAATCTACTGTAAAAAACTGTGTTATCTGGGTAAATCATAAGTAAATTACATTAAATTACATTAAATCATAATTAAATTACATGCAAAATTCGGCGTAAAGGAATTTACTTTCAGAGATGTTTTTACATTTATAATTAATATACATTCCAGCTTTAGTTAACTGGAACAGGATATTTTATGACCACAGAAATCTGTAGACTTTAAACAGGGAACGAATATCAGTTAATCAAACTAATTCCTGATTTTGGTACAATATGTATTCAATGTGCAGAAAGAAGTGCAACGTTTATCGTGAGGTGCGGTGAGCTAAAGAAATATCGTACAACATTGCTAGCACGGGGGCGTGCTGAAATGTAAGGTCTCCGAATTTTTTATGTGAAAACTCTTAGGTTTTTAAATAAAACAAACTTCATTAACGATTTACATCTTTATTCTTCATGTCTACAAATTTATTTCTCAACATGCTCACCCTGGCGACGAACGCATTTCACCCAACGAGAGATCAATTTATTGATACCGTCACTGGAAAAAAATTGTTCAAATGGCTCTGAGCACTATGGGACTTAACATCGGAGGTCATCAGTCCCCTAGAACTAAGAACTACTTAAACCTAACTAACCTAAGGACATCACGCACATCCATGCCAAAGGTAGGATTCGAACCTGCGACCGTAGCGGTCGCGCGGTTCCAGACTGAAGCGCCTAGAACCGTTCAGCCACAGCGGCCGGCTCCGTCACTGGAGAATGTTTGACTTTGTTGACGGAGCCACAACCTCTCCTCTGCTTGTACCGCTTTATAACTATGAAAGTGAAGCCCCAGAAGGTGTTCTTTAAGTTTCGGAAGCTGATGAAATTCGAATGGGGCCAAGTCGGAGCTGTATGGGGGATGGTCGATGACACTGAAGCCGAGAAGATGGTTTGGTGCAGATGTCGCGGTGCTCTTGTGTGGTCTGGCATTCTTGTGCTGAGGGAGAGGCTGTTCGATGTGTGAACGAACTCTCCGAATTCGTGCCGGCCGCGGTGGTCTAGCGGTTCTGGCGCTGCAGTCCGGAACCGCGGGACTGCTACGGTCGCAGGTTCGAATCCTGCCTCGGGCATGGGTGTGTGTGATGTCCTTAGGTTAGTTAGGTTTAAGTAGTTCTAAGTTCTAGGGGACTTATGACCTAAGATGTTGAGTCCCATAGTGCTCAGAGCCATTTTTCTCCCAATTCGTGTTTTCAGTTTTCTGATGGTGTCTCATATACCAGCATAGTTACGTTGCACATCTCCATATTACACGCTACAATTCGGAGCTCTCTAGCGGAATAGCGTTGCAACTTGTGTCAGGGAAGCAAGAAAGTTGACTACCCACGACATCAACCGATAGAGAGAACAGGAAACAAATTCGGAGGCATTACTTTTCAGCACGTCTTCGTATATTCATCGGACACTGTATGCCCAGTTTCTGTATTTTGCTTCTATTCGTCCATCTAGTTTTCTGATTCTTCAGTGACTGTAACTGCTGTCACTAACTGTCACTAAGGGATATGTCTGGAGATCATCGACCATTGTTCGTTGACTGCAGCTAACCGGCATAACAACAATAGATTAAACAGAGTATGGTAATAAGACTAACTTTCTGTTTTCACCAGACAAACAGCATTTCTGCTAACAAGAAATATCAACAGATTGTTAAACTTTAATGTCAACACCATTTAGATGAATCATCAACGGTGTTCGACGCTCTTGTTCTTTAGACGACAAATGAAGCGCACGATGTCTTACGTGTAAGATTTGTACAACGCCATTCCTCCTAATCTATCAAAATCCGGTGACTAACGTTCTGTCGCTGAACAGTTTATTTACGCGCAACAAAGTCAGGGTTTTTTCTCTTGCAGATAGAGGTATACAATCCTTATTGCTCCGATAATCTATGGAAACTGCAATACCGTGAGCGAGGCATGATAACATGACACTTAAAGGAAGTTATGACTAGAGTATGAGATACAAAAAACATAAAATAACACACGTTTGGGCTAAGAAACTTCTCTTGTACATTTCTTTTGGGCGTACTTGTTAATCGATTATATTACCTATTTGTATAATATCTTCGCTACAGGTCCATGTTCTCCAAATTTAATTCCAAGGTAATTTTAATGGACTCCCAAGTCTTTATACAGAAATGAGTACGAACATACAGCACTTTTCATAATCGTGGTTTCCTTGAAAGAAACACGTTTGTCGCACCCATTCCGCCACCACCACATTACAACCCTCTTGCATCCCTACCAATCTCTCCCGTTGCAAACTTCCCGCTGCTCTCAGCAACATTAATCTTCTGTAATCTTCATATTGATATTTCATCCGCTGTCTCATCAAACATGCAGTAAAGTATGCCGCGAACTGACGATTATCCACTGATGCGTTCAGCTTCAACCAACAGCATGGGTTCAAAAGCAGAGGCGTTATAATCCAGGAACCTCACGAACGAAGAGCGCCATCATCCAATATTCAAGAATCACACACGAGCTTTATTGTATTTTAATGCTTTTTACATCACTACCGGTATTTTTAATTCTGAAACTATTAACAATTTTGTATTCTTAAAGTGCGTAAGATGAAGGCTAACCATAATACTTACAGCTTAGAGATTGTTTCCTTGCAGTAGAGTGAGGGATGAATTAATAAATCAGGAAAACGAAACGACTTAAGGCACTTTATCGATAGCGTTGCATGAGAGATCACTATACTCCAATGATACCACTCTGCGCATTGTCAGAAAGTTACGTTGTTATAACGAGTCTGCCAGTAACACAGAAAATGCAAATAAAATACCTTCTGCACTATCCAAAATTTCGCCGTTTAATGGTTCAAATGGTTGAAATGGCTCTGAGCACTATGGGACTTAACATCTGAGGTCATCAGTCCCCTAGAACTTAGAACTACTTAAACCTAACTAACCTAAGGACATCACACACATCCATGCATGAGGTAGGATTCGAACCTGCGACCGTAGCGGTCGCGCGGTTCCAGACTGAAGCACCTAGAACCGCTCGGCCACACCGACCGGCTGCCGTTTAATATCCGTTGGTAACTTGTACTATACTTCTGATTCTGAATCTGTAAGCTTTAGTACAGGAACTATATTTAATACATAATCGATCTAATAGTGTATTTATTTCTGACTGTGTATAATTGACTGTAATTATAATGAAAATATCGTAAATTGCTGGGTAATAGCCAAGGGAACTTTATGCAATTTTGTCACATGATGACATGATGGAGACCGTGGCTGTTGTTTGAAGACAAATTTTGATGGTCTTAGGACAGCAACCAGCCACAAATTTACTTTCAGTTCCTTTATTCAAAGGGCACCTTTACCGGTTTCGAATTGTTGTGATTCATCCTCAGACGGTTTACATGCTTTCTTTATGACATGTGGTGTGTTTCCAGAATGAGATTTTCACTCTGCAGCGGAGTGTGCGCTGATATGAAACTTCCTGGCAGATTAAAACTGTGTGCCGGACCGAGACTCGAACTCGGGACCTTTGCCTTTCGCGGGCAAGTGCTCTACCAACTGAGCTACCCAAGCACGAGCAGGAGAGCTTCTGTAAAGTTTGGAAGGTAGGAGACGAGGTACTGGCAGAAGTAAAGCTGTGAGGGCGGGGGGTGAGTCGTGCTTGGGTAGCTCAGTTGGTAGAGCACTTGCCCGCGTAAGGCAAAGGTCCCGAGTTCGAGTCTCGGTCCGACATACAGTTTTAATCTGCCAGGAAGTTTCATGTGGTGTGTTTCTTACAGATTAATTGTCCTAAAATATAAATAATACATAATTATAAACACGCCAAACACGCCAAACACACATGGTTACGTTACAGATTTTCGTTGCATGTGACTTACGTGAAACGTCGATTTGGAGTGTTTGTTTTCATAGCATTGGACGAATGCTATGAAAACAAACACTCCAAACTGACGTTTCACTTAAGTCACATGCAACGAAAATCTGTAACGTAACCATCTGTGTGTGGCGTGTTTATAATTATGTATTATATATATTTTAGGACAATTAGTCTGTAAAAAAGCACACCACATGTCATAAAGAAAGCATGTAAACCGTCTGAGGATGAATCACAACGATTCGAAACCGGTAACGGTACCATTTGAATAAAGGAACTGAAAGTAAATTTGTGGTTGGTTGCTGTCCTAACACCATCAACAAGGGAACTTTATTTAAACGTATCGATAGCAACGACGAAATGACAGTATCTGTGCCGTTGTTTATTTTTGCGCATGGAAGTTCCTGTCGCGTTGCGAGCAGTGAGGAGGCAGAGCAGCCTGAGTCATCAGTCCCCTAGAACTTAGAACTACTTAAACCTAACCAACCTAAGGACATCACACACATCCATGCCCGAGGCAGGATTCGAACCTGCGACCGTAGCAGTCGCGCGGTTCCGGACTGCGCGCCTAGAACCGCTAGACCACCGCGGCCGGCGAGTAAAGTATCATGTGTAAAGATGCATGAACGCTGTTTTTTCCGTTATGCTTTTGGACATTAACGAATAAAGTCAAGTCATTGTAATTTTTTATGTAACAACTTTGTGGGTGAAGTAGTGATACCCGGACAATAAATTAGTTTTCAATGTAAATACGTAATTATTTTCAAGATGTATTTAATGCTGTAGCATGTGTGCTCAGTTACTTTTGCGTAATATTATCAAAATATTTAGGGTACAAGCGCTTTCCGTTCCTAATACATATTGTGGATTCTTCCGCTGGAAGAAAGGAAAAGAGAAAGAGTGAGAGAGACAGAGAGAGAGAGAGAGTGAAAGAAAGGAACGTTTCTAAACTCAGTTGTACATTATTTTACTCCTACAAATTGAGTGATTTTTGGACTT
Organism: Schistocerca nitens; assembly: GCF_023898315.1. Taxonomy (NCBI): domain Eukaryota; kingdom Metazoa; phylum Arthropoda; class Insecta; order Orthoptera; family Acrididae; genus Schistocerca; species Schistocerca nitens. Next base: position 869,112,337 of record NC_064616.1, read on the forward strand.
ATCTTTCTCTTCCTGATCGAAGAAACGAAGAGAAGTCGTTTATTCAACTCACCTGTAACAAAAGAAACAAAGTAAAAATTCTGGTACATATATATCATGTAGACAATTTCAGTATTCAATAGCTTTAAAAGATGTGTTATTCCACAAATAATATCGAAATTTGATTATGTTATGTGATTTTTCTGTTTCTGCTTGTATCATAACATATTTATAAATGAAAAGCAGGAAAATGTAGTTGTTCTAAAGCACACTGTACAAAACTACATTTTTGTGCTTTTCACTTATAAATCAAAATTTTTCTACCTTTACATATACGTTTATTCACAAATTCACCCTAAAATATTATTAATTATATTGCTAAGGCACTGGTTGTTTCCAAGTTATTTTCCTGCTACCGTCACTGCAACGCTGAGTTTAGAAGCTCGCTGCAAAAAATTTTGCGCCCCGTGCCTACAGTAACTGTACAGACTGAAGTATAACTGTTTGCCTATAATTAATTAAGCGTTTGGTAATTTAAATTAAGTAAACAACCATATATTTATCTAATGCGAAAAAAATCAATATTTTGTGTCTGACAGATTTACATTCGATCCACTACGCTTTTCGAAGCGACACAGTCATTCGAATGTCGATAACTTTTTGTCTCAGATCTTTAAATGCAGTATTGGCAGGCACATGCAACGCTTTCCACTAGCCAAAAACATGAATATTAATAAAGCGGTTGTAACTGTTAAACAATGTGATCCATCTGATGACGATCGTGTGGCCATCAAAACCAGCTGAGTCTCGAATATGAGTATAGCTGTCGCAACATGTTTATAGGCGTTCTACGGTTAACCAGTCACAGAGCTCAAATAGCAGACCGTTGTCCGCTTGAACTGGCATCGCTTCTGGTTACAGAGCTCTCAGCCGTAGAATTGGTTCTAATTTACTTAAGCGTTTGCATTTCCTACTTGCTACAGATGTAACTCCTCACGGGATCGAAGGCTGTAACTGTGAAAAGTGACCACTTTAGTCGTATTTTATGCAAAGCACGAGATTAATGCAGATACTGATGTGATCCCTATTTTTTAATTTCAAACCAGTTTCACTTGCTGCCTGTTTAAAGCCGGTATACAACATTTTGTTTTCGTGCCGACTAATGCCTGCTACTTGTAGTGACATGGATTTATGGTAATTTTGTTTCATGCGAACCAGCTTGTGCTGCCACAACTGCTGAAAATTCATAGTGGCCTAATCAGTGTTGCAGTGTCCTATGAGTGTTTATCGAAAATAATTATTTTCGACGGGTGAACATCGTTCTCACATCATGCAGCCTGTCTGTTATAAATCGTGTCGAATTTGGGGAATTTGCAAGAGTGTGAGAACCTAACACGGTGGTGCACCACCTTGGTTTCTCTCTGCCGTGTTTACGTATGTTAATACAGCCGATACAGCGGTGTAGAAACTAATTTTAATGTGATTCATTATGTTATTTCTTAATCTCTTTTAAAAGACGATGGAAATAGTTGTACCAAATACCATGCAAAATGGTTCAAATGGCTCTGAGCACTATGGGACTCAACTGCTGTGGTCATAAGTCCCCTAGAACTTAGAACTACTTAAACCTAACTAACCTAAGGACAGCACACAACACCCAGCCATCACGAGGCAGAGAAAATCCCTGACCCCGCCGGGAATCGAACCCGGGAACCCGGGCGTGGGAAGCGAGAACGCTACCGCACGACCACGAGATGCGGGCTACCATGCAAAGACAACGAGTGAAACAGATTGCACTCAGGTTTGATACTACCAGAGCGTGCTGAAAAGTAATGACTAGGAGTTTTTTATGCGAAAACTCTTAATGCTTTTTAAATAAAGCAAACATTACTAAAATCTACATCTTTATTGTTTATGTCTTATTTATTTCTCAACGTAATCAACCTAGCGACAAACACGTCTCTTCCAACGAGAGACAGTTTGTTGATACCGTTACTGCACAAGACTTGACTTTGTTGACGGAGCCACAGCTTCACCTCTGCTTGCACCTCCTCAGCTCTGTCAAAGTGAAGTCCTCGAAGGTGTGCTTTAAGGTTTGGAAACAGACGAAAATCGGATGGCACCAAGGCGAGGCTGTATAGAGGATGATCGATGACAGCCAACCCACGGCATTGGATTGTTGCCGATATCGCAGCGCTCGTGTGCGGTCTGGCATTATCATGCTGAAGGATAGGGTGCTCCACGTGTGGACGAACTCTTCGAATTCGAAATTCGGTTACAGCACGCTGTTTCTCACGCACCGACATAGTAACGTTACACACCGCCATGTTACATGCTACAATTCGGTGCCCTCTAGCGTCATATGGCTGCAGCTTTGTAGATGATGATGATGACGTAAGTTTGTGGGGCGCTCAAATGCGCGGTTATCAGCGCCCGTACAAAGTTCCAGTTTTTACACAGTCCATTTTCTTTTCACAATCCAATTTAGTCCCTCTCACAATGGGTGATGATGATGAAATGATGAGGACAACACAAACACCCAGACCCCAGCCAGAGAAATCCCCAACCTTGTCGGGAGTCGAACCCGGGACCCGGTGATCCAGAGGCAGCAACGCTGGTACCTAGACCACCAGCTGCGGACAGTTATCTAGACGTAAATAATAAGAATGATAATGTAAAATGTTAATAACGTTTGCTTTATTTAAATAGCTGGAAGAGTTTTCACATAAGAAATTCATATGTGTTATTTTTCCGCAAGCTCTCGTGCAAGTGGTGGGTCAGTTCAAATGGTTCAAATGGCTCTGAGCGCTATCGGACTCAACATCTATGGTCATCAGTCCCCTAGAACTTAGAACTACTTAAACCTAACTAACCTAAGGACAGCACACAACACCCAGCCATCACGAGGCAGAGAAAATCCCTGACCCCGCCGGGAATCGAACCCGGGAACCCGGGCGTGGGAAGCGAGAACGCTACCGCACGACCATGAGATGCGGGCGGTGGGTCAGTCCAAAACTATTGTCAAAGAAAGTTGCTGGCAATTAAATACTAACTTTTGAGAAGACGGCCCTGTTTGTTTCTAGACTGAAAAGTCGATGATATCGCTCCTAGGAATGCCGAGAGGTTTCTTTTGAAAAGGGCACTTATTTCCTTTTCCGTTCGTTCATAATCCAAGCTTGTGCTCGGTCTCTAATGACCTCGCTGTTGACGGGACGTTAAACTCTAATATTCCTTCATTACCGGTGCACCAAGTCACCAGATTTCAGGACATCTACTATATATCAACAAGGCGGCTAAACTTGAAATAAGTGTGAAATCACTGAATATTTAACGGTTAGGCCGTGTAGTGATAATCAGTCTAAAAGAGAAAGAAAAAAAGTAACATTGGCATTTGCAGAATTACTTTATATTTGGAACGTTCTCTAGCACAACGTACAATGATTCCAGATAACAGGTATCTCGATACGCAATAAGTGAACAACGTTACACATTTGGAAACTAAATGTAGATTTTCGTGTTCGATGTCTCTGAAAGACTTGATTTACTTTCTCACAATTCCGCGCAAAAGTAGGTTAGCCAAAAACAGCTATTTCAGATACACTTCAAAAATATTGAGCCAAAAGTACACATCAAAAAAAGATTTTCATCACCCCAGTTCCCAGAACTCCTGAAGACAGACGTTGACTGAGGTCGCAGGTTCCAATCCTGCCTCGGGCATGGGCGTGTATGATGTCCTTAGGTTAGTTAGGTTTAAGCAGTTCCAAGTTCTAGGGGACTGATGACCTCAGATGTTAAGACCCATAGTGCTCAGAGCCATTTGAACCAACAGATAAAGCTGAATTAATATTTACTATGCTTTCATAAGGCATGCCTGCTAATAGTACCTTTTTTTCCTTCGAGTTTCACAGTAATGTGGAATCCAATTGACGTTCTCAATTTAGCAATGACGAAATATGAAGAACTTGGTTTCCAGCCGAAATTACTTACTTCTCCTGAGAACGTGCATATGTGTCATTTGTTAGTTGATTTCCTTGACATTCACTCGAATGATATCGACATTTAGTTTGAAATTGTGGATAGGTTAGAAGAAACAGGAAATAACTGTGACGATTCCATGAACTGTGGTTTGGACGATGTCATTTGTGCCAGTAACAGTTCTGAAGAAGAATACTTTCCAAACTAGAGAAAAAAAAAAGTACTGCAACAGCGACAAAGAAAAGGCAGTGAAATATTGGTTAAACGAAGAAGGGAGAAACGCTTGAAGTTACGCAGTGTGCAAAGGCGTTTTCGTTTCGTTATATCGGAGCCGGAACTGTACAAATGGAAGAGTGAAATACATGAGGTAAGAAATGTGCGCCAAACGGGAAACCAAAACCATTAGAAACTGCCCGTGAGAGGCTATGCTCCGTTACCGATGGAGATCTACGGGACTGGGCCCTCAGAATTGCATCTGATATGAACATTGCTAATTTCCAGGCTTCGTCGACCTGGCTACGCTGGTTCAAGAAATCGAACATAACAGGAAGTCGCAAAACTACCAAGTTTGCGTCCCGGATACGTGCAGAGCAGCTGCCGTGATAGACAGTGCTATAAAGAAATCCATAGCTGACGTAAAGACGAAAGCTGCTACTATCCCCTCAACTGCTGTTTATAACGCTGATGAATCAGGTTTCGTGAAAGAACTGCATGCACACCGCACTTTGTCATTTCGAGGTGGAAAAAAAAAAAGACGAAGTCGGTTGCCCAATCAATGAATGCAATGACATGTTCATATACGATAATGCAAGTGATAAGTATGAGTGGTTTACTGTTTCCGCAGCTGTATTCAGGAACCGCAAGGCAAATTAGGACCAAAAATAAAAAATGGACTTTCAGTTGCAAAAATCTTTTATAATTGACGTATCAAAATCTGAAAAAAATGGGAAAGAATTATTTTCAACACTTCGTTCGAAACGTATTCCTACCACCTGCAGAAACTAATTCATTGATTTTGTTGGGTTTATGGTCTGGACATAACGACGCCTCTGTTTTTGTGGAGAACGACGCAAAATCTGTAGATGTAATGTGGATTCCGCCTGGAACTACTACTGCGATTCAACGACTCGATGAAGAATTTTTTCGACAGTGGAAAGCATTTTTCAGGAAATTATCAGACTACATAATTTCTGATACCGTTCTCGCATTTCAGGTTTATCGGCGGAACAGTATTCTTAAGCTCCAGTCATTTGTGAATTACCAGTTTTCATCGCCACGCTTTACGAATTTGATCAAATATGCCTGGTATGCAGCGCAATATGCAGAACAACGGCCTGGACCGTTTCCGACTCCATTCCAGTTCTGTTTAAATAAAACTAGTGATTACTGCGAAGTGCCTGATTGCATCAATTTTTCCTTTTTTCAGTGTGCGTGGTGCAATAAAAATGTTTGTTTTTGTCATTCAACAGACACTTCGCATTTTTGTGGCGACTACAGGGAATAAACAAAGAACAGTTTCACTGATAGTCAAATGTACAACATTCAAACATTATTATAGGGAATGGCCTATAGGAATTGTTACAAAACGTAGTACTGCAAGATACATTTCACTTCAACAACTTGCAAGTCCTCACTGATGGAAGTCGTCTGTGACATCAAACACTGCCATGACTTTATTTTCTCTGCTAGCCAGTTTTATCAGAATTACATGTACAAGAAATGAACTGTCGATATGAAGTTATTCAAAAAAATCTTTGTATAGTTTAAGCCACGTTTTCACCAGATCAGACGAGCTGACAAGCACGAGAAAAAGAGAATCCTGTCTGGTGTGCCGGGTAGGCCGCTTGCAGGTCTTTCAACTGGACTCCACTGCACTTCTTACGTGTCCCTAACCTTCCCCAGTTACCTAATCGGAAAATGGAGACCTGCACTTTAACGTGGAATCCGAACCACATGTCTTTCGTGGCCGCTCCAACATCTGTGAGAAGTGAATGCTCAGTTAACAATCGTAGTGAAAAAGTTGTGGTCTGAACGGGATTTGATCCCGCGCTCTCTGGATCACGAAGCTCACGCTTTGCCACTAGAACATTTTTGTTTTAGAAAAAAAAAATTAATGCTCATTAGATCTTACACGCGTAGTGGGAACCCTAGCTGCGTCACCTCTTGAGAAGATGCCCGACGTCGGTAATTAGCTATGCTCTTAAATTTCGCCTCAGCGGTGATGAGAAGCCAGGGAAAAACGGTAGCCGACATACAAGGAAAATTTTGGACCAGTGCTAAGGAGAGATGGAGATGCAATTCCGTGTAAAGTGCACGGTCTCCACGCATGTCACGCTTTCATAAAAATTGAGGCACTTAAATTCTTCCTTCCCTGCGCCGCGTTGCATACTCCGCCAAGAACAGTGCGCTCGCCATGCAAAATGATATTCAGTGAATCGCGAAGTTTCGCACTGTGGCTCTTACAAGATAGAGTTGTATCCTGTATGCCGAATATTAGCTCCAAAAACTAAAAATTAATAACACAGCGTTCATAGGCAATGTTCGCTACCTCGTGTTCTCTTCCGTTACCTGTAGTATAAACGATTCTACCCATATACAAGTGGATGATAGCGAAATTTCTTAAAATGCTCATTCCGCACGTGTTCGCTTCCATTCGCTCCATGGTGCTTAAAACTGGTGTCTGTGAACTCCCGATAAATCCGCTGCGTGAGTGATTTGCCGATTCGCGCGCTAGGCGGGCAGGGTTGTACAAATCGCTGTTATAAGTTGTTCTTCGTGCGGCAAAAATGTGTAACTTCAACATTTTTTACAAAATACTTGCATTGCCTCTTAGTAGCTAAAATTTTGGCAATGCGTTTCTTTCGTTGTCTTCTTCCTGTGTAATAAATTTCAGGGTAGGTTTCGGCATGTCTTATTGGACCATTCACCTGTAAGTTGAAAGAAAATTAACAGCGCTATCTATTTGTTCTTTGGTGTATTACGAAATTTACAGTTCCATCTATTCATTCTTTGGTGTATTACGCTGTGATGATTTAACATCCGAAATATTAAGATAAAACTTTAAATTACCATACTTTTTATACGTATATCGATTTTGATTAAATAAAGCCCATATGCTGCCCAAAGCTACGCTCAGATTGTCTGTGAAAACCCCATAAAAATTCATCTAGTAGTTCAGAAGATTAGCGTGTTCAAACAGATGAACAGACAGGGACAAGGCTTTTACAGTTTTATTATTAGTATAGATCACTGATGAAAATATATAAAAAAAGTTTTCTTGTGTGATTATGGGGACCTACGATAACATTTTTCTTGAAAAGATGTGGATTTGAATTACGTTTTGCTAAGGCACAGTGGACTGTAATGCATGGTCTCTGCAGAGACAGTGTAGCTCTCAGACACTTCGATCTTGTTTTGAGTGCTGTGCGGTTTGTTTCTCGTGCTCGTAATGGATGCAACGAGTTCTTCCTCGGACCACTCTGACATAGGCCTAGCGATTGTTGGGGGCTGGCTGCCCTTACTGGAAACGTCACGTCTCCAGCCAGCAGCTCTGTCGTAGTGGATGTCTCCGACTTTCCCTATGAAGATATTAATATCCGAGTCACAATTACACCATCAGGTATTCATTCAGAACTGACGCGACTGGAGATTTACCACTCTACGAAAGCACTTGCCAAAATCTAGTAGGATTCTAGAGAGGGCAAGGAACGGTGTCTTGTGGTCTTGAATGCCAGAGGAACATTGTCTCATTGGAGTCCACCAGCGTCGCCCACCATAAGTTGCCATTCGCCTCAACTCCACACCTCAGTAACGTACCGCTTTCTGGACTGACGTAAATTTACACGAAGAGTGGCAGTCACAATATTCTGCGGCGAAATGTGTGTGCTCGAACACAGCTAGCTGCTCATCTCCATATTCCTACCACACTTCTAACCCCGGAAATAACAGTGACTGCATTTTCATTTAGCGCTTGCAAACATCTATAGCATATTTCTGCAAGTTATGTAACTACCTAGTAAATATTACCCTTTCATAACTTAATTATATGCCTCTGGTGACTACTAGAAATGACGTTTTCTGATACTTATGGATAACAAAATGACTGACGTCTTTTATTACCCAATAAATGATCTTTTTGGCATTACAGTAAACTTAAAAGAAATAAGTATCCACATTTATCTAACAGAGGAAGCACCTTCTTATATACTGTGACTGTTTTGGAGTTAATTGTCCAAATTGGATTGTTCTAAACAGAGAATCAACAAGTGAAATGATTCAGTGCTGAGACACGGGACTCGCATACGGGAGGACGGCAGACCAAACCACAGTTAGGCCACAAAGATTTACGCTTTCCGTGGTTTCCCTAAACGCTTAAGGAAAACGCCGGGAGTCTCAATTCGAAAAGGAAACGGCCAGCTTCCATCCCATTGCTTCCACAGTCAAAGCATGCGCTCCTCCTCTAATGCCCACGTCGCTGCTCGGACGATAAACTTCAATATTCCATCCAAACTGAGAATCAATGAAAATGGAAATATTTGACAGTACAGGTCCTTTTTAATGTGCTCTAGACGACTGACAACATAGTCTTATTTTCATGGTATGGGTGATGGTTTCCTTTCTTTAGCCCAAATCTCAAGCAGCAAGTATGAAATAATTTGTTTCACACCTCACTGTTGTTACAGTCTGCTTTCAGCCATCCTGATATAGGTTTTCCCTAAATAGCTGCAGGCAAATGCCGAGGTCGTTCCTTTGAAAAGGGCACTGCTGATTTCCTTTCCCATCCTTTTGTAATCCGTGCTTGTGCTCCGTTTCTAATGACCTCACTGTCGATGAGACGTTAAACTCTAATATTCCTTCCTTCATTACTGGTGCTTGAGAGTAAAATTTTACGGCCCACTATAGAATCTTATTTTTTCTCTTAGAGACAGACACCTTTGAGCTGTGTGACATGTGGACAGTGTGGCGAATCTCGTTGTAACTTAATCTGGTCTACAGGGCTGGGTACACCCTGCATCGCACAAATCCAATTACGGCCTAGTATTGAGAGATGCAACGCCTCCTTGCAGTTGCTTTGAGCCTATAGTGCACCGAGTAACTTACTTACCGTAACTTAATGAAGTTGTGGGAAGCAGTGCCTCTGCCTATTAAAGCGGGTGGTAGGCCGCTGTGGTAAAACAGTGGGCTCATGTCAGGCGGTAATGTGATGCACTTCTCGGACCACCCTTTCCACTGCTCCGTGTTTCAACTTTTCCTATAGTTCGTTAAGTCACTCAATGTTAATTCAAATACGGTTCCTTACAAAAAGTTCCCTCGATCATTCCTCAGTAACGGCCTTAGCGCTGATACAACAGCAAGCCACACTATAGTACGAGCATGAGAAAGGGAGAAACATGACATCTTTGTGATGTCAGTGTGTGCGTCGCGTTCAAGAAAGCTTACGTCTGATTCACGTAAATGATTTAATTCATCAATAAAGTTTAGCAATTCTTGATACAAGTTCTGTCCTGCATAACTTGTGTTAGCTTCCGGCGAGGGAAGTGTAATTTGCTTCAGATAACCTCCTCGTGGGTATCACACTGCATTGTGCTCCAAAAATAACACCAGCTGCGGTCGAAAACATTATGGGACTAAACATCTGAGGTCATCAGTCCCCTAGAACTTAGAGCTACTTAAACCTAACTAACCTAAGGACATCACATACATCCATGCCCGATGCAGGATTCGAACCTGCGACCGTAGCGGTCGCGCGGTTCCAGACTGAAGCGCCTAGAACCGCTCGGCCACTGCGGCCGGTCATTACGATCAGTAGACATCATTACTGCCCAGATGAATTTCGTTCCGGATGGACATTAATATATCCAGTAATTTTTATCAGCAAACAGGACCTGTGCAAGAGCAGCAAAACCTAATAATGGATATTAAACTTCGGTTTTACTTTCAACATGACATAATGCTATAACAATGATTTATATATGAAATAATACCAAAATCAATTGCCCGAATGTTCAGCATAGGTAAATCTATAGCTTTTGTCTGCATGACAAAGACACATTGTAAACTCTAATATAAAAGATGTGCGTTGGACAAATTTGTTTTAGTAATAATTATCTATTGTTACAAATTTGCATGTCCTTTTTTGCTGTGAACCTGTGATACAAAGGATTCCTTCATTAAATGAACACTCCATCGGACATTATTTTCGACAAGTGGTGGTACGCAAACAAGTGACGAACATTCTGCGTGGTTAGTTGGTTGGTTGGTTTGTGGGATTAAAGGGACCAGACTGCGACGGTCATCGGTCCCACTGCGTGGTTAGTACGTGCGACTTCATTTACATTGGTACTGGGGCGACTTACTTAGCTTAACATCGACAGTTCTTGAGATGACAACGGTAGTGCAGCATATGTCAAAGTTCGGCATGAAATCACTCAGGAGTTCCGTTGAATGCAAATCTCAAGCCTGCCGCCAAAGCGCAGTTTCAGTATTCCCAAGTACACTAGGGATAACCGGCCTGAAAGTGCATTGCGCTGGCAGATTTCTTCGTCATACTTTGCATATTTCTCGGATGAATTTGCGAAAATTCCTCCGAAACACTGACATGCTTAGTAGTACTCTACTCCTCTCTCTAAGAGCTATACAATGCCGTTTAAAAATTACAACTTTCGATTAAACAGACATAATCTGTTTAATATTCCAGTAGACAAACAAGATGCGAGTGTTCTACATAAGGCAACATAAATGATAGTTTGCGTGCTATTGCCAGAAACTTTACTTCAGTGTATTGTACTGAACTATTCGTTTCTACGTAATGCGCTGTATAACTCGTTTTGTTTGTGTTCATTCTGTTCCCTGTGTCTTTATCAGGCAACAAGTGTTTCCATTATAACATGCATTTTTTATTCAAAAGGTATACGTATGACGTCGCAATATGGAGGCAACGAAAAAATTATTGCGCTATAATTTTTGGTTTAAGCGGTGTCGGGCTTGGCTAGAACTTGAATGGGTGAACGTCCGGTCTGCCGAGCGCTGTTGCCAAGCGGGGTGCACTCAGCCCTTGTGAGGCAAATTGAGGAGCTACTTGACTGAGAAGTTGCGGCTCCAGTCACGAAAACTGACAACGGCCTGGAGGACGTTGTGCTGACGTCAGGCCTCTTGATATCCGCATCCAGGGTCGCCTATAAACTGAGGATGACACGGTGGTCGGTCGGTCGGTACTCCTAGGGTCTTCCGAGATCTGTTCTGACGGAGTTCAATTTTAGTTATAATTTTTGGTATTATTAAACCTGTCAGTCGTTAACTATAAAAAAAACTATTGAAAATACTGTTTACATTATACGTAAGTACTTCTTACTCTTATTTTTAAAAAAGTTTCCTCTCCCCCTTAGTCTTTTCTTTTGGCAAATAGAAATTACACACACTTCAGTATTCCCCATTTTCCAGACAATTCTCTCTAGATACATTAAGAGATTATCGATTTTGAGCAGTTATGTTCATCTTCAGGTCATCAGCTAATTCTCTTAAATAGCACAAGTGTGTCTTTTACTTTATCTCCCTGGTACCAACATTTACATTAGTAAATGAGTATATATTATACACTGCCACAGACGTTTATATTAATCCCTCTTACTTATGTTTCTTTGCTATCACTGATCAAAGAATGAAGAATACTGACTACTTCCTGAATCACTCTTGCAGTACACTACGAGGAGGAGGAGATTAAAGTTGAACGTCCCATCAACAACGAGGACATTAGAGACCCCGAGTATAAGCTCAGATTAGAGAAGGATGGCGAAGGAATGCGGTCGTGCCGTTTCGAAGAACTCATCCCAGCATTTTCCTTAAGCATTTTAGGGAATTCACGGAAAATCTAAATGAGGATGAGCGCACGCGGATTTGAACCGTCGTCCTCCCGAATGCGAGTTCAGTGTGCTAGCCACTGCGCTACCCTGCTCTGTAGTCCACTTCGACGGTTACTTACTTCGTATATGGACATCGACTGACTAGCATTCAATAGTCGGGCGCATCTTCTCATTTTAATAAACGAATATTACACGTTCCGGAAAGCTTTTAACACCGTTCCTCACAAGCGACTTCTAATCAAGCTGCGGGCCTATGGGGTATCGTCTCAGTTGTGCGACTGGATTCGTGATTTCCTGTCAGGAAGGTCGCAGTTCGTAGTAATAGACGGCAAATCATCGAGTAAAACTGAAATGATATCAGGTGTTCCCCAGGGAAGCGTCCTGGGACCTCTGCAGTTCCTGATCTATATAAATGACCTGGGTGACAATCTGAGCAGTTCTCTTATGTTGTTCGCAGATGATGCTGTAATTTACCGTCTAGTAAGGTCATCCGAAGACCAGCATCAGTTGCAAAGCGATTTAGAGAAGATTGCTGTATGTTGTGGCAGGTGGCAGTTGACGCTAAATAACGAAAAGTGCGAGGTGATCCACATGAGTTCCAAAAGAAATCCGTTGGAATTCGATTAGTCGATAAATAGTACAATTCTCAAGGCTGTCAATACAACTAAGTACCTGGGTGTTAAAATTACGAACAACTTCAGTTGGAAAGACCACATAGATAATATTGTGGGGAAGGCGAGCAAAAGGTTGCGTTTCATTGGCAGGACACTTAGAAGATGCAAAAAGTCCACTAAAGAGACAGCTTACACTACACTCGTTCGTCCTCTGTTAGAATATTGCTGCGCGGTGTGGGATCCTTACCAGGTGGGATTAACGGAGGACATCGAAAGGGTGCAAAAAAGGGCAGCTCGTTTTGTATTATCACGTAGTAGGGGAGAGAGTGTGGCAGATATGATACGCGAATTGGGATGGAAGTCATTACAGCAAAGACGTTTTTCGTCGCGGCGAGATTTATTTACGAAATTTCAGTCACCAACTTTCTCTTCCGAATGCGAAAATATTTTGTTGAGCCCAACCTACATAGGTAGGAATGATCATTAAAATAAAATAAGAGAAATCAGAGCTCGAACAGAAAGGTTTAGGTGTTCGTTTATCCTGCGCGCTGTTCGGGAGTGGAATGGTAGAGAGATAGTATGATTGTGGTTCGACGAACCCTCTGCCAAGCACTTAAATGTGAATTGCAGAGTACTCATGTAGATGTAGATGTAAAATTGATACACCACGAAGATGTCGTGCTACAGACACGAAATTTAACCGACAGGAAGAAGATGCTGTGATATGCAAATGATTAGCTTTTCAGAGCATTCACACAAGGTCGGCGCCGATAGCGACACCTACAACTTGCTACATCAGAAAAGTTTCCAACCGATTTCTCATACACAAACAGCAGTTGACCGGCGTTGCCTGGTGAAACGTTGCTGTGATGGCTCGTGTAAGGAGGAGAAATGCGTACCATCACGTTTCCGACTTTGATAAAGGTCGGATTGCAGCCTATCGCGATTGCGGTTTATCGTATAGCGACATCGCTGCTCGCGTTGGTTGAGATCCAATGACTGTTAGCAGAATATGGAATCGGTGGGTTCAGGAGGGTAATACGGAACGCCATGCTGGATCCCAACGACCTCGTATCACTAGCAGTCGAGATGACAGGCATCTTATCCGCATGGCTGTAACGGATCGTGCAGCCACGTCTCGATCCCTGAGTCAACAGATGGGGACGTTTGCAAGACAACAACCATCTGCACGAACAGTTTGACGACGTTTGCAGCAGCATGGACTATCAATTCGACGAACTTGGGTGCACGAATGGCAAAACGTCATTTTTTCGTATGAATTCAGGTTCTGTTTACAGCATCTTGATGGTCGCATCCATGTTTGGCGACATCGCGGTGAACGTACATTGGAAGCGTGTATTCGTCATCGCCATGCTGGCATGTCACTCGGCGTGATGGTATGGGGTGCCATTGGCTACACGTCTCGGTCACCTCTTGTTCGCATTGACGGCACTTTGAACAGTGGATGTTACATTTCAGATGTGTTACGACCCGTGGCTCTACCCTTCATCCGATTCCTGCGAAAGCCTAGACTTCAGCAGGATAATGCACGACCGCATGTTGCAGGTCCTGTACGGGCCTTTCTGGATACAGAAAATGTTCGACTGCTGCCCTGGCCAGCGTATTCTCCAGATCTCTCACCAATTGAAAACGTCTGGTCAATGGTGGCCGAGCAATTGGCTCGTCACAATACGCCAGTCACTACTCTTGGTGAACTGTGGTATCGTGTTGAAGCTGCATGGGCAGCTGTACCTGTACACGCCATCCAAGCTCTGACTCAATGCCTAGGCATATCAAGGTCGTTATTACGGCCAGAGGTGGTTGTTCTGGGTATTGATTTCTCAGGATCTATGCACCCAAATTGTGTGAAAATGTAATCACATGTCAGTTCTATTATAATATATTTGTCCAATGAATATTCGTTGATCATCTGCATTTCTTCTTGGTGTAGCAATTTTAATGGCCAGTAGTGTATTTTCACGGGTCGGTTAGTACACAAAACTGTAGCTGTATATTGTTTGTAATACAGACCCAGAGAAAGGCAGTTTTGAAGTTAAGTTTTTAACCTATGTGGATAAGAAAACGAAATGGGTAACGGCATATCTTGGAGGAAGAACGGCCGTCGTTGAGCCGCTGCGACAGATGGAAGCGGCGCCGGGACCCCGGGCGTCCCACTGGGTGGGCTAACAGCCGGCTGATTATATTGATTTACATAGATGACACAAGCGATAATCCGGCCAGCAACACGGCCTGTCGCCGGAGACGCGGGTACTTGCACCCGAGTAAAGACGTAACAAGACTTTGGTGTAACGCTGCATGTTATCGCGGTGACGTGCTTCCTGACAGCTTATTCCGGCCGTTCGTATGCGTGAAGCCTCACACACGGACATTTATCACTTCACGCTACGCCTTATGTCTCGGTGAGGTACTGGCATCTGACAGGTAATGAGGTTGCCGTGAACATAAAAACTAACGCCGTCCAGCCGTTCCCGTAGTATTTTAGTACTTTTGTGTGCTTCCAGCGTATTAACACACGGAACATGAAATTCCGATAATATGTCCTGCAACAGTACTGAAATTATGACTTTAGTGCCTCGATCAGAATGGAGAAAACCGAGTTAAACCAAATTCTACCAAAATGAACATATGCACTTTTCGTCCGCGTAACCGGCAAGCCCCAAGGAAGCTGATAATCACGTGGTGAAGTTCTACATTGGAACACCGTGACTATGCAATTTACTTAGGAGTTATCGTAGATAAAGTTCTAATTTTTCAGAAACATTTTACCTACAACTGCTTGAAGATCAGTAGTAGAAATAACATACGTCGAAAGTTAACCAGCACATTCGGAGAGGCAAACCATCAGTTGTGGAAAGTACAGTTTTAGAATTTGTGTCTACACCTGGGAATACGCTAGCCCAATGTGTCATAAATCAGCACATATCGAGAAAGTGGACAGTGCACTAAATGAAAGCTGCTGATTGATAAGTGCCTGCTTATGACCAAACTCACCTAAGAAGCGTTACTACTAGGGCGTGCTGAAAAATAATGTCTCAGAAATTTTTATTTGGAAACTCTCTGTACATTTATTCTTCATGTCTATATGTTTATTTCTCGACATAGACACCCTGGCGGTGAATACATTTGTTCCAACGAAAGATCAATTTGTTCATACCGTCACTGCAGAATGTTTAACTCTTGAGGGAGCCACAACGTCACCTCTGCTTGCACCGATTCATCATCATCAATGTGAACACCCCGAAGGTGTCGTTTAAGTTCTGGGAAGAGATGAAAATCGGATGGGGCAATGGACAGTAAACCAAAGGCGTCGCCAGACAGAGTGGCCGAGCGGTTCTAGGCGCTACGGTCGCAGGTTCGAATCCTGCCTCGGGCATGGTTGTGTGAGTTAGGTTTAAGTAGTTCTAAGTTCTAGGGGACTGATGACCTCAGAAGTTAAGTCCCATAGTGCTCAGAGCCATTTGAACCATTTGAGCCATCATCGATACGGGCTTTCGGAGCCGAAGGCTCACTCGTGTACCCCTGATGTCTTCACGACACAAAGCCTTATGCTCACCTGGACCTGTCAACACCAACTTTGCCATGTTGATGGCTGGAGACATATTACCTGGTCGGACGAGTCTCTTTTCAAATTGTATCGTGCGGGTGGACGAGTATGGGTATTTCAGCAGGGGACTGTTCAAACTGGTGGAGGCTCTGTAATGGTGTGGGGCGTGTGCAGTAGGAGTGACATGGGACCCCTGATACGTCTAGATACGTACGTAAGCAACCAGTCTGATCACCTGCATCCATTCATGTCCATTGTGCATTCCGACGGACTTTAGTAATTCCATCAGGACAATGACACACCCCACACGTTCAGAATTGCTACAGAGTGGCTCTAGGAACACTCTTCTTAGTTTAAACACTTCCACTGGTCACAAAACTCCCAGACATGAACATTATTGAGCATATCTGGGATGCCTTGCAACGTGCTGTTCAGAAGAGATCTCTACCCACTCGTACTCTTACGGATTTATGGACAGCCCAGCAGGATTCATGGTGTCAATTCCCTCCAGCACTACTTCAGACATTAGTCGAGTCCATGTCACGTCGTGTTGCGGCACTTCTGCGTGGCCGGCCTTTGTGACCGAGCGGTTCTAGGCACTGCAGTCTAGAACCGCGCGACCGCTACGGTCGCAGGTTCGAATCCTGCCTCGGGCATCGATGTGTGTGATGTCCTTAGGTTAGTTAGGTTTAAGTAGTTCTAAGGTCTAGGGGACTGATAGCTTCAGAAGTTAAGTCACATAGTGCTCAGAGCCATTTGAACCAACTTTTGCGTGCTCACGGGGTCTCTACATGACATTAGGCAGGTGTACCAGTTTCTTTGGCTCTTCACTGTAGATGTAGATGTAATTCCTTGAGAGAACCTTCTCTTCCGCCAGCAACGTCACAAAGTTTTAGCTTAGAACACGCTTTAAAATGCTGCAACTCATGTACGTCAGCATTATTGGTCTCTAATCCTGTTATCCTCACTTTTACCGTTTTTGTAAACGGGAGTGACCTGCGCACTTTTCAGTCACACGGGGCTATTCGCTGCGCAGGAGATTCTCGGTAAATATGAGCTACGACAGGAGCTGATTTGGCGCTGTAAACAATGTCGGATGTAACTGGAATTCCGTCATGACCTGATGCATTTATTGCTTTAAGGAGCCTTAATTACTGTTCAATACCTAATGAGCTACTATCAATATCTCTCATATGTGAGTCTGTGCGGCTCTCAAACGTTAGTCCGATAGACTCTTGTTGCGAGAATACACTTTTAAGTGCGGAATGTCAACTCATGACGGATCTCCGAGAGACTGATTGGGAGCTTTGGATCCACTCACTGACTTTACGTATGACACTATGTTGCTAGGATTTCCTGATCGATCTTTTCTGTAGGCCTTACGAGTACACATGTTGCAGTCTCCCTGCAGTTCCTTCTGTAGCGGGAATCTAATAATCCATGTTTTCACAACATTATCCGAATAGCATCATTACGCCAATGTTGCTCTTTTCCGTCCTTTGTTACTTTCTTGATGACCGTTTTGCCTTTGGTTGCTAAAAATCCTGTAATATTATGATGATCACTAATCCCACTCTCATTAATGACACTCTCTAGAATATAGGGTACGTTTGCAGTCAGGATGTCTAAAATATTTCTATGGCAGCTGGGTAATTGCTATACACCTTCTGTCGGCTGTACGGTAAAGCTTCCCAGCCCACTACAAAGAACCTCTACAATCAGCCTAAAACGCAGAGTACTGGTACTACTAATTTGTAGTGTAACAACACTGTTTCCGGTAATAGCTCATCTTCAGGAAACTGAAAATGGGACAGAGCTGCACATTTACATTTGGTAATTTTTGTACTTAATTATAGTGTAGGAAACATGGAATATAGCCCCACAGAAGTACCTTCGTACTTTAATATTCTCATTGCGAGCCATCCAGTACAAAACCTCTCTTCAACTGATCCGTGACTTCGTTAAACAGTTTCTGACGAATTCCAGGATGCTTTCTTTTATAATGCATCGATATATTCTCAACCTACCAGATTTCCAAAACTAACAGGCCAAAGTAGGAACCGCTGTTTGGGAATGCAAATAGATACGTGTGTGAAATTAATTATCCCACCGCGGCTAGTCCATGTACGTTTAGAATTTTCTCTCTCGCTCTCGCGCCTCTCTCCCTTCCCCCCTCTCCAAACCTCTCTCTCTCTCTCTCTCTCTCTCTCTCTCTCTGTCTCTCTCTCTGTCTCTCTCTCAATGGCCGGGCGAGGTGGCGGTGTGTTTATGACATTGGACTCTTATTTGGCAGAACTGGGATGCGAACATCCGCTCGGACATTCCGATTTAGATTTTCCGAAGTTGTGATAAATCGCTTCAGACTTGCATTAAGCAAGGCCATGGACCCAAACTATTATATCTACGCTGTCTCCACCCTAAACAGTTTAGGAAAGGCAGACCGTTCAACTCAACGATTGCACCCGCCCCCCTTCCTTTACCAAATCTTTTAGTTCTGTGAAGAGCTTATCGCCTTTATTTTAATGACATGAATTGTAATCCACTCACTGTATCATTCCAAAGCATGGATTCGTCTCCGTGATCCCAAGTTCATGATCCAAGGTCGTGCAGGATGTAAAACGATCCATTTCTTCTATATATGACATCAAAATAAAGAATAAATCAACAAGAATCGCAGGTATACTACAAGTTTTAACAAACTTCTATAAGCATTCTTCGATAATTCTGTATATATTTCTCCATAATTCCTTAAATTGATATAAAAAAACACATACACACACACTAAAATTCTCATAGAAATGCGTTTCTGGCCCGTTGGCATTGCAGTGCAGGTCCTTGCATAACAGCTGAAGCACTCATAATGAAGCTGTGACTTAGAAAGGTACGTTGGCTCGGTAAAAACTGTTGCAAAGGCAGTAGACGTATTTTATTATTACGTTTCCCATTTATTCTAGTTGCTAAGCTCAGTTACGATAGCTACCACGAGAGGACAAATGGTATACAGGAAATCTTCCTGTAATCACAGAACGTAGACTGGGAAGAAGAACTACTTCTGCTGGTACACTATAAAACCCACAATGAAATCTGTACAGCTGTTTCTGATGTATAAATATAGCTGTATTGTTTTCATATAATAAATATGAGATATTATACCTAAGAAACGAAGCGGAAGCCTTAAGTAGAGAACGCAGTGCAAAGAAAGTTCTGGAATACAAGCCACACGAAAAAGCGTGAACCGTGTTAAGAATGGAATAATTTTTATACACTGATAAGACAAAATATGGCCACTGCCCACCGCGACGTTGGATGTCGCCTGGTGGCGTTGTAGGCAGAGCAGATGGACGGAGGATCACCCTAGCGAAGACGTTGTTGTTGTTGTGGTCTTCAGTCCTGAGACTGGTTTGATGCAGCTCTCCATGCTACTCTATCCTGTGCAAGCTTCTTCATCTCCAGTACCTACTGCAACCTACATCCATCTGAATCTGCTTAGTGTATTCATCTCTTGGTCTCCCTCTACGATTTTTACCCTCCACGCTGCACTCCAATGCTAAATTTGTGATCCCTTGATGCCTCAAAACACGTCCTACCAACCGACCCCTTCTTCTAGTCAAGTTGTGCCACAAACTTCTCTTCTCCCCAATCCTATTCAATACCTCCTCATTAGTTACGTGATCTACCCACCTTATCTTCAGCATTCTTCTGTAGCACCACATTTCGAAAGCTTCTATTCTCTTCTTGTCCAAACTGGTTATCGTCCATGTTTCACTTCCATACATGGCTACATTCCATTCAGAAACGACTTCCTGACACTTAAATCTATACTCGATGTTAACAAATTTCTCTTCTTCAGAAACGCTTTGCTTGCCATTGCCAGTCTACATTTTATATCCTCTCTACTTCGACCATCATCAGTTATTTTACTCCCTAAATAGCAAAACTCCTTTACTACTTTAAGTGTCTCATTTCCTAATCTAATCCCCTCAACATCACCCGATTTGACTACATTCCATTATCCTCGTTTTGCTTTTGTTGATGTTCATCTTATATCCTCCTTTCAAGACACTGTCCATTCCGTTCAACTGCTCTTCCAAGTCCTTTGCTGTCTCTGACAGAATTACAATGTCATCGGCGAACATCAAAGTTTTTACTTCTTCTCCATGAATTTTAATACCTACTCCGAATTTTTCTTTTGTTTCCTTTACTGCTTGCTCAATATACAGATTGAATAACATCGGGGAGAGGCTACAACCCTGTCTCACTCCCTTCCCAACCACTGCTTCCCTTTCATGCCCCTCGACTCTTATAACTGCCATCTGGTTTCTGTACAAATTGTAAATAGCCTTTCGCTCCCTGTATTTTACCCCTGCCACCTTCAGAATTTGAAAGAGAGTATTCCAGTTAACGTTGTCAAAAGCTTTCTCTAAGTCTACAAATGCTAGAAACGTAGGTTTGCCTTTTCTTAATCTTTCTTCTAAGATAAGTCGTAAGGTTAGTATTGCCTCACGTGTTCCAACATGGGCTGCAAATGGGGAAATCTATTGAGATAAGAGATTTTGACAAAGGGCGGATTATTATTACGCGGAGCCTGTGGACGAGTACTCGAAAACGACCAAGCTGGTCGAATTTTCACGTGCTACTGTCATGAGCATCTACGGAAAGAGATAGAAGGACAGTGAAACTACCACTTGCTAGGTGGTTGACGGTCTACGATTTTTCACAGAACTTGAGGTTCAGAAGTTTTCATGCTCTGTAAAGAAGTACAGATGGCGATCTGTGGTATCTCTGACGAAATAACACAATGCTGGTGCACATACAAGTGTTTCGGACTACACCGTCCATCATACAGTGTTGAACACGGAGCTCCGCAGCAGACCAGCCCTATGTGTTGACATATTGACCCAACAAAATCGTCAGGTGCGATTGCGGTGGCGCGGGACCATCGGGTGTCTACCGTCGATCAGTGGAAACGTGTCGGCTCTTTGGGTGAATCACATTTTTGCTACACTAAGTCGATGGTCGTCTCCACAAACGCAGTCGTCGAGATGAATGGCGGCTCGACACTTGGCGGCGCGCCACGGACACAAGCTGGTGGGAGCATTATTATGCTACGGAAAGACATTCTCCTGCGCTTGCGTGGGGCCTATGTTAGCAATCGAAGACAGGCTGACAACTGCGAACCATTCGCTTCCCTTCATGCGCGATGTTTTCCAAAACGGCGATGTCATCTTTCAGCAGTGTAATTGTCCGTGTCTCGGAACGAGAACCGCGCTACAGTGATTTGAGGAGCATTATAGTAAACTCACATTGTTGTCTCGATGGCGAAATTCCCCTGATATAAATCCTATGGAACCCATCTGGTCGCTGTCGGGCGCCATCACCGCGTCCGCAAATCGGCTGCCCGTTGTTGTTGTCGTGGTCTTCAGTCCAGAGACTGGTTTGATGCAGCTCTCCATGCTACTTTATACTGTGCAAGCTTCTTCATCTCCCAGTACCTACTGCAGCCTACATCGTTCTGAAAATGTTTATTGTATTCATCTCTTGGTCTCCCTCTACGATTTTTACCCTCCACGCTTCCCTCCAATACTAAATTGGTGATCCCTTGATGTCTCAGAATATGCCCTACCAACCAATCCCTTCTTATAGTCAAGTTGTGCCACAAACTCCTCTTCTCTGCAATTCTATTCAATACCTCATTAGTTATGTCATCTACCCATCTAATCTTCAGCATTCTTCTGTAACACCACATTTCGAAAGCTTCTATTCTCTTCTTGTCTAAAATATTTATCGTCCACGTTTCACTTCCATACAAGGCTACACTCCATACAAATACTTTCAGAAACGACTTCCTGACATTTAAATCTATACTCGATGTTAACAAATTTCTCTTCTTCAGAAACGCTTTCCTTGCCATTGACAGTTTACATTTTATATCCTCTCTACTTCGAGCATCATCAGTTATTTTGCCCCCGAAATAACAAAACTCATTTACTACTTTAAGCGTCTCATTCCCGCAGCATCACCCGGTTTAATTCGACTACATTCCATTATCCTCGTTTTGCTTTTGTTGATGTTCATCTTATATCCTCCTTTCAACACAGTGTCCATTCCGTTCAGCTGCTCTTCTGGGTCCTTTGCTGTCTCTGACAGAATTACAATGTCATCGGCGAACCTCGAAGTTTTTATTTCTTCTCCATGGATTTTAATTCCTACTCCGAATTTTTCTTTTGTTTTCTTCACCGCTTGCTCAATATAAAGATTGAATAACGTCGGGGATAGGCTACAACCCTCTCTCACTCCCATCCCAACCACTGCTTCCCTTTCATGCACCTCGACTCTTATAACTGCCATCTGGTTTCTGTACAAATTGTAAATAGCCTTTCGCTCCCTGTATTTTACCCCTGCCACCTTCAGAATTTGAAAGAGAGTATTCCAGTCAACGTTGTCAAAAGCTTTCTCTAACAAGGAAACCTCCCCATCGCACCCCCCTCAGATTTAGTTATAAATTGACGCAGTGGATAGGCCTTGAAAAACTGAACACAGATCAATCGAGAAAACAGGATGAAGTTGTGTGAAACTATGAAAAAATAAGCAAATTATACAAACTGAGTAGTCCATGTGCAAGATAAGCAACATCAACGACAATATGAGCTAAAGAGCGCCGTGGTCTCGTGGTTAGAGAGAGCAAATGCGGAACGAGAGGTCCTTGGTTCGAGTCCTCCCTTGAGTGAAAATTTTACTTTCTTTCTTTTCGCAAAGTTACGATCTGTCCGTTCATTCATTGACGTCTCTGTTCACTGTAATGAGTTTAGTGTCTGTGTTTTTGCGACCGCATCGCAAAACCGTGCGATTAGTAGACGAAAGGACGTGCCTCTCCAATAGGAACCGAAAACATTTGATCGCAAGGTCATAGGTCAACCGATTCCTCCACAGGAAAACACGTCTGACATATTCTATACGACACTGGTGACGGCATGTGCGTCACATGAGAGGCATATGTTGTCGACCCACCTAACTTGCACACTTGGCGAATGGGCAAAAAGATTCTTCTACCTTGCCCGATTTAGGTTTTCTTGTGGATGTGATAATCACTCCCAAAATTGTGATGAAAACATAAGAGTTTGTCACATAAACTGCAACAAATGAATGCAACAGTTTCACAGCCGCACAGTTTTCCCTGTGCTCTGTCAAAATATATGTTTTTTACGTTTTCAAATGTTTCCGTGTGTAGACCGTCAAATCCTGCATATGTCCAAGCAAATCTAAACATGTCCTGGAATTTTGGAGAGCGAAGTTGATTATGTGTGAGTGCCTGAACTTCAATAATTGTCTGAAAATAAAAAATTAAACTTTTCACTCAGGAGAAGATTTGAACCAAAGACCTCTCGTTCCGCAGCTGCTCACGCTAACCACGGGACCACGGCGCTCGTAAGCTGACACTTTCCTACATGTTGCTTACCTTGCGCATGGACTACTCAGTTTGTATATTTTGCTTATTTTTTCATAGTTCCACACAACTTCTTCCTGTTTTCTCGATTGATCTGTGTTCAGTTTTTCAAGGCCTATCCCTGTGCCAACTTATAACTAAATCTGAAAGGGGTGCGATGGGGAGGTTCCCTTGTAAGTCTACAAATGCTAGAAACGTTGGTTTGCCTTTCCTTGATCTGTTTTCTAAGATAAGTCGTAGGGTCAGTATTGCCTCACGTGTTCCAACATTTCTACGGAATCCAAACTGATCTTTCCCGAGGTCGGCTTCTACCAGTTTTTCCATTCGTCTGTTATTTACGTGAATTACATAACCTGTGCGTAGACATGTAATGCCACATACCTCCAAAAGCCTACCAACAAACTGTCGGGTCCCTCCTGATACGTAGAATCAGTGAAGTATTTCGTTCCAAAGATAGAGAAACAAACTATTAAGTAGATGACCATAATGTTTTGGCTCTTCAGTGTACGTCCTTCCTTCACAGCTCAGGACACTGACGCTGTATACCGATGAAGGAGCTTAAATTTATTTGTTGAATCGAAGGGAATAATGTACGGTTGAAAGTTAACTGTATTAATCGTTGTGAAGAAACTTCAAAATTCGTTGGTCCTGAGAGTACAACCGCACGGTAAGCAAAGCACGAGATATACATCTGAAACGTAATTGCTGTAATTTAGCGCATGATAAAGTGTAGAAAAAGTAAATGCTTGGTTCTCTGTTATTAAATGATAAGACAAACGTTTGAGTGGACTGATCCTGTCAACACATCAGCGCACGCTTAATGGGTTTTAACTCCTGCAGTGCGGCAACCGAGAAGGCGATTCTGTACAACAGGTAGCAGGCCGCTCGGCGCCGCGCAGCGTACGGTGATTAGCATGGCGCGCTTTTCCAACGAACAACTAGCGATTTCTTACAGTGTATTCTTGAGCGTGCTAAGACACACGAAGAAAGAGATAATCCACGAAGACTCAAAATGTGAATAGAATATGGGTACCTTGTGAAGCACCCACATGCCTTGCTCATACTGTGGCATCAAGCAGTCAGGCCTGCAAGATGAGTGGTCTGCCAAGCGAGTGGATTCATTCCTATTTATCGAGTAACATGAACTCTCGTACTCACAATTAAGTTACAAATTATCCTCCTGTATGAATAATACGCAACGGAAACGCACATCTATCAGTAATTTACAGAACTCCGACTGTTCACTACGCACTGGCAACACCACATTTTCTTTTTTTTTTTTATTTAACGGCTTTTATCAACACGTGACCATCGCACTGAATATGAGTGGCGCACACATTATAAATTCTGGATATCATGACAACATACAATTCGAAGGAAAAGGCCACCAGTCTTTTTCTTTTCACTATCTTATTTATTCCGAGAAATTCTATAGCCTAAACACACAAATTCTATAACCTGCAACAATAACACATGAGAAATTGCGTCCAGTGGGCATGGCTTTACATTGGTGAATCTCTATATTATGGTCTCGTAATTATTTAACGCTACATTGCACTTTCTGGATAGGATGGTGGATCTTTTATTATATCTCACACTTCGACTCTCACAATCATCATCACGAAACTTTCCTCCACATCGAGCGGTACAGAAGGAACAAGCATAACCCACTAATCTTTTGAAACTACCTTGCTACTCTCCCATGCAAACCACACATACCCAAATTACATGACATACACCACACTACAACATGGAATACAATACAATAAATAGTCACAACACTATCACTTTCAGCTTTCCCACTTCAATTAGTATTTATCCCAGTTTCACACGACACTGCCCCACTTCGTACTTCTACTTTCCTACTATGAACTCTGGAGATATATGCACGTCTTCCTGTGCAATGCAAGCCAAGTGGCGTTGCTGGATAGACGGCCGACTCACCTTGCTTCTCTCTCAGAGTTTGAATCTAGCGTCACACGGAATCATATCACGCAAAATAATATTAAGAACATATTCATCACACACGCGAGTCCTCAACTGATACCATGGACGAGTACTTCTCTTTATCCTTTGTCTCATACACAGATTGAGACTCACACAGTACTCACCACGTGGAAGTACTCGTCTCTAATTTCAAGTCCTGCACACGCCATTTCTTAAATATTTCAACTTATGATACACACACTATTTCTTAAATATTTCAACTTATTGTACACACGCTAGTAATTCAGCTTAACTTAAGCACACGGAAGTTTTTCAACTTATTGCTACACGTGGTTTCATTGTGACCGTTGGTCACTTCCGAAGATTACTACAATCCCATTAATATTACCTGCCTGACATTTAATTCTCCCCACAAAAGTTCCTGAAATAGAGAAATTATTATTTCAAACTACTCTTAAATATTCCACATGCATACCATGTCCTTTAACTAGTTCTAAGTTCTAGGGGACTAATGACCTCAGCAGTTGAGTCCCATAGTGCTCAGAGCCATTTGAACCATACCATGTCTCCACTCTTTTGTCTTTACGGAGCACACCTAAGACAGGTCTTAACAACACAAGATCCAGCGGCAGAGTGCTGAAACATGGCCGTTCTTCAGGTCCTCTCGCACCTCTGCTGAAGTGGGGGAGCACCTTGCTACCGTATTGGTCAGCCACATTTCAGGTGCTCAAAGCTCAGGTAAATTTCATCTCTTTGGTCCCACCAAAGGTGGTCAAAGGATCGTCTCAAAGATGATCATATATTCACATTCACTATCTGCGGTTAGCAGACGACCATACATTCATTCATTTCACAGATCTCACCAAACTGGATGTAGGGATTTACTTTGTGGGAGTGCACATGTGATCAATTAAATAAATAAATTGTCATTCTTTCCCACACTGGTATCCGGCTTCGCTGTATTAATTGAAACTGAGTTATTTTACAAAAAAATGTGTTGTTCTGACAAAAATAATGAAGTATGTTGTACCTATTTTCAATGTCGGGCGGTACTGTACCCTTTCAACCTGATGTTGGCGTTTTGCTGGAAGTAATGCCCCAAGAGGAGAAATACTTTACTTCATCCGACAATTGTTGCAACTAAAGCGGAAAGAAGAGGCACACAAATCTCGTATTTGCTATAGTGAAATCATTTCTTAATCGATCTGACAGTATCTAATAAAATAGTTGCGAATGTTCAGTTACTTATAAAGTAAAATACCCGTGAATATTTGTTGATCTACAAAATTGTGAATTCAGTTGTACTCAACCGGTTACAAATAGCAGAAGGTCAGATAGTATCGAACAGCGGATTATATCGGACAAGGACTGTTTCTAAACTCTGTTGTGCCCCTGCTGTGTCAACTGTGGGGCAACAAGGTAACTCCCGCGGTTTTGAATCAAAACAACAGCATGTTTCGGAGCGGCAATTAGTTATCTGTTACTAGCGAGTTTTTCGGTGCACGAACTTAACTTTGGAGTGTTGCGTTTTGTTTGCAAATAATTAATATTATATTTTAATTGTACCTTTAGATACAGCTGATATTTTTTCGATATGGTAGGCTGTGACACAGTCTCGCTCAACTAATAATAAAGAGAATGTTAAACTAGCACAGCTGTATGACCGCTTTGTATTGGAAAAAGCAATTTCAGATCGTACGTGATGAAACAGATAGGCTAAAGACTTAAATTTTTACTGTTTTTTACTTTAACAAGCGAAGATAGAGAAATCAGGACTTAAATATGATGCAAATAACATGAAGAGAGCAGCAAAAAAGTGTGAAGAAAGTTAGAACACAACCTTCAGAAAATGTTATGAAGCTTACGTTTGCACACTACTTTATCTTCCCCTACTGTGGATATGTAATTTCTACAACGAGCATTTCACCTTAGTTATACAAAATTTATTTTTGTGCCATTTTATTAGAGATAAAGAGTGCACAAAACAACATTCGAAAAAAGAAAGAGACTTAATTTCTTTACGTTATACATTGCTAACAGGTAGAAACGAAATATATGTCTGCGTCAAGTGGCTTTAGCTCAGAGAGACATTTAACTGATGCTGCAAGATTTACAGAGAAATTAACTGTTACTCTTGCAGTCGGAATTATTCCTGCTGACGGTACGGAAAAACAGTCCCTATCTATTTTTGAGTCGAAGTATTTGCGCGTTGGTTGCCATGATAAGCTGCTTTTGCATTGAAGAGGATTTACAGGGAGATTTCATCAGAATTGTGCGAGAGATATAAAATTTACGCCGAAAAGTAGCAACAGGAAGATTAATTCCAAGTGACTGCATACGAGATAAAAATGAAGTTTTCTGAAACGGAATCATTGCATGCTCTCCTCAAAGTACATGAAATACGTTAACTACATCCTTTTTTAATCAAATTAAACATTATGGTTAAGGCAATTGTCCAAAACGGTTCTAAATAATTCGTAAGATTTACACGTTCTAAGTATTCGTATGAAAATGGTACATAACGCATCTAGACCCGCGAAGGGTGCTTGAGTGTATGCCATATCAGCGAGATGGTAGAAGGATGTGGTGTCAGCTAGAACGATTATAAGCCGGTATAAATCTGGATATAGAATATAATATGAAAAGGGGTAAAGCAGAGTTAGAAACCGAACAAAGGAGCACGGAACAGAAGACGCAAGATGACACAGTCTCAATCTGTTCAGTTTTGTTAGTCCACTGGAAACTTAGCTCTTGTGTTTTTCTTACAGTCCACACCACACATTAATGCTGTAATCTACAAAACGTAAAAAAGTAGAATGTTGGAACTACGACACATGTGTATTTGCTTTAAAGTGCTCCATGTTCAGTCTAACTAGGTTCAATGTAAACGTTCAAAGAACTTTCATAAAATAGTTTTGGGTTACAAGGTAGTCTTATAGGACAAAAATTATGGTACAATTTAGTGTGAAATAAAATGTGTAGAACAATTTTTTTATCCTCCTTGGCTCTTCTCAGTCATCCATATTATTATTTCGTATACACTGAGGTATATATATATATATATATATATATATATATATATATATATATATATATATATATATATATATATATATATAATAAAAAAAATGCAGTAAATGAAGCAGGCAAAAAGGAATACAAACGTCTCAAAAATGACATCGACAGGAAGTGCAAAATGGCTAAGCAGGGATGGCTAGAGGACAAATGTAAGTATGTAGAGGCTTGTCTCACTAGGGGTAAGATAGATACTGCCTACAGGAAAATTAAAGAGACCTTTGGAGAGAAGAGAACCACTTGTATGAATATCAAGAGCTCAGATGGCAACCCAGTTCTAAGCAAAGAAGGGAAGGCAGAAAGGTGGAAGGAGTATATAGAGGGTTTATACAAGGGCGATGTACTTGAGGACAATATTATGGAAATGGAAGAGGATGTAGGTGAAGACGAAATGGGAGATAAGATACTGCGTGAAGAGTTTGACAGAGCACTGAAAGACCTGTGTCGAAACAAGGCCCCGGGAGTAGACAACATTCCATTAGAACTACTGATGGCCTCGGGAGAGCCAGTCATGACAAAACTGTACCATCTGGTGAGCACGATGTATGAGACAGGCGAAATACCCTCAAACTTCAAGAAGAATATAATAATTCCAATCCCAAAGAAAGCAGGTGTTGACAGATGTGAAAATTACCGAACTATCAGTTTAATAAGTCACAGCTGCAAAATACTAACGCGAATTCTTTACAGACGAATGGAAAAACTGGTAGAAGCCGACCTCGGGGAAGATCAGTTTGGATTCCGTAGAAATGTTGGAACACGTGAGGCAATACTGACCTTACGACTTATCTTAGAAGAAAGATATAGATGGCGGTAGTATCGCATACACATGGCACAAAAAGGCTGTGCGTTGGTGGAGCTGTCATTTGCACTCGGGCCATTCATGTGTAAAGGATTCCGACGTAATTATTGGTGCAAAACGGGAATTAACAGACTTTGAACGCGGAATGGTAGTTGGAGCTAGAAAGATGAGACATTACATTTCGGAAACCGTTAGGAAATAATATATTCAGAGATCTACAGTGTCAAGAGTGTGCCGAGAATACCAAATTTCTGACATTACCCCTCACCACGGACAACGAAATGGCCGACTGCCTTCACTTAACGTCCGAGAGCAGCGGCCTTTGCGAAGAGTTGTCAGTGCTAATAGGTAAGCAACACTGGGTGAAATAACCGTAGAAATCAATGTGGGACGTACGATGAACGTAGCCGTTCACAGTGGAATGAAATCTGGCGTCGGTTCTCTATGGCAGCAGTTGCTCCACACGAGTGTCTTTTCTAACAGCACGACATCGCCTACAATATCTCTCCTGGGCTCGTGACCATATCGATTGGACCCTAGACGGCTAGAAAACCTTGGTCTGGTCAAATGACTCTCGACTTCAGTTGGTAAGAGCTGATGGTAGTGTTCAAGTGTGGCGCAGACCACACGAAGCCATGAATCCAAGTTAAGCTGGTGGTCTTAGTGGCTACGCGGTTCTAGGCGCTGCAGTCCGGAACCGCGCGACTGCTACGGTCGCAGGTTCGAATCCTGCCTCGGACATGGATGTGTATGACGTCCTTAGGTTAGTTAGGTTTAAGTAGTTCTAAGTTCTAGGGGACTGATGACCTCAGATGTTAAGTCCCATAGTGCTCAGAGCCATTTGAACCAACCAAGCTGGTGGTGCCTTTATAATGGTGTGGACCGTGTTTACATGGGATGAATGGGTCCTCTGGATGTTCGGCTTCTTGGAAACGCTTTGCAGCCATTCACTGTCGTCATGTTCCCAAACAACGACGGAATTTTTGTGGATGACAATATTCCATGTCACCGCCGGCCGTTGTGGCCGAGCGGTTCAAGGCGCTTCAGCGCGGAACCGCGCTGCTGCTACGCTCGCGGGTTCGAATCATGCCTCGTGCATGGATGTGTGTAATGTCCTTAGGTGAGTTAGGTTTAAGTAGTTCTAAGTTCTAGGGGACTAATGACCTCAGATGTTAAGTCCCATAGTGCTCAGAGCCATTGGAACCATTTTTTGCCATGTCACCGGGCCATAGTTGTTCGCGATTGGTTTCAAGAACATTCTGGACAATTCGAGAGCATATTTTGTCCACTCAGATCGCCTGAAATGAATCCCATCGAATATTTATAGGACATGCCCTCGAGAAGGCAATTCGTGCGCAGAATCCTGATCCGGCAACTATGGAAGGCTATAAAGACAACCACCTCAGTGTGTATGTCATCTCTAGAACAACAGGACATTTTTTCTGCTAAGTATATATCTAGGAGTGTGGTCACATTTTGTCACATTTATGTGTCCGTGCCGGCCGGAGTGGCCGTGCGGTTCTAGGCGCTACAGTCTGGAGCCGAGCGACCGCTACGGTCGCAGGTTCGAATCCTGCCTCGTTCATGGATGTGTGTGATGTCCTTAGGTTAGTTAGGTTTAATTAGTTCTAAGTTCTAGGCGACTGATGACCTCAGAAGTTAAGTCGCATAGTGCTCAGAGCTATTTGAACCATTTATGTGTCCTTACATTTAGTCTCTAGCACTAAGATAGTACGTGGAATAACACGCAACAAAACAAAAGTTAAATACGCGATCATACTCCTTACAGTGTAAATATTCTGTGACTTTAACCCTCTCAGAACTGAATTTTTTTGGGAGGAAGTAAAATTTTTACTTGTGTGGCAATGCTCTTAGATGATTTTTTTAATGATTTTAGGTGCAAGATGTATACAAAAATATGTGACCGTTTTTAAAACATGCTTTGCACACTTGGCTTCATTTTATGGACTAAAATAACTAATTACGAAATATTCTCTGTTGTTATAAATAGTAAAATAATCATTTAATAATTACCATGCAAAATAACAATGACAATATTCACTTATACAGTGGAATATACGGTAGTGAACCAATAACATCCGTGTACTGTGGTGGTCAAGAGCTGCTACGCACTGCTACATTGACTTCATAGTAATGCACAACAGTTGGCACCACTTTTGCATGAAGAAAATGAACATTCACAAATATGTATCTCAGGTTTCCAGTGGGAAAAAATACTTCTGTTGCACCGAAGACACAGTAAAAGTAAATGCACACAATTGGAGCCAGAGGATCTGCAGGGTTAATACAAGCTAAAACTTCAATGTGAATCGCTGCTATTGGCAGAATGGTACGAAGCAACAGGATAAAGTCCTAACACTTCCTGATTAATGTGAAGCTGCGATATAAATTTAGTGCTAAAGCTCTCCCTGGACATCACACCGGTGTCTTTCTATCAGCTTCCCTTTTAGTAGTTGGAGACATTAGAATTCAATTGGACACGGGTAAGAAATTCAAGATTATCCATTGGTGCTGTTCTGGCGATACGCTGTGTACACCTTAAGGACGAAATATTTATAGTTAAGAGTGCGTCCAGAGACGTAGTTATTCTTGTGTGATGCAGAATATCCACAGAAGTTACAGTGCGGGTTAGTGATGATAAACAGTGTTTCCGAAATTCATTCCAAGGTACAACCACGCCCACCGACGAGAACGTACTCCTGTTGAACAGCTTCAGCCATTTGAACGGGGTCGCATCGCGGGCCTGCCGGGCGCTGATGACCGCACAGTTGAGCGCCCCACAAACCAAACATCATCATCATCATCATCATCATCATCGTCATCATCATCATCATCGCGGGCCTGCTGGAAGCTGGATGGACGTATCGACGGACTGCTTCACATGTTGGATACAGTGTATCGGTTGTGTGTCGCTGCTTTCAAAATTGGTCTGTGGAACATTCGCACACCTGTATACCAGGTTCTGGTGGTATGTTTAGTACAGACGTACATCGTTGTGTGAGTAGCAGTGGCCAACCGAACATCATCCACGGACCGATGTGCGGGCACATGTTAACCAGCTGTGTCATCTGGGACCTTTCAAAAACGTCTGCTTGCAGCAGCATTAAGATCACAGTGTGCCCATCTCCAGGCTACCACTGACACCACGACACCGCCAAGCAAGGCTACTCTGGTGTAGTGAAAGAACTGATTGGACAGTGCAAAGCGTTCTGCTGTCTTCGGTGATGAGAGTGGGTTCTGTCTGTATGCGACTGATGGAGGTATATGAGTATGGTTTAGCCTTGGTGAGCTATCTGGTCCAGAGTCCATTCGCCCACGACACAGGTGTCTCAGCCTTCATGATGTGGGAGCCCGTAAGTTACCACCATGCTACAGTCACATCTTCGACAGGAGGTGATGTGATTTTCAGCATTACAATGCACGTTTACATACGGTTGCTGCGCCGCGATGTGGTATTTGTAGTGTGCAATAACTGCCCTGGGCCAAGATCATCCGATATATCGCCAAATAAGTACATATGGGACATGATGGCAGGAATTTACTCTTTCTGGCTGGTTCAAATGGCTCTGAGCACTATGGGACTTAACTGCAGAGGTCATCAGTCCCCTAGAACTTAGAACTACTCAAACCTAACTAACCTAAGGTCATCACACAATCCATGCCCGAGGCAGGATTCGAACCTGCGACCGTAACGCCTCAAACCGCGCGGCCACTGCGCGTGGCGTGTGTTTTATTTAGTCTGAATTTGTTATCATATTCTCCTACAATGATCAGCCACCTTTCACATCGCATGTCAATAAAATGACGTCCTTAAAGTTGTTGCATTCTTTCTAGCAGTGTGTGTTAATTATTCTTTTAAATCACGTTCATAAAAAAAGAATCAGCTTTCTATCTGTACCTTAGAAAAATCTTCGCTGAATTAGTGAAGTAACTGAACGCGCATTGTCGAGCGTGGAGAAAATATCACTTCTCAGCAGAGTTAACTCTGTTTGCAGCTCGTTTAACGTCACCGCCTTCAGCATACGGCGACTGTTGATAGCGTGCAAACCGCAGCTAGCGTTTGCGCAGTGCAGCCTTCCTTTCCTTCTCCTAGCACGACAGGTGTGCCAGAGTATAATTAACTCGCAAAGCCACTGCAGAGCCTCTCCTCCGAGTGCAGCTGCAGATGACTTAATTTTAATTACCAAAGAAACTGGAACTAAAATGAAAAGCTTGCAGTGCATTACAGTTGATTTATTCACTACATTACAGGTCAAACAAATGTGTCATTCGTTTAGCTCTTAGACACATATGAGTTTAGGGTCCATAATGCGTGAGAGGTTTTCTCGGTCTTACTTTGCGCTCATTTACACGCACGATTAGGAATTATTTTACGGGGAATTTAACAAAAGGCATATCTCGTACCTTTCTAGTGGTTGAGTAAGACGACTGAGAATACTGATCGATTCTCAAACAGTCGAACACGATCAGTTCAGTAGTTGTTGTTGTTGTTGTGGTCTTCAGTCCTGAGACTGGTTTGATGCAGCTCTCCATGCTACCCTATCCTGTGCAAGTTTCTTCATCTCCCAGTACCTACTGCAACCTACATCCTTCTGAATCTGCTTAGCGTATTCATCTCTTGGTCTCCCTCTACGATTTTTACCCTCCACGCTGCCCTCCAGTGCTAAATTTGTGATCCCTTGATGCCTCAGAACATGTCCTACCAACCGGTCTCTTCTTCTCGTCAAGTTGTGCCACAAACTTCTCTTCTCCCCAATCCTATTCAATACTTCCTCATTAGTTATGTGATCTACCCATCTAATCTTCAGCATTCTTCTGTAGCACCACATTTCAAAACCTTCCATTCTCTTCTTGTCCAAACTATTTATCGTTCATGTTTCCCTTCCATACATGGCTACACTCCATACAAATACTTTCAGAAACGACTTCCTGACAAATCTATACTCGATGTTAACAAATTTCTCTTCTTCAGAAACACTTTCCTTGCCATTGCCAGTCTACATTTTATATCTTCTCTACTTCGACCATCATCAGTTATTTTACTCCCCAAATAGCAAAACTCCTTTACTGCTTTAAGTGTCTCATTTCCTAATCTAATTCCCTCAGCACCACCCAACTTAATTCGACTACATTCCATTATCCTCGTTTTGCTTTTGTTGATGTTCATCTTATATCCTCCTTTCAAGACACTGTCCATTCCGTTCAACTACTCTTCCAAGTCCTTTGCTGTCTCTGACAGAATTACAATGTCATCGGCGAACCTCAAAGTTTTTGTTTCTTCTCCATGTATTTTAATACCTACTCCGAATTTTACTTTTGTTTCCTTTACTGCCTGCTCAATGTACAGATTGAATAACATCGGGGATAGGCTACAACCCTGTCTCACTCCCTTCCCAACCACTGCTTCCCTTTCATGCCCCTCGACTCTTATAACTGCCATCTGGTTTCTGTACAAATTGTAAATAGCCTCTCGGTCCCTGTATTTTACCTCTGCCACCTTTAGAATTTGAAAGAGAGTATTCCAGTCAACATTGTCAAAAGCTTTCTCTAAGTCTACAAATGCTAGAAACGTAGGTTTGCCTTTCCTTAATCTTTCTTCTAAGATAAGTCGTAAGGTCAGTATTGCCTCACATGTTCCAATCCAAACTGATCTTCCCCGATGTCGGCTTCCACCAGTTTTTCCATTCGTCTGTAAAGAATTCGTGTTAGTATTTTGCAACTGTGACTTATTAAACTGATAGTTCGCAAATTTTCACATCTGTCAACGCCTGCTTTCTTTGGGATTGGAATTATTATATTCTTCTTGAAGTCTGAGGGTATTTCGCCTGTCTCATACATCTTGCTCACCAGATGGTAGAGTTCTGTCAGGACTGGCTCTCCGAAGGCCGTCAGTAGTTCTAATGGAATGTTGTCTACTCCCGGGGCCTTGTTTTGGCTCAGGTCTTTCAGTGCTCTGTCAAACTCTTCACGCAGTATCGTATCTCCCATTTCATCATCATCTACATTCTCTTCCATTTATATAATATTGTCCTCAAGTTCAGTAGTGTACATGAATAATAATAAAATTCCGAAATGTGTCATTTATACTTAAAGGGAAAACTGAGAATTGACGAAAGATACAAACAACAGCAAGACAACAGACGGGACATTGTCAACAGTATCAAATGGTTCAAATGGCTCTGAGCACTATGGGACTCAACTGCTGAGGTTATTAGTCCCCTAGAACTTAGAACTAGTTAAACCTAACTAACCTAAGGACATCACAAACATCCATGCCCGAGGCAGGATTCGAACCTGCGACCGTAGCGGTCTTGCGGTTCCAGACTGCAGCGCCTTTAACCTCACGGCCACTTCGGCCGGCTGTCAACAGTATCGCACGCTCATTCTCCAGTAGGCATCGGGTGTGCAATTGTGCTCAGGTCATTAATGTGCAGTCTAAGGGTGAGCAACTCGATGCTCCTCCTCTGCTCACTTTGCCCGCCGGCTGATGAGCTTCCATCGGTCTGTGCCATGTGGTGTCATCAATACTGCGAAGACAGTTCTCTTATTTTCTAAGCTGTAGTCGTTGACCTCGTTTCTTGTTATAATTTATCAGCAATTTTAAACTCAGCCCGAACAGGCCATGAAGGCCCAAGGGTTACTGACCGGCCACAGTGTCATCCTCAGCCCACAGGCCTCACAGGATGCGGATATGGAGGGCCATGTGCTCAGCACACCTCTCTCACGGCCGTATGTCAGTTTCCGTGACCGGAGCCGGTACTTCCCAATGAAGTAGCTCCTCAGTTTGCCTCACAATTGCTGAGTGCACCTCTCTTGGCAGCAGCGCTTGGCGGACCGGATGGGCACCCATCCAAGTGCTAACCCAGCCCGACAGCGCTTAACTTCGGTGATCTGACGGGAGCTGGTGTTACCACTGCGGCAAGGCCGTTGGCCATTTTAAACAACTGTGTTACTTAAATCCGGTTCCCGTCAGATCACCGAAGTTAAGCGCTGTCGGGCTGAGCTAGCACTTGGATTGCTGACCATCCGGTCTGCCGAGCGCTGTTGGCAAGCGGGGTGCACTCAGCCCTTGTGAGGCAAACTGAGGAGCTTCTTGATTGAGAAGTAGCGGCTCGGGTCTCGTGAACTGACACAACGGCCGGGAGAACGGTGTGCTGACTACATACCCCTCCATATCCGCATCGACTGAAGCCTGTGGTCTGAGGATGACACGGCGGCCGGTCGGTATCATTGGGCCTTCATGGCCCGTTCGAGCGGGGTTTAATTTTAGTGTTATTTAAATACGATACACGTTTAAATACCATTGATTATTTGTCAATCTTTTACGGCCGGCCGCGGTGGTCTCGCGGTTAAGGCGCTCAGTCCGGAACCGCGCGACTGCTACGGTCGCAGGTTCGAATCCTGCCTCGGGCATGGATGTGTGTGATGTCCTTAGGTTAGTTAGGTTTAAGTAGTTCTAAGTTCTAGGGGACTGATGACCACAGATGTTAAGTCCCATAGTGCTCAGAGCCATTTGAACCATTTTTTCAATCTTTTACGCGCTCCGAAAATAAGTTGTGTACACCGACGCGACATGAGCAGAATTATTACGAAATTTAGAGAAATTTGCTGATGACGAGCGCCTGGTGCATAGATTGGTAGCACACCCTCAACACAAAGAAATACATCATGCGCGTAATCACACGAAAAGGTCCCATTCGTTTGACTACACGACCGTCAATTAATCACCAATGTACGCCAAGTATCTATACGTATCGATTTAAAGTGGAACTTGCACGCAACTGTAATTGTAGATAACGCAGGTGCCCAACTGTTTAGTGTGTCTTTTACTATTCAAGCTTTCCACGCATTTTTTGCTTTGGAAAATATCACGATTTCAAAGGTACATATTAGCATCTTTGTCATAAACAATAATTATATGGCACACAACTTACCTGGATGTAAGTTACTTCTTAGCAACCGTCAAAACATTATACATGCAGTCATTTTCTTTTACTCGTCAACAATAAATTAGGCAGTAGAGAGTTATTCTTTTTATCCCGGTCACTCATATACACTCCTGGAAATGGAAAAAAGAACACATTGACACCGGTGTGTCAGACCCACCATACTTGCTCCGGACACTGCGAGAGGGCTGTACAAGCAATGATCACACGCACGGCACAGCGGACACACCAGGAACCGCGGTGTTGGCCGTCGAATGGCGCTAGCTGCGCAGCATTTGTGCACCGCCGCCGTCAGTGTCAGCCAGTTTGCCGTGGCATACGGAGCTCCATCGCAGTCTTTAACACTGGTAGCATGCCGCGACAGCGTGGACGTGAACCGTATGTGCAGTTGACGGACTTTGAGCGAGGGCGTATAGTGGGCATGCGGGAGGCCGGGTGGACGTACCGCCGAATTGCTCAACACGTGGGGCGTGAGGTCTCCACAGTACATCGATGTTGTCGCCAGTGGTCGGCGGAAGGTGCACGTGCCCGTCGACCTGGGACCGGACCGCAGCGACGCACGGATGCACGCCAAGACCGTAGGATCCTACGCAGTGCCGTAGGGGACCGCACCGCCACTTCCCAGCAAATTAGGGACACTGTTGCTCCTGGGGTATCGGAGAGGACCATTCGCAACCGTCTCCATGAAGCTGGGCTACGGTCCCGCACACTGTTAGGCCGTCTTCCGCTCACGCCCCAACATCGTGCAGCCCGCCTCCAGTGGTGTCGCGACAGGCGTGAATGGAGGGACGAATGGAGACGTGTCGTCTTCAGCGATGAGAGTCGCTTCTGCCTTGGTGCCAATGATGGTCGTATGCGTGTTTGGCGCCGTGCAGGTGAGCGCCACAATCAGGACTGCATACGACCGAGGCACACAGGGCCAACACCCGGCATCATGGTGTGGGGAGCGATCTCCTACACTGGCCGTACACCACTGGTGATCGTCGAGGGGACACTGAATAGTGCACGGTACATCCAAACCGTCATCGAACCCATCGTTTTCCCATTCCTAGACCGGCAAGGGAACTTGCTGTTCCAACAGGACAATGCACGTCCGCATGTATCCCGTGCCACCCAGCGTGCTCTAGAAGGTGTAAGTCAACTACCCTGGCCAGCAAGATCTCCGGATCTGTCCCCCATTGAGCATGTTTGGGACTGGATGAAGCGTCGTCTCACGCGGTCTGCACGTCCAGCACGAACGCTGGTCCAACTGAGGCGCCAGGTGGAAATGGCATGGCAAGCCGTTCCACAGGACTACATCCAGCATCTCTACGATCGTCTCCATGGGAGAATAGCAGCCTGCATTGCAGCGAAAGGTGGATATACACTGTACTAGTGCCGACATTGTGCATGCTCTGTTGCCTGTGTCTATGTGCCTGTGGTTCTGTCAGTGTGATCATGTGATGTATCTGACCCCAGGAATGTGTCAATAAAGTTTCCCCTTCCTGGGACAATGAATTCACGGTGTTCTTATTTCAATTTCCAGGAGTGTATATACCAGAGGCGAACTAGTTTGATAAATTGGTTTGCTAAATGAAAACTGTGTTACATATTTAATGATAAGTTCTTCATCACGAAATAATAGCTGGACTACTTTATAGAGTTAGTTACGGTATTTTGCTGAGACATTATAAACGAAATATGTACGCTGAAGGAAATATCTTTTTTTTTCAGTTCTTTGTGATGAAGTGAACCGATGTGTGACAGCGTCCGTTACATTTTGCAGTACGTTTTTATTGCCTCTCATTTACACCCACTGTTGATGTGAACTAATTCTCAAATTTTATACCTTTACCTTGTAATTAGTTCAAAGCCTCCACGCTAATTTCTTGAATCACTGTGTCCTTTGAGACATCTCCTACAAAGGACTCAAAATATGTTATCGTTTGACATTGTAATATTGCTTTCTATGTGAACTTAACTAACTTTTTCTGTATCTTATCAATTGCCTGGATTGTCACCATTAGTCTAAACTACTATATTTTTAACGCATAATACATCTCAGGGTAGTATTTTGTGGACTGGAGCATTTTGTTATTTACAGAAATACGGCTTTCAGTAGAACATAAAACATTCGTTTTTTGAGAAGGTTAGTTAGGCTTAAGTAGTTCTAAGTTCTAGGGGACTGATGACCTCAGAAGTTAAGTCCCATAGTGCTGAGAGCCATTTTTTTTTTTTTTTTTTTTTTTTTTTTTTTTTTAGGCTATGCTTATATGCTGAATCTTCAGATGTACTACTGAAATTCTTATGACAGTTGTATTTCGGAAACAAGATGTTAGATTTGATAAAAGTGTATAAATTATCTGAAAGTAAAATAATTTTTACTCAAAGTCGCCACGTAAATATACATCCGCAGCCTTCGTCGATAATGCACATTATTTTGGTTGCACTCTGCTACAAAGTAACGGTTCGAATCCCGGTTGGTGACGATATTTTCATAACCAGAACTAGAGCGGAAAGGGAATGATTGGTGATAACTAGATTGTCGGTTTATTTCCACGATTAAATCGAAAATCTTTCCTTACGGTCTCACGGACTCGCAGTATGTGACATTATCATTGGTGTTCTATCAGCGTGTTCA
The DNA here is from genome assembly GCF_023898315.1 of Schistocerca nitens. Classification (NCBI taxonomy): domain Eukaryota; kingdom Metazoa; phylum Arthropoda; class Insecta; order Orthoptera; family Acrididae; genus Schistocerca; species Schistocerca nitens. The sequence continues at coordinate 869,152,184 of NC_064616.1, forward strand.
GAGACACTTGATATAGCTCGCAAGTAATTGGCTTTGTGAGGGCACTGGGTTTCTATCTGTCCTTTAACGCTGTCATTGCCATCAATAACTTAAAACCAAAGCAACAATTCACACACACCCATCACAATCACACGGTGAACATTACAATATTGTATTCATTTTAGATGTAGAAACTGAGTGACAATAGCGTGGCATACGTTGGAGGAACACGCACCACCGAGACCATTTTTAAATGAATAAAACACCACATTTCGCTACAACTTTACAACAGACAAGCGTGCAGAACTATGACCACTTCTAAACAATATCAACAGTAAGTAATATTCTTTCTCGTTCTTGCAATATACTGCAAGGAGTGAAACTTTAAGCTAGTGTTCAAATGTGCCTGTTATTGCTTAAACTTACACTTGCCATTTCATTCACTCCCGCACTGTAATTAAAGCGTGCACCATCCACATAAAATCAGCACGCACAATTTAATCTACCAGGAGATGGACAGAAAGTGGACACGATTTAGAGAAATGACGTTATTCCAGCAAATGTGATTAGAGAGTATCATTCCGATAAAAACTGAGCTACACCAAAGACGCAACACCCACACTTCGCATAGGAACGATGTTCAATGGGCGAAAATAAGGAAAGGCTTTTATGTTTGCTGTCTGACCTAGAAAATCCATACAATATTCAGATTTGTTCCGCCATAACAACACAAACGCAACGCTACACTGGACAAGCATTCGTCAGTTACCCGCATGACATGCATACATATATTTTGCACACAATGCTGAGGAATAAAGAGTTCCCCTCAAAAGGGAAAAGGGAAATTGGGCTTTTGCACCCTGTTGATGACGAGGTATTTAGAAGCAGATAACGAATTTGGATAGGACAAGGATGTGGAAGGAAACAGGATGTGTCAGTTCAAAGAACGACTCATCCTGGCACTCGCCTTGATCGATTTAGGCAAACTACAGAAAATCTAAATACAGATAGCCGTACAAAGATTTAAGTTCAATCCCTCCCAAATGTGATTCCAGTGCCTTGATCAACGAGATGGTAGCTACTGCAAGGTGTTAGCTACTGGATCTTAAACGTTTATTATCACCATAAAAATCCCAGTAGCTAGCATTCCCCAGTAGCAGACAAACCCCAGTAGCTGACACCTCCAGTAGCTGGCACTCCCAGTAGCCGACCCCCAGTACTTCTGGTAGGAACAAGTCTTGGCTTGATAAGTATCAACTTACTGACTAATCAGTTTTGCTTGTTTGAAAAAATTACAATTTGCTGAAAGGAGTCTCAACTTGCTTGGCCGATGCCATGATCAAACTTGCTGACATCTGCACATGCGGACTAACACAGACTCCAAGAATGTAATGTTTCTCCAAGTCAAGATAAATGCAGATGTGGGGTTATGAGAGTCACCATGTCAACTGACCGTTATTGACCCACATAATAGTGTCTGGGGGTAATTGTGAATTGGTACAGTGATGGTCACATCATTTGTCAAAAACTGGCTAATACCAGCAAAAACTGGCCACAACTGGTACAGTAACATTGCAACAAATTGCCTTCCATGTTACAGCAGATTTCAAAATCAGCAGCTTACACCGTAAAACTATAACAATGTAGTTGACTCTGTAACACTGCAACAAGCGTTTTCGTTACTTGGGGACCATTTCCCAATGCAGCCTTTTTCGAGTATAATCGTTTTCCAGCGTAACCATTTTCCAGTGTAACCATTTTCAAGTGTAACCACTTTCTAGTCTAACTGTTTTCCAGTGCAACCATTTGGGAGATAATGACAGCTGACATGTTAACTGACCATCATTGCCCTACCCAATAGTATTCTGGCGGGGGGGGGGGGGGGGGGGGATGGCAGCAACTTGTTTCAGTTTTGCTGTAATGTGGAGGGCAGCCCCAGTACCTAACACCCTTAGTAGCTAACACCCACTGCACATACATACTGTTAGCTACTGGTATTACAGAACAGTTTTAAGATCCAGGGGTTGAGACCCATTGTCAAGTTATGCTACATACACTGTCAAGTTATGGCACATATACTGTCAGTTTCTGGTTTTATAATACTATTTCAGTTCTGAAGGTCTATTTGTTTATGTGAAATATCAACGTCTTGCGTCCTTAGCATAATCAGAAATAGATGGAAAACGTTTTGTACTGTAAGATAAATTTAAAACCCTTTTGCACTACAGCCGGCCGCGGTGGTCTCGCGGTTCTAGGCGCGCAGTCCGGACCCGTGCGACTGCTACGGTCGCAGGTTCGAATCCTGCCTCGGGCATGGATGTGTGTGATGTCCTTAGGTTAGTTAGGTTTAAGTAGTTCTAAGTTCTAGGGGACTAATGACCACAGCAGTTGAGTCCCATAGTGCTCAGAGCCATTTGAACCATTTTTTTGCACTACAAGATGTAGTTACTACCCAAGCATTGGGTCACTATTACTTTTGGCTGAATATGATGTCAGTTTTAGAGACGAGTTTTTGACAAATTTAGATAAAAGAATAACATTGTTTACTTTGGTAATTCTCGTCGATAATTGCACTTCAAGCAGTAAATTATATCAGCAGTAGTGCCCATGTGTATTTTTTGATGTTATACCATATTTTTTTATTTTTTTGTTGAATTTAACGCATGGTACGAAGATATAACTATCTATAATTTATTTGTGTAGTGCCAATAAGTGAGCTGTGTGTATTTTAATATGTAATACAGATGGTTTAAATGGGAAAATATTTCATTCGAGGGTTCATTGTGCTTACACAGGGTGGTATAAAGATCGAACTATGAACACTCACAAGTGCTGCTTAAATTAAACCTGTTGTACCAATATACAAGCCAATTTTGCGAAATAATTAAGTAACAACAGCAGTGCCATGTGTGTTTTGTTCTTGTAATCTTACGTATTTTGAGAAACAATACGATTTTATGTTGGTAAAACGTTCCAGTTTCCATTCATGATCAGATATTTGTAATTATACTTGTGTATTATGATAAGCAACCTGTGTTTGTGTGTGTGTGTGTGTGTGTGTGTGTGTGTGTGTTTGTGTTTGTTTGTACTCGAATCACTACTTACCTTGATAAATAATTTTACTTCAGTGTGCAAAGATTTCATTGTAGAGATATCGAACTTTCATCCCTGTCTTGTCCCACCATTTTCTCTGGTCATGTTTCGTCTCTGTTTTGTTCTACCGTCTTATTTTGCCCATGTTGTGTTGTATGTAAATATTTAATATTATGATGTTCTTGTGTATTACGAAATTAAACATGTTAAACGTTATATTGCAATAAAGATCTACTCAAAACACATTCCGTCGATCCTATAACCGTATTTGACCAGTTTGTTAATCTGTTGGTATGCTGTGTGTGTTTTTACATATATTTTTGTGCATTAAGATTGTATTTTCGGTATTATTTGGTAGTTAATTATGGGAAATACAGTCTGTGGACGTTTTAGAGAGCCTTGTCAACCGAATATTGCAGCCATCCTCGAAAATTTTTTGTGTAGATAACTACAAATATGTTTCGTTTAGATGCAAATAAAATCACTATTAGCCTTTTAATAGGATAAATTATATTTTTCGAGTGTAGAACATGTTGCATTATCTTATTCTCCTCCAAAATAGTGCTTGCGTAGGTGAAACATTACCGAAAAAACTATAAAACCGTCAGGTGATCACAGTTCGTTCTAGGCACCATCAATAATATAAAATGTTCAAATGTGTGTGAAATCTTATGGGACGTAACAGCTAAGGTCATCAGTCCCTAAGCTTACACACTACTTAACCTAAATTATCCTAAGGACAAACACACACACCCATGCACGAGGGAGAACTCGAACCTCCGCCGGGACCAGCCGCTCAGTCCAGGACTGCAGCGCCCTGGACCGCTCGGCTAATCCCGCGCGGCATCAATAATATAGCATTAGAGGAAACGACAACACCTTTTACGTGTTTGAGACGTAGAGATACCATTGTAACACTTGACGTAAACATTGCGTGTGTTGCTGATGACACTTTTTTTTTTTTTTTTTTTTTTTGGCAAGATGAGTATTTATGTAACACTGGCATAAACAATGTTGCTGACGTCTTTCTGCGGAAATTTTGCTCACTCAATTAACGCTGTGAAATTTGTCAAACTCCACAGAACAATTTAGATGTAGAAACATTTAATTTTGGGAATCACTATACCTTATACAAAGTGTTGGCTAAAATGGGAATGTCATTTACCTGCTTAGGATGATACTTCCCAGCTATAAACGTTTTGTAAATACTTAAGTGTGAAAATAGGATTGAGTACTTAATTTGAGAAATCACATTCATGTTTGAGGCAGAAATTAGGAAAGATGTATGTGTATGTGAATGTGTATATGTTTTGCTGACGTAATTTAGAAGTGGAAATATTGAAAGTTACATTTTTTGCACAAGTTCTTGGCCAATTCTTTTGAACATGTTGTAAACAAAATTCAAAAAGTGGCTCTGAGCACTATGGGACTTAACTTCTGAGGTCATCAGTCCCCTAGAACTTAGAACTACTTAAACCTAACTAACCTAAGGACATCACAGACATCCATGCCCGAGGCAGGATTCGAACCTGCGACCATAGCGGTCGCGCAGTTCCAGACTGTAGCGCCTAGAACCGCTCGGCCACCCCGGCGGGCTAAACAAAATTCAGATCGTTTGGATTCTTTTGAGCTGCTCTGGTGCTACATTGTGATTGGCCGCTAAAGGACCATGCTGTCATTGGTAGTTTCGTTTTGATGGCCACATTTTTAAGGAATTGGGTGTGGCTCCTTGGAATGTGAATGACATTATGGGTAAGGGTGTATGTATTGTCACGTTATAGATAAGGAGGGCACTGACCTGCTCACGTGACGACACAAATGTAAACAAAGTGGGGCAAAGAGTACCTTGCCATACAACAGGCTTGTAGAGCAGGCGTAAGGTCTTAAGACTCGTGTCACGTGTAAAATGAAGAGTAAAATTTTTGTTGATTTCCCTAAATCAATTGAAGTGAATTCTGCAGTTGCCGGGATTATTCCTTCAACATCGCCGCGGCAATTTCCATCCTAATGCGAACTACTGTTCCTTCTTTGGTAACAAAGAATTCACAGTACGTTAAGGAGCATTACAGAACATGTATGTTTGAGTAGGTAGGGTCTACGCATGTGCTGGCAAAAGTTGCGGCCAGCGCGTAAGTATGAGGAGGCGTGGAGCAAGGCGGTGGTGTGGGAGGCAGCCGGCGGCCACGAGATTAGCGGCTGACCCCCCCTGGCGCTGGCCGGCCAAAGCTGGGCCACCTTTAGTCTCCGGATATTACACAGTCACTCACTGCAAACTAGGTCGAGTGTGTCCGACAGCTCCTGGAACCTCCGGCCGCTTGTAAAAGCCTCAGCGACAACCAGTTTTGGTTCCCGGCGTTCAGATATTCTCCGAGACTTCTATTACGTAAGGAAGAATGTACTCCCTTTCTGAACACACGCTTGCCTTACTAGCACTGTCGGCGCTTTGTGAAACTCTGAAAGCAGTTCCAGTCTTCGCCGAGTAAATTAACTTCCTTCGCGCTGCGGGTGACACCACTAGTGGGTAGAAGAATGAACCGGCTGAGACAATGCCGCAGCAACACAGTAATTCTTTTGTTCCTTTTTGTTTAGTGCGCTACGTTTCCTAGACACAGAGTCGACCTGCTACTTTCAGATAATCCTAAAGTGTCCATTAACAGCAATAAAACAGTCAACTGTGTGTAATTTATGATTTATTGTAACCTTACAGTTATCTTACAAGGGAACCTCCCCATCGCACCCCCCTCAGATTTAGTTATAAGTTGGCACAGTGGATAGGCCTTGATAAACTGAACACAGATCAATTGAGAAAACAGGAAGAAGCTGTGTGGAACTGTGAAAAAAATAAGCAAAATATACAAACTGAGTAGTCCATGGCTCACATAGGCAACATAATGCACGACGTGAGCTCAGAAGCGCCGTGGTCTCGTGGTAGCGTGAGCAGCTGCTGAACGAGAGGTCCTTGGTTCAAGTCTTCCCTGGAGTGAAAATTTTACTTTATTTATTTTTGCATAGTTATTATCTGTCCGTTCGTTCATTGACGTCTCTGTTCACTGTAAAAAGTTTAGTGTCTGTGTTTTGCGACCGCATCGCAAAACCGTGCGATTAGTAGACGAAAGGACGTGCCTCTCCAATGGGAACCGAAAACATTTGATCGTAAGGTCATAGGTCAACCGATTCCTCCACAGGAAAACACATCTGATATATTCTATACGACACTGGTGACGGCATGTGCACCACATGACAGGAATATATTGTCGACCCACCCAACTTGTACACTTGGCGATTCTTCTACCTTGCCCGATTTAGGTTTTCTTGTGGATGTGATAATCACTCCAAAAAAGTGATGAAAACATAAGAGTTTGTCACATAGACTGAAAATAAAAAATAAAAATTTTCACTCAATGGAAGATTTGAATCAAGGACCTTTCATTCCGCAGCTGCTCACGTTACCACGAGACCATGGCGCTCCTGCGATCCTACTGTCCTTGATGTTGTATATGTTGCCATGGACTACTCAGTTTGTATATTTTGCTTATTTTTTCACAGTTCCACACAACTTCTTCCTGTTTTCTCAATTGATCTGTGTTCAGTTTTTCAAGGCCTATCCACTGTGCCAACTTATAACTAAATTTGAGGGGGGTGCGATGGGGAGGTTCCCTTGTTAGAGCTGTAGCTACCCGCCTTCGCAGTCGAGGTTGCTAAGGCATGTTAGTGCTCGATGATAGATGGCTCGAATATAAGCACTGAACAAAATATAGACATATATCGAAACCTGAATAACTTCTGAACGAGATGGAGACGTGGTTAAGTAATGCTACTGATCACAGGACTATGTGCGATTCCCTCTGACATTAATGCAGTGTCTCGTGGAGAGAGGGCATACTGTACTGTTGATGGTGTTCCGTCAATCGGATGGTGGGGCTACGATAACCGGCCCCTTGCTGATATTCGACAGAAGTGGGCTACTTTCATGACAGTTACTTACACGACGCGCACAAGTGTGAACATAGAAAAACTTACCGATTTAGGCTGGTGGACTCCGAAGGGAGCCCATAACACTGTCATTCACAATCGACGATGGGTAACGACGAAGCAGTCGCATTTATTAATCGGGAAATTTCATCTAAACAGCGCAACTTGTATGTCAGGCCGGCTGTTGTGGCCGAGCGGTTCTAGTCGCTTCAGTCTGGAACTGCACGACCGGTACGGTCGCAGGTTCGAATCCTGCCTCGGGCATGGGTGTGTGTGATATCCTTAGGTTGGTTAGGTTTAAGTAGTTCTAAGCTCTAGGGTACTGATGACCTCAGATGTTAAGTCCCATAGTGCTCAGAGCCATTTTTTTTTTTTTTTTGTATGTCAGTACAAATGTGTCGAAATATGTGATCTTCATTCAGGAACAAACACATTTACCTAGTGTGAAATCTGCGGAGAAACCGACTTAAAGTGGTCATCATTCCGGGAGTATGTCTGTAGTCCTTTGGTGGTTATGAACGATTTAGCCTTACTGCCTCTTGGCTAGGATTTTTATTCAAGTAACATCGTGACCACCCGCGTGCATGTTTTCTGTGCTTGACCAAATGTTCTCTAGATGAACAGTGGATGATGCCTAAATAAGGTACACACTAGATCGTAAGATACTTATAATATGTTCATTAAGTAAAAAAAAATTAATCGAAAGATTGAAAACAATCAATTTCGGGAAACCACATACGCAGAATCCAGAAAGGATTTTTTATGGAGCTCTATCGTGTCTTTTTGAATCAGACGAGTACACGGAAGTTAGCTAACTGGTTCAGAGGTAAAAGCAACGACTCTATGTTCTAGAGAAGCTCTGCTCTACTACCTGGCCGTCCACCTTCATGGATATCTATCGTGATTTCTCTAAGTCATTTTCGTCGAACGCTTCTTCCCTTCTTTCTCCATTTAAGTTAACGCTCCGTCTCTAATGACCTTGTCGACAATACGTTAGACTATATTTTCTTCTTCGGTTGTATGAGAGATTGTGTTTAATTTAGAAAGAGTAAATGTGTTTTGGTCGTCCGTCTCCAGGGCACCAAAAATGCGAAAAAAAGTAACTTCTCGGTTCGTAACTAATAACAGCGAAGTACAAGGGAGCAATTTTGTTTAATGTAGTAAAGGAAATTCAGCGTGTTAAAATTCGTGCACCAGCCCCAAAGCTAACAAGCTTTTCACAGTAGATTAGGCGTCGTAGCGGTAATTATAAACATCCTTAAACAATTCTGATATTTTATTTTGCTTAGATTCTCATACAAGTGTTTGATAATAACTGGATATCTGGCGAGTATTTTCACTACGAGCCCTTGTGTGGTACAGTGTCAAAAGCCTTCCGGAAATCCAGAAATACGGAATCGATCTGAAGTCCCTTGTCAATAGCACTCAACACTTCATGTGAATAAAGCAAAATGTAATTCACCCGAAGATTCCATTGATCGACGGTCGAATCCCGATGGTCCCATTTCCAATGCAGTCCTAATTGACGATGACGTTCTGTCAGTATGTGAACACGTAGTGGTAGTCTGCTACGGAGCTGCATGTTGAACAATGTACGATGAACGGCGTGCTCCGAAACACCTGTAAGTGCACCAGCATTGTGCTCTTTCGCCAGAGGTGCCACAGATCACCATCTATATTACTTTACAGAGCAGACAGGCCTCCGAACCCCACGTTCTGTGATGAGTCGTGGACATCCAACCATTCAGCGCCTAGTGGTAATTTCACCGTCCTTCTACCTCTTTTCGTAAATGCTCACGACAGTAGCACGTAAAAATTCGACCAGATTTGCTGTTTTCGAGATAATCTTTCACAGGCGCTGGGTAATAATAATCTGCCCTTTGTCAGAGTCGCTTATCTAAATGGATTTTCCCATTCGCAGCCCATATCTTCGCCACCAGGCGGTATCTTACGTCGCAGTGGGCAGTGGTCATAATGTTTTGGCTGCTCAGTGAAGGAATTATGTGACACCTTGTATGCAATCGGTATTTGAAGGTTAACTGCATGACAAAAACAATACCGTGTAACAGACAATTATGTCCAGCACATTCACAAGAGTCGTAAGTGAAGTATTATTTGTCAAAAAGCTAAAAATCTTTTAGTAACAATATATGTTACGAAAGTCAGTAATTACAGAGGCACATTTCCCAAACTAGAAGTTGCTGTGTTCTGGTACATTCTTCTCCTTTAGAAGAGCAAACGTGCAGTTTCAATGATGCGGCTACAATACGGATGAGTGCAACAAAATGTACACACGACAAGGGCAAGATGTGGACATGCAACATGAGTTTCCTTAATCATCTTGTGGTGCAGTTCTTCTTGTTGTCTCCGTGCTTGCTAAGAAAATGGGATGAGAAGTTCCGCCTCATGCACACAACCACCACCCAACAAACATTGAAACTGACCTTCACGTCCTAAAAACTAGCAGCAGCCTATACCAAAAATTAACTATAGAAGAATACTACCACATCCAAAAATCAATAGCCCAAGGAAAGAAAGTACTCAATGAATATACATCACTCTGCAACAAAACTCTCTTCGCCACAATAGAAGAACTATACAAGTAAAACACACACACACACACACACACACACACACACACACACAAATCCTTTCTCTTTTCTTTCTTTCTTTATTTCTTTCTTTCAGTCTCTCTCTCTCTCTCTCTCTCTCTCTCTCTCTCACACACACACACACACACACACACACACACACACACATACACTCTCTCTCTGCCCCAGTACTCATCACACATAGGCAAACCCACATAAACCACACACAACTAACACCAAATACAATTCAAACTCGCGCGCCTCAGCCAGCAGAACACGCTACGAAACAAATGAACGCCACACAGCCACAACAACACGTAATGGCAGCGAAAACTCCGCCTATGTTTTGAGTAATCGAAAAACTGCATTACCACACGAACACTGGCAAAGAAGTAAGCCCATTTACTTCTCCAACAAAACAGGAAAACGTACCACAACTTTAAAACTGTAAGTTACTGAAAAAACGTGATACAGTCTTATTTCCGTTCGTAAATACGTAACAAATAGAAAATAAATTACGTTTTGCTGTTTGCAGATGACATGTTGTATATTGTGTAGCATAACAGCTACCAAAACAAGAGGACAATAATATAATGTAAGGTATGTTACTTTTCGCCAATTAAGTTATAAATGCAACCTTTACATAATGTTGTAAACGACGAAAATGTTAATATGTTAACAACAAATTTACAGTTAAAAATAAAAATAAAACCCACTGATGATAGCACAAAAGTGCTGAAACATGTATGGGTGAAACAAAAGAAAAAAGGTGTCTTGCATGAGGAGGAACTTCTCATCCCATGAGTTTCCTTGTATCTCACTGCAGCAGTTGAATATCAAAACCACAGTTATATCGACTTGTTCCATTCCAAATTATTTTAATCACTTGACTGAGACTCCACCATTGCATTTCGAATAAGGGAGTAACATAAGTCCAGACAGTAAATTCGAGTTTTAGAAATGTGATTAAGTACTTCAACTCTGAACAGATGTCTTGGAAGCAAATTATGTATAAAATATTACTGACTCTTGTGAATGTGCTACTCAGAATTATCTCTTTCATGATATTGTTTCTTCAACTATTTCTTTCTATTCGTTCACCTTTAAACATCGAATTTACGCAAATGCAAATTTTTACATATAAGTTTTTGTGTTTTAAAATTTATTGATTTGCTTTAAGCCGTTCGAACCTGGGTACTTGCTTTGCGAGTAGGAAGGAGACGCAGGAGGAAAAGAGAAAGTAGACTTTGTGTCAAAAACGGGAAAAGGCTGCGTATCCGAGAAAATGTATGAAGAGCGACCAGCTGCACAAGGAGCTGTTTTTAACCTGATTTAAATTCGCGGCAACGCTTATAAAAAAGTTTTCACACGTCCGTGGAGAATGGATATACGACCGGGATGAGGTGTAGAGCCGGTAGAAGCTGGGGAGACACGTCTGCGACGATAAATCATTCAGTTTATGTCACCTGGTTTGATTATTCACTTACAGCGCCCTACAGTTCCGAATTCATTTTCATTCCAGTGCGCTTGGTTTTAAATGTATTAAGAGTGTTGCGCTCCTTGCGAAAAACGAGGTTGGTATGAATTATCGATCTACATCATGCTCTCGTCTGCAACGGACGTCAATTTTGAGTGTAGCAGGGCTATGTTATAAAAGTCCTAACGGTCTGCTCTGTCTGCGGGACTACTATTCCTGGGTTGCGGGGTTCAGATCCATGTTCGACCACCATGCTGTACGTTTAAAGCACACGAGACGGATTCCCAGAAGTTTCATGAACTCCAGACTTACTTCCGTTACCTGCCTTCAATGGTGTTTAGGACGGTGAATCATTGGCGTTCTTCTTGTTCCAAAGACGAACTTTACCAGCTACTCGGAGACCATTGGCAAGTAATAGAAACATTTTTAAATCTGAAATTTTCTACAGATGGTCCTAAACCGGTACAGATTCAAAGGCATATCTGGTCCAGGCTGCAATGTAGATAAAGATATATAATTAATAGTGTTACGTAATCGCCTGTGCCGGCCGGAGTGGCCGAGCGATTCTAGGCGCTACAGTCCGGAGCCGCGCGACCGCTACGGTCGCAGGTTCGAATCCTGCCTCGGGCATGGACGTGTGTGATGGCCTTAGGTTAGTTAGGTTTAAGTAGTTCTAAGTTCTAGGGGACTGACGACCACTGCAGTTAAGTCCCATAGTGCTCAGAGCCATCTGAACCATTTTTTTAATCGCCTGTGTTATGATAACAGATATTGCGTATGGCGTTATATAAACATAGCATCGCTTAAAATATGATTGTAAGACATCACGGTTAGGCTGCAATCATTATGAGAAGGAGGAGATTAGTGTTTAAAGTCCCGTCGACAATGAGGTCATTAGAGATGGAGCACAAGCTCGAATTAGGGAAGGACGGAGTAGGAAATCGGCCATACCCTTTCAACGGAACCATCCCAGCTTTTGCCTTAAGCAATTTAGGCAAATCACAGAAAACCTAGATCTGAATGACCGGACGCGGGTCTGATCCGTCGTCCTCTGGAATGCGAGTCCAATATTCTAACCACTGCGTTAGCACGCCCGGTGGAAATATCATGACACATAAATGTAGAAGTGTCCTCTCGCACTACTTAAGCAACGTTTGGATTCTGCTTCGTACTTCTATAAGCAAAATTGATACGCTTAAACTCAAGAATCAGCCAAAAATTCGAGAAATGGAATCAAAACAAAAACAATTACAATTAAAAAAATACGGATGAAAAGTTACCTTTTCCACTAACAATAATTTGAAAAATAAATCTTATTCACAACCTCAAATTCACAGTTGCTCCTTACACAATTCATGAGTGTATAAAATCACTCGTGATACGTGTCCCGTTTATTATATAGGACAAACTACAAGACTTTTCAGTGTCAGGTACATGGAACATTTATTGGGAAAAAGGGGAACTAATGCACATAATTCCACTTTTGCTGATCACCTGTTAAATTCCGGTCACAAACCGAAAAGCTCTGAAAAAATTTCCATTTTGCATAGAGAAAACAAAGGTCATAGGCTCGACATACTCGAAGAGCTGGAGATTTTCAAGGATATTTTTAAGAACGATGGCCTCATCCTCAATGAACAGTTACAATTACGTAACAAAAATTTTTTCAATGGTTTTAATCCACTACTCGCGGAATATTGATTATTCTATTTTTGACTATATTTTTCTGCCTCTAATTCCGAAGCATCGTTTCCTCGAGTCTCATACATGAGTACTACTATGGTGACCTTCATGTGGATATTGTTTTGGATTATACAGCTGTCTGTATAAATATTGTATATTATTCTGTTCTTTACGTAATAGTAATTTCTGTAAAGCCTAACAGATGGCTCTTAGTTATACTTCGTCTGCTTGACCAGTGTGTATTTTCAAAAATACAATAGGCTCCCTTCCTTTGTATTAAGTTTTTATAATTATCTGTCTTTTTTAAAATATTTCTATTGTTATGTTTCATATGGGTGCATGTCACTGTCCGCGCCGAATAGGCGGCGCAACTTGTATGGTTTTCGTGGCAGCAATCAAAGCCACTGGGCCGATCAGTCTGATGTTCATAGCTAGGCGTACGTGCTAAAGGCTGGAACGTGTTTTATCTTATTTTGGACTTGAGCATATCTGCTCCAAACTCCGACCATTGCTATCTCGCAACGTAATTTTACGTAAATAACCTTTGTACATCATGACAATTGTCATCTTGGTTAATGATTTTTGTCATAATTAATTTTCTATTTATTATTTTATAGGGTTTCTCAAAATTTCATTCTGATGAAGTCGCCGTTGGAGGTGTCAAAACCTAGGTCAGTGTACCACACAGTTGCTTGCAACCGGTTGGCTGTGTAATTTCTATGTTGGAGGAGTATGACATACTAAATGTTGTTCAAGGTTTGTAAAGAACGATTGAATTGGCTGCACTGAGCAAGATGTCCGCAATGTTTAAGAGACCGGAAGTTAATCTTCCCTCTCTCTCAACTCGAAAGTAAAATTCTGTGCACCGACTTGACAGAAAATCCTAAGAAGTTTCGGTCTTATGTTAAATCAGTAGACTGATTGAAGCCGTCGGTCCAGACACTCTGTGGTGATAATAGCCACGAAGGAGAAGGTGTTACAGAAAAGGCTGAGATACTAAATGTCTTTATCAGAAACTATTTCACAGAGGAAGATCGCACTGTAGTTTAACTTTTAAATTATCCACGCGAACGACATAATGCCAAATACCGAAATAAGTGACCATGGGATAGAAAAGCAACCGAAGTTACTCAGCAACGGAAAGGGCACTGGACTTGATGGGAGCCGGCCGCGGTGGTCTCGCGGTTCTAGGCGTGCAGTCCGGAACCGTGCGACTGCTGCGGTCGCAGGTTCGAATCCTGCCTCGGGCATGGATGTGTGTGATGTCCTTAGGTTAGTTAGGTTTAAGTAGTTCTAAGTTCTAGGGGACTAATGACCACAGCAGTTGAGTCCCATAGTGCTCAGAGCCATTTGAACCATTTTTGAACTTGATGGGACACCAATACGATTCTACACAGAGTACGCGAAAGAAATTTCCCTCTTCTATCAGCAGTGGACCGTACGTTTCTCGAGGCGCTATGCGTTCCTCATGGCAAAAAGCACAGTCATTCCCTTTCTCAAGAAGGGTCATTGAGCAGACCCACAAAACTAGAGGCCTATATCCCTGACGTCGTTCTAATCAACATAGATACCGAAAACAACGATCTTGTGAAAGCCAGCCAACTCCGTTCGTCCACGAGACCCATAAAGCAGTAGGTACAGGCGCCTAGGTAGTTGGCGTGTTCCTTGACTTCCTTTGATGAAGAAAATACGATCGTACGGAATATCAGAAAACTGTGTGAAAGGATGAAGCGTTTCTAGAAAACAGAATGTCATTCTGAACGGAGGGACGTCTACAGACGTAAAAGTAATTTCGGGAGTGCCCCAAAAGATTGTTATAGGACCATTACTTTACACAATATTTATAACTAACGTAGTAGATAACGTCGGAAGTTTTATGAGGTTTTCCATGGATGATGCTCTTGTATACAGTGAAGTAACAACGCTAGAAACTACAGGGGAATGCAGGAAGACCTGCAAAGGACCGATGCTTGGTGCAGGGAGTGGAAATTGATGCTCAGAATTAACAAATGTAACGTAATGCGCATTAATGGACAGTAAGACCTATTACTGTACACTGAAGCGCCAAAAAACTGGTATAGGCATGCGTATTCAAATACAGAGAAACGTAAACAGGCAGAATAGGGCGCTGCTTTCGACAACGCCTATATAAGACAACAAGTGTCTGGCGCAGTTGTTAGATCGGTTACTGCTTCTACAATGGCAAGTTGTCAAGATTTAAGTGAGTCTGAACGTGATGTTATAGTCGGCGCACGAGTGATAGGACACAGCATCTCCGAGGTAGCGATGAAGTGCTGATTTTCCTGTACGATCATTTCACGAGTGTACCGTGAATATCAGGAATCCAGTAAAACATCTAATCTCCGACATTGCTGCGGTTGGGAAAAAGAGTCTGCAAGAACGGGACCAATGACGACTGAAGAGATTCGTTCAATGTGACAGAGGTGCAAACCTTGCGAAATTGTTATACATTTCAATGCCGGGCCATCAACAAGTGTCAGCGCGCGAACCATTCAACGAAACATCATCGGTATGGGCTTTCGGAGCCGAAGGCGCACTCGTATACCCTAGATGACTGCACGACACAAAGCGTTACGCCTCGCCTGTGCCTGTCAACACCGACATTGGACTGTTGATGACTGGGAACATGTTGCCTGGTCGGACGAACCCGTTTCAAATTGTTTCGAGCGGATGGACGTTACGGGTATGGAGACAAACGCATGAATCCATGGATCCTGCATGTCAGCAGGGGACTGTTCGAGCTGGTGGAGACTGTTTAATGGGGTGGGGCGAGTGCAGTTGGAGTGATATGGGACCCCTGATACCTCTAGATACGACTCTGACGGGTGACATGTACGTAAGCATCCTGTCTGAGCACCGGCATCCAATCGAGTCCATTGTGCATTCCGACGGACTTGGGCAATTCCAGCAGGACAATGCGACATCTCACACGTCCTGAATTCCTACAGGGCGACTCCATGAACACTGTTCTGAGTTTAAACACTTCCGCTGCCACCAAACTCTCCAGAGATGAACATTATTGAGCATATCTGGGATGCCTGGCAACGTGCTGTTCAGAAGTGATCTCCACTCCCTCGTATACTTACAGATTTATGGATAGCCCTGCAGGATTCATGGGGTCAGTTCCCTCCAGCACTACTTCAGCCATTAGTCGAGTCCCTGCCACGTCGTGTTCTGGCACTTCTGCGAACTCACGGGGATCCTACACGATATTAGGCAGGTGTACCAGTTTCTTTGGTTATTCAGTCTACGATTACACGATTACAGAGATTGATAACTAGAAGTGGACAAAGCCATAAAATATTTAGGAGTGGGCGTTCGGAGCGATTTATAGTGGAGCGACTACATAAAATTATTCGTGGGTCAGGTAGATGCGAGAATGAGATTCACTAGAAGAAGCCTCAGGGAATGCAGTCCATTAACAAAATAAGTAGTTTGCAAAACATTGGTTCGACAAATACTTGAACATTGCTCTTCAGTCTGGAATCTGTACCAGATGGGATTGATACTAGGGATAGAGAAAATCCAAAGAAAAGTAGCACGATTCGTTACAGGTTCATTTAGTAAGCGCGGAAACATGATGGTGATGCTAAGTCTACTCCACTGGCAGAAGCTGCGAGAGAAGCGTTCTGCACCCCCATATGGTTTATTGTAAAAGTTTCGAGAACGTACGTTCCTAGAAGAAAGAAAGGCCAGTATGTTGTTTCCTCCAAGTTCAAATTCACTTTCTTGTGATCGACCCATTCTGTATTGACATGGCAATACTCCACGCCTCCTTTTATACTGGATAGGGTTTCGATAGCTACGGTTTAGCTGACTCTTTCACAATTACACAATCTGAGCAGAAGTTTCCGGACACGCATATGTAATGCGGAACTGACCACTAGATGTCACAGCTAGTATTTATAGACGTTCCTAACATGTGATGCCTAAAATGGAAACGAGGTGGAGCCGAATAGATATAAGAAAACAAGAACTTATCTCAGCCTGAAGGTGCTAGCTGCATTCGCTAGTAACCTCCGTCTTGTTGTCAAGGCTCTAAGATGGAGTAAGGACTTTACGCTGTAGCCTAGGTGGAGAAAGGGCATATCTCTCCTACGCAATGCCGTCTTTGTTATTTCGGCGTTCCTCCGTTCACAAACGAATGTTTGGTGTCAGAATGAGTGGTGAAGTATCGCGAAGCGTACATTACGCAACACGCGATAACGCGAGAATGCTTTTAGGAGGTGGACCCATCGGTCCGCCAGATAAAGACGAGCCCTCCCTAGGGTCCTTCTCTTGGGGGAGGCTGCCCAAGATCTAACAGCAACCAGTTCTTGGCCGTAATTAAACCGCTAATTATGTTTCCCTTTGGGGAGTATCGTTACAAATTGCTGCCCACGTTATTTGGGGCTACACGCGTGCTTTCTCTCTATCTGTGACAACGGGCACCATTCAATTCGCCCTTGCCTGCCCTCCAGAGCGCTTTTAGGCAGTCCGTCTGTTCGCCTGCGGTAGTCAGCTTGACATCCCCGATATTATGCACAGTCCGCGTGTTTGCAGTGGCCTTAACTTTCTCCGTTCCACTAAAAGCATTTCGGTACGCCCGTCCACCCTAATACCTGCTTTCACAATCTCGCTCCCCTAACTTCGTCGGACGTTCGGTTTTAGTTTGGAGTTGAGCGCACTGGCGGAATTCGGCGCTACCACTGCCCATGTCATTTAGCACTGAAGTCTCTATTTCCGCGTACTATGCACCTATAACTGCCAAGTATTACTTAAAATAAAAATTCCGTAACAATGCTCTAAAAAATCACTGATTTGCTTTCAGTCCGTGAAATTTCTCACAGTAATCTGTCTGTCCTCGTTTTGATTCTATGCGGCGCATTCGAACAGACACGCGGTATTTTCACTTCTTGTCTGCCATAAATAGAAAGATAAATAAATGGACAGAGAGAGAGACAGAGAGAGAGAGAGAGAGAGAGAGAGAGAGAGAGAGAGAGAGAGAGCGAGAGAGAGAGAGCGAGAGGGAGAGCGAGAGAGAGAGGAGTCTTTGCGAATGAGTTTCCTGACCTACGATCAGGAAGACAGAATCTTTAAAAAAAATACTCATTTTTTTTCATTAAATCATTTTAGTTAATGACAACACTAAGTCACATGACTAACAGATATTATGTGTTTTCACACTGGAAAACATAGAAAAAACAGGTTGTGCCTAATATTGTACAGAAACAAAAGCCTAGAGCACTTATTTAATTTCTGAGTATATGTGTCGTTCTCGTTAACAGATTATATGAACTGGGCGACTGAATCACTGTGATGAACGGCAGCCCACTTTCGTTCTTGATGCAGCAACAAACCAGCTCAGATGGCGCCTATTCTTTTCAGCCTACCTGTTGTCGCTTTGTGGAGGGACGTTTCTCGTAGTGCTTTTGCAAGAATGAAAATGTCCTCATCCGCTTCTGTATCATAGATCGTTAATGTGCAATACAGGGTAATTCCACGATGATGTTATAAACTTTCAGTGTTGATGGAGAAGGATAAATGTATTAATTTGAGGTAAGGGCTCCTGATCAGGAAACTACAGAGTTGAAAGTTATAAACGAAAATCGTTCTGCTACTTCTGACGGTAGAGTACATTTACCGATACTGCTGTTACTAAGACTGTTGAGTAGGCAACTTTCAGACTTGGTAGTATGAACCAAAATAAGAAACAAACAAGTCTAGTAAACATGGGCTCTAAAATGCATACCTTAAGAACTACGAGAACAGGTCCACCTTCGAGACTGTGAAACACATCTCTTCTAATGCTACCTCTTTGGTTTCCATATTTTTGGAAAAGGTAGTATGGACTAAAACAAGAAAAAAGTCCCGTGAATACGGGCTCTAAAACGCATATTTTAAGAGCTATAGGCACTTGTTCAGTAGCACTGCCAGAGGTATCAGAACGATTTTCTCTTCTACCTTTCAACTCGGTCATTTTCAGACCAGAATCCCTTTCTTTAGATTGATGTGTTCATCCTTCGCCATCAGCCCTTAAAAATCAGTAATGACATCACGGATTCACATTGTATACTGAGTGTTAACAAAACTGTCCCATATTGTTGCGTGGGATAATGTTAGCCAAACCTACAAAAATCTTAAAAGCCAAAGTCCTTAAAAAAGAACTTATAAAGCTAAGTATGATAGCTACCTGACTTTTGGGGTTACAGGTGCTCCATCTGGTTACCTCCGTCTCCCCCCACATTTCTATACATCCTTCAGCCCTGTTTCTCAAAATACCAACAACTGGTTCGAACCCTCATGACTCTCCTTGGTTTTGCTCACATGCTCTTGTCATCGTGGACATTGTTGACGAAAGTGATAAGCGCAGATGTCTTTACATGTCTCCATAGCTAAAGATCCAAGGGATGAGTAAGAATATGGGGGGAGCCACGATGAGCACTAAACATTTGGCTCAGGTACTACTGCAGGAGCTGTAGAAAATAGGCTTAATCTCTTGACGATAGCCGGCCGATGTGGCCGAGCGGTTCTAGGCACTTCAGTCTGGAACCGCGCGACCGCTACGGTCGCTGGTTCGATTCCTGCCTCGGGCATGGATGTGTGTGATGTCCTTAGGTTAGTTTGGTTTAAGTAGTTCTAAGTTCTAGGGGACTGATTACCTCAGATGTAAAGTCCCATAGTGCTCAGAGCCATCTTGAGGATAATGTGGATAATTTTACGCGCTGAAACTATCGATGAACGGCACGCCTTATGTCTTTGTTCAGTGGTACAGCCGTTTTATGTATATAGTTCCCGTCCACGAATTGATACTAACGAGAGTCTGTGTCCATGCGTCTTTGACCCCGCGAGGATTTTGATCTACCCCCACGTGGCTATTTCCACAGTAATCGCGTGGAGGCAGAGAGAAATTCTCAAGCGATCAGAAAGCCTGCTGTCAGTTTCGCTTTAGTATGAACGTCATGGCAGGGAACGTGGGTACTAAAGTTGTATGTGAATCTTCATGTCTAATTGCTCAGGATTTTTCCCTAGTGCCAGTTAACGTGAAAGGTCTCTGGTTATGGTACCGTGTCACATTATGTATAACGATTGCTGATGAAAACAACATTTAAGAATACCACCGTAACCGTGGGTTTCATCAATAATAATTATTTACAATATGTCGTGGAAACGTACGCAGTAAACTTTCACAATAACCTATAAGATTTCGTCTCTGAACACATGATTGTAGGACCTTTACTTCTAGCTGCAAACGTCACTATCTCCTGTTAGAATATGTTTCTTAATCAAACTGAATAGTGAGACTTTGGTGTCACCGCCAGACACCACACTTGCTAGGTGGTAGCCTATAAATCGGCCGCGGTCCGTTAGTATACGTCGGACCCGCGTGTCGCCACTATCAGTGATTGCAGACCGAGCGCCGCCACACGGCAGGTCTAGAGAGACTTCCTAGCACTCGCCCCAGTTGTACAGCCGACTTTGCTAGCGATGGTTCACTGACAAATTACGCTCTCATTTGCCGAGACGATAGTTAGCATAGCCTTCAGCTGCGTCATTTGCTACGACCTAGCAAGGCGCCATTATTATTTGCTAATTATCTTGTGATGCATGTACCGTCTCTCGCGGTTCTAGGCGCGCAGTCCGGAGCCGTGCGACTGCTACGGTCGCAGGTTCGAATCCTGCCTCGGGCATGGATGTGTGTGATATCCTTAGGTTAGTTAGGTTTAAGTAGTTCTAAGTTCTAGGGGACTGATGACCACAGCAGTTGAGTCCCATAGTGCTCAGAGCCATTTGAACCATGTACCGTCAGACCGATGTTTACCATTTATGGATTAAAGTTAAGTATTCCAGAAGCTACGTACCTTTTTTGCTACTATAATTACTTTACCTGTTCCAGACCTCACACCAGCCTGCGTGAGCTTAAACGCGTGCCTTTCGGCTATCTCGTAGTGGCTTGGCTGTCTTGCCAAGTCACAACAGAGACGACGCTTGACGCGGATGTAACCGGAAGGAGATGGTGCAAGTAACACTGTTAGTGATGGGCCATCCGTCAGATGAAGACGTTGAGCGTGGTGATCTCTTAATGTCAATCAGAATACATGCAAGAAGACTCTTGTATTCGACAACAACCGAAGAGGACAGTAGTGACGTTGGCGTTAATGAATTTCTCTCAGAGGAGCTATTTCGTGAAACGAAAGAACAGACTTATCACAATGAGGTGGAACATGATTTTGTCCAGCAAGTGATCCGAAACTTGATATCTACAGCTTTTTTTTTTTTCCAAAGTGTTTTCTCGTAGCGGAGCTGCACTATATTCGAAATATGGACAACCGTGGTTCGAAATCACATTTTAAATTAACAGACTTCTCTGAATCCTATATAAATTTTGGAGCAATGCTGTAGTCAGTTTCTCCGTCAATTCTCTTCGCAAATGGTCGCAAACGGTGTCACGAATAACACAGCCCATGTTCCACAACAGTAACGTCATTGGTCCAGTTGGACGAAATTTGGAAAAGATTTTCGCTGGCGTTGTGCCACAGTCATTCAATGCTTTTTAAAAGAGTAAACAGCCATTTGACTGTGTATTGTTATATTTGTCTTTCGCACTATTTAGATTTCGACTTTTATGCCATTGTCAAATACAATGCCAAGAGTTGTTAGGCCATTATTAAGTTGTATCAGTTACGCAGTGTGGAAGGGTTCAGTATTTACAAACGTTGTATTCAATGGAAGCTTTCTTTAAATATACCTAAATGCAATATAATTCACATAACAAACAGAAAGAACTCGATAGTGTCCACTTACAAGATTAGTGACAAATTTCCAAAATCTACTAGATCGTTTAAATATATACCAAGCGATAGGAAAAGGGGCAAAGACGCGTAATCAAGAAAGTGAACGGAAGACTGAGGTTTATTCGAATGATTCTAGAAAACTGCAATATATCTGCGAAGGAAGCGCCATACAAGACTCTAGCTCACCACTCTAGGATATTTCTCCACAGTTTTGAGTCCGTGTCAAGTAGGTATTGCAACAGAGACCGGACAGAATCAGAAATGTGCTTCTAGAATTGTGTAAGATCTATAGAGCACATACAGATGTGTAATAAACGTGCTAAACGAACTTTAATGGAAACATCTGATAGAATGACACATTTTTCTTGCGAAACTCTATTGAGTAAATTTATAGGACCGGTGTCCGAGAGTGTGCATCTGTTTGCGAGAACCTCTCTCAAGGAGAGAGACGACGGTGTCTTTTTATCACCCCTATTATTTAATATGTATACAGACAACGGCCTAAAGAATGGCAGAATAAAGTAGTGCACATTATAAGCTTAGTAATAAAGTTATAAAGAACTGCCTTCAGATGATCAAATAATATTAGCACACTCTGAAGATAAATTACATTGGGTAATTTGGTTCTAGCAAAAGGTAGGACATCATTATAACATGACAATGTCTAAAGATAAAACGAACGTAATGGCATTGCATGGTAAGGAACATTAAGAACAAAAATAGTAATTGATGGTAGACCGCTAGAACAAATAAATACTTTGTAATACCTGGATTGTGAGATCTTATATGCTACATTCAGTGACGAACAATTCAAACTGCAAAAATTTCAACAGCTGGTAGGTACTATAAATCGCACTCTCTTAAAAAATATTAGGAACATGACAGTACTAAAATTTCATAATATGATGGCAGTACCATTTCTAATGTATGAGTCAGAGACTTGGATCGCAACCACTGGTCAACGGAGGAGGTTAGAGACTCATACATCCAAAAAGAATAGTGAAATTATGAATGAACTGGAGGTCAAAAGCATAACTACAGAAAATAAGAGAGTACAGAAAGAAATTGCATGAAACGATATCAAATGAACGTATACTTAAAATAATGTATAGATATACGTCTCACGGGGAAAGAAATGCTGGGAGCCCTAAGAAGAGGTGGAAACATCATTTGCATTTAGATTTTCTTTGGTTTTCCTAAAGCATTTCATGTATATTTTGGGATATTTCAGGTAACAAGGCCGCGATCAGTTTCTTCTGCAAGTATTTTTTAAAAAATCGCCATTTCACAGTGTATTATTATATTCATCTTTTGTACTATCCAGATTTCGGCTTTTATTCCATTATCAAGTAGAATGCTAAAAGTTGTCAGGCAATATCTGTTAAGGCGCTCCTTAAGTACTTGCTATAGACAACATGATCTTTAAAGAACAACCCAAAAATGCCGCCGACGCTATATGATAAATCGTTTAGGTATATCGAAAACATTAGTAGTCCTATGACCTTTTCTTGGAACACAATCTCTGTTACTTTCGCTTCTGTTGAACATTTAGCGTTCAGTATAATTTTCAGTACTACATCAGGGAGAATTCTTGAGTTAGGCACATGTTTCTAAAGACAATCCGTGCGACGGTATCTTGCTTGTAATTTGGTACAGTGTTGAAGAGCTTGCGGAAGACTAGGAAGACGCTAACAAGTGAGCTGTATTTCATATGAAATTTCTTCTTGTATGCGTACTGATCCTTTGAGAGGAGCTTCTTTCCCTGCAGAAAAATCGTAATGTTCGAATTAAGAAAAGGCTGGAGCATCATGAAATTAAGTGACGTTACGGATATTCGCCTGTAATTCTGGTATCCGTTTCCTTACCTGCTTTACAGCCGGAAGTAGCCTGCAATCTTTTCGGGCCACGTGCGACTTCACAGTGTCTTGACTACATTGTCACCTCGCTTGGTAAAGTGTTCCAGTACAATAAGGTGTGAGAGACTTTTGAAGAAGAAATGTAGCAGAATAGAGGCGAAAATTAGGGACCTCGGTATTTGTGATGGTCTGCATGATGAATGGTATAATTTCTTCGAGGATTTTTTTTGTTTTGATTGTATGCTGGTGTAATACCAATAATTCAGGAAATGAAGGCAGTACACAACTGAAAACTCAGGACTGATTTTAGTTCCACATTATCATTACATGGGCAACTTCTGTACCACTCGCGATTGTATTCTCGACAAGTCATGCAATGGTAAAAAAAAGACTCTTGGACAGGAATAGCATGCATCAAATACCAACTCTATGTGACGTTTTGTGCTTTTATTTTATCACTATTTATGAATGCCAATAAGGGCTTTATTACGACGGCAGTCATTTACGGCTCCTAACCTTTACCTCATTGCGCCATGGACTGCTTAGAGATCACAACGAGTCTTTTAATACCAATAAGCTATCTGGCCAGATAACCACGGGAAAGTTATTATATGACACTGAAAGGAATAACAAGGAAGCCTCACCATTAGTCAGCGTATATTAAGGACACCGTTATTTTTTTTGAATGGATGACTTTGTGACTCAGTGCATCTGTAGGAATACAAAGACAAGAGTCTTGGTTTCTAGTTCTAGTCGTTCTTAGGACTTTTTATTGTTCATAGCGTGATTTTCCATTCTGGCTGTTTTGAGCAGCTACTGGAAAAATTTCTCATCTGCCCCGCCAAAGAAAACCAAAGCTGTTTACAAAAGTTCCGGTAAGGTACGATGGTCTTCTTCGACTGCAGGAGTGTGGATCTTTTACCGTGCATATCTTTAGCCATCTAAAGAAGAACATCCGTGGACGTCGGTTTCAGTAGAACGGGGAAGTGCAAGAGTGGGTGCGGTTGTGAATACGTCAGCGGCCGACCGCGTTCTACGAAACAGGAACTGATTGTGTCGTCCCCCCGTGGAATAAATGTCTTAATGCGTGTAGTGATTACTTTTAAATGGAGTCGTTGCATGGTCCCGCTGTGGCGGGCGTTCTGTTTTCATTTGACTGCCATTTATACATAAATTTTTGTTTTGAGTTGTGGTAGGAGCGATTACAGACGTACTTTGAAGCGAAAACCACTAACGGGAAATACAGGGTGATTCAAAAAGAATACCACAACTTTAAAAATGTGTATTTAATGAAAGAAACATAATATAACCTTCTGTTATACATCATTACAAAGAGTATTTAAAAAGGTTTTTTTTTTCACTCAAAAACAAGTTCAGAGATGTTCAATATGGCCCCCTCCAGACACTCGAGCAATATCAACCCGATACTCCAACTCGTTCCACACTCTCTGTAGCATATCAGGCGTAACAGTTTGGATTGCTGCTGTTATTTCTCGTTTCAAATCATCAATGGTGGCTGGGAGAGGTGGCCGAAACACCATATCCTTAACATACCCCCATAAGAAAAAATCGCAGGGGGTAAGATCAGGGCTTCTTGGAGGCCAGTGATGAAGTGCTCTGTCACGGGCTGCCTGGCGGCTGATCCATCGCCTCGGGTAGTTGACGTTCAGGTAGTTACGGACAGATAAGTGCCAATGTGGTGGCGCTCCATCCTGCTGAAATATGAATTGTTGTGCTTCTTGTTCGAGCTGATGGAACAGCCAATTCTCTAACATCTCCAGATACTGTAGTCCAGTTACAGTAGCACCTTCGAAGAAAAAGGGACCAAAAACTTTATTGGCTGAAATGGCACAGAAAACGTTCACCTTAGGCGAGTCACGTTCATACTGAGTTGTTTCCCGCGTATTCTCAGTGCCCCATATACAGACATTGTGACGGTTGACTTTCCCGTTAGTGTGGAAAGTTGCTTCATCACTAAACACAATCTTTCAAACAAAAGATTCATCTGTTTCCATTTGAGCAAGGATAAAATCACAGAAATCGATTCTTTTAATCTTATCAGCTGCAGACAGTGCTTGAACCAATTTCAGACGATAAGGTTTCATAACTAACCTTTTTCGTAGGACTCTCCATACAGTTGATTGTGGAATTTGCAGCTCTCTGCTAGCTCTGCGAGTCGATTTTCCTGGGCTGCGAACAAATGCTTGCTGGATGCGTGCTACATTTTCATCACTCGTTCTCGGCCGTCCAGAACTTTTCCCTCTGCACAAACACCCATCCTCTGTAAACTGTTTATACCAACGTTTAGTACACCACCTATCAGGAGGTTTAACGCCATACTTCGTTCGAAATGCACGCTGAACAACTGTCGTCGATTCACTTCTGCCGTACTCAATAACACAAAAAGCTTTCCGTTGAGCGGTCGCCATCTTAGCATCAACTGACGCTGACGCCTAGTCAACAGCGCCTCAAGCGAACAAATGTACAAGTAAATGAAACTTTATAGCTCCCTTAATTCGCCGACAGATAGTGCTTAGCTCTGCCTTTTGTCGTTGCAGAGTTTTAAATTCCTAAAGTTGTGGTATTCTTTTTGAATCACCCTGTATAGTAAATACGCAAATTTGACTGAGTTCAAGGTTCAAATGTTATCACTCAGGTATCATCATCATCATCATCATTTATTGCCTTATCGGGCCTTTAAGGCCTACAGCAAGAAGAACAAACGGAAAAATTAAAGAAAAAAAGACTTACAAAAGTACACTATACAGTAGTAAAGGTTACATATATATATTACAGCTTAAAGAAAAAACGAAAAATAAACAGGGCATTCAATCAAAGGTTTAAAAGGCAAGAGGGATACATTACAGAAACAAAAAAAACACACTCGCAGTGTCTGTCAATTACACGAGAGGAGGGAGCTGTTGCAGATGGCAGTCCATCTCATCCGGTCGTTGGCGTCCTCCTCCACGGCTGCTGGTTCCACTTCTTTCAGGATCGTTGTTATCCTCTCCTTCCATCGAGTTCTTGGGCGTCCTCTAGGGCGTTTTCCTGTGGGTTGAGAGTGGAGGACTCTGTTTGGAAGGGATCCGTCTGCCCGTAGGATGTGGCCAAACCATTGGAGTCTCTTCTGCGCCAATATTCGTCCAATGTGTGGCTTTCCATACCGCTGGTATAAATCTTCTTTTTTTCTTCGTTCCCATTTACCTTCCATGGCATTGTAGATGGGTCCATATATCTTCCGAAGTACCTTCCTTTCAAATGCACATATTGCTTCTTCTGTTGTTGCTGATGTTGCCCAAGTTTCACAGCCGTATAAAAGTACTGGTCTCACCAGTGTCGTGTATAGGTGGATCTTGTTTTTCTGCGATATTAGCCGAGATCTGAAAAGATTGTTCAGGCTAAAGAACATGCGATTAGCATTTGTTATACGTTGCTGTACTTCTTTCGTTACTTCACTTTTATTTGTTAGTATGGAGCCCAGGTACTTGAACTCTTCGACTCGTTCGAAGGTATGCCTGTCGACATCAATGGAAGGAGGGAGATCTCGGCGGCGTGATACAACAAGATATTTAGTTTTTTCATCGTTCACCACCAGCCCAATTTTCTCTGCATTGTGGAGGAATCGGGAGGTATCACTGCGTACTTGCTCTAGAGTGTCACCAAGGATCACAACATCATCAGCAAATGCCAAGATTGTGTCTGCTCCCACCATCTCCATCTCTCTGGTTCGACAAGTGTCACGGCTTACTTTTTCCAGGGCCAAATTGAATAATATTGGCGCCAATGGATCTCCTTGTCTCAATCCATTTTGTACACTGAATGATGGTGATAGTTGATTACCAAACCGCACTTGGGCCGTAGACTGAGAGTAGCAAGCAGCAATTAAGCGGATGTATTTTGATGGGATGCCAAGTTCCTCTAACGTTTCCCATAACGTGGCGCGGTCAATGCTGTCATAAGCTTGTCGAAAATCGATGAAGATGAGGTGTAGATCCTTATTGAATTCGTAGAATTTTTCTATCAACTGCCTCAGAGTAAATATGTGATCAATTGTCGATCGTCCAGCAACGAACCCACATTGATAGGTCCCTACAATTCCTTCAGCCAGTGGTTTCATGCGGTTTAGTAGCAGTGTTGTAAAAACTTTGTAGCCAATTTCAAGTAACGAAATCCCTCGGTAGTTGGATACATGAGTAGCATCTCCCTTCTTGAATATGGGACATATGATTGCTCCCTTCCATTCCTCAGGAATTACTTCTGCTTCCCAGATGGTAGAAATTAATCGTTTCAAAGCACCCACCAGTGTTTCCCCTCCCAAGCGAAGCATCTCAGCTGTGATACCACTACCTCCTGGAGCCTTGTTGTTCTTGAGTGCTTTTAGGGCAACACTGATTTCTTCCTCAGATGGTTCAGGGACTTCAACTCTGTCAAAACGGGCATCCGTCTGTGTTGTCCCTACAGGTGGGTTGTCGGGATTCAATAGGTTTTCAAAATGTTTTTTTAAATAGGGTTGCTTGCTCTTCTGGCGGTACAACTTCACCCGTCTCATTCGTTAGGACCAATGTACGTTGTCTGTATGCGCCTCTGGCGAATCTTGAGGCCTGGAAAAACGAGCGTGACGACTTTGCTTCTTCGACTGCAATCAACAGACTTTTGTGGTGGTCCCGTTTCTTCTTTCTCATGAGTTGGTCCGTATTACGCCTCGCTTCGTAGTAAGCTACCCTTGCTTCTTCCGAGAGTTGCTGTAGCCATTGTATCCTCTTCGCTGATCTAATCTCAACAGATTCTCGACATTGTTCATCGAACCAAGGTTTACTTCTTCGTTTTGCATCGCAAACTAGTTCTTCATTTGCACTTTCTAACACTGCATTCCTCAGCAGCAGCCATGCGTTCTCCACACTGGTAGGGTTCTCTGATATTGTGAGATGTTCTGCAATTTTTTCTTGATAGCGCTGTCTCACTTCTACATCTTTCAACTTATTCTTGTCGAAGCGGACCATCATTTCAGAATTTCTTCTCCACATGGTTGAAAGTTTCAGACGTAGTTTGACTACCACTAAGAAATGATCTGAATTCATATCTGCCCCGCGAAAGGATCTTACATGTTCGACACTACAATGATGTCTTCGGTCAACAAGAACGTGATCGATCTGGTTCATCGTACTTCCATCTGGGGATATCCAGGTTACTTTATGCACTGCTTTGCGGGGGAAGTATGTGCTTCTAACGATCATTCTCCTTGTATCGGCAAAGTTAGTTAACTTGATACCATTCTCGTTGCTTGTTTCATGGATACTATCAGGCCCTATCGTTGGTCGATACTGCACTTCTCTTCCCACTTGGGCATTGAAGTCTCCCATTATCAACTGAATTGAGTGTCTTGGGAGTTTGTCTACTACATTCTCTAGTTCTAGATAGAAGTTATTCTTTGTTTCTTCATCGGCATCCTCTGATGGGGCATGACAGTTGACTAGGCAGATCTTATATGGTTTAGCGTGTAGAATCATCCAACAGATTCGGTCGTTTACAGGAGACCATTTGTTGACAGCCGATATCATTTTATTGTGTACAGCAAAACCAACTCCAGAAGTCCAGGCTGGGCTTAGCTCATTGCTGTTAAAGAGCGTGTGAGTATCTCCAATCTTCATAACACCCTGAGGAAGTCTTGTTTCTTGAATTGCTGCCACTATGCATTGATATTTACTCAGTTCTCCTCCAAGTTGTTTCATTCCCCCCGTCATGATTGACCTTACATTTCATGTTCCAATTCTAAATCCAGAAAATCCATTTACGTATCCAGTTTCGTATACTCAGGTATACATAATGAAAACTAGTTACTCGATAATGAGAGCAGTCTCGTTTCCTTCTTCTCTTTTCCCTTCTGTAGTCTTGTTTACAACCAAAGTTCCCTCCTTCGTTCTAGAGGAACGAGTGCAGTAAAATTACTCAATACATTCGAGATGCTAATATTTAATAGTTTTCATTTAAAAACTTTTAAAATATTTTTGCGGTAGTTTTTCTGAGGCCAGGCAAGCCTTCTACTAACAGAACCTGGGGTTTTGCGCCACTGGCATAGGATTGGTGCTAGGATGGAAATTAGGTTTGCTTTAAACACACCCTGTAATGGTCGTGAGCGTTAGTTATCTTTGAGGTTGGGCGCGATGAGTTGACTATCAGACCAATTGTGTGATTGGATTGAAGAGTTCCTAGATAACAGAACGTAGCATGTCATTCTCAATGGAGAGAAATCTTCCGAAGTAAGAGTGATTTCAGGTGTGCCGCAGGGGAGTGTCGTAGGGCCGTTAATATTCACAATATACATAAATGACTTTGTGGATAACATCGGAAGTTGACTGAGGCTTTTTGCGGATGATGCTGTAGTATATCGAGAGGTCGTAACAATGGAAAATTGTACTGAAATGCAGGAGGATCTGCAACGAATTGACGCATGGTGCAGGGAATGGCAACTGAGTCTCAATGTAGACAAGTGTAATGTGCTGTGAATACATAGAAAGAAAGATCCTTTATCATTTAGCTACAATATAACAGGTCAGCCAATGTAAACAGTTAATTCCATAAATTATCTGGGAGTAGGCATTAGGAGTGATTTAAAATGGAATGATCATATAAAGTTGATCGTCGGTAAAGCAGATGCCAGACTGAGATTCATAGGAAGAATCCTAAGGAAATGTAATCCGAGAACAAAGGACGTAGGTTACAGTACACTTGTTCGCCCACTGCTTGAATATTGCTCAGCAGTGTGGGATCCGTACCAGATATGGTTGATAGAACAGATAGAGAAGATCCAACGGAGAGCAGCGCGCTTCGTTGCAGGATCATTTAGTAATCGCGAAAGCGTTACGGAGATGATAGATAAACTCCAGTATAAGACTCTGCAGGAGAGACGGTCAGTAGCTCGGTACGGGCTTTTGTTAAAGTTTCGAGAACATACCTTCACCGAAGAGTCAAGCAGTATATTGCTCCCTCCTACGTACAGGTCTATCTCGCGAAGGGACCATGAGGATAAAATCAGAGAGATTAGAGCCCACACAGAAGCATACCGACAATCTTTCTTTCCACGAACAATACGGGACTGGAATAGAAGGGAGAACCAATAGAGGTACACAAAGTACCCTTCGCCACACACCGTCAGGTGGCTTGCGGAGTATGGATGTAGATGTAGATGTTAATCAAGATTGCCTTTAAGGGAACAAAAACGCCATTATCAGCATCTCACTGAGTTTGAACGAGGTTGTGTGATATGGCTACGAGAAGCTGGCTATTTCTTCTGCAATGTTGCAGAAGGACTTGGCAGGAATGTAGCCATTGCACATGACTCCTAGCAGAGACGGTCACGGGAATGCACGTTTACAAGACGGCCACGTGGTCCTACCGAGATGGAAGACCGCTGTGTTCGGCGTACGGTTCTGGAGCATCGTAATGCATCTGCAACAGCAATTTGGGCGCATTTAGCACCACAGTGACACAGCGAGTCGTTACAAATCGGTTACTTCAAGGACAGCTCCGAGCCAGGCAGCGTGCATTCCACTGACCCCAAACCACCGCCATTTGCGTCTTCAGTAGTGTCAAGCGAAAGCTCATTGGAGGTAAGGGTGGAAGTCTGTTGTGTTTTCCAGTGAATGCTGGCTCTACCTCGGTGTCAGTGAAGTCTTTGTGTTAGTTAGAAGGAGGCCATTTGAGGACCTGCACTCAACCTGTCTGCGTTTTAGACACACAGGACCTACACCTGAAGTTATGGTCTGGGGTGAAATTTCGTATGATAATACAAGCACTCTCGTAGGTGTCCTATGAATCCTGAGTGCAAATCTGTGTGTCTATGTGGTGATTTGACCTATTGTGCTGTCACTCATGAGGAGCATTCCAGGGGAGGTTTTCCAACAGAATAACGCTCGTCCACATACCGCTGTTGTAGCCCAACATGCTCTACAGAGTGTCGATATGTTACCTTGGCTTGCTCGATCACCAGGTCTGTCACCGATCGACCATATATATGACATCATCGGACGACAAATCCAGAATCATCCAAAAGCAGCATTAACCATTTATGTACTGACCGACCAAGTGCAACGGGCATGGAACTCCATCCCACAGACTGACATTCGCCACGTGCACAACAGTGCATGCACGTTTGCATGCTTGCATTCAAGATTCTGGGGATTACACCGATTATTAATGTAACAGCATTTCACATTTCCAATGGCCTCCGTCGCGTTTACATTAACTTGTGATCTTGCTATGTTAATCACTTAAACATGTTACCTAGACAAAGGTTTTGCCGAAATTTCATTTCTTTACAGTAATCATTTTTTGGTTTTGTGATTTTTTCCCGTCAGTGTAGTATAGGTTCAAATGGTTCAGATGGCTCTGAGCACTATGGGACTTAACATCTGAGGTCATCAGTCCCCTAGAACTTAGAACTACTTAAACCTAATTGGCCTAAAGACATCACACACATCCAGGCCCGAGGCAGGATTCGATCCTGCGATCGTAGCGGTCGCGCGGTTCCAGACTGAAGCGCCTAGAACCGCTCGGCCACACCGGCCGGCTGTAGTATAAGGTTTTCTTATATTATCGCTATTAGGTTCTCTAGTTATTCCACAAATGAACTCAAAAAGTGAGTGGTATAACTAGAATCATTGCCACTTGTCAGTCAACCCATTACTGTTTCTCCTACGACTGAAAAAAAAATCCCCTTAGCGTCTCCAAGATCAGCATAGTAGGATACTAATGACAATGGAGTTCTGTAAATCGCGTGTTTCCTACACTGCGTAGAGGAGATGGGAGTAATTCAAATCCAGCTGAGGTTTGATTGGACGTGCTGCAGCCTTTCTGTCATTTCTAGATTAGATTTGACAGACAGTAAATCTGCGTTAGTACACTGCTCTCGTTTTCGGCACATAGTCAAACTGAAAGTAGTCTCTCCCAGCATTTAGGTAGTGCGGTAAGAGAGCGGAATTTGCACAGTAGCAACGTTATGATAATTTTCCAGACGCATATATATATATATATATATATATATATATATATATATATATATATATATACGTTTCGTAGTGGGGGCTGTTGTAGTGTAGTCTGTATCATTCAATGTACGAGTAAAACATTTATGATGAATAACATTAATGGAAACTGCCGAAGGAATTAAAAATTCTCTGTCATAATGTAACATAGGGTAATGTTTCATTCTATTTTCTTTTCGCCGACATCGCAGCATTCCAGCACTCCGCCACAAAAGAGACACAAGTCCATTAACTGTATAAAGCCAACATAAACGTATTTCTTTTTGTTTGGGCTGCCTGTCGCGTTGATAGAGAGGTCGTTACAGAGGGAAATTTGACTACGGACCTGTCCACAGTATCAATGAAATTCTCCGCGCAAGACAAATTTCATATAAAATGATAACGTTGTTTGTTATATTGTAACCAGCTTCATGAAAAACGAAAATTGCGTATTAAATATACACAGAAAGTTATTTTCCCTTTGACGTTTCTTCAGAATATGCGTAAAACGTCTCCTCCGCTTCCAGACTAAGTGCATTATTCAGTTACATTTAAGCATGTGCCTTAGGAGGGACGTTTACAACGGAAATTCAACTAGCGGCACGAAAATTCAGATTTTTAAAACTAAGTTATCCGCGTTCCTAAGTATAAAAAAGCACGGAGAATTACATGAGGAATTACTTGCTGGAGCTTTCCTACACAATACTATGTAACTCCACCGAGATTTATAACCAGCTAAGTATGACATAGTTTTTCTCGGTTTAGCGTGAATCTTTGTGTGTGAAGGATGGTGTTACGTCATAGCAAAGGTAGAGGACAGTTTCTGCAGATGGCGTTTACAAGCTACAAAGGTAAATTCGCTTTTTCACGCAGAGTGGCACCTTCTGTATCTCCACATTAGGCTTTGATGACGTCAGTCGAAGAAGTGGCAAACAGCATACAGACGGCACCTCGAATTGCAGCGTCCAACTTTATGCTAGCAGAGCGGTGCTCCACAGGCCATCCCATTCGCCAGGGAACGGTATAAACTAGTTTACACTATCAGTCTTAGCTCTACACTGTCCAAGATACATATGCACGCCTAGTAGAATCCTCCTCTGTCTCAGTACTATATACATAAGAAACAATCACAAACACTCATCTAGAATCCATCCCGTTCTTTCTCGTGTATGTTTTACCCTCTTCTGACATTCCTAAACCCAACGCATCACCTCCAATAGACTGACGACGCCACTTAGCTAGTTACCCATCAGACCCTCCAATCCCCATCTCTCTCTCCAAGTTATCTGAATGTCTCGATCGAGTAGCGTAACAAATCGGAACGCCAAGTCATCCACAGAAAGCCAAGCCACCTTCTTTGGACTCACCACGCTGCGAATACATTGTCCTTATTGACACCTCTCCATCTTCAGACATCCTGTTCTTCTTACTGGGCGTTTCAACAGAAGAACAATCTGGAAAACGTGTATCTTCACCATCAAACACAAATTCTGTACCTACAGCAGCTGCTAACAGACTGTGTTTAGGGCACATATCCTTTGACCATTATCCTTAATTATAAGCCCTCATTCGTTCTCTCATAAGGTTGCCTAGGTGTCCCCCTACAACCGCTTAATTTTACGGATCCCATGATAAACTAGTAAGATATGCACAAGTCTTCACCTTCCCCGTCCCTCTACCTTCACCAACTCGCATTCTATACCAACTCATCCACTTTCGACACTTTATTTTCCTAGATCACCTACGAATTCAGTACATCAACTGAGAAAGTTAATCCCAGCACCCAGTATCGTATGCTCTAATCACCCAACCAGGCATCTTTCCACACAACTGCACCGATATTTCACCTTCCATGCAGTTCCATGCTTCATCCCTTTTCTCCCGCCGAAACTCAACCAAATCCCACTGCGCTCAACCATGATATTCGCTCCAACATTTTCCCTACCAAATAGCAGTAGTCTGCAACGCTTTATCTTACCCTTATCCCACAGTATCCTATTGTTGATACCTCGTTTCACCCCCACCCCCCCCCCTCCCTCCACCACCGCCAAGTTCAGCGTCATACGAAAAAAATGGTTCAAATGGCTCTGAGCACTATGGGACTCAACATCTTAGGTCATAAGTCCCCTAGAACTTAGAACTACTTAAACCTAACTAACCTAAGGACATCACACACACCCATGCCCGAGGCAGGATTCGAACCTGCGACCGTAGCAGTCCCGCGGTTCCGGACTGCAGCGCCAGAACCGCTAGACCACCGCGGCCGGCTCAGCGTCATACGCCCGCTGAAGTTTTTCATAGTCATGTCACTGTAAGCTCTAACACATCGTAGCAGTATTAACATCATCAACTCTGCATAATTTTAATCAGCCCGTAAACACCGTATCAATTGTAAAAATTTGTTAAGTTGTCGTCGATGCACACTTTCAAACAAAAATTATTGCCTAGTTTGTCTAAACCATATAACACTTCGGCTATTTAATGCTTTTATCCGCTGCCATCCCGCCCCATCACGGTGTGCAGAAATAATAATAAAGAAGAAGTAAAAATGGTGAGGTACTTATCATCGTATCAGTGTCGTGTATCATTTCGGTTTGGCCTGTAAGTGGATGCATGTGTGCACTCGTTTTAAACACTGGTTTGCTTTCTTGTTGTTATAGATTTGTAATTGACTTGGTACTGAAAGTATTGCGTTTATGTTGTCTGAGTTTTTGGCCACTAATGAAGTTGTTGTTTAAATCGAAACAAAAATACCTGCCTCCGTGTCAAACCAGATTGCAAGGAATTCGTCTGTGCAACATTCTTGGGAGGTTAAAGCTCTGTGTTAGTCCGAGACTCAAATTAGACACCTGGTTTCGGCGGCAGCCTTGTTCTAGTTGAGCAGTCGTATTTACAAGTGGAATGAGGGTAGAAGTGCGTACTGAAGCTTTGAATTAACTTTTGAAGAGTCCAGATGTCTCGTTCTGCAGTCTATGGTTGATATTTTGACTTTTCGCTAACACCTATGATAGGCACAGTGAAACATTCAACCTCCAGTCCTATTGGCGTAGTAATGGAAGGTGAATTCTTGATAACGCCAGCCACTCGTGATGGTGAAAGGCCAGAAAAATAAACAAACAACCGTTTCGAGACCATCTACAAGATACACTTCCAGAAGCGGCCACGAAACACTCTGAGATTCACTACCTTTTATGTTCATAAACGGGCTGTTTGTCCATGTATCAATTACAGTATTTGAAGAGACGCCATACTGAAGTTATAAGCGAAATATTAAATTATTTCGGACTTGATATGTACTAACGACCTATCATTTTATTGGAACTGACAATCAATCAATATGCGTGTCGTGAAATTTGAGAAATTTGAAAGTTCAGGAGGCAACTTTTTCGTTATAAACCTTCATCATATTCCCTTTTTCTACGAAATAAAAATAACAGAATCAAAGGAACTTACCTGTTCATGAACGTGTGCTGCTATATATTAACAAAATGCATACTAACTAGTTTAAATTTTATTTATGGTTATGGATTCTGCCTTGTTATCGAAATCTAACCTGTTCATGAGCAGCGTGTACCAACTGCGCAAATGGGGCAGTATTCGGCACGGAGATATCCGGTCAGGATCCTGATGTATCGGAGTTTGGTCAAAGCTGCAAGGGTAGGGATCTGCTTCTGTCGGTACCCTAGTCTTGTCTTAAATTACTAACCTCTATGTAATGTCTGATTTACGACAAAGAAGAGACATCTTTCCGCCGAAAGGTGATGCAGGGTTTTCGGAGAATTTCACTGATATAATCTTCTGGCGACGGTACGTTCTACACCCATCATTTTTACGAACTTGTCCTAACATTGCATCAAGGTGATACTGTTATTCAGCTGAAAACTAGACAAAATTTCATCAGTACAGAAACCATACTTTAGACTTGTTTCCAATAAGTTAATGGCAACAAGTAAATTAGAAATTTCGTCGAGAAGAGTTTCGAAAGTTTTATTCAGGCATATCTATGATTGATTATATGATATGCTTAGGCTTCTTCCGTCTCCAACCACTGATTTACCATGAGAGGTTAGTTGCTTTTAAGCCACTTGTGAACAAGTTAATATTTATGAGGTGTTTGAAATTTTGATTTTCACCAAAAGTTTTGAGTTTACCGACATTTTGAAATATTTTTGAACTTACAAAGTAACTGTTCAGGTTAAATGAACACAGACCCGTGACATCGACACTGAAATTGATATCACTGATAATATCTCTGATGATGGAATCATCTTGATGAGGAAGTGCTTAGAGACCAAGCACTTCCTGGATCGGTTGTGGTTGGGGAAGGAATTCGACCGTGTTCATTTCAAAGGAACCATACCTCGGCAGTAATAACAGGAAACCTAAATGAAAATGGGTGAATGGTGATTTGAACCCGCTCTCCTCCTGAATATGACTCCGCTATACTAATCGTTCAATTGTTTCGCTAGCTGAACACAGCGATTGAAGGGAATTTGACCATCACAACAGTCCTCGAAGTTTAAGTGAGACTCATTGCAAAAAATTGCTTGCTATAAATCAAATCTATAATTTGATATGGCTACCTTTGCGTTAACACCACTTACTGAAAACTCGTTTAACATCTACCACCGGAAAGTCATTGTACACGCCTTTCAAAGTTTTTCGAAAACATTTCACACAGTACGGGTTTTTCTGTACTTCCCTCGCAAATCAATCATTAGACGTGTAGGCACCTGTCAGTAGAAATTTCCCAAATAGACATTCATATCTGGAGAAGAACAGTTTCCATATATGTAACAAGTCTGTAAAACAATTCATCCCAGTCTCCAGCATCAGCTAGGAGTAACAGTCATAGCTTTTTTAGCCAATCTGGTAATTATTTTATTTTTAACAAACTCATTACTGTTGTCATGGTATGGAACACGGATCATCAGTGGTAGAGGATTCTCAGAGTGTGTAGTGTAATGCGTGTACCTTCGTGATTGGCAGTTTTACCATACTAGCAGTTATTAAGAAATTCACAGTAAGTATCTGCCTCCACGTCTCGAAAAAGGTGAGAAATTGTTTCTCGTGCTGGTAGTGAACATACGTTACGTAAGACGGCGATATGAATCCTGCCTGCCTCTAGTAATTTTGCCACTCTTAGTAGTAAAATGTAAATGTCGTGCGACTAGGGTCTCCCGTCGGGTAGACAGTTCGCTGGGTGCCAGTCTTTCGATTTGACGCCACTTCGGCGACTTGCGCGTCGACGGGGATGAAATGATGATGATTAGGACAACACAACACCCATTCCATGAGTGGAGAAAATCTCCTGCCGGGAATCGAACCCGGACCCTTATGATTGACATTCTGTCGCGCTCACCACTCAGCTACCGCGGGCGTACCTCTTAAGAGTTAGATATTTGAATGACAGGCGGTAGCTGTGTCCGTGGAACACGGGAATAATAATGAACGCAGCAATTTTCCAGCGCGAGAGACGCTGTTCAAATACAACCTACGTCTCATTTTACGTTTCACGAATTTCAGCCTACTTCCTGTTACAGTTTTTTTTTCCATTTTTTGTATCTAGTATTTGCACACTTTTATTCGAGGACTGTGCAAATTTATTTTTCTATTGCCTGCAATTGGGGCTGAAAAGTAATCCATTTCGCTAAACAAACAACTGAGACGCCATTACCTAGTGCCACAATTTGTTTATTGAGTGTATTGACAGCCGGTGTGTACGTATTGAGTTTTCAACAAATCTGTGGACGCTAGCCTATAAGCGGAACAGGAAGCCAGTGCGCCATATGAAACGCGTACCAATGTCCACTCGAGATTTTAATGTTCTTGTATAACGAGCTACGTACACACCGTAAACTGTGTTCCATGTAAGCTGTAAATACAAATTATTGGTATTTTCGTAGTGGTGCGTAACAACATG
This sequence comes from Schistocerca nitens, assembly GCF_023898315.1. Classification (NCBI taxonomy): domain Eukaryota; kingdom Metazoa; phylum Arthropoda; class Insecta; order Orthoptera; family Acrididae; genus Schistocerca; species Schistocerca nitens. Next base: position 869,190,573 of record NC_064616.1, read on the forward strand.
ACAGTTCACAAGCATTTTATTTTTTAAAACAAGTGAGTAGTTATTCGTAAAATGAAATAAAAGAATAAAAGAAAATTAATTGATACATTACTAGTAATGGCTCTGAGCACTATGGGACTTAACATCTGAGGTCATCAGTCCCCTAGAACTTAGAATTACTTAAACCTAACTAACCTAAGGACATCACACACATCCATGCCCGATGCAGGATTCGAACCTGCGACAGTAGCAGTCACGTGGTTCCGGACTGAAGCGCCTAGAACCGCTCGGCCACCGCGGTCGGCTTACTAGTAATAAAGTGTAACGAAACTAAATATTAGAAATATACTGGCAGGCATACAACTAATGTACCTACTTTCCGATGATCAGTATGTATTATTTATTTAACAGTAAATATTTCTGAATGTAAGCGTTTCCACCAGGAACAATGAAAGTCAAGTACTGCCTAGTTTTACGCAAATGTTCTCAGTGCCATTTCTCTATCGTTTTAGCTTCTTTGATGCCCATACGTTGTCAAGTGACCTGTTTGTTCATTTATAAGTTTCTGTCAAGGTAAGTGCAATGAGAAACATTTATTATAACAATAATATTGCATGAAACATTTTGGCAGATTAAAACTGTATGCCGGGCAAAGATTCGAAACTGGAGACTTTGTGTTTCTCAAGCAAGTGCATTTCTGACTGAGCTGTTCAAGTTCGAGTCACAATCTGCCTTTATAGCTTTACTTCCGACTGTACCTTTTTAATAGGTAGGAGATGAGGTAATGGTGGAAGTAAAGCTGTGAAGATTGGTAGCGACTCGTGCTTTGATAGCTAAGTGGTTGAGTACTTTGCTAAGAAAGGAAAAGTCCCAGGTTCGTATCCCGGTTTAATTAACAGTTTTAATCTGCCAGGAAGTTTCATTTCAACGCACTGTCTGCTGCGGAGGGAAAATTCTTTCTGGAATTAATATCCACAGTGTCTATTTCAGCAAATATGACAAAACTGTATAGATGTTAGAAAGGCCAGCAATTAGTAAAAATAATTTTCATACGCTGTAGATCAACTCTAAAAACATAAAACAAAAAGTACAAGAGATGAAGCATTAGGAATCAGCTAACAGGCTTACAAAATGCTAATAGTTGTCTAAAAGCAGAAATGCAGAGAAGTGATATTCTTGATACGAATCTAAGTGTTTACCGAAAAGACACGTTCCAGTGAATGGAAGGTAGTGGATTTGAAGCAGCAGAAAAAAGTCTCGGATCAGATTTGACAGAAATCCTGTGTGTGAAATGGTGTAAGAATAACATAGGATGATAGCAGTTGTTGGATCCTTCAGATTCATCTGAAGAAGTACCTGTGAACTACAGAGGAAACCTGAGTTCACTAGTGCGCATGCTCCATTCCATATCGTAGTAGTTGAAGTAGATAACGGGCATCTTGTTGTACACCACGAGCTGCACTTCAACAGTATTTATTTGCCAGAACTATGTGCGCTTTTATATCAAACGACGTATTTGTCGAGTATAAAACCTGTATGAATGTTAAAAACGTCAATTTCTGCGGCACATAGATCTTCACGTGCATATGTTACATAACTGTGACTTTTGAAATGCAGCTCGTGGTGTACAAGATGTCCTTTATCAAATACATACAGGCTGGCGGGCATGCAGCATACAAGATTTCCAGTTGGTGCAGTCTTTAACCACCGGGCAACAGAGTACAAAAAATACAAATTCGTAGGTGGTGTAAGCGACAAAACGCGAAATGCAGGAAAACCAGTGGATAATCGATGACTGGTGCAGCAGCATCTTCACTGCCCCTACAGAGTGCGGGCGAGAATTGTCGTGACGAAAGAAACGCAATACAGTTACGTTATGTTGGCTGCATGATTTCAGGCGAAATCTCTCACCAGACCTTCACATTTGGCAGGAGACACTATTTTCTAGGCATCTTTACGTGCTCAGTGTACGCTCAAAACTAAAATGTGACCTGATCGACGGCATGCTAGAGACACCAATCAACACATATATGCAAAGTTTCAACGGATTTTCTCTGTCGTTTCCAAAAAATGGTTCAAATGGCTCTAAGCACTATGGGACTTAAAATCTGAGGTCATCAGTCCCCTAGACAGAGCTACTTAAACCCAACCAACCCAAGAACACCACACACATCCACGTCCGAGGCAGGATTCGAACCTGCGACCGTAGCAGCCGCGCGGTTCTGGACTGAAGCGCCCAGAACGGCTCGGCTACCGCCGCCGGCTGTCGTTTCCATTTCGTGCCAGATCGGACCTTACTTTTGGAATGGCCCTCGTGTAAGTCCTCGTTTATTGGAGACAGTAACGTTAGATCAGTGCAAGTGGACTACGTTGCCATGTATCATATTCACGCCCAAGAAACTCTTAATACATTATTGTAAATTTTTGCTTATGTGTTGATTGTAAATTTTTGCTTGTCTATGTTCCCCTTAGTTTTGCAGTAGTTTGTTTAGCCTATTTGACCCTGTCTCATGACTGAATACCACAACAACAACAACAATTTGGCCCTGTGACGAGGGTGTCTAACTGCCGCGTCCAAGCAAGCCACCTCAATAACAGTAACTAGATGGTAGGAGATTCGATTCCTGTCTCATTTGTGCTTAAGGTCAAGCGTATTTGCTTAATACAGAAGTCAGGGTAGACCCATGACTACAAGCATAAGAGAAATCAGTACACATATCATTGCAGAGATATACTACCTCATGAGTTTGGTTGTCCATTCTTTGCTTGACTGGCACTTAGACTTCCGGTATACAGCCGAACTAGGTTGATGGCACGTGCAATGCCGAAATGTTGCGACCACTCATGTGAAAGGACCACTCTCTATCTCTCCTTAAACAGTGATTATAAGGTCCAAACCTTAGAAATTACCGTTATCACGAGTTTTATTTAATCTGCGAATGATATAAGTATTCTGAAACGGTCTCAGTGATAAAAATAAACCATACGCAGGCGCGTTTCTACATCGGTCCATCAAGCTTCCTCTCGGACGCTCGTAATGAGAGCGGCTGTGCACCACACGAGTGCAACGTTGGAACCTTCTTAACGAGCACATACTTGTACGGGGATGCTAACAAATGAGATGTGCGCACTAAGTGGAGTGGTTGGCAGCACGACAGTGAAGACGCAACTCGGACGTGCGACGGACGGCCCGCCTCGTGCATTACGTAGCAATCGTGTGTCAGCCAGCCTCCGCCTTTTGTTCGGGAGGGCACGTCTGATATTTCCAGCGATTTCATGCACATCAGTCAACGCCCTACGCCTGCCAGTACGATTTTCGTCCTTGGTTTTACGCGTCACGTTCACCCATGATCTTCGCTTTTGTTCAACGTTAACTTTCATTCGTCACGACTACGTCTCCATTTGGCATTAGAGTTGCAAAACCACTTTACTACGAGCACACTGAGCTCATCTCAAGAGAAAGTATGGACGCTAAAAACGAATCCACGTCTCGGTGCACTTTTCTTGCAGATGTGTGCCAATGTCTTCCTTTTGGAAGTTTAAGTTCGTCAAACAACAACGCATAACAAAAAGTATGCAATAAACGGAGCCATAAATAAGGACTGCGAAACATAACATTTATAAAAATATTGTGAGTGGTCAGGGATTATTTTGTTACAGAGATATATGGTCTTCAATTCGACATTCTGTACTACAGATTGTTCGCCATGTGACTTGATATAGATATAATTAGCGAACGCACTCATCGTTGAAAGTGAAATAATCCATTTAATAAAGTCTTGACTTACTAAGATTTGTTCCAATACTGGATTTCTCAACCATAACCTCTGTGATGATTTGTGGCCTTTCCGTCGATAGGAAAACGATAATATTTCAAAGCTAAATGGCTACTCTCCACAGGAGCAGTAGTGTGTTTACAAAAGCATTAGCGTGACAAATATCCCAAGAAGCCATACAGTATGCTAATGAACTTTTCATTATCCCAAAACGTGCAACATTCACTGCACACCTGTTACAGGCATCAGTTTCGACTTGATATTCCTTTATGTGTCCGCCTCCGTAGCTGAGTGCTTAGCGCGGCTAACTCCCATGTGGGGAGGCCTATGTTCGATTCCCGGAACCGCCAGGAATTTTTCGTTGGTGGGAGGACTGGTAAGGGGTGGACGTAGCCTCCCGAGACCAACTAAGGATCTACTTGATCGCTTAGCAGCGGTTTCCATGTCCAGAAACCCGACAGCGACCGGGAAAGCGGTGCACTGAGCACGTAACTCTCCATTAGAATTGTAAAACTACCGTCAGCCACCATAGACTACCACAAGTAAAAGTATATGATGATAGTTCTCCCCGTAGCTTCGGTCGGTTAAGATCGTAACTGCGTTACTTGTGTGTTGCGTGTGTAGCATACCTATCGGGCGTTACCTCTGTGGGATCACTATACTTATGCCATCAGTGTCTCACTAGATTCCCCTCGAAACCAGAAGTGGTGAACTGTCTAGAAACTGACTGAGGAGATATAAATGGCCAGGTAACCTACGGAATATAACTGTTCTACATAATTATCCTCCTGTCTTTTACTTAAGAATAAACAGTATTTATTTCAAATCTGAAACTGTCAATGTTTAATACAAGTTTATTCGAAAACTGTTGATTGGTAGCATGAAACAGATGGATGTTGTAGTAAAAAATCAACTGAAACAATGCAGATTTATCATATAACGCTGGGAAACGCAATTTCTCAACAGGAAGGTAACATAAAAAAAAACCTACAAAACAGAAACTTAACAAAAATCGCTTCAATACTTCGTTGAACTTGTATGAAAAATGTTTGTATTATTCATAAACAAGTTTCGCGCTTATCAATAATAACAATAAACTCCTGCCTTTGATTATGATGAACATTCTATTGAGTACCGATGATGATGATGAGGTCCTATACTTCGAGGAGAGTAGGGGACGATGCGGACCTAGGCAAGGTCATAGCGGAGGTGGTTTGCCATTGCCTTCCTCCGACCGTAATGGGGATGAATAATGATGAAGACGACACAATAACACACAGTCATCTCGAGGCAGGGCCTTAGATTGTTTGCTACAGGAAAGTAGTATCACACGAAAGTTGTGAACAAATCAATGAGGATTTGCAGAAAATGCATAGTGTAATGACTGGCAGTTATCTCTCAATATTAGTAAGTGTAACCTACTGCGTATAGCAAGGCGAAAATCCCCATTAATGTATGAGTACAAAATACATGATCAGTCTTTCGAAGCGGTAACATCAGTCAAATATCTGGGTGTGGCTTTTCGAAATGATCTCAAATGGAATGATCAGATTGGCCGGCCGGAGTGGCCGTGCGGTTCTAGGCGCTACAGTCTGGAACCGAGCGACCGCTCCGGTCGCAGGTTCGAATCCTGCCTCGGGCATGGATGTGTGTGATGTCCTTAGGTTAGTTAGGTTTAATTGGTTCTAAGTTCTAGGCGACTGATGACCTCAGAAGTTAAGTCGCATAGTGCTCAGAGCCATTTGAACCATTTGCAATGATTAGATTACACAAGTAACGGGTAAGGCGAACTCTAGATTGCGGTTTATTGGTAGAATTCTGAAGCGATGGAGTCCTGCAACAAAGGAAATAGCTTACAATAAGTTAATGCGTCCAGTCTTAAGAGTATTGTTCGTCTGTATGGGACCCTTAACAGTTGGGTCTGATTCAAGAAATTGAGAAGGTCCGAAGAAGAGCGGCAAGATTCGTGACTGGTACATTTAGCCATCGCGAGAGAGTTACAAATCTCATAGAAAGTTTGAAGTGGGACACACTTGCAGATAGACGAAGCGCTAAACAGAAGGGGCTGCTCACTAAATTCCGAAATCCAATCTTCAACGAGGATGTAGAGCATATATTATTACTACCAGCTTTCAAATCGCGTAATGATCATCATCCAAAGATAAGGGAAATAAGAGCTCGTACTGAGGCGTTCAGACAGTCGTTTTTCCCTCTTGCGATCCGCGAGTGGAACAGAGAGGGGGAAATATGACTTCGGCGCGAATTGTGTCCTCCGCCACACACCGCTTGGTGGCTAGCGGAGTATGTACGTAGATGTAGATATGTAGATATTATCTATGTGGTCTTTCCAATTTAAACAGCCCTTAGATTTGTGCGATTTATCGTATACCCAAAATTTATAGGATTTCTTTCAGTACCCATGTGGATGACTTCGCACTTTTCTTTGTTTAGTGCTAATTGCCACTTTTCGCACCATACAGAAATTCTCTCTAGATCATTTTGTAATTGGAATTGATCATCTGATAATTTTACTGGGCGGTAAATTACAGCGTCATCTGCAAACAATCTAAGGGGGTGCTCAGATTAGCACCTAGATCTTTTATGTAAATCAGGAACAGCAGAGGGCCTATGACACCACCTTGCGGAACACCAGATATCATTTCTGTTCTTTTCGATGATTTACCGTCTATCACTACGAATTGTGACCTCTCTGAGAGGAAATCACGAATCCAGTCACACAACTGAGACGATAATCCATATGCACGCAATTTGCTTAATAGTCGCTTGTGAGGAACGGACTGTGTAATGGACCTGTTGCTAAAATTTAATTCGTCAATAACGACGCTTCGGTCCGTCGTCAGGACTTGGCAACGTCAAGTTCTCCGTTTGCTTCTTTCCCGATGTCCTGCGTGATGTTCGATTCTGTGCATAGGCGATCCTGCAAGAAGTTCGCAAGAGCCCAAGTTTTGCAAAACACAGATTTTAAATTCTCATCTATACGCCGCAAGCAAACTGACGGTATGTGAGAGAGGGTACTTCTGGTACCACTATTCGTTCCCACCTTCCCTGCTCTCTGTGAATGGCGCGTGGGAAGAATGATTACCGGTAAACCTCCTTAATAGCTCTAATTTCTCGAATTTTCTCGCTGTGGTATCATATCGCGAGACAAATGTGGAAGGAAATAATATGTTGCCCGACCCCTCCCGGAACATACTTTCTCGGCATTTCAATAGTAAATTTCTCCGCGATACACAATGCCTCTGTTGTAGTGTCTGCCATCGGAGTTTGTTGAGTGTCTCCACAACGCTGTCGTGCCCACTAAACGGACCCGTGACGAAATGCACTCTTTGTTGGATCTTGTCTATGTCTTCTATTAATCCGACCTGGCAGGATTCCTAGGCCGATAAACAACACGCAAGAATCGGTCAAATAAGTGCTTTGAGAGCCACTCCATTCGGGGATGAATTACATTTTCTTACGATTGTTCCAGTCAGTCTCAGTTTACCGTCTGCATTTCCTAATATTTGTCTAATGTGGTCATTCCAATGAAGGCCGCTTACGGTTTCCAGCGATTTGTTACCAACAGAGTAATTCATGAAATGTATTCGCAGTTGCGAACGGGACGACGACTGTGAAAATTTTTGCCACACTGGAACTTGAACCCGAATTTCCCGCTTATCAAATGGTTCAAACGGCTCTGAGCACTATGGGACTTAACATCTGAGGTCATCAGTCCCATAGAACTTAGAACTACTTAAACCTAATTAATTTGTAACACGTATTATGTTCGAGTATAATGACTTTTCTGGAGACTAGAAATTTACTCTGTAGGAACCAGCATGGGTTTCGAAAAAGACGATCGTGTGAAACCCAGCTCACGGTATTCGTCCACGAGACTCAGAGGGCCATAGACACAGGTTCCGCGGTAGACGCCGTGTTTCTTGACTTCCGCAAGGCGTTCGATACAGTTCCCCACAGTCGTTTAATGAACAGAGTAACAGCATATGGACTATCAGACCAGTTGTGTGATTGGATTGAAGAGTTCCTAGATAAAAGAACGCACCATGTCATTCTCAATGGAGAGAAGTCTTCCGAAGTAAGAGTGATTTCAGGTGTGCCGCAGGGGAGTGTCGTAGGACCGTTGCTATTCACAATATACATAAATGACTTTGTGGATAACATCGGAAGTTGACTGAGGCTTTTTGCGGATGATGCTGTAGTATATCGAGAGGTTGTAACAAAGGAAAATTGTACTGAAATGCAGGAGGATCTGCAACGAATTGACGCATGATGCAAGGAATGGCAACTGAATCTCAATGTAGACAAGTGTAATGTGCTGCGAATACATAGAAAGAAAGATCCTTTATCATTTAGCTACAATATAGCAGGTCAGCAACTGGAAGCAGCTAATTCCATAAATTATCTGGGAGTAAGCATTAGGAGTGATTTAAAATTGAATGATCATATAAAGTTGATCGTCGGTAAAGCAGATGTCAGACTGAGATTCATTGGAAGAATCCTAAGGAAATGTAATCCGAGAACAAAGGACGTAGGTTACAGTACACTTGTTCGCCCACTGCTTGAATATTGCTCAGCAGTGTGGGATCCGTACCAAATAGGGTTGATAGAAGAGATAGAGAAGATCCAACGGAGAACAGCGCGCTTCGTTACAGGATCATTTAGTAATCGCGAAAGCGTTACGGAGATGATAGATAAACTCCAGTGGAAGACTTTGCAGAAGAGACGCTCAGTACGGGCTTTTGTTGAAGTTTCGAGAACATACCTTCACCGAAGAGTCAAGCAGTATATTGCGAGATGATGTAGCGGAACGGTTAAGGTGTTCGGCTGCCAAGTGAAAGGTTACGAGTTCAAACCTTGTGCGGTGCTTAATGGTTTGATCCAAGATGGCCGCCGAGTAAGTGACGCCAGAAACCATTTCCAGAAAGTTAAGTGATTTAGACAGGAATATAATTTAGTTTAACGCCGACAACAAATTAAATACGTGCATTAGTGTATCGTTTAGTCTTGCCATTAAAGGTTTGACTTTTCTTTGCGTATTTTTTCAGAAAACACGAGAAGATCGTAACTTCGCGAAGTCGCGCTTAGGCTTAAATTTTGTAAACGTGTTTGTTTATTGTTTCACGGTAATTTAACTAGTTTCTCGGTAACAAATAAGTAAACTACCGTAAATAGCGTATAACTTCATTGTTTTAATACAGATTTCAGAAAAACAGCGTAACTTTATATCAGAAACTTGCCTATATACATTTGTTTATAGGCCTAATTCTCGTAACGTTTTTGGAGAATCTAAGTTAAAGTACCTCGTTTAATTGTCCTTTTTTTCATTCAATCGAGTGAAATATATAATAAATAGCGTATACCTTCATTGTTTTAATACAGATCTCAGAAAAACAGCGGAATCTTAAATCAGAAACTTGCTTATATACATTTGTGAATAGGCTTAATTCTTGTAACGTCTTTTTTGATTTTCGGTAATTTAATTGATTTCTTCTAGCTAAAGTATTATTTTTGCCATGAGTGAGAAGTGCCTGACTTGCCGTAGAATTGTTAGTTCCGGGGTTTGGTGTGATGGATGTAGTAGTTTTTTTCACTGGGGGGATTGCAGTGGCGTGGGTTTGGGAAAGTGGATCAGGCTCATCAGTGGTTATGTAGGATTTGCAGCAGAGATAGGAAGATAGTGGAACAGGAGGGGAAAATTGCTGCCCTTCAGGCTGAGCTAGATCAGGCTAGGGAAGATCTGGACAGGTTAAGGAGGGAGAAGGGCAAAGAGAGGTGGGAAGTGGCAACAGGTAGCAGAAGGAACAGGCCTAGAACTAAGTCTGACAGTTTTGTGGTGAATGTCAAAAATAAGTTTGACCTGTTGCTTCAGTTAGAAACTGATGAGCCTCAAGCAGAGGTAGGTGTAGACAGGACACAACAAACTTTCAATAGGAAATTGAAAAAGAATGTAGGAAAGTCATCGAAAAGGAAGAAAGTTTTGTTGTTAGGCAGTTCTCATGCCAGAGGTGTAGGCCAACTTCTGCAGGAGGAATTAGGACCAGAATACCAGGTCACAAATTTTTTCAAACCAAGTGCTAGTCTGGATCAGGTGACAGAGGATTTAGGTTCACTCTGTAAAGGATTTACCAGGGAAGACACCGTGGTTATTGTGGGAGGGCCAGGGAACAGCATCGACAGAGATCCTGGGTACAGTATAGAGTGTGACCTGGTAAAGATTGCGTCGGCATCGAGACACACCAATGTTGAATTTGTATCTGTCCTGAGACGCCATGACCGGCCTCATTTGAACTCTTCTGTTGGGAGAGTTAATTTGGAGTTGGAACGGCTGCTTGGGTCGGGTGCGGGGGCTCATATTGGTGTGATTCCTGTTGATTATCTCAGTAGGTGGGACTATACCAGGCACGGCCTACATCTCAACAGGAAAGGGAAGGGGAAACTGGCTGGGGTAATAGCAGGAAATTTAAGGGGGGGAGGCACTGCCATGAATGGTAAAATACCAGTTGTTACAGGTGTTGGAGCAGCACCTTTTTTAGGATAGGTAAGACAGAAAGATGTCAAGTTCTACGAGAGGTCAGGATTGAAACAAATCTTCAGTTTAGGAAAGAAATTAAACAGCAGAATTCTAGCACATTGGATCACCAATCACCGCTATCAATTATAAATTTTCGCCAATCACCAGAAATTTTATCTCCACCAAGTTGTATCTCAGTCCTAGGTAATTGCATTGATGAATTAAAGTCACCCAACCCAGTTGACATAATCTGCCTCTCTGAACACCGTGTGACCACTGGTATAGGAACTAGGCCTAAGCACAATGAGAAACTCAGACAGGAGAGTACTGCAAATGTTAGAATAAGGAAAGGTTCTCATAAAAGTATAATTAAAAATAATGTAAGTATATTTCATCAAAATATTGGGAGTTTAAAGAATAAAGTAGATGAGCTTCTGGTTTGTTTAGAAGATTTAGAAGCTGAGAATGAAATAGATATACTATGCGTGTCTGAGCATCACATTGTTACTGATATGGATAAGGTAAATGTAAGTGGATATAAGCTCTCTGCACATGTAATGAGAGAAAATATGGAGAAAGGAGGAGTTGCCATATACTGTATGTCAAAAGTTATCATTGTGCAAAAAGTATAGAAACAAAAAAGTTTTGTGTAGAGAAACATATAGAAGCATGTGCCTGTGAGCTTAAATTAAATAAAGGCACATTTATAATTGTAACTGTATATAGGTCCCCATCAGGAAATTTTCATCTACTTCTGAAAAATTTGGACTCCTTGTTGTGCTATCTGTCAGACAGGGGGAAGCAAATTATTATTTGTGGGGACTTCAATGTAGATTCTCTGAAAGAGGGTAATAGGAAAAATGACCTTGAAGTATTACTCGGTTCTTTCAATTTGACACCCGTTATTGATTTTCCTACTCGGGTGGTAAAGGATAGCAGCTCACTGATAGATAACTTCTTTATAGACCAAGATAAGTTTAACCAGATAAATGCTCAGCCTGTTGAGAATGGTCTTTCTGATCATGGTGCACAGCTAGTTACAATATATGACATAGCTCCATTCAGCAATACTAAACAGTCCTCCAAAGTAGTACGTCCAGTCAACGATTTAACAATTGCAAATTTCAGGGAACGCCTACAGCAGTTACACTGGGATGAGGTGTACCGTGAACCTGATGCCAATTTAAAATATAATTTATTTCATGACATTTTTGTAAATGCATTTGAAAACTGCTTCCCCAAGAAAATAGTTAAATATACTCGTAAGAAACCTTGTAACAAACCATGGCTTACTAAGGGTATAAAAATATCTTGTAACCGGAAAAGGGAAATGTATCTGACAGGAAGAAAGAGTAGTGACCCAGAAACTATCAAAAATTATAAAAACTACTGTGTTATATTAAGAAAAGTTATTAAAAAATCCAGGAGTATGTGTATCATGTCTGAAATCAGCAACTCTGATAATAAAATTAAAACAATTTGGAATATTATTAAAAGAGAAACAGGTCAACCAACAGCAGAGGAAGACAGTATTACCATCAAATTGAATGAAAACTTTACGAACAAAAAGTCAGAAGTTGAAAATATTTTTAATAATCATTTTTTAAATGTTGTGGATATAGTAGGATCCAGGTGTTCATTAGAAGATGCTAGGCTGTTAATGGAAGAGGCCATACCTATACAATTTGATACAATCGAAATCTCACCCACTTCTCCCTCTGAAATTAGGAAAATAATAAACTTGCTTAAAAGCAAAAACTCACATGGAATTGATGGCATTTCCAGCAAAATACTAAAAGCTTGTTCTGAACAGATAAGTAAGATTCTCAGCCACCTGTGTAATAGCTCTCTGGAACAGGGCATTTTCCCTGATAGACTGAAATACGCTGTTGTTATACCTTTGCATAAAAAGGGGGATAGATCTGATGTCAACAATTACCGTCCAATCTCCCTTCTAACAGCTTTATCCAAAATTTTTGAGAAAGTAATGTATTCAAGAGTAGCTTCACATATCTGTAAAAATGAAGTACTAACAAAATGTCAGTTTGGTTTCCAGAAAGGTTTTTCAACAGAAAATGCCATATATGCTTTCACCAGTCAAATTTTGAATGATCTGAATAACCGAACACCACCCATTGGGATTTTTTGTGATCTCTCAAAGGCTTTTGATTGTGTAAATCATGAAATTCTGCTAGACAAGCTCAAGTATTGTGGCATGAGTGGGACAGTGCACAAATGGTTTAATTCGTACCTAACTGGAAGAGTGCAAAAAGTTGAAATAAGTAGTTCTCGTAACATGCAAAGATCAGCACATTCCTCAAACTGGGGAACTATCAAGAATGGGGTTCCACAAGAGTCAGTCTTGGGTCCTTTGTTGTTCTTATTATATATTAATGACTTGCCATTCTATATTCATGAAGAGGCAAAGTTAGTTCTCTTTGCTGATGATACAAGTATAGTAATCACACCTGACAAACAAGAATTAACTGATGAAATTGTCAATACTGTCTTTCAGAAAATTACTAAGTGGTTCCTTGTAAACGGACTCTCACTGAATTTTGATAAGACACAGTACATACAGTTCCGTACAGTGAATGGTATGACGCCATTAATAAATATAGACCTTAATCAGAAGCATATAGCTAAGGTAGAATATTGCAAATTTTTAGGTGTGTCCATTGATGAGAGATTAAATTGGAAGAAACACATTGATGATCTGCTGAAACGTTTGAGTTCAGCTACTTATGCAATAAGGGTCATTGCAAATTTTGGTGATAAACATCTTAGTAAATTAGCTTACTACACCTATTTTCACTCATTGCTTTCATATGGCATCATATTTTGGGGTAATTCATCACTGAGGAATAAAGTATTTATTGCACAAAAGCGTGTAATCAGAATAATAGCTGGAGTCCACCCAAGATCATCCTGCAGACATTTATTTAAGGATCTAGGGATATTCACAGTAGCTTCTCAGTATATATACTCTCTTATGAAATTTGTTATTAACAACCAAACCCAATTCAAAAATAATAGCAGTGTGCATAACTACAATACTAGGAGAAAGGATGATCTTCACTATTCAAGATTAAATCTAACTTTGGCACAGAAAGGGATGAATTATACTGGCACTAAAGTCTTTGGTCACTTACCAAATAGTATCAAAAGTCTGACAGATAACCAACAAGTATTTAAGAAGAAATTAAAAGAATTTCTGAATGACAACTCCTTCTACTCTATAGAGGAATTTTTAGATATAAATTAAGAAAAAAAACAAAGAAAATATTAAAAAAATAAAAAAAATAAAAATAAAAAATAATGAAAAACAAAAAAAACACAATAAAATAAAGTTGTTATATTAACTTAAGTATGTTGTTAAATTAACCTAATTATGTCATGTATTGGAAAATTCGACTCGTTCCACATCATTACGAAATATCGTATTCATGATCCATGGAACTAGTATTAATCTAATCTAATCTAATCTAATCTAACCTCCTACGTATATCTCGCGAAGAGACCATGAGGATAAAAACAGAGAGATTAGAGCCCACACAGAGGCATACCGACAGTCTTTCTTTTCACGAACAATACGAGACTGGAATAGAAGGGAGAACCGATAGAGGTACACAAAGTACCCTCCGCCACACGCCGTCAGGTGGCTTGCGGTGTATGGATGTAGATGTAGATGTAGAACCTACGGACATCACACACATCCATGCCCGAGGCAGGATTCGTACGACCTTCTGACGCTTCTCATTTGTTCTAGACAACCATATCATATTCAAACAACCTCACGGCGATTCCGACGTCATTCGCTACATCATTTATATATATATATATATATATATATATATATATATATATATATATATATATATATATATGTCGTAAACAGCAAAGGTCCTATCAGTCTTCTTTCTGGTACTACGATGTCTACGGCGCTCTGGATCTCAGGTAGGAGCAGAGTGTACTGCGTTTCGCAAGATCTCTATTTACGGAATCCATGTTGATTTTTAAAAAGGAAGCCGGCCGAAGTGGCCGTGCGGTTAAAGGCGCTGCAGTCTGGAACCGCAAGACCGCTACGGTCGTAGGTTCGAATCCTGCCTCGGGCATGGATGTTTGTGATGTCCTTAGGTTAGTTAGGTTTAACTAGTTCTAAGTTCTAGGGGACTAATGACCTCAGCAGTTGAGTCCCATAGTGCTCAGAGCCATTTGAACAATTTTTTTTAAAATGGAAATTTAGTTTCTCCAAAAACGTCATAATTGTCCACGCAGAGACCCTCATCACTGGAGATTAGTTTTGTTCCTTGTGACATCAGAATGGATTCGGTACTGATAATGTTACGAACCATTTTCCAAATGTGTGATATTCTTATCACAACATGTTTCGGGACTACGTTATCCCATTAATAAGTGCTATAAAACAATGAAACAAATCAATACTTCACAATACTGCATATATTGACTGACATGTAAATATTATATTATCTTGTAGTACAACATACCTTAAAGCTACTATGCCATTAGGCAACGTCCTAAGTAGAAGCCCAGCAGCGAATATGTATTGTCAAACATAAACGTCTTTCTAGAGCATCTCATGTTTACGTGCTATACTTTGAAGGCATCCGCTTTTACCTAATAAAGATAGCACTTTCCTGCAACGCCTGTCACAGCCACCAACTATGCTACTGTCTATTATAAAATCTATGAACATTATTGTCAAGCCCTAGTAAATTCTAGGCGCTCAGTCCGGAACCGCGCGACTGCTACGGTCGCAGGTTCGAATCCTGCCTCGGGCATGGATGTGTGCGATGTCCTTAGGTTAGTTAGGTTTAAGTACTTATAAGTCTAGGGGACTGATGACCTCAGAAGTTAAGTCCCATAGTGCTCAGAGCCATTTGAACCACACGTTATCCTTGAAATTCAATATCCTCATACTCTCTGTGATGTTACCTGAAGTATACAGCTTATTATTGAGGTGTTTCACCACCGTTGATGAGCCAATTTATTCATTATTACGCTCTTCAAATGTTAATTTTAAGTTTCGTACCGCTCGTCCCATGTCTGACAATTGGTGCGTGACATTCTCAGTACCGATTCATGAGACAATTGTAATTTGGCGTCAAGACAGATAAATAGAATGGATTTGATAGAGTGACTTTGAAGTAGTTCATTTTTCTGTGTGGGCGGAGTCCATATGAATCATCCATAATTCAAGGTGCTGGGTTCTACCACTTCACGTCTGTAGTCGCTTTTACCGTGGTAGTCTGTCACTGCCTCACTTGTCTTAAGGCCACTTCAGCTGTGAATATGCTTGCTGCTAACTAAACAGAGGACTCACTTCAGAGTTTGTTCCTCCTTGCTAGATTAGACGAGTGGTAACAGCCAGAAAACATAAGGCTACTTCGTCTCGTCAAATTTCGAGAAGACAAGTTCCAGCAAGGCAATATAGCTTTCCACGTGGCTGGCACACAGACAGCCATCGTGGTCTGTCATGTCTCGTCGGTAGCTACACTCACTGCATTGGTATGGTAGGATCTGTACTATACAGGGTTTGCGTATTCAGTTGTAGAGTAGCATAAAGCAAGCGCTGAAATCCGCCCAGTTTCTTGTTGTGCTCCATATGCTGTTCCCGCCAATTTGTGCACAAAATTATCTGCGACAGCCGATTGCAGCTTGGTGATCAGACAAAGCTACTAAAAAGACAACGTGCGATCCAGCATAACCTCTACGTATTTTGGAGTTGCAACATGATCCAGTGTTGTTTCGAATCTTAACCATGGCTTTTCCACTTCAAAATGGTGATAAAAGGCTCTAAACGTGGCAGGTACAATAAATATCAGTTTTATTTTGAAACATGAACTGAATTTTCCGTCGGTGCTTGGCAGAACATGATAATAATATTCAAAAGGATAACACTTCCTAATGTTCTTCAAATTTTACATGTGCATACAGCTGACTTGTGTGTGTGTGTCTGTGTGCGCGCGTGAGTGTGCGTCTCTAAGCGCGCGACGCGATGAAACGGTTATACAGGGTGAGCACAAAGTCTTGCACTGATTAAAACAATTTATTACCGAATAACCGTTTGATATAATAATTTATATTTGATGCCGTTACATAGGTTAGAGTTACTAGCTTTTTTAAGACCACTTACGTTAGTAAACCTCAACGTGTGCTCCCTTGGTAGCTCGGAGAATGTCGAGGCGATATTCCAGTTCCCGTCAGGTGTTTCGTAACATGTGTTCTGTCACAGTACCCACAGCAGCTTGTATCCTAGCCTTCAGTTCGTCGACGTCAGCAACTGGTGTGACGAAGACTCTGTCCTTGATATAGCCCCAGAAAAAAAAGGTCAAGGGGCGTAATGTCTGGAGAGCGGGGTGGCCAGGGTGTTGGACCGTTCATTCCAATCCACCGATCCGGAAATGTTTCATCCAGGAAATCACGCACTATCAAAGCCCAGTGGAGGGGGGGGGGGGGAGGGTCTCTCCATCTTGCTGGAACACCAGTTGCTGACGTCGACGAACTGAAGGCTAGGATACAAGCTGCTGTGGGTACTGTGACAGAACACATGTTACGAAACACCTGGCGGGAACTGGAATATCGCCTCGACATTCTCCGAGCTACCAAGGGAGCACACGTTGAGGTTTTCTAACGTAAATGCTCTTAAAAAACTAGTAACACTAACCTCTGTAACGGCATCAAATGTAATTTATTATATCAAACGGTTATTCTGTTATAAACTTTTATATTCGGGCCAAGACTTTGTGCTCACCCTGCACAGTTAGTGTACGTCCACACAAATTTTCATTTTTTTTTAAACTGGTGTTATTTCACACAAAGTGTTATGTAATCTCGACGGTTTTAAATTTTAGTTGCAATAACGTGATGGTTGAAATATTCTAGCTTCTAGCCAATATTGATTTGCTGCGATTCCATAGGCCTCAAACGCTTTCAACACCAGCTTTACAGGCTATGCTGAAGAGATGCGTGAAGAGCTGCTTCGAATTGACGCTTTGATGTTTGCCGTCTCTATTCATACCGTCAGGAAATTGAAGAGAGGCATGACGTAATAAAAGTGTGACGCGCCGGCCGTGAGGGGACTGTGGAGTGTTAATGGCGATCTGCCATCGTAATTTTGTCGCTTGTGCGAGCGATCCCTCTCTAGGATAAAAGGATTGCCGTTGCTCAGCCGGTTGCACGTGGCAGCGGGGAGAGAATGTGCTCCAGTGGAATCGCGCCAGGATCGATGGCGCCAAGTGCACCGTGCCTCTCAGAGACGGATCCATCTTGTTAGGGTCAGCGCTCTGCTCTCGTCCGCACCGTTCCATCGGGGCTGCTGCTTTTCAAACCACCGTTCAAACAATTCGGCGACCCAAGCTGCATAATGAGGGAACAAGCCACTAATGATGATACAAGAAAATTACCGATATTTCGCTCCCGTGTTGTTGTTGTCGCCGAGGTTGTGGCTCCTCACGCTAATCGATCCCGTACAAGCCTCATTATATCCGAATAATTACTGAAACCTAAATCAATTTGAACTTGCTTATCGTATTCATTCCTTAGTCTCCATCTGCAATTTTAACCTCCCACAGTTCGCTTCGCTACCAAACGGACGATACCTTCCTGCCTCAAGACGTGTCCTATCAACCGATCCCTTCTTTTGGTCAAGTTGTGCTACAAATTTCTTCTCTTCAGAATTCGATTCAGTACCCCTTCGTTAGCTATTTGATCTGCCCATCAAATATCTGTAGCACCACTTTCCTCCTGTTGTCTGAACTGTTTACTGGCGACGCTTCATTTTCGCATAAGACTGTAACCAACACCAGTATTTTTTTTTTAAAAAAAGACACTCTAACACTTAAATTGAAATTCAGTTTGACAGATGTCACTTTTAGAGAAACGCTTTTCTTGCTATCATCAGTCTCATTTCCTAATCTACACTACTGGCCATTAAAATTGCTACACCAATAAGAAATGCAGATGATAAACGGGTATTCATTGGACAAATATATTATACTAGAACTGACATGTGATTACATTTTCACACAATTTGGGTGCATAGATCCTGAGAAATCAGTACCCCGAACAATCACCTTTGGCCGTAATAACCGCCTTGATACGCCTGGGCATTGAGCCAAACAGAGCTTGGATGGCGTCTACAGGTACAGCTGCCCATGCAGCTTCAATACGATACCACAGTTCATCAAGAGTAGTGACTGGAGTATTGTGACGAGCCAGTTGCTCGGCCCCCATTGACCAGACGTTTTCAATTGGTGAGAAATCTGGAGAATGTGCTGGCCAGGGCAGCAGTCGAACATTTTCTGTATCCAGAAACGCCCGTACAGGACCTGCAACATGCGGTCGTGCATTATCCTGCTGAAATGTAGGGTTTCGCCGGGCTCGAATGAAGGGTAGAGCCACGGGTCGTAACACATCTGAAATGTAACATCCACTGTTCAGAGTGCCGTCAATGCGAGCAAGAGGCGACTGAGACGTGTAACCAATGGCACCCCATACCATCACGCCGGGTGATACGCCAGTATGGCGATGACGAATACACGCTTCCAATGTGCGTTCACCGCGATGTCGCCAAACACGGATGCGACCATCATGATGCTGTAAACAGAACCTGGATTCATCCGAAAAAATGACGTTTTGCCATTCGTGCACCAGGATCGTCGTTGAGTACACCATCGTAGGCGCTCCTGTCTGTGATGCAGCGTCAAGGGTAACCGCAACCATGGTCTCCGAGCTGATAGTCCATGCTGCTGCAAACGTCGTCGAACTGTACGTGCAGGTGGTTGTTGTCTTGCAAACGTCCCCATCTGTTGACTGAGGGATCGAGACGTGGCTGCACGATGCGTTACAGCCATGCGGATAAGATGCTTGTCATCTCGACTGCTAGTGATACGAGGCCGTTGGGATCCAGCACGGCGTTCCGTATTACCCTCCTGAACCCATCGATTCCATATTCTGCTAACAGTCATTGGATCTCGAGCAACGCGAGCAGCAATGTCGCGATACGATAAACCGCAATCGCGATAGGCCACAATCCGACCTTTATCAAAGTCGGCAACGTGATGGTACGCATTTCTCCTCCTTACACGAGGCATCACAACAACGTTTCACCAGGCAACGCCGGTCAACTGCTGTTTGTGTATGAGAAATCGGTTGGAAACTTTCCTCATGTCAGCATGTTGTAGGTGTTGCCACCGGCGCCAACTTTGTGTGAATGCTCTGGAAAGCTAATCATTTGCATATCACAGCATCTTCTTCCTGTAGGTTAAATTTCGCGTCTGTAGCACGTCATCTTCGTGGTGTAGCAATTTTAATGGGCAGTAGTAGTGTAGTTGCCCACGACATCGCCTGATTAGATTCGACAACATTCCATTATCCTCTATTACTTTCGTTGATATTCATCTCATAACCTCTTTCCAAGACGATGTCCATTCCGTTTCAACTGCTGTTCCAAGTACTTTCCCTGCGCTGACAGAATTACAATGTCATTGTCAAACTTTGAAAAAATTGTTGCTTCTCTCTGTCCTTTAATTCTCTTCCATAATTTGTCCCTGGGTTCATTTTCTGTGTTCAGTATACAGAATGAATAACATCTGGAATAAGCTAAACTGTGTTCACTCCTGCATTAACTACTGATTTGATTTCATATCTTCCAGCTCATACAAGTGCAGTATGATTCCTCTAAAAATTATAGATAATTTTTCGCTCCTTGTGTTTCACGTCTGCTACTTTCAGAAATAGTGACTATCCCAATCAATATTGTCGAAAACATTCTCTAAATCTACGAATGCTATGTACTTAGGTCTTTAACGTTAAAGATAAATCGCAGGGTCACTACTGCCTCGCTTGTTCCTGCACTTACCCCAGCTTCTATTTTAATTCTTCTGTAAATAATGCGTGTTAGTATTTAGCAATCATAACTTATTAAAATAATTCGGTAACTTCACACATAGCAGCAGCTCCCTTCTTTCGAACTAGGATTTTTAAATTCTTGTTGAAGCCTGAAGGTATTTCACCTTTCTCATATTATAGTACGTCGATTAGCTTTGTCATGGTACGTTATCCCAAAGATCTCAATGATCCAGAGGAAATGTAGTCTACTCGAGGTGCCTTGTTCCGACTCAGACCATTCAGTGCTCTGTCAAATTTTTCTGTTCTACAGCTTTGCACGTCTATTCTTGCCATTCCTGCCTTACCATTTCACACTTCTTGTCAATATCATTTTTATACGTCTTTTGCCCGATTCATTTGCTGCATTCTTACATTTTATCCTATAGGCTATCAGATTCATTATGAATGAAAATTTCACTCAGTTTCAGTGTTTTAGGTGCCACGCCACACGTTTCACCAATCCGCCGCTGATCATCAAATTGCTCTTCCGACGCATGCGGTTTTTCCCTCTGACAGTACTTTCAGCGCCGTATGCTACGCTGCATTTTGGCTCTCACAAAAATGTTTTCACGGCGCATTTCCTCAATGGATTGTTCTTTCAACATCACGCTTGGAATAATACTCGGTTCCGCTTAAAATTAAGATGTACTGTTTTTTATGGCTGTGTGTCTTTCACACTCCACACTATGAAAGATATTCTTATTTATGTCTGAGAATTACGCGAAAGCTCATTAATAAGACGTTGTGCCACTTAAAAAATTTCGTTTTGTAAGATCAGAGCAAGCTTTGCGAGGAATATACGTCAAAAATGTTCTCTAAGAATCAGTGCACAATAGAGTGCAGTAACGAAAACATCAGGAGGAGCTGCTACAAATTCCTGTCTGGTTATCCACATTTACAGTTTGCGTGGTTTCCCTATATCATTTAAAGTGAATGATGGGAAGGAGCCTGTAGCAAATTCATGGACGATTTGTTATATATTCTTGTCCAAATGAATTGCTGCTCCACCTCTAATGACCTCGACGTTAACCTCTAACCTTCCTTTGCTCCTTATAGTATGAGATAAAGTGTAAATTCGACGTTTCATGCACGATCACAAGCTTCAGTATGGAACTAGTATTATATGAACACGTGGTGTTCGGGCATTTCCGAAAGAAGTAAGCAGAAGATGCCGGGTTCGAGTCCTGATCTGGCACACAATTTTTACTCGTCGCCGCTAATTCCTCATAAAGTCCTGCTGCAGCTGATACCATCAGTTTCATCCCTTTCCTTTCTTTTCTCTCCCCTCGACCTTCAGTTAACATAATACGGTAACTAGGTCATGATGATGATGATTGCTTTTTGGGGCGCTCAACTGCGCGGCCATCAGCGCCCGTACAAAGTCCCAATTTTTACACAAAACAATCGAGCCACTGGCACGAATGATGATGATGATGAAATGATGAGGACAACACAAAAACCCAGTCCCTGGGAAGAGAAAATCCTCAACCTCTCCGGGAATCGAACCCGGGACCCCGTGATCCAAATGCAGCAACACTAGCCGGTAGACCACGAGCTGCGGACGACTAGGTCATCCGCGACTAAAATAAATAGATGCTCCATTAATGCGCACGCAGATTTTCCCACGTCTGCTACAAAAAATGCTGTATCTCAGAGACATTTCAATGTGGAGGAAATTGGCAATCCATCTCGTTAGAAAAGTGTAGCTGTAGAAAAGTCGAATGCTCAAAAAGTTCACTGAAATACTGAAACACAATGGAAAACTTATTGTAAAACCATAATTTACAGAATGCTGCGTAATGCATCACCTGCAAGGAAAAATACCTCTAGCAGAACAATTTCACAGTACCATAGTGCACACAGCGATCGTCGTTTGACAGCTCATGACGAACGAATTTTGCACGAAATATTATTTGCACTCAATCTGAGAAGTAGAGAATTACACGGTTATAGTGTGAGACCAAGTGAGGTAGCAATCATGCGTTGCCTTTGAATGTGTGGCGCAGTAGTTAACCATTAATAGAGAAGAACATGTCTCGCTGGTGAAGATGTTACAGGCTAGAAGGCCTACAGTCTTCAGGTGTTATTGACAGATAAATATACAAGGTTATGAAAATAAATTGTGACAAGGCTTCTTTCCCGTGGGATAACAGTGAGAATTCATTCACTGTGACTGTCGTTTACCACTAAGGTGAATGAAGTTAGTGGACAGTACGCTGCATGACATGTTTAAGCTTGATCACACCTCTTTTGAGGCCTCATTTTTGGAGTACAGTTCATCGTATCCTCTGTACCGACAACTGCGTTGATTTGGTGTACACGGTGCAGCAGAGTACTGTACCGACGACGCTCACGACTCGTAATAAGACATCATGCACGAAGAGTAAGAACGCACGAAAGCCGATTCCCTGTCGTGGGAATCGTCTGACACAATGGACCGCAGTTTCGTTGTATTCCGTTGCTCTTTTTGTTAACTGGTGGATAAACTACAGCCATGGATACTGTGGACGTTTTAGGTGATGTAGTGCATTATTCAGGATGAACCAGCTAAGACAGGTCACCTCAAATACGAGGCCTGTTCAGAAAGTAAGCTCCGATTGATTGCCAAATTGAAACCACAGTGAACATCAGAAATGTTTTACTTGTAACAATTAGCTACACCTTTCAGCTACTTCTCTACGTAGTCGCCGTTCTGACTTAGACTTTTGTCATAGCGTTGTACCAACTTTTCAATAGCCTCATCATAGAAGGCAGCCGCCAGTGCTTTCCGCCAATTCTCCACGCTGGCCTACACCTCGTTGTCTGTGTCAAAATGTTGTCTTCAAAGACAGCGGTTCATGTGACCAGAGATGAAACTCAGGGGGGAGACAATTGCGGATTGTATTGTGGGTAATCTCACATTTCCATTTGAAAACGATGCAGGAGCATCTTCATTGCCCCTGCAGAATGCGGCTGAGAATTGTCTTGAAGAAGAAACAGCACGACAGTTATGTAATGTTAGCTGCATAACTTCAGGCGAAATTTCTCACCAGGCCCTCGTACTTGGCGGCAGACACTATTTTCTAGACATCTTTACGCACTCACTGCGAGCTCAGAAATGAGAAGAGCGACGTGATGCTAACTGGGGTTATACTAGAGACACTACCCAACACATCTGTGCAAAGCTTTATCGGATTTTCATAGTCGTTTCCATTTCGCGACCGATCGGAGCTTACTTTCTGAACGCCCCTCGTATATATGCAGAATGATCGATGTACGGTATCCGCTAAGTTATACCGAACAGTGTGGCGGATTTTATGACGCACAAAATTAATTTTTAACGTTTATAGCTTCCGAATTATGACATTGACTTTCATTTCTATTTAAATGGAGGTGTATCCTTTTTTCTGTAGCATTGTAAAGAGTGTTCACAGGGAATCAAATGACGTAACAACTCAAATCGGTTCATGTGTTTTTACCTAACGATTTTAAGAGTTTCAGTCTGAGCTGTGTTGTTGCTGCGGTCACAGAACTTGCTCGTGGAACTATTCAGTCATACGCAATCTATACGACAGTTGAAAGAGTTGGTTGGTTGATTTGCGAGAGGGGACCGAACAGCGAAGTCATCAGTCCCATCGGATTCGGGAAGATGGGGAAGGAAGTCGTCCGGACCCTTCTAAAGGAACCATCCCGGCATTTGCCAGAAGCGATTTAGGGAAATCACGGGAAACCTAAATCAGGATGGCGGAAGAGGATTTGAACGGTTGTCCTCCCAAATGTGAGTCCAAATGTGCGCCACCTCGCTCGGGTTGAAAGAGTGGATATGGGTTTCCTTTATGGCGAATGTCGGGAAACGTGAGAGAAGCGGTGCGGTTGTATGCTGGAAGATATCCTTATAATGTCAGGTGACCACGGTCTGTCTTTGCAAACATTATACAAGAATTTCAAGAAACTGCAAGTGTGAAGAGTGAAATTCGCCTTCGTAAAAGTATACCAACTTTTTAAAGAAATGCAACTACCATTTTAGCAGTGGTAACTGCGAGGCAGTTGGAATGAACAAGTGGTATCGGCAAGGAATGCTCTGCGTATACTACATTCCAAGTCACGTCATAGACAGCTCCATGGCAACGACTTTCATAGTCTGTTAAAGTTCTTTGACTGTATCTACAAAAACTGTAAAGTGAGGCTGCATTTCTAAGCAAGATTTTGTTAACGGGTAAGCGTATTTTGTTGACCACGAAAAATTGGTTTTGGCTATATGATCTGCTGGTCAGCTAAAAATCCACGCTAGTTGAGAGAAGCGTATAAACAACGAGCTTTGTCTGTCAACGTCTAGTGCAAACTTTACAAGCAATGTGTCATTAGTCTCCGTTTCATTGATGGACTCTAAAAAGCTATCAGTATGTACATTCCTTAACGGAAATGCTGGCATAGTTACTGAAAGGCACCTCACTTGACAAAAGGAAAACCCTGTGGTACCAACATCGCGAACATCCCACCCATTCCGCACATATAACAGAAAATTGGGAGATCACTGAACCAGTCGTTCGGAAACAGCGATGTTTTGGTGAAGTGAAAAGTGTTTTACTACGTTATTTGTGGAAAATACTTCTTATAGTTATGTGTGCATCACAACACCTCACCACGATGCGGGGAATGAAAGTGCTTGCCACACGAAAACGTAAGTAAAAGCGAATATAGGCACGAAATCATCGCGACAAACTAAATTACATTCTAGAAAATAGGTTAACTCCCAGCAAAAAACTTTCTCATCAACATCGTTTGGTTGCAGACGACAAGCTACCTGTAGTAATTAACATACAAGTGATCCGGAAAATTCATGCAAGCCAAATGTAAAGGTATTTACAAAAAGAAACGATCTATTGTTTGAACTTAACATCCACATAATTTTATAGTCATTTAACAAAAATGTTCACATTACAGAATAAATAGAAACGAAAACCCACTGATGGTGGCACAGTGGTGCCGAAACATATTTGGGTACTGAGAAAACACGGTGTTTTTCATAACTGGCGGACCTCACATCCAACGATATATATAATAATACTCAGTCAAATGACGGTATATTCTTTTAAAAATTACTGCATGACTGTGGCTCAACGCCATCGAAATTTTTTTAGTGAAATAAGACTGTGCTTTTACGAAGATACTTACTTCTGTGTATGTGACAATATGGCTAAACAGATCAAGTATAAAGGGCCAAATAAAAAAATAAAGAAGTGGGCTACTGGTAGTTTTTTTTTTTTCAACGTAAGCTCAAATGTTTCTGCAGTGAGCTCTGCTGAAGTGTGTTTACTCACCATAATCCACGAAACGGAGTACAACAATGAAACATTATAGCTTGAAGTACGTACATAAATTTTATTATTTGTTCACTTACGAAAGAAGTGATTTTTCATGCTGGGAGGCGTGGTGTAATGCACAAAAGACAGCAGTAGCTACGTCGATAAGTGTAAACGGCGATCCGCACAACCGTTCTTTGACTTTAGAGAACAAAAAAAGTCTCAAAGCTCGTCGTTCGGACTTTAAGCCCGACGAGTCATTTCTCTGAGCTTTGAAGCGCGGAAAAACTGTGTCCTTCTGCCATGTGGCGGGACAATGATTTGACTTGGTGGCTACGCCGTTTTCCTTTTTTTTTTTTTTTTTAGGTATCTTCCGCACGACCGCCGGTAAACAAACGCTCGTGTAGCAGTGAGCTGCGATGGTACACGACGCACCTCTGGCCGAATCGTCACAATGTGGCCCGTCCGACTGAAGAATTCACAACCATTGATTGCCTCCTCGCTTACTTTTGTTGCTGGGGATTCAGCTGGAAATACTCTCCGAATCGACTGCCGTTTGATGTATAGCTAATAACGACACACAAAAGTTGGTCGCCTGTCACAATATAATACCCTGTATTGGAATGACCCTACTGAAATTTTGAAAGCGTTTTCGCGGCTTCATCGACGCGAGCCAGCTTTTTTCGTTTATCTTTCTTCGTCAAACACAAACAATTAATTTTCTTCTATAGAACTTACACTACCACGAAGAACAATAGCAAGACGTCCTTTAATATGTTATTTACGTTTATCGCGGTAGTTGAGGCATTCGTTCCGAAATTTCCACTTGGAAGCAGATTATTGATCGCTGTAGCCATCCTGGAGCAGCGCAGAAGAGAAAGAGAAATTTTACTTTTCTGATTATTTTGACAAGTGACACTTGGCCTCCGGTGGTTCGGTACAAAGTGGAGTTGCGCTATAACAAAACTCCGCTAGTTGTGATACAGAACGTAAATGACGTAGTAAATGGCAGGATTACCGGTAGTACTGGAAACACTTATACGGAAAGAAACATAAATGAGTGTGTGAAAGCCGGGCGGTGTAGCCGCGAGGTCTAGGCGCCTTGTCACGGTCCGTGAGGCTCTCCCGGTCGTAGGTTCGAGTCCTCCCTCGGGCATGGGTGTGTGTATTGTACTTAGCGTAAGTTAGTTTAAGTTAGATTATGTAGCGCGTAAGCTTAGGGGGAAAAAAGTGTGAAAGAGAAACTGGGAGCCGACAACTTCTCTTTTTTTGCTGTTGGTTTGTTTTGCACATAATTAGAACCGCAGAGTGTTCATTGTTAGTCTATTGTGTATTTCATATCCTTAAAAAATATGAATGTGATAAAAACTAGTTAATCGCGTAACTTCACCGGCCTTATGTAACCAAAGCAATTATATATAGTTATTGTTATTATCTTGTACACAATAGAACGTTCTTTATCAAGATGAAAGGCAAGAGCTTCCTGTTGTTAATGATGCATGACAACTAGATCTGCAGACTGTGGAGGGATTGAAGAAATGTATGATGAGACAAAAGAAATTATTCATATAGTTAAAGGAGACCAAAATTTAATTGTGATGGGGGATTAGGATTCGATAGTAGGATAAGGAAGAGAAGGAAAAAAATGTAGGTGAATATCGTCTGGGGAAAGGAATTAAAGAGGAAGCCGCTGGTAGAATTTTGCACAGAGGATAATTTAATCATCGCGAACACTTCGCTGCGGTTATCTTTGACGCTGCATCACAGATGCGATGGTGTACTCAACAACGAACCTGGGTGCACGAGTGGCAAAACGTCATTTTTTCGGACGAATCCAGGTTCTGTTTACAGCATCATCATGGTCGCATCCGTGTTTGGCGACATCGCGGTGAACGCACATTGGAAGCGTGTATTCGTCATCGCCATACTGGCGTATCACCCGGCGTGATGGTATGGGGAGCCATTGGTTACACGTCTCGGTCACCTCTTGTTCGCATTGGCGGCACTTTGAACAGTGGACGTTACATTTCAGATGTGTTACGACCCGTGGCTCTACCCTTCATTCGATCCCTGCGCAACCCTACATTTCAGCAGGATAATGCACGACCGCATGTTACTGGTCCTGTACGGGCCTTTCTGGGTACAGAAAATGTTCGACTGCTGCCCTGGCCAGCACATTCTCCAGACCTCTCACCAATTGAAAACGTCTGGTCAGTGGTGGCCGAGCAACTGGCTCGTCACAATACGCGTCACAACTCTTGATGAACTGTGGTATCGTGTTGAAGCTGCATGGGCAGCTGTACCTGTACACGCCATCCAAGCTCTGTTTGACACAATGCACAGGTATAGCAAAGTCGTTATTACTGCCAGAGGTGGTTCTTCTAGGTACTGATTTCTCAGGATCTATGCAGCCAAATTGTGTGAAAATGTAATCACATGTCAGTTCTAGTATAATATATTAGTCCAATGAATACCCGTTTATCATCTGCATTTCTTCTTGGTGTAGCAATTTTAATGGCCAGTAGTGTATTTTATTGAACAGCGAGGTGAACGGTAGTTCATCATTGTAGGAGTGTATGATAACAAATTCAGACCAAATGAAACACACATGTCACAGTATAGGATGTCCAGACTATCGCATCAATACACAGGGTACCCCATCTGGCGGCAGCGCAGGCACGTATTCCCAGACGGCCGAGGTGGCCGAGCGGTTCTAGGCGCTACAGTCAGGAACCGCGCGACCGCTACGGTAGCAGGTTCGAATCCTGCCTCGGGCATGGATGTTTGTGATGTCCTTAGGTTAGTTAGGTTTAAGTAGTTCTAAGTTCTAGGGGACTGATGACCTCAGATGTTAAGTCCCATAGTGCTCGGAGCCATTTGAACGTATTCCCACATGTAAATGATCATAAAGGTGCCTAATGGCATCCTACGGTAGAGCATCCCAAGCCACTTGTACCTTTTGTTGCAATTCGGCTGTGGAGAACAAGTAAGTTCCCACTTCACCATGACCCACACATGTTCAATTGGCAAGAGATCTGGTGATCTTGCTGGCCAGGGAAGCTGTTTTACACCACTAAGCACAACGCTGAATTACAGAACCATATCACTGACGTCGATTTGCAGTAGGATTTTGGAACATATACTTTCTTCGATGATAGTTAATTACCTCGAAGAAAACGATTATTGACACGTAACACGGATTAAATAAATATAGTTTTTGTGAAATACATCTGGCTCTTTATTTACCCGAAGTAATGAGTGTTATTCACAGAGAATCTGAAATAGATACCACATTTCTAATCTTGCAGCAGGCCGACTGATTACGTGATTTACTGTTATGACACTTATAAGATTTTCACACTTTTGCTTCCGATCTCTCTTTGTTTACAAATTTTCTATGCATTGATAATCTGCGTACTTCCAAATTTATCATCAAATTATATCTAAAATATTCAATCGGAATAACAATGTACTAGAACTATAATTTTTCAAGTAACAATTATGTCGGAACTAATGTAGTATTGGATGACGTTCAAAGTTCTAGTTGGAACTGGGGAGAAAAATGTAGTAACTCTAGCTTTTTCCCTCCCGAGAGTATGAAGAAGGACAAGAAATTTGGAAAAAAATTTGCAGCACTGAAATTATTTGTAACTATTGCGAAATTATCCTTTTGAACCCGTGTTGTGTTTGTGACGGTCAAGTAAATGAATAAACTGGTAATGTATTTCGCTGCCGTATGCCTCACACTATTTTTGTCGGCCGGAAAATTTTAAATTTTGGAATCTAACCATTAAGTAACTCTTATAAATCTGAGGATTAAGAAACTGAAGATACTGGAAGAGTTAGGTTCTATATTAAGCTGATATATAGTTGCAGGACTGCAGTGACCAGACATTACAATTTATTAATTGCTGTACAAACGAAAGATCCAGTCTCGGTACCTAATCCAGGCCGCGTAATAGAAATTGTAATTATGACAATAATTGAAAAACTTCTTTCATAAACGTATTAAACAGTGTTCATTATGTTTATTACAGCTAGCACGAGTAATTTATCAAAAAAAAATTCTGAAAACTTTAACTCTGTTCTAAACAGATCATTATTCACATGCACTAGAGTTGACTGTTCAGCAAATAATCAAAGAAGCAGAGGAGAAAGAGGAAAGTTAGAAGCAAACACTGAACAGTAATTACATTGGAGAGGCTTCAGACTTTGGTGTAGGTTGTTTATAGGTCGCTAAAGACTGAAAAGCTATTAAGTTGTACCATAGTTTGATATCTGAAATGTAGTAACACGTAATAACTCGGAACCACGTATTGTATTGTTTAAATGAGCCTTCCCTGACAAAGTTAGTTCAGTGAAACTGTGCATGTTCAGAATTATATTTCACATTTATGGACTGCAGTTATTAAACTACACCATACTTTGTTGTTTCAGGAACGAATTGTATGGGAAATTTGAGTAATATATTGGGAATTTCTAAGAAAATTTTAACCAGAGTCATCAAAGCGCCTTTGCTTAAACGCATTTCATTCATGTAAGTGCATTAATGAGTCACGGAAATGTTTAAGTTCATGAGCTACATCTACATCTACATCTACATGATTACTCTACAATTCACATTTAATTGCTTGGCATAGGGTTCATCGAACCACAATCATACTATCTCTCTACCATTCCACTCCCGAACAGCGCGAGGGAAAAACGAACACCTAAACCTTTCTGTTCGAGCTCTGATTTCTCTTATTTTATTTTGATGATCATTCCTACCTATGTAGGTTGGACTCAACAAAATATTTTCGCATTCGGGAGAGAAAGTTGGCGACTGAAATCTCGTGAATAGATCTCGCCGCGACGAAAAACGTCTTTGCTTTAATGACTTCCATCCCAACTCGCGTATCATA
Source organism: Schistocerca nitens (assembly GCF_023898315.1). Lineage (NCBI taxonomy): Eukaryota > Metazoa > Arthropoda > Insecta > Orthoptera > Acrididae > Schistocerca > Schistocerca nitens. The sequence goes on from NC_064616.1 coordinate 869,220,958, forward strand.
TCTGCCACACTCTCTCCCCTATTACGTGATAATACAAAACTAGCTGCCCTTTTTTGCACCCTTTCGATGTCCTCCGTCAATCCCACCTGGTAAGGATCCCACACCGCGCAGCAATATTCTAACAGAGGACGAACGAGTGTAGTGTAAGCTGTCTCTTTAGTTGACTTGTTGGATCTTCTAAGTGTCCTGCCAATGAAACGCAACCTTTGGCTCGCCTTCCCCACAATATTATCTATGTGGTCTTTCCAACTGAAGTTGTTAGTAATTTTAACACCCAAATACTTAGTTGAATTGGCAGCCTTGAGAATTGTACTATTTTTCGAGTAATCGAATTCCAACGGATTTCTGTGGGAACTCATAAATGTTTACAATTTGGTTTTGGCAGCGTTGCAGATAGCATCTTATTTCAGTTTTTCCCAAGGAGGATTGCGACCAGCATCTGGGACATCCGCACCAAGTGACTTTTGCTTTCACAGATGGCACGTAATCTCGAGTAAGAAAATTAATTGGAGCTGCAGCGTGAGTTGTGGCTATCGTGCGGGCCATCACGGCGTGATCGGGCCTGATTATGATGACTCGGCTGCCGCCGGCAGCTCGTTACCGCGGCTGCTTTGTTCGCGGCCCGCATTCTTACTCTTTCATATTAAACACACGGACAACAACTTTTAACATAAGCACGCCACTAGATTGGAAGCTGCTCCTCCCCATGTTGACGTGCTACTTCTCTTGTCTCGCTTATGTAACGAGATGGCTCCAAGGAGCCAAGCTCAGAATTTTGACTGGGGAGGGGGGAGGGCGGACCCTCAAACGCCTCCTCTACGTACTTCTTATTTTTGTAACATATTGTCGACATCTGTGTTGTTAAAGTCACAACGATGCCACATATAGAAAACTATAGTAGTTGTTGTAGTCGTCAGCCAGGAAACTGGTATGGAGAGACTGGTTCTTTCGTAGCTGCAGAACTAGAGCAACCCTCGCCCGTCGGAAACTCCTCAGAGGATGGACAACTGCAGAGTGGGCAGTTTCTTTAGTAGATTCATTGCATTTTCTAAGCATTCTGCCAATAAAACGTAGTCTTTGGTTCGCAGTCCGCACAGTATTTTCTATGTGATAGTTCCAATATAAGTTGCAAGCTATGGAAATTCCTAGGTATTTAGTTGAATCGACAACCTTTAAGTTTGTGTAATTTATCGTGTAGCCGAAACTGGAAGGAATTTTTTTAGTATTTCTGTAGAGAACCTCGCACTTTTTATTTTTAGGGCTGCGTTTTCACTTTTCGCGTCATGCAGATATCTGGCCTAAACAATTTTGTTATGCGCTTTGATCTTGTGACGACTTTACTAAACGGTAGACAACAGCATCATCTGCAAGCAATCAAAGAAGGCTGCTCAGATTATTTCGTAAATCGTTTATATACACTTAAGAACGGTTGAGGGCCTGTAACACTGCCTTGGGAAGTACAATAGATGACTTAAATTTATATCCGATGTGAACAAATTTCTCGTTTTCAGAAAGGCGTTTGTAGCAATTGTCAATCTGTATTATACACACATCAAAAGAAGTTTTGCATCGTCACGGTTCCAAGAGTTCCGGAATCTATACAGAAAACTGGAATAGTGATCCGCATAAACATAATTTCCGCCCTTTCTATTGCTCATGAAAACCACACATTGCATGTTGCACCACCATACAGCGAGAACTTCAGAGGTGGTGGTCCAGATTGCTGTAGACACCGGTACCTCTAATACACAGTAGCACGTCCTCTTGCATTGATACATGCCTGTATTCGTCGTGGCATACTGTCCACAAGTTCATCAAGGCACTGTTGGTCCAGATTGTCCCACTCCTCAACGGTGATTCGGCGTACATCCCTCAGAGTGGTTGGTGGGTCACGTCGTCCATAAACAGCCCTTTTCAATCTATCCCAGGAAATTTCGATAGGGTTCATGTCTGGAGAACATGCTGGCCACTCTAGTCGAGGGATGTCGTTACGCTGAAGGAAGTCATTCATAAGATGTGCACGATGGGGATGCGAATTGCCGTCCATTAAGACGAATGCCTGGCCAATATGCAGCCGATATGGTTGCACTATCGGTCGGAGGATGGCATTCACGTATCTTACAGCCTTTACGGCGCATTTCATGACCGCCAGCGGCGTACGTCGGCCCCACATGATGCCACTCCGAAACAGCAGGGAACCTCCACCTTGCTGCACTAGCTGGACCGTGTGTCTAAGGCGTTCAACCTGACCGGGTTGCCTCAACACGTCTCCGACGATTGTCTGTTTGAAGCCATTGGAGGTATATGCGACACTCATTGGTGAAAATGACGTGATGCCAATCCTGAGCGGTCCATTCAACATGTTGCTGGGCCCATCTGTAACGCGCTGCATGGTGTCGTGGTTGCAAAGATGGACCTCGCCATGGACGTCGCGAGTGAAGTTGCGCATCATGCAGCCTCTTGCGCACAGTTTGAGTCGTAACACGACGTCCTGTGGCTGCACGAAAAGCATTATTCAACATGGTGGCGTTGCTACTAGCTACGAGTATAAGCCGTAGACAGCGGTCATGTACTGTTGCAGTAGCCCTTGGGCGGCCTGAGCGAGGCATATCATCGACAGGTCCTGTGTCTCTGTATCTCCTCCATGTCCGAAGAACATCGGTTTGGTTCACTCCGAGACGCCTGGACACTTCCCTTGTTGAGAGCCCTTCTTGGCATAAAGTAACAATGTGGGCGCGATCGAACCGCGGTATCGACCGTATAGGCATGATTGAACTACAGACAATACGAGCCGTGTACCTCCTTCCTGGTGAAATGACTGGAACTGGTCGGCTGTCGGTCCCCCTCCGTCTAATAGGCGCTGCTAACGCATAGTTGCTTACATCTCTGGGCGCATTTAGTGACATCTCTGAACAGTCAAACGGACTGTGTCTGTCATAAAATATCCAGAGTCTACGTCTATCTTCAGGAGTTCTGAGAATCGGATTGATGCAAAACTTCTTTTGATATATACACTCCTGGAAATGGAAAAAAGAACACATTGACACCGGTGTGTCAGACCCACCATACTTGCTCCGGACACTGCGAGAGGGCTGTACAAGCAATGATCACACGCACGGCACAGCGGACACACCAGGAACCGCGGTGTTGGCCGTCGAATGGCGCTAGCTGCGCAGCATTTGTGCACCGCCGCCGTCAGTGTCAGCCAGTTTGCCGTGGCATACGGAGCTCCATCGCAGTCTTTAACACTGGTAGCATGCCGCGACAGCGTGGACGTGAACCGTATGTGCAGTTGACGGACTTTGAGCGAGGGCGTATAGTGGGCATGCGGGAGGCCGGGTGGACGTACCGCCGAATTGCTCAACACGTGGGGCGTGAGGTCTCCACAGTACATCGATGTTGTCGCCAGTGGTCGGCGGAAGGTGCACGTGCCCGTCGACCTGGGACCGGACCGCAGCGACGCACGGATGCACGCCAAGACCGTACGATCCTACGCAGTTCCGTAGGGGACCGCACCGCCACTTCCCAGCAAATTAGGGACACTGTTGCTCCTGGGGTATCGGCGAGGACCATTCGCAACCGTCTCCATGAAGCTGGGCTACGGTCCCGCACACCGTTAGGCCGTCTTCCGCTCACGCCCCAACATCGTGCAGCCCGCCTCCAGTGGTGTCGCGACAGGCGTGAATGGAGGGACGAATGGAGACGTGTCGTCTTCAGCGATGAGAGTCGCTTCTGCCTTGGTGCCAATGATGGTCGTATGCGTGTTTGGCGCCGTGCAGGTGAGCGCCACAATCAGGACTGCATACGACCGAGGCACACAGGGCCAACACCCGGTATCATGGTGTGGGGAGCGATCTCCTACACTGGCCGTACACCACTGGTGATCGTCGAGGGGACACTGAATAGTGCACGGTACATCCAAACCGTCATCGAACCCATCGTTCTACCATTCCTAGACCGGCAAGGGAACTTGCTGTTCCAACAGGACAATGCACGTCCGCATGTATCCCGTGCCACCCAACGTGCTCTAGAAGGTGTAAGTCAACTACCCTGGCCAGCAAGATCTCCGGATCTGTCCCCCATTGAGCATGTTTGGGACTGGATGAAGCGTCGTCTCACGCGGTCTGCACGTCCAGCACGAACGCTGGTCCAACTGAGGCGCCAGGTGGAAATGGCATGGCAAGCCGTTCCACAGGACTACATCCAGCATCTCTACGATCGTCTCCATGGGAGAATAGCAGCCTGCATTGCTGCGAAAGGTGGATATACACTGTACTAGTGCCGACATTGTGCATGCTCTGTTGCCTGTGTCTATGTGCCTGTGGTTCTGTCAGTGTGATCATGTGATGTATCTGACCCCAGGAATGTGTCAATAAAGTTTCCCCTTCCTGGGACAATGAATTCACGGTGTTCTTATTTCAATTTCCAGGAGTGTATATGAAATGAATGAAGAAAATGAGAGGGCTGGCAGAGTTGGTCATAACAAGCACACTTCACGTAGCAACCCATGTCCTCATCCATTAGCGCTAGGCGTCATTGAGCAGCATAACGCGTCACCAATAGAGTGGGCACAGAAAATGCCATCAGCACGTCTGCAGGGCAACGATTTCAATGTATTTGTGACGGAAAGGTAAAACAGACGTCGGGTTGAAGTCTTATAACCTCTATTTGCAAACGCTGTAGTCGATACAGCTGCTGATGTTCCATGCGGGACAACACTACGGTTTTTCCGCCTCTTACTGGGACGTGAACACGTTGCCTTTGGCTGTGCGTCAGTTTCTCATCAAACGGGGACATTCTTGTGTTTGTTACTGTGTGGAGCGGACAGGAAAAGGGGCAGTATTCTTGGGAGGAAAGGGAAGACATGCACTCTGCTTATGGGGTGGTGGTTAGGAATGGTTACGCTGCCCAACGTTTGTACGTTCGGCGGTTTCCGAATCGTCGAGTGCCAGATCCACGCCATCCACAGGCCCCTACGAGAAACAGGTTCACCTGAGGTACTTTTTCACTGGGACGTCCTCGTAATGACACATGAACATTTTAGGCCTACTTGGAAACCCGGTGTATTCATTTTGTGTTACAGGTGCGAAGGCCTGACGGACGCGGTCGTCAACGGACAGTGTGTACACCAGGGCTTGAAGAGGGGGCGTTAGCACACACCGTCAACAAGCTCGCGGCGTGAAGCACGGGAAATGGGTGTAAGCCTTTCCATAATTTGGCGTGTGTGGCATGAAGATGATATGCACCCCTAACGCCTTCAGAAGGTTCACGCCCTTAATTCCAGAGATTTTCCACGTGGAACTGAATTCTGCCAGTGGTTTCTGCAGAGGTGTGCCATTCAACCGGACTTTTCGAACAGTGTACTTTTTATGGTTGCGGCGTCCTTTACAGGAGAGGGTGTGTTAAGCAGGCTCAAATAACACGTGTGGGCACGGGAAAATCTGCACGCCGTTTTCTTTCGTGTTCACCGAGATCGCTTTGCTGTCAACATTTGGGCCGTCTGGTTAGGCGATAATCTTGTCCCCGACGACTGAACGCAAACAGATACTTAAATCTCTACTAGAATTGCTGGAACATGTGCCACTCAACATGCGACAGTGAATGTGGTACCAACACGATGGTGGAGCTTCGCGCTTCGCACCTGCAGTGCAAATGCGTTTGGTTGAAACCTCTGGTGAGAACTGGAGAGGCCACGATGACCCAGCGGCACGGTCTGCGACTTGTCGGTCATTGATTTTTTTCTTCTAGAACCACCTGAAATCTGTGGTCTATGAAACACCCCTTGAGACTGCTGAAGAGTTGATAGCACACTTTGTGGCAGAAACCTCCGACTCAATTTCCACTTTGCCAGGGGCGCTTGAAAGAGTGTGACAATCAGTGCAGTGTTGTTGCATGGCATGCATTCAAACAGGAGTCCGTAATTTCGAGCACTTTTTGTGAAATAACAGACACCATTGATGGCCTGCAGCCGTCTGGAACGAAATTAGATTAATACCTTTAGCTACTGACGGGCGTTGATATATATCAACGGGGACAGGTGAAAATTTGTGCCCCGACCAGGACTCGAACCCGGGATCTCCTGCTTACATGGCAGACGCTCTATCCATCTGAGCCACCGAGGGTACAGAGGACAGTGCGACTGCGGGGATTATCTCACGCACGCCTCCCGCGAGACCCACATTCGTAGTGTCCCTACCCAAGACATTGTTATCAAGTCCCGTAAGAGTTCGGGTAATATGTGTGCAACCACACAGAAGAGGACGGTCATGGCCGGTATTGTCAGAACTATATACTTATATGGATATGGTGTCTGTTCTTTCGGACATAAGTGGTGGTTGCACACATATTACCCGAACTCTTACAGGACTTGGTGAGAATGCCTTCCACGAGTAATGAGTGTGTTGGGTAGGGACTCTACGAATGTAGTGTGTGGACATATAAGGTGAGATGTGGGTCTCGCGGGAGGCGTGCGCGAGGTAGTCCCTGCGGTCGCACTATCCTCTGTGCCCTCGGTGGCTCAGATGGATAGAGCGTCAGCCATGCAAGCAGGAGATCCTGGGTTCGAGTCCCGGTCGGGGCACACATTTTCACCTGTCCCCGTTGATATATATCAACGTCTGTGGTGGTGGTGGTTGTTGGGATGTGTAAGGGGGACTAAACAGCGAAGGTCATCAGTCCCCAACGTCTGTCAGCAGCTGAAGGTATTGAAATATAATTCTAATTTCGCTATAAACTTCTCCCCGATATCTCATTTACCCTGATACGTTGGCTGCCACGCACAAATGGTGTGGTGTATTGGAGTAGTACCGGCCCGCTATTTCGACCTGATTTGCAAGGCGGCCTTATGTCGTGGCTTTCCAGCTACCAATCTGTAGGCTACCCTGCAAGACAGGTGTGTTGTACAGGAGTGCTGTCAGCCTGCTTCATAAACCTGTTGTGCAGATGTGCAGGGCGGCTAAACATGCTGATGGGCATGGCTGGTGGGGTGGGGGGGGGGGGAAGAGGGGGAGTCTGATATAGACGAGGGAATGGACAGAGAGAGGTGGCAGGAGGCGATGGATAGGCAGAGAGTGGGACAGGAGATGAAGGACAGAGAAAGGGGGAAGGAGGGAGTGGACAGAGGGTTGAACAGAGAGGGGAGCAAGAGGGTATGGACAGAGAGGGGTGCTGGAAGGGATGGAAAGAGACAGTGGGGCACGATGGGGAGGACAGAGCGAGGGGACAGAAGGGGAGATGGAAAGAAAGGGCAGCGGAGATGCATAGGAAGAGGAGATGGACAAAAAGAGAGAGGAGAAGGAGATAGGCAGAGGGGTCAGGAGTGGATGGGCAGAGAGGGTGAGATTAGAAGATGGGCAGAGAGGGGGAGGAGGAATGAGCTTAAACCCCTTGATCGATCTCAAACCAACTTGTTACACATATTACTTACTGTGTGGTAAGAAATACTGCTGGGGTATAAACCACCAACCTCCCATTGCAGAAGGGGTGATAATGGGATGATAGACAAGGGGGGAGTAGGAGATATATAGAGTGAGGGGGAAGTGGACAGAGTGAGGGGGAGGAAGAAATGGACAGAGAGTGAGGAAGAAAGAGACGAATGAGAGAGGCGAGAGGAGGAGACGGACAGAAAGTGAGGAGATGGGCAGAGAGAGGGACAGGAGATGGCGGACAGAGAGATTTGTGAGGAGGAGATGGAACAGGGAATGGGTAGGAGGTGATGGAAAGAGGGAGGGGGAGGTGGACAAATAGAAGACTGGAATAAAAATTACCTGGTAACGCCGCGTTTCTCAGGTAGCATAATGTAAATTAAAGTTCCCTGCCGCATTTTCCTGTTTGTTTGTGATGGTTAAACTCAGCAACTACTGTAGGGATTTTGCTACTGTTTCCACCAATAGTTGGGGCGAGTCACGAGGATGGTTGGTGTATACAGTTTATTACCACTACGCCCGACAAGTCGTTCGACAGAAGATACTTAGTTTTACCTGCGCGAAGCCGGGGTAGGTCATAAGTGTTCAATAAATGTGAAGCTAGCATGGAGTGCACTGAAAAGGAGCTTTATAGGACCACTAATATTCTAAATATAAATAAATGATTTAATAGACAGGATATCAGCACTCCAAGATTGTTCGCTCTTGATACTGTTGTCTATAGGAAAGTATCGTTGCTGGGGTATGGTAAGCGAATTCAGAAAGACGTGGGCAGTATTTTGACATAGCGTACTCGGGGACAGGTGTCTCTGTGTGCGGATAAATTGAAGATAGTGGCCATAACATCTACATCTAAATCTACATCTACATCTACGTGGGTACTCTGTAAATTACATTTAAGTGCCTGGCAGAGGGTTCATCGAACCACCTTCACAATTCTCTATTATTCCAATCCGGGAAGAATGAACACCTATATCTTTCCGTACGAGCTCTGATTTCCCTTATTTTATCTTTGTGATCGTTCCTCCCTATGTAAGTCGATGTCAGCGAAATATTTTCGCATTCGGAGGAGAAAGCTGGTGATTGGAGTTTCGTAAGAAGATTCTGTCGCAACGAAAAACGCCTTTCTTTTAATGATGTCCATCCCAAATCCTGTATCATTTCTGTGACCCTCTCTCCCATATTTCGTGATAATACGAAGCGTGCTGCCTTTCTTTGAACTTTTTCGATGTACTCAGTCAATACTATCTGGTAAGGATCCCACACCGCGCAACAGTATTCTAAAAGAGGACGGACAAGCGTAGTGTAGGCAGTCTCCTTAGTAGGTCTATTACATTTTCTAAGTGTCCTGCCAATGAAACGCAGTCTTTGGTTAGCCTTCCCCACTACATTTCCTGTGTGTTCCTTCCAATTTAAATTGTTCGTAATGTTAAGACCTAGGTATTTAGTCGAATTTACGGCTTTTAGATTAGACTGATTTATCGTGTAACCGAAGTTTAACGAGTTCCTTTTAGCACTCATGTGGATGACCTCACACTTTTCGTTATTTAAGGTCAACTGCCACTTTTCGCACCATTCCGATATTTCTTCTAAATCGTTTTGCAGTTTGTTTTGATCTTCTGATGACTTTATTAGTCGATAAACGACAGCATCATCTGCAAACAACCGAAGACGGCTGCTCAAATTGTCTCCCAAATCATTTATATAGATAAGGAACAGCAAAGGGCCTATAACACTACCTTGGGAAACGCCTGAAATCACTTCTGTTTTACTCGATGACTTTCCGTCAATTACAACGAACTGTGACCTCTCTGACAGGAAAAGCATAGATCCAGTCATATAACTGAGACGATATTCCCTAAGCACGCAATTTCACTACGAGCCGCTTGTGTGATACAGTGTGAAAAGCCTTCCGGAAATCCAGAAATACGGAATCGATCTGAAATCCCTTGTCAATAGTACTCAGCACTTCATGTGCATAAAGAGCTAGTATTGTTTCACAGGAACGATGTTTTCTAAACCCATGTTGACTGCGTGTCAATAGACCGTTTTCTTCGAGGTAATTTATTACGTTCGAACACAATATATGTTCTAAAATCCTGCTGCATATCGACGTTAACGATATGGGCCTGTAATTTAGTGGATTACTCCTACTACCTTTCTTGAATATTGGTGTGAACTGTGCAACTTTCCAGTCTTTGGGTACGGATCTTTCGTCGAGCGAACGGTTGTATATGATTGTTAAATATGGAGCTAATGCAACAGCATACTCCGAAAGGAACCTAATTGGTACACAGTCTGGACCAGAAGACTTGCTTTTATTAAGTGATTTAAGTTGCTTCACTACTCCGAGGGTATTTACTTCTACGTTACTCATGTTGGCAGCTGTTATCGATTCGAATTCTGGAATATTTTCTTGGTCTTCTTTTGTGAAGGCATTTCGGAAGGCTGTGTTTAGTAACTCTGCTTTGGCAGCACTGTCTTCGTTAGTATCTCCATTGCTATCGCGCAGAGAAGGCACTAACTGTTTCTTGCTGCTAACATACTTCACATACGACCAGAATCGCTTTGGATTTTCTGCCAGGTTTCGAGACAAAGTTTCGTTGTGGGAACTGTTATAAGCATCTCGCATTGAAGTCCGCGCTAAATTCTGAGCTTCTGTAAAAGATCGCCAATCTTGGGGATTTTGCGTCTGTTTAAATTTGGCATGTTTGTTTCGTTGTTCCTGCAACAGTGTTCTAATCCGTTTTGTGTACCAAGGAGGATCAGCTCCATCGTTTTTAATTTATTTGGTATAAATCTCTCAATTGCTGCCGATACTATTTCTTTGAATTTAAGCTAAATCTGGTCTACACTTTTATTATTAATTTGGAATGAGTGGAGTTTGTCTCTCAGTAACGCGTCAAGTGAATTTTTACCTGCTTTTTTGAATAGGTATATTTTTCGCTTATTTTTCGAGGATTTGGGGATTACAATATTCAATCTTGCTACGACAGCCCTGTATTCACTAATCCCTGAATCGGTTTTGATGCTCGTTATTAACTCAGGATTATTTGTTGCTAAGAGGTCATGTGTGTTTTCACAACCGTTTACTGTTCGCATGGGCTCATGAACTAATTGCTCGCGATAATTTTCAGAGAATGCGTTTAGCACAATTTCGGATGATATTTTATGCGTACCTCCGGAATTAAACATGTATTTTCGCCAACATATCGAGGGTAAATTAAAGTCACCACCAACTATTATCGAATGATTCGGGTACGTGTTTGAAATCAAACACAAGTTTTCTTTGAACCTTTCAGCAACTGTATCATCTGAATTGGGAGGTCGGTAAAAGGGAAAAAACTAGTGGTAATTTCATTTCGTAATCAGTAGAAAAATTCTAGAGTCTGTAAAACGGTTCAGATACCTGCCGGCATTTCTACCAAACCATATGAAATAGGATGTACACGTAAAAATCAGCAGAAAGGGAGGCGATGGAGGACTGAGAATTATTGGGAGCTTTCTGAGTAAATTACATATTTGAAGCTAATGCGACCAATTTCTGAGTATGGGTCCAGCGACTAGAATCAATTCAGTAATCATCAAAAAGCGAATGTATTGAGAGTCGCGCTTGTTGTATGGCAGCACGAAAGTGTAACACAATTGCTCAATGAACTTAAAATGTCAATTTTTGGAGAAAAACCATTTTATTCAAGCAAAATCATGTTGGGTCAATTTAGAGGTCGATATTAGAACAACAAAATGCGACCATTCGAATGCCTCAACCGTATAATGCATGTAGGGAAATGACGATATAAGATACATCAAGCAAGGAAACATTTCACTGCGTGAGTTTCTTTTAATTAAATTTAACACTTCAAGTAATTTATTTCACGTGCGATAGTAATTACGCGCCCTTGCTATCTGCCAAGCGACGGGCGACGAAAGTTACTTTATGTATACTTGCAGCACGTCATGATCAGCACGGAAGTATGGAAATAACAGCACTTAATGGCGTATCTAATAAGGATGCAATACAACCATAGTGGTTATGGTCACAACTATCACCAATATGCAGTCGTATAAGTAAAACGAAAAAGGTACATAGGATGTGCTGGTTTACTACTAGCATACAGACACATTAAAACCTGTCAGCAAATACCTTGAAGTAAAAATTAACATGGACTGATCAATGTCTTAAAATAAATAGGATGAACGACTGTGAATTCATGAATGGAACAGTATTGTCTAAGAACTGCAGTAACAGTGAAAATGAGGTAGTCAGCTATCTGTTACACTTACGTACGTCATGTAAACACATTAGTGGAGTATAATTTACACTTCTAAGTGGGACGAGTTGAATTAAATTTCCCTTCGGGTCATCTAGATTTAGATTTTCCATGGCTTCTCTAAGGCTAATAACGAGATAGTTCCTTTAGAAAGGAATCGGGAGCTTAACCGCTAATCTTCCTTTTTCAAAAGGAAATCGAAGCCAGGTTTGATTCTCCCGCGGCACTGACGGGCATGAAATGTCACGTGTCAGTTTTCTGGTATACGCTGGAAACACAATGGAAAAGTTAATATTACTTGAATATAACTCAAATGGTCTTTTCAGTATTCTACATTTATTCTATGAAAACAAAATTATAGTTATAAATTATTAAATTATTGATATTTGTATGATTATGGAGACAGCACATTTAAACGAAAAAGTTGGAAAGAGAAGACTGAAACTTTTGTTAGTAGTCTCTACAGCCGCGTACTCAATGGCCTGAGTTTACCTGCTAGCCTTGTAAGATACAATTTTTTCCAGCGTAGTACCTGATTCAAGCCGGATAACCACTACGTCTCACTTAAGGCTGATTTATTAATAAGCAGTCATGCATGACCACGTCATTGCTCTTGCGGAGGGAAGGAATTTCATGACGCCGCAGTCTTGGCGGAGATATGACGCCCTTGAGCAAACTGCGTGACTGTGGGCAGAACGGTATCGAAGAACTGGAGACTAGAATAGGCGAATCATTCATGTGACCTTAGATGATAAGGTGGTGAACACATCACAGCAAAATCCATTTATGAACGCAGTGTAGCAGAGACACAATTGCATTTCCTAGTATCTGGATTAGATTCTGCGCTATATTCGGAAGTCTAGACTACAGTCGTCTAGGAGAAATTTCGTGATGATCATCGATTATACCACTAGCGTTTGCCGGAGGCAATAATATTCACATTTGATGTAAGGCAATATTTTCCGGCGGATCGGTATTTTACTCTTTAAGTGATGGTCTTGGACCAGTATAAACAGTAGGCCCAGTGACGTCCTGTAGCGATCCAAAATATATCCTATAACCATCTCACAATAGCCCAGTGTCTGTGACACTATGGAACTGCATGTCTTCACCTGGACACGAAATGTGTCATGGAGTTGGAGACTTCCTTGATGCTGGCTACTATTTGGGTCTTACGATGCTTCGCAATCCCTTAAGACCGATAACTTCTTCTTGAAGCAGTATCTATTTCCAGTCGGACTTGTCTTCAACAGATATGTGAATGATGATGCAGATGTTGCTGGACAGAACGAGACTCCTAAATTGCCCTTCAACTACTCCAGACCTCAATCCTATCGCAAACGTATGAGCGCAGTGGAAACGAGTAGTATGAAAAATAAATTGTCCTAAGTCCGTGCCAAGAACCCGAGATGGCATTTGGAACGTCACCAAAGCTGCGTGGGAGGAGGCGGCGGAAATTGGGCTATTTGCTGGTCACCACATAGACTCCCTTCCTCGCACGATGCAAATGGTAACTGAGGTCGAAGGCCTTTACCAGTGATATTAAGTAATGCAACATTTCGTGGTCGATTGAATGCCCAAAACATTTTAATAAGAACTATTATATCTTCATTGCGTTAAACATATTTAGTTGTGATGTAACAATTTCGTATAGTAACGCAAATATTTCTTCCACAGCAGGGCTTGTTCCAAACACTATCGTTGAAAGCGATTGTCCTATTTGCCATGTAGATTTTCATGAAGTTTTGGTCACAATTGTGAATGAAGTTGCGAATCTGATAAATGCACTCGACATCTGTAGCATCGATATAATCATATTCTTTGCAAGTCTGTGTTTTGAGACCAAAGATGTTATAGTAAGTCAGAGAGTAGCAGTGTGTTGTGTGTGTTGGACTGTCTGGCTATGTAGTTGGTTTGAAAAGGATGGAAGCTGGCGTGCCGTGTAGTGAAGGCAGCATTACTTAAGAAGGATCTTATACTAATGTATTTTGAGGAAAGAAACCGTGATTATATCAGTAGAAGAATGTTAAAAGGGGAAATTTAAAGGTAATTCAGTTTTTATATATATTTGTAACAGTGGAATTTCTTATTGTTGGAACTTTGCGTATGGTTGAAGATTACTGTAGAAGTATTATAATGCAACATATGGTTTTGTCTCATAATTGAAACAAGTATCAAAGGAAGTAATTATACACAGGAAAATCATTAAAATATTTTACTAACTTGTCTAGTTGTAAGAACTTTGTGAAAGGCTGTATTGTTGCTAGGGCTTCATGAAGCATAGTTATGCTTTTAGTCTTTGTTCTCATTTATCAGTCGTTGAGATTAGTCACCCATGCTCTTTTTTTTCTCGACTGCGAATGCTTACTCGCATTGCACATCGCCAATTGTTTACTAAGAAGCATTTTGTGAAAATTCGTAAGAGAACGAGTTGTATTCCACATCGGAAGTACGGTAAATGAAATTTGATTTTTGACAATCTCATAATTGTCTTAATAGCAACAGGTACCAGAATAGACGAGAGTTACGTGCACAGGGGAAAACCAATAAGTTTAATTACCATCAAAGTTAATGTCCATTGTAAGGCACAGTGTTTGTCAGGGTATATTTGTGAAAATAATATCAGTATCAGTTCTGAGCCTCAATATCAGTAACAGATTTCACTTAAGTGCTATCCTGTGAATTTTCAAACATTTTTATCAGATAGTCAGATATGTTAATATTTATGTTCATTTGCTGTGTAATTACAATGGCAGTTTTGGTACAGTGATTGTTTGCGATACTAAAGATAACGATTAATAATATTCTGGTACAACATTTTAATCTGTGTCATTTGTTTTTTAATCAAATAGCATAGGTAAATTTCATTGAAAACAGATTGCTTTCTCCCAGGCGAATTGTTTGATGTACTGGTTAGTCTGGACTTCACATCCTGTAGCGTGAGCTTCAGATACTTCCGTTCAAAATATAATTTTAACTCAGTTCTGTTGCCTTGCATTGAGATTTATTTATTTCGATATCAAAATATGTTTTATACATCGATCAGGTTATAACAAGAAACTTTCATCGTCGGGCAGTTACGTTCAAATCTGTCGACTAACGGACTGTCTCACCAAATCATAACGACAGCACGTCAATATCCAAGTATTTCTTTTCGTTTGTCCACCATTGACTTAGCCAAGTTTATAATGCTACACATATTAGGTGTCGGTTTCTTGTACTGAATGTCGACGAGAAGTAACTCTTCCAGGATATTGGCACAACTGCAAGCGTCCCTTTATGAGCAGAACTATACATACTACGAGGGGCGTTCAGAAAGTAAGCTCCGATCGGTCGCGAAATGGAAACGACTATGAAAATCCGATAAAGCTTTGCACAGATGTGTTGGGTAGTGTCTCTAGTATAACCCCAGTTAGCATCACGTCGCTCTTCTCATTTCTGAGCTCGCAGTGAGTGCGTAAAGATGTCTAGAAAATAGTGTCTGCCGCCAAGTACGAGGGCCTGGTGAGAAATTTCGCCTGAAGCTATGCAGCTAACATTACATAACTGTCGTGCTGTTTCGTCTTCAAGACAATTCTCAGCCGCATTCTGCAGGGGCAATGAAGATGCTCCTGCATCGTTTGCAAATGGAAATGTTAGATTACCCACAATACAGTCCGCAATTGTCTCCCCCTGAGTTTCATCTCTGGTCACATGAACCGCTGTCTTTGACGACAACATTTTGACACAGACAACGAGGTGTAGGCCAGCGTGGAGAATTGGCGGAAAGCACTGGCGGCTGCCTTCTATGATGAGGCTATTGAAAAGTTGGTACAACGCTATGACAAAAGTCTAAGTCAGAACGGCGACTACGTAGAGAAGTAGCTGAAAGGTGTAGCTAATTGTTACAAGTAAAACATTTCTGATGTTCACTGTAGTTTCAATTTGGCAATCAATCGGAGCTTACTTTCTGAACAGGCCTCGTATAATGTGATTTCGCTTCAATGTTCCACTGTGTGTAGATCAGATTCCAAACCAGGACTATTTATAATATAGCCTACAGATTGTTTTTGTAAAAAGACAATGTAAGATACACTGTACAATAACAAAGTGAAGGAAACTTTAAAACAGGAATACTCGAGTAAATCTGCTTCTGACCGACGCAGTCACAACACACCTCTCTTACACTTTCTGATAAAAAGTATCGGGAGAGCCCTATGTAATGCGGAACTGGCCAAAGGATAACTATAGTGAAGCCATCATACAACTGTTATTCAAGCAATAGTGAGGATTTTCAGCCCAGTCGTCAACAGTGTGATTATTGCGACATTTTCGGGACAACATTCTCCCCTTTTTTTATGCCATTAGGCCTCGTCACAACTTAAAAACAAGCTAGATACGTGCATCGTTAACTCGAACCATAAAACATCACAAGCCGGTGCATCCACGGTTCCCGAGATACAGTTGCAAACAATGGCAATAATCACACAATTGACAACTGGGCTGAATATCCTCAATACTGACCGCAAGATACCACGAGAGTAGATCCGCCAGTACATCTCTCTACATCTACATGACTAGTCTCCAGTTGACACTTAAGTGCCTAGTCGAGGGTTCATCGAACCACCTTCAAACAATTTCTCTACCGTTCCAGCGAAAAGCGCGCAGGAGAAATGAACACTTAAAACTTTCCGTGCGAGCTCTGACTTCTGTTATCACACTACGATGATCATTTTTCCTATGTAGGTGGGCGCCAACGGCGTATTCTCGCGTTCGGCGGAGAAAGTTCGTGAAAAGATCGCGGCAAGGAAAAAGTCTTTGTTTTAATGATAGCAACCCCAACTCAAGTGCCATATCAGTGATTCACCCTATTTCGAGATAATACGAAACGACCTTTGAACTTTTTCCAAGTCCTCCGTCAGCCTTATCTGGTAAGAATCCCATACTATGCAACAATACTCCAGAAGAGGACGGACGAGCGTAATGTAGGCAGTTGTTAACTCAAACCATAAAACATCACAAGCCGGTGCATCCACGATTCCCCAGTTACAGTTGCAAACAATGGCAGTAATCACACGATTCACAACTGGGTTGAATATCCTCAATCTGTTGCATCTTCTAAGTACTGTACCAATAAATCGCAATATCTGGTTTGCCTTCTCAACAACACTACCTTTGTGATCATTCTAATTTAAGTTCTTCGTATTGTAATCAAAATGGTTCAAATTGCTCTGAGCACTATGGGACTTACCACCTGAGCTCATCAGTCCCCTAGAGCTTAGAACTACTTAAACCTAACTAACCTAAGGACATCACACACATCCATGCCCGAGGCAAGATTCGAACCTGCAACCGTAGCGGTCCCGCGGTTCCAGATTGAAGCACCTAGAACCGCTCGGCCACAGTGGCCGTCGTATTGTAATCTCTAGATGTTTTAAGCTGAGTCGGCAGCCTTTATATTTGCTTAATTTATGGTGTAACCGAAATTTAAAGATTTTCCTTTTAGTACTCACACATTTCATTATTTAGAGTCAATTGCCACTTTTCGCACCTTACACATACCTTGTCTGAATCACACGGCCATTTCTTTCATTTTCTGGTGACTTTCCTAGACGATAAATGGCGACATCATCAACAAAAAATATAAGCTGGCTACTCAGATTGTCTCATAATCGTTTACATAGATTAGGAAGAACACGGAGCCATGGGGCCTATAACACTGCGGGGATTATTGTGTTGTCAGTAGAGAAGCAGTTACAGCAGAATGAGTCTGTACTAGTCACAGAATGTCACCTGAGTAACAAATTCGTCAGGGAGATTTCAACGCTAAATACAGACGAATATGAACACATTTTACAGCACTGTTCATACAGTAGCTGAACACTTCGAAATCTATGATTGTACGTATTAACGTGATAATGAACCCTGTCATGAAGCACCATGTGCGATGCAACGTTTCGTGAACAGTAACATTCCTGTATAGGACTGGCACGCCTATTGTCCCAACCTGAACCAAATGCAACATCTTTCGGATGAGTTAGCATTTCAACTTCACTTCGGACGCCAGCACCCAACATAACTACATTCTCTGGTTCGGGTCTTGAGAAAAAATGTGCTGCCACTCGTCCACAGACATTCAGACACGTCACTCAAACTGTCCCCGGCAGAGTTCAAGCCGTCATGAGGATAAAGTGGACACCCCATATTAACGTCCACTAGTAAGTGTTAGTATACTTTTCTTTAGACAATGCCAGCCTACGCTGAAGCGCCAAACAAGCTGGTACAGGCATGCGTATTCAAATACAGAGATATGTAAACAGGCAAAGCCTATATAAGACAAGTGTCTGGTGCAGTTGTTAGATCGGTTACTGCTGTTACAGTGGCAGGTTATCAAGATTTAAGTAAGTTTGGACGTCGTGTTATGACCGGGGCACTAACAGTGGGACACAGCATCTCCGAGGTAGCGATGAAGTGGGGATTTTCCCGTACGATCATTTCACGAGTGAACCGTGAATATCAGGAATCCGGTAAAACATCAAATCTCCAACATCGATGCGGCCGGAAAAAGATCCTGCAAGAATGGAACCAACGACGACTAAAGAGAATCGTTCAACGTGACAGAAGTGCAACTCTGCCGAAAATCGCTGCAGATTTCAATGCTGGGCCATCAGCTAGTCTCAGCGTGCTAACCATTCAACGGAACATCATCGATATGGGCTTTCGGAGCCGAAGGCCCACTCGTGTACCATTGATGACTGCGCGACACAAAGCTTTACTCTTCGTCTGGGCCCGTCAACACCGACATCGTACTATTAATGACTGGAATCACATTGTCTGGTCGTACGAGTTTCGTTTGAAATTGTAGAGAGTGGATGGACGTGTACGGATATGGAGACAACTTCATGAATCCATGGACCCTCCATGCCAGCAGCGGACTGTTCAAGATGGTGGAGGCTTTGTAATGGGGTGGGGCGTGTGCGGTTGGAGTGATATGGCACCCCTGATATGTCTAGATACGACTCTGACAAGTGACACGTACGTAAGCATCTGATCACCTGCATCCATTCATGTCCTTTGTACATTACGACGAACTTGGGCAGTTTCAGCAGGACAATGCGAGCCCCACACGTCCAGAATTGCTGCAGGAACACTCTTCTGAGTTTAAACGATTTCGCTGACCACCAAACTCCCCAGACAAGAACATTATTGAGCATATCTGGGATGCCTTTTAACGTGCTATTCAGAAGAGATCTCCACTCCCTCGTACTCTTACTGATTTCTGGACAGCCCTGACGATGCATGGCGTCAGTTCCCTCAGCACTATCTCAGACATTAGTCGAGACCATGCGACTTCGTGTTGCAACACTTCTGCGTGTTCGCAGGGGCCCTTCACCATTTTAGCCAGGTGTACCAGTTTCTTTGGTTCTTCAATACATATGATACAGGTATCGTAAAACTGAGCTAACTATTAGGAAGAATTTCTGCCTCCCACCATGCTTTTTGGAGTATACAGAAGGTTAAACCCGTGCAGTACAGAAAAACTAGCCTCCTTCTTCATTTTGACAGCCCTTACACCAACAGAAGAATGTTTTTGGAAATACTGTATTTACGTAATTAATGGGAGCGCGTTGTTCCGATAAAAAGCAGTTTATCTCAGCTACTATATAGGTTCCCGATAATCCCGCGGCTCCCACCCTCTCTGTCTCTCTCTCTCTCTCTCTCTGAGAGAAGTGAAAGTTAAGACACGGGACTCGTAACCTGAAGGAGCCGGATGCGAATCTCTATCTGGCCGTCTTGATTCAGGTTTCCCAGGTCTCCCTTTAATCAGCAGAGGAAACGGCAGGTTCCTCTCCCCATCCTTGTCCAACTGCGAAATGCTCCTACCTAATGACAGGACGTTCAACTCTAAACTTACTCCCTTCCTTCTGAAGAGAAGCAGTGTTACTAAAGGTATGGGCTTCCTCTGTAATTAGTTTCATCCTGTTTGAAAGAGCAAAGGACCATCTCTACCAATGTTCTTATCGACACTCTCTGAACTCGTAAGCTGCGAAAAATAACACGGGCTCATAACAAATCATAACTATAACGTTCCCTAGCGGTTTAAAGCGAATCTATAGGTCGAAGAATATGAAGCTGTTATACCGAATAAATACGTGAGAAGAGACTTGCGCGTCGAGATGCGATATTCATTAGGTGATAAATTAGAATCACTCTGAAAATTACGATATGTTAACCCTGTTGCCCTAGGCTGCATGGCGCCAGCCCCGAGACGAGTGAAACCTGCAGCTGTGGTAATGCCAGAGCTGGCAGAACACAATTCACGCATGTGTTGCCTGCAGAGGGGGGCGCATCACACGGAGATGGCCTACACAATCAAGAAGTAAATTACGTTTTGAAGCGAATAATTATAGTAGCGTCATTAGCTACTTCTTGCACCGAGAGTGAATTTCCACGTAACAAAGGGAACGCTTACGTTAATTTCACGCAATGACGCGTGAAAATGAACCATGCTGGAACAATAAGTACGGCATCTTATTCTCCTCACGTATCATGTGCGGGAGTGGAAAGAGCAGCAATACGGGCATGTAATTAAACGAGGTTTGCAAATCGAACCCAACTTATGGCAGCAATCTTTGTCGTTCTGTGTTACGTCTGTGTAAACAGCATTCATAAGCTTCCATTCCTTCTCTATCTCTATACGGCTCTTGCATCTAATCATCCCCATCTCTCTCTCTCTCTCTCTCTCTCTCTCTCTCTCTCTCTCTTTCCCGCCCCCCCTCTCTCTCTCTCCCTCTCTCTCTCTCTCTCTCTCTCTCTCTGTCTCTCGGTCTGTCTATATCTTAGACATCCAACTATCCACCCACACCCACACACATACACACACACACACACACAGACACCCACACCCACACCCACACACCCACACACACCCACACAAGGTCAAGCAGTGGTTAGAAACTTGTAAGACTGGGGCTCAAATCCCAGTCTATTCATCCTGGTTTAACTTGCCGCAGATGCTCAGTTCAGTGGCAAGCATATGTCCATCTAGCGTAAAATCCACGCTTCCTTTAGTTTGAAGTGTGCCGTGACCATCTAGCAAATAAAGGGTTTAACTGTTAGCGAGTTGGACTGTACTGCGGGGCTGCATATAACAAAGCATTGCATCCAGTAACCCACCTTGTTCAGAAGGTGCCCGTTTATACTAGCAACATAAAAAACTCGGAACTGCATAACTAGCTCTATTTGGGGTTTCTGATCCTCACTCTGATCCATACATTTACATAAATTACTCCAGCAATTCTTTATATAGGATTAGTCCAATTATTGCGCAATTATTGTCGTACGAAAGATAATAATACAAAGTAACTCGAAAATATAACCTATTCGTATCGAGGATGCTGGCATCTAACGCGTCACTGTCAACAAACTGTCTAAAAGTTCACTTACGTCAAAAGGGATCATTCGGATATGTGACTATGGCACTTAACAACTTAATAATTACTGTTTCTATGGAAAATTTTACGGCCTGATAAATCTGTTATTGTATATTACTCATTTCGCTCTTTCGTGTGTTTTCTGTACTACAAATGTACTTATAATGATCATTCAAACTATATTGCAAGCAAGCAATTCCCTTTATGGAATAATCCATGTCCAACCCAGAAATTGTTAAAACCTTCAGTATTTGAACAGTTTTCAAACGGTTTTCCATTTCTTTGTCACCCGCTCCTTACCCTACTTCTCCCCTTAACAGCGCCCGCTTTAATTTTCAATGACCAGGGTCTTTAATGTTCATATACTTCTGATTAACTGACGAAAAGTGTGTGCTGCGGACAATTTTGTCCCAATTCCAGTTTAATGCCTGATACGAGAAACTTACTTACCATAAGCACGATTTCTTTTATTCTGTTCTACTTTTAACTTATCCCCCTCCGTAGTTGAGTGGCCCGTTCGGCTCACTGTCATACGGAGGACCCTGGTTCGATTCTCGGTAGCGGCAGGGATTTTTCCTTTGTGGGAAAAATGCAACGGAGCCAATGCCAGTTGAGGAGGTGCTTAACCAGATAGTAGCAGCTCCAGGTCAAGGAAACTGTCAACGGTCAGGGGAGCGGTTTGCTAGCCCTTTACCCCTCCACATCTCATCCTATAATGCCATTGGCAGAGGATGATTTCTTAAGTATTCCTACTGTTCCCTTCCCCACATTTATTGTTAGTAAAGCTACTAACGTGACTGATTCTCGTTCATTGGCCATGCTTGGACAAAAATTGTTTCGAATGTATTGTGCCTAGTTTTTTTTCACATCAGATAACTTTCGGATAGCGAAAGGTACTTACAATCTCATTATGAATTAGAGACCAACTTATTCGCAACTTCATTAATGACACAGTTAATGATATCAATTAAAAAAAGGTAGAAATATAGTATTTATTATTTCAGAAAAGCAGATTTAAATGGAAAAAATTCAGTCATATTAACTCTTTTTGTATGTGTGACAAACAATTACTCAACTAAAATTCTTTGCATTAGGGGTTTTGGTATTGTTGTTGCACCTGTTTGAATAGTGTGCCCACGGAAATTTACTTATACACTTTTTATGTAACATACAGGGTGACAATCTTTGAACTATATGAAATAAAATCGTCATAAATTTTGAACGGTTTGCGTTATCACGTTCAAACTGCACGGTTGGCGCTGGGCATTATGGGAAATTGTATGCGCATGCGCACGCGTCATGTTGTTGTCGGCCATTTGCACGTGAAAATGTCACGATAAAACGTGTCTGAGCACAGATCGCTTGTGAAGGTCTACTATGCGAGCAATAACAGCCCAACTGCGGCTCAAAGGAAGTTTGCGACCGAGTTCAAGATGAAGACAGCCGGCCCAAGTGTGCTAACTATCAAGAATTTGATTCGCAAGTTTGAGAGAACGGGCAGTGTTCGTGATGACAGTGTTGAAGTGTCGGTCGTCCAGGCTGGATGAAAACGACTGAAAACATCGAGAACGCACGCGCTGTGTTTCAAACCAGTCTCAGGTAATCGATCAGACTAGTTGCACAACAGGTGCGAATCAGCTGGGAGACACTGTGCCCAATTGTTGTTGAAGACCTGCATCTCTTCCCATACAAAATTCAAACCCATAAGCTGCTAAGCCACAGGGCCATAGAACGGTGGTTGTGTTTCGCCAACACTATTGTCCAGAGAACTGACAAACAGGACCTTGATGTAAATATGGTTTGGTTTAGTGACGGAGGTCACTTTCGTTTGGATAGGTTCGTCAATAAGCCAGACTGGCGAATTTGGGGGACCGAGAGCCCGTGATGGAGAAATCTCTTCATACTCAACGGGTGACTGTGTGGTGTGCATGTACAGTCACCAAATAATCATTATTTCTTGATGCACGGTCACTACTGAACGGTATGTGAAGGTTTTGGAAGACGCTTTCATCCCCATTATCCAAAGTGACCCTGATTTCGACAAGATGTGGTTCATGCAAGACGGAGCTCGACCCCATTGAAGCATGAGAGTGTTGGATGTCCGGCAGGAGCACTTTGGGGACCGTATTTTGTCTCTATGGTACCCCGAACCCACTGGCATGGGCCTCGATTGGCCGCCATATTCTCCGGATCTCAACATATGCGACTACTTTTTGTGGGGCTATGTTAAAGACAAGGTGTACAGCAATAACTCCAAAACCAATGCTGAGCTGAAAACAGCGATTCAGGAGGCCATTTACAGCGTCAATGATCCGACACTTCAGGGGGTCATACAGGATTTCGCTGTACGTCTGCGCCAAATCAGCGCCAATGATGGCAGGTACGTAAATCCGAATGTCTGTAGTGACGTTTACATGTTGAATAAAGTTTGTGCATGTCGTAGTTTGTAACTAATTTTCGTTTTTTTTTCATACAGTTCAATTATTGTTGCTCTGTATTTCTGGCGCTGGAAATTTGAAATGTATTCACAGTATTCCTCGTCTATTAAGTTGTTTACCCTAGTCACATTACGCCCAAAAAGAAAATAGAATGAACAATCGTAAGCACGGACTTAAAAGTGTGTAAGACTCTAGGCAACACCCTAGATGACTGCAATGTGTGGTGAATGAGCCGTTCTTGAGAAACACAGGAACTGCCAATATGTCGTTTTGGATGTGGAGAGATGTTTAACGCTTCTGTTAATAGAACGCAGTATATCCCACAGTCGAGTGCTTTCAGTATTGAAACTTGAGGCGTGAGAGGTGACTGGATGAAATTTAAAATGTAAAAATTATATGTTCCATTAATATTGGTGACCTATGGCATATCTGAGGACAGATATTTTTAGGCCTGTGTTAGCCGCGCGGGATTAGCCGAGCGGTCCCGCGGAGGTTCGAGTCCTTCCTCGGGCATGGATGTGTGTGTTTGTCCTTAGGATAATTTAGGTTAAGTAGTGTGTAAGCTTAGGGACTGATGACCTTAGCAATTAAGTCCCATAAGATTTCACACACATTTGAACATTTTTGAACAAGGCCTGTGTTGCTGTATAGACGAAGAAAGAAAAACAGTGTTGGGTAATCTGGACTATGTACTACATGTAACCGGAATTGTTGTCTTTAAGAAGCAACGTGTGAGTGTCGGTAATATTTATGAACCATGTCTAAGATACGGGTGTAGTCTTTCTTTTGACCAATTGTGTCTGTGCAGCAAATTCAAGTCGTACCAGAAAATAAATAGAACAAGTATCCAGAGCTACATTTCATCGATGTTCATGATGTGCAAAAGTCTCTCAGTTTATAAAAAATGTTTCTCTACAAAGGCGACAGAACACGAAACATACTGTTCAAAGTTCCCCATCATAAATTCATCGCATTGCTTGACAAGTGCGGCTCCTTAATATTACATCACGGTGTGTGCGCTATGAACTACTTTGATACTCAATATTTACTGTCAGGAATGAATTCAAGTCTTTAAATATTACATCCTATCATCCGATAACCAGTCTACTATGGTACGTTACACAATTTCTTTATGTCCTGAAGAACTCCTTAAGAAACGGCAAAACACTATTCATTTGAGACCTAGCCGACGATGTGCTACACTCTAAATTTTAAATCTCTAATTTCTTTTTTAATGTGTTTTTCTTTCGATTTTCATATAATTCGGTTTCTCATGAAAGTACTGCAAGACGAGGAACTAACGGTCTGGGTCACAAGAAATATCATTTACACGTTCTGGATTGGTGTTCAAAAAAATGGCTCTCAGCACTATGGGACTTAACATCTGAGGTCATCAGTCCCCTAGAACTCAGAACTACTTAAACCTAACCAACCTAAGGACATCACACACAGCCATGCCCGAGGCAGTATTCGAACTTGCGACCGTAGCAGTCGCGCGGTTCCGGAATGAAGTGCCTAGAACCGCTCGGCCACCACGGCCGGCTGGATTGGTGTTGCTGTTGTGTTTGTGATGAATGAAAAATTATAATTTAGCTTTTAATAGCCTCTTCTGAGGACAGGAAAGTACGTTCTATGGAATTTTCATTCTAAAATAGATGAAATCGAATTAAAAATATTCTTTAGGGAAGTTATTCATAAGTTAATCGAAAGAAAGCCGCAAGATATGTGAAGGCCAAACAACAAACGGCCAGTGTCATATTACGTGTGACATTGGATAAAGAGTGTAGACTCATACGCTCCGTTTGAGAGGATCGTTAAAGCGATTTGATGGCATGCAATACAGTTCTATGGTCCACCATATTGTACTTCGGGCTTAGTGCAACGATGCTCTTTGATGAATCATAAACTATGATTAGAAAGAACACTTAACTGTGATGGAACGGCGACATAACGAATCTCCATTCAGCCGTTCTAAAAAGTTTGCATAAAACGTATATGTGCGTCGTCACTGCATTTAAAGTTGCACAGATTTTTATTTTTTCTCCTGTTTAAATGTACATACCTCATTAAAAATTCTCTCATTGCTGGCTACGCACACGTTTAATTACACTAACTACGAAATGTTAAATATATTTCCTACAGACATATTCTTTCAGGAAGTATTTTATAGAAAGGACCCAAATAGGTAGTTACAAATTTTTAGTTATAGTTAACTGCAGCCTACTGCCACGAATTTATTTTTTATCGTGCCAAATAATAGAAAATAGAGATTCATCCTTGAGAAAATTTTGATCTATGTTTTACACGACTAACAAGTATCTGAAAGCCGATAAGAATATGATCTAGAATCTCATACTGCTTTTACAAAGATGAAAAATGTTTGATAAAAGACACAAAATAACAACTGGGTCACATTGTGTGTGGGATTGGCTAGCCTTATCGTCTCATTTCAAGTTTTACAAACAATATACAAATAATAGCTCTTAATAGCGACAGAAGTAAAAATACTAAATTAAAAATTGCACAAGAGAAAGACCAAGAGAGGAATTTGTCACATGGCGTTGACTGCTTCACAATAAAAAAAACGTTGTTGAGACAAATGTAGTGATCAGTGACACTACTGTTGAAGAACTGGTACACAAGTTACGAGGACGATACCATAGAAAGAAATCTATTGACATGTGCTGTCGTTAGTCAAAGGAGCAAACTGAAAACAGGAAAGACAGCAAAACAAAAATTTACGAAATAATGGCAGTACCGAGTCTAGCATATGGCAGTGACATATGGATTTAATCGATAAATGAAGAGCGAAATCCGAAAAGGAGAAATGACATTCTGAGAAAAGTGAAACTACACTATAAGCTGTATAAGGTAAGAGAAGGTTCACAATTGATACTGCTAAGGTTGAGAGAAAAATACACGAAAACAGAAAGAATTTACAGAACAAAACTAACACGGATGACGCTGAACTGGAAAAGACAGTGTATGTCTAGAGTCTAAAATGATAGGATCGGGTATGGAGACTTTGGGAAAGATGGAAGTAACATTTCGGATGGAGCTGAAGAACAATTTTAGACTATAAGGAGCATACTTTTAGCTATATTTCCATGCAGTTTCTCTACTGCGTTCAGTTTACCGTAGTAATAATATTGTTACGAAAAGGGAAAACCATCAACGATTCGGTGAAATGTAGACAAGTAGATCATTTAAAAAAAAGGCACGTAAGTCTGGGCTCCCTGTCCTGACAGCGACGAAGTCTTTTATAAATGCAGCACAAGTTTGCGCTGGGTTACGATGGGGCAGAAGGAATCATTTCATAATTAGCCTAGAACCCTTTGGATATACCAAGGGGAACTTAGACCAGTATAATCTGACAGCGATTTGGAATCCACTACTTCTGAAATACGTATCAAGTAAATTAACTCGAGCGTCAACTCGCTCGTTTTAATATTTATTCAGGGTGGTTTTGTTAAATGGAGACAAACTGCAGGAAACCATCCCTAAGAGGATAAAGAGTAAAAAAAGTCATATCGATATACGGCCGGAAATGCGTTCCAACGGAGGTACACCTACGTGTAGCTGGAGATGAAATACACGCTAAGAAAAGAAGACAAACAAATGATTACAATTTCAGAATAATGGGCTGATTTATTCAAGAGAAAGAGTTTCCCGAACAGAGCAAGTGAATAACTCGTTGGTCCACCTCTAGCCATTGTGCAAGCAGTTATTCGGTTTACCACTGAATGACAGAGTTGTTCGTTGTCCTCTGGAGGGACATCGTGCCAAATTATATCAAAGTGGCATGTTAGATCGTCAAAACCACGGAGACGGTTGGAGGGCCCTGGCCGTAATGCTCCAATCGTTCTCAATTCGGGACAGATCTGACGACCTTGTTGGACACTACAGTGTTCGGCAAGCACGAAGACAAACTGCAGAAATTCTGCCGTATGTGTGTGGGTATTATCTTGCTGTAACGTAAGGCAGGATGGCTTGCCATGTAGGGCAACAAACTGGGGCTTAGCATATCGTCGAAGAACCGCCGTGCTCCAAGGGTGCAGCGGATGACAACCAAAGGGGTCCGTTTATGAAATGCATTGGCAGCCCAGACCAGCACTCCTGGTTGTTGGACCGTGTGGTGGGAGACGGTCAGACCCCTGTCCAAGGTGTCTTCAGACACGTCTTCGCTGACTGTCCAATGTGTCTTCAGACACGTCTTCGCTGACCGTCTGGGTAAGTTCGAAGCGGCATTCATCACTGAAACCAACTCTACGCTAGTCAATGAGATTCCAGTCCAAAGACATGTGTGGAGACGCACCGGACAGCGCTGGGAACCGGTAGTGATGGTCTGGAGAGTCATTTCTTTTCTCAGGAGGACCACTTTATTGTCATCCGCGGCACCCTTACATCATAACGGTACGCCGATGATATTCTCCGCCCCGTTTTGTTGCCCTTCACGGCAAGCCATCCCGAGATTACATTTCAATCTTCTTGTGCTTGTCTTCGTGCTTGCCAAATCCTACTTTGGCCAGCAAGTTCGTCGGATCTCTCCCCAATTAAGAATGTTCGTAACATTATGCGTAGGACCCTCCAACCATCTCGTTATTTTGACGATCTAGTGCTCCAACTGGACAGAATTTTGCATGATATTCCTCAGGATAACATCCAACAACTCTATCAAGCAATGCCAATCCGAATAATTGCTTGCATAAATGCCAGAGGTGGATCAACCTGTTACTGGCTTGTTCAACTTTGGAGAGTATCTTTGACAGCGACCCCGGCATCAGTACCAGGTAGCTCGAACGTTAGCACAGGGTAAGCCAGACGACTGTGTGTGTGGCCGGCCGATGTGGCCGAGCGGTTCTAGGCTCTTCAGTCTGGAACCGTGCGACCGCTACGGTCGCAGGTTCGAACCCTGCCTCGGGCATGGATGTGTGTGATGTCCTTAGGTTAGTTAGGTTTAAGTAGTTCTAAGTTCTAGGGGACTGATGACCTCAGATGTTAAGTCTGATAGTGCTCAGAACCATTTTTGATTGTGTGTGTCATTCTCCACAACAACTGTGACTATCTGTATCACATACAACGCGTGCAGGCCTTATTAACTACGGAATCGCTTCCGCGCCGGTGGTTTTGTCGCTAGTTCGTTGCATAAGCCACCACAGTGTTGAGATTTCTGTCATACATCCTATTCACAGATGAGACTACCCTTACAAGAGGCGGTATGGTCAACCTTTGCAACACCCACTCGTGGGTTACAGAGAAATGTACAATTCTAATTCTTGATGGAGTTCATAACTTTTCTACTTACGATACGCCATAGACGAGAAGTACGAAATCGAGTACCCACACATTTCTGAAAAACGATACTTACTTCGTGATGTCTTAATAGTAATTCTTTTGTACGACAAATTTGGATACGGGAACTAGTTGAAACCTGACCGAAGAAGCGTCTGAAGCGATTCAATACTTTCAGTATCTACTGGCACGAGAGAAATTAAGGGATAAATGTTCATAGCCCAGCTCAGTAGCCCTCATTTATATTTTCCGAGATTTCCCTGAAGTAACTCCAGGTGATCCCCGGGATGGGCGATTCAACCAGATTCTGTCTTCATTTCTGAGATGAATGCTTCCTTTTCAAAGACTAGGAAATCGACGGAACGTTAATCTTCGAGACAACGTAAAATCCAGCTGAAAAAAGATGAAGTTCTCAGTAGTCAAGAAGGGAATTAATTTTCGGAGAAAAACGAACAAAAATAAGAAGAAGGCACTTGCAGTTCAACGTCCAGTCAATTCGAAGTTGTTAGCACGGGAGGTGAAGTGCAGCTTAGAGAATCGGCTATAGAAATGTTACAGCAACCATTGATATTGTTTAGGGAAACCAAGAATAAAGTTTCGTCAGCATGTTATGATGGCATCCTCCCGAGTACGAGTGATGTGTTGAAGCCACTGTTGTTATTTGCAAGTGCCGATTATAAAATGCTTTGCCTCGAAGAGTGTGTATAAACATGAAAAAAAAAGAATAAAAATCAAATGCGACAGATGTAACGAAAGGCAAGTCATCATTCACAGGACGCATGGTTAATACGATTTTAATAGGCAACCACAAATTCTAAAGAAAAGTCATCCGTGTGTATAGTGCATCATGTTACTGACGCAAAGGAAACATCAGGAGTTGGTAAGCTTGATCTATATCAGAAAATCACAATGTACAGTTTCTTAGAAACGAACTACTTTTATGCACAGGACTGGAAGGAAAACTAACCTGTGTTCACAGCAGGCATGTTCATAAAGATACTACTATATTACGACGACTATGACAGTATTGTTATCGAGCGCGATAGTAGCTGTTTAGGAATATCGACTAATGATCAGATAGTTGTGATTTTAAATTCTCGTTTCATACTGATCAGAGTTTTCAGTGATTTGTTATGCCATTTCAGACGAATGCCGGGGTGTTACCGATTTCCCCCCATCATCATTAACTAGGTAATCCCGATCACCGGCCCGCATCTCGTGGTCGTGCGGTAGCGTTCTCGCTTCCCACGCCCGGGTTCCCGGGTTCGATTCCCGGCGGGGTCAGGGATTTTCTCTGCCTCGTGATGGCTGGGTGTTGTGAGCTGTCCTTAGGTTAGTTAGGTTTAAGTAGTTCTAAGTTCTAGGGGACTTATGACCACAGCAGTTGAGTCCCATAGTGCTCAGAGCCATTTGAACCCGATCACCGTACCTAATGTAACCAACGTCTAGCAAACTCTCTTTATATAAATCATTAAAAATGAGAAAAGTAAAATTTAAAATTTACTACATAATGAAAAAATTATAAGCTGTAGGAAAGTATTGCGTACTTATCAGGAGAGACAATACTAGCGGGACACCAGACGCGATATAGAGGATCAGTGTAAAATCTGAATCAGAGTAGACAGCGTTGGGTAATAGCCCTTCCCACGAAATATTAGATATCGAAATATACAGGGTGATTCAAAAAGAATACCACAACTTTAAAAATGTGTATTTAATGAAAGAAACATAATATAACCTTCTGTTATACATCATTACAAAGAATATTTAAAAAGGTTTTTTTTTTCACTCAAAAACAAGTTCAGAGATATTCAATATGGCCCCCTCCAGACACACGAGCAATATCAACCCGATACTCCAATTCGTTCCACACTCTCTGTAGCATATCAGGCGTAACAGTTTGGATAGCTGCTGTTATTTCTCGTTTCAAATCATCAATGGTGGCTGGGAGAGGTGGCCGAAACACCATATCCTTAACATACCCCCATAAGAAAAAATCGCAGGGGGTAAGATCAGGGCTTCTTGGAGGCCAGTGATGAAGTGCTCTGTCACGGGCTGCCTGGCGGCCGATCCATCGCCTCGGGTAGTTGACAGTGCTTGAACAAATTTCAGACGATAAGGTTTCATAACTAACCTTTTTCGTAGGACTCTCCATACAGTTGATTGTGGAATTTGCAGCTCTCTGCTAGGTCTGCGAGTCGATTTTCCTGGGCTGCGAACAAATGCTTGCTGGATGCGTGCTACATTTTCATCACTTGTTCTCGGCCGTCCAGAACTTTTCCCTTTGCACAAACACCCATTCTCTGTAAACTGTTTATACCAACGTTTAATACACCACCTATCAGGAGGTTTAACACCATACTTCGTTCGAAATGCACGCTGAACAACTGTCGTCGATTCACTTCTGCCGTACTCAATAACACAAAAAGCTTTCTGTTGAGCGGTCGCCATCTTAGCATCAACTGACGCTGACGCCTAGTCAACAGCGCCTCAAGTGAACAAATGTACAACTAAATGAAACTTTATAGCTCCCTTAATTCGCCGACAGATAGTGCTTAGCTCTGCCTTTTGTCGTTGCAGAGTTTTAAATTCCTAAAGTTGTGGTATTCTTTTTGAATCACCCTGTAGATCTCGAAAAATTAGACGTTCGATATACACTGGAGAGCCAAAGAAACTGGTACACCTGCCTAATACCGTCTAGGACCCCCGCGAGCACACAGAGTGCCGCAACACGACGTGACATTGACTCGACTAATGTCTGAAGTACTGCTGGAGGGAAGTGACACCGTGCATCCTGCAGGGCTGTCCATAAATTCGTAAGAGTAAGAGGGGGTGGAGACCTCTTCTGAAATGGACGTTGCAAGGCATCCCAAATATGCCCAATAATGTTGATTCCTGGGGAGTTTGGCGGCCAGCGGAAGTTTTTAAACTCAGAAGAGTGTCCTGGAGCCACTCTGTAGCAATTCTAGAAGTTTTGGATGTCGCATTGCCCTGCTGTAACTGCTCAAGTCTGTCGGAATGCACAATGGACGTGAATGGATGCAGGTGACCAGGCAGGATGGTTACGTACATGTCACTCGTCAGAGTCGTATCTAGACGTGTAAGGCGTCCAATATCACTCCAACAGCACACCCGCACACCATTACAGAGCCTCCACCAACTTGAACAGTCCCCTGCTGACATGCAGGATCCATGGGTTCATAAGCTTGTCTCCATATCTGTACCCGTCCATCCACTCGATACTGTTTGAAACAAGACTTGTTCGATCAGGCAACATGTTTCCATTCATCAACAATCCAACGTCGGTATTGACGGGCCCACGTGAGGCGTAAAGCTTTGTGTCGTGCAGACATCAAGGGTATACGAGTTGGCCTTCGGCTCCGAAAGCCCATATCGATGATGTTTCTTTGAATGGTTTGCACGCTAACACTTGTTGATGGCCCAGCACTGAAATGTTCAGAAATTTGCGGAAGGATTACACTTCTTTCACGCTGAACGATTCTCTTCAGTCGTCGTTGGTCCCGTTCTTGGAGGATCCTTTCCCGGCGGAGCGCTGTCGGAGATTTGATGTTTTACCGGATTCCTGATATTCATGGTACATTCGTGAAATAGTCGTAAGGAAAAATCCCCATTTCTTCGCTATCTCAGAGATGCGGTGTCTCATCGCTCGTACGCTGACTATAACATCACGTTCAAACTCACTTAAATCTTGATAACCTGCCATTGTAGCAGCTGTAACCGATCTAACAACTGCGCCAGACACTTATTTTCTTGTATAGGGGGGAACGGTTAGAAACGTTGAACCCCAGATACGAACCCAGGCTCCTTGCTTGGAGGGGGACATTCCAGACCTTCTATAAGAAAGTAAAATAAACTAAAATATAAATAAAAAAGTAAAAAAGTGCTTGGTAATACCAGGATCTAAGTCATGTCTTCAAAGTTGCAGACATTGTGACTGCACAGATACGGACACGGCATACATATAACAGTGTAATGGTGAAAATAATATTCACCGCAAGAACTGAGCGACTTTCACACCATCCGCGGTATGTAAGCTTCTGTAACATACTGACGACTGTTTGAGATATTCAATCACATAGCTATTTTATAAACATAGGTTCGTTTCTGTCGCGACTAACGATTATCCTTCGAGATTTTTCATACCAACGAGAAAGATAATGACTATCGCAAGAATCATACAGGTATGGTCGAGAAACGCAGTGTCCGAACTTAACATGATACATTAGGGCATTACTAGGTACCTAGAAGATATAGAAGTTTCATTTCTGGTGTAACAATTTGTGCCTCAGCTGACCTCACCGTAATCAGCTCTGTCGCGTTCTATATCTGGCACAAATGAAACTGTACAACTAACATTAAAAGCACCCAGTGAATCTCTCGACTGCCTTAATACTTGGCCCTTCATTTCAGATAGCGCAGGTTGCAAGATGCTCTTAAAAATAACTGCTCGTTTGCTAGGTAACGTTTTCTTAATTTTCCAGCCAACCGCATATCAGATATGCGACGAGAAATGTGATGCAGCTTCCATGTAATGGAAGAAACAAAGCTTTAAGTATTTGCACAAAGTGAACAGCAACTTCATTTTAAGCCTTACCAAGCAGACGAATTCCTCGAAGGAGAACTTAGCGCGATAACTGTCATCTGTCAGCAGGGGACCGCGCCTTGCGTGCCTGTTGTAATAATCACATCACACAATGCTACGGCCGCGTGGCTCGCTATCACTTTCTACGGAACGAAATTGTTCAACATGTTTCTTTCTTGTCCTCTCTGTTACCAGTAAATATCTACATAACTCCTCATTCATCTCTCTCCTCTTTCCTTTCTCCTGTTGGCACACAGAGGCAAACGCAGAGATTGAAAGACAGACAATAGAATGGCACGTACACTTCGAAAGCGAATAGATTATGTTTCACTTTACCAACGATGATGTAATAAAAATGCGGAAACTTACAAAGTTTTCTTTCTCTTCTGTCTTTGGATTGTATTAAGTACGCTGTTCGTTACGTACACTTGTGGTTTGGAAATCCCTGAGAATGAGGAATATGTGATAAAAATATAAATACGAGTACTTAACTTATGTTTATAACAGAACTGATACTCTAATGTTTCTTTCTCAGGTAACAGTTCAAACGGTCTTCAAAGATGTGGAATAAGTAAAAAAAGTAATCATATTTAAAATCCTAAATTAATACAGAACTTATCACAAATAACTGAAGATGTACGAGGTGGATATGCATAAGGTAATTTCTAGGCTGTTATATGAGAGCAGCGTCAAAGAAACTTTTGTTTGTATATTTTTTCATTCAAACTAATCTGATTAGGGCCAGCACGTTCTCTCTCACATCGGACCAGTGTTTCGCACGTACTATACCTTACTTACATTATAATTAACCTGAGAAATAACAATTTTTAATGACAAAGAGTATTAAAATCAGAGTTTCTACAGAATATTAACAGTTTACAGACATACTTACACAGATCGCATTACTGTGCCAAAGCTTATAGTTAAGTGATATAGTTAAGAACACATGCGTCAACTCTATCTGCTAAGAAACTCATTAACACGGTAGAAATACACTCCTGGAAATGGAAAAAAGAACACATTGACACCGGTGTGTCAGACCCACCATACTTGCTCCGGACACTGCGAGAGGGCTGTACAAGCAATGATCACACGCATGGCACAACGGACACACCAGGAGCCGCGGTGTTGGCCGTCGAATGGCGCTAGCTGCGCAGCATTTGTGCACCGCCGCCGTCAGTGTCAGTCAGTTTGCCGTGGCATACGGAGCTCCATCGCAGTCTTTAACACTGGTAGCATGCCGCGACAGCGTGGACGTGAACCGTATGTGCAGTTGACGGACTTTGAGCGAGGGCGTATAGTGGGCATGCGGGAGGCCGGGTGGACGTACCGCCGAATTGCTCAACACGTGGGGCGTGAGGTCTCCACAGTACATCGATGTTGTCGCCAGTGGTCGGCGGAAGGTGCACGTGCCCGTCGACCTGGGACCGGACCGCAGCGACGCACGGATGCACGCCAAGACCGTAGGATCCTACGCAGTGCCGTAGGGGACCGCACCGCCACTTCCCAGCAAGTTAGGGACACTGTTGCTCCTGGGGTATCGGCGAGGACCATTCGCAACCGTCTCCATGAAGCTGGGCTACGGTCCCGCACACCGTTAGGCCGTCTTCCGCTCACGCCCCAACATCGTGCAGCCCGCCTCCAGTGGTGTCGCGACAGGCGTGAATGGAGGGACGAATGGAGACGTGTCGTCTTCAGCGATGAGAGTCGCTTCTGCCTTGGTGCCAATGATGGTCGTATGCGTGTTTGGCGCCGTGCAGGTGAGCGCCACAATCAGGACTGCATACGACCGAGGCACACAGGGCCAACACCCGGCATCATGGTGTGGGGAGCGATCTCCTACACTCGCCGTACACCACTGGTGATCGTCGAGGGGACACTGAATAGTGCACGGTACATCCAAACCGTCATCGAACCCCTCGTTCTACCATTCCTAGACGGCAAGGGAACTTGCTGTTCCAACAGGACAATGCACGTCCGCATGTATCCCGTGCCACCCAACGTGCTCTAGAAGGTGTAAGTCAACTACCCTGGCCAGCAAGATCTCCGGATCTGTCCCCCATTGAGCATGTTTGGGACTGGATGAAGCGTCGTCTCACGCGGTCTGCACGTCCAGCACGAACGCTGGTCCAACTGAGGCGCCAGGTGGAAATGGCATGGCAAGCCGTTCCACAGGACTACATCCAGCATCTCCACGATCGTCTCCATGGGAGAATAGCAGCCTGCATTGCTGCGAAAGGTGGATATACACTGTACTAGTGCCGACATTGTGCATGCTCTGTTGCCTGTGTCTATGTGCCTGTGGTTCTGTCAGTGTGATCATGTGATGTATCTGACCCCAGGAATGTGTCAATAAAGTTTCCCCTTCCTGGGACAATGAATTCACGGTGTTCTTATTTCAATTTCCAGGAGTGTAGTTGGCTAGCATTAAATCCTTCAAGATCTTTCTGCAACGCTTTTCTCGAGCAAAGTAAGTAGCGTTCAGTGGTCATGTAGGTCGTACTTGTAAAAGGGAGTTCTATTATCTACCACAAACCTCTTTAAGGACTGAATATATTAAGTATTAGTAGTAAGTAGCAGTAGTGGTAATAGTAGCAGTAAGTAGTAGTAATAGTAATAGCAGTAGGTATAACAAGATGTGCAAACAGGTTTCTGCAGGACATCGTAAAATTCACACCACATACTATTCACGTTGCATGATTTTGGTCTCACAGCAGAAGACGTTAGGGAAGTAAGAAACGTGCTGCGCTCTACAAAATTTGCGGCACCTATCAAGCCGTTAGAAAATCAAGAAACTTATTGAAGTGCCCAATCATGCGAAATGTAGCATTTTCGGAAAGAACTCATTCTTAGATGGACAACGAATGTGGAAACGTCAGACATAAGACGTTTACGACTGTACTGCTCTCAGTACACAAATGTGTGTGTGTGTGTGTGTGTGTGTGTGTGTGTGTGTGTGAGGTCTGGTGCGAGTTCGACACTTGTGTTTAAGTCTTTAGCTGCCGTCATCGCTACATATATATGAGGTTAACAAGCTAGATCGATTAAAGAGTGATAAGAAGAGTAAAAAACTTCCGTACTGACATTGGACACTGATAATGATAAACTTATTGTCATTGTAGCGTAAGGAAAAAAAGTAAACGTCTCATAGAAGCGTGAGCTCAGGAAGACATGATTCTTATTTCACTCGTATTTTTCAGTTGTAAAGGATCATTTCTGTTTCACATTTAATAGGAGGCGTACACTTCTATTTTAACATCTACCTTTTAGAAGTTTGTTATCGTCTATATCGTGTTTTTTGTGTTTATGTCTGTTGTTGACTGTGGATGATTTGGATAGCGGAAGTCAATTAAGACAGTCTTACAAGATTTGAAATTGACTTTTAAAATTCTACGTCTGTTTATTGCATACATTTTAGAACGTTCGCACAAATTTTGTTTTCTTACATGAGGTTAGAACCATAGTTAATTTATTTCCTAGAAAATTGGGAAATGTTAACTCATTAATCGTTGAAAAATTGTTAAGTCACATAAATGTAACTATATTTTAATGAAATGGGTGTAGAGACGACATTACTGACGTGTCTATATTAGAGTTGCAAATATTTAACCGCTTGGAAAACTATAGTTTTTGAATAAGTAAAATGATCTCGAATGCGATGTAAGCCACTAACAGTGATTTGAAAATGTAAAAATTAATATTTATTTTGGAACTAGCACCTTCATTTTTTTCACGTTTTCTATAAGAATACCTCCATTGTTTCCAATTATGTATCAAAGCTTTTTTCCCCAAATGCTACCGAAAAAAATACAACTTCCGTCTTAGAATGAAATTTTCGC
This sequence comes from Schistocerca nitens, assembly GCF_023898315.1. Taxonomy (NCBI): domain Eukaryota; kingdom Metazoa; phylum Arthropoda; class Insecta; order Orthoptera; family Acrididae; genus Schistocerca; species Schistocerca nitens. The sequence continues at coordinate 869,258,238 of NC_064616.1, forward strand.
TCTACAGCGGAGTGTGTGCTGATATGAAACTACCTGGCGGATTAAAACTGTGTGCCTGACCGAGACTCGAACTCGGGACCTTTGCCTTTCGCAGGCAAGTGCTCCACCGACTGAGCTACCCAAGCACGACTCACGCCCCGTCCTCACAGCTTTAATTCCGCCAGTAGCTTGCCTCCTACCTTCCAAACTTCACAGAAGCTCTTCTGCGAATCTTGCAGAACTAGCACTCCTGGAAGAAAGGATATTGCGGAGACACAGCCTAGCCACAGCCTGGGGAATGTTTCTAGAATGAAATTTTCACTCTATAGCGGAGTGTGCGCTGATATGTCTCCGCAATATCCTTTCTTCCAGGAGTACTAGTTCTGCAAGGTTCGCAGAAGAGCTTCCGTGAAGTTTGGAAGGTAGGAGGCGAGGTACTGGCGGAATTAAAGCTGTGAGGACGGGGCGTGAGTCGTGCTTGGGTAGCTCTGTCGGTTGCCGGCACGGTAGCTCAGCGTGTTCGGTCAGAGAGCGGGTTGGCATCTGTAATAAAAAAACTGAGCGGAAGGATCAACCACCGAACTTGAACAGGATGTCTTGCGACGTCCGCAACGACCAAATACAACGATCAATAACGAAAAAAATGAAAGAAAAAAAAAAGAAAGAAAATGTCGGTAGAGCACTTGCCCGCGAAAGGCAAAGGTCCCGAGTTCGAGTCTCGGTCCGGCACACAGTTTTCATTTGCCAGGAAGTTTCATATCAACTTCCGTCTTATCCTTCCGAGAAAGAAAATCATTATTCGTTTCAGTGGAAGGGAATAATGACAATTATGGGTTTACGTCCCATCGACGACGAAGTAAATCATTAGATTGGATTGGAAAAGGAGAATGGAGTGTACCGGCTATTATATTTTGAGACAAACCAGCTTGGATCTACCCTAGTCCATTAACAAAAACTAAGGAGAACCTCAAGCTGCATGGCGGGGCGGGGATTTGGACCTCACTCCTCCTGAACGAGAGTCCAGTGTCTTCCCGCAGAGGCACCTCTCTGTCCGGCTAAATGAAACCATACCGGCAATCACCGTAATCTATTTAAGAAAACCACTGAAACCAAAATGTACGAATCGTCAATAAATACTATGTATGATCGTATTCTGTGTTACAGTATGAACTTAGCAGATGCAATATTGGAATACTGTTTTCTGAAGTTAGATTTTGTACTGTAATAAGCGCGCAATGTAAATACAACGTTCCAGTACATTGGTGCAGTAGACATATATAAAAAAATGCTTCGTGTTTGGTACAATCTGCTGTGGTAAAATGTTGAAATGTGGCACAGCGGTGGCAGTATTAACAGGACCACTTCTAACACAAATGAAGTATAGCACTTCCTATAATATTGAAGCACGAGTCGGAAAGTTATAATAGGCAGCCAAATGAAAACAAGACAGATGGAAAAGAGAAAGCAAACTTTAGTATTTCAAAGGTAACTGCCGTAACTTAAAATGTCTATTCCATTGTGAGTCGAGACCGTCAGTCCTTCCATGGAAAAAAGTTCGCGGTTGACCGCGGACCCATGGTCGTATCCAAGCTTGGCTCTCTTCGTTAGAAGTAAATCGACGACCAGGAATGTCTTTCTTCAGGAGTACAAAAATATGGAAATCGCTTGGAGAGAAGAGAGACGGGGACTGTAAGGGCTTCCCAGCGAAACTCTGCACCGTATATTCGAAACAGCCTTGGCGACATATGGGCGAGCATTATCCTGCGACAGAATGGTTCTTGGCGTTTAGAATACGCTAAAGAAGTTTCGCTGGGAAGCCCTTACGCATCCTACATACAGTCTCAAATTCTCCCCATGTGATTTACATATTTTTGTGGCCCTAAAGAAAGACATTCGTAGCCGTCGATTTGCTTCGCATGAAGAGGCGTATGGGTACAGTCATGGTAGGCAGTGGTAAACGTTTTTCCATAAAGGCAAGGATCGTCTTGTCTCACAATGTGATAAACGTATTAACAGTTGTGGTGATTAAGTTTTGAAATAATAAACAGTTTACCTACTTCTTTCCATCTATCTCGATTTCATTTGTCTGCTCCTTATACAAAAAAACAATTTAGTCTACGTTTTATCTCAATCTGTGACTCGAAATGTTGAAAAAAAGAAAAAAAAGCATTCCACTTACCACTATTGCCGTACGCAGAATTGCTTTTTGAAGCACACAAATATTCTCGGAGAAAGAAGGATTAGAGCTTAACGTACCATCGTCGACTAAGTGGTAGCAGACGAAGGGGAGACTCAGATTGCGGTAAGATGGGAAAGGAAATCGGCGGTGTTCTGTTCAACGGAACGACTTCAGCACTTATCTTTACAAACTTAAGCAAACTACCGAAAATCTTAATATGGATGGGCGTACGAGAATCTGGATTTCCGTCGTCCCAAACACTAGTTCACCTCGGTCGGTGAAAACGCCCTATCAGGTCGAGATAGCAGATAGAACGTCCAGCGTTAGAAACTGAAATCTGAGGACTGGACAAGAACAAAATATTTCACAAATAACTTACGAAACCTTGGAACTACTATTTCTAACCTTGGAACCACTGTTTCTACTGTTCGTTCGAAACAGTCGCGTAAAATTTTACACTATAACGAAACTAAGAGCTGTAGCGCCGTAATTTTAGTGATAGCATTTTTTGTGTGTACGCATTTGTTCCGCCTTGAAAGCAAAGATATTACAATACAAAAACCACCGGCTTGAGAAAAATTTATTGTTGCAAAAGCTTTCCAGACAGTAAGTTACATGTTCCATAGACCATCTGAAAGATTTTTTTTTATCGAAACGATGTATATAAGGAGTCCGCTTTAGTGGCTGAGCGGTTCTAGGCGCTTCAGTCTGGAACCGCGCGACTGCTACGGTCGCAGGTTTGAATCCTGCCTCGGGCATGGATGTCTGTGATGTCCTTAGGTTAGTTAGGTTTAAGTAGTTCTAAGTTCTAGGGGACTGATGACCACAGATGTTAAGTCCCATTGTGCTCAGAGCCATTTGAACCATTTTTTTGAGTCCGCTTTCAGGGTGTGTATAGATGATTAATTTTAACGTTGATGACAGCATTATTTCTTAGTCCTACTCATGTATCTACACTTAAAAACCACATGTTCTTTTACAGCCTACCAGTTTTTCATTAAAATTTCGTCTAACGAACAGAAGGAGTCGTCAAGAAGAAATGCTTCTACGTTAAATTTAAAATTTGCTTTGCTACCTACCAGATGTTTCATGTTATTGGGAAAATTATCAAAACATTTTGTTGATCCATACTGAACTCCTTTCTGGATCACTGACAGCTTTAATGATGATGATGAGGTCCCATACTACGAGGAGCGTAGGGGACGATGCGGGAGACCCGCACCGCCGTACTAGGCAAGGTCCTAGTGGAGGTGGTTTGCCATTGCCTTCCTCCGACCGTAATGGGGATGAATGATGACGATGTAGACGACACAACAACACCCAGTCATCTCGAGGCAGGAAAATACCCTGACCCCGCCGGGAATCGAACCCGGGAACCCGGCGAGGACGCTACAGCTTTAATAACGGGTAATAAGCATCATTTCTTCCTTCTGGTATTCTAGTTGTGGGCGTCACTATTCTTCTCAAATTGTGATGGAATTATTTATGACAAATTTTATTAGCAAGTTTACATAATTTTGAAAGCGTTGTTAAAGTGCCTAAGTCCGTGAAGAAGTACCTAAAAGATGACTGCGGGTTAACGCCACATATTATTCTTACTGTTTGTTTTTGTACAAACAGTACTTTCTTTCTAAGTGATGAGTTACTCCAGAAAATTATTCCATAAGACATTACTGACTGTGATTATACAAAATATGTTTGTAGATTGATTCGTTTATTTCCCAGACAAACAATTATAGCAAGATGAAAAGTAACTGTACTTGACTGTTTGAGCAGATGAGTAATCTGCAAATTCGTTGATGCAATACCGGTGGAACGTATTTACGGTTGCTCTGATAATTATGTCCAAAACATACTTTACGTATTTTAATTTCAGCCCATTGGCCAAAAGCGACTTAGGTTTCGCATGTCCTATACTGAAGCCGAGATTCGAACAATCGTTAGCGTGATCCAGGTGACTGAACAGGTGCGCTTTCCTGAGGTATTTGGCCAGCAGCAGTGCTTAAACTAACACCGAACTGCTTCCCGTGGCTGATAGCAGGTCCAGACAAGAAATCACACTGTCACCCGCTTTCATATTCGCTCATAAATATGTATGATGGGAGATTATCTCGGAGGTTCCCGTCGACGTGGAGGTCCCTCAGACGTATCTCTCATCTCTGTTATATGACGAAAGGGGAAGCAATTGACCGTGCCTGTTGTTAATGAGCCATCTGGCCACTCGCCGCTCGTCTGCACTGTTTTAAGGAAATACGGGATGCCATCCCTAAGGCGTGCTACTTGCGCGATCCCGTGATACTACAAACAGCAATGCAATGCACTTTTAGCTATACGAACACTGAGAATCACGATCGTGCTTTAATTATCAGAAGCAGTAAAAATAAAAGAAATACACTCCTGGAAATTGAAATAAGAACACCGTGAATTCATTGTCCCAGGAAGGGGAAACTTTATTGACACATTCCTGGGGTCAGATACATCACATGATCACACTGACAGAACCACAGGCACATAGACACAGGCAACAGAGCATGCACAATGTCGGCACTAGTACAGTGTATATCCACCTTTCGCAGCAATGCAGGCTGCTATTCTCCCATGGAGACGATCGTAGAGATGCTGGATGTAGTCCTGTGGAACGGCTTGCCATGCCATTTCCACCTGGCGCCTCAGTTGGACCAGCGTTCGTGCTGGACGTGCAGACCGCGTGAGACGACGCTTCATCCAGTCCCAAACATGCTCAATGGGGGACAGATCCGGAGATCTTGCTGGCCAGGGTAGTTGACTTACACCTTCTAGAGCACGTTGGGTGGCACGGGATACATGCGGACGTGCATTGTCCTGTTGGAACAGCAATTTCCCTTGCCGGTCTAGGAATGGTAGAACGATGGGTTCGATGACGGTTTGGATGTACCGTGCACTATTCAGTGTCCCCTCGACGATCACCAGTGGTGTACGGCCAGTGTAGGAGATCGCTCCCCACACCATGATGCCGGGTGTTGGCCCTGTGTGCCTCGGTCGTATGCAGTCCTGATTGTGGCGCTCACCTGCACGGCGCCAAACACGCATACGACCATCATTGGCACCAAGGCAGAAGCGACTCTCATCGCTGAAGACGACACGTCTCCATTCGTCCCTCCATTCACGCCTGTCGCGACACCACTGGAGGCGGGCTGCACGATGTTGGGGCGTGAGCGGAAGACGGCCTAACGGTGTGCGGGACCGTAGCCCAGCTTCATGGAGACGGTTGCGAATGGTCCTCGCCGATACCCCAGGAGCAACAGTGTCCCTAATTTGCTGGGAAGTGGCGGTGCGGTCCCCTACGGCACTGTATAGGATCCTACGGTCTTGGCGTGCATCCGTGCGTCGCTGCGGTCCGGTCCCAGGTCGACGGGCACGTGCACCTTCCGCCGACCACTGGCGACAACATCGATGTACTGTGGAGACCTCACGCCCCACGTGTTGAGCAATTCGGCGGTACGTCCACCCGGCCTCCCGCATGCCCACTATACGCCCTCGCTCAAAGTCCGTCAACTGCACATACGGTTCACGTCCACGCTGTCGCGGCATGCTACCAGTGTTAAAGACTGCGATGGAGCTCCGTATGCCACGGCAAACTGGCTGACACTGACGGCGGCGGTGCACCAATGCTGCGCAGCTAGCGCCATTCGACGGCCAACACCGCGGTTCCTGGTGTGTCCGCTGTGCCGTGCGTGTGATCATTGCTTGTACAGCACTCTCGCAGTGTCCGGAGCAAGTATGGTGGGTCTGACACACCGGTGTCAATGTGTTCTTTTTTCCATTTCCAGGAGTGTATCTCTGGAAACGGTGCCACATACAGTTCTAGCAATAAGTGTTGTTCAGATTGTACAAAACGTTTGCTTGATTATTATCGCACGTTTTTTCTACGGAAATCTAATTTCACAAATTCTTAACCCTGAAGTACTATGATGGCCTCTCAGACAGCAACAGTTTTTTTTTCTTGTGATATTTCATACGTCCCTGTGAGGTGAAGTAGACTCTTCTCTGTACATTCCTATTGGATGACAAGCTACACTTGCCAGAAATCTGGCATTGTTTTTGCAATTTGTTTTTATTTTTGGTGCTTGAGATGTCTTTTAGACGTATCATAGTGTTTGCGTGTCAGTTTTTTTGTTTAACGGTACCGTTTCTCTGTGACGGAGAAAGCTAGATCTTCTATGCAATGTTTTCTATGCGAGACTGATGCGGGTGTTCAAGAATGCCTCAGTGAATTCTCAGATAAAGACTTTGATGACAGTGAAAATGATCCTGATTTCGAGTATTTAATGATCACGATACTAATTCGGAAAAGGAAACTGAAAGCGATGAAGCTTTGACAGGTGACGACGATGAAGAAGCGTACTTCTTCGATAAGAACAGAAAGAAGACTTCAACAGAGAAAACAAAAGTCAATAACAAACATAAGAGCAAGGCAACTGAACACTGTCTTCCAGCAGCCTGAACTGCAACATATTCCGGAAAGCCTCTGAGAAAAATCTTTGTTTTGGAGATAATATCAACCTTTTGTAGTCCTTGTCTGAAGTGGAAAACAATATATCCGTGTCCGTGTTCCGATTTGGTTGAAGAATTGTAGGAGGGTCTGCGTGAAGTACATGCAGAATGAAAGCAATTAAAATTTTATTCAGGGCCAAAGAAGAATACATAAGCCGGCCGAAGTGGCCGTGCGGTTAAAGGCGCTGCAGTCTGGAACCGCAAGACCGCTACGGTCGCAGGTTCGAATCCTGCCTCGGGCATGGATGTTTGTGATGTCCTTAGGTTAGTTAGGTTTAACTAGTTCTAAGTTCTAGGGGACTAATGACCTCAGCAGTTGAGTCCCATAGTGCTCAGAGCCATTTGAACCATTTGAAGAATACATAAGGTGATTGTTAAAATAAACATTTAGCGAAATTTCTCCCTTGATAGAATTATAGGATGGAATAATCGCTCTGAGGCTGTAACGATGAGTAGTAAACTCAAAGTTGATTCCAAATACAATTTGTCGTAACTTAAGTGTGCTTTTCCATACAGTTGTGTTGTGGTTCAAATGGCTCTGAGCACTATGGGACTCAATATCTTAGGTCATAAGTCCCCTAGAACTTAGAACTACTTAAACCTAACTAACCTAAGGACATCACACACACCCATGCCCGAGGCAGGATTCGAACCTGCGACCGTAGCAGTCCCGCGGTTCCGGACTGCAGCGCCAGAACCGCTAGACCACCGCGGCCGGCAGTTGTGTTGTGAATGTGTAATATCATCTCCCTGATGGTAATCTGTGAGCGAGTAGAGAGGAAAATATGTGCTGTTTTTTTAGTAATACATAAAATAAAAATAAACAGCAAATTTTGTTGTGTTTTAGTTCTCAAAGTGTTTAACATTCTGCATTGTTTAAAAAAATGCAAATTTCCATAAAATCTGTTCCCAAGAAGGGTAACGAACAACAGGAAGTCATGAAAATAAAGATTCATTAGAACAGTGGTTTTATACATAAAAAATAAAAGGGCGGTCTGAGAGACCGCGCTATAGTAATTGTGTTCCTGTCAACATCCGTAGCAGCTACGGGTTAAGGGCAAATGTTTACGTGCAGTATGTAGTAAAAATCCTTGTGTGAAATAAAGGACGCAGCAGAATTGTAATTCCGAATGGATTTATTGTTTACACTTGGGGTAGATTTCTCACATACTCCTCAGTTGTTTAGCGGCAGTGACTGTGAATGAACCTTTAAGTACACTTGGATATCCTCTTTCCTTGACGTAGAACTTTCTCCTTATTTCTTGTATGAAAGTTACAAAAGTGCAGATGTTTCCTCCAAATCAATATATTGAAAGTAGAAACAATTTTTGAAAATAACAGTAATGTTGTTTGATTAAGTAGGCCTACTAAAGCAGAAACTGATTTTAAGTGTGTTAGAGAAACAAAACAAAGGAATGCATGAAATTACAAGTGCTGTACTACTAATTTCATATTAAGCTGACTGACTCTCAGTACGTAACAATACGTATTTTCCCCTTTGAGCTTATAATTCTGTAACTATTAATAATAAACAATTTCAGCAATGGAACTCGCTTTTCGTTTATATATGCTTGTTACAACCGGTTTCTAAGAATCTGATCCATCAACATATGATGATTTTCTTCTTAGTTCCAGTGCATGAGCCTGTAGTATATTTAACTGGAAGATCATTAAAATGATATTATCTTTCAAAATTTGATTTGAAATATTAGGTAGACGCTGAAATTGAGAATGAAATACTAAGACCGATGCTACAAATAACTTTTTTTTTTTTTTTTTTTTTTTTACGAAACATACATTTAGTGCTTAGGTCGTATTTCACAAAAAGGAAAACCTCTTTCCGTTTTAGAGTCCCAGGGTGAAATGCACGAAAGGCGATGAAAAGAAAATTAAGAACAATTTCTACCTGATCCGATCGGCTACAGATTCTATAAATAGAATTTAAAAGGGACTCGACATCTGGCTTCACGATTTAAGGAATTAAATTTGTATGTTTTATCTCATTACTACTGCGAATGTCGTTTGTAATTATAACATGAAGTGCTGACAGGCGAATAGTAGACTGCAATTATTTACAGTGTCTCGACTGTATCACGTAAACCCAGAGATTCCAGGTTCCACATAGTGCGCGTTGTCACACGGCGCTCCGCAGAGGCGGTAAACAGCTAATTTCCCAGTTGGCTACTACGGAACGTGGCGCCAATTAACAGTCTATTTCGAATATTTTCCCGAGGCAGTTTTCAACATGTACGCGCATCTAGTAGACCACTGTAAACAGTTTGTTTTGCGGTTTGCTTTTGTGTTTGTTTATTTCTAGGGTGGCGGTTTGATCACCGATTCGGCAACACCGGTTTACAATTCGAAGGCTTTTGCTCCTTGTTGACTCGGAGAGTATTATTGGTTGCATGACAAACGAAACTAGAGCAGTTATATATACCGTGCCGATGTGGCGTCATCACGGGGTCGCTTGGCCACAATGTGATACCAAAACCAGACATTTGTGCTCGACACTGAAACACTTTTCCGATATATCTGTCATTTAGGGAACTATTACACGGGAAATGGAAACAGTTACGCTTTGCATCATATACCTGACACAGAGCGAACACCCAGCAGGAAATCTATTCTAAATTTGCACACATGAAACGCATGTTATCATAACGGATGTGTGTGGGCAGCACGTGATGCACAACTGTTCCTAATAACTTGTATTTTTATATCAGTGTGGTGTGCTGACGAATATATTGCGTTGGAGTCTGAGTATTACTGTCTTCAATCGTTCAAAACCGCTAACGCTGTAACTCTTTATTTGTTTTCGTGTGTTCGTCCCCGCGGTCATTGTAAAGTAGAAAAAAATACTTAAATAGTTCCACAACTATTATAACAACCTTCTTTATTTTATTACCGGAACTATTTATCAGGAAGTTAAAATGGAACAGGGAAGTCTCTACGTGACTGTGATGGAATTTTATAACCAAGTTTTAAACACTGCAACTGCATTCCAACTCGGGACCCAATCCATAATACATCTTAACATGTAGAGACCTTAGTTTGCCAAGAACCTTCAATATAAACACTGTCCGTTGCATTACCATTTTTTAAAACATTCAAAAGAATTGGAATACAAAAAGTTTCAAAAACGGTTTAAATTTAGCCGGCCGCGGTGGCCGTTCGGTTCTAGGCGCTCCAGGCCGGAGCCGCGCTGCTGCTACGGTCGCAGGTTCGAATCCTGCCTCGGGCATGGGTGTGTGTGATGTCCTTAGGTTAGTTAGGTTTAAGTAGTTCTAAGTTCTAGGGGACTGATGACCACAGCAGTTGAGTCCCATAGTGCTCAGAGCCATTTGAACCATTTGAACCGGTTTAAATTTCGATCCTTCGAAATGAAAACATAAAAATATAAAATATAGTAAAATAAATAAAAGCTCATAATGTGAATGCTGGTCTCCTTCAAGTGAGGACAAAAATTTTGATCCAGGAAGACAACGAGTTTTGGATTCCGTACGTCGCATTCTACTGCGTTTCATTCATAATAGTTTGAGTATTTCAGCTGCACAATTCGTGAAAATACGGGATGCTGTTCGTTGCACTACACGGAATTGTATTAACTGTCATAGCATAGAAAAGTATAGCTGCATTGTATCACTTTGATATCAGATTTTTAGTTGCACACCAAAGTGAGACATTAAATACTTGAGAATAAGGTTTAAAATCTCGATCACGTAAACGAAAGTATCCTAACGATGACTGTGAAAGGAGCATTCATTTTCTTGTCGAATTATTTCAACCCCAGACTCACGAAAGCATCGCTATGATGAATTAATTGTTGCTATAATACTGATACTGGTGAAGTAATCAAACTGTGGTGATTAGACATCAGTTACCTGCAACAGTATTTCCGGCCCCGGATGAAATAGTCTTCTTTGAGGACTGTAGCCCTCGTCCAGTGAAGTGGAAGACGGTTGATGAGAGCTTTGTCAAACTGGGAAACGAATCGGCAGCGATGTCGCTAAAAACATTAATTACTGTATACAGTGGAACGGCTTTACCAGAAAACGAGAAAATCCTAAACAAATAGAAGGCCATAGTTTCAGGATGCAGTCCAGTAATTTGCCTTGTCGACGGATCTCGTCTTAACAGTTATGTTCCCTTGTGTATTCTTGGTTTCTCATAGCTGACTCGTGTTTTTGCTGAATCTTTCCCTCAACCTCACCCTTTTCTATCAACCAGGAATATGAGCACGTATTGCTGTGCAGAACTGCGTGACCACAATAGACGGCATAAAATTATAAAAGTCAGAAGACACAATGAACTGCTTTGTACGTCGAATGCTTAAGTTCACTGATCTGCGTCACACAGAAGAAATGATAGTACCATATTAAGTAAGAAATCAAAACGGAATCGAATTAACAACACATTTTTGTATGCGGAAGTAGCTTATTTTTACCATGTGGAAACTAGGCGACATGTATTATTGACATTTTCTTGTTGCTTAGGCTGCATAAAAATTGAGAAAATGAAGCAAGTGTAGCCCTTATGAAGGAACTATTAAGATATTCATATGAATCGGAAGCCGAGAGAAACCTTGATTCTGAATTTTTGGACAAGGATTTGAAATTTGAATACAAATTCCATTCGAGTAACTATTTTATATCGCCACTCTCAGCACTCATAAGATGATTCCAAAATTCATCTTCTATTCACACATGCAACATGGAGACAGAAACAAAACAGACCGTTTGCGTATCAGAGTGACTTCAGTTGAGTTCTTCACGACGGCAGTAGCCTAATGCTACCAACACGAACTGCATATAATAACACCCTCATAAAAGATCTACTGTAGTACATTGCTGCTGTAAAAGAATAGTTTTTAATTATGGCATGTACAAAGACTGAAAAACAAAGCATGATTTGTCTACTGCGGCTCATTTCGGTAGTTCGGAATGGATTCTTTTGTAGGAGAAGATTAAATGCGAACGATGCGATATTCTAACAAACAACTTTCGGAACGGTATGAAACATGACTTTTTTTCGTCTTCTGGTAGAACTATGAAAATTATTCTCACTTTTAGTCACATCTTTACAGTGAGCTTTTTCTGTCTTTCGGCTGTGCTCTTTGTTCAAACGTAAATACGTAGTGAATGACATATATGATCGCAAAACTCGGATCTCTCATTTTTTGACTCATTTGTCTGATCACGTACATCTAGACAAGAGCATGTGTTATTTACAACAAAGTGAACAATCCAAGTGACCTACAAAACTATAGCTTCCTTAAAGAGACCGAGTTTGTCACATACCAAGTTCTGGTGGATGCAAGTTTAAAAAAGAAAAAAAAAATAGTGCTTATAATTGTGTTGACGTCTAACTCATTACAGATGCAGCACAACACCGAATTAGGGAAGTACATTACATTGGTGGTTACCAACGAATCCTTCCCGTTGCTGACAATACAACTCTAAAGGGTCTGACTGGGATTTGAACTGAGGCGCTGGCGAATGCGAGGCCAGTGTCTTAACGACTGCAGCACGGCTGTACGATGATTTCAATATGTATTGGTTAATAAGTCTGTAAAATACTGCTCACTATTTGCCAGGTAATACATAGTATTCACTATTTGTCTCTGTATTTATGGCACAAAATTTCTAGTTGCTAACGTTAAACAGTGCAATAGAACCGTATGTGATTCTCAAATTTGTTAAAACTGAACATTAATCATGTGCTGCATACTTCCACTTCTTGCCAAAAGGCGTACTAGTGACACCTGACAGCATTACAGATCCCTTCCATATCTTGCATTTACACAGTGTTCATAATGAATGCCCTCCGTCTCAAAAACTTAAACAGCATCAGATTTGCGTCACACATCGCTCATCACGAACGCTTTTTTGGTGTTATTGATGGTAACTTTTCTGTGTTCCACATTGCTGACAATGCGTTAATAATAGATCTTCTCGAACAGTTCGAGATTTACTCTCACGAGCGAAAATCAACTCAAAAAATCCTTAACGAACGAACTGAATCAAAGCAGAACTTTTTTTTAATAATTTCCAAGACATGCTGGCATCGAAATACCAAAAACGAAAGAAAGATACTTTCATTCTCTCTTATTCATGTGACAATTCTGGCACTCTGTTTGTATAGTCAGAACTGAATTGCTCTTGTTATTTATATTACCATGGTCCTACGAAGAAACCTCAGTTACATATGGCAGTAACTCATTCACTTATGAATTATGTTGTATATATTCCACACTATACTTTATCTCTTGCATAATTTTTTAATCCATATTACATGTATATTGTCAGTGTATGGACACACTTCCTTCTTCGAAGGTTTACTTACGTCCCCTTTTACGCTTCTAAATATTTATTCTATAATGCAATAGATCTAAAGCAAAGATCGCGATATGACAAAATGTGGTATCTGTCACATTCGTTGTCCGTACGTTCAGTGTTTACTGCCTATGAATGAGTATGAAACCAAGAGTAGCTAAACGTGTTTGTGTGTTTATATCCCGCAAAATGCAAATTTTCAGAACGAATTAGCCATGCATACTACGAGGCAGAGCAATGTGAGTACCCGAAGAGTAATAAACATTTTCGTTTCACAGACTTTTCATTATCAGTAACTAAATTTCCGTTATTTCCGACAGCACCACGACAACAGCATCTAGCAATACATGGTCTAAATAATGTCCAGCAACCTCCATCTGCTGATGGGCCTGCAGTGGCTTGAAAACTAGTTAATGGCACAGAAAATAAATCGTATCAAACTTCAAAAAAGCGACTGATTACTATTATAGCCACAAAAATCGCCAGTACTGATATGATATGAAGAATTATAAAGAAAACTGTTTTCATGCTTTGAAGTCACATGTAGAGAACGTGCGCATGTAGCGCTAGGAATGAAAGGAGAAGCTATGTACAGTTTATGTCATCCATATACGTGTATAGTACTGATGTCTAGTAAGCATAACAATGTACTGTAGATTACATGTACCATACGCTGATCCACAGATATGAACCATATATTATTTTATCTTTATTTTAATGTATGCTTTATAAATTAGAAGAGAGATAATTTTTGCATTTCGTGATTGAAATTTGGTTTTTATGTTTTCCATTGTAGTTTTTGAAGATCCGGTCATCAGTAAAAACTTTCATTGCGTCAGATAGAAATTAAAATAAATTATGACCACTTACAAATGTAAAAATTTTGGCATTACAATTCTTGTTGGACCATCTTCAGTATGCGTCATCAGCAGCCTTGGCTCTTCTAGCCGCCACACAAATTGCAGAGTTCGGTCAGGTGGTTAGCAAATCTTTACTGCCCGCAAATTTCACTGGACGCAGTTTTCAGGACAGCGAAACAAGAGAACAAAGCACACACCATTAAAATACAGTCTGTAAATTAAAATTAGTGCTGTAGTTGTCGATTTGAACGTAGGCAGCGTAATCAAATTTTGGATTGTCACTTGAGTGTAAGTAATGAATACATTGCAGTCATGAATCTAAGTCATTTTGTACAACAAGTGCCAACAAATATGTGGAAAAGATTTTAATGTTAGTATGAGCGCAATCGGGGATGTTCCCTTAGAGTTAAAGTGCAGTTACAATCACAGTTTGTTTAAGGACCGAAATTTGCATATCCTTCTGACTGCTAAGACGAGTATGTGAAATTCGACAGTCTGAGAAACTCGTTAACGTAATATAATTCCAACCGTGTCTGAACGTGAACTCACAAGACACGAGAAGTCTCAAAAACTAAAGGATTTCTATATGATTAAAGGAAACATCCCTGTAAACATTTATTAGGGAGAAGATTTATTCAAATCAGACAGTGCAATAAATTATAAACGAAAATAATTTACGACTTCTGATGTGAAGACTTTTAGATTTGAGCACTACACAACTGTACTGGCAGTGAAATATATGTAACCAAGCTGACGAGTTTTCAGTCTCAACGCCCACTGTAAATGATTAAATCGGGAAACAGACGGCTGATATTTACACACTTCTCTTTCAACTGTGAGTTTTATTGATCCTCCCGGAACGAATAATTACTCGGCCTTATCGCTGACTTCCTGTTCCGCTTCGGCCGTGTCTCCCCCACCTTGAACTACTCTATACTACACTGAAAACAATTAATCGAAGTGGTTTCGCCCACAAGCAAAATGATTCCTGCGTCGAGGCTCGATAGTTTCAGAGTGTAGGAGGAGTAGTCTGTCTATCTCTATCAAGCAGCCGCCGCACCTGCGTGTTAAATATAACCTCCGTTATGGTTACGTGAAGAAATAAGTGCTGCCATCATGGAGCCACGTGGGGGCAACGTGGCGAGCAGAGGTGTGCCACGCCATCTGTTAGCGTGACCGTGAAATACGACCAGCTGCGAGGGAGCACGCGTCGGCTTACACTCGTCCCAGGCTGTTGTTTTTCTCCTGCCTCCTCTCCTTCTCCCTCTTCGTTTTCGCTCAGCGACAGGAAAGGAAAGGAGATCCCACCGATAAACTCAGTTTTCCGATAAGCCAGCACGATGACCACGTCACCCATCTCTCTGACGGGCGAAACTTCACCGCCGCCTGACGAATTACATTCAGAGAAACAACACGACGAAGTTTTGTGCGTCTGAGTGTGCGGGTGCGGGCTCGCAGAATATTATTACACATTATACGGATTAAACTCTTTAATTTAATTATACCTATATTTAGAGAAGCGTACGCTATGCCACTTTTCTTGTTTGTTAAATATGTTTGCCATTTGTTTAGATGGTCTGCCTTTGCGCTTAGGCAATACTTGTAGTTCAAAGTAAACAATCAACTGCCGCTGGCCGCGTCTTCCGCAACTGACGCCGTGTATTTTAAGGGCTGTCTTGGTGTAAAGTTTATGCCTTCCGCTGTCGCTTCCAGTGCAAAAATAACTAGGGCTTTAGAGTCTCAGTGCGCACCCCACCATTCTTGCTGCTTTTGGTCAGGATATTTTTGTCCTCAAGTGCTACATCTGAGGCGTTTTCATTTCGAAGTAAAAACTATTGCACGCATTTTATACACAAACTACTAGAAAGTTTATAAGTTATAGATTAATTGCTGAGTTTTGAGACTACAGCACCTGACGTTCGCGCAGTGAAACGGTACTGTTTGGCGTTTACAATTGGTAGTAATATTTGTGCATCTAAGTATCACATTACTAGGTACTAATAACTACGGAGAGACATCTATCTCTACGAGGAGTTAAGTCGCGTTTACTTATCGAGTTGCAACCCACAGCCAGAAAATCGACCGCACTGTATTACTGGATGATAAGAGTCATCTTTGTACCACAGTTTGATTGGAACTGCATTTTTCTCTTTCAGAAAGTTAATTATTATGTAATGTTCCAGCTTTCATGTAACCTAATGACTTGTTACAATTTTAGCAAAGGAAATAAAACGTTATTACAGACAAATATAACAACATGCTGGTAGCAAGTGCATGCTACTTATAGAGTTGACAAATTATTTCATTATCTATGTTGTACCCAAAACAGTTTCATGTAGTTTTGAATAAATCAAACTGTTAATGGCCCAAGCGAAATCTGTTACCCTTCATTCATCACACCAGTTTGTAAGCAGTTTACACAGCAAGGCTTGTGTTTGTACCACCACATCAGTTTTCATACACGTCTTCATATGTTTTTTTTGCCAAAGAGTATGACTTCCATGCCTTATGAACCCCTACTGTCTGCTACAAATACAGCATTACCCACTAGTGCGTCCATACGTCTTTAGAAACCTCAAAACCAACTACTCAAGGAATGCACTCATTCTAGAGGAGCTTCTTGAAGGTATCATAGATTTTTTATTACAATTTTAATCAAGAATGTTTTTCTGTATGGCACTTCGAAGAACAGTCACTGCCTATTACGCTCACAATAGTGCAATACTATCAGCTGTCACACTGGACTCGCATTCGGGAGGACGACGGTTCAATCCCGTCTCCAGCCATCCTGATTTAGGTTTTCCGTGATTTCCCTAAATCGTTTCAGGCAAATGCCGGGATGGTTCCTTTGAAAGGGCACGGCCGATTTCCTTCTCAATCCTTCCCTAACCCGAGCTTGCGCTCCGTCTCTAATGACCTCGTAGTCGACGGGACGTTAAACACTAACCACCACCACCACTATCAGCTGTTTTCGAGTTATGTTAGTAGATTTCGATCATTCCATAAATCGTTAATTTCTTCACACAAAATGGAATTGGAAGTGGGTACAACACAGACACACGAATTATATTTTAACTTTATGTGTAGTGTGCTCTTGATCTGTACAGCTTCTTAGACTTGTTACCAGCTGTGAATGTAAATGATGACTGGTATACTTTCGATGCAGGTCCAGCTTTCTACTCAACCTTATGATGACTAGTTACTACTAGAAACTGAAACTTAGAATAGATCCGTGTGCATAAGGATCTGCTGTTTGATTACTATTAGGGAGAAATACTAAGTATATATATATATAGGAAACTATAGCACACTACGGCCAGTTTGTTCTACTCACTTCAGAATTCCACAGAAATACTCAGCAACAAAACTGGAAGATATGTGAAGAATGACGTAGATTATAACGAGAAGAGAGCTTTTTGTATAGGTTCTAGTAGTAGCCGTTCAGTAGTCCCAAAAATAGTGCTCACGAACTGATCGTTGAGGAAATACCAGAAAATAGTGGATTGTACGATAGCACAATGATGGGACACTACCATCGTGCTTCCTCATTGAAAGAAAACAGACCGATAGAGGGTAAAATGCAAGTTATCCTCAATTATCAACTTCATAGTTATTTAGAAAATTTGTTAGATTATCTGTTCAAGCATGCCTGAGCAGATATGTTTCGGGTATTGTACTGTCTGGAGCGAGTGTGGTACGGGTTCCGACGCGCCGTTCGCGCCACCCAATGGGTCGAAATAATTACGCATCGTACGACTGCCCCTCCAACGCTGTCCGTATAGAACCATGACGTGCTGTTTGTTGAGTCCATTACTGTATGTATAATTGATTACGAAGGGAAAGGTGGAGCCAGTCATTGTATAAACATTAATACAATACCGCCACCCCACCCACACATCGCGACCTTGCTTTCAGTGGCACCCCTGGCCTGATAAGTTTAGCACTTGCGATTTAACAAGGAGCAGTGTAAACACGCGCAGGTGTATGCAGATGGTCCGTTATGGGCTCTTTTGTATGCGGCGTCAGTAGATTAATGCAGTTTTCAACGACGATAGACAATTTTTTCTGAATGTGCGCTGTAAGTTTCCGAGAAAGAGCGGAGAATTTTGGGCGTAAAATTCTCCGTTATGATGCAGTAAAATTGAGTTTTTGCAATATTATAACCACAGAATGAGAGACTCGAGCGGTTAGCACTGATGTCACCAACGAAGATTTATGCAATATTGAACCAAACCTATTTTGTTCTTGCCATTCAGTGAACGTCGTTTCAGGAATCAGTGACCGTAAAGTTGTTGTAATTTCTATGATTACTTAAGCGTAAAGAATGTCGAGAAAGGGAGGAAAATATTTCTACTTAGCCAGCTGATTTCTACCTGAACAGTGAACGCCATATATTCAGTTCTGGGGCGGTAAATGTTGAGTATCAATGACACTACAAGTTCAAGAGCGACATTGACAATATAAACGAATAGTTTTTTCTGCTTCAGAAAACCAGGAAAATATTTGTAACTGGCACAAAAACAGTACGAACCGAATATTAGGAATATATTTCTTAAATAAGGAAAATATTCATATCTGATGTTACGATCCGAAAGAAAGATTCAAATTTGAACGGAAAAACAGACAAAATCGTCTACATATATCAGTAGACCCTTGGGTCACTGTAAGTGGAAGAGACGCAGAGTGCTGAATCAAACAGATCTATACTGTATAGTTAAACAACACTGGCTGAAGCAAGATAACAGAGAAAAGACACTAAACATGATAGCCGGCCGGAGTGGCCGAGCGGTTCTAGGCGCTACAGTCTGGAACCGCGCGACCGCTACGGTTGCAGGTTCGGATCCTGCCTCGGGCATGGATGTGTGTGAGGTCCTTAGGTTAGTTAGGTTTAATTAGTTCTAAGTTCTAGGCGACTTATGACCTCAGAAGTTAAGTCGCAGAGTGCTCAGGGCCATTTGAACTAAACATGATATGTTATTTCATTATCGTGGTAAGCGTACTAATCACGCTAATGAACATTCTTATGGAAGTGTTGCGGCCGGCCGCGGTGGTCTCGCGGTTCTAGGCGCGCAGTCCGGAACCGTGCGACTGCTACGGTCACAGGTTCGAATCCTGCCTCGGGCATAGATGTGTGTGATGTCCTTAGGTTAGTTAGGTTTAAGTAGTTCTAAGTTCTAGGAGACTGATGACCACAGCAGTTGAGTCCCATAGTGCTCAGAGCCATTTGAACCATTTTTGAACGTGTTGTGAAGATACTGTGAACTTTTGTACTTTGAGAAACAGCAGAAAACATGATGCAACTGCTATTACTTTTCAGGCACAAATCAGGAATGCAGGCGGAAACGGCAGTAGGAATTGGTCTAGAGCGGAATAGAAAATAATTCTTAGGGTATGGAATCAGAATCTTCATAGTAAACGGCCAAAAAGAAGATAGTAAATTATTTGGTTGATAGACAGTGGAGGCCGACAGTAATTTATCGTAAAACAGTTGCATTCAATATAGATGTAGCGTTTTATACACGAAAAACGACAATTATTTAGCCGGCCGGGGTGGCCGAGCGGTTCTAGGCGCTACAGGCTGGAACCGCGTGACCACTACGGTCGCAGGTTCGAATCCTGCCTCAGGCATGGATGTGTGTGATGTCCTTAGGTTAGTTAGGTTTAAGTTGTTCTAAGTTCTAGGGGACTCATGACCTCAGCAGTTAAGTCCCATAGTGCTGAGAGCCATTTGAACCATTTTTTGAACAATTATTTTACTATACCATGGGGAATATTACAATGCGGTCTTTATTGTCTCACACTGTTTTCACTATAGCTCCGCAAGAACACTGAGCAATCAGGTTTCAGTGGGGAAATATTGGAACTAAAATTTCGAAGAAAATTTACTGATAACAAAGACATCATGCCTCAGCGTAGGACAGTATGGATATACTGAGACCTCATTGTGTTTGCATTTTAACTACGATATTTATCAACATGGATGTTCAGTTTGCTATCGTTTATCGTCTAGTAAAGTCATTAGAAGATCAAAACGAATTGCGAAACGATTTAGAGAAGATGCCTGTATGGCGCGAAAATTGGTGATTGACCCTAAATAATGAAAAGTGTGAGGTCATTCACATGAGTGCTAAGAGAATTCCCTTAAGTTTCGGTTGCACGATAAATGCGTCAAATCTAAAGGCCGAAAATTCAACTAAATACCTAGGAATTATAATTACGAACAAATTAAACATAGAAAATGCTGTGGGGGAATGGAAACCAAAAAGTGCATTTTATTGGCAGAACACATAGAAAATATAACAGGTCCACTAAAGAGACTACCTACACTACGTTTATCTGTCATCTTTTAGAGTACTGCTGCGCGTATGGGATCCTTACCAGATAGGATTAACGGAGTACACCGAGAAAGTTCAGAGACGCGCAGCACGTCTTTTATTATCGCGAAATATGGGAGAGACTGTCACTGACATGGTACAGGATTTGGAGTGGATATAATTAAAACAAAGGCGTTCCTCGTTGCGGCGGAATCTTCTCAGGAAATTTCAACCACGAACTTTCTCTTCTGAATGCGAAAATATCTTGTTGATGCCGACCTACATAGGGAGGAACGATCATCATAATAAAATAAGGGAAGTCAGAGCTCGCACGGAAAGCTATAGGTGTTCGTCTTTTCCGAGCGCTGTTCGGATTAGAATAACAGAGACTTATTGTGAAGGTAGTTACATGAATCCTCAGCCAGACATTTTAGCGTGATATGCAGAATATCCATGTAGATGTAAATGTTTTAGACATGCGCCATAAATATAATGAAATGAACTATCCTTGGCGTATTAAATTGGCTAAAATAGGATGAACTGTCTCAAATTCGAACGCTCTTGTGATGTATCATTATGATATTTTATAGTCTTTAGGCCACTGATAGTAGTGTCTGGCTAAAGCTGTCTTGTTCCATCACAGGACAGCTTGTCTGTGACCATTGTGCAACAAGTCTTTGGCAATGTATCATTCTCTTCCCAGAGTATATGCTCAGTTGCAAAGCACTGAAATGATACCATAAGGTCAGATCGTGGTGAAGCAGCTAAGTCGGACCAGAGTGCTAGTAAACTCTTGTATCGTGACTAAGAGGATGAGGCTTGAAACTGTGGTACAAGTCCCATATTTACATCTTCCTCATCTTCCTAAATACCGTCAGGCAAGTGAGCTGCTGTTTTGTCCGTCACGATCACACTGTCCACAGGGTATTAAGTCAAGATCAAAGATTTGGGTGGAGGAGGAGCAGTACGATGATATTTCCGAAACGCAGATGACAGAAAGTCGTAAGCAACAATAACTGACATGATTAAAATTATCAGAGGCAACATTTTCTTGATACAGAATGCAGCTGATAAACGAGTAATAAGTGTGGCAAACGAATGAACGGGCCATGACCCGCCATAAACTGCCATGGGCGGGTCATGGCCCATCGAACATAGGCCGGTGTGAGGTGGAGGTTACACCATTAAGTTAAGTAACGGTTTAGACTTTGTACACATGTACTGTTTGTGTTTCCCCTTCTTTTCGTTTATAAATGTATAGCTATGGTGTTCTTTTAATCATTGACAAAGGTCTTCTTAGGCACTTGTGGGTTTTATTGTTCTGAAGAAGGTGTAGTTATCTACGCCGAAACCTCGGTTAACACTAGGTGCTTTTCCGCAATCGAGGCGGGTTTCTAGTTTTTTAATAGCTTATGGAGGACCAACGACGGTATGGTCAAAGGTCAGTGGAAGAAGTTGGAAGAAACGTTTGCCCAACGGCCGGCCGTAACAATAACAATTGTAGCAAAGATATTATTTATTTTCAAGACAATTGCCATATTTTCGTTTGTCACTGTTTTATGATTTTTTTCAATCTGCGGAGGAGTCAGTGTATAGTTAGAGTAAGATTTGTATGATAATAATTTATATTCTTATTCAGCGAATTTTTTGGCTGTCTCTTGTAGTTATTTAGGCAAAACGCGGTAAACCGTAATCATGGTAAGTAGGACGGTGATTTGATTTCTGCCGTCTTACTACACCTGGGAATTGAAAAGACACTGAGGATTAGCAACTGATTATTTTCCCCCACGGTATTTACACGAGATAGTATTCAAACTTAGCACACGTTTCTCGGCATTTCTTGTCGGAAACGACATAGTCCTCTATAGATGTCACTGTGTCAAAAGATACCGTCCACTCTGGACGTGGAATGACGGCGCCAAACCACGGAAAACGCGAATTGGGACGGCCGGATGAGAATCGATCCCGGTCCTCGTCAATACGGGCACTGCAGTGACCTGCGTTACCACTGGTAAAAATATTGCGCCGCCCTGAGGTGCACTCGCTGCCCAGTCCGGCGTCTTCCGGCAGACTCCGGGCGCTCTCAAGTACATCGTGTTTCAAAAAGGACTTTGCAACTTTGAAAATGCATATAAATTAATTCATAGCACCTACAGACGTAATTGTAATGTCAATTTGTAGGGAAATACATGAAGTTTTGTCTCGCATAGTTCGCTAGTGCCGAATCACATAGTAAGGGGTGCTAGGGCGGTTGCGTTAAAGATGGCTGCCTTCACTTGAACCGAGCTGTGTGTTTTGGTTTGAAGAATAGAAGTCGGCGACAACAGTTCAGCGTAATTTCCGTACAAAGTATGTTAAAGATCCTCCTAGTAGGCCTAAAATTTATGAGTGACATAAATGTTTTGTAGAAACACGGTGCTCGGTAAGACATGGGAAATCATCAGGTCGTCAAAGCACATCTGACGACGTCGTTGAGCGAGAGAGACAACGTTTTGTCAACAGCCCAACGAAATCGACTCGGCGTGCATCTCGCGAACTGCAAATCGCACATACGACAGTTTGGCTTAGGTTGAGAAACCGTCTGCATTTGAAACTGTACAGATTAACTATCGTCAAGCAATAAAAGACACCGATAAAATTGCTTGCAAGAAGTTCTGTACGGATATGTTAAATAGATTACATGATGATGAACATTTCTTGGACAAAATCAACTTTTCTGACGAGTAGACTTTTCGTTTAAGTTTGTATGGTTAACACACATAACTGTAGGATTTTGGGCAGTGAAAATCCACATCAAACATAGCAACACGTTCGTGATGGCCCTAAACTGAACTTTTTTGTGCACTGAGCAAGAACAAAGTGTACGGCCCCTTTTTTTCTGTGAGAGAACCATTAGCGGGATAGTGTACCTGGATATGTTACAAAAATTTTTGATACCACAAATCTATGAGGATCACCAAGAACGAAATGTTTACTTCATGCAAGATGGTGCACCGCCTCGCTACCTGGCTGACGTCCGGAATTTTCTCAGTGACCGCTTTCCAGGTCAATGTATTGGCCACGACGCGCCAATTGCATGGCCCCCACGTTCCCCAGACATGACATCACTCGATTTTTTTTATGGGGATTCATCAAGGATATCGTGTTTGTAGCTCCTGTGCCAGCGTCTCTACCAGAACGTATAGCAAGAATTTACGCCTTCACTGAACAAGTTACACCTGCAGTGCTACAGCGAGTTTGGGAAGAAATTGACTTCCGATGGGATGTGTGCAGGAAGCCACAAACAACATCTTTAAGGTAAAAAAACTTGATGTTTTTGCCTACAAAATAACACTAAACCCAGATCTATTTCTATTTTCAATAAATTTATATGAATTTTTAAAGTTGAAAAGTCCTTTTTGAAACACCCTGTAGTGACACGACCGCTCTAGTCCTACCACACCTCGTCATAAATGCTGCACTCGTTTTTTCTAAACCTTCTTTCCCAACTGTAGCTTCGATGCAGATGATAATTTCCGTATTTGTGAGTTTAGCTCTACCGCAGTATATTCATTTGTATTTGCAAGGATCAGGAGAGTTGCTATAATATCATCTAAGAAGGAATCCCTTGAGTGCGAGGTCGCAAGTTCAATTTGTAGTAAGGCTCCTTTAAAAGTGTTTTGTTAACAGCTATGACAGGAAAAATATTATCTGCTAACGACTCACCATGTGTATCACAAGAGCGATGGAAAATAAGTGTCCAGAAGATGCAGAGATAAACCGTCTATAGGATGTATGTATTACACTTCATAAATTGGACATCGTAGACATTCAAGAAATGTTCAAAACAAACCATTAACTTGCACCATGAACAAAGAATGAAAAACGGTGCACCACAGCGATTACAAAGGTTCGCACCATCAAGATCGAAGGCGAACTCCTTGGGACTTACAAACCGTGCAGAACTGTCAGCTAGAAATCCATTCTTAAAAAATACATATAGAAACATATTGGTGTAACGGGGCGACGAGAACTGATGGAATGTGATGGCATGCAATCGAATACCAAACGGTTTGTCGTGGAGCTTATTGTGAAAATGAAAATGGCTATCCTTTAAGTCGTAGCTGAAGATAGTATGTTTTATAGGCACGGAAAAAGATTCATCCAGGGGCTGAATTTGTCTAGTGGTTCCAAGTGTTATGAATATCAGGAGGGATAGTTTGCTCTAAGGGAGTATGATTTTATACACATACCAGGGTAAGCAAAAGCAAGTTATTTTTATCAGCTATTGGCCAAAAGCAGTGCTCATATGATAGTTGCAGTTCTCTTACGCCAGTTTACCCACCCTTGCTTGCTGTGACGTAGATATTCCCTACTGCCTCTGCAAGATCACGCACACGAGTAAGAATCGTAGGGGGCAGAGCACCTATAACTTGACTTGCTATGTGCTATCGTCATGTTTGCTGTACAGCACCATGTAGTCAGGGTGGATATAGCCCTTTCGATTTTTGGCTCTAAGTCTTCGCGCCACCTCTTCCTAGGATTTGGCAGGAAAAGGACTCAGCCTGTGCTGGGCTGATGGAGAGAGAAAGGAGTGTACTTTATTTATTTTGGAATAATATATTTAGGGACGAATTTCACCTAGTTCAGTTATTACACTGATACAAAACACTCCCTCTTACATGCTTGTGGTCACCATACAGTTTTTACAGACCTGAAAACTACTCGTAAACTATCGAAATAATGCAGTACACTGATGTACAGATATGCAAACAACTTGTAAATTACCGAAATAAGGCAATACACAGCATACAGACACGTAAACAACTCGTAAATTGTCAAAATAATGCATGTATAATGCTCTGCAAACATGCTTGCTAATTGCAAACTGTTGAAATAATGCACTGAACAGCCTACAGACGTGCAAACTGCTCGTAAATCACCGACATTATGCATATATAACGCTCTGCCAACACGCTCACAACGCTTAAACAGCCGAAACTAATGCAGTGCACAAAAACTCATTGCACATAAAAAACGCTTTCAAACTATTATCAACAGCAACACATCAGAGGCTCCAAAATGCGCGCACACTTCGACGCCACCGTGAGCCACCGCTTCTGCCAACGGCAGCCAGCAGGTGAAAGTCGCGTCTACAGTTGGAGTTCTTCGAGTGTTATAGTGACATTGCAGAACTCCAATGCGTTCACGCACCGCCCACTATCCCCTGTCCACTGGACTGCACAGGATACTATCATACACGCTCCCAGGACTCAGGATGCACCGGTGGCCCCCGTGAAGTGGCGACGTGGCTGTCAGCTGCCGAGCCATGCACAGGTGTCTGTTCAGGTCCCGCAAGCACGAGGCAGTGGCATCCCTTTCATACTTGACACCTGAGAAATTCCTGTCGAAATACATCTACATTTATACTCCGCAAGCCACCCAACGGTGTGTGGCGGAGGGCACTTTACGTGCCACTGTCATTACCTCCCTTTCCTGTTCCAGTCGCGTATGGTTCGCGGGAAGAACACTGTCTGAAAGCCTCCGTGCGCGCTCTAATCTCTCTAATTTTACATTCGTGATCTCCTCGGGAGGTATAAGTAGGGGGAAGCAATATATTCGATACCTCATCCAGAAACGCACCCTCTCGAAACCTGGCGAGCAAGCTACACCGCGATGCAGAGCGCCTCTCTTGCAGAGTCTGCCACTTGAGTTTATTAAACATCTCCGTAACGCTATCACGGTTACCAAATAACCCTGTGACGAAACGCGCCGCTCTTCTTTGGATCTTCTCTATCTCCTCCGTCAACCCGATC
This sequence comes from Schistocerca nitens, assembly GCF_023898315.1. Lineage (NCBI taxonomy): Eukaryota > Metazoa > Arthropoda > Insecta > Orthoptera > Acrididae > Schistocerca > Schistocerca nitens. The sequence goes on from NC_064616.1 coordinate 869,284,230, forward strand.
TGGTACGGATCCCACACTGATGAGCAATACTCAAGTATAGGTCGAACGAGTGTTTTGTAAGCCACCTCCTTTGTTGATGGACTACATTTTCTAAGCACTCTCCCAATGAATCTCAACCTGGTACCCGCCTTACCAACAATTAATTTTATATGATCATTCCACTTCAAATCGTTCCGCACGCATACTCCCAGATATTTTACAGAAGTAACTGCTACCAGTGTTTGTTCCGCTATCATATAATCATACAATAAAGGAGCCTTCTTTCTATGTATTCGCAATACATTACATTTGTCTATGTTAAGGGACAGTTGCCACTCCCTGCACCAAGTGCCTATCCGCTGCAGATCTTCCTGCATTTCGCAACAATTTTCTAATGCTGCAACTTCTCTGTATACTACAGCATCATTCGCGAAAAGCCGCATGGAACTTCCGACACTATCTACTAGGTCATTTATATATATTGTGAAAAGCAATGGTCCCATAACACTCCCCTGTGGCACGCTAGAGGTTACTTTAACGTCTGTAGACGTCTCCCCATTGATAACAACATGCTGTGTTCTGTTTGCTAAAAACTCTTAAATCCAGCCACACAGCTGGTCTGATATTCCGTAGGCTCTTACTTTGTTTATCAGGCGACAGTGCGGAACTGTATCGATCGCCTTCCGGAAGTCAAGAAAAATAGCATCTACCTGGGAGCCTGTATCTAATATTTTCTGGGTCTCATGAACAAATAAAGCGAGTTGGGTCTCACACGATCGCTGTTTCCGGAATCCATATTGATTCCTACATAGTAGATTCTGGGTTTCCATGTTCACCTAGGCACCGTTGCTGGTGCAGTCCGGGTCCAGTGCTGAAAGAGACGTTTGCATAGCAGCTAAAAGGTTCTCAATGTTATACTGATGTCACATGTCTATATAAATAACAGGCAAGCCCCCCCCTCCCCCCTCTGGATGCACTATAGAAATCTGTTCCAGAATAACATCGACTGCTTTTTCCCAAGCAGTCCTAACGGGACAGCCCATTCATCACTGAATTTATCCATCAAACTGTTGCCGGCGTGGGAGCACTGTCTGTCACATCTGGGATAGGGCTTGCAGGTGGACCAATCACGTGTTACAGCTGAAGATATGTTCTATATTCGAAGCTGGGTCCACCAGCAGGAGGACCTGGTCCTGGGGACCATCCACGACACAAGCACATACACAGACATACAGAAAACACAAATGTGGAATATGTGGGGTGGAGACGACTGGATACAGTGCTATACTATACCTCCCGATCAATGCATTTACGCTAGGTGTTGGCAGATGTATTACATTTACAAGCAATTTTAGAACATGGAATGAGAGGTATGTCATCATTGCATGGGTATAACTGACATAAAAAATCGATAGAATTGCGGAAATACATTGTATGGGGGCTTAATTATTTATAATGCAAATAATTTTTAATTTTAGTAGCTGACTGTCCGGTTACGCAGTCTCGTAACCGGTTGGCCCTGACTAGTACTACTCCGCAATCTGACTGCATAGAATAACAACAAAGAATGAAACGAAATTTCCGTTAACACAATTAATTAATTAAGTCCCCAGCAACTATAGAAGCTACGAAACAACAAAGCACAAGTGTAACTGTTCTGTGTGTGGAAGTGTGATTCAACGTACACATCTGGCACGGTTCTTCCTCAATACGACAATATGCTTTAAACGCCATTTACAATGAAGCAATTAAAAAAAACAGAAATACTATGATTGCACATAGAAACCAGAATTACACTCTAATGGATGAACACAAGCCAGATGCTTTGTTGACTGAACCTGTGACCAAGAGGCATTGTTAGTTAGGAAACTCGAAATAAAAAAGAAATTTTTTACCTTCATATATATTGACGAAAAATACACTCTGATCATTACATCCCCAATCGAACAGCATCGGCTGTCTAGCCCATCAGAAAAACTACACACGACATGCTCACAACTAGTACTGCTATCGACATCCTCTCAACAAGCACTGACTACGGCAAACTCAGAAGTACTACTTCCCACAGCAACTTCTGAACAAGCACTGCCAGTGGAGGCGGTGGAATAAAACTCTTTGGCGCAATCTCTGGCGCTGTGACTGTGTGTAACCACCTTTCAGCATATGTATTGATGGAATATACACCGAAATTCGGGGAAATTGAGGAAGTACTTGCGTGTCTCCTGCTTGGCACAGAACAATTTGTACATGGGAACAAATATGTGACAGCAAGAGGAATCCGAGAAAACATTGACATGGGAGCGAAGGGAACCTGGGAAACAGTCACTTTTTTCCATCGAGGCAGCACTCTACTGCATGTATATTGAGGTAACACTGATACACTCGTGTTGACTACTGTATTTGATGCTTTTCAGGATAGAGAACCATCTGCCTCTAAGCTAACTTGCATCTGCATTAAAGGATGACATAGAGTGGATGGATTGGCCAGTTGAGATAGAATTGCAATGAGGTAATATTTAATGGTAAACTGATGATGTATCCTAGAGAGAGAGAGACGAAGAAGTTGCTGCAGGTTATTTGACCATTTTTTCCTGATGTTCCGTCAGGATGCATCAGTTGTGTGACATAGTCTGTGTTCGATTCGTATACAATCGCTTGTTCTGTGTGGGTCTTAGAGCAGTGTCTACTTCCGATCGTTAACAGTAAACCTCTTGGTCATCAGAGGACTTCCATCTCACGTATGATGAAAAGTGACACATTCCTCTAAATGAACGAAGATTTATGTGATGTACTCCATTCCCCTGTCACATATTGGCTGTAAAATCGATACTTCAGTTTCATAACTAAGATGGTTCTAAGTTAGCGATAGGTGTTTGTGAGACACTGCAAATCCCTGAGTATACATCTGCTTGACAGATGTGCGGTTTACACAGTTAGTGGTGACATGACTTGTAATTTCGCATGTCGGACACTGCTGCTATGCGTTTATCTGTTTCCCTGTAAAAGGTATTCTCTGTTACTAACGATCATTTTATATAGGACTGATGTGGGCACAGTATAATTTCTGAACCGTGATCGGGTGTGAACAATGGATGCTACACATCTCCGGAGAGCTACATTGTGCATGTATCACACTGAGCCACTGTTTTAAGGAGTCCGCAGCTCGTAGTCTCGCGGTAGCGTTCTCGCTTCCCGAGCACGGGGTCCCGGGTTCGATTCCCGGCGGGGTCAGGGATTTACTCTGCCTCGTGATGACTGGGTGTTGTGTGATGTCCTTGGGTTAGTTAGGTTTAAGTAGTTCTAAGTTATAGGGGACTGATGACCATAGTGCTCAGAGCCATTTTTTTTTTTGTTTTAAGGAAGTAGTTTTTTCGTTTTACAGTTTGTAACCATAGTTTGTCGTAGAGAAACCTGCAAGAAGGATATATGTCATGTACTGGAAATATATTTCTTACATTGGAATATTAACAGCGCTGCATTCCACATGACTGATAGCTCAGAAACTCAAGCGATCTAGCATTATAGTCTGTTTTAAGTGCAGAACCGTGTAGCCTTAGGAGTGCGTGTGTTTATGTTCTCTTTTACCAGTACCCTCCTGGTACTGATCCCACACACTAGAACAATACCTTAAAATTGATAGCGTAGTTGATTTACGTAAAATGCATCGAACTCCATCTGTCTATAGCTCCATCATGCATAAAAATCGCCCGTTCCTTGTTCTTAACTGTCTGCTATAACATCACAACACTTTCAAATCTGTTACTATATACCGATAAGAGGTGCTAACCACCTCAACATGTGTGCATCTGGAGAAATCGTGTGCACTAGGATGGACGAGGACTCAGCTAGCTCCAGTCATTCACGAGACGCAGAATGTAGTGGTCTACTTCTGGTCAGCTGCAGATTAAACCGGTAACGGTGCTGCAGGGTGGGCTGGTTAAAGACAGTGCAAGGGGGTCTTTCGGTCTCTAATTTTATCCTAAGACTGCGAGAATGCTCTGTGACTTCCATCTGCATAGGGAAAGATCGTAAATTGTGCACTATGCTCGAGGTGCTAGAAATATGTAGAGCACTGTCTGGTATACTTTGATGATGTATGTGTTCGAGAATTAGCAATGAATGGACATACTGCACAGTCATCTATCTACACTGCTGGCCATCGTAAATGCAACACCAAGAAAGACAAGAGGTAGCACAACAAAATTTATTTTGTAGATAACATGTTGACCAAGTATCAAATGATTACGTTTACAGACGTCTGTGACATGTGGTTCCTGCCAGAATCAGTAGCCAGAGTAGTCGCCATTGTTGGAGATCGCCGCTGCCACACGTCTCGGCATTGAGTCAAAGAGACGTTGGATGTGTTCCTGGGGTACAGCAGCCCAAGCAGCTTCCACACGTTGCCAAAGATCATTTGGTGTGGCAGCTGGGGATGTAATCTGGGTCACTCGTTCAGCAACCATGGACCACATGTTCTCTATCGGCGAAAGATCCGGAGAGCGAGCCGGCCAGGGAAGCACTTCAATCTGGTTATTGACGAAGAACCTTTGGACAATGCGTGCCACGTGTGGTCGCGCATTATCCTGTTGAAATATGGCTGTGGCCGAGCCCTGAAGGTAAGGAAGGACAACTGGCTCCAGCACCTCGGATATGTAGCGCCGGCTATTTAAAGTACCGGCAATGCGTACTAGAGGCGTGCGAGAGTAATATCCAATACCGCCCCATACCATAATACCCGGTGCAAGACCAGTGTGGCGGTGCATAATGCAGCTGTCCAGCATTCTCTCTCCATGGTGTCTCCACACTCGAATCCGACCATCGTGGTGCTGCAGACAGAAGCGTGCCTCGTCAGTAAAGACAACGTCATTCCATTCTGCCGTCCACATTCGTCTGTCATCACACCATTGGCGACGGAGACGTCTGTGGTTCTGCGTCAATGGTAGACGAAGCAATGGACGTCTTGCGGACAGACCACTCTGCTGTAAACGGCGTCGAATGGTACGCGCAGACACTGGATGATGCGTTACAGACGGAATGTGCTGTGCTACGGTTCGGGATGTCACTGAGCGATCCGTCACTGCCATGCGCACAATTTGCCTATCAGCACGTGCAGTGGTGCACCGAGGTGAATGCGATCGACCACGTCGGTCCGTCGTACCCTCCTGCATCCAACGGTCACATATCCGCATTACAGTTGTTTGGTTTCGTCCAACACGACTAGCGATTTCTCTGTATGATAATCCACAATCTCGGTAAGCCACTATCCTTCCTCTGTCGAACGCGGATACTTGATCAAACGATGTTCGCTGTTGTCTACGAGGCATAACTGATCGTCTTGTGAAACAACCACAAGGTAAACACACGTGCCGAACGTACACTCGTCGAAATCGCCAAGCCTTAAATGGCGCTATGAGGTGGCGCCACAGGCGCGCGTGATGTGCGTCTGCGCTGAAATTCTAATCAGTTGCATATCTCATTCCTGCAAACTCATGGTGTAAATTTCACTTGATTCGGATGCTTCCTTCAGGGTGTTGCATTTACGGTGGCCAGCAGTGTACATTGGCAATGATACTCGCAAAGTAGAGAAGGGGCAGTTTAGCTATGATACTGAAATTGGGAGACATGCTGTCGCATCATTGGTCAGTGTTGAAATTACTGGAAAATTGCTGAAACTGTTTGAACTATCAACTGTGATGCTTATTATTAGAGTACAGCAATGGTGTCTTTTCCATCATATCCGTCCACTGGTAGGCTGTTGATTATCACATAATGATTGACTGACATCACTTGTTTGAGTTGGAGAAAGTTTTGGTGGAGGGGCAACACCTTCTGGGGATGGCTAGCGCCGAAACAGTGATCGCGTACATGATACCAATATGAGGAATCAGTCAAAACAGAACGCAGAGCCATCAGCTATTCCATCACTGTGAGAGATGAGTTTAAATGTAGAGGTCGTCAATCACCTTGGAACAGCAGTTTGGAGACTCTCCACAAGGCTGCCAAACTCTTCCATTTTCCTTATGTTGTAACTGTCTTTTATTTAAAATCATCCATTGTGTGTGTGGTGTGTTATGGTAGCCGCAGAGGCAGTGGATCAAAATGTGTTAATGTCAGTTTAGAACCTGACACAGACCTTGAAGTCGTGGCAGAAAAACAAAAGATATGGCAGTGTACAAAGCGTGTTAGAAAACAATGTTCCAAACAACGACACAGGGTCACAGGGAGAATCTCTCGCGACTTACAGTATAGTCTGTGGGATACGGTCATCCACTTACAGTACAGGTGATGAAACTTTAAACTGGTATGTGCAGTGGATCAATACCTGTATATTTAATAGGATCGTCACAATGCATGCGTTATTTGTTTTAGGTATATGGTAGGACAGAGAGGCGGTAAAAAGCTTATTGAGTTCTCTATCAGATGCAGTTAGTGGAGCTTTTATAGCTCGTAATTTTTCTCTGGTGAATGGTACAGAATAACGATGATAGAATGTTGGGGTGATACACGTGAATGGGTCCTGAGGGACGTCGATCTGTAGTACCTGTTTGTAGTTTGGAGAAACACCACAATCCAGTATCAAAATCCACGTCCTTCATCCAGTTCCCGTACTGTCTTTTATTCTACCTTGGGTTGCTGCAGCAGACTTTGTTGCCATCGAATGGTCAAAACAGAGTTCTGTTGCAGTAACTCAGCTTGGCCTGTTTCTACACGGGTTGCAGAAGGTGGTAAATATAGCTTTCTCCGACTTCTACTCAGTTGCTACTTACATTGGAACGATCACGTGCACAAAGCTGCAGGGATGGTAGTGCAGAGTCTGAGGGGCAGTTGTAAGATGCATAGGGACTACCTAAAACCCGTTGGAATTTTACTGTAGCAGATAGGTTCGAGAAGGGTGACTCGTTTAGAGATATGAGAGTGCCAGAAATATGATTCATTAGTGGCTGTAATCATCAAATGACTTCTCCATAGGATCCAATGCAGGTGTATGTTTGAATGGAAAGACTTTATTCCAAATCATAGACATCATTTCTACCGAAAGCGTAGCACTAGTGATCTGAAAAGCTAGTGTAAATTTCTTACGACCTCAATCAGCACACCATCTACTACTGTTTGTGATCCTTCTCAATCAATCATAGCCTGTAGCTCAGTGGATATATCGCAGAATATATGCGTTACTAATACTGGAGAAATATCTAGTGGCGGCAGCGTGAGGGAATTGCTAATACCGGTTTCATACCACGCTCCTTAGTCGAATCACTTTCAAAATTCGGTAATTTTATTACGAGGGTGCACCGTCGGCGAAGTGTAACCGCTCTGCTGGTCTGATAATATACACTCCGGCGATCACCGTCTATATTCAGTGTCACGATCGCACCTTTAATGAAAAATCGCAGAATCACATCAATAAATCCAACGATTTCAGTGAGCCATCGTTGTCCACATTATACTTCACTTGCAGTATAGCGCCGGCCGCGGTGGTCTCGCGGTTCTAGGCGCGCAGTCCGGAACCGTGCGACTGCTACGGTCGCAGGTTCGAATCCTGCCTCGGGCATGGATGTGTGTGATGTCCTTAGGTTAGTTAGGTTTAAGTAGTTCTAAGTTCTAGGGGACTTATGACCACAGCAGTTGAGTCCCATAGTGCTCAGAGCCATTTGAACCATTTGAACTTCCTGTATAATGGCAATGTACAGTACTTGCGCTTATTGATGTAGGCTTCAAGTTTGCTGTAGCAACAAAATTATGTGAGCAGAACCGAAGCTGCAAGTAATTTGACGCCGTTTTATGGACATGTTTTGACTGAAGCCATAGCTGCCTGTTACGTAGCCTCCACTGGGGTAATGTATTCTTCTTGAAGCGCTTATAATTAACACGCAGTTTCCGTATATACCTCAAATTTTTCTGAAATGCCGTTTACTATGAAGGCTTCCCACCCGGTTCAATGTCAAATCTGAAACATTGCTGTTATCTTGCCCTTGCATTTTATTTCACTGCCTGTGTCGCTCAGAATATACACTCCTGGAAATTGAAATAAGAACACCGTGAATTCATTGTCCCAGGAAGGGGAAACTTTATTGACACATTCCTGGGGTCAGATACATCACATGATCACACTGACAGAACCACAGGCACATAGACACAGGCAACAGAGCATGCACAATGTCGGCACTAGTACAGTGTATATCCACCTTTCGCAGCAATGCAGGCTGCTATTCTCCCATGGAGACGATCGTAGAGATGCTGGATGTAGTCCTGTGGAACGGCTTGCCATGCCATTTCCACCTGGCGCCTCAGTTGGACCAGCGTTCGTGCTGGACGTGCAGACCGCGTGAGACGACGCTTCATCCAGTGCCAAACATGCTCAATGGGGGACAGATCCGGAGATCTTGCTGGCCAGGGTAGTTGACTTACACCTTCTAGAGCACGTTGGGTGGCACGGGATACATGCGGACGTGCATTGTCCTGTTGGAACAGCAAGTTCCCTTGCCGGTCTAGGAATGGTAGAACGATGGGTTCGATGACGGTTTGGATGTACCGTGCACTATTCAGTGTCCCCTCGACGATCACCAGTGGTGTACGGCCAGTGTAGGAGATCAGATCGCTCCCCACACCATGATGCCGGGTGTTGGCCCTGTGTGCCTCGGTCGTATGCAGTCCTGATTGTGGCGCTCACCTGCACGGCGCCAAACACGCATACGACCATCATTGGCACCAAGGCAGAAGCGACTCTCATCGCTGAAGACGACACGTCTCCATTCGTCCCTCCATTCACGCCTGTCGCGACACCACTGGAGGCGGGCTGCACGATGTTGGGGCGTGAGCGGAAGACGGCCTAAGGGTGTGCGGGACCGTAGCCCAGCTTCATGGAGACGGTTGCGAATGGTCCTCGCCGATACCCCAGGAGCAACAGTGTCCCTAATTTGCTGGGAAGTGGCGGTGCGGTCCCCTACGGCACTGCGTAGGATCCTACGGTCTTGGCGTGCATCCGTGCGTCGCTGCGGTCCGGTCCCAGGTCGACGGGCACGTGCACCTTCCGCCGACCACTGGCGACAACATCGATGTACTGTGGAGACCTCACGCCCCACGTGTTGAGCAATTCGGCGGTACGTCCACCCGGCCTCCCGCATGCCCACTATACGCCCTCGCTCAAAGTCCGTCAACTGCACATACGGTTCACGTCCACGCTGTCGCGGCATGCTACCAGTGTTAAAGACTGCGATGGAGCTCCGTATGCCACGGCAAACTGACTGACACTGACGGCGGCGGTGCACAAATGCTGCGCAGCTAGCGCCATTCGACGGCCAACACCGCGGTTCCCGGTGTGTCCGCTGTGCCGTGCGTGTGATCATTGCTTGTACAGCCCTCTCGCAGTGTCCGGAGCAAGTATGGTGGGTCTGACACACCGGTGTCAATGTGTTCTTTTTTCCATTTCCAGGAGTGTATAAACGACTATCCCGTCTCTTATGCCTCCTATCTCACAAAACCAACACGATAAAACTTTCTATTTCTTTCCATAACATTATTCTGGGCTGTAGACTCCGTCATGTTGTAAAATGAGGCGTTCTACATCTTAGTGAATTACATATAACAGACACTGGCGGCGAACTTAGATTAAATTGTTTTGTTGAACTGGGCTTTAGTTTCTGTGCCTATTTAACTTTCACTGTATCTCCTCATGCAGCGTGATCTCATTCCACCTATTCTCGTACTTAAGAGTTCAGTGTTGGGTCCATGTCCTGTCACTACCTTAATAGTTCTTAATATTGTAAACATCTCCTGATCAGTTCGGTATCAGCTCATGTATGCATTTCCGTTCTAGCTATGCCCTTGCTTTTATAAAAACGATTAAAGAGTAGGTTCAGAATAGGAAACAGCTGAGATAAAACACGCCTATGGGAGATCTGTTTTCGCGAATTTGAAATTAGTTAATTATTGTTAGGTTAAACTGCCAAGAGATAGTAGAACTTTCTAAGCTAGAAGAACCGATTCAGGAAGCTCTCAGTCTAAATTATAAGATGTCGTGCTGGGATTATAATCACTAAACAACGCCCTTTTTATGGCAATATAACGAAATAGAAACGACAGGCAAATCCACCCCTGTACACGTACTCTATAAACCAGAAGTCTATCTTCAACAGTCTTCCAGTTTAGAATTATTCGACATTTCCGTAACGCTGTTCTATGGAACAAGCAAACCTGTGATTACTATGTACACTACCTACGGTTAGTCCTATCTTGTTTCGGTCCCACTATGTTGAACAATATTCTAAGATGGGACAAACAAGTGACATGTGAATTGTTGTAGCGACACGCGTGACGTTATGCTTATAAAAGAAAACGTACCCGTCTCATAGTATTCTCAAAGGAAGCTATTTAACCCTCTAAGTCCCAACAACACGAAAAAAATAATTTTGAAATTGTTCAAAAAAGTAACCTTTATTATTATAGTAAGCATCTAATACACGAAGAAATTGTCAAAAAGGAAACAATCGACCGTTTTTAAGAGGTTGTTTCACTTTGGAACCACTAGGACATACAGTTATCAACCACCCGTCATTTCAGTTGATATATTTGAAAGCAATTTTTCCTAGACACAAACATACGTCTCGAAAGTTCCATGAACTCATAATGTCTAAAACATATTAGGGTACAAAATGAGAAGCAAAACTGAACCTAAAACTTAATAAATTTTGTATGGGAACTAAATTCTGTCTCGGTGGTATCATTTCGAAACCATTCATAAAAGCAGTAGTACAAAGTCAAATTTCCTTTACAACAGCTTTAGATATACTTACTTTCACTGTCAATGATTACCTCAATATAGCCTTAAACAAAATAAAAATTAAAAAAAAATTTCACAATCTCCTACAATCACGAAGCACAATCTCCGCGTCGAATGCTGTCTGTAACGCTGTAAGTGATAGCTACAATGCACTTAATTCGTAGAAGTCCCTCGGTGTACCACTAGATTCCTTTGTTTTACAACACTAGAGATCAATATATTAATACGAATAATATTAGAAATCATTTAGTTTCGTATTCTTGCTGGGTGCGTGTGGTGCTTTTATGCCGTCCTGGATGTTTCTGGTGGTTCACCTACGCACAGAATGAGGGCTAGCATGTGATTAATTTATTACAATCGCTGGTACTTTATTCTTTATTTACATTCAGTGTATCTGAAAATTGTAGTCTCCATGTTTTTGTGATACTATTACGTAATTCATCTCCGCTGTTTCCATGTGCCAACAGAGAGCCGTGGGCGACGCTCTCGAATTTCAGGGGGAGTGTTGGGTGGTAGGGCGTGGTCGTTCTGCTAGGCAGTGCCATATTTTGCTCGCTCTTCACACGGAAACACGGATTTAATGAAGCTCAGTAGGAGGAGAGAAGTACGTCTCAAAAGACACGCAAACTGGCCACTAAGTCAGGTCCATCAACTTGGAGTGGAATGAGCCAAAACGCAGTATCGCCACACTTACAGGATCAAGGAATGAATGCTCGAACGTCGACAGTTACGAAACGTCCACGTTCCCAAGTCACGTGTATTTCTTCTGCTGCTACCAGATTTACTGCCATTGTTTATATCACCACTGTGGATAATGTCGTTTTTGGTTATTTACGCCCTTACAGCCCTTACACTCACGGCCTATGGTACATCAGCGCCGGCCGGAGTGGCCGTGCGGTTCTAGGCGCTACAGTCTGGAACCGAGCGACCGCTACGGTCGCAGGTTCGAATCCTGCCTCGGGCATGGATGTGTGTGATGTCCTTAGGTTAGTAGGCGACTGATGACCTCAGAAGTTAAGTCGCATAGTGCTCAGAGCCATTTGAACCATTTTTACTACATCAGCACATCAGCGGCGCATATAACTTCTACACATAACGTACTTGAAATCAAGGACTCGATCATTCTGTCTGTCGTCCTAGCATTACATTTTTCAACATACAGATACCAATACTTCATCAAGATACAGATATATAACTGATATACACAAATGGACGAGTATTTTGCCACGTGGACAATGTGTGCAATTTTTATTTGGTTTTTAAATGAAGCATAGCATATGTGTTCTTTTCCCTTTCAACAAAGCATGTGAACAGTATTCCAATATCCTTGGAAACTAGAAAATAATCAAAGTTTTCATTACACACTGCCCACAATATGTCGTCGTATGTGATAGTTGACACAGCGCATGTTAAGCGTTGTTAACATCGTTAAGCAGGTAATGCAGTGCTTCATCGGTAGCCACTGGCCTTCATAGTCAGTACATTCTCTAACTTCGTTTGAGAGAAATGCACAGCTGTTTCAATACAAATTTTAACAGCACTAACTAACAGGAAACAACTCTCATTTGCGTTGTATCGCTCTTACTTCGGAAGACTTCTCTCCATTGAGAACGACATGTGGGGAAAGGGCAATCTGAGTTCCGCATGAGCGATGCTTTCTAAAACCGTGATATTTTGTGGACAGAAGCTTTTCCGTATCAAAGATATTTATTATATTCGAACTGAGAATATGTTGAAGAATCCTGCAGCAGACCATGTTAAGGATATTGGTCTGTAATTTTGGGGTTCAGTTCTTTTACCTTCTTACATGTAGAAGTCTCTAATGCTTTTTCCCAGTCGCCTGGGACTTTGCTCTAGCCGAGAGATTCACGATGTATGCAAGCTATTCTTTGTAAAACAGATTTGGGAATCGATCCGGACCTGGGGACTTACTTGTTTTCAACACTTTCAGTTACTTCTCTATGCGAGGGATGCCTATTTTTTTGTTCATACAGCAATCTGTGGGATGTTCAAACGACGGTATGTTTGTACTGTCCTCCTGCGTGAACGATTTCTTATACGCGAAATATAAAACTTCAGCTTTCCTTTTGCTGTCTAATGTTTCCACACTAGGTTGGTCAACGAGTGACGGGATAGAAGCCGTCGACCCGTTTAGCGATTTTACTCAGCGTCAGAAATTTCTCGGATTCTATACTAGATCCTTTGCTAAGGTATGACGGTGGTAGTTGTATGCTTCGTGCATCGATCTTTTTACAGACGCAGGGATCTCTACTAATGTGTGCCTGCCGCCATTTACGCTGTTTCTTTTGAACCCAAAGTACAACCGTCTTTACTTCCTCAACATTTTCCGAATTTTATTATTAAAGCACAGTGGGTCTTTTCTGTCGTTAATCCACTTACTACCTATATACTTCTCCAGAGGGTGATTTACAATCTGTTTAAACTTTGCCCCTAATGCCTCTACATATATTCATTGTCTAAGTGGAACTGTAGCAGCTGCTTATCTATTCTTTCTAGCAAAAATACTCTCCTAGCCTTCTTGCTTGATTTTTAACTTTAGTAACCATATTCGATATGATCACATCTTGGTAACTAATCTCTGTCTCTATACTGACACTATCAGTAAGGTCAGGCTTGTTTGTGGCTATAAGGTTCAAAATGGTTCAAATGGCTCTGAGCGCTATGAGACTTAACATCTGAGGTCATCAGTCTCCTAGAACTTAGAACTACTTAAACCAAACTAACCTAAGGACATCACACACATACATGCCCGACGCAGGGTTCGAACCTGCGACCGTAGGGGTCGCGCGGTTCCAGACTGAAGCGCCTAGAACCGCTGGCATGGCTTGGCTATAAGGTCTGAAATATTTCCATTGCTTGTGGGCTGTCAAACTAGCTGTTGAAGACAGTGTTAAAAAGTACTTCGCAGTGTTGCCTCTCCATGCCCCCTGCAATAAATCCATAGACGTTCCATTGTACACTCGGTAGGTTGAAGTCGCCTCTAACCCTACATTGCATAACAAGGATATTTTCGCTCTACTCGAATTACTCTAAAACTGTCGTGGCCTGTGTCCTTACGAACGGAAATATCCCAGTATTGGCTGTTAGTCATCCATACTCTACATGGAAACCTAAATCTGAATGACTAAATAATTATATGAACTCAGCTCCTCTGGGAGTCACTCCATAGTGTATAGTACTGGGTTCTTTTTTCACAATATATTTGAGTCGCGAAAGAAATGCGATAAGAATGATAGCTTATATGCATCCATGCATCTTGTTATTTGTATTGCTATCTTGATCGCCTCTGATGGGGCAATACGTATGAGGCTGAAAAATATTCAATGCTCGCCTGAAATATCGATACTTTGATATGACGTGTCTTTCTTCGAGTGTCCACAGCTGAGACTTTTCAACATTTTCATTACATTTCTCGCAAGATACACGTTACTGTGATCGTCGATCTGCCCTTCTTCGCATATTCACGACCTCTGTGTTATGAAAACATGAACGAGCTACATTTGAAACTTCATGTTTATAGAAAACTCAACTTTTATAGTTAATTATCTCAGTTTTTACCACAATTTTTAATAGATTTGCACAATTCTAGAGTTTGACACACCTGTAAATATGGTTTGTATGTTGCGCAAAATTCATCGAGGAATCTCTCTAACTTATGATAACTGCGTCATTTATGGAAAGCCTAATATTGCAACTAATACTATCCGAAAAGTCATGAAAATATAATATGAAAAGTAAATGGTTCTGTTAGAACTCCCTGGGGCATACTAGATATTATGCCTATTTGTAGATTAGTCTTCACCCTTTATAACGTAATACGTTCTTCCTTTGTAGAAATTTTGTATCTAACTCATATCCAAGGCGAAAATATCTTACTTAAAGACCATCGGCGTCTTACTGGCTCGAGAATTTTTCGTAAATCTGATTGCATCGAACCACCTGTTTATCGTTATCAATGGCTGTTAAGGCATAGTTCTTGAAGAAAAAGGATTTCTGAATTCGTGGTACTTATGGAGAAGTTTACATCGTGCTAAGCATATCATTTTGCCTGAACTTTCACCTGAAAAGTGCTAAGTGGTACCGTTGTGTTCAGAATGACCTTCACCACCTTGAAACTCTTTGTTACAGTTGCAATATTTAAGGAAAAACGTAGCAATTCATAGGTGACTTACGGGAAATTTCTTAGCAAAGATCACTTCGCGACAGCTGTGTCGACAAAATACTCGGTGTTAAGTTACCAGTAGGCTGTTGGTTTTATCTGTTACAACCAAATCGATGCGTTGAACTCGTTTGCACGGGCGTGATGTGCATTTTCAGGAGCAGCTGCTGACTGTTTAATTTACATAGACGTTGCTTACAGGAGCTGCGGCGTGTCGCTGACACTTTATGTACCGGTACTGGCAGCTTAGGAAGCCGCGTAATGCCGCACAAGATATCATCGTATCCGCATGTTACAGAAGATCACGTTTTCCGGTGTCGATTTACAGTAATCTACACCGAAAATTACGGTAGCTTGCCGGCCATCAGTTTTAATTAACTATTTTAATCTTCCAGTTCGTAGACAAAGTTTTTTGGGAGCAAGTGGGGAACGTGTTCTGGTAGTTCATTTCACTCTCTTCTTCTTTTATTTATAATCAAATATTTTACGAAACACCATCTTTCCTCAATCTTATTTCACTACTGTTAGGTTGTATATTGGTTTTCAGACTTCATGTTTATTTAGTACCCCACAAGTATAGGAGACGTGCGGGGAGGGGGGAGGGAGCAGGGGCGTCGTCCTTGACAAATAATTCCCCCAGATTCCAGTACGAAGCAGTATGCCGTGCTGCAATATATGGAGTTACTCAGTTTTTCGTTCGTAACTTGTTTATTTGTTACTTTTTAGAACCGTAAACACTACACACACACACACACACACACATATACACTCCTGGAAATGGAAAAAAGAACACATTGACACCGGTGTGTCAGACCCACCATACTTGCTCCGGACACTGCGAGAGGGCTGTACAAGCAATGATCACACGCACGGCACAGCGGACACACCAGGAACCGCGGTGCTGGCCGTCGAATGGCGCTAGCTGCGCAGCATTTGTGCACCGCCGCCGTCAGTGTCAGCCAGTTTGCCGTGGCATACGGAGCTCCATCGCAGTCTTTAACACTGGTAGCATGCCGCGACAGCGTGGACGTGAACCGTATGTGCAGTTGACGGACTTTGAGCGAGGGCGTATAGTGGGCATGCGGGAGGCCGGGTGGACGTACCGCCGAATTGCTCAACACGTGGGGCGTGAGGTCTCCACAGTACATCGATGTTGTCGCCAGTGGTCGGCGGAAGGTGCACGTGCCCGTCGACCTGGGACCGGACCGCAGCGACGCACGGATGCACGCCAAGACCGTAGGATCCTACGCAGTGCCGTAGGGGACCGCACCGCCACTTCCCAGCAAATTAGGGACACTGTTGCTCCTGGGGTATCGGCGAGGACCATTCGCAACCGTCTCCATGAAGCTGGGCTACGGTCCCGCACACCGTTAGGCCGTCTTCCGCTCACGCCCCAACATCGTGCAGCCCGCCTCCAGTGGTGTCGCGACAGGCGTGAATGGAGGGACGAATGGAGACGTGTCGTCTTCAGCGATGAGAGTCGCTTCTGCCTTGGTGCCAATGATGGTCGTATGCGTGTTTGGCGCCGTGCAGGTGAGCGCCACAATCAGGACTGCATACGACCGAGGCACACAGGGCCAACACCCGGCATCATGGTGTGGGGAGCGATCTCCTACACTGGCCGTACACCACTGGTGATCATCGAGGGGACACTGAATAGTGCATGGTACATCCAAACCGTCATCGAACCCATCGTTCTACCATTCCTAGACCGGCAAGGGAACTTGCTGTTCCAACAGGACAATGCACGTCCGCATGTATCCCGTGCCACCCAACGTGCTCTAGAAGGTGTAAGTCAACTACCCTGGCCAGCAAGATCTCCGGATCTGTCCCCCATTGAGCATGTTTGGGACTGGATGAAGCGTCGTCTCACGCGGTCTGCACGTCCAGCACGAACGCTGGTCCAACTGAGGCGCCAGGTGGAAATGGCATGGCAAGCCGTTCCACAGGACTACATCCAGCATCTCTACGATCGTCTCCATGGGAGAATAGCAGCCTGCATTGCTGCGAAAGGTGGATATACACTGTACTAGTGCCGACATTGTGCATGCTCTGTTGCCTGTGTCTATGTGCCTGTGGTTCTGTCAGTGTGATCATGTGATGTATCTGACCCCAGGAATGTGTCAATAA
Organism: Schistocerca nitens; assembly: GCF_023898315.1. Classification (NCBI taxonomy): domain Eukaryota; kingdom Metazoa; phylum Arthropoda; class Insecta; order Orthoptera; family Acrididae; genus Schistocerca; species Schistocerca nitens. The sequence continues at coordinate 869,301,299 of NC_064616.1, forward strand.
AGTTTCCCCTTCCTGGGACAATGAATTCACGGTGTTCTTATTTCAATTTCCAGGAGTATATATATATATATATATATATATATATATATATATATATATATATATATATATATATATATTGTGCGTAGTGTTTACGATTCTAAACAGTAACAAATAAACAAGTTACGAACGAAAAACGCATTGGCCCATTTCAGTATGAAAATCAATTCACATTCAAACTTAAAAGTCTTACAATTTTCAAAAGTTTTTCTATGATAAAAAATTTCGTCATAAAGTGCATGCAGTTTAAACGGTCATGTGATGTCACCCTCTTCGGCACATTAGCAGAAGACTAAGTTATGCTCACATGACGCTAGGGCTAAGCTGATCTTATATATTCCTGCACATCTGCGCAGATAAAATGTTCTCCATCCACCCTCCACAATGTATAAAATGAACAGAGAATCCACACATACAGTATTTACTAGTTCTGTACTGTAATAAATATTTTAGTTCTGTCCGGAACGATTTTTGTACCTTTTAGACACGCAGAAAAATATTTTACCGCATTTAAATAGGTCAAACAAAGCGCGCGACCATTGGATGTCTATCTCGCACGAAAATATGTAGTCTCTCATTTCACTGGCAGATTTAATTGTTTTTTATCTCCGCAAGCTTCTGTTCCCATCTCCTCATTCTGGCATTCGAATAAAAGTAATAAGCGCATTGCCAGTAATTACATCTGCACACAAATACGTCCTCTATATAATGAAAATCTGGAATGTTATTACGATTGCCTAAGCAGTTCATGTTAATGGTTTGTCTTGCTTGTGTCTGTATTCTGAAGTAAAATACAGGTTCATACGGATGAGATACGACACACTGTTTGCTGAAAATAGCAAAGGGAGGGCAATAATTGCTAATATTGCGTTCAGCTTCAAAAGACAGAAATTTTAACTACTGCAGTGGCAGTTCTATAAGACAGGGAATTTAACAGACATAAACTAAAGTCAACTAAAGCTGCTCCAAATACTCTAGATTAAATGTGAAACCATCCAGACTACATGCAGATAATTAAACGGGCTAAATTCCTGTAATACATTACTTCGTTTTCTTATTTTGAGCTCTTCTGATATCTATTTCATAACAGTTTGTCATTTCCAGTGGCACCTAATGTAAGTTATTGTCGTTGGTGTCTGCGATTCGTAATCGAGATTTTGGTCACGACTAGGACAAAATGGTTCAGATGGCTCTGAGCACTATGGGACTCAACATCTGAGGTCATCAGTCCCCTAGAACTTAGAACTACTTAAACCTAACTAACCTATGGACATCACAAACATCCATGCCCGAGGCAGGATTCGAACCTGCGACCATAGCAGTCACGCGGTTCCGGACTGAAGTGCCTAGAACCGCCTGGCCACCACGGCCGGCTCGACTAGGACAGGTTATGTACAAAGTATGTACATACCAAACCTTCTTCCCACACTGAAATATACTATGTAGTGTTAAAAAAATTGTCTCGCAATCGAGACAAAACGGGTTTGTGCAGTCTTTTAACGTTGCTGATTTAGGTCTTACACAATTCACCGATTCATCATGTATAGAATCAGTACATTCTCTGCATTCACATTGTAGCTGACCCAATTATGTGCCACAGTTCTTAGACCCTCTGAACGTGCTTTCGACATGACTTAAAATCCTTACGCAAAAAATATGCTCTTGTAGATAATGAATTATGTCTACTCATTCAAGATCCAATATCATAAAGAAAAAAGTAACGTGAAATGCTACACAATAGCGATCATTTCCCCTCTCGTCGCTATGACTTGTTGACGTTCGAATTGCCGGCAGCTGTAGTCGAGCGGTTCTAGGCGCTTCAGTCCGGAACCGCGCTGCTGCTATGGCCACAGGTTCGAATCCTTCCTCCAGCATGGATGTGTGTGATGTCCTCAGGTTAGTTAGGTTTAAGCAGTTCTAAGTCTAGGGGATTGATGACCTCAGATGTTAAGTCCCATAGTGCTTAGAGCCATTTGAACCAATTTTTTGACGTTCGAATTAATATTGATCAACTGTCGTTCCATTATGAAGATTTTCTCTCGGTGTGCAGAATGTTACCTATGAGCCGAGAGGTCATCGGAAATATAGGGCTGAGTTGTTACGGTATATGGGTGTTAACTGACAAACCGCTAAACCATTCTCTTGGGTTGAATTACACTACTGGCCATTAAAATTGCTACACCACCAAGATGTGCTACAGACGCGAAATTTAACCGACAGGAAGAAGATGCTGTGATATGCAAATGATAAGCTTTTCAGAGCATTCACGCAAGGTTGGCACCGGTGGCGACACCTACAACGGGCTGACATGAGGAAAGTTTCCAACAGATTTCTCATACAGAAACAGCAGTTGACCGGCGTTGCCTGGTGAAACGTTGTTGTGATGCCTCGTAAGGAGGAGAAATGCGTACCATCACGTTGCCGACTTTGATAAATGTCGGATTGCAGCCCATAGCGATTGCGGTTTATCGTATCGCGACATTGCTGCTCGCGTAGGTCGAGATCTAATGTCTGTTAGCAGAATATGGAATCGGTGGGTTCAGGAGGGTAATACGGAACGCCGTGCTGGATCCCAACGGCTTCGTCTCACTAGCAGTCGAGATGACAGGCATCTGATCCGCATGGCTGTAACGGATCGTGCAGCCACGTCTCGATCCCTAACAGATGGGGACGTTTGCAAGACAACAACCATCTGCACGAACAGTTCGACGACGTTTGCAGCAGCATCGACTATCAGCTCGGAGACCATGGCTGCGGTTACCCTTGACGCTGCATCACAGACAGGAGCGCCTGCGATGGTGTACTCAACGACGAACCTAGGTGCACGAATGGCAAAACGTCATTTTTTCGGATGAATCCAGGTTCTGTTTACAGCGTCATGATGGTCGCATCCGTGTGTGGCGACATCGTGGTGAACGCACATTCGAAGCGTGTATTCGTCATCGCCGTACTGGCGTATCACTCGGGCTGATGGTATGGGTGCCATTGGTTACACGTCACGGCCACCTCTTGTTCGCATTGACGGCACTTTGAACCGTGGTCGTTACATTTCAGATGTGCTGCGACCCGTGGCTCTACCCTTCATTCAAATGGTTCAAATGGCTCTGAGCACTATGGGACTCAACTGCTGAGGTCATTAGTCCCCTAGAACTTAGAACTAGTTAAACCTAACTAACCTAAGGACATCACAAACATCCATGCCCGAGGCAGGATTCGAACCTGCGACCGTAGCGGTCTTGCGGTTCCAGACTGCAGCGCCTTTAACCGCACGGCCACTTCGGCCGGCTCTACCCTTCATTCGATCCCTGCGAAACCCTACATTTCAGCAGGAAAATGCGCGACCGCATGTTGCAGGTCCTTTACGGGTATTTCTGGATACAGAAAATGTTCAACTGCTGCCCTGGCCAGCACATTCTCCAGATCTCTCACAAATTGGAAACGTCTGGTCAATGGTGGCCGAGCAACTGGCACGTCACAATACACCAGTCACTACCCTTGATGAACTGTGGTATCGTGTTGAATCTGCATGGGCAGCTGTACCTGTACACGCCATCCAAGCTCTGTTTGACTCAATGCCCAGTGGTATCAAGACCATTATTACGGCCAGAGGTGGTTGTTCTGGGTACTGATTTTTCAGGATCTATGCACCCAAATTGCGTGAAAATGTAATCACATGTCAGTTCTAGTATAATGTATTTGTCCAATGAATACCCGTTTATCATCTGCATTTCTTCTTGGTGTAGCAATATTAATGGCCAGTAGTGTGGAATACGAAGGCGCGGCATTATTTTGCATAGTCGACTATCAGCTGTGTGACCCGCCTATTGACGCATTAAAAACGAACTTTATCGTAACAGTGCACTGTCTTTGCAACCCCACTGCTCGCACTGACCAATCTCTCTGGTGTGTGTTGTTGCGGAACGTGGAGCGGCTGCGGCGTGCTGATCCATTTCCTTAGCGTGGTGCGGGCACCGTATTTCTCGGTATCGCCGTGTGTGGGTGAGAGTGTCGCTGGCCGTGCGTGCGCGGAGTTCTAAAGCGCGATAACTTACGGCGTGTCGCGTTGAACATAGCAGCCGTCTGAATACAGCCACAGAACTAAGACACGGAACAGCTCCTCGGCCGTACTGTGTTTCCCTGCTAAATTGTCCCTCTTATCCGCATCCTTTGCTTTTTCGTCGCGAGCCCATTTATTTCTCAGAGCCTTTCTAGAAAATAATTCATTGGTGTTTCGACTTACGATATATACCCCACCATTATATGGTGTATTGTCCCTGTCCAAAATAGCTCCCTGTATTAATAACCGTCCACTTTGTATTATTAAATTTATATTCCAGTCTTTTACATTTAGCCATTGCACTGCGTATTTCTTTCATCGTGTGAGATAAATAACCTTTTCCCTTGTTCGCTGCAATTATTGCTCCCGGCCCACGAGAATAACAACAGGTTTTTCGACTTTATAGCTTATCAAGAGTAAACCGTCGGTCATTGTGACTTCTGCACGGCATTAAAGCTCTCACCTAAACTTCAACTGTTCCTTCATTATTATATTGCTGTTTGTTACAAGAACACTCACTTACCATAAAACCTGACCTTCCATTCTTCTCTCTCTCTCTCTCTCTCTCTCTCTCTCTCCCCCTCTCCCCGTCTCCCTCTCTCTGTCTCCCGAAATTTTTCTGTCATTGCCAAGGACTGTTAGCTTCGGTTCGAAATCCTCACCCGAGGACGTCATTACGCTATCATTTATGAATTATGATGCTCCATGACATTTTATTTGGGTAGACGTGTATCGGGAAAAGTTATAACTTGAATCTTCTAGTTACAGTCTGGGCATCTGATTCGTTTGAATGTCTATCACTGTCTAGATTTTGAAGAAACTAACGAAAAACCATTGTATTTTTCATAGTTACTTTGACATGTACTCTATGTAGCTGATCCAGTTGACTTCCAGCCACTATGCTCGAGGTGATAACAGAACCCAGTTACCTCCAAGTTGCATTGAAAAGTGTTAACGACACAACATGGGAGACTTCTGTGGTCTGCGGCAATAAACCACTCACGTTAAAGACTATAGAAATTATTAGAAAACAAGCACTAATTAAATTTCATTTCGAAGATTCCTTGAGATTTTAGGGATTTTAGCTGTGTAGTATAGCTCTGTTGTTCGAAGCTTGTTTCCATTATTGCCCGGAGAGGTAAGTCAGGTCGCTCATGAGGAAGAGGGCTGTGGTGATAATGGAGACTTTGATCGTCAGTTCACTATTGGAAGGAAATAGAATATTTAGAATTACTTAAATAAAAAGCATACTCAGAACTTCATATGTTTTACGAGTAGCAGAAACATTAAGATGCACGTGTGCATTATTTCCTATCGCGTAGCAAAGCGATCATACCCTTACAGCAGTTTCTTCTTCTAAGAGTTATTATTTGGAGATATAAATCGAGATACCTGTCAGAGAGAACATCTGCACTGTCAGTGCTCTGGTTCTAAAAGGAAAGTATTGAGTGAGACGGATTAACCGGAAAACTATTTTGTTTATGAAAGAGATGCTGGTAATTACTTTTCATATTTTCGTTGGCCTCTCTAAATGACTTTTTTGTGACACGTTAACTGCAGTTTTGTTCTACCATCTTGTCTAATTTCTAATTTTCCGCTTGCAGTAATAGGAAATCTAAAAAAAACTGAATAAAGCATTAATATTATGATGTGTGTCACATTCTTGTATACAGTAAAGCTAAGTGTGAAATGTTAGGAGACGGGATGAGCGAACCAGGCTGAGTGGAAATTTTGGGTGGTTTTCACATCCGTCTAGACAAATGCAGATCTCGTTCACTATCTCAGAAACCTACAGATCACAAAAACATTTCAAAGACAGGAAGACACTGAACAAAACTGACACGGTTCGCTGACAGATGTTCAGAACTTGCCTCCCCAAACTGAGTTAAAGATTTAATGAGAGGAGTGGCATCCGGAAACGGAAATAAAGATGTTTCTTTAAGGATTAAAAAATAAAAATATATTTTGCTATCGCAGGAAAAACTGTAGGAATGAAGAAGAATACTGTTTTGCGTGCATGAGCATTTCGCTTTATATTTGTACAAAAATCTGCACGAGGACGAAACGCGAGAAAATTGTGCATATACAGCGTGCATTACTTTAACTAGAACTACAATTATACGCATTAATCTGACTTTTTCAAGCAATCGAGTACTCTGAAATACCTAAAAACGTTTTTAGTTTTGTTTGTGGCATATTATCATACGTATGTAATTTCCTTATAGATCCACTAGAAGATAGAATTGTTCGCAATGTGCACCAATGGAAAAGTACTAAGTTTGCAGAAATAATTAATGTAGGTTATGTGAGGCTATTTAGAGTGCGTGGATTTAGATACTATAGTTAATCGAGGTGTATTTTTGCCCTGACCGAGCGGTAATTAACGTTAGGAAAGTCCGTCTCCTTCTCGTGCGCGACTTCTGCTCAACTGTGAATACCATATTTACGTCTCTACAAGAGATATGATTTTTGATGAATATTTACAGTTGCACACGGTCTGTTTTCTAACTATGTGTATGTATAGTATGATGCACTTATTTTCGATGTGATTAACGAGTTGTCTGAAGTGTTTTCAGATTTGAGATGCCAGGAAAAGCGGTTCAAAGCTAACAGTAGTCTGTGATTAACGAAGAATTTTGATTTGCCAGAATAATGTTGTAATTCTATCGTTTTATTCATAAACACTTTGTAGTCATGTAATGCTGTTCTCTCGAAAACTGTAATTCCCACTTTCGTAGAGAATTGTTATGGCCGGCGCAGGCGTATTCTCCCTACACGCCACTGCATCGGCCTTCTCATTGTTTTTAATATCCTGACCCGTCTTCAGCATCACGTTGCAGCCATCTCTCTCTAAGCCTGTGCAGTTCCACATTCTCCTCACAAACGACACTACCTCTCAGAGAGTTATTCTCGAGCGTAATGATTGTTTGCTTTGCGTAGACCTGGAAGGCACGATTAAGTCTCTTCTTCCTGCACAAATCATGATTTACCCGAATTCACTCAGCTTCCTGTTATTTGCGTTCTTTATGCTTTTCTTATTGTGCGCCTTAACGTCAACAGAGGGTTATTGGAGGTGGAAGAAAGTAACGTTCCCTGATCTCGTCTGAAAGGAGAGAACAAAAGAAATGCCTATTTATATCTAAGCTTGATTGCTTTTCTGAAGTAAAAGCGTTTTATGTATTTCCAAACAGAGTAGGCAAGAACTTCGCGTTAGCTCTCCGAAGATAGACTCCAAGTTGAGCATAGAAAAACGTATAGATGTTTCATTCAGGCTACGCAACAAGTCTACGAGGTGTGGCTAGAAAAAAACCGGACTTGTACTGGTGAAACAATAAAACGAATGCAATAAGGCTGAAAGTCGCGTGGCCTGTCACGTGACTCTCGCTCCGCCTACTGCTCGAGTTTCATCTGCCTCCTGCACTCAGTCTGCCCGTGGCGTCTGTTTTAAGTAGGTGACGTTTTGTCTGTGCGTCGGAAAATGTTGAGTGTACACAAAGAACAGCATGTTAACATCAAATTTTGTTTCAAACTAGGAAAATCTGCAAGTGAAACGTTTGTAATGTTACAACAAGTGTACGGCGATGATTGTTTATCGCGAACACAAGTGTTTGAGTGGTTTAAACGATTTAAAGATGGCCGCGAAGACACCAGTGATGACACTCGCACTGGCAGACCATTATCAGCAAAAACTGATGCAAACATTGAAAAAATCGGTAAACTTGTTCGACAAGATCGCCGTTTAACAATCAGAGCAGTGTCTGAGTTAACAGGAGTTGACAAGGAAAGTGTCGAACAAGTTTACCGATTTTTTCAATGTTTGCATCAGTTTTTGCTGACAATGGTCTGCCAGTGCGAGTGTCATCACTGGTGTCTTCGCGGCCATCTTTAAATCGTTTAAACCACTCAAACACTTGTGTTCGCGATAAACAATCATCGCCGTACACTTGTTGTAACATTACAAACGTTTCACTTGCAGATTTTCCTAGTTTGAAACAAAATTTGATGTTAACACGCTGTTCTTTGTGTACACTCAACATTTTCCGACGCACAGACAAAACGTCAACTACTTAAAACAGACGCCACGGGCAGACTGAGTGCAGGAGGCAGATGAAACTCGAGCAGTAGGCGGAGCGAGAGTCACGTGACAGGCCACGCGACTTTCAGCCTTATTGCATTCGTTTTATTGTTTCACCAGTACTAGTCCGGTTTTTTTCTAGCCACACCTCGTATGTTCGATCGGTTAGAACAACTGAACTCTTTGATTCCTAAACAGGGCTCCGGACAGATTGCAAACTAAGGGAAAGCTTGGCATGTAGCAGCGTCCAAAACGTGACACTAGGAAAATCAGAAAAAGTCTTCAACAATAATAAAACAGTTAATGGTTCTAACTGCACATCACATTTGGCAGCAACATTGCGTGAGATCTGTGAGATGGTTCAATAATTCGACGATCGTATTCCTGACAAAGAGCTTCGCAGGATTTAGAGCAGTCCTAGGAAGCTGTTTACAGTTCGTCTACCCAAAGCGTCCCAGATGACCTTGGTTGGATTCGGAACGTAAGACCTCGTTGGCCTTTCCGTCCTTGGGGTACCTTCACCTACGAGGAATTCATCAAGCAGAGCATAGCCATGTGGAAGGCCATTATCTTCCACTAGGAGGAGGCGAATAGCTCTGAAAAGTCACATAGTTGGTGGAAGTACTTTTTCCGTGTACTTCTAAGCCTTAAAAGAGTTTTTCCGACAATCAACATAAATTTGAAGATCCGAACATGATTCCTCCATATATTAAGATCCCCACTACCATAAAACTGTTCGCTTTCCATGCTGTTTCTGTAATCTAATGGTTACCACTTTCCCTTCCGTAAAATTTGGATGAAAATTTGCTAACTGACGTGAGCTTCATTTGTGACGAGCACATTCCTCCAATCTTTCATGGTCCAATCTTGATGTTGCTGACCCCATCAAATGGTCCTCTTTCTGCTTTGTCTGATCTCTGTAATCTGCATCTACATGGATACTCTGAAAATCACACCTAAGTGCATGGCAGAGGGTTAATCGAGCCACCTTCAAAATAATTCTCCATTATTCTACTCTCCAACAGCTCGCGGAGAAAACGAACACCTACTCGTATATCTTTCCGTGCGAGCTCTGATTTCATTTATTTTATTACGATGCTCGTTCCTCTCTATGCAGGTCGGCGGCAACAAAATATTTTCGCATTCGGAGGAGAAAGTTGGTGACTGAAATTTCATGAGAAGATACCGCCACAACGAGAAATGCCTTATAGGCCAAGTGTTCGTCGGTACAAAGTTTCTGGGAAACGGTAACTTCTGATGCCTTTGGAAACTCAGGGTATAATTACCTTGCGGCGTGGTTACTTATGGTCGATCTAGTATTGGTCTACACCCGACAGTTACTGCGTCTCAAAAATGTCACCAAATCTCTGAAATGACTTCGTGGCACATCCAACGTTTCTGAAAACGCCGTCTGCTTCAATCTGTTCCAGCATTCTGCTCTACAAATCAGGGTTTAAATGGCGTCTTTGCAGTTGAAAGCCGTCTGTTATAACCATTTTTCACATTATGCATCAGTAAGTGCGTTGCGAAGCATTCGTATGAATAAGGCCTGTAGTCAACGTTTTCGTCTGCTTGTGTAACCTTATATTTTGTTGAGTAGTGTAAGGCATGCTTTTAGTCACTGTTTTGAACGTGTAATCATACAGCTTGGGCCAGAGGCTTTGAGTTCGGTTAGGCAGTGCGGTTTGCTGGACATTCTCTGTAGTTCTATTCTCCGCTTTAAATTTCTACCTGACGCTGTGATCATCGTTCTGCCTACTGCGGACAAGTAAAATACGTACATTTCTCTTGTGATTCTGAGATGGGCATTTTGAAGCTACGCCATCCAGGATTACCAGCGAGACTGCTGCTTGCTCGCACTGCACTGGCGCAATTCTATATTACATAATTTTTCAGGTTCATTTGTGGTACGTGCTTCTGCAGTTGCGTATTCGCGTGTGGAGTGATAGCTCTTTATTCGATTCAGGTCTTTGTTAGAACATGTGAGGATAAATATCTTTTTTTATCAAGTCATTCTGGCATATAGGGCGCTTTGCATATTCCTTTCCCACTCTTTAAATAATATTCTGTGATTATCAGGAATATGGTGTTATTTTTCTGTCCTTTGTAAATGTGTGGTTCTGTACAGGTATATGGTCCGCCTGCGGACATTTGCAAGTGTTATTCGTAAGCTTTTATGTATACTTTCTGAACAGTAACTGAGTTAAATTCTCCTCTGAATTCTTTTCCTCTCAAAATCAATTTTCAATCTTTCGATCTTCAATGTTTATTTGCACATGTGCTCGCTATAGCTTTGTTTATGAATGCAAGACGTTCACTTGTAATCTACTCGAAATATATTTAAATTGAGCTGTCTTCAGCAGACAAAATATTTCTAGAAACTGCTTTCAGCAGCCAAATTATTTTCCGGTTTGTATGGATTTTCAGCTAAGGTAAGTGCGAATTGCAGTGATCTCTAAGACTCGTGCTGCAACGAGGAATGCTTCGGGACTCTGCTTTCAAATGATATATTTTTCATTCATTAGCCACTAGAAGATACAGTGTGCAGTTACATCAGCATTTCATACGTCCATACAAATTACAAAAATGGGTGAAAATATATATGTATGTACGAGCGTTGCCCAGAATGCACCGAATTTTATTTCTTCAACAGTTCTTTATTGAAAATAATGAGAATTACACATGCGAAAGATTGGTGTTTTGTCTACACACCCTATTTTTCGACATAATCTCCACCCCGTTCTATGGCGTTCCTACAGCGTGTATGCGTGTATGTAGAATGAGATTTTCACTCTGCAGCGGAGTGTGCGCTGATATGAAACTTCCTGGCAGATTAAAACTGTGTGCCGGACCGAGACTCGAACTCGGGACCTTTGCCTTTCGCGGGCAAGTGATCTACCATCTGAGCTACGCAAGCACGACTCACGCCCCATCCTCACAGCTGTACGTCTGTCAGTGTCTCGTCTCCTACCTTCCAAACTTTACAGAAGCTCTGGCAGAAGTAGAGCTGTGAGGACCGGGCGTGAGTCGTGCTTCGGTAGCTCAGATGGTAGAGCACTTGCCCGCGAAAGGCAAAGGTCCCGAGTTCGAGTCTCGGTCCGGCACACAGTTTTAATCTGCCAGGAAGTTTCGTATCAGCGCACACTTCGCTGCAGAGTGAAAATCTCATTCTGGAAACATCCCCCAGGCTGTGGCTAAGCCATGTTTCCGTAGTATCCTTTCTTTCAGGAGTGCTAGTTCTGCAAGGTTCGCAGGAGAGCTTCTGTAAAGTTTGGAAGGTAGGAGACGAGATACTGGCAGAAGTAGAGCTGTGAGGACCGGGCGTGAGTCGTGCTTTGGTAGCTCAGATGGTAGAGCAGTTGCCCGCGAAAGGCAAGGGTCCCGAGTTCGAGTCTCGGTCGGGCACACAGTTTTAATCTGCCAGGAAGTTTCATATCAGCGCACACTCCGCTGCGGACTGAAAATCTCATTCTGGAAACATGCCCCAGGCTGTGGCTAAGTCATGTCTCCGCAGTATCCTTTCATTCAGGAGTGCTAGTTCTGCAAGGTTCGCAGGAGAGCTTCTGTAAAGTTTGGAAGGTAGGAGACGAGATACTGGCAGAAGTAGAGCTGTGACGACCGGGCGTGAGTCGTGATTCGGTAGCTCAGATGGTACAGCACTTGCCCGCGAAAGGCAAAGGTCCCGAGTTCGAGTCTCTGTCGGGCACACAGTTTTAATCTGCCAGGAAGTTTCAAGGACGTGTATGCCCTGTCGGTACCAATTCTTGTCCTGCAGGCGGAGCCAGTGCTTCACTCTGTGAACCACCTCCTTATCGTCCTCAAAATGTCGTCCACGAATGTCTGTCCTCGCGCATGACAACTTCAGCTCACTGCAACATGTCACGTGTGAGAGCCGTGGATGGTCTCCCCGACCGCTGAAAGTCGTGGAGCTCCCCTGGAGCGCCTTCTAATGACCTCACCCTCCGTGCCCAGCGACTAACCGTACTTTTGTCGACAGATGATGATCTACAGACTTCGCACAAGCGTTTGTGAATATTCCCTACAGTTTCTTTCTTTGCACTGAGAAATTCTATGGTGGCACGTTACTTGTAACGTAAATCACCTACAGACGCTATTTTGAAACTGTGCTGCAGCTACGCTATGTGTCGGAAGTAACGGAAACTAGGCGCGCTCACTCAGGAGGCTTCAGATAACACATACATGACGTTTCGCATTCGTAGCATTGTTTTCGGCTGAGAAAAAAAAGTGCAGTGCATTACTTTCCGGGCAACCTTCGTATGTTCTCCATCTCCGTCTAAAACACTGGACCGATTTCAACTAAACTTGATACACATATCTCTTACTGTCTGGAAAGAATCACAGTGCGGGGAAGAACCACCCACCTATCGAAGAGGTGGGAGTGGGAGTGAAAAAGCAGTGTACCTCGCGACGCGAGAATACCTATATTTTACTTATCCAGTATTTGAGAATGATACCACTTAGACTTGCAAAAAGCTTTACATATAATTTCGAACCCTTACGAAACTTTCTCTCGCTGACTACTCCCACAAAATGATGAAAGGGAAAAAGACTGTCGCTAACTACATTTTTCGCTCCTCGTGCAGTAAAACTGCCGCATGAAGCTTGACGTTTTAATTTATTACTTCTTTACTACTAGCTGTATTCGTAACACGTTTTGCAGACAGCATTCACATATACCACTGAATGTACCAGAGATATCACATCCTTGTATGACATTTAGTTCAGGAGATACGACGTCATAAACACTGAATGCGTCAAAACTGCCGCATCGTGAAAGACCATTACAATTTATTACTTCGTTGCTATTGACACTACTCGCAACCCTTTTCGCAGCCTGTATCTACATTTGCCGCTGAATGTACCTACAAAAATATTACATTGTACGATACGTAGTTCAGGAGAAATGCCGTCAAATAGTGACCTGCGAGAAAAAAATTGCCGCATCATGCGTGAAGTTTTAATGTATGACTTCCTTGCAACATATTTCGCAGATAGTATCCACATATGCCGCAGAATGTACCTACAAAAATACGTCATTCAACGACACGTTTGAGCGGTAGATACAACATCAAACACTGAGATGCGTGAGAAACCGCCGCGTCATGCATGACGTCTTAATTTATTATTTCTTTACTGCTAACTCTATTCACAAGTTTCGGACCAGTAGGCACGTATACCACTTAATGCACTTGCAAAATTATATCACTGTACAGCACAAAGTTAAGGAGACACGACGTCATAAACATTACGCTGCGTCAAAATGAAATTGCAGGGCGAAATTCACTAAACGTGCAGAGGAAACATGTGTACAAATACGCATGAAATATGTTAAATGTGTGTGAAATACACTCCTGGAAATTGAAATAAGAACACCGTGAATTCATTGTCCCAGGAAGGGGAAACTTTATTGACACATTCCTGGTGTCAGATACATCACATGATCACACTGACAGAACCACAGGCACATAGACACAGGCAACAGAGCATGCACAATGTCGGCACTAGTACAGTGTATATCCACCTTTCGCAGCAATGCAGGCTGCTATTCTCCCATGGAGACGATCGTAGAGATGCTGGATGTAGTCCTATGGAACGGCTTGCCATGCCATTTCCACCTGGCGCCGCAGTTGGACCAGCGTTCGTGCTGGATGTGCAGACCGCGTGAGACGACGCTTCATCCAATCCCAAACATGCTCAATGGGGGACAGATCCGGAGATCTTGCTGGCCAGGGTAGTTGACTTACACCTTCTAGAGCACGTTGGGTGGCACGGGATACATGCGGACGTGCATTGTCCTGTTGGAACAGCAAGTTCCCTTGCCGGTCTAGGAATGGTAGAACGATGGGTTAGATGACGGTTTGGATGTACCGTGCACTATTCAGTGTCCCCTCGACGATCACCAGTGGTGTACGGCCAGTGTAGGAGATCAGATCGCTCCCCACACCATGATGCCGGGTGTTGGCCCTGTGTGCCTCGGTCGTATGCAGTCCTGATTGTGGCGCTCACCTGCACGGCGCCAAACACGCATACGACCATCATTGGCACCAAGGCAGAAGCGACTCTCATCGCTGAAGACGACACGTCTCCATTCGTCCCTCCATTCACGCCTGTCGCGACACCACTGGAGGCGGGCTGCACGATGTTGGGGCGTGAGCGGAAGACGGCCTAACGGTGTGCGGGACCGTAGCCCAGCTTCATGGAGACGGTTGCGAATGGTCCTCGCCGATACCCCAGGAGCAACAGTGTCCCTAATTTGCTGGGAAGTGGCGGTGCGGTCCCCTACGGCACTGCGTAGGATCCTACGGTCTTGGCGTGCATCCGTGCGTCGCTGCGGTCCGGTCCCAGGTCGACGGGCACGTGCACCTTCCGCCGACCACTGGCGACAACATCGATGTACTGTGGAGACCTCACGCCCCACGTGTTGAGCAATTCGGCGGTACGTCCACCCGGCCTCCCGCATGCCCACTATACGCCCTCGCTCAAAGTCCGTCAACTGCACATACGGTTCACGTCCACGCTGTCGCGGCATGCTACCAGTGTTAAAGACTGCGATGGAGCTCCGTATGCCACGGCAAACTGGCTGACACTGACGGCGGCGGTGCACAAATGCTGCGCAGCTAGCGCCATTCGACGGCCAACACCGCGGTTCCTGGTGTGTCCGCTGTGCCGTGCGTGTGATCATTGCTTGTACAGCCCTCTCGCAGTGTCCGGAGCAAGTATGGTGGGTCTGACACACCGGTGTCAATGTGTTCTTTTTTCGATTTCCAGGAGTGTATATTTGACATGTGCGTATGCAAGCAAAGTCACGGGTGAACAGCTCGTCCTAAATCCCTGGAACGATTTCACCCAAATTTGTTACACATTTTACACTGAAGCGCCAAAGAAACTGGTATAGGCATGCGTATTCAAATACAGAGACATGTAAACAGGCAGAATACGGCGCTGCGGTCGGCAACACCTATATACGACAACAAGTGTCTGAAGCAGTTGTTATATCGGTTACTGCTGCTACAATGGCAGGTTATCAAGATTTAAGTGAGTCTGAACGTGGCGTTATCGTTGGCGCACGAGCGATGGGATACAGGATCTCCGAGTTAGCGATGAAGTGGCGATTTTCGCGTACGACCATTTCATGAGTGTACTGTGAATGTCAGGAATCCAATAAAATATCACGTCACCGACATCGAGATTTCGTGTGATTAGGGCCTCCCGTCGGGTAGACCGTTCGCCGGGTGCAAGTCTTTAGATTTGACGCCACTTAGGCGACTTGCGCGTTCATGGGGATGAAATGATGATGATTAGGACAACACAACACCCACTCCATGGGCGGAGAAAATCTCAGACCCTACCGGGAACCGAACCCGGGCCCGTAGGATGGACATTCTGCCCAGCTGACCACTCAGCTACCGGGGGCGGACAATCACCGACATCGCTGCGACCGGTAAAAGGTCCTGCAAAAACGGGACCAAAGATGACTGAAGGGAATCGTTCAACGAGACAGAAGTGCACCCCTTCCGCAAATTGCTGCAGATTTCAATGCTGGGCCATCAACAAGTGTCAGCGTGCGAAACATTCAACGAAACATCATCGATATGGGCTTTCGGAACTGAAGGTCCACTGCACGACACAAAGCTTTACGCCTCTCTTGGACCCGTCAATACCAACATCGGGCTGTTGATGAATGGAAACACGTTGCCTGGTCTCGTTTCAAATTGTATCGAGCGGATGGTCGTGTGTAGCTATGGAGACAACCTCATGGCTCCATGGACCCTGCATTTCAGCAGGGGACTCTTCAAGCTGGTGGAGACTCTATATTGGTGTGGGGCGTGCGCAGTTGGAGTGATATGGAACCCGTGATACGTCTAGGTACGACTTTGACAGGGGGCACGTACACAAGCATCCTGTCTGATCTCCTGCATCCATTCATGCCCATTGTGCATTCCGACGGACTTGGGCAACTCCAGCAGGACAATGCGACATCCCACTTCCAGGATTGCTGCAGAGTGGCTCTAGGAACACTCTTCTGAGTTCAAACACTTCCGCTGGCCCCCAAACTCAGTATTCAGCATATTTGGGATGCCTTGCAACCTGTTGTTCAAAAGAGATCTCCAGCCCCTCGTACTCTTACGGATTTATGGACAGCCCTGCAGGATTCTTGGTGTAAATGCCGTCGAGCACTTCTGCGTGCTCGATACGGCCCTACACTATATTAAGCAGATGTTCTAATTTCTTTGGCTCATTACTGTATAATGGCATTGTACATTATTCCCTAGCTGTCGACGAGAATGGTGAGACACCAGGTATCGAGCAGTTAGCTATGTTCGTTAGGAGTGTCGATGAAAAGTTGAACGTAACAGATGAATTATTGAATTTGGTTCCCCTTAACGACATCACCACTGGGGTAGACATTTTCAAAGATGAGGCTACTGTATGGTAGGAGTCAATGTTGGATTAATAACACGGATGAAAGAACATACGAAAAGTATTCCTGGTGCAACACATGATCTCATTGCAATTCGATGCGTTCTTCATCAAGAGAGTCTTTGCGCCAATTACATTAAATTTAAAGATGTTATGGAAATCGTAGTCCAAATTACAAATTCCTTAAGGTTGTGAGTTCTTAGACTTAGACAGTACAAAACTTTCCTTGAAGAATCTGGGAGCCAGTATGGTGATCTCGTTTCTCCTTGTAATTTACGCTGATTGAGAAGGGGTAAGGTGTCAGACCAATTATTTCAGTTAAGAGACTAAATGGTATTATTCACGAATAAACAAAATGAGCCTATTTCTCAGTTACAAGAAAAAACCTAGATTTGTGGCTTTATTTTCATTGCTGATTTCACTTGAACGATTTAAAGGCAAGGGCTTCATCATATTCAAATATATGTTATAAAATCAAAGTCGTCAAAACGACATTAGATTTCTGGACGAATCAACTGTTACCTAGAAAAACTGAGTATTTTGCGATGTTACTGCACGTGCGTACTCCAGATATTACTCTCTCTGACGAATATGTGCAAATCTTAAAAATCCTTCGTAACCTATCTGAATCTAGGTTTCAAAATGTAGAAAAACTGTCTACTGCGTTTCAGTTTTTCGCAACCCCGCGTATTCAGTGGTTCCTACCAGGCACCTAAAGAACTGTTAAAATAACAGTGTGATGATTTGTTGAAAGACAAATAAAACCACAAGAAAGTCCTGGCTGATTACTACAAGAACGTCTCAAAACCACATTTCCGAGAATGTATGTATACTAGCTACACGGATGTCCTGCATGTGTGTGGAAAAACTTATTCCTTATTATGAAATTAGCGGAGTCCAAATCTCGAAACATCTTTTCAGATCACAGATTACGAACATGCCAAACATTACGTCCGAACACTGATAACCTACTTCAAGAAAACGAAACATAATACGGCGGAAAATGTCCACGCAAGTATTCTGTACAGTTTTATTATAAATTGTAATTAAAATGGTATTGTGTTCTATTCTGTGTGTTTTCTCATAGCGTAGAGCCGAAATGCGATTTTTTATAATCTGTGACTATTATGTAACTGAAACAGACGTCATTAAAATTACGATACCCAAGACGTCAGTTGTGTTGCTAACACTAGACTTGTTTCCCGTCTTTTCCAGATTGCTTAATCCCGCACGCCTCTTCCCCTACAGCAGCAGCAGCAGCACAGCGGGTAGTGACGTCACATGCTGAAATCTGCTTCCTTTGGAGCATATACAGCGGTGCGCGCTGTCACCTCGATGCTACATGTCCTCCCCTGCTCTAAGTTAATCTTTAATTTGCTCTGCCATGCTAGTGTACGTAAAATTCTTTCTGAGAAACTCAGATGCTATTTTTATTTCGTTCCGACAAGTGCTAAAGAATTGCGCCAAGCCATTCCACTTCGTGATATTACTTTGTCTTTTTATGGTCAAATAAACTCTGGTAGTACAGTTACGATGTACGGGAAAATCTCGAAACACTTATAATGATTGCCCAAGTTGTCTAAGTTGCCTTTTCCCGCTTATCCTTATTTTACAGATTATTCTGTACTTTGAGCCACTGGTGTAGTCTTGGTGGTTTACCGATCGCCCGAAGAAGGCGGGGCTCCTGTTTTCTTCTCTCTACATAACGTTGGCTTAGAATGAAAACTCGTAACTCAAAAACAAAACTAAAATATTTTTATTGCATTACTAGCCAGACATCCTCGTATCTAAACTATTTGTATGCCATTGAGAGGTAATATCCTGTGTTCCGCGCTATGGTAAGAAAAAAACAATCCCTGTAAATTGTTAGGCAACCAGATTAAGGGAGGAAACCACGCACAACTTTCCTAAGATACGAGGTTTCTAGTCGACGATAAGTCGTTTTATGACAAGGATTTTCAACTCTTTCTCCGAGTAGTCTATGTTTTTTCATGTTATTAGGTGCTATAGAAGCACGAAATATTCCTACACAAATTCAGGAATCGTGTGTATGATATGCGGCGGTGTCTATGTCATTGTTGTTGTTGTGGTCTTTAGTCTAGAGACTGGTTGGTTGCAGTTCTGCATGCTGTCCAAGCTTCTTCATCTCCAAGTAACTACTACAACCTACATCCTTTTGAATCTGCATAGTGTATTCATGTCTTGGTCTCCCTCTTTGATTTTTACCCTCCAAGCTTGATGATCCCTTGAAGCCTCAGAACGTGTCCTACCAACCTATTCCTTCTTCTGTTCAAGTTTTGGCACAAATTTCTCTTCTCCCCAATTCTGTTCAATACCTCCTCATTAGTCACGTGATCTACCCATCTAATCTTCAGCGTTCGTCTGTAGCACCACATTTATGAAGCTTCTAGTCTCTTCTTGTCTAAACTATTTATCGTCCTTGTTTCACTTACATACGTGGCTACACTCCATACAAATATTTTCAGAATGGGCTTCCTGAGACTTAAATCTATACTCGATGTTAACAAATTTCTCTTCTTCAGAAACGCTTTCCTTGCCATAAGCATTCTACATTTTAGATCCTCTCTACTTCGACTATCATCAGTTACACTACTGGAAATGGAAAAAAGAACACATTGACACCGGTGTGTCAGACCCACCATACTTGCTCCGGACACTGCGAGAGGGCTGTACAAGCAATGATCACACGCACGGCACAGCGGACACACCAGGAACCGCGGTGTTGGCCGTCGAATGGCGCTAGCTGCGCAGCATTTGTGCACCGCCGCCGTCAGTGTCAGCCAGTTTGCCGTGGCATACGGAGCTCCATCGCAGTCTTTAACACTGGTAGCATGCCGCGACAGCGTGGACGTGAACCGTATGTGCAGTTGACGGACTTTGAGCGAGGGCGTATAGTGGGCATGCGGGAGGCCGGGTGGACGTACCGCCGAATTGCTCAACACGTGGGGCGTGAGGTCTCCACAGTACATCGATGTTGTCGCCAGTGGTCGGCGGAAGGTGCACGTGCCCGTCGACCTGGGACCGGACCGCAGCGACGCACGGATGCACGCCAAGACCGTAGGATCCTACGCAGTGCCGTAGGGGACCGCACCGCCACTTCCCAGCAAATTAGGGACACTGTTGCTCCTGGGGTATCGGCGAGGACCATTCGCAACCGTCTCCATGAAGCTGGGCTACGGTCCCGCACACCCTTAGGCCGTCTTCCGCTCACGCCCCAACATCGTGCAGCCCGCCTCCAGTGGTGTCGCGACAGGCGTGAATGGAGGGACGAATGGAGACGTGTCGTCTTCAGCGATGAGAGTCGCTTCTGCCTTGGTGCCAATGATGGTCGTATGCGTGTTTGGCGCCGTGCAGGTGAGCGCCACAATCAGGACTGCATACGACCGAGGCACACAGGGCCAACACCCGGCATCATGGTGTGGGGAGCGATCTGATCTCCTACACTGGCCGTACACCACTGGTGATCGTCGAGGGGACACTGAATAGTGCACGGTACATCCAAACCGTCATCGAACCCATCGTTCTACCATTCCTAGACCGGCAAGGGAACTTGCTGTTCCAACAGGACAATGCACGTCCGCATGTATCCCGTGCCACCCAACGTGCTCTAGAAGGTGTAAGTCAACTACCCTGGCCAGCAAGATCTCCGGATCTGTCCCCCATTGAGCATGTTTGGGACTGGATGAAGCGTCGTCTCACGCGGTCTGCACGTCCAGCACGAACGCTGGTCCAACTGAGGCGCCAGGTGGAAATGGCATGGCAAGCCGTTCCACAGGACTACATCCAGCATCTCTACGATCGTCTCCATGGGAGAATAGCAGCCTGCATTGCTGCGAAAGGTGGATATACACTGTACTAGTGCCGACATTGTGCATGCTCTGTTGCCTGTGTCTATGTGCCTGTGGTTCTGTCAGTGTGATCATGTGATGTATCTGACCCCAGGAATGTGTCAATAAAGTTTCCCTTTCCTGGGACAATGAATTCACGGTGTTCTTATTTCAATTTCCAGGAGTGTATATTGCTTCCCAAATAGCAAAACTCATCTAAGGGTGTCATTTACTAATTTAATTCCCTCAGAATCACCTGATTTAATCCGACTACATTCTATTATCCTCGTTTTACTCTTGTTAATATTCATCTTATATCCTCCTTTCAAGACACTGTTCATTCCGTTGAACTGTTCTTCCATGTCTTTTGATGTCTCTGACAGAGTTACGTCGTTGACAAACTTCCAAGTTTTTATTTCTTCTCCATTCGTCTGTAAAGAATTCGTGTTAGAATTTTGCAGCCGTGACTTATTAAACAGATAGTTCGGTAATTTTCACACCTGTCAACACCTTATTTCTTTAGGATCGGAATTATTATGTTCTTCTTGAAGTCTGAGGGCATTTCACATGTCTCATACATCTTGCTCATCAGATGGTAGACTTTTGTCATGGCTAGCTCTCCCGAGCCTATCAGTCTACTCTTGGGGCCTTGTTTCGACTTATGTCATTCAGTGCTCTGTCAAATTGTTCAAGCAGTATCATATTTCCCATTTCATCTTCATCTACGTCCTCTCCGTTTTCCATAATATTGCCCTCGAGTACATCGCCCTTGTACAGACCCTCTATATACTGCTTCCACCTTTCTGCTTTTCCTTCTTTGCTTATGGCTGGTTTTCGATCAGAGCTCTTGATATTCACATCTTTACTCCAAAGGCCACTTTAATTTTCCTGCAGGCAGTGTCTATCTTACCCTAGTGATATATGCCCCTACGTCCTTGCATTTGTCCTCTAGCCATCCCTGCTTAGCCATTTTGCACTTCCTGTCGATATCATTTTTGAGACGTTTGCATTCCTTTTCGCCTCCTTCATTTACTACATTTTTATATTTTCTCCTTCCACAATTAAATTCAATATCTCTTCTCTTACCCAACGATTTGTACTGACCCTCGACTTTTGATCTACTTGATCCTCTGCTGCCTTCAATATTTCATCTCTCAAAGCTACCCCGTCATTTTCTACTGTATTTCTTTCCCCTGTTCTTACCAATCAATCCCTAATGCTCTTTCTGAAACTCTCTACAATCTATGGTTCCTTCAGTTTATCCAGGTCCCATCTAATTAAATTACCACGTTTTTGCAGTTTCTTCAGTTTTAATCTACAGTTCATAACCAATAAATTGTGGTCAGAGCCCACATCTGCCCCTGGAAATATCTTACAATTTAAAATCTGGTTCCTAAATCTCTGCGTTACCATTAGAAACCTTCCAGTGTCTCCAGGCCTCCTCCACGTACACAGCCTTCTTAAATGATTCTTAAACCAAGTGTTAGCTATGATTAGGTTATGCTCTGTGCAAAATTCTACCAGACTGCTTCCTCTTTCGTTCCTTACCCCAGTCCATATTCAGCTACTGCTTTTATTTCTCTTCCTTTTCCTACTATAGAATTCCAGGTCCCCATGACTATTAAATTTTCGTCTCCCTTAACTATCTGTATAATTTTTTTTTATCGCATCACACATTTCTTCAATCTCTTCATCATCTGCGGAGCTAGTTGTCAAATAAACTTGTACTACTGTGGTAGGCGTTGGCTTCGTGTCTATCTTGGCTACAATAATGCGTTCACTATGCTGTTCATAGTAGCTTACCTGGGTTCCTATTTTTTAATCCATTATTAAACCAACTCCTGCATAACCCCTATCTGATTTTGTATTTATAACCCTGTATTCACCTGACCAGAAGTCTTGTTCCTCCTACCACCGAACTCCACTAATTCCCACTATGTATACCTTTAACCTATCCATTTTCCTTCTTAAATTTTCCAACCTATCTGCCCGATTAAGGGATCTGACATTCCACGTTCCGATCCATAGAATGCCAGTTTCTTTCTCCTGATAACGACGTCATTCTGAGTAGTCCCCGCCCGGAGATCCGAATGGGGGACAAGGACAATTTTACCTCCGGAATATTTTACGCAAGAGGTCTGTGTGTGAAATCTTATGGGGCTTAACTGCTACGATCATCAGTCCCTAAGCTTACACGCTACTTAACCTAAATTATCCTAAGGACAAACACACACACCCATGCCTGAGGGAGGACTCGAACCTCCGCCGGGATCAGCCACACAGTCCATGACGCAAGAGGTCTCTATCATCATTTAATCATACAGTAGAGCTGCATCCTCTAGGGAAAAATTACGGCTGTAGTTTCCCCTTGCTTTCAGCGATTCGCTGTACCAGATTAGCAAGGTGTTTTGGTTGATGTTACAAGACCAGATCAATCATCCAGACTGTTGGCCCTGCAGCTACTGAAAAGGCTGCTGCCCCTCTTCCGAAACCACATGTTTGTCTGGCCTCTCAACAGATACTCCTCCGTTGTGGTTGCACCTACGGTGCGGCTATTTGTACTGCTGAGGCACGCAAGCCTCCCCACCAACGACAAGGTCCATGGACGTTAGGGACCCAGAAGACACTTGTATTGCACAATGAGACAGAAGGAAATCTACCGGTGCGTTCTTTAAGGAACCATACCAGAATTCACCTCAATTTACCTACCGATTCCATGAAAATCCCGATCAGGATGGCCAGACTGGCATTCGAACGCGATGCTTATACTAGTGCTTTAAACCACTTGGCTCACGTGCTCGACATCTTCGACATTCGAAAACTCAAGGAACTCATCCATATTCCATCAAAAATCGAACACATGAATGAATAATGATGCTGAGAAATCATGTTTGTGCATCAAAAACAGGGACAAATCGCTGCTCCAAGAGTACTTTTCTAACGACAGTGTCTGATAGTCCAAAGACAGGGTTCGAGTGCCATGGTGACGTGGTAACGACTATGGTGTTGGACTGTTCGATGTTATGGTAAAATGTGGACGGTGCCCGCTCTGTGAAGCAGAATATTCGGCAACTGATGGTGTTAATGTACTGGGGCACAGTTCTGAGGAAGGTGTCACGCAGCTCTGCCACAAATCACGCATTGGTGCTATATTAATTGCACATGAAAGTTGCTACGTAGTTTCTCGGCTACGGCACCCATGTTTTTCTCTGAAATCCCCATTGATTTTCATTAATAACAATTTAAACAATTCCTCAAACCTTATGATGATAAAGAAATAGTCCAACTCATAGTGCACAAATACACGAAACAGGCAAAGAAATTGGTACACCTACATAATATCGTGTAGGGCCCCCTTGAGCATGCGGAAGTGTCGCAACACGACGTGACATGCACTTGACTAATGTCTGAAGTAGCCGGCCGGTGTGGCCGAGCGTTTCTAGGCGCTTCAGTCTGGAACCGCGCGACCGCTACGGTCGCAGGTTCGATTCCTGCCTCGGGCATGGATGTGTGTGATGTCCTTAGGTTAGTTAGGTTTACGTAGTTCTAAGATCTAGGGGACTGATGACCTCAGATATCAAGTCCCATAGTGTTCAGATCCATTTGAACCCAATGTTTGAAGTAATGCGTGAGGGAACTGACACCGTGAATCCTGCAGGGCCATCCATAAATCTGTAAGAGTACGAGGGGGTGGAGATCTCTTATGAACAGCACGTTGCAAGGCATCCCAGATATGCTCGATAATGTTCATGTCTGGGGTGCCTGGTGGACAGCGGAAGTGTTTAAACTCAGAAGTGTGTTCCTGAAGCCACTCTGTAGTAATTCTGGACGTGTGGGATGTCGCATTGCCCTGCTGTAACTGCTCAAGTCCGTCGGAATGCACAATGGACGTGAATGGATGCAAGTGATCAGGCAGGATGCTTACGTACGTGTCACTCGTCAGAGTCGTATCTAGACGTATCAGGGAACCCATATAACTCCAACAGCACACCCGCACACCATTACAGAGCATTCACCAGCTTGAACAGTCACCTGATGACATGGAGGATCATTCATACGGTTGTCTCCATACCCGTACACGTCCATCCTCTTGATACAATTTGAAACGAGACTCGTTCGACCAGGTAACATGTGTCCAGTCATCAACAGTCCAATGTCGATGTTAACGGGCCCAGGCGAGGCGTAAAGCTTTGTGTCCTGCTGTCATCAAGCGTACAGGAGTGGGCCTTCGGCTTGAAAAGTCCATATCGATGATGTTTCGTTACATAGTTAGCACGCTGACACTTGTTGATGGCCCAGCATTGAAATCTGCAGCAGTTTGCGGTATGGTTGCACTTCCGTCACGTTGAGCGATTCTCTTCAGTCGTCGTTGGTCCCGTTGTTGAAGGATCTTTCTCCGGACACAGCGAAGTCGGAGTTTTGATGTTTTACCGGATTCCTGATATTCACCGTACACTCGTGAAATGGTCATATGGGGAAGTCTCCACTTCATCGTTGCCTGAGAAATGCTGTGTCCTTCCACTCGCGTGTCGACTATAACACCACGTTCAAACTCACTTAAATTTTGATAACCTGTCATCGTAGCAGCAGTAACCTATCTAACAACTGGGCCAGATACTTGTTGTTCTATATAGGCATTGACGACCGCAGCTCCGTATTCTGCCTGTTTACATATCTGTATTTGAATACGCATGCCTATGCCAGTTTCTTTGGCGGTTCGGTGTATAGTCATTATCAGTGTCTCTATTTAGGTTTCCGTACCTCAAGGAGTAAAAACGGATCCCTTATAGGATTGACCTGTTGTCCGTCCGTCCGTCCGTCTGTCTGTCTGGCTAACCCCCGTATTTTCAGGAACAGGTATACGTATCAAGTTGAAATCTATGTCACATACTAAGGTCTATGGTCCTCTGGCGATGTAATAAGTGTTAGCGTCTAAGTCAATACAATGTTGTTCTACCAAGAACCGACGGAAAATTCTGTTAATACAATACAATCAAAATATACTGCTATTAATGTCACATACTTTGATACTCGAAAACTCAGTCATCAAAACCTATATTGTACTTCCCGTTGGTCTAAAGTCATAAAATTTGGCAAGAAGCGAGGTTTGACAGTACAACCAAAGGGAAAACCCAGAAAATTGTGAATTTGACAAGAAGAAAAATTTTTTTATCATTTGTTATTTGGCAGTCTGCCTGTCAGTCGCTCTGTTAAGCTCCCTTTATCTCAGGAACGGGTAGACATATCAAATAACAGTTTATGTCACCTACTAAGGTCTATAGTCCCTTGGCGATGTAATAAATGTAAGCTTCTCAGTCAGTGCAACCAAAAGACACGGCCCTTTATGTCACATATTTGGGTACTCGAAAACTCACTCATCAAAACATAGTGGGTATTTGCCATTGTCAAAGAATCATGAAATTTGGCGAGAAGCGAGAGGTCATTGTACAAGTAAAGGAAAAAATTAGAAAACTGTTAAATTATAGTTATAACAAAAGAAAAACATATTTCTTTTGTCATTTGTTATCCGACGACAGACTTGAAATTACAAAATTCCCAAAAGTCTTGGAATCCCTGGGACTGACATCTTGTGGAATCAATGTCTATAACAGGAAACAGTGGTCTAGATTCTCGATTACTGCAATGGATAAGCTGTCTATACACATAATTAAGTTCGTACGGAACCTTCAGTGCGTGAGTCCTACTCGTACCTGTGGACTTTCTTTTTCGGTTCCGTTCACAGAAAAAGTATGGACGGAAGATGTACTGTAAATGTAATTATTGTAAGATGAAAGACAGTCGCGGCTGGATGCGCGTTGGTTTGACAAATGACGTGGCCCGAGTGCCGACACAGGCGAGGACGGCTCGCGAGGAGGTGGCGTGTGCAGCTGTCAGTCTCGCCAGCAGACGACAAAGCAATCTCCGCTGTTGGCAGAATATGCGGGCCACGAAGTAAGGTGGCTGTCAGGTGAGCAGCAGGTAGGCTGAAGGGTTACTGCGAGTGGTATTTCCCGGGAGAGAGGCCCCTCATGGCTCGAGCATGCGGTGAGGGCGCATTCGTGGCGAGAACTCAAGAGGCTGCAAATTATTTCACTACCGCCAAGTAAGTAAATCTGTGCCAACATAGATACCGAATAGGGAATAGTGAGACATGAAACAGAGTAACACGGCGGGAAACCACGTCTAAACACCCTGCCTGTATATAATAATACTTTAGATAATGGCGATGGGAGTTCTCCTCGTCACTCCCGAGGTGTCGTATATGATACCCCTCCCGCTTTATTTTCTCCTCGCTCGCGTACGCAGCTCACTTGTTCTGGCTTGTGGCATCGTCTACAATAGACATCGCACTTGCGTCGGCTTGTTTGTCCTTCTGCCGAGCATCATGACTTGGCAGCACTGACTGGAAACTTCGGATTCTGCGACTGTATAGCATGACTCGGCGAAATAAAGGTAAAGACATACCTTTTATTAATTACATGTATTTTCACATCCTTTAATGCCGTGCCAAAACGGCACAGATAATCTTCAGTTAGTAGAGAACTGTGAATTACTGTTACAAACGATTTATAAGCTTTAAACTTTTGGGTATCAGGAGGGAAGGCAGGGAAGGGAAGGCAGAAAGGTTGAAGGAGTATATAGAGGGTTTATACAAGGGCGATGTACTTGAGGACAATATTATGGAAATGGAATAGGATGTAGATGAAGACGAAATGGGAGATAAGATACTGCGTGAAGAGTTTGACAGAGTACTGAAAGACCTGAGTCGAAACAAGGCCCCGGGAGTAGACAACATTCCATTAGAACTACTGATGGCCTTGGGAGAGCCAGTCATGACAAAACTCTACCATCTGGTGAGCAAGATGTATGAGACAGGCGAAATACCCTCAGACTTCAAGAAGAATATAATAATTCCAATCCCAAAGAAAGCAGGTGTTGACAGATGTGAAAATTACCGAACTATCAGTCTAATAAGTCACAGCTGCAAAATACTAACGCGAATTCTTTACAGACGAATGGAAAAATTGGTAGAAGCGGACCTCGGGGAAGATCAGTTTGGATTCTATAGAAATGTTGGAACACGTGAGGCAATACTAACCTTACGACTTATCTTAGAAGAAAGATTAAGAAAAGGCAAACCTACGTTTCTAGCATTTGTAGACTTAGAGAAAGCTTTTGACAATGTTGACTGGAATACTCTCTTTCAAATTCTGAAGGTGGCAGGGGTAAAATACAGGGAGCGAAAGGCTATTTACAATTTGTACAGAAACCAGATGGCAGTTATAAGAGTCGAGGGGCATGAAAGGGAAGCAGTGGTTGGGAAAGGAATGAGACAGGGTTGTAGCCTCTCCCCGATGTTATTCAGTCTGTATATTGAACAAGCAGTAAAGGAAACAAAAGAAAAATTCGGAGTAGGTATTAAAATTCATGGAGAAGAAGTAAAAACTTTGAGGTTTGCCGATGACATTGTAATTCTGTCAGAGACAGCAAAGGACTTGGAAGAGCAGTTGAACGGAATGGACAGTGTCTTGAAAGGAGGATATAAGATGAACATCAACAAAAGCAAAACGAGGATAATGGAATGTAGTCAAATTAAATCGGGTGATGCTGAGGAAATTAGATTAGGAAATGAGACACTTAAAGTAGTAAAGGAGTTTTGCTATTTAGGGAGTAAAATAACTGATGATGGTCGAAGTAGAGAGGATATAAAATGTAGACTGGCAATGGCAAGGAAATCGTTTCTGAAGAAGAGAAATTTGTTAACATCGGGTATAGATTTAAGTGTCAGGAACTCGTTTCTGAAAGTATTTGTATGGAGTGTAGCCATGTATGGAAGTGAAACATGGACGATAACTAGTTTGGACAAGAAGAGAATAGAAGCTTTCGAAATGTGGTGCTACAGAAGAATGCTGAAGATAAGGTGGGTAGATCACGTAACTAATGAGGAGGTATTGAATAGGATTGGGGAGAAGAGAAGTTTGTGGCACAACTTGGCTAGAAGAAGGGATCGGTTGGTAGGACATGTTTTGAGGCATCAAGGGATCACAAATTTAGCATTGGAGGGCAGTGTGGAGGGTAAAAATCGTAGAGGTAGACCAAGAGATGAATACACTAAGCAGATTCAGAAGGATGTAGGCTGCAGTAGGTACTGGGAGATGAAGAAGATTGCACAGGATAGAGTAGCATGGAGAGCTGCATCAAACCAGTCTCAGGACTGAAGACCACAACAACAACAACATATGATATCTCGGGACTCAGTGCCGACTTTATGTCAGTCTAATTGTAGCTACACTTTTTCCACTTCATCCCCAGTCTTGACTCATGGAAAGATCATTCAATTGGTCAACAGAAATATTCCAGATGAGTCTGAGAGAGAGATTGATGAATCAGATGATGAGATGACACTTTGATGCTGTGTATCAAAACAAGAAACAGTGCCTCTTGCTCAAATGCGAGCAAGAAATGAGTCCCCGACTGGTAATTTGGCACATTAAATTTAGAGGGAACATCATCGAAATCATTATATAAAAAATGGGTTTCACGTAAGACCTGACGTGTAATTAACGTTCCTGAAAACTGTATAATCAACTTTCGTAATAATTTGAAATTTTACAAAAAAACCACCACCATTCATTTATTTGGAAAAATGAAAACATTTGTTACAACATGAAATGAAATAGCTTTTACGCTACATCCAACCATGTGTGATAAAGCTGGTTTCTGAAACACGATTTTTGGGAAATAAGCTGTATACAATGTGCTGTCATTTTATTTTCAACATACCTAATTGAAAATATCTAAACGTTCATTATTATTCTAATTATTTATTTCAATTTTTTTGTTTTATGGCTTAAGTAGTTTTTTATGTTTTACATTTATGTTTTTTTTTGTTTCTTAGTTTACCGTGTCACATCGGTGTATTTTGTTAGCTGGAAATAATAAATAACTCATTATTGTGATACTAAATCCTTACACTAATAATAATCGGTAAATAAACGCTTATAATAGAACATTTTTTTACACCTTGCACATTTATATTTCGGGATGAGTTTTGCCCCTTAAAAGTGAAATTGGGCAGTAACGAAAAAATACGTATTGCATTATTTTGACCCCTCTACACACCTGCCAAGTTTCATCAAGATCGTTTATTTACACCTGGGAATCTTCTCTTGTGTCAACTGATAGTGCTTGATTAATACTATCAGAAAAGAGCTCCAGGGTTTCTAATGAGGCAGTGCAATTGGAGTTATGAGCCTGAATGCTGATTCAGAGGGTTAGAAACACATTTGGGGCAAAATAAACTGCATAAGAAGTGTTGCGGAAATGTTAGATAAGAGACTACAATAGCTCTCTGTAGATGTTTAACTCTCTATTCATTTAAAACAGATAATAGTAAACTATGATTATTTTGACCACTTCAGTGAATAAGTTGCAATTAAGACAAAAACCAAGAACCTTAGGATAATTAGAGTTTAACTTTCCGTTGACAGCGCGGCCACTACAGATAGAGCACAAGCTCAGACTACAAAAGGATGTGGAAGGAAATCGGCTACGCCTTTTCAAAAGAACATCCCGGCATTTGCTTGAAGCGTTTTAGGCTCTGAGCACTATGGGACTTAACTTCTAAGGTCATCAGTCCCCTAGAACTTAGAACTACTTAAACCTAACTAACCTAAGGACATCACACACATCCATGCCCGAAGCAGGATTCGAACCTGCGACCGTAGCGGTCGCGCGGTTCCAGACTGTAGCGCCTTTAACCGCTTGGCCACCCCGGCCGGCGAAGCGTTTTAGGGAAATCGCGGACAACCTAAATGTGGATGATCAGATGGGGATTTGAACCATTGTCCTTCCGAATGTGAGCAGAGTGTGCTAACCACTACGCCGCCTCGCTTGGTCAAGGACCCCATCAAGAAAGCATACAAAAAAGGAAAAGGTAGTGTAATTCTAGTACTAATTCATGACAGTACTTATAGAAAGCTGAACGTATTTTTTTTTAATAAGCTGGAGATACGAACTGAAGTTTGCGTTGGGGAGAGTATTGGATTCGGCTGTGGCACAAACTTCTATTCATTTATTCAGCTTCCACCATGAACGTAGTTTTTATTCTCTATGATGTTCATGTGCAACCAAAGAAAGACTTTATGCTAGATTTTCTGTTTAAAAGACAATGGCCGGCCGAAGTGGCCGTGCGGTTAAAGGCGCTGCAGTCTGGAACCGCAAGACCGCTACGGTCGCAGGTTCGAATCCTGCCTTGGGCATGGATGTTTGTGATGTCCTTAGGTTAGTTAGGTTTAACTAGTTCTAAGTTCTAGGGGACTAATGACCTCCGCAGTTGAGTCCCATAGTGCTCAGAGCCATTTGAACCATTTGAAAAGACAATGAATCTGGTCTTTCTTAACAGCTCAAAGGCGCAGTTCATGGAAAGTGTTCATACTTGTAGTTTTTATAGTAATATGTACTGTAAGTGTAAGGGTATGGGTTATACAATAACATGCCGAGGATATGTATGGGCAGTGCCCACGTTCGTTTTGAGAGATCAGTGAGTGACGATGTATACTGATGAGCAGAGTATCACTGGCGATTAAACTTTTTAAAATTTTTTTGACGACATGTCTAGGGACTTATAGAATTTTTGCAGATGTTCGGCAACTTAGTGAATTTTTCGACAATTGCACTCGTGGACCTTAACTCTGGACGGCAGAGCGATGCTAGACTTAGAAGAATTCTGTATAGGTTCGGAACTTAAACTCTGAACTGCAACCTTGCCTTTAGAGAACTGTGAAATTTCAGAATACGTTCGTGGAATTTGAAAAGTTACTAACAACGGATTTTTTTGAATTTTAACTTTGAACAGCGATGTGGTGAGCCAGACTTAATGCATTCTTGATCGAGTTCACGAAACAATCCTCTCACAGTTTCATAACTGAACAGCACACAGTTTGTGCGAAGGACATACATTCATTTCGGCATTCATAATTTTGCCTGCAATTTAATTAAGTCATATGAAGTTGACAGAACAATAACAGGTAACGCGACAGGTGTGTGACGGTCCCCTAGACGCATACGAAGCCAGGAAACTATAAAAATCGGTCATACACTTATAGAAGGTTCAAATGGCTCTGAGCACTATGGGACTCAACTGCTGAGGTCATTAGTCCCCTAGAACTTAGAACTAGTTAAACCTAACTAACCTAAGGACATCACAAACATCCATGCCCGAGGCAGGATTCGAACCTGCGACCGTAGCGGTCTTGCGGTTCCAGACTGCAGCGCCTTTAACCGCACGGCCACATCGGCCGGCTCTTATAGAAGGACTTTCACCGAGAGAAAGTGTGTGCAAGGAGAGACTGAGCGCGTCGGAGTATTCATGTGAAACTCGACGGCTTTGCTGCATCGAATTTGTCCCGTTCGGATTTTCGACATTGAATGGATAAGCCCCACTTCACTCCTAATGCTGTCCCCTACTCCCCCCTCCGCAAATAAAAAGAAAAGGAGGCTGAAGAAGAGTGTTAATGAACGATGTGTCAAAACGATTCGTGGTCTTCTGCGTGATTCTGAACTAATTGCCTCCAGCATTCAACTTACCGACAATGGAGTCGACTTACTCTGCTATCACACATAATCTACAGGTCAAAACTTTGCAACACTGTAAAGACATTGTTGACAAGTACTGAACTTACTTCTTTTGGAAGTACAAGCTTTCGTTTTTCGTGAGGTATGATGTCACACTCACAAAATTAATATTTTCTTAATATATGATGAAATGAAAGAAGTCTTTCTGCACTTAGTGACACAGTTTACAAGTGCTGTAAGTAGCCTTGAGTGTCGCGTGGTTGAGTGTTGTCTTGCTGAAATGTAGTGCCAGTACTGTACTGAAAAAAGGGAATGACTTCTGCATCTACGACTTCACTGAGAGAGAGATGTGGTTGTAGCAGAAGCGAACGTCAACGAGTATCAGTTACCATCGTGCTATATGGTCTCCAGTATGATGCACCCAGACGACGAGGGTATAGTGGCGCGGTGTTCCTTCGAGATCATTGGATGTAGAAGGAAGGCGAGGGAGAGAGAGCGAAATGAGTTTCAATGTAATGTGTCACCTGTAGAAACATTTAGATTAGTATAGAAATGAATTTAAATTTGTTCCTTTAGTTTAAGAATATTAAACTTATGTTTAGAAGTGTAAATTTGTATAATCACTCTATCATTTTATCTTTGCCTGCAATTTAATTAAGTCATATGGAGTTGACAGGACTACAGGATGTTAGGAATATAAGAGCAGATATGTTTATTGGTGACTGAGGACAGTGTACTGGACAACATGACATCAGTATTTACTTCATTTCGAGATTATTAGTTATAGTTACACCTATTAGGAGTTGTGTGTTTTTAGGTAAGTACATGTAGCAAGAGCAAGCCGCTGATGCTTATTTTCCCCTGAACAGCAGGTCAGGTGTTCAACTCTGGATGCGTGGACGCAAAACGTTAAATCTGCACTGACAGGCACAGTCCACTTAGTGGTGCAGTTACGACCATGCTGAAAAAACATTACGTAGTAAATTATGTGACATGTTTGCGGGAAGACTATCAGATGCTGAGAAAAAACAACCAGCACACTGAAGTGCCTATATATTAAGCTACCAATCATCACAATATCTGCACTTATACCCCTAACAACCTGCATACTTTGCAAGCAACCTAGAGGTGTGTGGCGGAGGGTACTCCTGATATCGCTTCCCTGTTCCATTCGCGAATAGCGCATGGGAAGAATGATTATCGGTAAACTTCCTTATTAGTTCTAATTTCTCAAGCTTTCTCGTAGTTTTCATTTCGTGAGAAGTATGTGGGAGGAAGTAATGTGTTGCCTGTAGAGCTGTAAAACTAACATAGGCTACCATAGACTATGTAAGTAAACGTGGTCTACGGTAGTTTTCCAAGTAGCCTTGGTCAGTTAAGATCGTAATCGCATTACCTGTACGTTACGTATGTTACATACCTATCGGCCGTTACCTAATTTCGTTCGCTTTGTCTGCGTATCCGATCAGTGCTTTACTAGATTCCCCAAGAAACCAGAACAGTGAACCGCCTAGAAAGTAAGTGAGGATGTGGTTCAAATGACTCTGAGCACTATGGGACTCAACTGCTGTGGTCATTAGTCCCCTAGAACTTAGAACTACTTAAACCTAACTAACCTAAGGACATCACACACATCCATGCCCGAGGCAGGATTCGAACCTGCGACCGTAGAAGTCGCACGGTTCCGGACTGCGCGCCTAGAACCGCGAGACCACCGCGGCCGGCAGTGAGGATATATAAAGGGCCTCGTTCCCTACGGAACATTTCTGTTCTAATCAGTTATCCTCCGGTCTGTTATTTAAAAATAAACAGTATTTATGGAAAAATTGAAACTGTCAATGTTTAATTGAAGTTTTATTCGAAAACTGTTGATACGTAATACAGATTTATCATATTGCGTTATTAAATGCAATTTCCTCAAAAAAGGTTGACGTTATTTACGGGAACACAGCTTCACCTCTGCCTGCACCGCTTCATCGCTATCTAAGTCCTCGAAGGTGCTCTTCAAGTTTTGGAAATAGACGAAAATCGGAGGGGCCAAGACAGGACTGTATTGATGGTGAGTGTTGATAGCGGACCGAAGGCGTCGCATTGTTGCAGATGTCGCAGCGCTCGTGTGTGATTTGGCGTTATCGTGCTGAAGGAGAGGGTACTCCACGTGCGGACGAACTCTTCGAAGTCGAAACTCGATTGCAGCACAATCTTTCTCACGCACCGACATAGTTACGTTACACATCGCCATATTACACGCTACAGTTCGGAGCCTCCTAACGGCAGAGGGCTTCAAATATGTAGACGTGAAGAATGAATATATAAAATGTTAATAACGTTTTTTGTTTTTTATTTTGTGCGCTCTCATGTAGAATGTGCTCAAACCGACGTTAAGGATTTTGAACCGTAACTGTAACGTTTTGAGTGTGTTATCGTATGCTTTTGCCTGAGTCAATTTTCGCTGTTAAATGTGATGCAAACTGTATACAGGGTGGTCCATTGATCGTGACCTGGCCAAATATCTCACGAAATAAGCGTCAAACGAAAAAACTACAAAGAACGAAACTTGTCTAGCTTGAAGGGGGAAACCAGATGGCGTTATGGTTCGCCCGCTAGATGGCGCTGCCATAGGTCAAACGGATACCAACTGCGTTTTTTTTTTAAATAGGAACCCCCATTTTTTATTACATGTTCGTGTAGTACGTAAAGAAATATGTATGTTTTAGTTGGACCACTTTTTTCGCTTTGTGATAGATGGCGCTGTAATAGTTACAAACATATGGCTCACAATTTTAGACGACCAGTTGGTAACGGGTAGGTTTTTCAAATTAAAATACAGTTACGTTTGAACATTTTATTTTGGTTGTTCCAATGTGATACATGTACCTTTGTGAACTTATCATTTCTGAGAACGCATGCTGTTACAGCGTGATTATCTGTAAATACCACATTAATGCAATAAATGCTCAAAATGGTGTCCGTCAACCTCAATGCATTTGGCAATACGTGCAACGACATTCCTCTCAACAGCGAGTAGTTCGCCTTCGGTAATGTTACCACATGCATTGACAATGCGCTGACGCATGTTGTCAGGCGTTGTCGGTGGATCACGATAGCAAATATCCTTCAACCTTTCCCACACAAAGAAATTCGGGGACGTCAGATCCGGTGAAAGTGCGGACCATGGTATGGTGGTTCGACGACCAATCCACCTGTCATGAAATATGCTATTCAATACCGCTCTAACCGCAATCGAGCAATGTGCCGGACATCCATCACGTTGGAAGTACATCGCCATTCTGTCATGCAGTGAAACATCTTGTAGTAACATCGGTAGAACATTACGTAGGAAATCAGCATACATTGCACCATTTAGATTGCCATCGATAAAATGGAGGCCAATTATCCTTCCTCCCATAATGCTGCACCATACGTTAACCCGCCAAGGTCGCTGATGTTCCACTTGTCGCAGCCATCGTAGATTTTCCGTTGCCCAATAGTGCATATTATGACGGTTTACGTTACCGCTGTTGGTCAATGACGCTTCGTCGCTGAGTAGAATGCGTGCAAAAAATCTGTCATCGTCCCCGGTCGTGCGGTAGCGTTCTCGCTTCCCACGCCCGGGTTCCCGGGTTCGATTCCCGGCGGGGTCAGGGATTTTCTCTGCCTCGTGATGGCTGGGTGTTGTGTGCTGTCCTTAGGTTAGTTAGGTTTAAGTAGTTCTAAGTTCTAGGGGACTTATGACCACAGCAGTTGAGTCCCATAGTGCTCACAGCCATTTGATTTTTTGTCATCGTCCCATAATTTCTTTTTTTGCCTAGTGGCAGAACTGTACACGACGTTTAAAGTCGTCGCCATGCAATTCTACATCTACATCCATCTACATCCATAAACCGCAAGCCACCTGACGGTGTGTGGCGGAGGGTACCTTGAGTACCTCTATCGGTTCTCCCTTCTATTCCAGTCTCGTATTGTTCGTGGAAAGAAGGATTGTCGGTATGCTTCTGTGTGGGCTCTAATCTCTCTGATTTTATCCTCATGGTCTCTTCGCGAGATATACGTAGGCGGGAGCAGTATACTGCTTGATTCTTCGGTGAAGGTATGTTCTAGAAACTTTAACAAAAGCCCGTACCGAGCTACTGAGCGTCTCTCCTGCATTCTTCCACTGGAGTTTATCTATCATCTCCGTAACGCTTTCGCGATTACTAAATGATCCTGTAACGAAACGCGCTGCTCTCCGTTGGATCTTCTCTATCTCTTCTATCAACCCTATCTGGTACACTTCTGAGCAGTATTCAAGCAGTGGGCGAACAAGCGTACTGTAACCTACTTCCTTTGTTTTCGGATTGCATTTCCTTAGGATTCTTCCAGTGAATCTCAGTCTGACATCTGCTTTACCAACGATTAACTTTATATGATCATTCCATTTTAAATCACTCCTTATGCGTTCTCCCAGACAATTTATGGAATTAACTGCTTCCAGTTGCTGACCTGCTATTTTGTAGCTAAATGATAAGGGATCTATATCTCTATGTATTCGCAGCACATTACACTTGTCTACATTGAGATTCAATTGCCATTCCCTGCACCATGCGTCAATTCGCTGCAGATCCTCCTGCATTTCAGTACAATTTTCCATCGTTACAACCTCTCCATATACCACAGCATCATCCGTAAAAAGCCTCAGTGAACTTGAGATGTCATCCACAAGGTCATTTATGTACATTGTGAATAGCAACGGTCCTACGACACTCCCCTGAGGCACACCTGAAATCACTCTTACTTCGGAAGACTTCTCTCCATCGAGAATGACATGCTGCGTTCTGTTGTCTAGGAGCTCTTCAATCCAATCACACAATTGGTCTGATAGTCCATATGCTCTTACTTTGTTCATTAAACGACTGTGGGGAACTGTATCGAACGCCTTGCGGAAGTCAAGAAACACGGCATCTACCTGGGAACCCGTGTCTGTGGCATTCTGAGTCTCGTGGACGAATTCCTGATGCATAGAAATATGGTACGGGTGCAATCGATGTTGATGTAGCATTCTCAACACCGACGTTTTTGAGATTCCCGATTCTCGCGCAATTTGTCAGCTACCGATGTGCGGATTAGCCGCGACAGGAGCTAAAACACCTACTTAGGTATGATCATTTGTTGCAGGTCGTGGTTGACGTTTCACATATGGCTGAACACTTCCTGTAAATATCCGACGAACGTTCCGAAAACTTGGATGATGTCGTCCAGGATACCGAGCAGCTTACATACCACACGCCAGTTGGGCATTTTGATCACAATAGCCATGCATCAACACGATATCGAGCTTTTCCGCAATTGGTAAACGGTCCATTTTAACACGGGTAATGTATCACGAAGCAAATAGCGTCCGCACTGGCGGAATGTTACGTAATACCACGTACTTATACGTTTGTGACTATCACAGCACCATCTATGACAAAGCGAAAAAAGTGGTCCAACTAAAACATTCATATTTCTTTACGTACTACACGAATATGTAATAAAAAATGGGGGTTCCTATTTAAAAAACGCAGTTGATATTTGTTTGACCTATGGCAGCGCCATCTAGCGGGCCAACCGTAGCACCATCTGGTTTCCCCCTTCAAGCTAAAAAAAAAAAAAAAAGTTTCAAATGGCTCTGAGCACTATGGGACTTAACTTCTGGGGTCATCAGTCCCCTATAACTTAGAACTACTTAAACCTAACTAACCTAAGGACATGACACACATCCATGCCCGAGGCAGGATTCGAACCTGCGACCGTAGCGTACACGCGGTTCGAGACTGTAGCGTCTAGAACCGCTTGGCCATCCCGGTCGGCCCTTCAAGCTAGACAAGTTTCGTTATTTATAGTTTTTTTCGTTTGACGCTTATTTCGTAAGATATTTGGCCCGGTCACTATCAATAGACCACCCTGTATAACACGAAATAAAGAGACAGACTATACATATCTAATATTGTTCAAATGAGTCTCCGATAAAAGGGTGCCGGAAAGCTGCTTCAGTTTATTGGACTGGGAGAGCGCTGCGTGGTACAGCAGTAACAAACGCACCGCAGTCGGCGTGTTCGAGTCCCAAGTAGTGCACAAATGACGCTCGGCAGGCTGAGAAACACAATGAGTAACGTCCGAACCGCATTGGCAGCTGGCGGCAGAATGAAAGCGAGAGGAGCGATGAAAAGGGAGGCGCGACCGTAAAGCGCAGCTCGGCCGCCGGCTGCGCGTCATTTCCGGCTGCGCGGCACGCGCCGAGTCTTTACGAAGCGTGCCGAATGGACTAATTGCCACTTGTGGGGCCGGCCACGCCGGTTATTTCCGCTTCCGTCACGCGGCACGTTTCTGCGAGGCTGCGGATGCGGGGGCGCGATCGTAACCAGCTCAAAAACTCCGCGCCACTATTCATGTTTCCGCTGCGCTACCGTAATCCGTGCAGCCTGTTACTCGAGGGCCACCGGTTATTTGTAGACTCCCGACGGGTGGAGATAATCGCACACAGAACACCCGCTCCTTAGAACGCGGACTAGAGCTTGTGTGCAAAATTATCCACACCAGTAGCTTACGAAGGTCGGAAATATGGATTAGGCGTACGCAATGTGTTGCATACTGTGGTGTGCGTACTGTAAGACCTTCGGTACACACACCATCAGATTATTTGACTTGTCGCTCTAACGAAGTAGGCGAGTGTCAGCAATATGTCTCGTGGTCTTATCGTGGCGTGTTTATCTTCTGCCGTTAGGTCAGACGATAGAAATGCCACTTTGCACGCTTAGAGTAGCAGATTGACGGTGACCAACTTTAAACAGAACTTGATTAATTTTTACACACATTTATTAAAATAATAAAACTGATAGACATTAAGTAACTTGATTCTGGATGCTGTTTACAATTGACAATCTGAAGTTCCTTTGGTCTTGGTACGTTAATCTTATTCTCACATATCTCTGATACTTGACAAAGTGTCTATTCATTTAGCTTCATGGCTATGTACAGGAATATGATAATCTTATTAGGTGCAGACCGAAACTTGACTATAGACTGGTACAGACAAACGCATACGCTCGTTATAATACCTCGAGCGTTCAGGTATCACTGCGCGAGTGTGATCTGCGAGGAGAAAAGATTCTACGTTAGCAGCAATCTCATTGGCTGCGAGACATATTAATACGCGGATCGGCGGAAGCAGAATTTGGTCCGTCTCTAAGACAGCGCCATCTCGTAGTGCGGAGACGGACGAGCGCTGCGCTTGCGCTGTTGTGCTTAGCGGGGCGCGCTCTATTGGGAAAGTTGTGTACGCGCTGACTACGCGGAACTATGTACACAACACATACATAAAGCAATTTTTAATCTAGAGTTACGAAATTATACTACTGATTTTGTCATCAACATCAGTGTTCTGCCCCAGGGTAGGGCTTCTCATGCACTCCCGTCATTTACTACGCTTTTCGTTTTCTCATAATTATTTCCTATCCTTACACTATCCACCATCTGGTATCGTCTGCATCCTCTTCTTCTTCTGCCATGCACCGTTCCCTTCTCAGGAAACAATTTTTTCTCATCCAATGTCCAAGCCAATTGTGCTCCTTTTCCTGATTACCTTTCAAATTTTTCTCTCTTCCCCATTCTTCTCAACACCTTCTCATTTCTCACCTTGTCTACGCATTTTGTCCCTTCCATCCTCGTCCAAATCCATATCTCAAATTCTTCTATTCTTCTTCCTCTTTCCTCAGTGTCCATGCCTCAGCTCCGTATAATGCGACATTCCATACAATGCACTTCGCCCGTCTCTTCCTCAGGTCCCCATCCATGCACCCACATAGTAACCTCCTCTTATTATTAAATGCCATCTCGGCCACTGCTATAGGTGTTTTCACTTCCTTATTACATCTCATGTCGTTCGTAATTATGCTTCTCAGGTAACTGAAATCACTAACTTCTTCTATATTTTCACATCATAACTTTATAGTTATTCTTACTTTTCTTGCACTTATCATTATACATTTTGTCTCGGTCTAAGGCACTGCAGTCATGGACTGTGCAGCTGATCCCGGCGGAGGTTCGAATCCTCCCTCGGGCATGGGTGTGTGTGTTTGTCCTTAGGATAATTTCGGTTAAGTAGTGTGTAAGCTTAGGGACTGATGAACTTTAGTAGTTAAGTCCCATAATATTTCACACACATTTGAACATTTTTGAACATTTTGTCTTTTTCTTATTAATTCTCATTCAGAATTCCTCAAGTCTTTCTTTTAATTCTTTTAACACACCAGACAAGGTTATTTCGCTCTCTGCCAGTAACAGAATATAATTCACAAATCGAATACATACCACCAATCCGCACTCCTCTTTTTCGTTTCAAACATTTATGAATAATATGCTTCAGAAGTATGTTGAATAGTATTCGGGAGAGTAGTATCTGTGTTTCACTCCCCTCCCCATTGTGGTTTCCTCTGTCATCTCATTCCCAATCTGTGCTCATATTTTCTGTTGTAGGTACAGGTTCTAAATCAGCCTTCTATCCCTCGAGTCGACACCAGTCTTCCTTAGAATGTCCATTAATTTATTCCACTGTACTCTATCAGACGCCTTCTCCAAATCAATGAAAATTGTGTAAAGTTCTCTCCATCTTTCAATGTGTCTCTCACCTATAATTCTCGTCAGTCCAACTGCATTTCTTGTACCTTTCTCTCTTCTAAATCCATACTGCTCCTCTGCGATTTTTTTCAGGCTTCCGTAAAGCATTCTATTTATCACCTGTAGTAGAACTTTCGCTGCATGAGAAATCAAGCTTATGATTCTAAAATCCTCACATTTCTTGGAGTACCTTTTCTTCTCAGTCGATATCATTACTGCCGAGAAAAAGCCATCCAGCCAGTCATCATTTCAATATATCTCATTACACAGATAAGTCAGCTGTTTCACACCACTACTCTCAAGGCTCTTAAACAATTTTGCTGGTAATCCATTAACTCCAGTTGCTTCGTGACTCTTCATCTCTCTTAAAGCCTTTTTTTCTGCTTCCCTTCCCAAGATGCAGCATCATTTATCCTCTTCTGTAACTCTCATCTTATTTTAAGCCGTTAAAAATTCGCTAAGTGAATTGCTAAGTGACAATCTCCATGATTTCTATACTAACTACACTACTGTTTGTATAAATTGTAGCACCCGGAAGGAATAGTCTGAATCATTCCAAAATTGGAGGAGGTGTAGAACATTGGAACTATAATAAATGTTAAATGTTGCAGCGAGGTGGAGGCCCAGCAGCGTCCTCTT
The DNA here is from genome assembly GCF_023898315.1 of Schistocerca nitens. Classification (NCBI taxonomy): domain Eukaryota; kingdom Metazoa; phylum Arthropoda; class Insecta; order Orthoptera; family Acrididae; genus Schistocerca; species Schistocerca nitens. The sequence continues at coordinate 869,342,610 of NC_064616.1, forward strand.
GGGACAGGTCAGTGTTGCACCACGCTTGCAAGGATACCACACAGCAATCGGTGCTTTGTAATTTTTTATATTTATCGTAAGTGAGCTTCAGAACTTAAATATCAATCACACAAGACAGTTCGATGCGACTCCCAAAAATTCCGAGAAAATCGCCTTCGAAGTTTTCTGAGCGTCCTTAATCCAATAGAGCTATCACAGGTTTACGTTGGACCACGTGGTTCCGCGGCGGAATGTTTTCTTGCCACGCGGGCGTCACGAATTCACTCTCAGCCAGTCTTACTGTTTAAACAAAGGTGCACGTTGTACGAGCATTTCAATGAAGTACAAAATATATAAAGACGAAAAAAAAGAAACAGGTACCACTTGAGATTAGTAACCGCTGGATCGCTGGTTTGAATCTCGTTTCGATTATTATTATATTTCCGTTTTTTTTTCCCATTGAGTTCCAATACCTATGTAATCAAAATATAGAATTAATCAAATATATGCTAATTAACACATATGTAATCGACAGTTTTTATGAAAAATGCTTTTAATCTTATTTCTAACTACAAATCGCAAACAAAATTTCAGTTTTAATTGCAAATATAAATTCTTAATTACTGGCCTTTTATAAAAGATTGTTTGAATTAAGAAAACATTACAAATTAGTTCTTTTCCTTTTCATGTATTTTACGCATCACAGAAACTCTCGTGTGACATGAACCGTTGTTTAGAAACTGGAACAGCCGAGATTCCAACCCGCAGCGCCCGCATGACACACAAGCATTCTAACGTGAAGCCGCGCAGTGCAGTGAATAATTGTCCAAGCCTTAGTGACTCAAAAGTGCTCGGGAAATATCAATGTTGATTTTCTCGAGAATTTTTGAGAGTTGCTTGAAACTGTTGTTTCTGATTGATATTTGAGTTCTGAACTTCACTAAACGTGAAACTTCCTGGCAGATTAAAACTGTGTGCCGGACCGATACTCGAACTCGGGACCATTGCCTTTCGCGGGCAAGTGATCTACCATCTGAGCTACCCAAGAACGACTCACACCCCGTCCTCACAGCTCTACTTCTGCCAGTACCTCGTCTCCTACCTACCAAACTTTACAGAAATACCAGTTTCGCAGGAGAGCTTCTGTAAAGTTTGGAAGGTAGGAGACGAGGCACTGACAGACGTACAGCTGTGAGGACGGGGCGTGAGTCGTGCTTGCGTAGCTCAGATGGTAGAGCACTTGCCCGCGAATGGCAAAGGTCCCGAGTTTTAGTCTCGGTCAGGCACACAGTTATAATCTGCCAGGAAGTTTCATATCAGTGCACACTCCGCTGCAGAGTGAAAATCTCATTCACTAAAAAAAAAAAAAAAAAAAAAAAAAAAAGTTGCCGTGTTGTCTCCCTGTCAGTCAGTCAGTCAGCGCAGAGCCATCAAATGAAACAGAATCGTGAAAGCAAGTGCCGGAATGGCCCGTCGACGTCAAAGTGTGCATCACCATGAGAGTGAGTTCGAACTGTGCGGAATGATTGGTCTCCGGGAAACGGGTCTGTCGTACCGTGACATTGCGAATCGTAAAATGCACGCTGATACGACAGTTTAGAACCATTTAATAAATGAAATGTGTGGCTATGTCATCCCGTCGGGTAGACTTGTCGTCCGGTGCAAGTCTTTTGAGTTGTCACCACTTCGGTGACTTGCGCGTCGATGGGGATGAGATGATGATGGCAACACAACGCCCAGTCCCTGAGCGGAGAAAATCTCCGACCCATCCAGAAATCGAACCCGCGCCCCTTTGCACGGCATTTCGTCGCGCTGACCACACATCTATCGGCGCGGACAACCAGTTAGTAGAAGAGTGTCGTACACGCCGACGAGTGGGTACTGGTTCAAAAATGCGTCCACAGCGCAGAATGACTGTAATATTGTCTGCAAGGCCAGAACTGGCACTAGAGCTTCGTTCACAATACACAGAAATACTGCAACCAGTGTGGACATGTCTGCGTCAAGGGTATCCGCAGCCGTGGTCTCCGTGCTGATAGTCCATGCTGCTGCAAACGTCGTCGAACTGTTCGTGCAGATGGTTGTTGTCTTGCAAACGTCCCCATCTGTTGACTCAGGGATCGAGACGTGGCTGCACGATCCGATACAGCCACGCGGAGAAGATGCCTGTCATCTCGACTGGTAGTGATACGAGGCCGTTGGTATCCAGCACGGCGTTCCGTATTTCCCTCGTGAACCCACCGATTCAGTATTCTGCTAACAGTCATTGGATCTCGACCAACGCGAGCAGCAATGTCGCGATACGATAAATCGCAATCGCGATAGGCTACAATCCGACCTTTATCAAAGTCGGAAACGTGATGGTATGCATTATCCTCCTTACATGAGGCATCACAAGACCGTTTCACCAGGCAACGCTGGTCAACTGCTGTTTGTGTATGAGTAATCGGTTGGAAACTTTCCTGATGTCAGCACGTTGTAGGTGTCGCCACTGGCGCCAACCTTGTGTGAATGCTCTGAAAAGCTAATCATTTGCATATCACAGCATCTTCTTCCTGTCGGTTAAATTTCGCGTCTGTACCACGTCATCTTCGTGGTGTAGCAATTTTAATGGCCAGTAATGTATATACACTCCTGGAAATGGAAAAAAGAACACATTGACACCGGTGTGTCAGACCCACCATACTTGCTCCGGACACTGCGAGAGGGCTGTACAAGCAATGATCACACGCACGGCACAGCGGACACACCACGAACCGCGGTGTTGGCCGTCGAATGGCGCTAGTTGCGCAGCATTTGTGCACGCCGCCGTCAGTGTCAGCCAGTTTGCCGCGGCATACGGAGCTCCATCGCAGTCTTTAACACTGGTAGCATGCCGCGACAGCGTGGACGTGAACCGTATGTGCAGTTGACGGACTTTGAGCGAGGGCGTATAGTGGGCATGCGGGAGGCCGGGTGGACGTACCGCCGAATTGCTCAACACGTGGGGCGTGAGGTCTCCACAGTACATCGATGTTGTCGCCAGTGGTCGGCGGAAGGTGCACGTGCCCGTCGACCTGGGACCGGACCGCAGCGACGCACGGATGCACGCCAAGACCGTAGGATCCTACGCAGTGCCGTAGGGGACCGCACCGCCACTTCCCAGCAAATTAGGGACACTGTTGCTCCTGGGGTATCGGCGAGGACCATTCGCAACCGTCTCCATGAAGCTGGGCTTCGGTCCCGCACACCGTTAGGCCGTCTTCCGCTCACGCCCCAACATCGTGCAGCCCGCCTCCAGTGGTGTCGCGACAGGCGTGAATGGAGGGACGAATGGAGACGTGTCGTCTTCAGCGATGAGAGTCGCTTCTGCCTTGGTGCCAATGATGGTCGTATGCGTGTTTGGCGCCGTGCAGGTGAGCGCCACAATCAGGACTGCATACGACCGAGGCACACAGGGCTAACACTCGGCATCATGGTGTGGGGAGCGATCTCCTACACTGGCCGTACACCACTGGTGATCGTCGAGGGGACACTGAATAGTGCACGGTACATCCAAACCGTCATCGAACCCATCGTTCTACCATTCCTAGACCGGCAAGGGAACTTGCTGTTCCAACAGGACAATGCACGTCCGCATGTATCCCGTGCTACCCAACGTGCTCTGGAAGGTGTAAGTCAACTACCCTGGCCAGCAAGATCTCCGGATCTGTCCCCCATTGAGCATGTTTGGGACTGGATGAAGCGTCGCCTCACGCGGTCTGCACGTCCAGCACGAATGCTGGTCCAACTGAGGCGCCAGGTGGAAATGGCATGGCAAGCCGTTCCACAGGACTACATCCAGCATCTCTACGATCGTCTCCATGGGAGAATAGCAGCCTGCATTGCTGCGAAAGGTGGATATACACTGTACTAGTGCCGACATTGTGCATGCTCTGTTGCCTGTGTCTATGTGCCTGTGGTTCTGTCAGTGTGATCATGTGATGTATCTGACCCCAGGAATGTGTCAATAAAGTTTCCCCTTCCTGGGACAATGAATTCACGGTGTTCTTATTTCAATTTCCAGGAGTGTAGTAGCTAACGCGGCGAATATCGTCCGGCAGATAGTCTTGTTGAGTGGCATACTTAGCAAATGTGAAGTTTGATGATTTGGAGCGCCATTTGCTACAACACTGGACCTCGCCTCCAACGTATTGAGGGCAATGTGGCAATCAACCGTTACTTCAGAGAGGTTTTAGAGCCATGGGAACTGCCCCTCCAGCAGGCATCTCCACATGTCATACATCAGCAGGACAATGCACGGCCCAGTGTGGCAAGGAATGTGCAAGCTTGTTTCGAAGAATGGCGGATGTCTCTGCATCCTTGGCCTATGCGTTCGTCTACTATGTCGACCATCGAATTTGTCCTTTATATGGTCGATCGGGAAATTGTTCGTCCTGGCCCTCCTGCGACCAATGTAGAAGATTTGTGATGCGCTTACAAACCAGATGTCAGCGTGTTCCGCAGCAGCACGTCCAGACACTTCATCATTCCATGCCACAATGGCAGGACCTAGCATTAATTGTAGCAGGTGGTGACTTGAAACCGTACTGAATTCTCACGGTCAAAGTGCATGTACAGGTCTCTATTATTAAATATCTATGTATTGTTATGTCCCTAACCCATGGAATAAATCTGATCGTATTCACATCTCTCTTTCTTAGTGTTGCAGTTTTCACGAACAGTAGTGTATGTAGACGTCGTTCAAACGAACAGAAATAGTGTTGACGGCAATTGAGAGTATATACCACGTAAATTGATAAGAGACCGAACAGATCCATCATAATACACAAAATAGCCATGTCTCTGCATTATCCTTTCTTTCAGGAGTGCTAGTTCTGCAAGGTTCGCAAGCGGGCTTCTGTAAAGTTTGGAAGGTATGAGAGGAGATACTGCCAGAAGTAAAGCTGTGACGACGGGGCGTGAGTCGTGCTTGGGTAGCTCAGTTGAAAGAGCACTTGCCCACGCAAGGCAAAGGCCCTGAGTTCGAGTCTCGGTCCGGCACACAGTTTTAATCTGCCAGGAACTTTCAGGTCAGGACCTTGTTACAGAAATTGTAAAAGATTACCAAAACAGCTTTCCGAGAAAATTTTGGTCCTTCGTAAAACCCCTAACCGGGTCGAAGGCTTCTACCCAGTCACTCGTTGACCCGTGTGTTGTGGCAACAGAAGACAGCAAAAGGAAAGCAAATGTTTTAAATCTCTCGTTTAAGGAATCATTCGACCGTAACTCAGTCAGGAGAAGTAACATAAGCATCGGTCCGCTGCAGAACTCTTGAACATATTCTCAGTTCGAATACAATGAATCTCCTTGAGATGGAAGAGCTACTGTCCACAAATCAGCACAGATTTGGAGAGCATCGCTCGTGGGAATCTCAGGTCCCCATTTTCTCGCATGATATCCTGCGAGCCACGAATGAAGAGCAACTGGCAGAATACATATTTCTAGATTTTCGGAAAGCGCTTGACATGAGGCCCCACTGCAGACTGTCAACGAAGGTACGACCTTACGGAATAGGTTCCCAGATATGTGAGTGGCTCGAAGACTTCTTAAGTAACAGAGGGCAGGACGTTGTCGTCGACGGCGAGTGGTCATCAGAGACAAGGATATTGTCAGGAGTGCCGCAGGTAAGTGTGATAGCATTGCTCTTATTCTCTGTACACATAAATGATCTGAGGATAGGATGAACAGCAGTTAACGGCTGTTTGTTGATGATGCTATAATGTACGGGAAGGTGCCGTCGTTGAATGACTATAGGAGGATACATGGCGACTTAGACAAAATTTCTAGTTGTTGTGATGAATGACAGCTTGCTCTAAAATGTAAGTTTATGCCGATGAGTAGGAAAAGCAATCCTGCAAATGTTAGAATACAACATCAGTAGTGCGTTGCACCGAGCGGTTCTAGGCGCTTCAGTCCGGAACCACGCGGCTGCTACAGTCGCAGGCTTGAATCCTGCCACGGGCATGGATGTGTGTGATGTCCTTAGGTTAGTTAGGTTTACGTAGTTCTAAGTCTAGGGGACTGATGACCTCAGATGTTAAGTCCCATAGTGCTTAGAGCCATTTGTTGATACTGCTCTCCACGTTAGTCTAACCTGTGTCGTCTCTGTGTACTTGTACGATACATCGTCTATATCGATTTGAACCTGGTTACACTATTCAGTCCTTGGCTTCCTTCTTCTTTCTTCAAATGTTAGGCATCTGCTTGTAACGTCCTCAGGTTAGTGCCTCTATCGTCTGTAAAGGACACCTCTTATAAAACACTAATACGACCTATTATTGAGTACTGCTCGAGCGTTTGGGATCCCTATCTGGTCGGATTGAGGGAGGACATAGAAGCAATTCAGGGGCGGGCTGCTAGATTTGTTACTGGTAGGTTTACTCATCACGCGAGTGTTATGGAAATGCTTCAGGAACTTGGGTGGGAGTCTCTAGAGGAAAGGAGGCGTTCTTTTCGTGAATCGCTACTGAGGAAATTTAGAGAACCAGCATTTGAGGCTGACTGCAGTACAATTTTATTTCTGCCAACTTACATTTCGCGGAAAGACCACAAAGATAAGATAAGAGAGATTACGGCTCGTACAGAGGCATATAGGCAGTCATTTTCCCCTCGTTCTGTTTGGGAGTGGAACAGGGAGAGAAGATGTTAGTTGTGGTATGAGGTACCCTGCGCCACGCACCGTATGGTGGATTGCGGCGTATGTATGTAGATGTAGATGTAGATGTAGATGTAGTTGCTGCTTGCTCTCTCTACCTCTTTCTTGGCTTACCTGTTGATCTTTTCTCTGTCGGTCGAAAATTCATTTCTATTTTAGGCATTCTATTTTCATTCATTACTGCGACATGATCTATCCATTTCTTTCTGTACTCCCTGATCTGTTCATTCACTCTTTTAAGTACTAATTTTTGTGTGATTGTTGTACTTCGTAGCCAGAATGAGATTTTCACTCTGCAGCCGAGTGTGCGCTGATGTGAAACTTCCTGGCAGATCATAACTGTGTGCCGGACCGACACTCGAACTCGGGACCTTTGCCTTTCGCGGGCAAGTGCTCTACCAACTGAGCTACCCAAGCACGACTCACGCCCCGTCCTCACAGCTTTACTTCTGCCAGTATCTCGTCTCATACCATCCAAACTTTACAGAAGCTCTCCTGCGAACCTTGCAGAACTAGCACTCCTGAAAGGAAGAATATTACGGAGACATGGCTTAGCCACAGCCTGGGGGATGTTTCCAGAATGAGATTTTCACTCTGCAGCGGAGCGTGCGCTGATGTGAAACTTCGTGGCAGATTAAAACTGTGTACCGGACCGAGACTCGAACTCGGGACCTTTGCCTTTCGCGGGCAAGTGCTCTACCAACTGAGCTACCCAAGCACGACTCACGCCCCGTCCTCACAGCTTTACTTCTGCCAGTATCTCGTCTCATACCATCCAAACTTTACAGAAGCTCTCCTGCGAACCTTGCAGAACTAGCACTCCTGAAAGGAAGAATATTACGGAGACATGGCTTAGCCACAGCCTGGGGGATGTTTCCAGAATGAGATTTTCACTCTGCAGCGGAGCGTGCGCTGATGTGAAACTTCGTGGCAGATTAAAGCTGTGTACCGGACCGAGACTCGAACTCGGGACCTTTGCCTTTCGCGGGGAAGTGCTCTACCAACTGAACCATTTTAATGCGCTGGTTGACGCAGTCATGTCGATTAAAAATCTTTAATAAAGTTGCAAAGCGATATGGAATGGAACGCGCACGTACGGATGACGGTAGGGAAGGCGAATGGTCGACTTCTGTTTATTAGGAGAATTTTAGGGAAGTGTGGCTCAAGTATAAAGGAGATCGCTTATAGGACACTAATGCGACACAATGAGTACTGCTCGAGTGATTGGGACCCCCAGCAGGTAGGATTAAAGGAAGGTATCGAAGCAATTCAGAGGCGCGTTCCTAGATTTGTTAACGGTAGGTTCGATCAACACGTAAGTGTTACGGAGATGCTTCAGGAACTCAAATGCGAATGGGAGGGAAGCAGACGTTCTTTTTTAGGAACACTATTGGGAAAATATACGAGGGTCACTCTAAAATAAATGCACACTATTTTTGGAAAAATACAGTTTTCATTCTGCATGTGTGAAATTTTTACAGTGTGTAAATAGATCCTTTCCGCTTGTTTTCAAACATATTTCAACCTGTTCCCGTGAGTGGGGCCATCACAGCATGTCTTCAAGCTGGCTGCTACACTTGACGTTCGTCAGAAGCAACGTGCTGTCATAGAATTCCTGTGCTGTGAAAACGAGACAGTGGGAATCATCCATAAGAGGTTGAAAAAGGTGTATGGAGATGCTGCTGTCGATTGCAGTACAGTTAGTCGGTGAGCAAGCAGGTTACGTGATGAAAGTGAGCACGGCAATATTGAGGATTGTCCTCGCAGCGGCAGGCCTCGTACTGCACACACTCCAGACAATGTGCAGAGAGTTAACGAATTGGTGACTGCTGACAGACGCATCACAGAGAACTAATTGTCACGCTACGTTGGGATAGGATAAGGAAGTGTTTGCAGAATATTGAAAGTGTTGGCGTTAAAAAAGGTTTGTGCCAGGCGGGTTCCCAGGACGTTGACAGTGGCTCACAAAGAAACAAGAAAAACGGTATGCAGCGAACTTTTGGAACAGTACGAGAATGGTGGAGATGAATTTCTCGGAAGAATTGTGACAGGTGATGAAACATAGCTCCATCATTTTTCACCAGGGACGAAGAGGCAATCAATGGAGTGGCATCATGCAAATTCACCCAAGAAAAAAAATTCAAAACCACACCTTCTGCTGGAAAAGTTATGGCTACGGTGTTTTCGATTCCGAAGGACTCTTGCTTGTGGACATCATGCCAAGTTGAACCGCCATAAATTCTGATGCATATGTGACGATACTGAAGAAACCTCAAGCTCGACTGAGTCGTGTTCGACCACATCGGCAAAAAGCAGGATGTTTTGCTGTTGCACGACAATGCACGGCCACATGTCAGTCAAAAAACCATGGAAGCGATCACAAAACTCGGATGGACAACACTGAAACACCCGCCTTACAGTCCTGATCTGGCTCCGTGTGACTATCATGTCTTTGGGAAACTGAAAGAATCTCTTCTTGGAACAAGGTTTGAAGATGATGACTCACTCGTGCACGCTGCCAAACACTGGTTCCAACAGGTTGGTCCAGAATTTTACCGTGTGGGTATACAGGCGCTGGTTCCAAGATGGCGTAAGGCAGTTGAGAGGGATGGAAATTATGTGGAGAAATGAAAATATTGTTCCTAAAGGATGTATCTACAAACCACATTGTAAAACTTTCAAACATGTAGAATAAAAGATGGATTTAAAAAAAATAGTATGCATTTCTTTTGGAGTGACCTCATAGAAAGGTTGTATCTGTATCTGAAGCTGCCACCGACTTAAATTTCATGTAGGGCTACCAAGATAAGATAAGAGAAATTAAGGTTCGTACGGTGGCATTTAGACAGTCACATTTACCACGCTCTAGTTACGAGTGGGACAGGAAAGGTAAAGACTAGTCGCTGTACAAGGTACCCTCCACCATGCACCACACGGTGGCTTTTGTAGTCTGTATGTAGATATAGATGTTCGGGAACTCGAATATCACTCCCCCGAAATACAAGTTCATTTCCTAAGTTGCTCCTAATTTTAATTTACGAAAGCTGCTTCTCGATATGTTACATCTTGTTCGATATACTCACACAAAATTTCATTTCTTATATAGTAACCTAAATTCACCAATGAGAAAAATGTAGCGTCTTTCTTGCGATTAAAAGTTTCACTTGAGATCTCGTATACGTTCGTTACATAGTGGTATCATATCCTGGGCATAGATAACTACTGTTGCAAGTAGCTCTGCACCACTGTTAGCTGGCACATTAACAATGTATACCTGCTGTAAATGTCCTAGCTAGCAACTTTACACGAAGTCATACAATAACCGGCGGGAAGCATTGTACTCGCTGGCTGCTTAGGTCGCGTAAGATTCTAGCGTTTGCTTTGGAAATGGTCCAGCTAACTCAGAATAAATACACTAGTTAATTTAATTCATGTCTTCGTTTCTCTTGCCAGTATTTCTCCCACACATGCAACGCAATAACTGATTACAAATTTTGGCGAGTTGCACATGCAAGGTAAGCCTCTTAGGTAAACTAAAACAACACACTTTCAGCGAAAACTTTACTGCACGATGAAAGAATCGTGTTGGAACCAACTCATGAACTGTGTCTAATCCATTCTTCGCTACATCCTTCCTCACGGGGTAGCTGGAACAACTGATTATAAATCCGAAGTTATTTGGAATTTGGAAAACTAGGCCAGAGGTATGGCGTGTTGACGCCATGGCAGGCTTTTTGCCATGTTCAAACCGTCCATATGACTGAGCGTTGCCCACGAAAGGTTAAGATCCAGCTCCGAGTGCCGATCTGGCAAAAGATTTTAATCTCTAATGGACGTTCAAAGCGTAAAGTGTTTGTTTCAGATAAAAAAACACACAACTGTTACTGCAGATATGATGAAAGTACAACTGCAACTATGATTTTAGAAAAGTTATCGTAGAAGCCCATCTCTGAGGAAGATTACCGAACACCTTAAATCAAGGACTCCAAAATGGGTATGTGAAGTAGGACAGGTAGCCCGACAGTGAGGCAGACGTTGTACGTGAAATTAGGAGAGAGCCAAGGACGGAAGAAAACTAGAGCTTTTCTTGTTGACCGTATTCGAAAGCGATTTTCCATGGAAAACCTAAAACGATATAGCTATACACAGATTTCAATACCCCTCTTCTAGAAGGATGCAAGCCTTTAGGCCACTTTCTGGACCCTCGGAGGTTAATATTGGTTTATTATTTCAGTCACAAACACATTTAAGAACGTAAAAACTGAAAAAATTAGGATTGTATTGACACCATAAAGATGGATTGCACACTTCTGCAGAAAGAAAAATGCAAGACTACCTCATCGGGAAGGAATGATCACGTAGACGTATACACTCTGCGGTGCCTGGCGGAGGGTACTTCTGGTACCACTACCTCCCCTCTACCATTCGCAAATGGTGCGTGTGTAGAAAGCTGTCGGTAATGCTCGGTTGTTGTTGTTGTGGTCTTAAGTCCTGAGACTGGTTTGATGCAGCTCTCTATGCTACTCTATCCTGTGCAAGCTTCTTCATCTCCCAGTACCTACTGCAACCTACATCCTTCTGAATCTGCTTAGTGTATTCATCTCTTGGTCTCCCTCTACGATTTTTACCCTCCACGCTGCCCTCCAATACTAAATTGGTGATCCCTTGATGCCTCAGAACATGTCCTACCAACCGATCCCTTCTTCTGGTCAAGTTGTGCCACAAACTCCTCTTCTCCCCAATCCTATTCAGTACCTCCTCATTAGTTATGTGATCTACCCATCTAATCTTCAGCATTCTTCTGTAGCACCACATTTCGAAAGCTTCTATTCTCTTTTTGTCCAAACTATTTACCGTCCATGTTTCACTTCCATACATGGCTACACTCCATACAAATACTTTCAGAAACGACTTCCTGACACTTAAATCTATACTCGATGTTAACAAATTTCTCTTCTTGAGAAACGCTTTCCTTGCCATTGCCAGTCTACATTTTATATCCTCTCTACTTCGACCATCATCAGTTATTTTGCTCCCCAAATAGCAAAACTCCTTTACTACTTTAAGTGTCTCATTTCCTAGTCTAATACCCTCAGCATCACCCGACTTAATTCGACTACATTCCATTATCCTCGTTTTGCTTTTGTTGATATTCATCTTATATCCTCCCTTCAAGACACCATCCATTCCGTTCAACTGCTCTTCCAAGTCCTTTGCTGTCTCTGACAGAATTACGATGTCATCGGCGAACCTCAAAGTTTTTATTTCTTCTCCATGGATTTTAATACCTACTCCGAATTTTTCTTTTGTTTACTTTACTGCTTGCTCAATATACAGATTGAATAACATCGGGGAGAGGCTACAACCCTGTCTTACTCCCTTCCCAACCACTGCTTCCCTTTCATGTCCCTCGACTCTTATAACTGCCATCTGGTTTCTGTACAAATTGTAAATAGCCATTCGCTCCCTGTATTTGACCCCTGCCACCTTTAGAATTTGAAAGAGAGTATTCCAGTTAACATTGTCAAAAGCTTTCTCTAAGTCTACAAATGCTAGAAACGTAGGTTTGCCTTTCCTTAATCTTTCTTCTAAGATAAGTCGTAAGGTCAGTATTGCCTCACGTGTTCCAGTATTTCTACGGAATCCAAACTGATCTTCCCCGAGGTCGGCTTCTACTAGTTTTTCCATTCGTCTGTAAAGAATTCGTGTTAGTATTTTGCAGCTGTGGCTTATTAAACTGATTGTTCGGTAATTCTCACATCTGTCAACACCTGCTTTCTTTGGGATTGGAATTATTATATTCTTCTTGAAGTCTGAGGGTATTTCGCCTGTTCCATACATCTTGCTCACCAGATGGTAGAGTTTTGTCAGGACTGGCTCTCCCAAGGCCGTCAGTAGTTCCAATGGAATGTTGTCTACTCCGGGTGCCTTGTTTCGACTCAGGTCTTTCAGTACTCTGTCAAACTCTTCACGCAGTATCGTATCTCCCATTTCATCTTCATCTACATCCTCTTCCATTTCCATAATATTGTCCTCAAGTACATCGCCCTTGTATAGACCCTCTATATACTCCTTCCACCTTTCTGCTTTCCCTTCTTTGCTTAGAATTGGGTTTCCATCTGAGCTCTTGATGTTCATACAAGTGGTTCTCTTTTCTCCAAAGGTCTCTTTAATTTTCCTGTAGGCAGTATCTATCTTACCCCTAGTGAGATAAGCCTCTACATCCTTACATTTGTCCTCTAGCCATCCCTGCTTAGCCATTTTGCACTTCCTGTCGATCTCATTTTTGAGACGTTTGTATTCCTTTTTGCCTGCTTCATTTACTGCATTTTTATATTTTCTTCTTTCATCAATTAAATTCAATATTTATTTTGTTACCCAAGGATTTCTACTAGCCCTCGTCTTTTTACCTACTTGATCCTCTGCTGCCTTCGCTACTTCATCCCTCAAAGCTACCCATTCTTCTTGTACTGTATTTCTTTCCCCCATTCCTGTCAATTGTTCCCTTATGCTCTCCCTGAAACTCTGTACAACCTCTGGTTCTTTCAGTTTATCCAGGTCCCATCTCCTTAAATTCCCAACTTTTTGCAGTTTCTTCAGTTTTAATCTACAGGTCATAACCAATAGATTGTGGTCAGAGTCCACATCTGCCCCTGGAAATGTCTTACAATTTAAAACCTGGTTCCTAAATCTCTGTCTTACCATTATATAATCTACCTGATACCTTTTAGTGTCTCCAGGGTTCTTCCATGTATACAACCTTCTATCATGATTCGGTATGAGGTCTTATTTCCCTGATTACCTCGTCATCATCACGGGCAATACCTGAAAGGAAATAATATGTTGCTTGACTACTCCTGAAACCTGTGCTGTCGGCCGCTGTGGCCGAGCGGTTGTAGGTGCTTCAATCTGGAACCCCGCGACCGCTACGGTCGCGGAGTCGAATCCTTCCAGGGGCATGGATGTGTGTGACGTCCTTAGGTCAGTTAGGTTTAAGTAGTTCTAAGTTCTAGGGGATTGATAACCTCAGATGTTAAGTCCCATAGTGCTTAGAGCCAGTAGTTCAGTAAGTCTTACAGTGGAAGTATTTACGAAATGTAGTAATCATTTTAGAGACGTGTGTGCTCTTGTTAACATAACTGGCAATCACTTATTAAAATCATAATAGAATCAGGGTCCCCACGATTCATTTACGCTCTACATAATGCAAAGAAATACAAGGGGCGTTTAATAAGTAATGCAACACATTTTTTTCTGAAAGCATGTTGGCTTTATTTCAGGAATCCCATACACGATGTTATTCCCCGCATTTTTGGCTTCCAAACGCTATTTTTCAACATAATTTACGTTCAGTGCGACATCCTTACGCCACCTAAATGCACCTCTACATGCTCATGGTACCACTCTGTTGGTCTACGTCGAAACCAACGTCTTGCTGCACTAATAACCCCCCCCCCCCCAATCATGCACGTACTGATTCTCGCAGAGTGCATCCGTTATTGGGTCAAACAAATGGAAGTCAGAAGGTGGGAGGTCCGGGCTGTAGGATGCATGAGGAGGAACAGTCCAATGAAGTTTCGTGAGCTCTTCTCGACTCCGCACACTAGTGTGAGACCTTGCGTTGTCATGGAGAAGGAGCAATTCTGTTGCATTTTTGTGGCGACGGACACGCTGAAGTCATTTTTTCAATTTCTTGAGGGTAGCACAACACAGTTCAGAATTGACCGTAGCACCATGAGGAAGAACATCAAACAGAATAACTCCTTCAGAGTCCCAGAAGACCGTCGCCATGACAGGTGCAGCTCAGAATGTGAGAGGTGGTGCGGCGCCACTTCATAGATTACCGTTTTTTCCCTGTTCGAAGTGATGAACTCATGTTTCATCGCCCGTGACGATGTTCGACAAAAAACTGTCACGATCAGCCTCTTACGCTCAAGTAACGCCGCACAAATGTTCCTTCCGTGCTCTCTACGGTCTTCTGTTAGACGGGTAGAAACACACCCTTGGGCACCACAACTGATGAACGAGTGTGTCAGCACTACCAAACGAAATGTCCAGTTGTGCAGCCAGGTGTTTGATTGTGATCCTTCTATCACCTCCAGTGGGAATGTACACATGTACGAACGTTGCACAGAATCACAGCTGTGCCGCCGGCACGAAGGAGATCGGACAGGTTCGCGTGACTTTGTTGCGATGATGACAGACTGTCTCGCCTTGCTTTTGTTCACTCAAGGTCTCCGCAGATATTCTGCAAGCGCCTATGAATATCTGGTTTTCCGCCAAAACAACCTCGATGACAATTCTCTGCTTATAAATCACTTCCGTTACAGACGCCGGTTTGAAGGCTACGTTTAGCGCCGACAACTATCGGAATTTCATGAACTCTAGGGGTTGCTGCGGGAATATTTCACAATGTCCTGCTACAAATTCCGCATTTTTTCAACTGAAATTGACCGAGATAAAAATGTGCTGCATTACTTACTGAACGCCCCTCTTATGTGCTCCAATAATAATCATTTCTACATTACTGTCTTTCGGCAGTAAAGCGGTAAAGCTATCTCATCCCCAATTTAGCTGTGTTGCTCCTAATTAAGTATTAGTGTGTAGTGGAAATTATCTTTCTTACTTTGAACCAGACTGTGTACGTCAGTGGGAAACAATTTTAGTTTTTATGTGTGCTGCTAAGGTCTAACTCGTACTTTACCAGTACTTCCTAGATTGCGCTATTGTCTCGTGCGCAATTTACATAACAGGTTTTAGTCCCAAGTAAAGTCACATACAGTAGTTAGTTTTATTGAGTAACAATATTTCTTCTTGGAATTACTTTGCCTAATTGGACTGGCGACCGTTGAGAGGTGGCATGAGCCCCCTCTCATATTTCTATCTTACGATTCTCCTCTCTAGTTGCATGCGGTGGAGGGTTGCTTTTCCTTAACACGCGTACTTCCCACGCAGCGTCTCTCGTCACCCGGGTGGGCCGGTGACAGGCGGGCTCTGTGGAACTGGAGAGAGTTAAGCCGACGTGTGTGAGGCAGTCGAGTGAATGCTTTTCAGACGCCGACATTGTCAAGAGACACGCCCGCTGGGGTGTGAAGTAGCGGCTGGGCTAGAGGTTCCGTTACTTCAGAGAAACTTTGCGAAAACACTTTCTGGCGGGCTACCAGCGAGGCGTGGGAATGACTTGTGTACCCACGCAGTTGTGGCGGGAAAATTCCCGCACTTTCTGCAAAATCAGCACAGAAATTGGCGCCAAGAATCTCCATTGGTGGAATGGTAGTGCTCCGGCAATGGAGTGGAATTTCCGCCGGTTTTCGTGTTGCTGATTGGAACGTAACCACGACCACTGTCGTGGGGGCGGGAAGGTTGTGTGTTCGGCCTGTACGGGTGCTCTGGGTAGTCGGTAGTCGCCTTTCGGTCGAGGACGTCGGAGCAACCAGCCCTCGCCTGCGGTACGCCAGATCGTGTTCTGGGAGATAAGAAGACTGTTGGTAATGTACGTCCGCAGCACCGGCAGATAGGGATTTTCCTAGGTGATAATCAGAGCTCAGCAGAGCGCCCCTGTTCATCCTTTTCTAACTTTGTTCAGTTTCGAGTAGCAGCAATTACTATTGGGTTAGCTGTGTGTCTCTCTTGAGATTTGAGTGGAAAGGAATTGGCTCCACATACCACTTCGTCTTAAACCTCACGATCTAAGTTAGGGACAACTTCACCTTTACTGTGTTTGTATGAATCTCCAATTTTAGCCAATTTGATGTTGTATATTTCCTGTGTCTCTTTTACTATTCTGCGTTTAATCTTAATAAATCATATTGTTATTTTGGACAGAACTTTCTTTCTGTTAATCAATAGAGCGACCCTATCATTCCTCACTATGCTAATGAAACCTTTGTTTATTTAACTTATTTATCAAATTAAATTATTGCAGGTGCCAAACTCTCTTCTACTCCACTAGCAGGGTTGATTAGAGTCAGTTCGCGTATTTGTTTTATCCTTGTGCAACAGCAAAAGTCGGAGTTAGAATAGGGGGGGGCTTAGAGCATGATTTACACATGTGGATTCTAGTACAATTTAGTGATAAATACACTACTAGCCCCGGCACCTCGCATAAAATGGCGACCCTTAGCCTCGGATCTTTCCTGCGAATCTTCTGATAAGCAAGCAGTAATATTAGTAGGGACACTCAGAATTTTTTTTTGCTTAATTAATACGCAAGTTTTTTTCTGGTAGTTCCGCGTTTAGTTTTTAAGTAGCGGCGCATGTTTACTGTTTTTGTTTTCAGCGTATATATTTGTTTGTTTGTTCATTGTTTTATATGTTTCTTTGATGTGGTGTCCGTACCACTTCACACTTTGTCGAATTTGTGTGCGGTTTCTGTACCACAACAAATCGTGCGTATAATTACAGCGTTGGAGCGGCGTTGTTGAAATTTTATGTTTATGTGTAAAAATATATGGAGTAGATTAATTTTATTGTGCATTTTAGATAAATTTGTTTTTCATGAATGATAACGAGAAGTAAGGCACGACTATTATCGAGCGCAGCTAAAACAAAAGAGGATAGCATAATGGATAAGGGGCAGCTTACTGACGGGAATAGGTTCGGAGATGACATGGGCACATTTTTAGCAGGGCAGGACGCCAGGGTCATTGATGAGGAAGGTGATTTGGACGCGATCTCAGAGCAGCGTTGCGGCCGTGATTATGATAGTGAAGTAGAGGATGAAACAGAGACAGGCACACAGGTCGAGACGGTAGCAGAAATTTATAATCAAACGAACGAGAGCAGACAGGGGCTAGCTCGGCCACGTCAGAGCTCTAGCGCCCAGGTGTCCAGAGTTACATCTCCCACGTTTGAAGAGGATCAAAAAGATGACGTAAACCCAATACTGAGCTTCCTACGATCCATGAAAGAAGAAGATGAGAAACAGCGTAAGAAGGACACTCAGACTATAATTTCGCATATAGGGGAAATTCGTGGGGAATTATTAACAATAAAGAAAGAATGTGGAGAAGCAAAACAAATGTCAATGGTAGCACAAAAAGTAGCAGGCCTAGCCAAAACTGCAGCAACAGGGGCAATGAAAATCGCAAGAGTAACTCTTAAACTCGCAGGGCGCTTGCGACGTGCGACACAAGTCCACTCGAAATCCCTAGCGGCCTTAAAGACTCAAGGTAATATTGCGGTTACGAACATCACGAAACGAATGAAAGAAGTAGAGAGTCGGATAGCAAAACTAGAGCGAAATGGGCACACGAGCACTGCGCGTTCGGATACCAATGATGGAGCACACAGGATTGTGTCTCCGAGGAAAAGCCCGCCGTGCTCTAGCTCAGTGACAGCGTGCGGAACAAACAATGCACACGCAGAAACAGCGAGTAATAGCTCCAATAATTGCAGCCCACTTAGAAGAGTGAATGCTGAATGCCACTTCCACTGTGATACAGACGTAGCACATCACAGTTATCAGCAAGATAGATCAGGACACTCCGCAGACGTGCAAGTATCGGAAACGTCTGACAACACCAGTGCGAGGATCGGACAGAATTTTGATCACAATCACTTCCTGTCGATACTCAAATTCCAGAAGTTCAAAGATAATGGAGGGTCGATGCATCCGAAGAGCTGGGTGATGCAATTTACTAATTCATTACCGTCGTCATGGCCAACCCAGGCCAAATTAGAATTCATGTGTGGACACATCGAAGGCCAAGCCGCGGAAAAGATGCGGGGCGTGGCAGCGACGTGTCGGACTTATCAGGAATTTGTTGGTGCATTCCTGCGGACCTACTGGTCAAAGGAAACGCAAGACAGGATTAAAGAGGAAATAATATTTTGTCCTGAACTGGAAGTGTCCGGGCATAAGAGCGCAACCAAATTTTTTGATGATTTACTCAAGAAGAATCAGTTTTTAGATAGTCCATACAGCAACGGAGAAATTATTAAATTTTGCTTTTCGAAATTGCCAGTTAGGTATCAACAGACACTTGT
Organism: Schistocerca nitens; assembly: GCF_023898315.1. Classification (NCBI taxonomy): domain Eukaryota; kingdom Metazoa; phylum Arthropoda; class Insecta; order Orthoptera; family Acrididae; genus Schistocerca; species Schistocerca nitens. The sequence goes on from NC_064616.1 coordinate 869,361,253, forward strand.
CGGGAAGTGTGGATCTGACATAGATGCATTCAAGAGTCTACTGCGCGAACTCGAAGTAGTCTTCGATAAACAAGACGCAAAGGACAGGAAGAAGGCGCAAAATAACAAATACCACGGGCCAGCAAGGGAAGACGACAACAGATCGCATAATCGCACTGGTCAGTTAGGAAACCAGGGTTACCGAGATCAAGGTTACGCTATTCAAGGTTATGGAAACCAGAGACACGGAAACCAGAACGTCAGGGAACAGGGTCAATCCAGACAAGCAATCTGGGACAGGAGGAATGACGAACGGCAAAGCGACCGTAATTGGAGGGAGCGAAATCAAGGACAACAGGAGAGCCAGGAGATTGAAATTAGACCTCCAAATCCTAATGCACGTCAGAGGAGGGGGAGTCTAAGAAGGGATTGACGCTAGTCCATAGGACTCCACCACTTCTCTCACATAAAGGAGTTCGTAGAATAGTAGTAGTGTAAGAAATGTACATAGTAGAATAGGCAAAGATATGAACCTTTTTTCGGGGAACAATAACCGTTGCATTAATAGATTAAGATTGCTAAAGTGTTAACACGCTGCGTTGTCTTGCATAAGAATTTACTGCTGCTATCCTCTTTTTGTTTATGTTTGCGATCTCCAATGTCGATGGAGTAGGAGACACTACCTTTTCATGAGCAATGTTTTTGTCCTTTCCTATCTGGTGTCCATGTTAAGGGATAAGGATGAGTGACGAGACGTCGCACAAACGGGCGCATACAAGAACGTGCTCTTAGAAGCGTTCTGAGAGGTCGTGATACGCTCCATAGCGGCCACAACCAGTTCGTGAGACGTTCATACCAATGCTTGCAGGCACGCGTCAGTGCACTGCACGATTGTGGTATATTGCGCGATTTCGAGGGTGAATATGGGCAGTATAGTTTTTGCAGAGCTGCGCCGGTATCGTTGTCTTGCAAGTCGGGGTGAACCTGTGAGCATTTGACTCTAATGGTGCCCTAGACGAGAGAAATGAGGGCATAAAAGCCTACCATGCTAATGTGCTGGTTGGGGATTTAGCGTGCTGCTCGTTTTTGTCACAGATGAATCACCAAGGAATTGTACTTGGATATTCGTGACATACTGTGTAGCTGGCGTGTGTTGGGTGTCTGAATCCTCAACAGGAACCAGTCCTGGCTTGGTCATATTACATTGCTTCTGGAAAGGTGTACTTCGATCGCGAAAACCGCTTCACATAGAGAAGGAAGTTGCAACTATAAATTTATTGTCGTGTATAGCCATGGCTAACCCAGTCTCCGGAGTTTCAGTGAGGCGTAATGAAAACTCGGAGGTCATGTCGTACGGCGCGCACATCACTGTCGTCAATAGCGGCGAGCAGCAAGACATCTCAGCGTAACAGGAACTATGTAAGGGTATTGTATAAGGTAAATAAAAAAAAAAAAAAAATAAATAAATAAAATAAAATAAATAAATAAATAAACAAAAGGGAAAGTACGATACTAGGATAAGTTAAACTGTAGGATTTAACAATAACTAGATTAATATTGTGGGGGTTTTCTACCACAAGTGTGGCGCGCGCCTGTTGAGTTGCTATTTTTCAGGTCACCAAACCACAGACCCGAGATGGAGGGACGACGGGCGAGCGAAAGTAGCGTAGTTGCATGTTCTTTATAGCACAGTAAAACTTAGACCTGCATAACAACATAATTTAATTAAAAGACGTAGAATGTAGATCGTTGGGATATGGTAGTTAATTCTTGAAGCATGTCTACTGTCGATCTATATAATTAATAGTAATATTAGTGCGGGCCCGCACATTTAGTTGTTCATCCATTACAAAGCATCAGTTATCACACACCATGTACTTACTGAGATCGGTCTCTACACGTATATCAAAATAAATTATTTCCATGTCTAGATTAGATGTTATAATGATTGCCATAGATTAATAACTATAAAAGTAAAATAAGAGTGTCTGAAATGACAGACCATCAATGTTTCATTAGGTAAATTTATTATAACATAGAAGGTCATGGGAAAAAGTTAGGCATAAGACTTTTGTAAGAATTGTACAGATGACGAGGAACGTGGCAATGCAGAGGCCAGCCAGCGCAAAAACAAGAGGTCTTCGGCTACCTGCTAGAGGGCGAGCGTCCCGTCCTACACGCTGACAGTCACCCGGCTGCCTACCTGAGGGATTACACGGGACCCTTGCCCCGCCACAAGCGAAAGTGGGGCTGGCCGTTGACCCTGACACGCGACAGCCTGCTAGCTCTCCGGACGCGGCAGCCGCTTGGAGGGATTCCCTGCGGCAGACCACGTTGTCGTGAGTACACGAAGAACATCACATATCGTGTCAGAACCTGCGCCTCATGTGCCTCAGGACAGAAAGGGACGCTCTATACTCACCTGTTTGGGTTTTTACAACTCACTAGCATTGGCCGATCTGCATACACAAAGCAGTATTGTGCCACACTAACAAATGTATGGTCTCATGTCTTACTTCTCCTCTCTATTAGAGAGCAGTTTTTAACAATAGTCGCTCCTAGTTCGATCCTGTATGGATGACCTCACACACTTGTGGAGTCACTCCACGTGCCATCATCCCTCGTCGAACTGCAATATTGGGAAACATAAAGTTCTGTCCAGCGAGAGAAGAGACCTAGACTAGTGATGTATCCCAACGAGTAGACCTCAGAGACAATTAATCGACGTGAGGAGAGCCTATCACTGTGTCTTCCTACCATACGGCCGTGATCATATGCGTGGGTCTGACTACAATCTCAACAGCGTACTGCAGACACTCCAGAACTCCCTATTGCTGTTGCCACAACGTAGCAACTACAACCGACGTTTAGCCTTATGTGATGTCAGTACAGTGGAATCAGTGAAGTGCCACGGATATTTCTAACAATGTGATTTAGTGCCTCATTCTCAGCACAGTCGTGAACTTTGTGCAATGTGCACGCACAATTTGATGCCCCAGGAACCTTGTTTTTTTTTGTTTTTCTTAAATTTCTTTCTCTTATGTTGTTTCTGTAATGTATGTTATACCTTGTATGCGTTTGTGTTTTACACTGTAATTCTTATTACAGATTACTGTATTGTTCTCCACATCATGTTTTTTTTTGTATTTTGTGTTTATTGTTGTGTGTATGCTAACAGTGTGCCTGAAGTCCCCATAAACTGAAGCAGATACCACCACTGTCATTGTGAATGGACCATCAGTTCAGGGAACATTTTGTAAAGGTTATTCTTGCTGCAGGGAGACAGAATGAATCGGAGGTTGTAACTAGATTCTGAAAACTCACAAAGAGATTGTTAACTTAAATATTATCATGTGTGAGTGAGGTCAGGTTAGTTTAATGATTAAAATTGTTGTAACATCTTGGGCATTTAATTGCGGAGCACTCCAACTCTGATTGTAAAGAATAAACTGCTCCATATTTGGCTCAGATGCCCGGGCCATGTTTAGAGCGTGAATGTCTGCGTGAATCGGTGTTTGGAAGGGGCTCCCTGGGTATGGATGTGTGATGTGAGTGTTAGTGTTCCATATTAAGAAGGTGAAGTTGGCTACATCATAAATAATCCTCCCTCTATGAGTTGCATTTTTCAGTTGCAATGATCTTTTTTATAGAGTGCGGTATGTGGAGTCACTTTGTAAGATTGTTCTTGGGCGATTGACTCACTACCTTGCTCCTAAGTGAGCCAACCGCTCACCAATTACAATCTAAAATGGCGTAGGGGCAATGAGAGGTGGCATGAGCCCCCTCTCATATTTCTATCTTACGATTCTCCTCTCTAGTTGCATGCGGTGGAGGGTTGCTTTTCCTTAACACGCGTACTTCCCACGCAGCGTCTCTCGTCACCCGGGTGGGCCGGTGACAGGCGGGCTCTGTGGAACTGGAGAGAGTTAAGCCGACGTGTGTGAGGCAGTCGAGTGAATGCTTTTCAGACGCCGACATTGTCAAGAGACACGCCCGCTGGGGTGTGAAGTAGCGGCTGGGCTAGAGGTTCCGTTACTTCAGAGAAACTTTGCGAAAACACTTTCTGGCGGGCTACCAGCGAGGCGTGGGAATGACTTGTGTACCCACGCAGTTGTGGCGGGAAAATTCCCGCACTTTCTGCAAAATCAGCACAGAAATTGGCGCCAAGAATCTCCATTGGTGGAATGGTAGTGCTCCGGCAATGGAGTGGAATTTCCGCCGGTTTTCGTGTTGCTGATTGGAACGTAACCACGACCACTGTCGTGGGGGCGGGAAGGTTGTGTGTTCGGCCTGTACGGGTGCTCTGGGTAGTCGGTAGTCGCCTTTCGGTCGAGGACGTCGGAGCAACCAGCCCTCGCCTGCGGTACGCCAGATCGTGTTCTGGGAGATAAGAAGACTGTTGGTAATGTACGTCCGCAGCACCGGCAGATAGGGATTTTCCTAGGTGATAATCAGAGCTCAGCAGAGCGCCCCTGTTCATCCTTTTCTAACTTTGTTCAGTTTCGAGTAGCAGCAATTACTATTGGGTTAGCTGTGTGTCTCTCTTGAGATTTGAGTGGAAAGGAATTGGCTCCACATACCACTTCGTCTTAAACCTCACGATCTAAGTTAGGGACAACTTCACCTTTACTGTGTTTGTATGAATCTCCAATTTTAGCCAATTTGATGTTGTATATTTCCTGTGTCTCTTTTACTATTCTGCGTTTAATCTTAATAAATCATATTGTTATTTTGGACAGAACTTTCTTTCTGTTAATCAATAGAGCGACCCTATCATTCCTCACTATGCTAATGAAACCTTTGTTTATTTAACTTATTTATCAAATTAAATTATTGCAGGTGCCAAACTCTCTTCTACTCCACTAGCAGGGTTGATTAGAGTCAGTTCGCGTATTTGTTTTATCCTTGTGCAACAGCAAAAGTCGGAGTTAGAATAGGGGGGGGCTTAGAGCATGATTTACACATGTGGATTCTAGTACAATTTAGTGATAAATACACTACTAGCCCCGGCACCTCGCACCGTTTGTAATTTACACAAGTGCAGTTTTACTTTGCACCTTGAATACCATTGGTTCGATCTCTGTTAGTATAACTACTGCTCCTGTCAACAGGTAATCTTTCTGATACAGTAACTTCTTCACATTAACACACGATCATTATCAGGTTTTAATTCCTTTCGAAGGAGTAACATTGTTGGAGACTTACTTTAGTTGTAATAACCGAGAGCGTTGGACGTCCACCTTGTCGCCTAGTCGTGGTTTTACTATCCTTTTACCACTTTTCATAGACACCCAGGAGACATGACAGCAGCACGTAAAAAGCCGACCAGCTTCGTCGTTTCCGAGTTGAGCGTTCCAATACAGCGGGTCATAACAATCCACCCTCTGCCAAAGTCTCTTATGTCAGTAAATTTTCCCATCTCCAGCCTGTATCGTCGCTAAAATGATTCCCCATTCGTCTCTGACCCGCTTATACACTTTTCTTACAGCGCCACGTATCCACAATGCTACCAGGAGGTATTCTCTCTGGGGCTGTGGTTATATTGTTTTGGTTCATCAGTGTATGGTTCAAATGGCTCTGAGCACTATGGGACTTAACTTCTAAGGTTATCAGTCCCCTAGAACTTAGAACTACTTAAACCTAACTAACCTAAGGACATCACACACATCCATGACCGAGGCAGGATTCGAACCTGCGACCGTAGCGGTCGCGCGGTTCCAGATTGTAGCGCCTAGAACCGCTCGGCCACCATGGCCAGCCTCATCAGTGTAGCTGCTGTGCGAGATGGACAGCACTCCCGACGCCACTGAGGATGGAAGAGTTCAGCGTTAATGGTCGTGCGGTAGCGTTCTCGCTTTCCACGCCCGGGTTCCCGGGTTCGATTCCCGGCGGGGTAAGGGATTTTCTCTGCCTCGTGATGGCTGGGTGTTGTGTGCTGTCCTTAGGTTAGTTAGGTTTAAGTAGTTCTAAGTTCTAGGGGACTTATGACCACAGCAGTTGAGTCCCATAGTGCTCAGAGCCATTTTTAGTTCAGCGTTAAACGCTAATGGATGTCATTAAACCTCGTTCTTGTTGCCGGCGCGACAGTCTGACAGTCGAGAACAAAACGGGCAAGGCGACCGATATCAGCACATTCAACCGCGTCCAGCTTGTGTCCTGGTGTCGTGCATGCTGCAAGCTTTTGACTTGTCACCGTGTCAAGGGTGTACCTCGGCTTGGTGACAACGTGTTGACGGCGCGAGCCATTGTTGTGGATCCCAACAGGGAAAAAGTGGACCATAGTACAGAAACTTATCAGTTCACTTCTGAAGAAAAGCAACCGGTGAGCAACCATATTATCCAAAACCATACCCTTCATTTGGGCTACAAACCCAGCCGACCTAGACGTTTCTCAAGTCACCCCATTTTACACATCACGGAGATTAACATGGCAGGAAGAACATCTTTATTGGTCGCTACAGACATGGAAAAATGTCACCTGTACAGATGAGTTGAGGTTCACATTGGCATACGCATATGAGAGGCCCATAGTGCGTCGGTAAACACGTAGGGGCGACGCATCCCGATTGCCATAAGAGCGGACTTCAGCGAAATGGCGCAGGTCTTCTTGTGTGCGGGATGTTTGTACTGGATGTAGGGGAGCCGCTAGTAAGTCTACACTTCCTCTCACTAGTGAACTATACAGGGAGCTACTACCTGGGAATGGGTGTTTATCTTGTATACAAATCCCATTACGAACTTAGCATTGCCACATGTTATACTTAACTCTACATTTACTTTAGCTTACGGTTAGAAAATGTTTTTTCAATGATTTCAGAGAAATTTTTCGGAATTTACTCTTTAAAAAGTAAATCATACATTTCAAATTATGGATTTTTAAAAAAAATTATAATCTTCCACATGAAAGGCATTTTCGTAGGCTCTTCTTGGCACCGTGTCGTTAATCAAAGGAATTGATTTCATCCTGGCACATGCCTCAGGGCTCAGCGTAGTAACGACAGTGGACAATATCTTGACTGTGAGTACTACAAGTGGTTCCCCGACAGTACGCGATTTTCTACATGTCGAATTTTTATTGAGATTTAATATGGAGCTTGTAGAACTTTGTGAACATTTGCAAATGCCTTTTCGCAAATGAAGCTCAATGGAAGTTGTCCATTTGTAGGTGCGGGTATAAATACATATTTCAAGTATTCATTCTTATAATGGCAGGACTCCATTTCCTCCGTCATTTTTGTTAAATGTGGTACCAAGATGCACTGATTATGTCATTGACTAGACGTCACAGACATTCACTGTGCTCTTTTGAGTATAGGAACAATGTATCATAAGGTGCATGTAGCTTCTACAGCCTTAATACGGACGCTTTGGTTCGGTTAAACGGGTAGTTAGTGCCGAGTCGGTTCCTGAAATTCCCTTGTCAGAGCTTTGGTTCAGTTGGTGGTCTTAACTTCGTGGGTGCGTACTGACTCCATGAGAGGACGCCTACTGACATTACAGCGGTTTATGGAAGTAAAGTACGCAATCCTATCAAAAGTATCTGGACAACACTGTCTAATACGGAATGTGACTACTAGATGTCATGAGAGTTGGACCCGCGAGTACAGAACGAGGCGAGGAGTATTGTGTTGTCAGTACAGAAGCAGTAATATTCAGAATGGCAGGACGAGTGTGACGAGTGGCAGCTAGCTTTAAATATGGAATATGTAAGTTAATCAGGATGAGTAGGAAGAACAAACTTGTAATGTTGGAATAAAATATTACTAGTGTCCTGCTTGACACAGTTAAATCACTTAAATAATCTACTGGCCATTAAAATTGCTACACCAAGAAGAAATGCAGATGATAAACGGGTATTCATTGGACAAATATATTATACTAGAACTGACATGAGATTGCATTTTCGCGCAATTTGGGTGCATAGATCCTGAGAAATCAGTACCCAGAACAACCACCTCTGACCGTAATAACGGCCTTGATATGCCTGGGCATTGAGTCAAACAGAGCTTGGATGGCGTGTACAGGTCCAGCTGCCCATGCAGCTTCAACACGATACCACGGCTAATCAAGAGTAGTGGCTGGCGTATTGTGACGAGCCAGTTGCTCGGCCACCATTGACCAGACGTTTTCAATTGGTGAGATATCTGGAGAATGTGCTGGCCAGGGCAGCAGTCGAACATTTTATGTACCCAGAAAGGCCCGTACAGAACCTACAACATGCAGTCGTGCATTATCCTGCAGAAATGTAGGGTTTCGCAGGGATCGAATGAAGGGTAGAGCCACGGGTCGTAACACATCTGAAATGTAACGTCCACTGTTCAAAGTGCCGTCAATGCGAACAAGAGGTGACCGAGACGTGTAACCAATGGCACCCCATACCATCACGCCGGGTGAAACGCCAGTATGGCGATGACGAATACATGCTTCCAATGTGCGTTCACCGTGATGTCGCCAAACACGGATGCGACCATCATGATGCTGTAAACAGAACCTGGATTCATCCGAAAAAATGACGTTTTGCCATTCGTGTACCCAGGTTCGTCGTCGAGTACACCATCGCAGGCGCTCCAGTCTGTGATGCAGCGTCAAGGGTAGCCGCAGCCATGGTCTCCGAGCTGATAGTCCATGCTGCTGCAAACGTCGTCGAACTGTTCATGCAGATGGTTGTTGTCTTGCAAACGTCCCCATCTGTTGACTCAGCGACCGAGACGTGGCTGCACGATCCGTTACAGCCATGCGGATAAGATGCCTGTCATCTCGACTGCTAGTGATACGAGGCCGTTGGGATCCAGCACGGCGTTCCGTATTGTCCTCCTTAACCACCGATTCCACATTCTGCTAACAGTCATTGGATCTCGACCAACGCGAGCAGCAATGTTGCGATACGATAAATTGCAATCGCGATGGGCTACAATCCGACCTTTATTAAAGTCGGAAACGTAATGGTACGCATTTCTCCTCCTTGCACGAGGCATCACAACAACATTTCACCAGGCAACGCCGGTCAACTGCTGTTTGTGTATGAGAAATCGGTTGGAAACTTTCCTCATGTCAGCACGTTGTAGGTGTCGCCACCGGCGCCAGCCTTGTGTCAATGCTCTGAGAAGCTAATCATTTGCATATCACAGCATCTTCTTCCTGTCGGTTAAATTTCGCGTCTGTAGCACGTCATCTTCGTGGTGTAGCAATTTCAACGGCCAGTAGTGTACATGGGTGTAGCGTTGCAAAGCGATATGAAATGGAACGAGCACGTGAGAATTGTGGTAGGGAAGGCTAAGGTCTACTTCGGTTTACTGGAAGAATTTTAGGAAAGAGTGGTTCACCCGTAATATAGACCGCAAATAGTAGACTGGTGAGACCTATTCTTGAGTACTGTTCGAGTGTTTGGGATCCATAGCAGGAAGACATCGAAGGAATTCAGAGTCGGGGAAGCTAGATTTGTTACCGCAGATTTGAACAACAAGTAAGTGTTACGGAGATGTTCCAGGAACTCAAATTGGAATCCATGGTGGGAAGGCGACGGTTTTTTCGAGAAACGCTATTGATAAAATTTAGAGAACCAGCATTTGAAGGTGGTTGCCGAACGATTCTATTGCCGCCAACATACGCTGCGCGTACGGGCCACGAAAATAAGATCCGGGAAACTAGGGCTCATACGGTGGCATACAGACTGTCGTTTTTCCCTCGCTCTAATTGTGAGTGGAACAGGAAAGGAAATGACTAATAGTGATACAGGGTACTGTCCGCCAGGCACAGTACGGTGGCTTGCGGAGAATCCATGTAGGTATACATATAGACCCCTTATTGCGCTTAAGGAAACGCTAAATCCAGATGAATATGAATACATTTTACAACATTGTGTTATGTGTGAAGAGGGACAGTTAGGAGACGATGACTCTATTAGCATGAAAATGTACCCTGTAATAAAGCAGACAACGGTTTGTGGAAAATAACGTTCCTGAAATGGACTGTTCTGCCCAGAGTCCCGGCCTGAACTCAATGGAACATTACTGCGATGAGCCAGACCCCAGCGTCCGCGACAGTCAAGCTGGTATCCAAACACTGTCTGGGGCGTCTCCAGACACGACTTTGCTGGTCATCAGGGCTCAATCCGAAGCAGGGACTCATCGCTGGAAACAGTCAATGAGGTTCCTGGCCGAAGAAGTGTCTGGATTCTCCGTGGACAGCGATGGGATGCCAATAACCAGAAGTGATGGTCTGAGGTTCCATCACTTTTCATAGCAGGACTCCGTTGGTTGGCATCTTACAGTACAGCGGTACGTCTACGATATTCCACCCTCGTTTTGTTGCCCTTCGTGTCAAGCCACCGTGAGCTTACATTTCGGCGAGATAATGCCCGCTCGCAGAGGTTCTACTGCTCGTCTTCGTGCTTGTCAAACCCTACCTTGGCCAGCAAGGCCACCGGAACTCTCACCAGTTGAGAACGTTTGGAGCATTATGGGTACGGCACTCCTACCATCTTGGGATTTTGATGATCTGACGCCCTATTTGGACACACTTTGGCATGATATCCCTTAGAAAACACTTCCAACAACTCTGTTAATTAACGCCAAGACGAATAACTGCTTGCATAAAGACAAGAGATATCCACCGCATTACTGACTTGTTCGATTTGTGAAGCTCATTCTCTTAAATAAATCATCCAATTATGTGAAACTGTAATCATTTATTTCTCTGTACGCGTTAAATGCACAAAAATAAATGAACAAACAGAGAACAAATTCTGTGGTGTTTGTAGTACATTAGTACCTAGGTAATTGATTAAATGTTTAATGTAGAGTTGCAGCAATAGGAGTAGTTTTAGTTGTAGTTTTTTAAATATATATTCATATTTTTAATTAAGCATCAGAAACAAATAATTAGTAGATAAGTTACTACTATGAAAGGTAATGTGATTTGTATGGCCTATTTTAGATTTCAGATAATAGGCAATAATTATGAAGAATAAACAAATAAATAAATGTCTATACATGTACACCACATCTATCATTTTCCTTCCCATTCGGGGAAATACTGTTGTACAAAATATGAACTTTTTGTAGAGCAGTCAACAGAATTATTTACAGATGCAGGGTTTTCGAAGTAAGTAACTCAGTTCTTATCTTAGAAAGTTATTCACGTTGTTTATTGTATTGTTAGGGCCAATTACAGTAAAGTTGTCCTTTTTCTTCCATATCTGTTTTTATGCAGTGCACCACCACGACGACGACGACCACCACCACCAACAACAACAACAACCTAAGGAATTTTCACGACAACGAAAAACAGCCAACACAGATAGCAGAAGCCAGTCGTCTGACGATCAACATGCGTGTTCGAAACCGGTAACGGCGCTATTTGTTCTTAATAAATGGCAATATTAACGACGGCCGGTTATTATTTCTACTTTATTGTAATATATAATCTGTATTTTTACACAGACTGTGTCACGCATGATTTTTCGACAAAATGACAAACTGAAACTACGATAATATCAACAATCATCGTTTTTTTAATTGTTATTAACTGTGACTATTTCAGGTTAACCTTACGAGGAATGCAGACGTTGATGTAGACCAATGAATTAACTTTAGATTCCTGATAAAACTTCGTAAATTCGGTGCTCAAGTTACCCCAAGTTTCTGACGTTAATGACATGAAGATATAGTTTTCAGTTCGGAAGTGTTTTCTGAGAACAGAAAATGTCTTTCCCTATCTTATTGACAGCGAGTTAATAAAAGATAAAAGATTACCTTACAGCTGACACATGCTAAGGCAATCACCACAGAGAGGCTTTCAATAAATTATTGAAAAAGTTAGCAACGACTTTGTTCCTGAAGACCGTCTCCTAGCTTCCCGACACTTGCCAGACAAGATAAAGTTCTTGTTAAGTCTTTTAAGATAATAACACTGATAATGGGGTGGGGAATCAAAACGAAGAAAATATGGAGAGCGTAAAAAACTGTTTTCGGGGGCTACAAACAGGTTTCAGCCATTGCTGTCACATATAGGAAGTCATGGATCTTCCTGTGCGCTTCGGAAACGAAACGATATATTGCACGGCCGGAACACTGCTTATGAAATGATCGTGTACCAAATTTTTTACTTCTCATAACTGGATGTAAATGTGATGAAATTCGATGCCAGATTTAGCTTCTGGTAATTGTGCACGATATCTCAGAAATATTATTTCAAACGCCACATGAATACTAATCATCCAGATTGTGTGTAGGAAGTTTTTTGTTGTGAGCTACTGACTGTACTTACGGATCAAATACATCGAAGCGACCAGATATTATGTCTCTTAGAGTTTTATGTAATGTCCTCTTCGAGGAATACAAGAAAGGTAACCGAATGAAGTTCTCGCAGACATTTGTACTTTAGAAATAGTAATGATTTTCTGTCATATCTAACCAGTGATTAATTCAGTTATGTATAAGTGTCAGGAGGTCCTTTCTGAAAGTAGTTGTATGGAGTGTAGCCATGTATGGAAGTGAAACATGGACAATAAACGGTTTAGACAAGAACAGAATAGAAGCTTTCGAAATGTGGTGCTACAGAAGAATGAGTAGATCACGTGATTAATGAGGCGGTTCTGAATAGAATTGGGGAGAAGAAGAACTTGTGGCAAAACTTGACTAGAATAAGAGATCAATTGGTAGGAAACGTTCTGAGGCATCAAGGGATCACCAATTTAGTACTGGAGGCAGCGAGGGGGGTAAAAATCGCAGAGGGAGACCAAGAGATGAATACAGTGAGCAGATTGAGAAGAATGTAGGTTGCAGTAGTTGCTTGGAAATGAAGAGACTTGCACAAGGTAGAGTAGCATGGAGAGCTGCATCAAACCAGTCTTTGCACTGAAGACCACAACAACATGGCACCTGTTAATATTTAGGAAACGAACTATTATTAGTGTATAGGAAACCAACAGTATTTTAATACGAATTCAGCGACGAGATGTTTGGATTAACGGTAGATGTTGATACGATAGATATGCTATCAGTTAAGTACTCCTCGGTCAGAGAACATCGACAGCGGGAATCAGCGATCAGGTGGTTGTAGCAGTTTTAATATAGATAATGGTTCTCGCTGGTATAGGGTGACTCAAAAGTCTGTTAACATTTGAAAATGCACTAATTCACGGAACAGTGTAGTAAAGATATAAAACTTGACACACATGCTTGAAATGATATGGGGATTTATTTTAAACAAAAACTGGCCAACAAATGAAGTTGGCCAGCAACACGTCAGGGACTCAGCATGCGAGTCGCGTATAAAATGAGCTGTGATGGCTGTGAGGTATGTTACAGAATGGCCCGGCTATACACATGCTGGAAAGTACGACTTCTGTGCAGGATGGGGCTCCACCCCATATTGCTACACGCATGAGAGATCTTTTGTGCACATCATTTGGTGAGGATCTGCTATCTTGGTTACGGAAGTACCCACGATTGGAACACGTTCAAATTCGTTTTACCTCCGACGCAATAGACTCACAGAATACTGTTCTGACCACGACTGACTGTTGCAGCTTATTGAGGACAATGCGCAGGTGTTCGTTCGTGATCAAGTACAGTAGCGGAATCTGCAGGCTTGGCTAGACCTGCTTTTGTGTTCAAGTATATACGAGGGTGAGTCAAATGAAAACCTTAAATTTGTAATAACAAATCGAAATTTCGCGCCGTTATCCTGTAAGTTGGTAAGCGTGCTACAAACAGCGTGCAGAATGGCCTGTAGGTGGCAGCATAGTGCAGATGGACACATACCGTCGCAGTATCAGTATAAAGATGGCCACCCCACTTGCGACATGCACCAGGGAAGAACAGCGTTCTGTTATTCGGTTTTTGCGTAGTGAAGGTGCGAAACCTATTAAAATTCATCGTCGAATGAAGGTTCAGTACGGTGATGCATGTTTGTCAGCATTAAGTCTACGAATGGAGTAGGAAGTTCGTAAATGGTGTGACTTCACTGGAAGATGCTCCTCGTCCAGGTCAGGCACAACGAGTTGTGACTCCACAGAACACTGTAGCAGTTGAAGCCATAGTGAACGAAAACCGCCGAGTGACACTGAATGACATTCCAGCATGTTTACAGATTAGTCATGAGTCAGCACACCACATTGTGCATGATGTGTTCCAGTTTCACAAAGTGTCTGCAAAATGGGTGCCACGGCAGCTGTCTCCTGAAATGAGAAAACGACGTGTTGATGCTTGTGAAGAACTTCTTCGCCGCTTTGAACGAGAAGGTGATGGCTTCCTTGCAAGAATCGTTACTGGGGACGAAACCTGGGTTCACTTCCACCAACCGGAAACGAAGAGAGCGAGCAAGGAATGGCGCCATTCCTCATCACCAAAACCAAAGAAGTTTCGAAAAGAACCATCAGCAGGGAAGGTTATGCTGAGTCTCTTTGGGACGGAAAAGGCGTCATTTTGGAGCATTACATGCCTAGAGGGACCACTGTGAGCAGTGCATCATACACAGATCTCCTAAAAAATCATCTGCGGCCTGCAATCAAATCAAAGCGACGTTGATTGCTGTCAGCAGGTGTCCTTTTGCAACATGGCAATGCAAGGCCCCACACTGCCCATACAACAGTTGCAACAATCACAGACCTGCATTTTGAGTGTCTTCCTCATCCATCATACTCACCAGACCTTGTTCCAGGTGATTTCTATATATTTGTACCACTCAAAGACGAAATGGGAGGAAAGAAGTTCCGTTCTGATGAAGAGGTACTCCACGCGGTGCATGAGTGGTTGCACGGACTACCAAAAGAATTTTTTTCTAAAGGAATTTATGCACTTTGTAAGCGCTGGAGGACTTGCATTGAGCGTGGGGGAGATTATGTTGAAAGGTGATACAGCTTTGTAGCATTTCTGCGCAATAAATAATATTTAAAAAATTATTTAAGGTTTTCATTTGACTCACCGCCGTACTTCTCACCAACACTCGTACTGCTTCATAATGTTTCCATCAGATCATTCCAGAGGGACTCGTCTTTGTCGATACACGCAGTGCCAACACACGGATAACTAAATTGGATAATACCATTTTAGGTGGTAAGTCTATCCGTCTCATTTTCTTTCTTCATTTCACCACTTCGCGCTTGCTGAAAGAGCGGGTCTGAATTTAGGGTCTGAGACGCGGAGATCATTTGAGAGGGAACGACCAGCTCAGCGTGTCGGAGACGAGCGAGCAGCAATCTGTGCGGTGGCCGCCCAAGTTGGGCGAGCGCTGTGAACATAAATCAGAGGCGCAGCGCAGGGGCCGGCGCGCCCTTCCTGTGGATTGCGTTGTAAACTGCCAGTCATCGCGCCACTTGCCAACTTTCTCAAGGTCTTCCTGGATTTCACATCAATCTTGCGCGGACAATGTCCTTTTATAAAGTGACGACATCGCAGCAAAGCTCTAAAGATTCCCATTAAAGTTATACACGACGTCGTTTACATAAATTCGTGTAAATTGTCGACCTTAAAATACAAGTGCAGGTGGCACAAAAACATTACATGTACATTTCTATACGGTATACTAGAACCACGATTCAAGAAAACTAACTTACATTTATAAGATAATAGTGAAATATGCAGAAATGTCGTTTCATGAAATACCTATTTTTTCAGTTCATTACCTATCAGGAAACGATATTACCCTATAAATTATTCCGGATATCATCAGATGAACAGAGACAACCATAGATCCCTTGTTATTTAATCGTTTGCAGCAAACAAAGTGAGGAGCAGAACTCATCTCTGAGAAAAAAAAAAAAAAAAAAAACAAAAAAAAAACAAAAAAAAAAACACGCAAGTGTTTGGTTGAAGCTTTATTGCGGTTCATTTGAGAAGTGTGCACCTTTAGTCTAGGTCTTATTTCTTGGAGTCCTGCACAGAATTTCCTTAGTTCATCTACCAAGCATTCATCTGAATGTTATCACTCACCCAGCTCAATTTCATTTTCGTAATAGTCACAGTTGTATGTTCTGCTTCATTCTGATGCCCAATCGGCTTCTTTGTGTTTCTGTCACTTCTGCTAATTCCATACATTTATTTCTCCACTGAGAAAAACCTCACTTTTTTAAACGCTTTTACGTCTAAAGTCCCTGCACCATGGTAATACGCATTGGTTGTTGGCTTTCCAAAAGAGAACATTGAAAAATTAACTTTGTAAACAGTGTTCTGGACGTCAAAACTACTAAGGGCAGTTTATTCTCGTATAATTCTTCATTTGTGTGCCCATATTGTCCGTAATTGCCTTACAATTCTTGAGCGTATTTTCATTTTGTCGTTGCAACTACAAAAAAACGCATGTTTTTTTCACCATACCCATGAGAAACTAAAAGCTAGACCATAACTCTCAGTATATAAAGAAGAAAAACATCAACGATGTGCCAGCAGACGGTATTTCCGACGTAGCCGTGAAATCAAGTGGAAATCACCGTAAGTAACAACGAGCATATTGTTAACGAGCTGTTTTTCGATCTTAAACCAAATCGAAATGTAGATAACTTAATTACAGACAACTGCTGATGCTTTACCTCAATAAAGCGAAACGAGAATGGTGAAAAACACGCATTTTTTATAGTTACAACGACATAACGAAAATACCTTCAAGAATTATTCTCTTGTGTTTGTGCGTTTCCTTATCTACCCAGTTACTGTATTTAACTGCTCCAAATGCGAAGACTGATAATCTGGTTCTATAACTTCATTGTAAAATTGTACGCTTTCTTTTTTGTGTACAGATCATCTAATATTTTGCTGTTATTATAACTGAGTTTTCGATCTACTTTCAGACTTCCTCTGTTAAGCTCATATTATAATATTTATGATTATTGTTTATAACAATAATAAATGTTAGAAATAAAATCAAGCCAATAGAACTGCTTTAGATTAATTTCTCATGGAAAGATTTCATTGTTCCTGTAGTCATTTAACAAACATACTCGTTCCATTTATTTAATAAATAAATCGCAAATGTTAACTGAAAGCCAAGGTTTGCGATGAAGTAAAGGAAATACAAGAATAAATATGGAAAATGTTACCAGGAAATAAATATTTTCGTCTTTTATATGAACGGGCCCACAGATGCTATAAATTTCTTAAACAGAATCATTTTCCTTCAGAAGCTGTTCTTTTACTTTTAGATAAACATTTGATTTAAAGCCGCGCGGAATTGCCGCGCGGTTAGAGGCGCTATGTCACGAATAGCGCGGCCCCTCCCGCCGGAGGTTCGAGTACTCCCTCGGGCATGGGTATGTGTGTTGTCCTTAGCGTAAGTTAGTTTAAGTTACATTAAGTAGTGTGTAAGGCTAGGGACCGATGACCTCAGTAGTTTGATCCCTTAGGGATTCACACACTTGTTTTATTTAATGACTTATCAGTTACCTAATTTCGCCACCTTGGGTATTACCAAGCTACATCATAATAATGTTTCTTATGCTTACAGTCTGTTATGATGCACGCAGCAGTATGGGGAAAAATTAACATGTGATAGCGTTCTTAAGAGTTTCACTGAACAGTAGCAGGTGCGAGTGCAACAAATAAAGATGTGAATTAGATACGTCAAACAGCAAATGTGCACCCATTATGCGAATTTTGACACCATACCAGTACACACGAACCTTCAACAGCTACGCTAACGTATTTTAATGTGTTCCGAGAGAATAGGCATGCAGGAGAAAAGGATATTGTCTATAATACTTTGCCATGTTCTAAGTACATGGGAATCAGACACCCAAATCGACAACAGTTAATATGCATAAAACTGTATTTAAAGGAAATTTATACATTTTGTTTTCTCAGAGGATGAATATGTTAAAAGATCTTTGTACCCAAATGTATGAGAAAGTCTGACAACATCGTCCCGCTTTTCCTGTCGGAGACTGAGTGAAACCTATCCTTAAATACGATCCTTGGCCAGCACGAACTGCTGTACATGACTCGTCGATTTTGTTACACACGAAATGAAACTACGTATTTATGGCAAGTTTTGAAAACATCACTCGTTAAACACATTTCGAATAAGCAGTCTAAGCATTCAGTTGTGTGGACAGACGCCACCAAGTCGCTCTAATGTGCTATATTTGTATCAGAGGCCTGAATATTCACGTTCATCAAAAGGTCTCTTCATCAATTGTGTTTTTTAAAGTATTCGAGATGTTATTGTTACTCCTACTTAGCATCACATTCTCCTATCGTACTAGGGGCAATCAGTAAGTAATGCAACACACTTTTTTCTCAGGTAGTGCGGGTTGAAAAAATGCGGAATCTGTTGTGAGACATTGTGGAATATTCCCGCTTCAGTTCCCATAGTTTCACGAAGTCATGGTAGGTGGCGACGTTACACACGGCCTTCAAAACGACGTCTGTAACGCAGGTGCGTTCCAAGCAGAGCGCTGGCTGAGTTGCTTTTGACGGAAAAACCAGAGCATCGCAGATATTCATAGGCGCTTGGAGAATGTTTACGGAGACGTGGCAGTGAATAAAAGCCGGTGAGATGGTGGGCGAGGCGTTTGTCATCATAGCAGCAATGTGGCGCAAACCTGTACGATCTCCCGCTTGTCGGCCGGCCATACATAGCTACGACTCCTGCAATGTTCGAAAGTTCGTACTCTCTCATTCGAGGTGATCGACGGATCACAATCGAACATCTCGCTGCACAACTGGACGTCTCTGATGGTAGTGCTGACACACTCGTTCACCAGTTGTCGTACTCAGTGGTGTATTCCCGCCGGGTTCCTCGCCGCCTAACGGAAGACCGGAAAGAGCAATGAAGGACCATCTTTGCGGAATTGCTTGCGCGTTACGTTGCTGATCGCGACAGTTTTTGACTGACATCATCACAGGCGATGGAACGCAAATCGAAAACAAAACCACAATCCATGGAGTGACGCCACATCAACTCTCAAAAAAATGGTTCAAATGGCTCTGAGCACTATGGGACTCAACTGCTGAGGTCATTAGTCCCCTAGAACTTAGAACTAGTTAAACCTAACTAACCTAAGGACATCACACACATCCATGCCCGAGGCAGGATTCGAACCTGCGACCGTAGCGGTCTCGCGGTTGCAGACTGCAGCGCCAGAACCGCGCGGCCACTTCGGCCGGCTATCAACTCTCCTCCGAAGAAAACGTTCAAAGCCCCAACCTCAACCGGTAATGCCATTGCGACGGTCTTCTGGGACTCTGAAGGAGTTATTCTGTTTGATGTCGCCTCTCATAGAGCAGCGATCAACTCTGGAGCGTATTGTGATACCCTCAGGAAAGTGGAAAAAAAAAAAAAACACGATTTTGTGTGTCAGTCACCACAAAAATGAAAACGAACTTCTCCTTCTCCATGACAACGCACTCGAGAAGAACTCACAATATTTCATCGGACTGATCTTCCTCATTCACCCTACAAATCGGATCTTATCGGGTACTGATGCACCAAGACAATGGCTCCGACATCGACCATGCGGGCATACAGTCCCTCTGAGTAAGGTGGCTTAAGGCTGTCGCAATGAACGGAAATAATGGTGAAAAACAGGATTTTGTAGCTTAAAGTATGGGGAATGATATGGTGCATTGGAGTCCTGAATAAAACCTACCAGTTTTCAGAAAAAAATGTAATGCATTACGTATTGAACGCTCCTGGTATATTATCAACAGAAAACTGTAAACTTCACAAAAATAATTTACGAAGTTTCTTTTGTTCATCATAAAACAGATTAAGATTCTAACACTGCAATAAAATTTTTTAGGTTACTTTACCATAATATTTTCACTGGAAAGGAATCTTATGTGAGTTAAGTGCCTTCCATTTGAAGTAATTTCTTCGTTCTAAGCAACGCCCCCGGAACTGTATTTTTCGCTGTTTTACACTAGAAAATTGAGTAATTTTTGTACTTAGCTTACTGTTTCCTAGTAGGGCAGACGGGTACAATTAGTTACTGCAACTCACCTGTAACAAAAGAAACAGAGTTGTTAAAAAATTCTGACAAGTCTTATTTAGATCAGAGCAATGTGAGAAACTACAAAATATTGCAATGTTTGCTACGTTAAGGTTGGTAATCGTTAGTTTGAAAAAAGATAGTGAATGAGACACATTTACAAAAAAGGAAATATATTTTTTAACATAACCTCCATTGAAACGAATGCATTTGTTCGCACAAAAATACTGTGTTTTTTGTCTCTCTCAAAAGAAATTTGGTTCGTCGTTGACATAACATTTATTTTCAGCATAGTTAAGTTCATTACATAAATTATATTTCCATCTATGAAAATGGCTGAGACTATGAAAACGAACTACTTGGGTCTAGCCCTGCGTAATACGAGGGTTGTTCGGAAAGTATTATCGTGGATGGAGAGTCGTCGACAAAATTTAGAAGTAACTTAGGGTACGCACCGGAGAAGTGTCTTGGGTCCCTTGCCGTTCGTGTTGTATATTAATAACATTACATACAATATTAACAGGAACCACAGGCTTTTCTCAGATGATGCAGTTATGTATAATGAGGTACTTTCTGACAAAAGACGGATTTTCAGAACATTTCAAATTGAGGAAAAGACTGGCATTTTGCTTTAAGTGGTCATAAATGTAAAACTGGGCACTTCGCAAAAAAATAAATGAAATGTCAAATGTCTTCTGTATGAGTAACTCAACTAACACAAATAAGTGGATGTAACAATTGGTAGCCCGCATCTCGTGGTCGTGCGGTAGCGTTCTCGCTTCCCACGCCCGGGTTCCCGGGTTCGATTCCCGTCGGGGTCAGGGATTTTCTCTGCCCATCGAAAAGGCTGCAGGAGAGTCTTCACAGGATAATTACAATAGTGCTTTTCTTCTTTTAGAAATAGTAAACGATAATAATATCCTACAAATCGAAAGAAGGAATACTCATCACTTTTCCGCCGACGAGACGAATTTCACTTAATTGATCTACTTTCACAAACCTACTTTTGACTGTATTTTCGGTACAGTATGTGATGAAGGATCCACATTTCTTATAGACTCACATAAAGATACCTTAAATCCGTCCCAATGTGCTTCAACTTCCTCAAACACAATTCTGAAAAAGATTTCTTTGGGTCAGTTGTGAAAAGTCGTCAAAAATGCATCTTCCATTGATATCCTCATCTTCTTCATATTCAAAACTTCTTTCAGGATATTACGTACCCGAGATGCCTAGTATCTAAATAATCTTATAATTTTACAGTGATAATCATACATCACGAATCTTCTTAAGTTACAGGCATTTTGTACACTTTGTTAAGAAACTCTGTGATGCTATGCAATGGACAGATGGCAAAAAAGAATAATAAAGAAATTGCCAGTGAAGGGAAAGGAAAATTCAGAAAAGAGATGAGTACTTACCTAAACTTTCTTCAAAAATATGTGGTTTGAATATGTTTTTTGCAGTGCCAAATATTTCTGTGCTTCGAACGGAACTGAATGACCGTTAAAGCTTTGCAGTCTGACTAATTATTCACAAATCTGAATACAGCACTTGAGAAAATACCAACATCTTACATATTACTCCAGAAGACAATGATGTTCGGTGAAGCTATTTAGACATTATTCGGAAGTACTAGTGAATCCGTTACTGTGCACCAACTACTGTGTATTCCACCAACAAGAATGTGTAAAGTTTACCGACCTTCTCTATCGAATTAAAAACCTGGATTATGTGCAACCTTCTTAAAAAAGTATTTGCAGTAAACAGTTTGACTTTCGTATCTCATCTGTCACAAGTGTATTAAAGGCTACACAAGTATTAGTATCAGAATTACAGTTAAAGGATAGTTAAATTAATCTCTGATTTACTTTAAAGTAGGCAGATAGTCAACAAACTGCCAACACAAATTATTACGGGGTTTTCATTGTTATAAAGGCATCTACACGAAAACTTAGGTATCTGGTGACAAACGAATAAATCGTAATGTACATTATTACTGTGTAACAAGTTACAGCAGATCAGGGGTTCAGTGTATCAAAATATTCAGAAAATATCCCTGAAGGACCTCCAAAATTTCTGTGGTGGAATTTGATTGTGTCCACCCGGTAGAATTGCGCAATGGGGATACAAAGCTGATGGAGGGTACTGGAGTTGCGCTCTACCAAAACTACGGTTTAGTAGTTTTGGTTCAGTAATAAATGACGTAGTAAATGGCAGAATTACCAGCAGTACTGGTAGGATTTGTAGGGAAAGATACATAAATGAATGTCTGTGAGAGAAACTGGAGGCCACAACTTCGCTTTGTTGTTTGTTCGTTTCGCACGTAATGGAAACAGCACATCTTTGTGTTAGACCATCGTGTATTTTATGTCACTGCAAAATATAGATTGCATTTTATAAGTAATAAAAGTTAGTTGGTCGCTGTAACTTTTGCGCTTTCATGTAACGAAAGCAATTGGTTTTGATGTAAGTACAGTTGACATACACAGACAAAAAAATTCTATATAATTATTGTTTTTATTTTGTACTCAGTAGCATGCTCTTCATCATGGTCAAAGACAATTTACTACTTATAAGTGTGAATGCCCTTTATGAATAACAGATACAGTTTTTATATAAGTTCCATGAAGTAATGAAATGATGTTTGATAGATTTTCGTTTTGATTTTTATAATTTAGCTTTTTTTCAGGAAATAGCTTCTTGTAGCGTTGTATAATAATTCTGAATTTTTTTATTTTAACGACAACATCATTGTGTTTCACTTTACAAATCAACAATTTCTGAATAAAACCTGAATTTTAAACATTGATAGTTTCAATTTTGCTGTAAATACTGTTCATTTTTAAACAAAAATGTTCTGTGGGCTCCATGGCCCTTCATACCTCCTCACTGAGTTTCAGGACAGTTCACCATTTCCGGTTTCTAAGGGAATCTAGCAAGACCCTGATCGCATGCGCAAACAAAGCAATCGAATTGAATTACGCCCGATAGGTATGCAACACACCTGACATACAGGTAATGTGGTTACGACCTGACCAAGGCTACTAGGAAAACTGCCGTAGATTACTCTTACTTATGACTGTCTACGGTTACCTATCGTAGTTTTATAACTGTATTGGGTACGGATGGTGGACAGATGACCAATAAGGGCGAAGTGAAATGTGTAACATTGAAGTAAAAGCACAGCACGGTATACAGTGAATAAGAGCCTATCAGGGAGTTACACAACCGTTGGCACTGGTAGAGGTGAGCAGAAGGGTCGCTGCTCCCAGAGAGATGGTGCAGGGCGCGGCTGTCTCGAGTGAGCAGAAACCTGAGACATCGTGTGCCCGGCATTTGCCCGCTGCTTCGGCCAACCAAACAAGAAGAGTGTCGTCCGTCACGCGAGACGCGGAGCCGGTGCCCTCACTCTCTGATGGCCTGTTAGGGGACGCGACTGTCACAGATCGCACACCCAGAGCCGGGAACCTCACTGCAAGGTAAAAGAATCATTCACACTAGAGCAGTTGCTTTAACAAACGCACGAGTCCCTTGTATCACACAAAGGAAGTGCGCCTCGGTGTGATTTTTCTGCGCTCCCACAGACAAAGTTTTTCAGTAACCTACATTCCTGGCCATTAAAATTGCTACACAACGAAGATGTCGTGCTACAGACGTGAAATTTAACCGACACAAAGAAGATGCTGTGATATGCAAATGATTAGCTTTTCAGAGCATTCACACAAGGTTGGCACCGGTGGTGACACCTACAACGTGCTGACATGAGGAAAGTTTCCAACCGATTTCTCATACACAAACAGCAGTTGACCGGCGTTGCCTGGTGAAACGTTGTTGTGATGCCTCGTGTAAGGAGGAGAAATGCGTACCATCACGTTTCCGACTTTGATAAAGGTCGGATTGAAGCCCATCGCGATTGCGGGTTATCGTATCGCGACATTGCTGGAATTCAGTATGGCGTTGACCCACCCTTAGCCTTGATGACAGCTTCCACTATCGCAGGTATACGTTCAAACAGGTGCTGGAAAGTTTCTTGGGGAATGAAAGCTCATTTTTCACGGAGTGCTACACTGAGGAGAGGCATCGATGTCGGTCGGTGATTCCTGGCACGAAGTCGGCGTTCCAAAACATCTCAAATATGTTCTAGAGGATTCAGATCAGGACTCTGTGAAGGACAGTGCATTACAGGGATGTTATTGTCGTGTAATCACTCCGCCATAGGCCGTGCACTATGAACAGGTGCTCGATCGTGTTGAAAGATGCAATCGCCATTCTCGAATTGCTGTTCAACAGTGGGAAGCAAGAAGGTGTTTAAAGCATCAATGTAGGCCTGCGTTGTGATAAATGCCACGCAAAACAACAAGGGGTGCAAGCCCCCTCCATGAAAAACACGACCACACCATAACACCACCGCCTCTGAATTTTACTGTTGTCACTACACACGCTGGTAGATTACATTCACCGGGCATTCGTCATAGTCTCACCCTGCCATCGGATCACCACATTGTGTACCGTGATTCGTCACCCCACTCATCGTTTTTCCACTGTTCAATCGTCCATGTTTACGCTCCTTACGCTAAGCGAGGCGACGTTTAGCATTTACCGTCGTGATGTGTGGCTTATAGGCAGTCGCTCGACCATGAAATCCAAGTTTTCTCACCTCCCGCCTAACTGTCATAGTTCTTGCAGTTGATCCTGATGTAGTTTGGAATTCCTGCGTGATGGTCTGGATAGATGACTGGCTATTACACATTACGAACCTCCTCAACTGTCGGCGGTCTCTTTCAGTCAACAGACGAAGACGGCCTGTACGCTTTTGTGCTGTGCGTGTCCCTTCACGTTTCCACATACCTATCACATCGGAAACAGTGGACCTAGGGATGTTTAGGACTGTGGAAATCTCGCGTACGGACGTAAGACACAAGTGAAACCCCATTCTGCTCTCTCACGGTGTTTAATGGATACACGTCTCGGTCACCTCTTGTTCGCATTGACGGCACTTTGAACCGTGGACAATTCGTTTCAGATGTCTTACGACCCGTGGCTTTACCCTTCATTCGATCCCTGCGAAACCCTACATTTCAGCAGGATAATGCACGACCGCATGTTGAAAGTCCTGTACTGGCCTGTCTGGATACAGAAAATGTTCGACTGCTGCTCGGCCAGCACATTCTCCAGATCTCTCACCAATTGAAAATGCCTGGTCAATGGTGGCCGAGCAACTGGCTCGTCAGAATACGCCAGTCACTACTCTTGATGTACTGTGGTATCGTGTTGAAGCTGCATGGGCAGCTGTACCTGTACACGCCATCCATGCTCTGTTCGACTCAATGCCCAGGTATATCAAGGCCGTTATTACGGCCAGAGGTGGTTGTTCTGGCTACTGATTTCTCAGTATCTATGCACCCAAATTGCGTGAAAATGTAATCACATGTTAGTTCTAGTATAATATATTTGTCCAATGAATACCCGTTTATCATCTGCATTTCTTCTTGGTGTAGCAATTTTAATTGCCAGTAGTGTACTAAAGGATACCCATTCTCGTTTTATGTTATAACTCTTTTAGAACATGGCGACACAGCACACACATTCTTTTCAGATAGCCTAATATATTTAATGCCAATGAAATACTATAATGTATAAGAGAATGTGAGGTCGCTGATATGGAGTACCTGGCAGTAGGTGGCAGCACAATGCACCTAATTTGGAAAACGTATGTTTTGGGGGTTGTCCGGATCCTTTTGATCACGTAGTGTGCTTGTACTAGTATTTTGCAGTGGCTGTGTTTTACTATTTGCAATGCAATGTTCTTCAGTCATGCATGCATGCCCGAAGGACGTCGCACAGCACACCGTAAAACACAGACACTGCAAAACAGTGTTGTAATGCTAGACAGGTTGCGACAATACACAACAGCTGTGTGACTTCTGACCGTGGACACATGGTGGAATATGGAGGTTTGGGCCACTCCGGGAGGCGTGCTCAGGTAGTCGAAGTTGTTAAGGCGACCACTAGCGTAAAGCGGGAAACCCAGGTCTGAGAACCGGTCTGGCACCGACGTTCACATCTCACAAACAAATTGTTAGTCTAATTGTATTCGCAACTGCGAATACATTTTTTCTAGTATATTTACTTCTGTGAAGATTTAGGAGGCGTGGCACAGCAGTCGTCTCTGTCAAAGCTGGGTAATTAAGGTGACAGAACGAAATGTGTGTATTCTCTATACTATAAGTAAGCAGAACGAGTCATGAAACTGCACTCGTCTCTGCTGGCTAGGTACCAATATTGTTAGAGTAATTGGAAAAGCTTGCTACAGTGCGACTGTCTCTTGAAGAAGTTAGGCTAGCACGGCATAAGAATCAGGTCACTGTAAGACACCCTTTATGTAAACTGAAGGTGGGAAGGGGAAGAAAGAAAAGGAAAGGAAGGGGAGGGGAGGGGATCACTGCGGTCTGCTGCATCGAAACGCATTCGTATAATGTCACTGGCCTAGGTGGAAGATGGATCCACATCCTTCAGTGTGGATGCACAAGTACACTACTAGCCATTAAAATTGCTACACCACGAAGATGACGTGCTACAGATGCGAAATTTAACCGACACGAAGAAGATGCTGTGATATGCAAATGATTAGCTTTTCAGAGCATTCACACAAGGTTGGCGCCGGTGGCGACACCTACAACGTGCTGACATGAGGAAAGTTTCCAACCGATTTCTCATACACAAACAGCAGTTGACCGGCGTTGCCTGGTGAAACGTTGTTGTGATGCCTCGTGTAAGGAGGACAAATGCGTACCATCACGTTTCCGACTTTGATAAAAGTCGGATTGTAGCCTATCGCGATTTCGGTTTATCGTATCGCGACAGTGCTGCTCGCGTTGGTCGAGATCCAATGACTGTTAGCAGAATATGGAATCGGTGGGTTCAGGAGAGTAATACGGAACGCCGTGCTGGGTCCCAATGGCCTCGTATCACTAGCAGTCGAGATGACAGGCATGTTATCCGCATAGCTGTAACGGATCGTGCAGCCACGTCTCGATCCCTGAGTCAACAGATGGGGACGTTTGCAAGACGACAACCATCTGCACGAACAGTTCGACGACGTTTGCAGCAGCATGGACTATCAGCTTGGAGACTATGGCTGCGGTTACCCTTGGCGCTGCGTAACAGACAGTAGCGCCTGCGACGGTGTACTCAACGACAAACCTGGGTGCACGAATGGCAAAACATCATTTTTTCGGATGAATCCAGGTTCTGTTTACAGCATCATGATGGTCGCATCCGTGTTTGGCGACATCGCAGTGAACGCACATTGGAAGCGTGTATTCGTCATCGCCATACTGGCGTTTCACCCGGCGTGATGGTATGGGGTGCCATTGTTTACACGTCTCGGTCACCTCTTGTTCGCATTGACGGCGCTTTGAACAGTGGACGTTACATTTCAGATGTCTTACGACCCGTGGCTTTACCCTTCATTCGATCCCTGCGAAACCCTACATTTCAGCAGGATAATGCACGACCACATGTTGCAGGTATGTATGTTCCTTTCTGGATACATAAAATGTTCGACTGCTGCCCTGGCCAGCACATTCTCCAGATCTATCACCAATTGAAAACGTCTGGTCAATGATGGCCGAGCAACTGGCTCGTCACAATACGCCAGTCACTACTCTTGATGACTGTGGTATCATGTTGAAGCTGCATGGGCAGCTGTACCTGTACACGCCATCGAAGCTTTGTTTGACTTAACGCCCAGGCGTATCGAGGCCGTTATTACGGCCAGAGGTGGTTGTTCTGGGTACTGATTTCTCAGGGTCTATGCACCCAAACTGCGTCAAAATGTAATCACATGCCAGTTCTATTATAATATATTTGTCCAATGAATACCCGTTTATCATCTGCATTTCTTCTTGGTGTAGCAATTTAAATTCCAGTAGTGTATGTCCTACCTCCTGTGGGAATCCCAGAGAGCGAATATGGAGCAAATGGACAGCGATTCCGGATAGGTGGCGCTCGATGGGAATGGATATCGGCCGTGGGGCGTGCCGAAGTAGTCTGCGCAGTCGTGATAACCTACCTAGTAAGGAGTAGATGCAGCTGATAGCAGTGATTCCCTTCCTTTCCTTTCTTCCCCTCTCCACCTCCAATTTACATATGATGTACAAAGCGTAACGTGTCCGAAAGAACAGACAGCACGTATTCATATAATTTGTAAGATTCATTTCCCAGTAAAGTATAGGTATGAAATTTTTGAACCATTTAACAATAACGGTTTGAAATCCCGGATACTTCCTAGCATTATTACAATACTCTCCGTTCTACACGCCTGTCCTAGGTAACTGAAGAAGGCTTCTACTCCCTCTCATTTCTTCCGGCGTCACAAAGGAACCAGGTGCCAGTTATCGTCGCTCAGTTTCCGTCTGCAAGTTACAGCGATGTGGTGATTCTGGGTGGAGTGGCTGCTCACCACCTCTGCCTACATGTACATCTACACTCTGCAAAACCACTGTGAAGTGCACGGCAGACGTACTTCGCAACTTAACTGTAGTTAGGACTTATTCCCGTTCCATTTACGTATGGAACATGACTGCTTAAACGTCCCTGTGCGTGTCAGCTGTTGTAGTCTAGTCTCGTCTTAGTGACCCCCACGGGAGCGATACGTAGGGGCCTGGGGTATGTTGCTAGACTCCACCCTTCAGGGTGGTCATTGAAACTTTGTGAACAGGCTTTCACAGGATGGTTTGTGTCATCTTTAAGCGACTTCCAGTTAAGTTTCCGTAATGATTTCCCTTGGGTCAAACAAACCTATGACCATTCGTGCGCGTATTCCTTATATAGTACTATCTGGTACGAGTCCAACACGTTTGATTAATATTCTACGATCGATCACATGACTTTTAGCACGTAATCTCCTTTGTAGAGGGGTGCAATTTTCCTAGTATTCTACCGATGAAATGGAGTCGGCTATCTGCTTTACCCGTGACTTAGCGTATGTGATCGTTCCATTTCATGTCCCTACCAATTGTTCAAATGGTTCAAATGGCTCTGAGCACTATGGGACTCAACTGCTGTGGTCATAAGTCCCTTAGAACTTAGAACTACTTAAACCTAACTAACCTAAGGACAGCACACAACACCCAGCCATCACGAGGCAGAGAAAATCCCTGACCCCGCCGGGAATCGAACCCGGGAACCTGGGCGTGGGAAGCGAGAACGCTACCGCACGACCACGAGATGCGGGCTACCAATTGTTACATCCACTTATTTGTGTTAGTTGAGTTACTCATACAGAAGACATTTGACATTTCATTTATTTTTTTTGCGAAGTGCCAAGTTTTACATTTATGAACACTTAAAGCAAAATGCCAGTCTTTTCCTCAATTTGAAATGTTCTGAAAATCCGTCTTTTGTCAGAAAGTACCTCATTATACATAACTGCATCATCTGAGAAAAGCCTGTGGTTCCTGTTAATATTGTATGTAATGTTATTAATATACAACACGAACGGCAAGGGACCCAAGACACTTCTCCGGTGCGTACCCTAAGTTACTTCTAAATTTTGTCGACGACTCTCCATCCACGCTAACACGGAGGGCCTTCCCTACCGCCGGCCGGAGTGGCCGTGCGGTTCTAGGCGCTACAGTCGGGACCCGCGTGACCGCTACGGTCGCAGGTTCGAATCCTGCCTCGGGCATGGATGTGTGTGATGTCCTTGGGTTAGTTAGGTTTAAGTAGTTCTAAGTTCTAGGGGACTGATGACCACAGCAGTTATGTCCCATAGTGCTCAGAGCCATTTGAACCATATTTTTCTTCCCTACCAAGAAATCATCAACACCTCGCTTGATACCCCACACGATTGCACTTTCGATACTAAGCATAGGTGTGGTACTGAGTCAAATGAATCAATTGGTTTTCTCAAGTCACGAAAAACTGTATTTGTCTGACTGCCTTGATCCATGTCTTTCAGGATGTCATGTTTGCAAAGCGCGGCATGTTGTCTTGTCCAGCATTGAACTGACGACTATACACTTCCTCGTGGCTCTCTTTCCAGCACGAAAGCTATCTCTGCTTCATTTTCTCGTGAATATAAGTGGAGCAACATACAACAGAGAGGTTTTTCAAAATGTTTTTATAGAAAATATTTGACTTAACCTCTACCATTATCTCCATTTGTTGACAGGCCAAAACGAATAAATTATGAATGGAAATAACATCTCATCATTTGTATGAAACTGAAATCTCAACATAGAGCAAGAGTTAGGTAGCGAGTGGTTAACACGATGGGGTCGTATTAAAGAGAAAAGGATTTCTAATTTTGCTCGCGCTGAAAGCGAATTCATAGCCAGGCGACTGTACCATCTGTGCTCAACTGTAATGTTCTTTAATGACTATAATAAGGGCGATTTAAGGTTCCTCGTTTAATTCTTACATATTTTGTAGGTTCATTAACACGTTTTCTATACTTTGCATAAAGAGAAGTACTTTTCTGCTGGAGTATGTAGCCAACGAAATGTCTTTATTTTTTCTCACAGAGTAGCAAATTCTCGAACTGTACATGGACGTATAATTGTAATAATATCGAAGTCAAATGTGGAAAAGAAACGTTCAAAGAGTGTTTAAGATGATTAATGATATTCCAGCAAGACAAGGAAGAGGCTATGAAAAAACTGAGACATGCATTAACATCTGTATGGTATGATATTCCTTGACGCAGTTATTGTATATAAATTACCTACTGATAGCTTTAAATTTTCTTGGTATGCATGGTATTAGATAAACAAGTGTCCTATATTGACATATGAGGTAGTATAGTTCAAAATTATTGTTCAAGTCTCGTAAGAATATGTTCGAAAAAAAATAGCTCCTAAGATACTAGCCATTTCACTTTTAGCGCCGCGCTGGGTAGTCGCGTGGTTCGGGCGCCTTGTCACGGTCCGCGTGGCTGCCCCCAACGGAGGTTCGAGTCTTCCTTCGGACATGGATGTGTGTGTGTGTGTGTGTGTGTGTTGTCCTTAGCGTAAGTTAGTTTAAGTCAGAGTAAGTAGTGTGTAATCTTAGGGACCGATGATCTCACCAGTTTGGTCCCATAGGATCTTGCCACAAATTTCCAATTTCAGTTTTAGCGCGAGTATTCACTTCTCAGTGCTACTGGCTGCCTTTCTGTTTGCCTAATCCTTCGTTTAATATGGGCTGTGTTAGAGCACACGGGAAATAGTAGAGCGGTCCGTGTCATGTACGCCAAACGACAACCACAACGCCGTATTCCTTCCAAAAAATGTGTTCTGCATTTCACACGTGAGATGTGAAGGGGTGAATGAAGTGACGAGGAGATGATCTCGATTAAAGGGTGCAAAGGAATGCAGCTGCTGAAGGCATTGATCACAATATTGAGTGGTCAGTTCCTCATGAGCAATTAGTTGATCAATGCCACTTACACCATGTGCAAGCTCTCAGAGCGCGGGGCCACACTGACATGTTACAGATCTGCCAATGGGTCGTTCAGAGTTTCCACTGGTGAGTGTCCGAATTTTATTTCCATATTAGATGGAATTCACGCAAAGTAATAGAATAAATTGCCATAGTGCCCCTGTCTAGCAGCATACAAATTCTCTAACGATGACATAATCTCAGTATGAGGTTCAGTTCAGTATGCCTCCTTGGCAGGAATTATGGGAGACAGACTCTTGCGGCCTTGCACATTAACTGTCTGCTGTTTACTTACAATCTCAGTACTGCATCTTACGCGTGTTCTTGGAAAAGTGTACCATCGCAGAAAGACAACAAATGTGATTCGTGCATGATGAAGCACCATTCGATTACTTCGTCTTATACAACAGTAACTAACCAAATACTTAACAAATGGTGAATTTCTGTAGGAGATCCAGTGGCGTGTCCTCTCAGTTCATCTCACCTTCATAGCTTTTTAATGTCGTCTCGTGTCTCTGTAGAGCTGTACCATGGGAGCAAGGAGAGGATGTTGTTTGGTGTCCGGTATCCTCTTTCCATAACACAAACTGCACACATATATTAACTGGGTTCTTTATTCATAAGAATGGAAAGTTTACTTATCTCATGATAGTCGTTGTGGTACAAGCTCTCTGTAATAGTCCACGTTAGCCTTACTGCTGGTGAACTGCGAAGTCCACTATGTACCCTGTTGGGGTTGTTACGTGCTGCCTGTCTCTGTGTTAGCGGCGGAGCTAACTGCTACTGCGATTCCCACTGGGCAGTAACTGATGACACTGGAACCTATTCAGTGCGACAGACTGCGAAAGACTCGCCCTTCGGTCCGCGGCGACGATCTAAATACTGGCGGCGGAGAGGGCGTTGGCGGCGCGTTTCCTGCGAGTCTGTTGTTGACCTCTGTTGACCTTTTCGCAACCTTACGCCGCACGGTGTGCTGGCGCAAGCTTACGCCAGCACAGTTTCAATACCTGGCTATGCAGACATTTAAAATCAGTAATGTATACCACGTCCAAAGACAATGGGCATGCAATATCTGAGCCTAAGTCCCATATACGATATATATCTGTGGGCAGTCAGCTGTATTCACAGGAGTTCATGATTCTTGGAAAAGAAGAGCTGACGTATGTTTAAGAAAGCATGATCATCACGTGGAACACCACATGTAACAGATCATTGTGGTAAGACAGAATGGACTATATCTCAGCAAGTTCTTGGTTCCGGACACTGGATGCAGGACGTTTTTCTCTAAGTTTTTCTAATACTTTAAGGAAATAAGACAATTTATAAACACCCTGCAGTTTATGATGATGCAGCAGTGTAAACTTCTTTTTACTTATAAGCATAAGGCAAAATACCAGTTCCACCTTCTGCTGATATTTTGGTTACACATCGGTCCTCCGTTTCCTCACGCATCCTCAAACTGTCTTTGTAGAAAGCTTGTATAGCAACAGCTGCTTATGATATCTCACATTCTGTCGAAGTACTACTTCCAATTCTACCTATACTCCAAGACCATCTTACTTATGAAAAAAAGACGTAAAATTCCCTCCAAAATTTCATCGTTTCTGACAGGATAAAATTTCAACAAAACTTAAATCCCTGAGCAATCTCATATCGGGAAACTTGATTCTTGATTGAATGGAAATATTTAAGTAGTAAATATCGTTCAAATTTTCAAAGGCGTTTCGGTTTTGCAGCTAGTCGTCGTTTATTACACTCCACGATAATTCAAATATAATCCTCAAATGCCTCATAGAAGACTGATGAAGACTTCCACCATCTCGAAATTTATTAGAGTGTTGTGTAGTGAATATTCTGCGCGTTCGGATCGCTACGACAAACTGACCACACTATCCGGCGAGCAGCGCCGTCGTTCGTGGAATTTAAAAGCTGATCTGTTCTTAGTGTGCCGCTCGCCGTCGTCATCAGCGTATTTTGTTCTCTTCTTTTAAAATGTTGTAAACTGAGGTAAAATACCTGTGAAACAACTTCATAAGAAGCAGCAGGAATAGGTAGGGGAAAAATACTCTTACGAATATTTTGTGGCTGAGAATCCTTTAAGTCTTATTACATCATCTGTAAGAAGAAAAAAAGTTTTGATATTCTGAATGCCATTGTTCTATAGGTCACTGCTACCAGTGTTCAGCACATTCGACCACAACTGAAACCAACGTCCAAATGGCAGATGTAGTTCGCATGCAAAAATATGAAAGCCTTATCATAATTGAATGCTGTTTAAGTACTTAGTAGAAGGCAGTAGTCATCTGTTTTCAACAAGGGGTTTCAAGTCTGTTACCTTACACATGAGGGGATGAGATCTGAAAATCACGGAGCCACGTCTATTGTTCTCCTGACGCACACACATTCCTTGGTGGTAAAGAAAGTTAGCGAAATATAGCAAACCTTACATTTATGACGGAGTCTAGCCACGTTCGCTTCGTGTAAATTATGTATGAAGGTGCGTTGGCTCGCTAGCTGGCTTATGCTAAGGCCACGCTGGATGTCGTAAACTCTCCCACCACAATCTGAAAAACTTCAGGATGCCCTTGACGTGATTTTCACCTCTTCCATGCAGATGAAATCCATCGGACTGCGTTGTTGTTAGAAATACGTAGATTGTAGGCAGCGTCATACGAATTTTTACAACGCATAGCACAGTACGCCACTCGGATGATATTTTTGCACTGTTGCTTGGGGCAGACGGGTTATTAACTAGCCAGAGAGTTTTCATTACATTTTTGTGTTTTATATTCTCCCCATAGTCGATATGCTTATCGGTAAATTGGAGACTACACCTTCCACAGCATCACTGCGGACGAGTCGTGTCATCTTAGTGTATGTAGGACTAATTCTTAAGGCCTTTTGTCCTTTAAAAGTGTCCTAAATAATAATGCATTCTCGGCATGATAATTACTAAACCTGAGGCTGATGAGCACTTTTTTAATTAAAGATGCGGGCGGAAAAACGGGCTAACCCTCAAATGTAAAATTTTAGAGATACGTGGTGCCATCTGTTGCTGTGTACAGGAACGGTCAAAACTGACATTGGTCTCACTCCTAAATATCACATTAGGATCTAATGCAACGCAGAGTTTTTCTTGCGTTTCGCTACATATGACTTCTGTAATGTCAAAAATGGGCTAACTTCCGCTACATTCCGGCTTCCCTCCAGCGGGAAGAAGCTGAATAGGTGAGTAGCCAATACTGTGCCATATGATAAACAGAAAACAAGTAATTAACTATAATTTCAAAAGTTTTTGGGACTGAGGTAAATTATATTGGCATTAATAAAAGTTTAAACACGAAATAAAATCCTTGTGTTGTATGTAACATTAATCACTTTATGAACCTAGTTTAGAGTGTTTGAAGTGTTCAGTTGGCACATTCAGTAGAAAATACAAATAGTGGGAATGGCGGGTGGGAAAAATCAGTGGGAATCGTCGTAAGAATAAGCGTATTTGGCGCAAAGAAGTTGAGAAGAAGACGCCAACAGTAATAACAAGGGTGCAGCGAAAAATGCAAAACCACAAAGTTCAGATCGAGCCTATACGAGAAAATACTTCGATATTGTGTCTGCAGGTACACGAGAGAAGTTGGTTCGTGATTTCCGAAATATAATTACCAATGATCTTAAAAATTCTTGTATACTTGGATTGTGAATATGAATCCTGTTAAGCGAAGGTATACTGACCCACAGAGTAGTATCCGAGAGACATCTATAAATTACTGTAGGTGAAGTGGACGTTCAGATTTATAAGAAAGCTTGTCTAGCAATTTTAGGTATAGCAATTGACTGCTATCCCGTGTGAATCAACAAAAGAAAACATCTGGAACTCCTGAAGTTAGTTTCTGTGTTTTATTAGGAAACAAAACACTAGATGTACATTCACAATGATAGATTTATGTGTATCATGACAGCAAAAGCTAAATATTTTATTTAAGGTGGATCAGAGGGGCAGACGCAACAATCGCCCAAATAAATGCAACGATGAGGACCAGGAATTTGCGTGAGCTAATGTACGAGTAAATAGTTTTCCTACGCAGTCAAGTCACTACTCCAGGAAAAAGAATCCCAACATGACGTATCTGTGTACAGATCGAAACATTAGCAAGATGTATAGTCTTCATCAAGATAAGTGCAAAGAAAGCAACAAGCTACTTCTTAGCGTTCGCATATATTGTAAAATATTTTATCAGTTTTTCAATAGTGGCTTTGCAAAAGCACGTAGATGGATCTATCAAGTTTGTTGTCACCTTAAGATCAAAATTACATGTGAGAAAACGGCCAGAAAAAGAAAATCATTGCTTTTATCAACGGACGTCTTTTTTTGCGGCATCAGAATATGATAGTGGCCATTGGCTCAATCTTCTTGAGCACTACGTGGTGTGTTATTACCAATTTTTCCTTTTACGGGACTTTTTACTACAGTTAATGGTAATTTGCTGTTGCGGATGATTGATAATGTACAAAACAAATCTTCGCATATTATTGTTCTTCTCTATTAATTATTATTTTTTCTGTTACGTTCGAATATAAAGGATATGGCAGATGAGAAACAATAACTGGTCCATAGTGTATGGGTTTCCGTTAAAAAAATAAGTATAAAATAGTTTGATATATTTCTTCCAGCATCATTTACACAAACCCATTCTTCTCCATTTCTAAATACTATGGGTTAGCCCGTTTTTCCGTACACGTCTTCAATTGTTCTGTCTATATGAACGGAAAATCAGTCATCATCGTAACCCAGCAACATGAAAATTGTTGAGGTAAACGTCTGCAGTAACAGAGACTTCAGTGTCAGCTGAAGTACCCGCATACAATTTTTGCAACCTCGTTTTCATTTTAAGGTTCAAATGGTTCAAATGGCTCTGAGCACTATGGGACTCAACTGCTGAGGTCATTAGTCCCCTAGAACTTAGAACTAGTTAAACCTAACTATCCTAAGGACATCACAAACATCCATGCCCGAGGCAGGATTCGAACCTGCGACCGTAGCGGTCTTTGCGGTTCCAGACTGCAGCGCCTTTAACCGCACGGCCACTTCGGCCGGCTCATTTTAAGGAAGCTGTTCTGAATACGTTAACATATCTGTTACATTCGTGCTGATATTTATGGCATATGTAGCGCAACTGCCGTTCTGTAAGATACTGAATTTTATGATCACTGTTGTACATAAACAAAGAGATGTGTTGCGACTGAACGCAAGGTGCTGGCTTTGAAACCCGGCCTATTAATGCTACTCAAAATTTTATATATTTTTCTAACGCATTCAAGGTGAACGCAACATATAGTTTCAACCTGTGGTCCATCTGACTGCAATAATTTGTAGGATGTTAATTAATAACAGGTGTTTTAGATATTAGTCTTTAAATTACAGGATGACAATTATTGAACTATATGAAAAAAAGAAACGTAAATTTATTACAAACTACGGCGTGCACATACTTTATTCAACATGTAAACGTCACAACAGATATTCGGATTTAGGTTATGACATGTTCAATACGCCTGCCATCGTTGGCAATGATGTGGCGCAGACGAATAGCGAAATTCGTCTTGACCCCCTGAAGTGTCGTAACATCGATGCTGTCGGTGACCTCCTGAATGGCTGTTTTCAGCTCAGAAATGGTTTGGGGGTTGTTGCTGTACTTCTTGTCTTTAATGTAGCCCCACAAAAAGTAGTTTCATCTGTTCATATCCGGAAAATATGGGCCAATCGAGGCCCATGCCTGTGACCTCTTGGTACCACAGAGCCAGAATGCGGTCTCCAGAGTGCTCCTCCAGGAAATCAAACTCTCTCCTGCTTCTATGTGGTCGAGCTCCGATTACATCATCCACATACTGTCGAAATCAGGGTCACTTTGGATAATGGGGATGAAATCATCTTCCAAAACGTTCACGTACCGTTCGGTAGTCACCGTGGCATTAAGCAATATCGCACCGATTATTCCGTGACTGGATATTGCACACCACACGGTCACCCGTTGAGGGTGAAGAGACTTCTCGATCACGAAATGCGGATTCTCAGTCCCCCAAATGCGCCAGTTTTGCTTATTGACGGACCGATCCAAAAGAAAGTGGGCTTCGTCGGCAAACCAAACCATGCTGTGCATACTAATTGCCATCATGCCCCGCGGCCAACCGCGTAGCCTGAACGTCCTAAAGCAAACCGTTCAGAAGTCTGACGATTTCATTTCATATAGTTCAATAATTGTCGCCCTGTATAAGGAGCAGTCAGATGAAACTAGACAGAGCGGAAAAATTAAGTAAACTGTATAATATTTCAAGAGTAATCGCCATAACTGTTAATACATTTATCCCACTGTGAGACAGGAAGGTCGATGCCTCCATGGGAATATGTTTCCGGTTGCCTACGAAGCCATGTTCTTATCCAGGCGTGCATCTCCAAAAATATGGAAATGGCATGGGAAGAGACCGGGACTATATGGAGGAAGTGTAAGTGTTTCTCAGCGAAACTTCTAATGTGTAGTCGAAACAGCCTTGGTAACATGCGGGCACGCCTGTGTACAATCATTGTTCCGTCCGCAACCGCAAACATTTTTCCTGAAACATTGATCGTCTTGTATCTCAGTGGCATAAATGTATTAACAGTTATGGGGATTACTTCTGAAATAAGAAACAGTTTGCTTACTTTTTTCCCATCTGTCTCGTTTTCATTGGACTGCTCCTAATATTATGAATCATAGATAACGTTTTCATTGAATGAACCGTTGACGGCGCTTGAAGTTCATTTACTTTTCCGGTACTGATTCACCACAGCAATAAAAAAAACTGTGAAACGATTTGCAAGCCGTGTGGTAGTAGGGACATTTAACCTCGCTCCTCCTTTTTTTCCAGGAATATTTTCAAAGTTGTACATCAGCAGCAGAACGTTTCGTGGAGATAAGTGCTGCGTCATTTGTGTAATGCTGGGCGTATTTACAGTATAGCTGTCACTTTGTTCAGGCATTATCGATTGACGTTGTCCACGGCAGTTCCGCGGTGTTTGCACTGCTCTTCGCTCCCGGCTGTTGCTCTTTTGTTCGTCACGCTTCTGTCTGGCGTCTGACAGAGTAGAAAGAGGGTGAATTTTTCCTCAACCAATTTCATGAATATAGCAATGACATGCACAAAACGCTTACCAGAAATGCAATATCAACCCACAGATAGAAAATTTAATAATTTGTGTATTTCTGTTTTCCAGTGTATTAAGCCTTTTAGCGGACCAGTGTTACCTAACTGCGAACTTTTCTACATCAATGGACTCTTTTTCTCTTCTAAGTCGTGTTTACCTCTTTCTTTTACTATGTTGCGCCAACTTCTCAAATTTTGGTTTTTACAGTCAATTTCATCATTGTTTTGTTACATTATACGTGTGTCCACAGCAATTTTTTTTCTATTCTGCTTATGATATGTTTTTTGCGGCAGTAAGGAATTGCGAAAACTTAAAAAGATTTCTACATTGCTCAACGATTCGTCAGGCCCTTCTGTCAGAAAACCAAAATTTTATTCTTGTTTGGATACAATTAATATTACTGTTAGAAGCACCTCCTTACTTTACACGGTTATTCCAGTATTTGTCGTATAAACGTGCGACACTCGTTCGACTTATACTTGAGTATTGCTCATCAGTGTGGGATCCGTACCAGACCGGGTTGACGGAGGAGATAGAGAAGATCCAAAGATTGTGAATATATACTCCTAATGAATAACAGAAGGTGTAATAAATGACTAAAAAACATAGTGTGGCATTCACAGAGACCGTATCAATCGCCAATTTCCATTCCATACTTTCCCGATTCTGTGAACCTAGTTCAAATCTCATTCTGGAATAACAGACTGATGGTTTTAATTGCTGGTTATCCGAGGACATCATAAATTGTTTTAGTGCAACTATTTGTCATTATTACTACATCAGTAATTTTCATGATTTGTTCTCACTTCTTGAAGTTGGAAGTAGAGGGGAAATGCTGAATAGTCATTCAGTGTGTGTGGAGAAATTGCCATACCTAAGGGAATTCTCGTTATTTGTTTCAGCAATGTTTACTGTTGTATGCGGCGCGTTTCGTCACAGGGTTATTTGGTAACCGTGATAGCGTTACGGAGATGTTTAATAAACTCAAGTGGCAGACTCTGCAAGAGAGGCGCTCTGCATCGCGGTGTAGCTTGTTCGCCAGGTTTCGAGAGGGTGCGTTTCTGGATGAGGTATCGAATATATTGCTTCCCCCTAATTGTACCTCCCGAGGAGATCACGAATGTAAAATTAGAGAGTTTAGAGCGCGCACGGAGGCTTTCAGACAGTCGTTCTTCCCGCGAACCATACGCGACTGGAACAGGAAAGGGAGGTAATGACAGTGGCACGTAAAGTGCCCTCCGCCACACACCGTTGGGTGGCTTGCGGAGTATAAATGTAGATGTAGATGTAGATGTAGATGTGATAAGAAATCTGTTCCGTGGATCAACTGCTATTAAACAGTTCCCTAACAGTAAACCCATGTCTCAACCTCTGTTATGTTCCATTTCATATCCTAACGCATTATGCACTTCACAGAGGCGAGTGATATGTTGAAACTACAGTGAAAAGTACTCTGTCTTCACTGTGAAAAACTTACATTTAGCACTGAGCAAGGTATTATAATCACAAAAAGTACTGAACAGGATACGAGAAGCGGGGTCCGAGATTGCATCTGGGTATCGAGATGTATGTCTTTCGTGGTTTTCCTCAATCGATTAAGGCGGATATCGAGATGAATAATCCAAGAAGCATACGACCAAGTTCCCATTTGCTTAACTAATATTTCCGTCGCGAAAGTCGCATAGGCATCACCACAGGAGATGTTCAAATGTGTGTGAATACCTAAGGAACCAAACGGCTCAAGTCATCGGTCTGTAGACATACACACTACTTAAAGTAACTTAAACTAACTTATGCTAAGAACAACACACACACCCATGCCCGAGGGAGGACTCGAACCTCCGGCAGGAGGGGCCGCGCAGTCCGTGACACGACGCCTCAAACCGCGCGGCACCACAGGAGAAGCGCTGCAGA
The DNA here is from genome assembly GCF_023898315.1 of Schistocerca nitens. Classification (NCBI taxonomy): domain Eukaryota; kingdom Metazoa; phylum Arthropoda; class Insecta; order Orthoptera; family Acrididae; genus Schistocerca; species Schistocerca nitens. The sequence continues at coordinate 869,401,677 of NC_064616.1, forward strand.
CGAAGTCGTGCTGTTAACAAAGGCACCCGCGTCGTTCGTCTGCCGCCATAGTTCATTAACGCCCAATTTCGCCGCACTGTCCTAACCGATACGTTGTTCGTACGTCCCAGATTGATTTCTGTGGTTATTTCACGAAGTGTTGCTGGTCTGTTAGCACTGACAACTCTATTCAAACGCCGCTGCTGTCGGTTGTTAAGTGGAGGCCGTCGGCCACTGTGTTGTCTGTGGTGAGAGGTAATGCCTGAAATTTTGTATTCTCGTCACACTCTTGACTCTGTGTATCTTGGAATATTGAATTCCGTAACAAGTGCCGAAATGGAATATCCCTTGCTCCTAGCTCCAACTACCATTCCGCCTTCAGAGTCTGTTAATTCCCGACGTGCGACTATAACCACGTCGGGAAACTTTTCGCATGAATCACCTGAGTGCAAATGACAGCTCCAGCAATTCATTGCCCTTTTATTCCTCGTGTACACGATTGCACCGCCATCTGTATATATGCATATCGTTACCCCATGACTTCCGTAAATTCAAGTGGGAAGAACATACCACAGAACTGCAACGTGAATGTTGTCAGTCATGGATGATGTGAAAATAAAAATGCTTGCATACTATATGTACTTTCATTCCATTATGCCATATATGATTAATTTTTGGGATAGTTCATCAAGCCAAGCTGACGTTTTGCTTGTCGAAGAACGTGTGACAAGAAGTATTTGTGCTTTGAACTCAAGAACAAACTGCAGAGGCCTGTTTAGGGAACTAAGGAGACTTACTACTGCCTCCCAATATATTTATTCCTTAACGAAGTTTATCATTAAAAATATACCTCCATTACAGGCCATCAGGTCAGGTCATGAAATCAATACTAGGAACAAGAAAAATCTTCACAAATACATAGTCACTTACTCTGGTCCAGAACGGTGTACGTCATTCAGGAACACGCATATTTAAAAACTTGCCGGCAGCCACAAAAAGTTTCACTAGTAGTAAAGTTCAGTTTAAGACGAATTTAAAGTATTGATTGGTAGCCACTTCCTACTTCACGGAGGAATTTCTTAGCATAGCCAGTTGATGTGTGGATATTACTAATAATATGAAATACCGCAAGTATTACCTACAATGTGACTTCTGTACAAATTCAGTGCAGTAATGCGATCATTGTAGATAAGTGTTGTGAAATGGTTTTCCTATTTGATGATGAAGTGAAAATACATTTCAGATGTTTTTGTTTATTCCGTGTAATACGGACAATTTCACTTGGGACCTGACGAAAGTACATTAGCATATTTGTTGTTCTTCTGGTTTTTGACATGTTCTACAGTCTGAATAGTGTTCCCACTTTGGAACGAAAAGTACATTAATGTAATGTAATGAACTCGTTAGCGACGGAAAGTTAAACCTAATCTACACATAACAGCAGTTAACAATTTTTGCACTAGGATGAAATCTTTTTCCCTGGACATCCGCGTATGATTCCCTCGCAGATAACGACGAAGCTTACGAAAACGCCACTGTTTGCATTTAACACAGCATCCAACGACATCAAGCACTTAAATTGAAAAGTTTTAGAATTCGAAAGCATTCCTTAGATTCTACGAAAAAAATACTGGGAGTACAATGTGGTTGGAATTGTTCGAGAAGTAGTGGGGGATGGTCAGGGTCCTTTATTGTGTCGGTTCAGTCTCTAATATCTCACAAGTCACATTCTATCCCTCTCTGTCTCTCTGTCTGTCTGTCTGTCTCTCTCTCTCACTCTCTCTTCCTCCCTCTCTTTCACTCTCTCCTTGTCTTCCTCTCACGGACTTTGGTTTGGGCCATGGATCCTTCGTTCTGGAGGCCTTCTTTCAGGTACTCCATATCATGAGTAATGGGTTGTATTCGCAATATTGCAAAGACCGTTGATTTCCTTAATAAGCTTTCTCAGAGAACACAAAAGTATTACAGTTGCAATTATTAGTTCTGCTGTGTACTGCTGCAAATATTTTCCGTGCCTGTTGGTAACAATGTCATTGCATATCTTAATAAACCCCCATAAATACCGTTACCTTTTAAATGACTTCGATATATGTCCCAATCCTTATTGTAAGCTGTCGTTGCTTACGTCATTCTCTTGTTAATAACTAATCTCCTATCATAGATTGTCTCGAGCGAATGCGACCACTTATCCAGCTGGTTCGCGGCTACAGATTTATTGCAACGATAAAATTGTCACGAGAGTTTGTTTTACCTGGTCTTGTAGTTCCTTGTTTCTTTGCTATCCCAGTGAAGTCGAAGGGAGAGCGCACGCGTGTAGTGAACATCTGTGTGTATACGCAAGGGTAAGGGCAGAGAGCGGAGGGTGAGAGCGGCTGTCGGCACCTAGCCCTCTCCAGCCGAGAAACGCCAAGGGGCGCGGGAGCCTTCATGCCTCCCTCGCCGACGAACGAAACCGCTGTGGCGCACTTCCTTACAGCCGTACACGCTGCAACTCTTTGTCTTCAATTCTGGGGCGTTGCGGCCAGAGTTTGACGGCGTGCAACTCTACAACGTCAGCGCATCTCTCCTCAACATCCGTTCAGGACAATGTTACTCTAGGGTAGTCATAAATTTTTAATTATCTCCCGGAAAACATAGAGATACGCAGTTATTTTTGTTTGTTGTCCTGGGATACAGTGAAATCACCGCACCGCAGTTCCTTACCACGCCGCCAGGGATACCAAACCAGAACTGAGCAGACCAATGATGTCATTTCAATGGAAATGGAATTGAGCTTTTGGCGTCATTGGAAGAGAGGCCCCTTGCGGGGCAGGTCCGGCCGCCTTGGTGCAGGTCTTATTACATTCGACGCCACATTGGGCGACCTGCGCGCCGGATGGGGATGAAATGATGATGAAGACGACACAACCCCCAGTCCCTGAACAGAGAAAAATCTCCGACCTAGCCGGGAATCGAACCCGGGCCCGTAGGATGGCAATCCGTCACGCTGACCACTTTTTTTTAATCTCATTTTGTTCTAGATTGTTCGTTGAATTTGTTCGTGGCGGACGTCCGATGACGCCTGTTCAGGTTGATCGTTGATTCGTTTTTTTTTTTTTTTTTTTTTTTTTTTTTTTTTTTTTTCACACAGGGTAGCTAAACCCTCTGACCGAACACGCTGAGCTACCGTGCCGGCAGCCACTCAGCTATCGTGGCGCACATGTCATTCCAATGACATCACTGGAGTGCACGTTGAACGTGTGGCGGTGGGACTTGACGTCCCATACCATCCTCCGACGGTGGAAGCTCAAGGTAGCAGGCAATAGGTAGCACAACTACATAGGTACTGATATGGGTGACCATATAATGGTCGACACATACGCCGGGACTGGCACTATTTCCCGCTTATATTCCTACGATTGCGGCTGCTGGTACAATCAGAGAAGGCCGAAACGACGCGTGCACCGAGCTGCTACAAATCGCCGAAGATGTGCTACGTTTTATAACGCCCTACGGACGTCTACAAAGATGCGTTTCAGCTTTTCACCTACGTCTGTTTGTTGCATGGTGTCTTGTATGACTGCAGCAGACTTCGATTCACCCATTTGTTTTTTCTGTATTTGTGCTCATTCTTTGTGAGAAGCTTGTTTTGCTCCAAGAACATCGTCACTTTTGAGCGTTGAATATGCTCTAAGAGCCTGAATCAGACGGACTGAATCCGTAGATTTGTTTCAAACGAGGTAATACAACGTGTAATACTAAACGATTACCGCGGAACCGAATATCAGCTGCAGGTTGCTATCAACCTACTATCAGGCGCAACAGAAACATGATTTTCAATATTCTGCGTAGTTACGGACCAAATAAAAAAATCTGTGATAATCTACACATTAAGAGGTATGAACTTCTGTTAAAAGTTTAACACAATAAAACAGGTTTTACGTTAGAAACTGTGTGTTTGTCTTGAGGCAGGGTATCTGGCGCCACTAATACCCGGATTTTATTCATCCAGTATATGAGAATGAGAGCATGCAGCGACTTCCAGCAAACTTTACATATAATTTCAAACCCCTAAGAAACTTTTTCTCGCTGCGACACAACTGTACAAAATAATAAAAGGAAAAATGTTATCACTTACTGTCGTGTTCCTCGACTTCCGCAAGGCGTTTGATACAATTACTCACAGTCGTTTAATGAACAAAGTAAGAGAATATGGACTATCAGACCAATTGTGTGATTGGATTGAAGAGTTCCTAGATAACAGGACGCAGCATGTGATTCTCAATGGAGAGAAGTCTTCCGAAGTAAGAGTGATTTCAGGAGTGCCGCACGGGAGTGTCGTAGGACTGTTGCTATTTACAATATATATAAATGACCTTGAGGATAACATCGGAAGTTCACTGAAGCTTTTTGCGGATGATGCTGTAGTATATCGAGAGGTTGTAACAATGGAAAACTGTACTGAAATGCAGGAGGATCTGCAACGAATTGACGCATGGTGCAAAATGGTTCAAATGGCTCTGAGCACTATGGTCATCAGTCCCCTAGAACTTAGAACTACTTAAACCTAATTAACCTAAGGACAACACACAACACCCAGCCATTGACGCATGGTGCAGGGAAAGGCAATTGAATCTCAATGTAAACAAGTGTAATGTGCTGCGAATACACAGAAAGAAAGATCCATAGAGAGATAGATCCCTTATCATTTAGCTACAAAATAGCAGGTCAGCAACTGGAAGCAGTTAATTCCATAAATTATCTGGGAGTAGGCATTACGAGTGTTTTAAAATGGAATGACCATATAAAATTAATCGTCGGTAAAGCAGATGCCAGACTGAGATTCATTGGAAGAATCCTAAGGAAATGCAGTCCGAGAACAAAGGAAGTAGGTTACAGTACACTTGTTCGCCCACTGCTTGAATACTGTTCACCGGTGTGGGATCCGTACCAGATAGGGTTGATAGAAGAGATAGAGAAGATCCAACGGAGAGCAGCGCGCTTCGTTACAGGATCACTTATTAATCGCGAAAGCGTTACGGAGATGATAGATAAACTCCAGAGGAAGACTCTGCAAGAGTGACGCTCAATAGCTCGGTACGGGCTTTTGTTGAAGTTTCGAGAACATACCTTCACCAAGGAGTCAAGCAGTATATTGGTCCCTCCTACGTATACTCGCGAAGAGACCATGAGGATAAAATGAGAGAGATTAGAGCCCACACAGAGGCATACCGATAATCTTTCTTTCCACGAACTATACGAGACTGGAATAGAAGGGAGGACCGATAGAGGTACTCAAGGTACCCTCCGCCACACACAGTCAGGTAGCTTGCGGAGTATGGATGTAGATGTAGATGTAGAAAATTTCAGCATCAGACGAGACTTTTTAATTTATTACTTATTTACTACCGATTCCAATCGCAACACAGTTTGTAGACAGTATCCACATACACCAGTCAATGTACCTGTTAAGTTATATCACTAAGTCGCATAGTTCTGAAGATACGACGTCATAGACATTTAGATGCATCAAAAACTAGCTTCTGATTAAAGTGGCACGCAGCGAGACTTCGACATCTGGCATCAGGTTTTAATTTATTACCTTATTACTACCAACCACACTGAGGAAAGGAAGGTCATGGTATAGCGATATGCACATATACAGATGGCGGTAGTATCGCTTACATGTACAAAGTATAGAATTGCACCACATTGGTGGAGATGTCATTTTCACTCACGTGATTCATCCGGAAAGGTTTCCGACCTGATTATGGTCGCATGTCGGGAATTAATAGGCAGTGACCGTGGAATGGATGTTGGAGCTGGACGCTTGGGACATTCCATTTCGGAAATCGTTTGGGAATTCAATATTCCGAGGTCCACGGTGTCAAGAGAGTCCCGAGAATACCAAATTTCAGGCATTCCCTCTCACCACGGACAACGCAGCGGCTGACGGCGTTAATTTAACGATCGAGAGCAGCTGCGTATGTGTAGAGTTGTCAGTGCTAAACGACAGAAACCACTGCGCGAAATAATCGCTGAAAGAAATGTATAACGTTACGACAGTGCGGCGAAATCTGGCGTTAATGGGCTATGGCAGTAGACGACCGTCGCGAATGCCTTTGCAAACAACACGACATCGCCCGCAGCGTCTATCCTGGGTTCGGCACCATAACGGTTGGACCCTAGACGACTAGAAAACCATGGTGTGGTCAGATGATTCCGATTTCAGTTCGTAAGTTTCAAATGGTTCGAATGGCTCTAAGCACCATGGGACTTAACATCCGACGTCATCAGTCCCCTAGACTTAGAACTACTTAAACCTAACTAACCAAAGGACAGCACATACATCCATGCCCGAGGCAGGATTCGAACCTGGGATCGTAGCAGCAGCGCGATTCTGGATTGAAGCTCCTAGAACCGTTTGGCCATAGCGTGGAAAGGGCTGATGGCAATGAATGTCGTGGAAAATTTATGGGATATAATCGAGAGGCCAGTTCGTGCACAAAATCCTGCAGCGACAACACTTTCGCTATAGTATTATTGTCCGCTGTAGATTTAGCATGGCTCATTATCTCTGCATGGGATTTACAAGGACTCATTGATTTCATGCCACGTCGAATTGCTGCACAACGCCAGTCAAAAGTAATTCAGACAAGATCTTAAGAGGTATGCCATGACTTCCATCACCTCGGCGTATATTTGCAAAGTATTTTGCTGAGTGTATTTACATATATTACTGAATGTACCCGAAAAATTGTATCACTGTACGTCACAGAGTTTAGGAGATGAAGTCATAAACATTAAGAGGCGTGAAACACTTGCTGTTGCTTAAAATCGAGAAAAAATTACGCAGACTATATTCATCCAGTGTTTCATAATAAGACCACTTAGTGACTTCCAAGAAACTTTAAGCATAATTTCAAACGTTTCTACACATTTATTGTCAGTTACATGACCAACTTGCTGTCCAAGTCTCGAGAGGGTGCGTTTCTGGATGAGGTATCGAATATATTGCTTCCCCCTACTTATACCTCCCGAGGAGATCACGAATGTAAAATTAGAGAGATTTGAGCGCGCACGGAGGCTTTCCCGGCAGTCGTTCTTCCCGCGAACCATACGCGACTGGAATCGGAAAGGGAGGTAATGACAGTGGCACGTAAAGTGCCCTCCGCCACACACCATTGGGTGGCTTGCGAAGTATAAATGTAGATGTAGATCAAATGTTTAACACATGATCTCATTTGTAAAGTAATTAGATATTTGAAATTGTCTTATACGTGGTAGTTCGATTTTTGAAGGAATCGGGGGTTTACTGTTAGTCCATTATAGTCTGCAGCTTCAAATAACAGTTTTCCATCAGGTGGGATCCTCTCTAGTCCCGAGTCCTGCCTCGTTCTCAGGAAGCGGACGAAGGCAAGCCGAGTAAACGACTTGAGGCCGCCTCGCCCGGCCTGGCGTCGATAATTGCCACCACTGGCGTTAAAAAAGAAACTCAGCCTCAACAACGGCTGCAGTCGCGAGCCTGCCCTCATTATGAGGGAGCCAACGGCCTTTCTCGTGTTTACTTTTTCTCTCGGCTGCTGGACGTTTAACCACGGGTAGGAAAATGAGATGTCCCGCACACTAACAGCAGTAATTGAGCAGCCTTATTGTGATCTGTTAGATAGCACTACACTACCTCCCAATAGTTGATCCTGCTCCGAGTAATGTCATGTGCTCTCGGCTTTAATATACTTGTCTGCATATGCAGCTGTATAGATACGCGTTCATCACAGTTTACAAAACTGCGGTAAATCTCAGTGATCAGCAAACATCGTAGGAAACTTCAGGGTTTTTCTCCTGGCCTTTAACTGTTTAACGCAATCTGTGTGCGTGGGGTGCCTCTCTCATTTTTAATCACTTTGTTACACTGTTGTGGCGACTCGTAAATTAATTTTTAAAACTAAACTTCCGAGAACATTTCAAAAAACATATTACTTCCGTAACCATATCTCTCAAGGGACGACGACAACAATGTGACAAGCGAATTTCTGGCTTATACATCGGGTAGGCGACTTCTTTCCGCGTACTATCAGCGAATGGGATAGTAAGGGTTATAAACACGAAGAGATTTAAAAACGTAAGTTACACATTATTACACTACTGGCCATTAAAATTGCTACACCAAGAAGAAATGCAGATGATAACGGGTATTCATTGGACAAATATATTTTACTAGAACTGACATGTGATTACATTTTCTCGCAATTTGGGTGCATAGATTCTGAGAAATCAGTACCCAGAACAACCACCTCTGGCCGTAATAATGGTCTTGATACCACTGGGCATTGAGTCAAACAGAGCTTGGATGGCGTGCACAGGTACAGCTGCCCATGCAGCTTCAACACGATACCACAGTTCATCAAGAGTAATGACTGGCGTATTGTGACGAGCCAGTTGCTCGGCCACCATTGACCAGACGTTTTCAGTTGGTGAGAGATCTGGAGAATGCGCTGGCCAGGGCATCAGTCGAACATTTTCTGTATCCAGAAAGGCCCGTACAGGACCTGCAACATGCGGTCGTGCATTATTCTGCTGAAATGTAGGGTTTCGCAGGGATCGAATGAAGGGTAGAGCCACGGGTCGTAAGACATCTGAAATGTAACGTCCACTGTTCAAAATGCCGTCAATGCGAACAAGAGGTGACCGAGACGTGTAACCAATGGCACCCCATACCATCACGCCGGGTGATACGCCAGTATAGCGATGACGAATACACGCTTCCAATGTGCGTTCACTGCGATGTCGCCAAACACGGATGTGACCATCATGATTCTATAAACAGAACCTGGATTCATCCGAAAAAATGACGTTTTGCCATTCGTGCGCCCAGGTTCGTCGTTGAGTACACCATCGCTGGCGCTCTGTCTGTGATGCAGCGTCAAGCGTAACCGCAGCCACTGTCTTCGAGCTGATAGTCCATGCTGCTGCAAACGTTGTCGAACTGTTCGTGCAGATGGTTGTTGTCTTGCAAACGTTCCCATCTGTTGACTCAGGGATCGAGACGTGGCTGCACGATCCGTTACAGTCATGCGGATAAGATGCCTGTCGTCTCGACTACTAGTGATACGAGGCCGTTGGGATCCAGCACGGCGTTCGGTATTACCCTCCTGAATCCACCTATTCAATATTCTGCTAACAGTCACTCGATCTCGACCAACGCGAGCAGCAATGTCGCGATACGATAAACCGCAATCGCGATAGGCTACAATCCGCCCTTTATCAAAGTGGGAAACGTGATGGTACGCATTTCTCCGCCTTACACGAGGCATCACAAGACCGTTTCACTAGGCAACGCCGGTCAACTGCTGTTTGTGTATGAGAAATCGGTTGGAAACTTTGCTCATGTCCACACGTTGTAGGTGTCGCCACCGGTACCAACCTTGCGTGAATGCTCTGAAAAGCTAATCATTTGCATATCACAGCATCCTCTTCCTGTCGGTTAAATTTCGCGTCTGTAGCACGTCATCTTCGTGGTGTAGCAATTTTAAAGGCCAGTAGTGAATGTTTGACCAAGTAACTATAACTGAATTCTGCACTACACGTCAAAGTAACACAGATACATTGCATTGTTTCTTAGCGTAGTCATGAAGTGAACAACGGACTGAACTTTCTGCCAAACGTTCAATTCCTGGGCGATAGGAATCCGTCCTTCGTCACGAAGTTATTTGCAAATAGCTGTGTGAACGTTCTCATCGTTGGAAACCCGCTCGCCCCTCCCGATGTCGCCGGCCGAAGTGGCCGTGCGGTTAAAGGCGCTGCAGTCTGGAACCGCAAGACCACTACGGTCGCAGGTTCGAATCCTGCCTCGGGCATGGGTGTTTGTGATGTCCTTAGGTTAGGTAGGTTTAACTAGTTCTAAGTTCTAGGGGACTAATGACCTCAGCAGTTGAGTCCCATAGTGCTCAGAGCCATTTGAACCTCCCGATGTCCATTCAGCTTGCCGGAAAGATGGAAACCACATGGTGCAAGATGTGGATTTCCCGATCAACATCACCCACGTCTGTGCGGCCCGTGGTCAGATTGTTGGCAATATTTCACTATCGCATTATGCGACACTGCATTTGGTGCCTTAAACACTGTTCCACCTCACCCCGTAATTTACAGCCATTGATAAAATTAAGGACAGAAATGTTAATCATTTCCTAAACGGTCTTAAAAGCACCTTCGCCTGCTGTTTTATCGCTTGTAGTGTTAATAACAACTGGCCTTATCAACTAGCCTCATGAGAGAGAGAGACAAGCCTAAAAATCTCAAATAGCTTACTGCCTTTCAGGACAAATGGTTCCGAGAAGTTCAACAAGGAACGTTAAATTATGTTTCAGCGTTTTTTCCTGAATTTTCCTACGAAAAATTTCATATGGAAGCGCAAGGTCCAATTATGCGACTGTTGTTAGCCCCATGTTTGTATCGTAACAGATAATCTGCGCTTAGAGCGAGAAGAGGCAGTAAACGTTTTGGAAACAGAAATTCCACATCTAAATTGGTTTTTATTTTATTTATTTAGTAACAACTAGAGTTGCGCTCTATCAAAACAACGGTTCTGTATATTTGATACGGTACGTAAACGAAATAGTAAATGGCAGGATTATCGGTAACATTGGCAGGTGAACAATCATTAATGTATGTGTGAGATTTTTTGTTTGTTTGTTTCGCATGTAATTAAATCTGCACATCTTTATTGCTGCTCCACTGTTTATTTATATCCTTACAAAATATAAATTGCATTTTATAAGTAAAAAAAATCTCGCGAATCGTATGCCCTTTTATGTAGCCAAAGCAATTACTTTTCATGCAAGTACAGCTTACGTCCACAAACACAAAAAATCTATATAATTATTGTTATTTTGTACCCAATAGAATGTTCTTTATCGCGAACAAAGACAAGAGTTTCCTGTTATAATTGATAAGGGCGGAAGTTGTTTAAGAGTAACAGAAACACGTTCTATATAAGCTCGACGAAGTACTGAAGCGATTTTTCGTTTTTTAAAATTTTACCTTCTTTTCAGGGGATCGTGTTTCCTAGCGGTATATGATATATATATATTTTTTTTCAGTGCAACATCCCTCTATTTCAAGTTTCAAATGAACAATTTTCGAATAAAACTTGAATTAAACAATACCAATTTCAATTTTGCTACAAATACTGTATTTTTAAGTAACATTCAGGAGGATATCTATGTAGAACAAAAATATATCCGCACTCAGTCCCTAGAGGGCTCATTGCTTCCAGTTTCTAAAGGAATCTAATAAACGCTGATTACATACACATACAACGCAATCGAAATTAGATAACGCTCGATAGGTACGCAGCACGCCTAACGTACAGGTAACGCGATTACGATCTTAACAGAACAAATCTACTAGAAAAACTACCTTAGTCTACGCTTACTTACGGTAGCCTACGGTGGCTTCACAACTCTATTAGCGATAAATGAAATACGAAAACAACATAAAAACAAAGTGTAGCTACGGACTCGTAGAACTGAGAAGATCATGTAGCAGTAAACTCTCATAGTAGCTTCCCACAGAGGGGAGACTGTCCCTACCTTATGTCTTTCTCTGTCTCTCTGTAGCTGTTGAATCTTACTAGTAATTTCCTTTACATCTCGCAAAATTTAAATGATCTTAGAGCATCTATGCCTTAGCTTTAGGATTAGACAGTACCTGTACTGTAGAGTGAAATTAATGTTAATATTAAAAGAATTGTGCATCCACATGCGTACAATTTACGATTAGGGTTAACAAGACTTATTGACTAGCCGGCCGGAGTGGCCGTGCGGTTCTAGGCGCTACAGTCTGGAGCCGAGCGACCGCTACGGTGGCAGGTTCGAATCCTGCCTCGGGCATGGATGTGTGTGATGTCCTTAGGTTAGTTAGGTTTAATTAGTTCTAAGTTCTAGGCGACTGATGACCTCAGAACTTAAGTCGCATAGTGCTCAGAGCCATTTGAACCATTTTTGAACTTATTGACTGATTACCATTGTTTGAACACAAAAGTCAAAACGAAAACGAATTCTACCTGAAGTGAGGTATTTAAAGACCGAATACAACTAAGCAAAGTCTCCATTCTTGTCCCACATTGCTCTCTTTCACTGGAGTTTTAGTTGTTTTCTTTAAATTACTTCAAATGAGTGCACGGGACATTAATTAACAAACAGAGCAGCTGGTTTCTCTCCTTCCCCCGTTTCCACATTTCAGAGAAATATTCCGTTGCTGTCGTACCCTGTTGCAACTGGGATTAAAACACAAAAATCAGCATCCATTACATAGCACTCAATACAGAAGTGTCAGCACTCCTCATCTAAAGAATAAAAACAGAAGGTGGACTTACAGTAGATACAGTACATGAAACATTTAATATAATTGCAACTATTACTTCGAATCTTCGTTTTTCGATAGCTGAGACTATTAAAATTGGTACAGTCTTCGAAGAACGATCTGTAGAATAGGAAAACCAATACAGTGTTGAGTGGTACTTAAGTAAATAAATTAGTGAAATCAAAGTGAACTAGAAATTAGAATATAAATGAAAAACTTGGTTTAGTTAAGAGAGTTACATACTCGCAAGCAGCGAGCAGAACAGCAGAACAGAAAAAACAATGACCGTGGAGTCAGCGAGTTCCACATAAGCGGGCGCTGTCGATTCAGCCGCCAGGGCATCGCCCGACCGGCTCACGTGTTTCTCAGTTGTCGTATGCGAGCAAAGGCCCTCGCCTACATCCCAAGAGCCAATGACCGACGTTAAGAAGATTCTTCGAGAAGCTTTTCAACGTGACAGAAGAGGCAATGACCGGCTCACGTGTTTCTCAGCCGTTACGTGTGATCACAGGCCCTCACCTACATTCCAAGAGCCAACGACCGACGTTAAGAAGATTCTTCGAGAAGCTTTTCAACGTGACAGACGAGGCAATGACCGTGAAGTCGTTCACCTCCAGTAAACTGAAGTGAATAAATACGCGAGACGCAGTGGGCCAGACAGATGCAGATGAAGCCGGAGACAGACGAAGACAGAGACGGGGGCGGAGACGAGAGACGAAGAAGACGAAGAAGCGTAGCAGTAGTTTTCAGTCAGTTTCGGTGCTGAAGACCGTCATGTAAGAAGAGGAATAGCAAGCAGTAGCCGCAGCGCCAGAAGACAGAAGTTAAAAGGTATTTGAAGTCTGACTTTTACGTACCCGGGTGACTCGTGAGGACGGGAAGGAGACGGCCTCACATCAGCAGTCACCTGTGAGCTGGGATGAAGATCTGACAGCCGAAGACTGGCAAGCGGGAGTCCGTGGTTCGAGTCCGGGACACTGGCCTTGCCCCGCCGCGCCGCTCCGCTGGTCGACGCACAACACACGCGGCCGCTTAGAGAAGAGAAACGCTGGGACGCCACATCCAAGGTATCACCAGCCGATGCACGACTTCGCTCGCAATAATTAACCCGGCCACCTCGCGCTGCACGTCTCCAGTCAGCTGGGCCAGACGACGACACGAGATACACACCGCTACGCGTAATCAGACGCCGCCGCCGCCGCCGCCGCTGCCGCTGCCGCTGCCGCAGCAGAAGACTTCACAAACGACACAGCTGCCGCTCTCCGAACCAGAATATTCCGTAAGATACAGTTGTACAAATCTTCAATAAAAGTTATTCTTATGTAATAATGATGTTTCATTCGACCTCATACCCGAGCCAAGGAAGAACCCACCCTGCCCACATGTTGTTAAGTGAGAAAAGTTAATTTATTTAATATTTTCACCCTGACAGAATGCTTAGAATGCTCATCCTGACAATTGACAGCATCAAAAGAGAAAACCCAGTTACATTTAGTGACAGAAGTGTCACATTTAGTATCACAACTGTTACATTCGTATCAGAAGCCGATACAGTTGTTACAATTGGTGTCAGAGAAAAAACCCTTGGCTCAATATGAGGTGTGATTGACAGTCACTAAAGGTCCACAGTTAGTATTGTTTAATGTGTGAAAGGATAAAGGTTTGCATAACAGTCGTAATATTTTCTTTATTTAGAAGTGTATTTTCTCTCATAATTTTAAGAGTTTGTCGAAAATATTTAAACATCTTTTGAATTCAGTGTGGTAATATTGTGTAACTAACAGTTTGTAAAATGATGACACGAAATCGTACAAAGTCAGAGTCAGCACCACAAGCGGTTTCTACTGATGAAGCTATTCACAGCCTAGTTAATCAAATAGAACAGCTTAAAAATGATAACAATGCATTACTTAAACAGTTGAGTGAGGTTAGGCAAGCCAGTTCAATCCCTCCCACCCTAGATTCCTCAGCAGCAGCCTTAGTAACTCCTTTTTCAGGTAAACCTGGCGAGGACATAACAGCCTTTTTTGATGATTTAGTAGCAGCTGCAAAGTTAGGATCATGGTCAGATGAACAGCTCTTACAAATGACAAAGTTAAGATTGACAGGAGAGGCTAAAGCACACGTCTTATACCATGAAGAATTACGGAATGCTCCAACATTTGAGGAATTGAAGAAAGGATTGCTTAAACGTTTTCAAAAACAGAACAGCTGTAGATTTTATAGGGAACAGTTAAACACTATCACTCAGAGGCAAAACGAGTCGTTAGAGAGTTTTGTAGATAGGATTAGAAAAGTTAATATTAACACCTATCAGTTGACAACTAGTGATGAAGCAAATACAGTTATTTTACAAGAGGCAGAAAATAGAGCTCTGGATACATTTTTACGTGGGTTACCTCCTGAAACTTCCCGTCGTGTCAGGGCAGAGTTTCCTAAAAATTTAGCAGAAGCTGTATCTGTGGCGACAGCTTTTGAAGAAATTGACATTGCCACCAGATACAAGGAGAAGCGAAATGTATTTTCAGCAGGAGTACGATGTTTTAGGTGCGATCGACAGGGACATATAGCAAAAAACTGCAGACAACCTCAATGCACTAATTGTCAAAGAATAGGTCACACATTCAAGGAATGCAGGTCTAAGAAAGTTTTTGGAAACAGAAATCAGTTAAACTCAAACGGGAATGCCGGAGCCGCCGCCAGGCGTTCCCAATAAAATTTCATGCCATTAAGGCGAATGTGAAGGCGGAATGCTGGTTATCTGCTACCATACAGGATAAAGAGGCAAGGATACTAGTGGATACAGGCGCAAACGTATCAATAGTAAGTAATGAATGTATTGGAGAAAAGAAATATGACCCTCCAAGGTATAGATTGAGTGGAGTAGGAGGAGGTACAGTGAAGTCAATAGGATGTACATCACTGATTTTCTATATTCACGGTGTACAATTTCAGGAAGATGTAGAAGTGGTAACAAAAGTAACTGACGGGTACGACGCGATCCTAGGACTGGATTTCCTGAATAAACATCACGCTAAAATCGACCTCAGACAGCAAACTGTAGAACTTAGTGGAATAGTGTTTCAGCTAGGTGACACCGCTGCAAAGGGCCCTCTGCCGCAAGATTTCCCTAACCGGAAGGCGAAATCAACTATACTGCGTGCAACGTCCTTGAAGGTTGATTCGCGGGATCAGATACCGTCTGGCTCAGGAAAACTTTTCTGGATGACCGTTGACCCCGAGGTACCTACAGATACAGTGTGTCTAATAGAGCCTTTAGAGGAAAATGAGGAATTAGATGTATCACATTGTTTTGTACGTAGAAGTGTTGTACGGGTTCAAGACGTTGAGGGAGAAAGAAAAGTACCGGTACATATTGACAATTTCGGAGTGGAGGACAAAGAGTTGCATAAGGGAATATTAGTAGCTACAGTCAGTACTTTTGAAGAAGAAGATTTCATTTGGTCAGATATTAATGATGGTCAGAAACCAGACGCCTATAAAACCGCATTACGCCAGAAGATTGAGCATTTGAAAGGAAATGATAGAGACACGATAGAAGCAGTTTTAGTTGAGTTTCAAGATTTATTTAATGCAGAAGGTCCACTGCCAGCAACAGATATCACACAGCATAGGATCCCAACAGGAAATAGCCCCCCAGTTTATAGGAAGCCTTATAGAGTTGCGCATCACTTACAGCCAGTACTGGATGAATTTATAGAACAGCATCTAAAAGATGGAATTATAGAATATTCTGATTCGCCTTATAATTCAAATATCGTAATTATTCCAAAGAAGTCTCCCGACGGTACGAAACGATATAGATTTTGTTGTGACTACAGACACCTTAACAAACAAACTATCTCAGATGTTTATCCTCTTCCAAACATTACCGATATCATTGACAGTTTGGGTAACAGTAAATACTTTTCAACAATCGATCTACGTAGCGGATATCATCAATTGGAAGTTGCACCTGAAGATAGGCATAAAACAGCATTTTCTACCCCTGGAGGCCATTGGCAATTTAAAAGAATGCCTTTCGGTTTGAAAAATGCACCAGCAACTTTTCAAAGACTACTCGATGGAGTATTGCGAGGACTCAAAACTCAGCAATGTTGTGTATATCTAGACGATATTATTGTATTCTCCAAAGACATTAATGAACATGCTGTGCGTCTGCGTAATGTTTTTCAGAGACTTAGAAAAGCTAAATTAACATTAAATATGGAAAAATGTACTTTTGCATTGACAGAGGTTACATACCTAGGGCATGTCATTAGTGAAAAAGGAATTAAAACAGATCCTCGATTAATTTCGGCAGTCAAGGACTTCCCAACACCACAACGCGTTAAGGAAGTACAAAGTTTCATTGGTCTCGCATCGTACTACCGGAAATATGTTCAAAATTTCGCTGAAATTGCCCGACCCTTAACCCAATTATTGAAAAAGGGTGCAAAATTTCATTGGTCTGAAGATTGTGAATTAGCATTTCAAACCCTTAAAGATAAGTTAACACACAGTCCAGTATTAGCCTACCCAGATTATAATAAAGAATTTATTTTATCCTGTGACGCAAGTGGTCATTCAGTAGGAGTTGTTTTGAGTCAGAATATTAATGGCACGGAACACCCCATAGCTTACGCTTCGAGACAACTAACAACAGCAGAAAGAAATTATTCCACAACGGAGAAAGAATTGTTAAGTGTTATTTATGGTATCAAATACTTTAAATGCTACTTGTATGGTAGGAAATTCAAGGTCATTACAGACCACGCAGCTTTAAAATGGTTGCTTGGGTTAAAGGATCCATCTAGTCGTCTCACCCGTTGGGCTCTATGTCTTTCCGAAATGGATTTCGAAGTTATTCATAAACCAGGCAAAAAACACACGAATGCAGATTGCCTAAGTCGGAAAATAGCACTTTTGGAAGCAACAGGCCGAGATACTGAGGACTGGAGAAAGGCACAAGATGAGGATACAGAATGCAAAAAATTCGCAATTCAAAAACAATTTTGCTTTGAAGATGGTGTGTTATGCCGTAAAACAAAACTTGGACCGCGAATTGTTGTTCCCCAACACCTTAGACAAGAAATAATGGCAGAGGCCCACGATCATATCCTTGCAGGACACGGTGGACAGCGGACAACCGAAAGACGTGTAGCAGAGCGATTTTGGTGGCAAACCAGAAAGCAGGATGTTGCGCAGTACGTTCGTAATTGCATTGCGTGCGCACAACGAGCTGAACTTTCTCGTTCAAAAATACCCTTACAGAGGCTCCCTGAGGCTTCATGTCCATATCAAATCTGTGGAATCGATCTCTACGGGCCATTTCATAAAACACCGGCTGGTAATAAGTATGTCCTTACAATTATAGATCACTTTTCACGCTATCTAGCTATGGTGAGTCTCCCAGATCAGCAAGCAAATACAGTTGCCCAAGCTTTAGTTAACAACTGGATACTTAAATTTGGCGTACCTGAAGCTATTATCACAGATCAGGGATCTAATTTTATGTCTGAATTAATGAAACAGCTATGCCACTTACTAAAAATACGTAAATTACGCACAACTCCGTTACACCCTCAGTGCAACGGGCGCACAGAAAGAGTTCATCGGACAATTGGCAAGATGCTTAGTTATTATATTAACGAACAACATTCTAATTGGGATACGTATTTACCAATAATCGTGTCGGTATACAACGCCAAAACGCATGAAGCAACTGGCATGTCACCTTATGAAGTGGTCTATGGGAGAAAAATGCCGTCCCCTTTTGATGTAATCAGGCAGAAAAACGGAAAAGTCGGAGAAACAGTAAGAGATTTCAGTCGAATGATGAAGGATGTATGGAAAAAGGTTCAAAAATCTAATACAAAGGCTTTGGAACGACAGGAACGATTAGGTAATACCCAAGCTAAATATCCAAATTACAAAATCGGTCAGTGGGTTATGCTTTCAACTCCTTACATAGCTAAAGGAAAAACGAAGAAATTTGTAACAGACTACAGAGGTCCTTATCAAATTATTGAGATCACGTCACCAGTCAACGTTAAATTGCAACTGCCCACCCGAACTACCATTGTCCATGCAAGTCGTTTAAAACCTTTTAAGGGCGCTCCAGAAGTAATTCCTTCAACAATAGTGTCTGCTTTTCCGAAGGGTGGAGGAAGTACCCGAAAAGGAAAAAGAGTGGCCACTCCAGCACAACATACAGACATGGCACCATACAATCTTCGACCAAGAGTACGAATGTCCTAGTGGAATCTTAGTAGACTGTAGTATACATATGTAAATAATAAATAAATGATAATGGTTTATTTTTTAAGAAAAAAAAGTTGAACTTAGAAACATGTAGATCTTGTAGTTAACAATGTATTCCTTCTTTCCTTTGTTTTTGTTTTTACTAGGTTGGTAGGTCCATTACCACGTTGTTTGCTTTTTTCAGAAAACGCCATGCAAGCATTTCCTACACAAAACCTGTCCTACCTCAATGACTCCCTTGACAGTTCCCTTCTGAAGTCATTAGATATGTTCATAAACTCACAGCAAGGCAAAATTGATGCCAATGTTATGATGCAACATGTTTTAAAATTAAAAGGTGAACACAAAACTAAAATTATAATGCTAGGAACAGGTATATCTGGAACCTTTGTGTTGGTGTTTCTACTTTGTACAGTTTTCTTTTATCTAAGACGAAAAAATAAGCCAAATAATAATATACCACTTCATCAAATACCTGTTCATTGGATACCACACTCTTAACTGGTGTACTTCAGTGGTTACTTTTCAGCACTAGTGTATTAATTTTGTTTATTGTACTTCATTCTTTATTAAACAGTTTCATGTTAAAATAAACAATACTGTAGAATAGATATTCTTGCATTAGTATAGGGTACATTAAACAGGTGTTGCTATGTTACTTTCTAAGTGAATAATCTATTTTTGTTTATTCATTGTCACCAAGGTTGGTTACACTTATTATGACCATTTATTTGTGAACTATGTGATTCATGACCGTACAGTGCTTTTGTGAAGTGATAAAGTGTTTTCCACATACTTAATGTGAAGCGTGTGTAATTTTCTAAATCGAGAGTTTTCATTGTTTGTGCTTTTGTCGTGTGAAGAGTGGAGGAATGTTGAGTGGTAAATTCGAGGGCGAATTTCTCCGAAGGGTGGAGGAATGTTGAGTGGTACTTTAGTAAATAAATTAGTGAAATCAAAGTGAACTAGAAATTAGAATATAAATGAAAAACTTGGTTTAGTTAAGAGAGTTACATACTCGCAAGCAGCGAGCAGAACAGCAGAACAGAAAAAACAATGACCGTGGAGTCAGCGAGTTCCACATAAGCGGGCGCTGTCGATTCAGCCGCCAGGGCATCGCCCGACCGGCTCACGTGTTTCTCAGTTGTCGTATGCGAGCAAAGGCCCTCGCCTACATCCCAAGAGCCAATGACCGACGTTAAGAAGATTCTTCGAGAAGCTTTTCAACGTGACAGAAGAGGCAATGACCGGCTCACGTGTTTCTCAGCCGTTACGTGTGATCACAGGCCCTCACCTACATTCCAAGAGCCAACGACCGACGTTAAGAAGATTCTTCGAGAAGCTTTTCAACGTGACAGACGAGGCAATGACCGTGAAGTCGTTCACCTCCAGTAAACTGAAGTGAATAAATACGCGAGACGCAGTGGGCCAGACAGATGCAGATGAAGCCGGAGACAGACGAAGACAGAGACGGGGGCGGAGACGAGAGACGAAGAAGACGAAGAAGCGTAGCAGTAGTTTTCAGTCAGTTTCGGTGCTGAAGACCGTCATGTAAGAAGAGGAATAGCAAGCAGTAGCCGCAGCGCCAGAAGACAGAAGTTAAAAGGTATTTGAAGTCTGACTTTTACGTACCCGGGTGACTCGTGAGGACGGGAAGGAGACGGCCTCACATCAGCAGTCACCTGTGAGCTGGGATGAAGATCTGACAGCCGAAGACTGGCAAGCGGGAGTCCGTGGTTCGAGTCCGGGACACTGGCCTTGCCCCGCCGCGCCGCTCCGCTGGTCGACGCACAACACACGCGGCCGCTTAGAGAAGAGAAACGCTGGGACGCCACATCCAAGGTATCACCAGCCGATGCACGACTTCGCTCGCAATAATTAACCCGGCCACCTCGCGCTGCACGTCTCCAGTCAGCTGGGCCAGACGACGACACGAGATACACACCGCTACGCGTAATCAGACGCCGCCGCCGCCGCCGCCGCTGCCGCTGCCGCTGCCGCAGCAGAAGACTTCACAAACGACACAGCTGCCGCTCTCCGAACCAGAATATTCCGTAAGATACAGTTGTACAAATCTTCAATAAAAGTTATTCTTATGTAATAATGATGTTTCATTCGACCTCATACCCGAGCCAAGGAAGAACCCACCCTGCCCACATGTTGTTAAGTGAGAAAAGTTAATTTATTTAATATTTTCACCCTGACAGAATGCTTAGAATGCTCATCCTGACAATTGACAGCATCAAAAGAGAAAACCCAGTTACATTTAGTGACAGAAGTGTCACATTTAGTATCACAACTGTTACATTCGTATCAGAAGCCGTTATAGTCGTTACAACAGTCACAAGTGCCGGGTGCAAGTATCCCTGAAGCGTAGTTAAGAAACGTGCAGGGTAAAAGTCATGAGCAACACGCGGCACGGCGCGTGTAAGCAAACACTACTTGTTGTTGTGATGAGACCCTGCAGACACACTGTAATATATACAAGCGGTGCCGAAAGAAAACACCGGTGGTGTATCTTGTGACACCATATTAGATAGGGGTGGGTGTTTACATGCAGCGGAATATAACACAGTTGGGGTCAGGAGTAAAAAAATGCACCGCAGGCGCAGTTGGGGGTGTTCCGTAGAGTTACTGCCTCCGAAAATTTGTCGCTGTTTCTTTCTGACTTGCAGCTTAAAATAAAGCTACAGCTTTCTAGTACATCTGCATTTACATCTATACTCTGGAATCTAACCTACTCTATGTGGCAATGATACTCACTCTGCTGAACGAAAATAATATGAACGTTGCCACCGCGATGTTAAATACCGTCTGCTGGCATATCGAGCACGTTTCCACGTCACGGAAAGTATGTAAGCGGAGCAGTGGAGAATCGGGAATCATTTTAGCGGCTATAATCTTGACATCTTGGATATTTAGGAATCCAGCCGGATGTTCGCGTCGTTCTTGCACGATGTTTCAACAGCGTGCCTCACTGTCTTCTTCAGGCTGTTGAAATATCGTGCGAGAACGACGCGAACATCCGGCTGGATTCCCGAATATCCAAGCTGTCAACAGATCGCCGGGAAAGCATGAAGAATTACGGTTATTGTGGTGTCACCGCTAGACACCACACTTGCTAGGTGGTAACTTAAATCGGCCGCGGTCCTGTAGTACATGTCGGACCCGCGTGTCGCCACTGTGTACTCGCAATCCTAGCGCCACCACATGGCAGGTCACAAGACACGGACTTGACTTCGCCCCAGTTGTACGGACGACATAGCTTGCGACAAGACGTATCACGTCTTCCTCTCATTTGCCGAGAGACAGATTAAATAGCCTTCAGCTAGTCCATCGCTACTACCTAGCAAGGCGCCATGTGTATCATTGCTAATTGCTTACTACTATGCAAGAGATGTATTTCAACAAGAACAAGACTACATTAAAGTTAAGTATATTAAAATCTCTCTTCTTTTCTTTATAGTTTTCATCCAGTCTCCTGTTTCAGAATTTACGCCCGTCTGCGTTAGTTTCGCGTGCACCTAGCCACTCATTGTGTCGAGACCTTAGGGAATCGACACAACAGTTATAATCTTGTTTATATGCGGATCCACAGCCTCCCAGTATTTCGTAAAATTTAATATTGTTTGTTGTACGATGTGTATTTGTATCACTTATTTGCTGTGCTATTGGCCAATTTCGACTATGATGTCATTATCAAGCACATATACATTAACAGTATGCACCAAGTCTTACGTGATTTGACAAAGAAATGGAATTATGAATGAACATGGGAAGCCACACATGAATAACAGTATGCTCTGTGCTCTGTACCGAATACGAAGGGAATACCAGTAAAATATTCAATAATCATATCGTGTGCCGACCACAAATGTGGTCCTTCGGAGCTATACTTCTCAAGCTATACTGTATATGGATCTGTTGCATATTTTACTGCTTTTTCGTTTCGATTCGAAACAGAACACAATGTTATTCATGTGTGGCTTCACATGTGGGTTGACAGTTTGATTTGTATGTCGTATCTCGTGCGACGTGGTGCATACTGTTAATATACGGGCTGGCCAGAAACTCTCTGAAAAGCTTGTACGGGTGTTGCAGGGTAGGATGTGCTCAGAAATATCTGTTAAGGGAAAATTCGAGGCTTTGTGCCGTTTCCGAGTTCATTAGTATTGAAGTTAGGCAATCAAGTTGTTGCGCGCCCAAATTTAAGCGGCCCGCCACGGCACCGTGACTGCTACGGGCTACTTGAACATTATTGCATTGGTGCCATGCTTGATGTTTTTATCTACAATGCTGGCATCTTCCAGCAGGATTGCTCTTCCTGTGACTGGAGCAGAATCATACTGCAGTGATTTGAGGAGAAGAACAGTGAACCCCTGTTGATGTCTTGCCTACCAAATTCGCTTGCTCTGGACACATCTGGAAAGCTATCGGGCGCCAATTCTGTGTCCACAAACCAGCGGCCCGTGATTTGCGGATATTTCGTGACCCGTACGTACTGATCTAGTGCCACATGTCTCCGGAAACCTTCCAAGGAATTTTCCAATCCATGCTTAGGAGAATCTCTCTTGTATTACGTGCGAAAGTGGTCGTGATGTTCTGGCCTATGAGTGTATGGTAGCTTAATCGTTTCCCCACTTTCCTAATCCATTGATGATTGATGCCTGGGAAACAGGCGGTATGCCTCTGGATGCGGTCTAAAATCTCTTATTTTCCAGCCGTGGTCATTTCACAAGGTTTATGTAGAGGGGGGAGGGAGGAGGGGGTGGGAGGGTAAACAGCTCGTGATCTTATGGTTAAGGATAGGTGACTTTCCATCATGGGTCCCTGGGCTCCATTCGCGGCCGGATCGGGGATTTTCTCAGGTCGGGTCTGTGTGTGTGTGTGGGTGTAGGTGTGTGTGTGTGTGACCTCCATTTCAACATAATAGACGCTCAAATCGTCGAAGTGGCGCCAAATAAAACGACAAATGTAGTATATTGCGCGGAAGGACATATACGTCGGTACCGTACTCACGGCTGAATTTCTTCACATAAAGGTCTTTAGTTACATTAACTTCGTATCATTTTTTTACTTCCAACTGTTTCTTATTTACTATAAGTTGTGTTTAAAGGAAGGAAGGAAAATTAAAGTTTGCAGTCCCGTCGATAAAGAGATCATTAGAGACGGAACACAATCCCGGATTGCGGAACTATGGAGAAAGAAATCGACAATGTCTTTTTCAAGAGAAACCCTCCCGACATTGGATTTACGGGATTTAGGGAAAGCACGGAAAACCTAAAACTGAAACTCGAGTCCAAAATATTACCACTGCATCACTTCACTCGGTAACCATTTTAGAGTTAAGCTCAATATAATATTTGTTCTCATTAAATGTCAATAATGTTTGACAAGACTCCCGACAAATTTGTTTACGATTCCTACGGCTTCCACACCGTGACTGGGAACCGAAAGGGAAGGGTTTTCAAAAATATTCAACCGGTTTCAGAAGATTATATCTTCTAAATGAATTAAAATGTAGTCCTGTGTGTATTTTAACTGACGTATAAGACTTCAAAGTTTACTTTCAAAAGGACCTTTCTATTTGGCAAAGGTATATATTTTACTTGCATGCACATAGAAACTTGATGCACTTTCTGCACTTGTGTTTGGGATCAAAATTTTCATTTATCTTTAACAAATGTTCAGTATGGTCTTCCTCCATTGGGAGCACAACAAACATCTAGATGGTAGTCATACTCGAACCGTACTTTTGTGAGCACGTCTAGAGTTACTACATTCACTCTTGTTGCTTTCCCGTGTTGCGGTTCATCCAAAGCTGTTGCAGGAGTAGGAACACAGACGAAGTCTTTCAGAAGCCCTCACAAAAATCACCTACGGTGCAGCCAGGCAACGTTGGAGGGCAATCGTGCAATGCGAGACAAATGGTTCAAATGGCTCTGAGCACTATGGGACTCAACTTCTGAGGTCATTAGTCCCCTAGAACTTAGAACTAGTTAAACCTAACTAACCTACGGACATCACAAACATCCATGCCCGAGGCAGGATTCGAACCTGCGACCGTAGCGGTCTTGCGGTTCCAGACTGCAGCGCCTTTAACCGCACGGCCACTTCGGCCGGCCAATGCGAGACCTGCGCACATATTACTCTGTAGGAGGTGCAGTGCCGTGACGTACTCTCGACGAGAATTATGCTGCACAATGGCAAATGAATATGGCCTTTTTAAACGCAGATTTAAAAAACGCTCTTTGTTGTTGTCTTATTATCCGCTCGATTCGACACACATTGGGTCCGAACGAGCGACCGACCGAGTTGCACCAAGGAGACGACATGAACCGCCAACTTCCAACTGCCATCAAGTTACTCTTTCTGTTTCGTTGTATAATTTAAAATTTTCCTCCAGTTTCTGTCTCCATTCATGTAGAAGATACAGTGTTGAGAAATCGCTTCTGGAACACTTGTACTTATTTGTGTAAGGCAAATTAAAATGTTGTCCTTAATGCACGGAACTGCTGTCTCGGGTAGTATTCGTCCAACTGCGCGTCGCCTGTACGCGGAGACACAGCTGTTACACTGCGTGCCGCATCTCTCAGCTGTAGGCGCTCCGCTTCCAGGTCCAGGATGGCTAGCAGAAAAATAAAAGTTTCGTTGCTTTGTCAAGTGATAACGCGAACTGCCTGATTTAAATGAACAAGACGAGCGACAAAGGGAACGTAACAATCCACGTCAAGAATGGATATGTGAGCCCGGTCACGAGTAGAACGACGTTATTTAAATAAAAATAAATTTTTAATATAACGCGTTTTTCAATAGGACTAAAAGCATAAAATAATTTCTCCTACCTCCTTGAAGGCTTCTAATCTCATAAATACAGTCAATAAAATTTCTGCTTTACCAGCTGTGACAATACTTGTAAAACCGATAACGAAAAACGTTGGACACATACCATACACAATTGATGCCTGAATAATTCACCTCCTAACTGTTATATATTACGCGCGCATCACGTTTCACAAACACAAAATTTCTGGACTGTTTGCATGGGGTTAGGAATTTGCATGGGGACCCATGGCTTCACCCATGTGTGTGTGTGTGTGTGTGTGTGTGTTTGCGTGTGCGTGTGTGTGTATGAGTTTCGAATATATTGTACACATCTCCTTCTCCCCCTCCCCTCTGTATATCCATCACCTCTTTCCCTCTCTTCCTATTCAACCGTGCCAATCGGGTCGCATACTGCTTGGAACACATTCCGCTACTACCCCGCACAATATACTGGTCCTGCGGGGTAGGAGAGGTGTCAGACGTTACCAACATTTTTCACCCCAACCCTATCAAACAGACGGACAAGAAAGAAAGTTAACACTGCATTGTCATCCTGTTCTAAGCTACGTTTAAAATTTAAAACCCTGGCTCATCAGGGAGTTAGATTAAAATCAGTTGCAAAATCTGTGCCCAACAGGCAGACACATAAGAAAGCGACCTAATAAAAACTTGTTAAAAGAACAGTAGTCGAAAAATTTTTGGTACTTTGTGGTAAGGTCTTATGGGATCAAACTACTGAGGTCATCGGTCCCTAAGCTTAAACACTACATTAATCTAACTTACGCTAAGGACGACACACACCCGTGCCCGAGAAGACTCGAGCCTCCGACGGAGGGAGCCGCGCGGACCGTGACAAGACGCCCTAGACCGCGCGTAGTCGAAAAGTGGGAAGTAAACATAAAACTAGCAACACCAGGAAGGATTGCAAATAGCAATGTTATACTTATTGCGTATGTTCAGTATAGTAGGAAGAATAGATGATTAAATTTATACGTGATTCAGGGACACAGAGTCAGAAATTTTGTATGCAGTGCTGCCTTCTCTGGTAGCAATAATGGCTCTACCACAGAAGGTGTCGAGTTGCACTGAGCTCAGATGGCACATACGGTTACATCCGTGCTGCTTTAGCTCAAAGCCACAGGTAATCAACTGGAGTGTCTGACGAGTGGTCTTGCATCCCAGTTTCTCAGCAACCTATGACCAGATGTTTTCAGCTGGTGACGGATCTGGAGAATGTGTTGGTCGGGGCAACAGTCAGAAATCCCCCATTTCGAGGTAGGTTAGGACAGCACAGCCAACATGTGGTCTTACGTTAACTTGTTGAGAGAGAACGTCACAGAGGCTCAACGTGTCCGAAATGTGACAACTGTTGTCCAAATTACCGACTATGCAAACCAGACGATAACGTGTTGCATACTCAGTGGTATACTTTCTCATCAGGGGCTGTGCCTGTATGACGATGACGAATGCAATAAGGCAATGTTCATTCTTCCCTGACCATTCACGGGCACGTAAGCCCATCGTGATGCTGTAAGCAGAGCCAGCACTATTGCAGAACGATAAGCCACACTCTCAGTAGGCCTTCTGCTATCCAATTCGTGAACTTGCTGGTGGATGTATCTCCTTCTTATCCACTGTCCAGTCACAGTAATGTGAGCACTGTCGGAAGCCTCAATAACCACCTTTTGCAGGTTTCTCGATTGAGAATCCGTGACGCTAACAGCCCGTTCGAGGTTGTCCCACAGCTTCCAGATTGAGTTGAAATCCGTGGAGTTTGGTGGGAAGGAGAGTATGGTAAACTCACCCTGGTGCTCGTCGAACCACGAACGTGCACTGCGAACTGTGTGACACGTTGCAGTGTCCTGGTTGTAGCTCCCATCGTGCCGGGGAAAAGCATGCTGCACGTAGGGGTGGACACGGTCCACTGTGCCTTCCAGAATGACGAGATCACCCAGGAAATGCCTTCCGGCGTGGACTCTTCCAACGATTGTTGCAGGGTGTTTGCTTCCAGACGTTTCACGCCCTGTACGCCAGCGCTCATCGGTTCGATGGAACATAAAACGTGATTCATCTGGAAACACCACCTGTCGCCACTCAGTGGGCGTCCATTTGCAGTGGTGGCGTGCTAATTGCAGCCTTCGTCGCCGATGAACAGTACTCAGCATGGGTGCAAGAATCAGGCGCCTGCTGAGGAGGCACTTAAGCAGCAATGTTCACTAAACTAACGTTGAGGAGGCACTTTTGGTAGGTCCTTAGTTCATTTGGGTGGTCAGTTGCTCAAAAGTTTCACGTCTGTTCGCCCGTACACATCTCCACATCCGTCGTTCGCCCCTGTCACGTATGACCTGTGGTGCACCACGGCGTCGGCTTTGGATAGCGCCATTTTGCCATGAACGGTATACTTCAACCACGGCAGCTAGGCAACAGTTTACAAACGTTGCCGGTTTGGAAATGCTTCCGCCGCTGGCCGGAGAGCCAGTGATCATGCCCTTTTGGACTTCAGAGAAATCGCTCCGATTACGAATTAGGACACGGACTACATTCTTTTTCACGTCCCCCCGACACGCTTTATATACTCTCACTTCTAGTACTGCGCGCTGCTGTCTCTGAATGGTTATTGCACACTGACATCGAACATAGGTGGTGGTCACATTAATGATTATACCGTGTATGATGCTCAAGAAAATCTTCTCTCGACTAACGAACATTCAAATGCGATATATGAATGATTCAAATGGCTCTGAGCACTATGGGACTTAATATCTGAGGTCATCAGTCCCCTAGAAATTAGAACTACTTAAACCTAACTAACCTAAGGACATCACACACATCCATGCCCGAGGCAGGATTCGAACCTGCGACCGTAGCGGTCGCTCGGTTCCAGACTGAAGCGCCTAGAACCGCACGGCCACACCGGCCGGCTTTGAATGCGGAATCTGTTGCGTAATCTTTCCTTATATGAAGAATGTAGATGACGTTTTCCTTCCTTCTTTGTGCGATTTCGCTGAAATGATAATCTTTGCATACCCAAGTATATAATATAGTACACTTAACGCCAGTTTGACATTTTCGAAGAGTGTTTACGACTATTTCTACGGCATTATTAATCACTTGCTCTGACATTTAATCTTAACATTTCTGGTGCAACCCGAAATTTCCAAAATCTGTGGATAAATCACCTGGGAGAAAATGTATGGCATCAGTTTGATCACACGCTACTTAATATCAACGTGTTTATCTACGGTGTTTTGCCTTGGCACAGAGTGATTGAATTGAAATTCTTCTTTCGTCTGTACCATGACATTTACACAATTTCTTTTTGAACTAACCATTCCTTTCTGCTCTGAAAACCATGGTATAACTTTCCCATAAAACACGAAATAACTGAATTGTTCAGCATTACAGAGTGACAAAATACTTAATCACTTACGTCGGCTGCAGCAGAAAAGCTTCAGAGGTTAGTATGGAAACGGACACACATATACTACCGGGAAGGACACAGCAAGGGGCAGAGACAGAGCTGTTACGCAATATACACTCCTGGAAATGGAAAAAAGAACACATTGACACCGGTGTGTCAGACCCACCATACTTGCTCCGGACACTGCGAGAGGGCTGTACAAGCAATGATCACACGCACGGCTCAGCGGACACACCAGGAACCGCGGTGTTGGCCGTCGAATGGCGCTAGCTGCGCAGCATTTGTGCACCGCCGCCGTCAGTGTCAGCCAGTTTGCCGTGGCATACGGAGCTCCATCGTAGTCTTTAACACTGGTAGTATGCCGCGACAGCGTGGACGTGAACCGTATGTGCAGTTGACGGACTCTGAGCGAGGGCGTATAGTGGGCATGCGGGAGGCCGGGTGGACGTACCGCCGAATTGCTCAACAATTGGGGCGTGAGGTCTCCACAGTACATGGATGTTGTCGCCAGTGGTCGGCGGAAGGTGCACGTGCCCGTCGACCTGGGACCGGACCGCAGCGACCCACGGATGCACGCCAAGACCGTAGGATCCTACGCAGTGCCGTAGGGGACCGCACCGCCACTTCCCAGCAAATTAGGGACACTGTTGCTCCTGGGGTATCGGCGAGGACCATTCGCAACTGTCTCCATGAAGCTGGGCTACGGTCCCGCACACCGTTAGGCCGTCTTCCGCTCACGCCCCAACATCGTGCAGCCCGCCTCCAGTGGTGTCGCGACAGGCGTGAATGGAGGGGCGAATGGAGACGTGTCGTCTTCAGCGATGAGAGTCGCTTCTGCCTTGGTGCCAATGATGGTCGTATGCGTGTTTGGCGCCGTGCAGGTGAGCGCCACAATCAGGACTGCATACGACCGAGGCACACAGGGCCAACACCCGGCATCATGGTGTGGGGAGCGATCTCCTACACTGGCCGTACACCACTGGTGATCGTCGAGGGGACACTGAATAGTGCACGGTACATCCAAACCGTCATCGAACCCATCGTTCTAACATTCCTAGACCGGCAAGGGAACTTGCTGTTCCAACAGGACAATGCACGTCCGCATGTATCCCGTGCCACCCAACGTGCTCTAGAAGGTGTAAGTCAACTACCCTGGCCAGCAAGATCTCCGGATCTGTCCCCCATTGAGCATGTTTGGGACAGGATGAAGCGTCGTCTCACGCGGTCTGCACGCCCAGCACGAACGCTGGTCCAACTGAGGCGCCAGGTGGAAATGGCATGGCAAGCCGTTCCACAGGACTACATCCAGCATCTCTACGATCGTCTCCTTGGGAGAATAGCAGCCGGCATTGCTGCGAAAGGTGGATATACATTGTACTAATGCCGACATTGTGCATGCTCTGTTGCCTGTGTCTATGTGCCTGTGGTCCTGTCAGTGTGATCATGTGATGTATCTGACCCCAGGAATGTGTCAATAAAGTTTCCCCTTCCTGGGACAATGAATTCACGGTGTTCTTATTTCAATTTCCAGGAGTGTATATTACGAAGAAGTGCAACATCAGCAGATGAATAAAACAATGAGTATGAATAGTAACTTTGAGTTCAGTTCCGGAAAAGCAACTTTCCATAAACTAGAAGTATGTGGCGGCAGTTCTGGAAAGCTTCGCAACTGATACATCCTGTAAGCTGAAAATAATCTGTTGTTGAACAACTTACAGCAGTTAACTATTTTAAGCAAATAAATCAAGTCATATAGCTACAGTCCCGGACAAAGTCTATTTAATGACTGTTAATTAGTGAAAACAACAGATTCTTCAGCTTAGTTTTCACCTTATCCGCAGGATTTTGGGGAAAGAAAATAATTTTTTTTTCAAAAGGCATTAGATACAGTGTACTGGTTTTCAAGTAATGGCTCTCGATTAGACTTTTTCTGTCATTTTAACAGTTTCCATTCTGAGTGACTGACGAATTAGATTTTCTTTGACGACTGCGGATAATGCATTATAAGCGACTCAAAGAATGAAATCGATCCTCATAAACAACAGGCTATCTGCAAGGTGATGTATCAACTTCGTTCTGCTGCGAGGAGCGAGAAGCATTGGTTGCACAGCTCTTGATAGAGGAAGTGATGAGCACTACTTTTGCGACGGCAATGAGACGTAGTCGAGCCTTCATATTACAAAAGTAATGTAATAAATGTGTTGCAATGGCTGTCAGAAACTGTTCCAGCAGATGCACACGATCGTCGTAATTATTGACGAGGGTAGCAATGAAGTGCGTACTCGGTCAATAATTTCACATGTAGGAGCACTTCCTATTTTAGAAAGTTCAGATAAGAACAAAAGCATAAATTACGTTAAACGATGTAGAAGACCTCTGGAAATACAAATCAGTATCGACAAAAGTAAATTCGAAACACTGTGGTAGTTATTATACGTCTACTGTTTTTAACATTTCGCGCCTTAGTCGTATGTATATAAACGCACTCCGTGAGGGACAATGTGGCTTCCTACGAAGACTTCGAGATGGGGTTCCAGACGCATTTACAAACCAAGCAGTGGCGCCTAGGCGACGTGAGGTGTGTGCCGTCCTACTGCATACAGCTCCACACAAAGGCACCCACCGAAACAACTGGAACGGATGATCAACAACCCTGTCGTTTGAAATACTGCTGGTGTGTTGTGAATTATTATGACCCTCATTCCTGGCGATTGTAAGGTAGGTGAATACGTTTACGAACGTCCGCACGTTCTCGTCATTTCACGACGTCGATTCCCGTAGGACGTCCCACCTAACAGAGGTACCGCTAATATCTGATAAATGATTCAACACATCGAATCAAGATTTCCTTCATCTGATAGTCAGTTCAGAAACGAATAAAAGTTTTATCCGCTGAATTTCAGATGCAACTCTGCTTTTGCTTCCGAGAATCAGATATTTTTAACGACATCGCATAGCTCTTTAAAGCTGAAATATCGTCACACAACATTTGACAATGTTATGAGATAAACATTCTGCAAAAGCAGGCTGGTTGTGTTCTAATCTGAGGCCCACGTCTACTGACACTGCACGCTTTCAGTTCGTTCATGTTGTGTTAATAAGTCAGTGAAGGTAAAACTGTGATACGTGGCCGTATGAGTTAACGTGTATCGCACTAGTATACCTGAGATGAAGATGACCCACATCCAGATCTACTCCGTGCCGGGCTAACGCCTGTTGGTGTAGTCGGTTGAATAAACCTGGGAGTGGTCTTCTGGCAGAGCTCATGCTTGTATAGGTAAGTACTGATCTGGCTCTCCACGTCTGTGCAATATTACACGAAAACATAAAACCCAAAAATAAACAGACAAACTACACTGTTCAAAGACATCTAGTGCACATGCTCTTCCTTCTCACTTAGGATAAATGAGGAGGCGACATTTTGAAAAATGTTTACCTGAACTCAAAGCCTACAATGGTTCAAATGGCTCTGAGCACTATGGGACTTAACGTCTGTGGTCATTAGTCCCCTAGAACTTAGAACTACGTAAACCTAACCAACCTAAGGACATCACACACATCCATGCCCGAGGCAGGATTCGAACCTGCGACCGTAGCAGTCCCGCGGTTCCGGACTGAGCGCCTAGAACCGAAAGCCTACAATGCTTCGTGTTATTTCAGGCGTGATGTGCCAGTAATTTCTTGATTCTTGACATTCTGCATGTCACGTAACCGCCAGCAAGTTCAAAATACCTGATCATGTACCTTTAATTGCGTTTCCTATTTATCTTTTAAATGAACCCAAATGAGCAAAATGGTAGTTCGTTCGGTGGATTTTTGTCGTCCATTCTTGTCAGAACTACTAGGTGTCCCCGTTTCGAATGATCTCGCTACTAAGGGTCGATTTACAAAAAGAGCAATAAATAATATCTCGGCATAAAATTTACGAGAGCGCTCGAATTACTAAGGAGCTATTCATTGTTGCTGTCTCTCAGTCATTAACTCCATCCTTTCGTCGTAACAATTTTCAGCAGGATCGGTCGATCTTGGTACGCGAAGGGCTGTTATGAAATGAAGCTTGTATCCTCTATCGTCTGAGTTTCACCTATGTTTGCTTCAGACACATCTTCGCCGCATTCATGTTGGCGAGTCACTGCTGCCCAATTCGGAGCCTGGTGTCCTCTTCCAGCATATGACGACAACAAAGTACAAAATATGCAAGTAACTTCTTTTCCATTTTGCAGAAAAATTAAATAAGGAGTTGGAGAGAACTAACTCTCAGGTGAATAACTCTTCAAATAAGACAGAAATTACTAGTATATCTGAATTTGCCTACTAATTCATACGATTTAATACAACAGCTATACTTGAGCTACGTTATACTTATGCGGCATGTATATTGTTAGTCCTTTTTATTGAGTTAGTGTATTATTAATGATCTAGGTATGTAGCAACATACATTACAGTTGTTTCTCTCTCTCTTTCCCTCTCTGAGTTTTCGAAGTTGAATGGCTCTGAGCACTATGGGACTTAACTTCTATCGTCATCAGTCCCCTACAGCTTAGAACTGCTTAAACCTAACTAACCTAAGGACATCATTCACATCCATGTCCGACGCTGGATTCGAACCTGCGACCGTAGCGGTCGTGCGGTTCCAGACTGTAGCGCCTAGAACCGTTCGGCCACCCCGGCCGGCAGTTTTCGAAGTAACCTAACATTATACTTTGTAATGTCTAATGCTGACTCCCTCGTTCCAACTCATTATAGCTCTCTACATATTTAAGCTACCTATGTTGTATCCACGCTACTGAAACCAGTCAATTAGTTAAGAAATTTTAAGAATGAAGTGCTAAGGATTAGAAAATGTATGTAAACGGCTGGATGGGGTAGAGATCTAAATGCCAACAAAGAAATTAAAATTTTTAGTTCTACTGATTTTTATTTCTATGCACTAGTTTTCGGCTTATTAGGCCATCTTCGGATGACTACTTTCTATTGTTTACAAGCCCTAAATCCCCAGCTGGTTCTAGATGACCAATTGCAACTGAGCACATCACAACTCTTAAACTTTACACAGTAAAGTAAACCTGGTACTAACCACAAAGTATCCCAATAGTAAACAAATTCACACACCAATATAATGTAATATCTCTTTTGTGTTTACATTCTTAACTGTAACTCAGCTGTAACAATGTAAGCCGGCCGGTGTGGCCGATCGGTTCTGGGCGCTACAGTCTGGAACCGCGCGACCGCTACGGTCGCAGGTTCGAATCCTGCCTCGGGCATGGATGTGTGTGATGTCCTTAGGTTAGTTAGGTTTAAGTAGTTCAAAGTTCTAGCGGACTGATGACCTCAGATGTTGAGTCCCATAGTGCTCAGAGCCATTTTTTTTGTAACAATGTAATATTTGGTATATATTAGTGCACAATTTTCTAATAACAAAATGTAACCCCAAAATAAAACATCGCTGTTGTACAACCAACAATTAATGTCCAGTGAAACTGTTCACAACAAATATCAAAAATAGTAATTTTGTAACAATGTGTATTGTAAATAATTCTAATTGTTGTCATACATGGTACTGACGAACCATAAAATGTGATTTATTATGTTAAAGAACAATTTTACAGAACAAAAAGGCAAAAGACCCGTTTGCAATTCCAAAGACAATACCACAACTAAAGATCGTATGTAAGTGCGTTGTATCTTAGTCCAGAATGTTTGTTTCGTAAGAACAAGCCCCTTGTAAACAATAGCCAGTCGTTATCTGAAGATGGCCTAATAAGCCGAAAACTAGTTCGTACAAATACAAATCAGTAGAACAAAAAACCGCCTAAGTGTTATTGAACCCTCAATATGGAATCCATAAATAAAATTAAAATTGTTAAATTCCGTATAGCAGGTCGTGCGAGTACGACGACATAACCAATATCTGTATTTCCTTTAGCGAAAATACAATATTATATAAAGTTTGCGTCCTGACGTTCAAGCATTTCTAGTATTACGCGAGTCGCGATAGGGGTGAAGAGACAGACACACCTCCTCCTCTACGCCAGTAACAAAACAGACTATCATCAGAAATTAGTTATTTTTCCTGTCTAGTTTTGCAGCTTCATCAGTTTCATTACGTCTGCAAGTATTCTTTTAAAAGTAGTTTTGTTCTTAGAAAATCAAATGGAACGTATTTTCACCTCATCCTGCAGCTTTGCTGAGCACGAGGCGCTAAGTGCAGAAAAACTGAGTCGGCTTGTTTCAGGTCTAGCGAGGGCCGCAGGGTTTGCTGAGGAAACAACTTTTTTACGCCAATTTCACCTGCCTCGGACTTCTGCGGTGACCTGTTTCTCTTTCTTCCCTACCGAAGGTGCTCCCCTTTTATCGGATGCTGGGGGAGAAGGCCCGGTAATTTTCGTGCCGGAGAGGGAATTGTGAGTACAGCGTGGCCGTCTTGGACGGCAAAGGAGCTGCGGTGGTTTACACCCGCCTTCGTTACAGATAACCATAAACAGAATAACGTGCAAAAGTAAAGCATTTAAGTGGTAAAGCACAACAGGCATCGTTCTTCCGAGGCACCAGAAACATTTACAAAAGGAAGGCACGTAAGAGTAGGGACAATAGTCTAGCTATAAAACGTGTCTACATGCTTTGAAAATATCATAAAATGTCCGAAAAAAAAATTGGCACATTCGAACCGAGTCTTCAAAATGTATTTCTCGCGTGTACCGTCCGTAACAGTGGTTTAGTTGGGCTGCTGTACGGTGGAAACTTGTAAGGTTATGTAAGTAACGTAACGCCTCTTACCACTTTGGTCCTCCAGATAGGCCGGCCGCAGTGGCCGAGCGGTTCTAGGCGCTTCAGTCTGGAACCGCGCGACCACTACGGTCGCAGGTTCGAATCCACCCTCGGGCATGGATGTGTGTGATGTCCTTAGGTTAGCTTTAAGTGGTTCTAAGTTCTAGGGGACTGATGACCTTAGAAGTTAAGTCCCATAGTGCTCAGAGCCATTTTTGCACCTCGAGATACACGCTATTTAGGAATGGACAACATGGGTCTGGTTTCCGGGGGCCATGCAGCAATATCTTTGAAAGACGCAAACGAATTTGCAGGAAAAGTAAATGCCACAATATAAAATTAACGCAAACTTCGCATCTGTTCAGCATAGCGGGGAATTCCGTGATGCTGATGGAACGCACAGGCAAGCACCAACGCTTGTCTACATCTACATCTACATCTACATGACTACTCTGCAATTCACATTTAAGTGCTTGGCAGAGGGTTCATCGAACCACAATCATACTATCTCTCTACCATTTCACTCCCGAACAGCGCGAGGGAAAAACGAACACCTAAACCTTTCTGTTCGAGCTCTGATTTCTCTTATATTATTTTGATGATCATTCCTACCTATGTAGGTTGGGCTCAACAAAATGTTTTCGCATTCGGAAGAGAAAGTTGGCGACTGAAATTTCGTAAATAGATCTCGCCGTGACGAAAAACGTCTTTGCTGTAATGACTTCCATCCCAATTCGCGTATCATATCTGCCACACTCTCTCCCCTACTACGTGATAATACAAAACGAGCTGCCCTTTTTTGCACCCTTTCGATGTACTCCGTCAATCCCACCTGGTAAGGATCCCACACAGCGCAGCGATATTCTAACAGAGGACGAACGAGTGTAGTGTAAGCTGTCTCTTTAATGGACTTGTTGCATCTTCTAAGTGTCCTGCCAATGAAACGCAACCTTTGGCTCGCCTTCCTCACAATATTATCTATGTGGTCTTTCCAACTGAAGTTCAAATGGTTCAAATGGTTCTGAGCACTATGGGACTTAACATCTGTGGTCATCAGTCCCCTAGAACTTAGAACTACTTAAACCTAACTAACCTAAGGACATCACACACATCCATGCCCGAGGCAGGATTCGAACCTGCGACCGTAGCAGTCGCGCGGTCAACTGAAGTTGTTCGTAATTTTAACACCCAGGTACTTAGTTGAATTGACAGCCTTGAGAATTGTACTATTTATCGAGTAATAGAATTCCAACGGATTTCTTTTGGAACTCATGTGGATCACCTCACACTTTTCGTTATTTAGCGTCAACTGTCACCTGCCACACCATACAGCAATCTTTTCTAAATCGCTTTGCAACTGATGCTGGTCTTCGGATGTCCTTACTAGACGGTAAATGACAGCATCATCTGCGAACAACCTAAGACAACTGCTTAGGTTGTCACCCAGGTCATTTATATAGATCAGGAACAGCACAGGTCCCAGGATGCTTCCCTGGGGAACACCCGATATCACTTCAGTTTTACTCGATGATTTGCCGTCTATTACTACGAACTGCGACCTTCCTGACAGAAAATCACGAATCCAGTCGCACAACTGAGACGATACCCCATAGGCCCGCAGCTTGATTAGAAGTCGCTTGTGAGGAACGGTGTCAAAAGCTTTCCGGAAACCTAGGAATACGGAATCAACTTGAGGTCCCCTGTCGATAGCGGCCATTACTTCGTGCGAATAAAGAGCTAGCTGCGTTGCACAAGAACGATGTTTTCTGAAACCATGCTGATTACGTATCAATAGATCGTTCCCTTCGAGGTGATTCATAATGTTTGAATACAGTATATGCTCCAAAACCCTACTGCAAACCGACATCAATGATATAGGTCTGTAGTTAGATGGATTACTCTATTACCCTTCTTAAACACTGGTGCGACCTGCGCAATTTTCCAGTCTGTAGGTACAGATCTATCGGTGAGCGAGCGGTTGTATATGAGTGCTAAGTAGGGAGCTATTGTATCAGCGTAATCTGAAAGGAACCTAATCGGTATACAATCTGGACCTGAAGACTTGCCCGTATCAAGCGATTTGAGTTGCTTCGCAACCCATAAGGTATCTACTTCTAAGAAACTCATGCTAGCAGCTGTTCGTGTTTCAAATTCTGGAATATTCCATTCATCTTCCTTGGTGAAGGAATTTCGGAAAACTGCGTTCAATAACTCCGCTTTAGCGGCACAATCGTCGATAACAGTACCATCGGCACTGCGCAGCGAAGGTATTGACTGCGTCTTGCCGCTTGTGTACTTTACATACGACCAGAATTTCTTCGGATTTTCTACCAAATTTCGAGACAATGTTTCGTTGTGGAACCTATTAAAGGCATCTCGCATTGAAGTCCGTGCCAAATTTTGCGCGTCTGTAAATTTTAGCCAATCTTTGGGATTTCGCGTTCTTCTGAACTTCGCATGCTTTTTCCGTTGCCTCTGTAACAGAGTTCGGACCTGTTTTGTGTACCACGGGGCATCAGTTCCATCTCTTACCAATATATGAGGTATGAATCTCTCAATTGCTGTTGCTACTGTATCTTTGAATTAGTTATGCGCTATCCCACAGCTCAAAGATGTTATTTCATGTACTACATCGGATAGGCGGTATTCCATCAACTTCTGCGTGCATTAGGCATTGAGATCCATTTCCAACATTCTGTTAGTGTTAGCAGTGAGCGGCGCGGAGTGGCCGCGCGGTTAGAGGCGCCAACTCACGGATTGCGCGGCCCCTCTCGCCGGAGGTTCGAGTCCTCCCTCGGGCATGGGTGTGTGTGATGTTATTAGCATATGTTAAAGTTAGTTTAAGTAGCGTGTAAGTCTAGGGACCGATGACCTCAGCAGTTTGGTCCCTTAGGAATTCACACACATTAGAACACATTTGTTAGCAGTGACGCCTGGAGGAAGTAAAATGAGTTGCTCGAGACGTAACTTGATACATTTTTGGCTATTCTTTACTTAAAACTCCGATTTTTTAAAAAAAAATCAGCTTTTATTCAAGTGAAGAGAGAGTAGCACTTACGAATTTTATTGAATATCACCGACGTTTCTATATGTTACCAGCGCGCTGCAAACGGCAGCATGATATCCGAAAAATCTTGAAAAGTTACTAAGATTGCTTGATGTTACCAGTCCTGAATTTCTAGGCACAATTTTTATTAGCACTACAGTTATCGAAGTCAGTTCCATAGCTAGTCACTTGAGTGCTGCAAAAACTGCAGAAAGCCCACCATGCTGTCTTGGAGAATGTGTTAGTTGAGGTGGTTTATTGTTGCTTTCATCCGACCTGTTATAAAACCGGTCGTGCGGTAGCGTTCTCGCTTCCCGCGCCCGGGTTCCCGGGTTTGATTCCCGGTGGGGTCAGGGATTTTCTCTGCCTCGTGATGACTGGGTGTTGTGTGATGTCCTTAGGTTAGTTAGGTTTAAGTAGTTCTAAGTTCTAGGGGACTGATGACCATAGATGTTAAGTCCCATAGTGCTCAGAGCCATTTGAACCATTTTTTTTGTTATAAAATGTCAGATATTTGTATGCGTCATGTAGTTATTTCTGGTCCGTCCCCCGTAACTGAGTGGTCAGCGCGACAGACTGTCAATCCTAAGGGCCCGGGTCTATTCCCGACTGGGTCGGAGATTTTCTCCGCTCGGGGACTGGGTTTTGTGTTGTCCCAGTCATCATCATTTCATCCCCATCGACGCGCAAGTCACCGAAGTGACGTCAAATCGAAAGAATTGCAACCGGCGAACGGTCTACCCGACAGGAGGTCTTAGTCACACGACATTTACATTTATTAGTTATTACTAAATAGCACAAGGCAAGACCTTACTTACTATACTAATATTGAGTGAGAAGGGTAATAGTAAGAATTAAAAGTCGAAAATCACTCCTACAACTAGCACCAAAAGCGCTCGGCGAGCTTAAAGTCCCCATTTGAGGGACGGTTCACAATCATGTCTTCGCCACATTTGACAGTACAGAGAGGTTCAAAATTTATTCCAAACGTAGGTGAATTGGCTAGTGACCAGAAATTACTGGCCATAATCTCTCCTTACCTGGCGAGGCTAACGTCGATGTTGAAAATGTCTGTCACCATCACCTACCTCAGGGACGACCCCAACCGAACTAGAGTGTGTTAGCAACTTCGATTACCAAATTAGTCACACTGACTAAATGTAACAAATGGAGTTATAGGATATGATCAAAGGGTACCTTGCAACAATACTAAATTTTGCAAGCGATGTGATGTGGAACATGGCAGCTTCGTATTTGTACCTCCTCAGTAGAATAAAGCGACTGCGGAAGCAGACACGCATGCGGTTAGTTTACCAAGAAAAGTTGTTGCGGACTTCCTGTTGCTCTCGCGTGGCTTGTTAGCATGAAAGGCGTTAGGGAAGCAGGTATTGCGGAACAGCAATTGTTTCCGTGTCCTCCACGCTACCGTTTCTTTCAGGCCATTTTAATGCTCAAGTATTTCTTCATTGTAGAAGCGACGCCTATTAACAAGGCATCCATAAATCCTACTCGCGCAGTGAAGAAGTTTAAATTCCCGCCCGCTGTGTTTTCGGCATAGTTTCCGAACTTTGCTGGTAAGGCTTGCGATAAATAAGGCACCTCTGAAGCAACATGGCCAGACAAGCGACCCATAATCATGTAAATTAATGTGGTCTTTCCCCACAGAACAACTCAGTACAACACGTTATTTTGTTACCAACATATCTGAAAGCATGTGGAGCAAATTTGTACTGTTCATATAGAGAAAATGTGCAAGAAGAGCATGAAATTTGACGTTGCTCATCCTTATGAGCTGTATAAGGTGCGCCTGAAAGCTTTCGTGACTGCAGAAAACAACTAACAGAACATACACTGAAGCCTCACAGAAACTGGTATAGGCATGCATCTTCAAATACAGAGATATGTAAACAGGCAGAATACGGCTCTGTGGTCGGAAGCGCATATATAAGACAACTGCCTGGCGCAGTTGTCAGGTGGGCTACTGCTGCTAAATTGGCAGCTTATCAACATTTAAGTGAGTTTGAACGTGGTGTTATGGACGGCGCACGAGCGATGGGACCCAGCATCTCCGAGGGAACGATGAAGTGGGGATTTTCCCGTACGACCATTTCACCAGTGTACCGTGAATATCAGGAATCCGGTAAAAGATCAAATCTCCGACATCGCTGAGGCCGCAAAAAGATCCTTCAAGAACGCGACCAACGACGATTGAAGAGAATCGTTCAACGTGACGGAAGTGCAACCCTTCGGCAAACTGGTGCAGATTTCAGTGCTGAGCCATCAACGAGTGTCGGCGTGCGAACCATTCAACGAGACATCATCGATATGGGCTTTCGGAGCCGAAGGCTCACTCCCGTACCCTTGATGACTGCACGACACAAAGTCTTACGCCTTGCCTGGGCCCGTCAACACCAACATTGGACTGTTGATGACCAGAAATTGTCGCCTGGGCGGACGAGTATAATTTCAAATTGTA
Organism: Schistocerca nitens; assembly: GCF_023898315.1. NCBI lineage: Eukaryota > Metazoa > Arthropoda > Insecta > Orthoptera > Acrididae > Schistocerca > Schistocerca nitens. Next base: position 869,442,798 of record NC_064616.1, read on the forward strand.
TCGAGCGGATATACGTGTATGGGTATGTAGACAACCTCATGAATCCATGGACCCTGCATGTCAGTAGGGGACTGTTCGAGCTGGTGAAAGCTCTGTAATTGTGTGGGGCGTGTGCAGTTGGAGCGATCTGTGACCCTGATACGTCTAGATACGACTCTGACAGGTGATACGTACGTAAGCATCCTGTCTGGTCACCTGCATCCATTCGTGTCCATAGTGCAGCCTGACGGACTTCGGCAATTCCAGCAGTACAATGCGACATCCCAAACGTCCAGAATTGCTACAGAGATCAAAAACTTCCGCTGCCCACCCAACTCGCCAGAAATGAAGATTATTGAGCATATTTTGGATGCCTGGCATCGTGCTGTTCAGAAGAGATCTCCACCCCCTCGTACTCTTACAGATTTATGGACAGCCCTGCAGGATTCATGGTGTCAGTTCCCTCCAGCACTACTTCAGACATTAGTCGAGTCCATGCCACGTCGCGTGGCGGCACTTCTGCCTGCTCGCGTGAGCCCTACACGATATTAGGCAGGTGTACCAGTTTCTTTGGTTCTTCATTATAGGATACATACAAATTATTCCATTCATCTTCAAACTAATCTCCGTTAGCCGCAATATGTTCACTTTAACATTTCTAAAACTGACAGAATCTGTAAACGACGGAATCTTTTGCAAATGATCTAAGAACTCCTTAATGTCATACGATAATTTTTGTATGTCGGAATGTCACAAAGGTGAGTGCGCTGCGTGACCGTCGTGGTTACTTATCTTATTCCGAGTTGAACTGACAGCATCAAGTCTCGAGCCGTGTTATGATTAAAAAGCAAAGATAACTTTTGATTGCATGTGAAAAAAGCCTCCGGTAGTTTCCATACCTGTTGCCAAGCCCGTCAGTCAACTTGTACGCGGAAAACATTTGCCGGCCGCGGTGGTCTCGCGGTTCTAGGCGCTCAGTCCGGAACCGCGCGACTGCTATGGTCGCAGGTTCGAATCCTGCCTCGGGCATGGATGTGTGTGATGTCCGTAGGTTAGATTTAAGTAGTTCTAAGTTCTAGGGGACTGATGACCACAGATGTTAAGTCCCATAGTGCTCAGAGCCATTTGAACCATTTTTTTTTTGGAAAACATTTGTAGCCTATCTTCTACGAAGCCACAGGTTCTGGAACGGTGGCGGTAACACTACCGTTGCTAATCCCCTATTCCACAAATACGAGACAGTCGTCTATTTTGTGTCAGCATCTATTGCATATGTTTCATGTTATCTGTTGATATGCTTGTTGATACAAAGTGGCTCTTCACTGAAATTTTATCTTTGAGCGGCAGCAGCAGACAAATTTTCTACACCTTAGTGTGCTCGATACTACGCTAGTGTTTATTGTTTCAGGACTAAACTGTGCGCTCTTGATGATAAGTGGGGCTTCACAAAATGGCTTCCCATTCGTATGCATAGTCACAAAAAATTATAACGGAACATGCTGCTTAGATATAGATTCATACAAGGAACTATTTAAGCACACCATGTTTGTCAGATATCACGAGAAGCCAGACGTCAAAACTTTAACATGTCTCTTTTTTTATAGAATAGTGAGATAACTTCCAACAGGACGCTCAGCACTAATCGCTTTACGCTTTCAGTGACAGCACCTACGTTTCGATACCACAGAGACGGTGAAGATAAAACAGCTATCACAGAGGTTGACAAGTGTATCATTCTTTCCGCACTCCGTCAGTGAAAGTAATAGGAAGAAACCTGTCACACACATTACAGCGATTCGTATAAAATAGCTGTAGATGCAAAAATTACGTAGCGGTTTCTCGTTGCTAGTATTATTCTACTTTTTTCGCTATTTGAGGTGAATATTTCACTATTAATTTGTTTATTATATACGTATACGGCTCGATGGCTAATAGGGAAAGCGCCAGACCACACATTCTTATCTTCAGAGTTCATTTCCCTGTCTGTCTTAGAAAGTTTCTTCTCACTTACCGCTTCTTTCAACTCGAGCAATGATTTGCTTGTGTGAAAAGCCACGTAATCGTACAGGGCTTCTCGACAGTTAACTGAATAATTCGGTTTTAAGATACAAACAACCACACCATCTCGCTCTTTTTAGCTGTTAGAGGACACTGAACGTTAAACTTACTAATACCATGAATCTCACGGATTTGTGAACTAATTAAATATTCAGATTCTACATGTTCCTTCCTTTCTAAATTTATAATGCAGTGTCATACTTTGTACCGTGGATATTGCGTTTATTGACAACGAAATCCTGCTGATATATTTCCAGAAATTACTGTCGAAATATTAGAGAAAAGAGATTTAAATTTCTTAAACTTTGTTTGGACTCTACGTGAGATATGAGATGTGAGCAAAATTTCGTTTGTTAATAAGAAAGAGTAGTGTCAGCCGTAAAACAAAATTTGGTGAACCTACGAATAACTATTACACACGTCGCTTTTTTTGTTGGAAAAGACCAGCGTTTCATCGGTCCTCTTGCTCGTTAGTGGCTTATTTTGGTTAACCTGAAGTAGTTCGAAGTACGCGTATTATGATAACTAAGAAAATAATCCTTAATTATCAGTAAGTTAGTGAAAACGTCGCCAACCCAAAGGTTAATTCATAAACCGCAATATTTTGCTAGGTATGGTATATCCTTGCCTTTTTCCTAGCTTTTGACCGACTTATCCAGACAGTTTTAGGGGACCTTACACCTGAAAGTGGTCTTCAAGCTATGGTACAACTAAGCTTTTACCCACTGAACCACAGAACAACACCGTTAAATTCCAATATTGAAAATACGAACTGTAGTGTCTCCGTTTAAATAAACATTACGAGTATGTCTCCGTTTAAATAAACATTACGAGTCAAATGGCTTTCCGCATGTCTCTGTGTTATGGCGTATCTGATGCAACGTCCCACTGCGCTGATAAAAATCACATAAAGCATTGCGCGTCGCAATTTTCTGTCACTGTATAACAGCACCATTTGTTCATAGATGGCAACGGAATGTGCGGACTAACCCGCAAATCCAGTATCGCTCTCTGTGTATCGTATAATTATTCCGTTGTGACCGATGTAGAAAAGTCGATCTTAGTTGATTAAATTGAGTCATTATAAAATAAGAGCCGACTGTTCTGGAAAGTGTAGTTGAACTGAAGCTTGCATGACACTGGATATGTACGTTCATTTAAATACGTTAGGGTTCTGGTGCACCCGAGGACAAATGTTGACACATTCGGGCACTGGAATTCTTGCTACTTGTTGGATTTTCTTTACTCGTTTAAAGCACTTGACGGGATATCAGACGCATCGCCGAATGTGCTTACGCAATGCCAGTGAGTTAATGTATATTTCATTTTACAGTTTTTTTATCTTATGCAGGCCAGTGTGAGTGAAAAAAGAGAGCGGTAACTTAGTATCAACTTCACGATTTTTAAAATCTTTCTCGGTTTGATCACATTCATTTCAAACTCTTTGGACAATTTGTAGAATTTAAAACAGTTTTTGATCGCAAAAAGTTTACTTGACACATATATGGACGCCATTTTGAAGGCAGTAAGAAGCAGATGCATGCATCAATTTTCGCTTTCGTTGAAATTGGCGTACAGTAGTGTGTTCACGCTATAGACAGCAAACAATAAAAAGCCAACTAAGGTCTCAATTCCACAGTACATTTTGTCTGTTAACTGTACTGTCCTATTCGTAAGTACATAACAACGCAAAAGAGAGTAACAGTCTATACAGTTTTGTTCGCAACTCCTGTTAAGTGTACAATGTCTGTCATCGTACTAGAGTATTCAATAATTTCGTATAAAGCCAGCTTCTACACTGAACTTAAAGTAGCACTCGGATCTTTATATCACGTTAACTTTTTTGTTGTGTTTTAATGTTGACCCGACACCAATGACGCTATAGCCAACTTAGAGATAGTTCATATTTTGACAGACACTAAAGAAGGAACCATTACGAAATCAGACTGGAGTGGTTTTGAGTAGCAATCAAGAACGCCATTTAAGAATAGTGGACCTAAATCAGATGCGAAATTTCCTCGTCCATCGTAGTTAATATAGTAGAGCGTGCTTATGTAGGCGATCGTTAGTGAAAAAAGAGAGTGATAACTTAGTATCAACTTTACGATTTTTAAAATCTTTCTCGTTTTAATCACATTCATCTCAAACTCTTTTGAAAATTTGTAGAATTTAGAAAAGTTTCTGATAGCAAAAAGTTTTCAATTAGGTTACGGTAACCCTACACTGCGGATCATTCGTATTTTGGAAAAGATAACAGCCGCGCGGTTAGAAGCGTTATGGCACGGATATCGCGGCCCCTCCCGCCGGAGGTTCGAGTCCTCCCTCGGGCATGGGCGTGTGTGTTGTTCTTAGCATAAGTTAGTTTAACTAGTGTGTAAGTCTAGGGTCCCATAGGAATTCATACACATCTGAACATTAGAAAAGATAACAGTTTGTGTCTGGGCTGTTATCAAACGTGTGCATTAACTACGATCGCGATTCCGGCCTTTTACGCCATTTTAAAGTGACAGTATAACAAAATAACTTTCTTAAAGACCAGTTCAACTTAAAGAATACATTCTGTTCTCTAAAATTTCTTAAAAAGAATCTTGCTTTTGTGAAATATTGTGTGAAAAGAAAGTATTCTTAATGTTGAAATTTTTTTAAGCAGTTTACACTGAGGGTAACAGTAGCCACGGAATAGCTATATGCACTGTTGTGGATTGGCAAGAGGGCCAACCCACTAATGTAAGAGGAAGCCGAAAGGCACGCGTTTAAGCTCACGCAGGCTGGCGTGAGGTCTGGAACAGGACAAGGAATTTAGACTAGAAAAAAAGGATGTAGCTGGTGGAAAACTTTAATCCATTAATGTTGAACGTAGCTCTTGTCTGTACATTATTTACAATATCAATAGTACCTGAACATGGCACCTTGCTAGGTCGTAGCAAATGACGTAGCTGAAGGCTATGCTAACTATCGTCTCGGCAAATCAGAGCGTATTTTGTCAGTGAACCATCGTTAGCAAAGTCGATTGTACAACTGGGGCGAGTGCTAGGAAGTCTCCCTAGACCTGCCGTGTAGCGGCGCTCGGTCTGCAATAACTGATAGTGGCGACACGCGGGTCCGACGTATACTAACGGACCGCGGCCGATTTAAAGGCTACCACCTAGCAAGTGTGGTGTCTGGCGGTGACACCATATGCTCATACACAGATGGCAGTAGTATCGTGTACACAAGGTATGGAAGGGAAGTGCTTTGGCGGAGCAGTCATTCTTATTCCGGTGATTCATGTGAAAAGGTTTCTGACCTAATTATGGCCGCACGACGGAATTCACAGACTCTGAACGCGGAATGGTAGTTGGGGTTAGACGCATGGGACATTCCATTTCGGAAATCGTTTGGCAATTCAATATTCCAAGATCCACAGCGTCAATAGTGTGCCGAGAATACCGAATTTAAGACAACGCAGTGGTCGACGGCCTTCAGTTAACGACCGAAAGCAGCGCTGTTTGTGTATAGTTGTCAGTGCTAACAGACGAGCATCAGTGTGTGAAATAACAGCAGAAACCAATGTGGGACTTACGACGAACGTATCCGTTAGGACAGTACAGTGAAATTTAGCGGTAATGGGCTACGGTAGCAGACGACCGACGCGAATACCTTTACTAACAGCACATCGCCTGCAGCGCCTCTCCTGGGCTCAGAGCCATATCGGCTGGACCCTAGACGACTGGTCGGATTAGTCTCGACTTCAGTTGTTAAAAGGCGATGGTAGGATTCGTGTTTGGGGCAGACCCCACCAAGTCATTGGTCCAAGTTGTGAACAAGGCACTGTGCAAGCAGGTGGTCGCTCCATAATGGTGTGGGCCCTGTTTGTGTAGGATTGACTGGGCACTATGGTCCAGTTGAACCGATCATTGACTGTAAATGGTAACGTTCGGCTGCTCGGAGACCATTTGCAACCAGTCGTGGACTGCTTGTTATGGATAACAATACACCATGGCACCGGGCCACAGTTGTTCACGACTGGTTTGAAGAACATTCTGGACAGATCTAGTGAATGATTTGGCCACCCAGATCGCCCGACAAGAATTCCATCGAACGTTCATGGGACATAATCGAGAGATCAGTTCGTGCAAAAAATCCTGCATCGGCAAACTTTCCCAAAGAAGGACAGCTGTAGAGCAGAATGGCTCACTATTTCTGCACGGAGCTTGCAACGATGCTGCACCACGCCGGGCAAAAGGAAGTCTAACACGATATTAGAAGATATCCCGTGACTTTTGTCACCTCAGTGTGTGTTGTTATAGCTATCACTTGAAAATAGGGTAACAGGCCGAAATCGTGGCCGTCTTGAATAAGGAAATTAAATAGCAGTCCAGGCGAAAAATATTGTCCTTTTGAAAATATTTCAGGTCTGTGTAAGCAAACAAACAGAAAACAACTATTTGTTCTTGTTTATCATACAGTTTTATTATGTTTTTGCTCTTTTGTCGGTGCCTATCTTGACTACAAATGTTTTTATGATTTGTGTACTATTTTAATAACGCCTACCTATATCACAATAATAACTGGAAGGAGATTTTCACTCTACAGCGGAGTGTGCGCTGATATGAAACTTCCTGCTGCAGAGTGAAAATCTCATTCTGGAAACATCCCCCAGGCTGTGGCTAAGCCATGTGTCCGTAATATCCCTTCTTTCAGGAGTGCTAGCTCTGCAGGGTTCGCAGGAGAGCTTCTGTAAAGTTTGGAAGGTAGGAGACGAGATACTGGTAGAAGTAAAGCTGTGAGGACGGGGCGTCAGTCGTGCTTGGGTGGCTCAGTTGGTAGAGCACTTGCCCGCGAAAGGCAAAGGCCTCGAGTTCGAGTCTCGGTCCGGCACACAGTTTTAATCTGCCAGGAAGTTTCATATCTGCGCACACACCGCTGCAAAGTGAAAATCTCATTCTGGAAACATCCCCTAGGCTGTGGCTAAGTCATGTCTCCGTAATATCCCTTCTTTCGGGTGTGCTAGTTCTGCAGGGTTCGCAGGAGAGCTTCTATAAAGTTTGGAAGGTAGGAGACGAGATACTGGTAGAAGTAAAGCTGTGAGGACGGGGCGTCAGTCGTGCTTGGGTAGCTCAGTTGGTAGAGCACTTGCCCGCGAAAGGCAAGGGTCCAGAGTTCGAGTTTCGGTCCGGCACACAGTTTTAATCTGCCAGGAAGTTTCATAATAATAACTGCTTATAAAATAAAAATCTTTGTGGTCGAAGACTGTTTTAAATTATGCATATTTTAAACACCGAATCGCAGTGTCCATCGCTGCGATTGTGTCATATTTCATCGCGTTTAAACAATGGTACAAAAACATCGCTGATGAGCTTTCGTCATCCAAATAACTTCACACATTTGTTTCTATTACCAACATCAACTTCTTCTCAGTTTCGTTTATCCCCACTCATCCATCGCTCCAACAGCTGGAATTAGATCATCAGTGTAGATGTGAGAGAAGTACGTGTGGCTCATGCAGACGAGCCTGTCGCGACAAAGAATTGACAGTAGTCGAGAGCCCGCGGAGGTTTTGGGGATGTACTCAAACTACAGGCTGCTGTCGTCAGCTGTGCATCACGCGTAGGAAAGATCGATGACATTTTACTCAGGATTGCCCAGGGCTATATGTGAGGCTATGAAATATTTGGATGGGATGCTCCACGAGCCTGATTCTTCAGTACGTGCGGTCATCAGTTCCGAGTGAAAGTTGGTGTTGCAGCGATGGCTGCACTGTCAGGAGTTGCCACTGTTGCTGTGGTGGCATTGCAGAGAGTCGACACTATACATGGCACGAGGGAGATTTGAACACGGACCGCCAGTTTTACAGTCCAACACCGTGACCACGTAACCGAGACGCCGGGGTTGCTGTACAAGGAGGTCCATTATTAGTGACCGGGCCAAATACACTCCTGGAAATGGAAAAAAGAACACATTGACACCGGTGTGTCAGACCCACCGTACTTGCTCCGGACACTGCGAGAGGGCTGTACAAGCAATGATCACACGCACGGCACAGCGGACACACCAGGAACCGCGGTGTTGGCCGTCGAATGGCGCTAGCTGCGCAGCATTTGTGCACCGCCGCCGTCAGTGTCAGCCAGTTTGCCGTGGCATACGGAGCTCCATCGCAGTCTTTAACACTGGCAGCATGCCGCGACAGCGTGGACGTGAACCGTATGTGCAGTTGACGGACTTTGAGCGAGGGCGTATAGTGGGCATGCGGGAGGCCGGGTGGACGTACCGCCGAATTGCTCAACACGTGGGGCGTGAGGTCTCCACAGCACATCGATGTTGTCGCCAGTGGTCGGCGGAAGGTGCACGTGCCCGTCGACCTGGGACCGGACCGCAGCGACCCACGGATGCACGCCAAGACCGTAGGATCCTACGCAGTGCCGTAGGGGACCGCACCGCCACTTCCCAGCAAATTAGGGACACTGTTGCTCCTGGGGTATCGGCGAGGACCATTCGCAACCGTCTCCATGAAGCTGGGCTATGGTCCCGCACACCGTTAGGCCGTCTTCCGCTCACGCCCCAACATCGTGCAGCCCGCCTCCAGTGGTGTCGCGACAGGCGTGAATGGAGGGACGAATGGAGACGTGTCGTCTTCAGCGATGAGAGTCGCTTCTGCCTTGGTGCCAATGATGGTCGTATGCGTGTTTGGCGCCGTGCAGGTGAGCGCCACAATCAGGACTGCATACGACCGAGGCACACAGGGCCAACACCCGGCATCATGGTGTGGGGAGCGATCTCCTACACTGGCCCTACACCACTGGTGATCGTCGAGGGGACACTGAATAGTGCACGGTACATCCAAACCGTCATCGAACCCATCGTTCTACCATTCCTAGACCGGCAAGGGAACTTGCTGTTCCAACAGGACAATGCACGTCCGCATGTATCCCGTGCCACCCAACGTGCTCTAGAAGGTGTAAGTCAACTACCCTGGCCAGCAAGATCTCCGGATCTGTCCCCCATTGAGCATGTTTGGGACTGGATGAAGCGTCGTCTCACGCGGTCTGCACGTCCAGCACGAACGCTGGTCCAACTGAGGCGCCAGGTGGAAATGGCATGGCAAGCCGTTCCACAGGACTCTACATCCAGCATCTCTACGATCGTCTCCATGGGAGAATAGCAGCCTGCATTGCTGCGAAAGGTGGATATACACTGTACTAGTGCCGACATTGTGCATGCTCTGTTGCCTGTGTCTATGTGCCTGTGGTTCTGTCAGTGTGATCATGTGATGCATCTGACCCCAGGAATGTGTCAATAAAGTTTCCCCTTCCTGGGACAATGAATTCACGGTGTTCTTATTTCAATTTCCAGGAGTGTAGTAAGTTAAAATTCATAGCTCATATTTTTTCCAGTGGCTAACATTGTGCACCTGCTAGCAAAACATAGTTAAATTACACAAAGATGTTTCACCACAGTTATGGTATCATCAGTGGATGTTTGTTTACGTTCTCATTCACCAACAGCGGTAACGTAAACCGGCTTAATATGCACTATTGGGCAACGGAAAATCCACGATGGCTGCGACAAGTGGAACATCAGCGACCTTGGGGGGTTAATGTATGGTGCGACATTATGGGAGGAAGGATAATTGCCTCCCATTTTATCGATGGAAATCTAAATGGTGCAATGTATGCTGATTTCCTACGTAATGTTCTACCGATGTTACTACAAGATGTTTCACTGCATGACGGAATGGCGATGTGCTTCCAACATGGTGGATGTCCGGCACATAGCTCGCCTGCGGTTGAAGCGGTATTGAATAGCATATTTCATGACAGGTGGATTGGTCGTCGAAGCAACATACCAAGGCCCGCACGTTCACCGGATCTGACGTCCCTGGATCTTTCTGTGGGGAAAGTTGAAGCATATTTGCCATCGTGAAAATGGTTCAAATGGCTCTGAGCACTATGGGACTCAACTGCTGAGGTCATTAGTCCCCTAGAACTTAGAACTAGTTAAACCTAACTAACCTAAGGACATCACAAACATCCATGCCCGAGGCAGGATTCGAACCTGCGACCGTAGCGGTCTTGCGGTTCCAGACTGCAGCGCTTTTAACCGCACGGCTACTTCGGCCGGCTGCCATCGTGATCCACCGACAACTCCTGACAACATGCATCAGCACATTGTCAATGCGTGTGCGAACATTACGGAAGGCGAACTACTGTCTGTTGAGAGGAATGTCGTTACACGTATTGCCAAATGAATTGAGGTCGACGGACATCATTTTGAGCATTTACTGCATTAATGTGGTATTTACAGGTAATCATGCTGTAACAGCATGCGATCTCAGAAATGATAAGTTCACAATGGTACATGTATCATATTGGAACAACCGAAATAAAATGTTCAAACGTACCTAAGCTCTGTATTTTAATTTAAAAACCTACCTGTTACCAACTGTTTGTCTAAAATTGTGAGCCATACGTTTGTGACTATTACAGCGCCATCTATCACAAAGCGAAAAAAGTGGTCCAACTAAAACATTCATATTTCTTTACGTACTACACGAATATGTAATAAAAAATGGGGGTCCCTGTTTCAAAAAACGCAGTTGATATCCGTTTCACCTATGGCAGCGCCATGTAGCGAGCCAACCATAGCACCATCTGGTTTCCCCCTTCAAGCTAGACGAGTTTCGTTCTTTGTAGTTTTTTCGTTTGACGCTTATTTCGTGAGATATTTGGCCCGGTCACGATCAATGGACCACCCTGTATACTGATCTATACTGCACGTTATGCACTTAGACCGTTCACTGTTTTTATTCTGTTTTTTTTTTCACAGTTCAGTACATCTTCTTCCTGTTGTCATGGTTGATCTGCGTTCAGTTTTTGACGGTCTGCCCACTGGGTCCTCTTACCACTAAATGTGAGGGAGTTGGGATACGAAGTTTCCCCTGTGAGCTAAAGTGATACGAGGAAAGCACGAGGGTTAATTCAGTTGTGTCCCACATAGTCAAGTATTTTATTCTTGTGCCTCCTGTCTGAGAGTTGCACATGGAAAAAGAAAGTTGAATATTGAAGCACAAGAGAGATAAGCCACCACCAATTGTGAAATGCTAGGCCTGCTTCTCTTTGCCCGCATCTCGTGGTCGTGCGGTAGCGTTCTCGCTTCCCACGCCCGGGTTCCCGGGTTCGATTCCCGGCGGGGTCAGGGATTTTCTCTGCATCATGATGGCTGGGTGTTGTGCGCTGTCCTTAGGTTAGTTAATTTTAAGTAGTTCTAAGTTCTAGGGGACTGATGACCATGGATGTTAAGTCCCATAGTGCTCAGAGCCATTTGAATCTGCTTCTCTTTGAATTACGCAGTCAGCAACCTTCTGTTTCCAGATTGGAGCAAAGCTATCGCCAGACGCTTCGTAGTCTAAAATATTATCCCTTGTCCTCAGCGCATACTCAAACGCACTGGGTTCTAATTTAACTAACAAGGGGAAGCCAAGACGTTGCGATCACAGATTTTTTTCAAACTTATTACACCCTTAATAGGCCATTAAAACAACATAATGTGTAAACATTAAGGTGCACTACTCTGGAAATTCCGAAAAAATAGCAAGAGAAGTTTTGCGTGTCTATTATGTGACGTAGGTATCTGTGTGTAGGTCCTTGGCGTTGGAGTTCATGGTGCTCAAGAGAAGCCGGCACGGTAGTTCAGCGCGTTCGGTCAGAGGGTTAACTTCTCTGTGTAATAAAAAAACTGAGTGAACGGATCAACAATGAAGCTGAACGGGTGTCATGGAACGTCCGCCTCAAACAAATGCAACGAAAAATCGAACAATAAGGAACAAAATGAGATCAGCAAAAAATTTAAAAAAAGTGATTAGCGTTCGAGCTTCCAGAAACGAACGTGTAAAGTGTGACAGTTCGACTCCTGCTCGAAATTAATGATTAATCTACTGTTTTTCATCATTAGTCATAGTATTTAATTTTCAAAATGTCAGCAAGGAGTGTTTTCCCTCAGACACTCTAAACATTCCCTGTAAATGTGGGAAAACTGCATTCATTCGATCCAGTAGATGCAGTTTCAATTTATATTTTCCATGTCTGTATGAAAAATATCATCCTGCAATGTGTGGTGTCGAGTGCACATGCGATGAGTAATTGAACGTGACTCTTGTGGTCTGGCGCGTCGTGAATTACTTATTACTGATTGCGAATAACGTCATTCACATCATTATTTATCGAGATTTGACTTGGGTATCCAAGCCTGCCCTCGTCCTTGAAAATTTAATTAAAAATTCACTACAACTTCTTGAAAATGCACGTGGAATTTTTTCTGCTATATATTAAATTCCAAATGTCATATAAATTAAATAGTGTGACCAGTGACCAAAACATATAGATTAAAAAGTAAGAGACAGCGCGATTTTTTAATCGAACTCGGGCCACCTGTGTGAGAGCCAGGTATCCTAGCCTTTTTTTTCTTTTTTTCCTTCGGGCCCCCCCTTTTCCTCTTACATCCCGACCTTGCGGTCTCCATAATTTGTCCTCATCGGCGAACTTCTAGGCGCTATATGTAAATCGCTGAGGGCTTCTCTCTTGATAGCAGAATGAAAAAAAAAAAAATGTTGATGCATTTTGGCTCTGAGCACTATGGGACTCAACATCTGAGGTCATCAATCCCCTAGAACTTAGAACTACTTAAACCTAACTAACCTGCGGAAAGCACACACATCCATGCCCGAGGCAGGATTCGAACCTGCAACCGTAGCGGTCGAACGGTTCCAGACTGAAGCGCCTAGAACCGCTCGGACACACCGGCCGGCTGATGCATTTTCTTCAGAATAAAAAGCATCCATTCCTTGTGAAGAAAACCATTTTAATTCTTCAGATTAAAATGGTTAAGTCTTCAAATTTTAAAGAAGGACACTAGCAACGAATAGCTAAGACACTGTGAAAGTTCCTTCTTAAAACGTAAGGAGATCTGTCTCCGTTGATGGAGAGCAGTCAGCTCTTTTGGAGACCAAAATCACAGCACACACTGAGTTCATAAAACGAGGAAAATAAAAATTGTCAGTTCCAAGAAATAAAATGCAAACCTTATTTAAAATAAACAAAGAAATACTGGTACCACTTGACCACAACAATTTTTACGACTAGTACCTTCGAACATATACATCAGCTACATAACAGACACGTAAAATTTTTCTTGTTATATTCTCGGAATAGCCAGAGTAGTGCAACTTACTACACATTACTGCATATTATGTTGTTTTAATGGCCTAATAAAGGTGTACAAAGTTTGAAGTAAATCCGTGATCCGAAAATGGTGGCCTCACCTTGTAAGATAAACAAATTGTAGTTACCAGTAGCTTTATCTACGGAGATACTGTAATAATTCTCAGTGGAGCGTTATCTGACACACAACTGAATAAAACATGGCATAGTTAACCGTGCAAAACTGAATATTAACAGAACAACAGAGATTGTTTCTTCCTGAAAACTGAGTCGCTTACAGTTGTGCTGACAAGGCAGCAGAGGGGCGCCGCCGTGTCTCGAAAGCGATGGAATGGATTCTCGTAACAGGGCCCGACAGGAGCCACGTAGACGGAGACCACTACATATACATAAATAGGGCATCGCCGGTTAGCTAGGTTCCCTTAACAGCCCGAGGAATGCTAGTAAACTGGGCTAGCCGAGCCCACGCACTGCGTGCAAATGTATGCGGCGCCACGTCCACCATCACAAAACGAGGGCAAACAATGAGCACGGGGGCATCGCGCCCGCCCTTGAAGCCGCCTATTTCAGAGCAAACAGCGTACCCACGAGAGAGTACACGGCCTGCATTAATGTTTCCTCCGTACAGCCTAGAATATTCATAGCTGCTTCCATCACGTTACCAAGAAACCAGTGACCCAGCTCAAATCGGCACGGGATTGGAAGCGGGGGAGCGACGGATTACAGACAGGGTGACGGCGATCGCAATTATAATTACTTACAGCCGCCGGATAACGCCAGCGTAAGTGGCTGATTCTTTGGAGGTGGCGTGTTTAGCATTTTGTACGAAGATCTTTTTAACGGTGGTAAATTTCGTTCAAAATTATGTTCTCCTCCTGGCTGTTACTGTTTTGATAACACAAATTTCGCACAGTCTGTAGACTGCGCATTTAATACAATTATATTTCTGTCGCGCCGGCCGAAGTGGCCGAGCGGTTCTAGGCGCTTCAGTCTGGAACCGCGCGAACGCTACGGTCGCAGGTTCGAATCCTGCCACGGGCATGGATGTGTGTGATGTCCTTAGGTTAGTTAGGTTTAAGTAGTTCTAAGTTCTAGGGGACTGATGACCTCGGAAGTTAAGTCCCATAGTGCTCAGAGCCATTTGAACCATTTCTGTCGCCCTACATCGAAGCCGTGTTGAAAAATGGTTCAAATGGCTCTGAGCACTATGGGACTTAACATCTATGGTCATCAGTCCCCTAGAACTTAGAACTACTTAAACCTAACTAACCTAAGGACATCACACAACACCCAGTCATCACGAGGCAGAGAAAATCTCTGACCCCGCCGGGAATCGAACCCGGGAACCCGGGCGTGGGAAGCGAGAACGCTACCGCACGACCACGAGCTGCGGACAAGCCGTGTTAAGCTGTGATTATTGCCGCAATACATTTCACTCAAAGCGCACTAATTTGGAGGAATGTCGTTACCAAACAGCGTGTGAGCAGCTGTAGCGATGTTTTAAACCTTGCCTGTAAACCATAACTTATTTCAAATCCAAGGGTTTTATCATTACTCATTGTTCTATTATTTGAGATTCCGTGATGTTTATTGCTGGCTGTGGTCGTTATGTTTCTTACTGTTTTCAAGATACCAACGAATGAAGCCATCCCGAGATGCATCTGACCCTCACAAAACCATTATCAGCAACGTTTTGTGCATTTGTGTTCCCCTGTAAACGACTTCGTAGTCTAGGTCTTTCAATGGGGCCGGCCGGAGTGGCCGTGCGGTTCTAGGCGCTACAGTCTGGAGCCGAACGACCGCTACGGTCGCAGGCTCGAATCCTGCCTCGGGCATGGATGTGTGTGATGTCCTTAGGTTAGTTAGGTTTCATTAGTTCTAAGTTCTAGGCGACTGATGACCTCATAAGTTAAGTCGCATAGTGCTCAGAGCCATTTGAACCAATCTTTCAATGGTTCGATTTCGTTACGCTGAAGCTGCTTACATATTACTGGTTTCCTTTTCGTATTCTGATCTGTCATGGCACATATTAAGCAACTGCTAGTAACCAAATGTCTCCAGCAACTAACCAGTAGCGCGTGACATCGCTGGGAAGCTGGCCGCTTCTCATTTCTCTCGGGAAACTGTATCAAATAAGCTAGGTGTCCATATCCTAAGTTCTGTCCTATTGCTCTATGACTGCAGGTTACACTGGCAGGAAAACACGCAGGTCCCCGACAGAAATGCTTTTTCCACAAGAAGTAGTAACTTAGACTGCATCAAGAGCACAAAGTACCATATTCGTCAATTACAAGTAGAGTTAATGTATGAATCCCACATTTGGGTGCGGGCAGATACCTAGTTTAGATGATTAGCCATTGCATTCCTCCAGCTTATTAAGTAGAGGTTAGCACGTAACTATATCGCACGATGACAAAAGATAGTGTAGTGCCGTCTTTAGAAGTCAGTGTGTGACACATCCTTACGGATTCTACGACACCGGCACAACCTTGTCTACGGTCTACTTTACGAAATAATATTTCACATGTTACGTGCGTGCATTGACTTCAAATATAACTTACGAGAGAATAAATATTTCAGTACAATAAACTGCAACTTGCTGCCATATGTGCCAGATTCATTCCACATTCACAAATGTATGGGAATGAACAAGAAAAATAAAAATGAACCAACATATTATCCTACAAAACGTATAGATACAACTTTGAAACATGTAGCAACTAAGACACTCGAAAGATGTGACTATCGTATTTCCATTGCAGCATGTGAATAGAATCCAAAGCATGACGAAACGTTGCGCTTGTGATAAGAGAAACAAGTGACAAACTAAACTAAACCTAAAACCAGGAACCTCTCATGCAGCCGACAAGCCAGACTAGAAATCAATACATGCAGTTTCGAAAAGGAAAACTAACACTAAAAAGCGTAACTGCCAAATATTCGTTGTTTCGTTTGGGAATAGCGTAGCATCCTCTCAGAGCATCATTATACGAGGGTTGACCAGAAAGTAAGTTCCGATCGATCGAGTAATGGAAACCACAGTGAAAACCAGAAAAGTTTTATTTGCAACAGTTAGGTACACCTTCCACCTACTTCTCTACATAGTTGTATCAACTTTACAATATCCTCGTCATAGAAAGCAGCCGCCTGTGCTTTCGGCCACTTATCTGCACTGGTCTGCAGCTCGTTGTCTGTGGAAATATTTTGTTTTTATAGCCATCAGTTCTTGTGAGCAGAGATGAAACTCAGGGGGAACCAATTACGGACTGTACAGTAGGTGATCAAACACTTCTCATCGGAAACGCTGCAGGAGCGTCTTCATTGCCCCTGTAGTGTGCGGTCTAGAATTGGCATGAAGAAGGAACTGCTACACAGTTGTGTTATGTGGGCTGCATGACGCAGGCAAAATCTCTAACAAGGCCCTCATTCTTGGCGGGAGACGCTATTCCCTACGCATTTTTACGTGCTCAATGTTCACTCAAAACTGAACAGAGCGACGCGACACTATCGTCGGGCATACTACAGACACTGCCCAGCACATCTGTGCAAAGATTTACCGGATTTTCCCAATGGTTTCCATTTCGCGACCGATCGGAACTTACTTTCTGGATAATACTCGTAGTTACAGTCTCGTGGAGCTGTGCCACTGAATTCCGGAACTTTCACCATCTCCGATTAAACTGAGTTTAAAAAGTGAAATCAGTTGCGTTATCCAAGTCCTTAATAAAACAATCCTGTACCCTTTCGGTACGGAAAATTTTGATTTCATCTCGGTTAACGATATAACGAAATTGTAGCTGCAGTGTTACCCAGTTTATTATAAATACTACTTGAGTACAAAGAATCAAAGATCAGAACACGTCACACAGGGAAAACGT
This sequence comes from Schistocerca nitens, assembly GCF_023898315.1. Taxonomy (NCBI): domain Eukaryota; kingdom Metazoa; phylum Arthropoda; class Insecta; order Orthoptera; family Acrididae; genus Schistocerca; species Schistocerca nitens. The sequence continues at coordinate 869,459,908 of NC_064616.1, forward strand.
GGCACAATCCAAGAACTTCTACAGCCGTATGATCATGTGACGTCGAGGCAAACGTAACGTGACGTCATTCAGAGAAATATTCGCAAAATGCCTGACGTGCCTGGCGAGTTCCATGTCTGAAATTCCTTAACGAAAATACCCTCGGATAATAAAAGCGAGTAAAATTGCAGGACGTCTGTTTATTAAATCAAGTGCAGTAGGAAACCGCTTTTTTCGTCAGTGTTTCGAGACCGTCCTGGCTAACTCGAAACGCAATAAACTAAGTAATTACGTAATTTCCTCAGTGCCCGGTTTTAAATATTCATGCCTCATTCATTTTCCCGTTCTCCTGTTTTATAATGACTCAAAGGCAGTTCTGTCTCACTCGCAATGGAGGAGGCCTGCCAGTGAATTTCTGGGAAGAGAGGAGGATTCGCATTTCTCATTCTGAAAAGCAGTTCTCTGATACAGAAATGGATAATACCGCCACTGTGTCTCAAGTGCGGATGCAAATCTCGTTGCCTCTTAATGCCAGTCGGGGTCAACACAGTGGAATCCTCTATGCTTCACTAACAAAGAGGATAACCTTGAGATCAATCTTTCACATCTTTCCCAGCGTAGGTTGAAATTGACGTCTAATATCACACACACAACTTTTCTTTCACAGAACATCTTAGTAAATGTCTCACGATGTTTTTCGTCCATCAGCCACTCATTGGATTGTCTGGGATAAGTCATAGAAAGGATGTCGAGGTCATTTGAGATCGAACACAAGTTCTTTAAGTTAGTTGAGCAAGGATGCGGACGAAAATCGGCCGTGTTCTTATTGCAGGAAACATTCCGGCATTTGCCTTCAACGATTTAGGAAAACGGAAACCCTAAAGCTGCATGACCACACCGACAACGGAAGAGCCGTCGTCCCAAATGTAGATCAGTGTCTTACCATTGCACCATTTCGATCTGTATTCTATACTCCTTATGACCCAAACCATTAAAACAACCCCACCGAATGCCACAGTCACCATAACATATTCTAATAAATAAAATTCGTCAGGCGTCAGTAAGTTTCAAACATGCTTCAGTTTGAATGACACATCACCTATCATGACTCACCTTCCAATAAATTCTCATTCCACACCCCTAAAAATAATAAAAAAACCTTGTTTGCCCTTCTTAACTGCCATTATGGCCAAGTTTTGTGCTTGTTGGCTTCTGAGTAGAGGCACGGTTTATACAACAAAGTCATATTACCTCTCGACGGGTCGGGTCGTCAAAAAACTCAACGAAATTTTAGTCGTCCGTAAAAATTATTCAGTGCATGAAAGTCAGCCGCGCCGGAACGATGATGGAGTTGGAAACTGATCACCTACCCTTCTCCCCAAAGCAGTTGACAAAGGCTCAATAATACTGAGGTCCGGTGATTACGGTGGTCAGGGGGAGATGACACAATTAATCCTAGTTCTCACAAAACGATTTGAGCCTCGTAAACAGGGACTCATGTCGTCTTGGAACTCAGTTTCACCACTCTGGAACACAAATTGTGCCACAGGGTGGACATAATCAGCCAAAATGATCACATAATCATTGGCAGTAATGAGACGTTGCAGAGAGCCTATGGGGCTGTTGGAATACAACGATATGGATCCCCAAACCATCACCGAACCCCCGCAATTTTTCACTCTTGGGTTGTAAACTTTGACAGAAGTCTACAGACGTTAAAGTAACAACTGGCGTGCCACAGGGGAGTGTTATGTGACCATTGCTTTTCACAATATATATAAATGACCTAGTAGATAGTCTCGGAAGTTCCATGCGGCTTTTCGCGGATGATGCTGTAGTTTACAGAGAAGTTGCAGCATTAGAAAATTGCAAAATGGTTCAAATGGCTCTGAGCACTATGGGACTTAACATCTATGGTCATCAGTCCCCTAGAACTTAGAACTACTTAAACCTAACTAACCTAAGGACATCACACACATCCAAGTCCGAGGTAGGATTCGAACCTGCGACCGTAGCGGTCGCTCGGTTCCAGACTTTAGCGCCTAGAACCGCTCGGCCACTCCGGCCAGCTAGAAAATTGCACGAAATGCAGGAAGATCTACAGCGGATAAGCACTTGGTACAGGGAGTGGCAACTGACCCTTAACATAGACAAATGTAATGTATTGCGAGTACATAGAAAGAAGAATCCTTTATTGTATGATCATATGATAGCGGAAAAACCACTGGTAGCAGTTACTTCTGTAAAATATCTGGGAGTATGCGAACGGAACGATTTGAAGTAGAATGATCATATAAAATTAATTGTTGGTAAGGCGGGTGCCAGGTTGAGATTCATTGGGAGAGTCCTTAGAAAATGTAGTCCATCAACAAAGGAGGCTTACAAAACACTCGTTCGACCTATACTTGAGTATTGCTCATCAGTGTGGGATCCGTAACAGGTCGGGTTGACAGAGGAGATAGAGAAGATCCAAAGAAGAGCGGCGCGTTTCGTCACAGGGTTATTTGGTAAGCGTGATAGCGTTACGGAGATGTTTAGCAAACTTAAGTAGCAGACTCTGCAAGAGAGGCGCTCTACATCGCGGTGTAGTTTGCTGTCCATGTTTCGAGAGGGTGCGTTTCTGGATGAGGTATCGAATATATTGCTTCCCCCTACTTATACCTCCCGAGGATATCACAAATGTAAAATTAGAGAGATTCGAGCGTACACGGAGGCTTTCCCGGGAACCATACGCGACTGGAACAGGGAATGCAGTGGCACGTAAAGTGCCCTCCGCCACACACCGTTGGGTGGCTTGCGGAGTCTAAATGTAGATGTAGATGTAGAAGGTGGAAACGGTGTGAAAGATGACTCATTCGACCAAATGACATTCTTCCATTGCTCCACAATCCAGGATTTATGGCTTCGGCATGTTTTCCAGTTTCGGGAATTTGCATCACAACTGAGTGGTTTTATAATTCAAGCTCACCTTGAATTCCCAGCTCATAGAGCTACCATCGTGTTGTTTTGGTGCGCATGGGGTTCGCGAGTGTGACATTCAGTTCTGCAATAACATTTGTTGTAGTTGTCTTCTTATTTTTCGTCACAATCCTCTTCAATGGATTGTTGCCGAGCGGTTCTAGGCGCTTCCGTCCGGAACCTCGCTGCTGCTACGGTCGCAGGTTCGAATCCTGTCTCGGGCATGGATGTGTGTGATGTCCTTATGTTAGTTAGGTTTACGTAGTTCTAAGCTCTAGGGGACTGATGACCTCAGAAGTTAAGTCCAGTTAAGTCCCAAAGTGCTCAGAGCCATTTGAACCATTCTGCATGTGTGAAATTTTTACAGTGTGTAGATACATGCTGCTCAGAGCCATTGAATAATTTTCTTCAATGGCCGCCCGTTTCGATCACTCATCACGGATGGTGTTTTCCCGCTTTACCTGTATGCGATATAAAGCTTTTGTACGGTGTCTATTGAAACATCAAACACTTCTGCTCTCTTGATTACGGAGGCACCCAAAATACGAGCACCAACAGCTTGCCAACGTTCGAATGCACTAAGCTCTGACTTAATGCACTCACAACTACACAGAACACTGTTCTGACCACGACAGACACTTACAACATACACTACTGGCCATTAAAATTGCTACACTAAGAAGAAATGCAGATGATAAACAGGTATTCATTGGACAAATATATTATACCAGAACTGACATGTGATTACATTTTCACGCAATTTGGGTGCATAGATCCTGAGAAATCAGTACCCCGAACAGCCACCTCTTGCCGTAATAACAGCCTTGATACGTCTGTGCATTGAGTCAAACAGAGCTTGGACGGCGTGTACAGGTACAGCTGCCCATGCAGCTTCAACCGCATACCACAGTTCATCAAGAGAAGTGACTGCCGTATTGTGACGAGCCAGCTGCTCGGCGACCATTGACCAGACGTTTTCACTTGGTGAGAGATCTGGAGAATGTGCTGGCCAGGGCAGAAGTCGAACATTTTCTGTATCCAGAAAGGACCGTACAGGACCTGCAACATGCGGTCGTGCATTATCCTGCTGAAATGTAGGGTTTCGCAGTGACCGAATGAAGGGTAGAGCCACGGGTCGTGACACATCTGAAACGTAACGTCCACAGTTCAAAGTGCGGTCAATGCGAACAAGAGGTGACAGAGACGTGTAACCAATGACACCCCGTACCTTCACGCCGGGTGATACGCCAGTATGGCGATGACGAATACACGCTTCCAATGTGCGTTCACCGCGATGTCGCCAAACACGGATGTGACCATCATGATGCTGTAAACAGAACCTGGATTCATCCGAAAAAATGAAGTTTTGCCGTTTGTCCACCCATGTTCGTCATTGAGTACACCATCGCAGGCGCGCCTGTCTGTGATGCAGCATCAAGGGTAACCGTAGCCACGGTCTCCAAGCTGATAGTCCATGCTGCTGCAAACGTCATCGAACTGTTCGTGCAGATGGTTGTTGTCTTGCAACATCCCCATGTGTTGACTCAGGGATCGAGACGTGGCTGCACGATCCGTTACAGCCATGCGGATAAGATGCCTGTCATCTCGACTGCTAGTGATACGAGGCCGTTGGGATCCAGCACGGCGTTCCGTATTACCCTCCTGAACCCACAGATTCCATATTCTGCTGACAGTCATTGGATCTCGACCAACGCGTGCAAAAATGTCGCGATACGATAAACCGCAATCGCGATAGGCTACAATCCGACCTTTATCAAGTCGGTAACCTGATGGTACGCTTTTGTCCTCCTTACACAAGGCATCACAAAACGTTTCACCAGGCAACGCCGGTCAACTACTGATTGTGTATGAGAAATCGGTTGGAAACTTTCCTCATGTCAGCACGTTGTAGGTGTCGCCACCAGCGCCAACCTTGTGCGAATGTTCTGAAAAGCTAATAATTTGCATATCACAGTATCTTCTTCCTGTCGGTTAAATTTCGCGTCTGTAGCACGTCGTCTTCGTTGTGTAGCAATTTTAATGGCCAGTAATGTAATAAGGACACTGCAAATGTGCTGTTCATGGCGAAGTACCATACCGGAACTTGTAGGCTTGGCTAGCATCTGCATTTGTGTTCACACACTCAATTCTCGTCGCATTCCATACTTCTGTCCACCACTGTATTTTAGATATACGTTTCTTTGACCCAAAGAGAAAGGTTGAAAGCAAATAGCGTTACGTCGCTTCTAGAAGCACATATTCATCCCTCTCACCATCGCTGTGTGAGCGGATAGGAAAAGACAGTAACACAAAGCGTATTTCATTTATCGGGAGGAGACAGTGATCTCGCAGGCGATGTACCGTATGCCGCTTCCTGGGCACACCGCAGCGTGGGCGCAAGCCCTTGAGCTGTGGATGGGCTTTGTACCGCGGGCGAAGAGCCGGGTACACAAAGCAAGTTAGCCAGCCAGCCGACACAGCACGAGGATGGCACGAGCCAGCCGCCACCCTTGTCCGCGGTGCACACACAGCGCATAGGTCACTCCGAGTTCATGACACAGGTAGCGAGTTGCGGGCCCAACATTTGCACACGCTCACATCAAAGGCGCTTTTCGGCCACTGGGGGACAGTTCTCGAACTAACGCTAAGACCACTGGCTTCCCCTCGTAGATTACTCGTTTCAGTCTCGATACTACGTTCTCGATTGCCGACCGTCAATGGTCGTCTTTCGAAAGACTATATGCGCAGTTTATTCTGAGTGACCTCCGAAAAGGTAATACAAAACTAAAGGAATCATTCAGACGGTAAAGAAAGGAAGAAAATACGTAGTAAGTAGCAGCAGTAGCAGTTGTGGTTGTTGTTGAGGTCTTCAGTCCGAAGACTGGTTTGATACCGCTCTGGAACCGCGCTGCTGCTACGATATCAAGTTCGAATCCTGCCTCGGTCATTGATGTGTGTGATGTCAGGTTAGTTAGGTTTAAGTAGTTCTAAGTCTAGTGGACTGATGACCTCAGATGTTAAGTTCCATAGTGCTTAGAGCCATTTTTTGATACTTCTCTCCATTTATTCTAACCTGTGTCATCTCTGTGTAACTGTACAATACATCGTCTACATCGATTTGAACCTGGTTACTCTATTCGATCCTTGGCTTCCTTCTTCTTTCTTCAAATGTTAGGCATCTGCCTGTAACGTCCTCCTGGTGAGTGCCTCTATGGTCTGTGGTTAGTTGCTGCTTGATCTCTCTACCTCTTTCTTGGCTTACATGTTGATCTTTTCCCTGTCGGTCGAAAATTCATTACTGTTTTAGGCATTATATTTTCATTCATTACTGCGATATGATCTATCCATTTCTTTCTGTACTCCCTGATCTGTTCATTCACTCTTTTAAGTACTAATTTTTGTATGATTGTTGTACTTCGTATCACATCAGACAATCTATACTGTAGTCGTAAACCTACTGTAAGTAAGCGTAGCCTGTGGTAGCTTTGGTCAGTTAAGATCGTAATTGCATTAGTCGTACGTTAGGTGTGTTGCATAACTGTGGGGCGTTACCTCATTTCGATTGCTTTGTTTGTGGTGGTGGTGGTGGTGGTGGTTAGTGTTTAACGTCCCGTCGACAACGAGGTCATTAGAGACGGAGCGCAAGGTCGGGTTAGGGAAGGATTGGGAAGGAAATCGACCGTGCCCTTTGAAAGGAACCATCCCGGCATTTGCCTGAAACGATTTAGGGAAATCACGGAAAACCTAAATCAGGATGGCTGGAGACGGGATTGAACCGTCGTCCTCCCGAATGCGAGTCCAGTGTGCTAACCACTGCGCCACCCCGCTCGGTGCTTTGTTTGCGTATGCGATCAGCGTCTTACTATATTCACCTAGATACCAGAAGCAGTGAACCGTCTAGAAACTGAGTCAGGATATATAAGGAGCCGTGTAACCTACGGAACGTTTTTGCTCTACATAGTTATCCTAATGTATGTTACTTAAAAGTAAACAGCATTTATAGCAAAATTGAAGTTGTCATTGTTTAACTCACATGTTATCTGAAAACTGTTGATTTTTAACGTGAAACGGAGGGATGTTGTAGTAAAACTAAAGAAAACAACACAGATTTATCATTGGCGCTAGATAACGCAATTTACTCAACTAAAAGGTAAACTTAAAAAATAAATGAAAAACAAAAACGTATCAAACATCGCTTCAGTTCTTCGTTGAGCTTGTAGGAAACATGCTTCTGTTATTGCTAAACAACTTTCGCACGTATCAATAATAACAAGGAACTCTTGCCTTTGATCATGATGTAGTACAAAATCAATAATTATATGATTTTTTATGTTTTTGCGTGTAAACTCTAGTTGCATCAAAAGTAATTGCTTTATTTACACAAAAGGTGAGAAGTTACGCTGTTAATTAATTTTTATTACTTGTAAAATGCAATATGTACTTTGTAAGGATATAAAAAGTACTCACTTCCGCAGATTGCAATTTTTTTTCATTTGCAGCTGTCATTATCCGGGACACACTGTTTTGTAGAACGTTACATGCGCCTGTGTCTACACATTTTTATTCTGTGTTTTGTTTATGTTCCCTTTAATATATCTGAATCTTTCGTTTATGAAGTATGTTGTATTTCCCAAGAAATTGAATTCAGCTGAACGAATGCTGCATTCGTTCACTCAGTATATGACTGTGGCACCCTCAATGAAGATTAGTTCAGTTGGTCTCTCTCTACTATTTTCACCCCTCGCATTTCCCTTCATTCGCAAATTGAGGGTTCCATGATGCATCCGTATGTTTCCTATACACCGATCGATTCTTTTATTCAAGTTGTGCCATGAATTTCTTATCTTCCCATTTGATTCAGTGCCTCCTTGTTACTTATTCGATCTACCCATCTAATCTTCATAATTCTTCTGTAGCCCCACATTTCAAAATCTTCTGTTCCCTTATTGTGTGAACTGTCTATCTTGCCTGTTTCCGTACAAGACTGCACGCCATAAAAATATCTTTAGAAAAGACCTCCTAACACTGCCGCGCGGGATTAGCCGAGCGGTATAGGGCGCTGCAGTCATGCACTGTGCAGCTGATCCCGGCGGATGTTCGAGGCCTACCTCGGGCATGGGTGTGTGTGTTTGTCCTTAGGATAATTTAGGTTAAGTAGTGTGTAAGCTTAGGGACTGATGACCATAGCAGTTAAGTCCCATAAGATTTCACACACATTTGAAAAAACAAAAAATAAAAAAAAAACAAATCTCTCATTTGCAGAAATACTTTCCTTACCATTGCCAGACCGCATTTTGTATCCTCTCTACTTCGCCCGTGATTATTTATAGTGCTGTATAGATAGGGAAAGACAATACACTACGCTTAATGTCTTAGTTCCCTCAGTGTCACCTGATTTAATTCGATTACATTCTATTACCCCCGTTTTAGTGGTGTTGACGTTGAGGTTGTCACTCCTTTTCAAGACATTATCCATTGCGTTCAACTGTTCTTCCAAGCCCTTCATCACTCCTGCAGAATTGCATTGTCATCGAGAAACCTCAAAAGATTTTATTTCTTCTTCTTAAACATTAGTTCCCTTTCTCCAAATTAATCTTTGGTTTCCTTTACTGCTTGGTCAACGCCCAGATTCTGTGACATAGGCTACAGCCCTGTGTCACTTCCGTTTCATGTCCTTCGACTCCTTTAACTGCAGTCTGGTGTCTGAACATGTTGCAAATAAACTTTCGTTACTTGCATTTTATTCCTGTTAACTTCAGAATTTTAAAGACTGTGTTCCAGTCAACACTGTCAAAACCTTTCTCTAAATCTACAAATACAATAAATGTAGTTTTGCCTTTCGTATCTTCTTAGGTAAGTCGTAGGGTGAGTAGGCATCACGTGTTCCTAAATTTCACCGGAAGCCAAGCTGATCTTCTTCGAAGTCGGTGTCTACCAGTTTGTCCATTCTTCTGGAAACAATTCGTGTCAGTATTTTGTAACCATCACTTATGAAACTTACCCTTCTGTATCATTCATACCTGTCAACACCTGCAGGCGCGGGTTGCCGAGCGGTTCTAGGCGCTACAGTCTGGAACCGCGCGACCGCTACGGTCGCAGGTTCGAATCCTGCCTCGGGCATGGATGTGTGTGATGTCCTTAAATTAGTCAGGTTTAAGTAGTTCTACGTTCTAAGGGACTGATGAACTCAGAAGTTAAGTCCCATAGTGCTCAGAGACATTTGAACCATTTTGAACAAAAATGTCGCACTGCCTTTAAGTTGTTAGACAAAGTGCTCATTATATTTGAACAGGACTAATGATAGTCGAAGCTATTAAGGGTGAACAAATAAAAATAATTGAAGAGCGGCAATATCAAACGTGCTATATGCCAAATCTCACATTTGTCCGAAAAGTCAAAAAATAAGGTGTCTCTTTGTGTGCATAGCTTGATTTTATCCAAAAAATCGAGAAGGTACTGTGATACTACATAACTACGCTGCTCATCTAATCACTGCAAAAAGCAATGACACCAATTTGAAAATAAAAAAAAATATTAAGAATGTTTTAGGTGTCGTACTAGGGAATTGACTGTTTATAAGTGCCTATAAGGAAGTTTTCGTTTCAAGTGCCATTAATACCGAGGCACTAAGTTTTACTTCTGATACTGAAAGTACAGGAATAATATTTTACCCAGTAGAACTACAGTAAGAAAACCATTTCTCGTATCACTTGAATTTTTTACAGGAGAAGTACAAAATTATAACTAAGAAAAAAGTGCACAGTGGTGGCTGCCGTTTTGGGATCAGATGTAGAAAAGTTTACTGTAACACTCTTTGCGCTTTTGAGAAAGAAATGGCAATATCACCAACATGTCTTCCTGTTCTGTGATTGATGAATAAGGCTGGCCTTTCAGATCAAGTATGGCATGGCATACGTCAACCGTGGTCTTTTCTCTTTTGAACACACAGACAATTTTTCATTTCTCTGTTTCAGAGAAATTTTTAATAGCTATTCGAGATAGATGAATATGAGTCACTTTGATGATACTGGATTTGGAGATCTTACACGGCTGCATTGACAACAGTATTTCAGAAGCAATTGCACAGTTAAAGAGGTCAGCTGAATGCATTGGAATCACACGGAACGGGTGCACAGCTCTAGCTTTCGTGGCGTTTTCCGAACACACGTTGTTTTTCCCCATCACTTCAACATTTTGTTGCTATTTTTGAAACCCAGGTTCATTTCTTCCATCACGAAGATATTTTATTGCTGTAAACAAAAGCTTACATGCGCTCTGCTTCCCACATATACTATGCATCAACTAAGGCTCGAAGCAAGGCACTTACGAATCCAATAAATACAAACAGAAACTATGCTTGACGCAAAGACAGTGCGTCACCTGGTAATGGATGTTCGCAACGTTTTCGCCGTGACTCGGCACTTGGATCAAGTATAGGGACGTGCAACACTGTGCCGAGAGGAAAATAGCACTGGAAACGCGTTTTGTGAAAAGAAATGGTTCTTAGAACGTTTGACATCACCATTCTTCAGTTATGTCGGGTAGTAAAACTGTTAAATACAACGGTCTTACGTACCTAGTTTCCGAAACTGATAAAGGAAGTTGACTTAATTCAGAAGCCTTTGAAGGTAGTATATGGTTCCATTAAAAAAATAAAAGAAAAATTCCAACCGCTTCGGTGTCTTGGTAGATAAAAAAAGTTAGCTACGCCTTTCCTTTGTATCCTCTGTCTAAAAGCAGATTTTGGTATCTTCGACTTTTTAAGAAATATAGGAATACTTAGGTTCAGTTGCAAATGGTGTGATTACAAACAAGGTATGTAAGAGGCAACTCGAGGAGTTACCTCTTACACTACTGGCCATTAAAATTGCTACACCAAGAAGAAATGCAGATGATAAACGGGTATTCATTGGACAAATATATTATACTACAACTGACATGTGATTATATTTTCACGCAGTTTGGGTGTATAGATCCTGAGAAATCAGTACCCAGAACAACCACCTCTGGCCGTAATAATGGCCTTGATACGCCTGCGCATTGAGTCAAACAGAGCTTGGATGGCGTGTACAGGTACAGCTGCCCATGCAGCTTCAACACGATACCACAGTTCATCAAGAGTAGTGACTGGCGTATTGTGACGAGCCAGTTGCTCGGGCACCATTGACAAGACGTTTCCAATTGGTGAGATATCTGGAGAATGTGCTGGCCAGGGCAGCAGTCGAACGTTTTCTGTATCCAGAAAGGCCCGTACAGGACCTGCAACATGCGGTCGTGTATTATCCTGCTGAAATGTAGGGTTTCGCAGCGATCGAATGAAGGGTAGAGCCACGGGTCGTAAGACATCTGAAATGTAACGTCCACTGTTCAAAGTGCCGTCAATGCGAAGAAGAGGTGACCAAGACGTGTAATCAATGGCACCCCATACCATCACGCCGGGTAATACGCCAGTGTGACCATGAAAAATACACGCTTCCAATGTGCGTTCACCGCGATGTCGCCAAACACGGATGCGACCATCATGATGCTGTAAACAGAACCTGGATTCATCCGAAAAAATGACATTTTGCCATTCGTGCACCCAGGTTCGTCGTTGAGTACACCATCGCAGGCGCCCCTGTCTGTGATGCAGCGTCAAGGGTAACCGCAGCCATTGTCTCCTAGCTGATAGTCCATGCTGCTGTAAACGTCGTCGAACTGTTCGTGCAGATGGTTATTGTCTTGCAAACGTCCCCATCTGTTGGCTCAGGGATCGAGACGTGGCTGCACGATCCGTTACAGCCATGCGGATAAGATGCCTGTCATCTCGACTGCTAGTGATACGAGGCCGTTGGGATCCAGCACGACGTTCCGTATTACCCTCCTGAACCCACAGATTCCATATTCTGCTAACAGTCATAGGATCTCGACCAACGCGAGCAGCAATGTCGCGATACGATAAACCGCAATCGCGATAGGCTACAATCCGCCCTTTATCAAAGTCGGAAACGTGATGGTACGCATTTCTCCTCTTTACACGATGCATCAAAACAGCGTTTCACCAGGCAACGCCGGTCAACTACTGTTTGTGTATGAGAAATCGGTTGGAAACTTTCCTCATGTCAGCACGTAGTAGGTGTCACCACCGGCGCCAATCCTGTGTGAATGCTCTGAAAAGCTAATAATTTGCATATCAAAGCATCTTCTTCCTGTCGGTTAAATTTCGCGTCTGTAGCACGTCGTCTTCGTTGTGTAGCAATTTTAATGGCCAGTAGTGTATTGTTCCATTGCATGTGACCAACTTTTTGTATACGATATTCGGTAAATTCGTATTACTGAAATGTGTCATATTACAGTATAAAGAATGGAACGTTACGGATTAACACATCAACGAAGTTAGGGACAGGGTCCTGCATTTTTTATGACCAGTGCCTTAATGAAAGAACTAACCTACCATTCGCCTCAAACTGTGTTTGAGCACCAAGCGAAAGCTAAAATCTCGATGGCCGGGTGGGGATTTGAATGTACCATCTCACACCATTATCTTCACGTGTGCTGAGAACTCGGTAAAAGCGAGGTGCACACACAGAGAAAAATATGAAAGAAAAAAGAAACCGTAAAATACGATGCCAGAGTGAAAGACGAGACATGAAGAGAAATTAGGAAGGCGTTGAAAGGGAACCGCTTTATTTTATTTATTTACGAACCACTTCGGTCACGGGTGCCCTTTCTGAAAATTTTATCTTTCTTCTTTTCCACGGGAGACTTCCAGACGTGAAATTTTAACGCTATCAGAGAACTGGGTGACGGCAGAATTTTGCGGCAAATGCATGCAATGAATGTGGTGCAGCATACTTCGGCGAAAGAAAATACACGACTGTGCATGCAAGGTGCCGTGATGTTTCATTTCTTAGTGTTCAAAGTGAAACTGTTCGCGGGAAGATGGAGGGAACATTGGCAAATGCTAGGGCAAACACTACCGCCAGGCTCCACAATTTTCGTCCCGTTTTTAAATACTTACGCGGCGAAACGAGTGCTACTGAGTTCGAGTGGTAATCTTGAGCTTCCCGTCCTTTTTGCGATAATTTCACTGCTAACTATAACAAGGCCAATATAACTGAACGTTTTTCGAACGCTTGGCAATTAAGTGACAGGAAAAAGGCAGCTGGATCGGACCCGCCACACTGCGTATGCGTAATAATCAGGAAGCAGTGCTGCTGTTGTGATACAAGTCCAGATAGGAACTCTACGCGTTCAAATAGCCAGGTTAATTATACTATTTGCGTTGATCTCCAGGCTGTGCCGATTATTAGATTCTGATAAATTCGATCTACTAATGAGAGAAACGTTGCAGAACTTTAGAGTGTTCTGAAGAAACTCCTGGAGGAACAATATTAGAGGTGATGTAAGTGATACGCAGTGAAGAATGTTTGTCGTGTGTAATGAACGAAGGCTTAAAAACGTGTTGACAAATAGATATAGTGAGAAAATATACTAAACAAATCTATGGCCCTTCAAGGCTACCCGTACCTTTATTTGAATTTGCTGTGAAAAAAAGAGGTTCCATGAAGGACTTGCAATGTCGTCTCATTCTTGATTTCTCCGATTCCTGATTTAAGCTTGAAAAAAATATACCTAATATTCGTTACACCTTTTCGCTCCGTCTCTACATCTACTTCGTGTGTTAGCATTACATCCTCCCCTTTCCTGTCTTACAAGGAGAGGTCCCCAGCGTGGGGTCGAATTTATGAAATCGTCTATACAGTGATGTTGGTTGAGGTCGTAGGCATCACACCCATTCACCTTAGTGGGCTCTCGTTTGCGAGTAAGTGACGAAAAAAAGTTCGGAATTTCGTGTTACGGCCTACAGTTGAAAGAAAGAAATGTTATACAGACTGGCTGCGTAGCGTAATGTTTAAGGCACAGTTATCGGACGCAGGTGGCTGTGGGTTATAATCTCGTCACTAACGTTAAGACCTTTTATTTTTAAATCCTTATAGAAATGACTCTGAATATTATTTTTATTCAGTTAATTGCCTTAAATGTATTTTTTATTTCTAATCATTTTACGGTTACTTAAAGCATGATAATAACTTTCAATTTGTTCTCATTTTTGTTATCACTATTTTTTTCCATTTGGAACCTATGTTCATGGCATTTTAATTATTTTCATGTATTAACTACAATTTAAGTTCTTTCGTCTTGTCATCGTATTTTTTCCATGTTATTGCATTTATTATTTCTATTCCTCATTTTGTTTGAGGTTCGTTTTAATTATAACCGCTTCTTTTGTTTAAATCTTCATCTACATCACTCTGTCCATATTGCAATTAAAATTTTTGTTTTAAGTGTTTGTATGACGACTACAATCCAAAAAAAATTACTTCTTCTAATGATAAATATATTTTTGACAACGTTGCACAGGCAATATCAATAGATTATTTTATCTTTTGTTCTTTAACTTATCGATTGGCATTGCCAAGTGTTTCAACATTATGACAGATAAATAAAAAAAAACGAAATTCACACGTACAAAGATTCCAAGTGGAAAAAGAATGATAGGAAGAAAAATGAGAGCAGTTGAAAAGTTAATACGATGATTAAAATGATGTGACAAAAGAACAGAGATAAAAACATTTTAACAAATTAATTGAATAAAAACAATGCTGGAAGTCATTTCGATAAAGCATTAAAAACAAAAGTTTGTAAGCTCCTGAGGTGTTTCAAAGCTGCAACCTTTTGTGTGGGGAGAGCTGTACCTCCGCAGTTGCACTACTTTAGCCACGCACGTTATATCTCTTTTTTAACGCTGTAGAGCATCATGCGAACTTCTGAAAATGTTTCGTAAATTACTCGTAGACGAAGGCCCACCAGGGTGAATGGTTGCAGAGTGTGATACTTTGGACCCTTAAACTACATCACCGTATAGATGGTTTCAAAACGTCGATATCCCTGCTAGGGACCTCTCCCTGTCAGTCTTGAATGGTGTGCGGGCAGGAGGTATGTTGGTGGGACTCCACACGAGCTCAAATCTCTCTAATTCCATCCTCGTTCCTGTTGTGAGAGATTTGTAGAAGATAGCAATATGTGGGTCGACTTTTGCAGGAACGTACACTCGCGAAATTTGGACACTAAACCAGAACTGGAAGCACAACGTCTCATCCGTAATGCCTACCAGTAGAGTTGGATGACCGTCTCCGTGTCGCTCTCACTCTTGCTAAACGAACCTGTGACGAAACGCGTTGCTCTTCTTTGGATCTCCACTAATGAAGTTTCTCGACTTGACAGGTGATAAGGACGTTGATATATTTCCCTCTAAATGACAGCTACGCACAAGACGCCAAAGACATAAGAAAGGAAGGCAGATTGAGGTTTAACGTTCTATTGACAACGGGAGTCACAAGTAATGAGCATGTTTGGTTGCCATGAAACCATCGCAATCACGTCCATGGGGCTCCCAAGTCTTTCAGACGCTGAGAGAAAAGAGTAGAAAATACAGTGGCATTTTCCATTACGCAGCTTAATGTGTTTTGTGAAGTTTAGATGTAGAGTGGCCATGGACTATTCAAGGCAATCATTTCATCTTCAGTCTGGATAACTGAAAGGGAATTTGAAGTCTTCTCGCCGGCCGCTGTGGCCGAGTGGTTCTAGGCGCTTTAGTCCGGAACCACGCAGCTGCTACGGTCGCAGGTTCGAATCCTGCCTCGGGCATGGATGTGTGTGATATCCTTAGGTTATTCAGGTTTAAATAGTTCTAAATCTAGGGGACGTGACCTCAGATCCTATAGGACCACATTCCAAACAAATGATTTCACGATCAGTTTCCTTATTTTCGGATTTATGTCCTTCCCGGTCAGTACATTCTTTCCCAGATTAAATGCAATTTTAGCCAGCTCTTCCTTGTTTCACAATTTCTTTTCGGCTTCTACCATTCCTTGTGATCCTACTTCCCAAGCAGGTAAATTCCTCCATCAGTTACAACGTCACTCTCCAGAATCTCATTCTTAGAGGTTCATATTCTTCAGCACTACACACGATAAAAGCACAAAACAGTGGTAAATGAATCAAGGACACATTTCGCACTATATGGAAAGTAAATGTTTTCCGAAAAAAATGGAACATTTTTATTGTAAGTGCAGAGGACATAGATTTGTCCTGTTGTCTTTAACTTATATTTATACTTGATTTTCATTTATATTGCGAACATTGTTCAGCCAAAAACTGTTTTTCACTGTCATTGGAAACACTATATAATTAATTAATAGTTC
Source organism: Schistocerca nitens (assembly GCF_023898315.1). NCBI lineage: Eukaryota > Metazoa > Arthropoda > Insecta > Orthoptera > Acrididae > Schistocerca > Schistocerca nitens. The sequence continues at coordinate 869,476,092 of NC_064616.1, forward strand.
GTCATGAAAATACAGTCAACCTGGTTGAGGATGAACAAAGTACACGAAAACGGTAATGGCGAAAAAGTTTTAAAGTAGGTCATTTATTTAGTGGTTGGTAGCTCTTATAAAACGGATTTTACCATACACCCAGGGAACCTGCGAGATATCACCTTACGACAAAACAACATCAGTGTGCTTATTATGAACGCATACTGAAGATGCCACTCCTCAGCCAAAAAACATAAGGGGCCTCACAATCTACTTTCATTCAACAACAGGATTTGAAAACTTGTGGAAAGTGACACAAAACTAAGATTCACAAATGTGGGAATCGTCTAGATTTCTACAGTGACTATGAGATGCACTTACAGAAAACTGGCACAGATTTCAATTAAATGTTCTCTTAAAGCGCCGAAAATATAGCATTCTGATTACTGTAAGTCCGAGTTCCTTTTTCATCACTGTTCCCAACAGAGAACTAGATATTCACCTCGATAACTTTCTAGTTTTAGGACCCATGTTCTCAACGCGCCAGACTGTTAGGTAGCGAAGCTCATTACCCTGGTGAAAAGTGATGATCGAACGTCACTTAAGAGAATAAGTTAACGATATGCGGGGCTGTCAGTGCGCCACGTCGTGACTGCGTTTTTATCACTTAGCGCGCTCAACGCTAACACCCGGCTCGCACGCAATGCGGATTACCTGCATGTCGCACCATCAAGATTCTGCCCTAAAGACGGCCACTTAGGAGCATGCGCAGGCGCAGCGCAGCGCCACGGATAACGTCTTGACACTATCCTGTGCAAGAACGTGATATTACTCACTGCGTATTTAACACTACTGGGCCAACGAGGCCTGGAAGCACATTACTCCGTAACTTACCCGTCAGCAGGTTCTCAGTTATTCTGTGGGGACTTACGAGATATTGTGGATATTTTTCAAGCCGGTATATCGAAATTCAGTGTTACGTTAACGGAGCAGTAAATATATGAGTCGACAATTTGTTCCGGAAGTATAGTAAACTTTCTGAACCAATTACGTTATATGGAATGTTTTAATAATGAGTTAAATATTAAAGTTACTACACCAGTTACGTTTCTTTTCATGTGTATAACAAAACGTTTTAAGAAGTTATTCTTATATTCAACTGCAGTGAAATTTTAAATCTCTCTCTCTCTCTTATTGTCTTTATTATTTTCTCGCTAAAAGCGAAAAAAGAACGAGAAACATCATATCTCTGAAAAGTAGATGGTAATCTTGGAGGATAGTATTCTTTTAACTTCCTTCATTTTGCATAAATTCAGACACATGCAACACATCTGCAATCATTTCGGAAGAGTCAGGGTACAGCCAACAAGTGAATTAATTTCTTTTTCATTTAAAATAAATTTTGGTTAACACTTACTGATAGTACAAATAAGGACTACTTATAAACAAATATGGTGGGTTTACAATTAGGAATTTTTTTTTTAATAGACGCTCTCTGATTGCATGCTGTTGCTCTGACGAGCTATGCCATCGAGATATTTTGTATAAAGTTATGATCTAACGTAAACAAACAATGTAAATCATCTGATATGTGTGTGTGAATTTCTGCATGATGTCGTGGGTGCAATACATTTAAGTAAACCTAAAAAAATAATATCATAAAATCCTACTATCTGAGCTCTCCATTTTTTCCAGTTATAATGACAATATAAAAAGACGGCTGCCGGCGAACACACACACACACACACACACACACACACGCACGCACGCACATATACACACACTCACACACAGACAAGCACACAAACATACGATATGCACGGCGGTCAGGCAGTCAGAAACAGTCTGAAAAGCTTGTATAGGTGTTGCAGGGAACGTTCTGCTGAGAAACGATTCTTAAGAAAAATTTCGATACAGTCAATTACGATAGCTTTTGATCAGTCATTGTACCTTTGTATCACTTACCACTTCTGTTTCAAATGGCTCATGCTCCACCTGTTGGTATTATTTTGTACTAAAAGTAACAGTTTTATTACCTCTGTGATTTCCAGTTAGTATTTCAGTTGTCATTTCAGCTTCTTACAAGTTCCTAGGCTTGTGAGTATCGTTTAATTGCGTTCGCTGTAAAGATATCTTCTGGCGATAGTGATTTAAATTCAACAGTGCTAAGTTGATACAAAAAAACTTGGTATTTCAAAGTAAATGTGCAGTACTGAATTAAGACTGTTTGTTTTTACATCTTATTAACACATGAATTCCTCCTGGCATGATATAAATTTACCAGAGCATAGGATATAAGAAAAATTCTTTAGTTTTTAAGGCTAACTAATATTTTATAAATGTTGTAGCACCTGTTCTACCCTCGCTTGAAGTAAATCTATGCTGGCTACGAGATATAACGGCATACCACGTGTAATACACTGGTGTCCAAAATTAAAGCTACAAACTAATACGAGGGTTGGAACTTAAATACTGGCAACTACTTATTCACAACCGATACAGAAGAGTTACATGTTTGCACCTGTTACTGTCCTTCACAGAAGTCACCAGCGTTGTGTAGAGCCCATTGCCGGCGATGTGGATGGCGTAGTATACCGTTAGCTGAGCCTGTTCTGTTGATGGTGCGAATGGAGCGGTCTACTCCCTGTCGAATCTCTGGAACAGTTCTGAAGCGAATGCCACGAAATGGTTCCTTCATCTTCGGAATCAAATCAAATTCACAAGGACTTAAGTCCGGGGAGTATGGTGGGTGGTTCAGTACTTCCCAGTCCCATCGACCTAACAGAGCAGCCACAGCTTGCGCTGTATGCGCCCGCGCATTGTCGTGCAAAATGATGGGTGGGTTGCAAAGATAGTGTCGCGGCTTCTTTCGCAAAGCTGATAGCAGGTGATGCTCCAAAAACGAACAGTAATGTTGTGCATTGACGATCTGCCGTGGAGGAACGTAATGCGTTAGGGTAACACCATCACAGTCGTACACGAGAGTCACCATAACTTTAGACCGCGCCATTCGCACCACCAACAGAACAGGCTCTGCTAACGGTATACTACGGCTTCCAAATCTCTGGCAACGGGTTCTACACAACGCTGGTGACTAGTTTGAAGGACAGTAACAGTTGCAAACATGTAACACTTTTGTATCGGTTGTGAATAAATAGTGTGCACTATTTAAGTTACAACACTCGTAATTTGCAAGGTTGTGTTTGTTTTGCCACAAAACAGCAAAACGGGTGATAGTGAAGTAGAAACGATGTAAAAATACAGAACGTGATCAACTGCAACATGCACAACAATAGACAAAAACGTTCTTCCTTCTTCCCCAACTTAACGGATTTACACACACATTCTGACAACTGGTTAATGTGCTCAGTATGAGGTGTGACCACCTCTGGCACCAATACAGGCCTGACAACGACGGGACATGCTGTGAATTATGTCATCAGTCTCACGTTGAGGCAGTAATGCCCATTCTTCCTCCAGAGCTGCTCACAAGTCATAGAGAGTGGCTGGTGTATGCTGACGTGATGCAACCCGCATCCTAGATATGCTGTATAGGACTCAAATCGGGAGAGCCATGTGTGCAGTATCTTCTGTTTCCAAAAAAGCATCAACCAACCGTGCGCTATGAGGTCGAGCACTGTCGTCTATTAACACAAAGTCTGGGACCACAGCACCTCGCAAGAACCGCACATGAGATCCCAAGATCTGCTCCAGGAACCTGACAGAGATAAATCTTGCTGATTCACCAGTACGATTCCATGAAGAGGTGTTCGAGTGGCAACATAATCTTGCCCACACCATTAGGGGTCCTCCTCGATATCGGTCTCTTTCCACAATGTCTGGGTACCGAAATAGTGTTTCACGTGGCCTCCAGACGTGAATCCGTCGAGAATCACTCTCAAGACCAAATCGGGACCCATCTGTGAAAAGAACATTGGCCCACTGTTCGACCGTCCATTTGGTATGTTGACAGCTCCGATATAGACGTTCCCTTCTGTGAAGACACGCCGGAGGTAAACAGACAGCAGGTCTCCAGCTCTGAAGGCCACTCTGCTGAAGCCTTCTGTACATCGTTGGCCTCGATACAACACGTGCAGTGAATGTTGCGAGGTCAGACGCCATTTGCATTGCAGCAGTAAGGTGGTACCGTTGTACCCTTACAGCCAAATAACGGTTCACTCTTTCTGATATCACACGTGATCGTCCCTGTCCTGGTCTCCGGCACGCCCGGGTTCCCGGGTTCGATTCCCGGCGGGGTCAGGGATTTTCTCTGCCTCGTGATGGCTGGGTGTTGTGTGCTGTCCTTAGGTTAGTTAGGTTTAAGTAGTTCTAAGTTCTAGGGGACTGATGACCATAGCTGTTAAGTCCCATAGTGCTCAGAGCCATTTGAACCTGGTCTCCGGGATGCAGTTTCGGTCTCTGTAAACTCATCCAAGGACCAATAGAACGATTCACATTAAGTTGGGTTGGGTTGATTTGGGGGGAAGAGACCAAACAGCGAGGTCATCGGTCTCATCGGATTAGGGAAGGACGTCGGCCGTGCCCTGTCAAAGGAACCATCCCAGCATTTGCCTAAAGCGATTTAGGGAAATCGCGGAAAACCTATATCAGGATGGCCGGACGCGGGGTTGAACCGTCGTCCTCCCAAATGCGATTCGCTTTATGTCATCGGGCCACATCAGTTTGCGACTCTCCTGCTTCCATTCCTCCTATGGCCCTCTACGGCAGAGGGTCTGTGGGCGTCTTCTCTGTGCCATACTGCACCGTCTGTGACTGAGTACACAACGATTGTGGATGTGGGACTACCCTGCAAACACTATCCCACTTGCCAGGTGCCCTGACGCCACTGCTGAATTGGTTATCCATTGGCCGGAATGACATCTTCCGTGCAGAACGCGAACGTAACATGTGTTGAGAGTTTGTAGGATCGTATGGTGAATTAGACACAGGACGCGGAAATAGCAGTCTGTCGCTTTAATTTTTGACACCAGTGCAGGATCATGCCTAGTAAAGCACTACGACGTTGAAACCAGTCCACGGATTGATGATAGTTTTTTTACCTTTTTATTGTTTGATACATTTCAACGAAATATTTCCAGTTTACTTTTTCTACATCTACATCTCCATTTATACTCCGCAAGCCACCCAACGGTGTGTGGCGGTGGGCACTTCACGTGCCACTGTCATTACCTTTCCTTCCTGTTCCAGTCGCGTATGGTTCGCGGGAAGAACGACTGCCGGAAAGCCTCCGTGCGCGCTCGCATCTCTCTAATTTTACATTCGTGATCTCCTCGGGAGGTATAAGTAGAGGGAAGCAATATATTCGATACCTCATCCAGAAACGCACCCTCTCGAAACCTGGACAGCAAGCTACACCGCGATGTAGAGCGCCTCTCTTGCAGAGTCTGCCACTTGAGTTTGCTAAACATCTCCGTAACGCTATCACGCTTACCAAATAACCCTGTGACGAAACGCGCCGCTCTTCTTTGGATCTTCCCTATCTCCTCCGTCAACCCGACCTGGTACGGATCCCACACTGATGAGCAATACTCAAGTATAGGTCGAACGAGTGTTTTGTAAGCCACCTCCTTTGTTGATGGACTACATTGAAAGGGTACAGTACCGCCAGACATTGAAAATAGGTACAACATACTTCATTATTTTTGTCAGAACAACACATTTTTTTTTGTAAAATAACTCAGTTTCAATTAATACAGCGAAGCCGGATACCAGTGTGGGAAAGAATGACAATTTATTTATTTAATTGATCATACGTGCAGTCCCACAAAGTAAATCCCTATATCCAGTTTGGTGAGATCTGTGAAATGAATGAATGTATGGTCGTCTGCTAACCACAGATAGTGAATGTGAATATATGATCATCTTTGAGACGATCCTTTGGCCACCTTTGGTGTGACCAAAGAGATGAAATTTACCTGAGCTTTGAGCGCCTGAAATGTGGCTAACCAATATGGTAGCAAGGTGCCCCCCCCCCCACTTCAGCAGAGGTGCGAGAGGACCTGAAGAACGGCCATGTTTCAGCACTCTGCCGCTGGATCTTGTGTTGTTAAGACCTGTCTTAGGTGTGCTCCGTAAAGACAAAAGAGTGGAGACATGGTATGCATGTGGAATATTTAAGAGTAGTTTGAAATAATAATTTCTCTATTTCAGGAACTTTTGTGGGGAGAACTAAATGTCAGGCAGGTAATATTAATGGGATCGTAGTAATCTTCGGAAGTGACCAACGGTCACAATGAAACCACGTGTAGCAATAAGTTGAAATAGTTCCGTATGCTTAAGTTAAGTTGAATTACTAGCGTGTGTACAATAAGTTGAAATATTTAAGAAATGGCGTGGGCAGGACTTGAAATTAGAGACGAGTACTTCCACGTGGTGAGTACTGTGTGAGTCTCAATCTGTGTATGAGACAAAGGATAAAGAGAAGTACTCGTCCATGGTATCAGTTGAGGACTCGTTTGTGTGATGAATATGTTCTTAATATTATTTTGCGTGATATGATTCCGTGTGACACTAGATTCAAACTCTGAGAGAGAAGCAAGGTGAGTCGGCCGTCTATCCAGCAACTCCACTTGGCTTGCATTGCACAGGAAGATGTGCATATATCTCCAGAGTTCATAGTAGGAAAGTAGAATTACAAAGTGGGGCAGTGTCGTGTGAAACTGGGATAAATACTAATTGAAGTGGGAAAGCTGAAAGTGATAGTGTTGTGACTATTTATTGTATTGTATTCCATGTTGTAGTGTGGTGTATGTCATGTAATTTGGGTATGTGTGGTTTGCATGGGAGAGTAGCAAGGTAGTTTCAAAAGATAAGTGGGTTATGCTTGTTCCTTCTGTACCGCTCGATCTGGAGGAAAGTTTCGTGATGATGATTGTGAGAGTCGAAGTGTGAGATATAATAAAAGATCCACCATCCTATCCAGAAAGTGCACTGTAGCATTAAATAATTACGAGACCATAAGGTAGAGAATCACCAATGTAAAGCCATGCCCACCGGGCGGAATTTCTCATGTGTTATTGTTGTAGGTTATAGAATTTGTGTGTTTAGGTTGTAGAATTTATCGGAATAAATAAGATAGTGAAAAGAAAAAGATTGGTGGACTTTTCCTTCGAATTGTATGTTGTCATGATGTCCCGAATTTATAATGTGTGCGCCATTCATAATCAGCGCGGTGGCCACGTGTTGATAAAAGCCGTTAAATAAAAGACAAAAAGAAAATGTGGTATTGCCAGTGCGTAGCGAACAATCAGAGTTCTGTAAATTACTGACAGTCAGATGTGCGTTTCCGTTGCGTATTATTCATACAGGAGGATAATTTGTAACTTAATTGTGAGTACGAGAGTTCATGTTACTCGATAAATAAGAATGAATCCACTCGCTTGGCAGACCACTCATCTTGCAGGCCTGACTGCTTGATGCCACAGTATGAGCTAGGCATGTGGGTGCCTCTCAACATTTTCTGAGGACTCTCCCCAAGAATCTCAACCTGGCACCCGCCTACCAACAATTAATTTTATATGATCATTCCACTTCAAATCGTTCCGTACGCATACTCCCAGATATTTTACAGAAGTAACTGCTACCAGTGTTTCTTCCGCTATCATATAATCAAACAATAAAGGATCCTTCTTTCTATGTATTCGCAATACATTACATTTGTCTATGTTAAGGGTCAGTTGCCACTCCCTACACAAAGTGCCTATCCGCTGCAGATCGTCCTGCATTTCGCTGCAATTTTCTAATGCTGCAACTTCTCTGTATACTACAGCATCATCCGCGAAAATCCGCATGGAACTTCCGACACTATCTACTATGCCATTTATATATATTGTGAAATATGTTTCTGTTTATTATATTTCTAACACGAGTATCTAAAGTATTTCCAATCGCAGATACACTTTGAAATGGACAACGAGGTAATATCCCTTCTTTGACGACCATGGATTAGGAGTTTCAACGCTGTCGCTTTCCGCTACTGGGCGTGGCGCTGCTACGAGAGAATAGCGTCGGGTGTGTGACTAAAGGGCGAGTCCGGAACCCTGGCCGCGACGGTCAAAGCACGAGATGTACACCGAAACTATGAGCAAGCACAAGGGACAGGCACCAAGCCGGAGACGCGCTGCCTCTGCTCGCCTGGTCGATCTCCGGCCCGGCATGCTTCTGTGCGTATTACTGCACAGGCATCTCTGCATTTACGACTCACGGCACTATTCGTGCTGGAGTAAAATTCTGCCAAGTGAGAATGATCAACGTTTGTAGCAGAAATTCCGTATTTTACACAAGTAAAGTAAGCATTCCACTCTCTGATAGCAATGAATGATTGCTCGTTTCAGAAGGCCGACGATCAAGTCGTTAGAGAGTTATGAAAGTGGCTTTTATCCAAATATCCAAATCCGCAAAATTACGCAGGTTTAGCTTTTAGTAACTCCCGTACCAAAGGTGTAATACCTCTGTAGTACATATAAATGTAATTACAGCGCAAAGCAATATAGCCACCCACATCTATGTATTCTACATGACCCGTTATCTGGCTGAGAGTAAATAGGCTACCAATATTATTTCATCCAGTTTTCATTCCAATCACGAATAGTGCTGGCAAAAACCGAAGGTCAGTACTCATCTGTATAAGACCAAATTCATCTAACTTTACAGTTAAGATCTTTAGGTCAGATGAGTTTTGGAGGATGCATGTTCCTCACCTCTCCTAGTAACACACACTCTCAATTTTTTCACAGCTAGCCTTCACCAGATAAACAATGTTTTTCCTTTGGCTTGGTCTAGTAGAGTCCAAAATTTCTATGATTTCGCAGGCCTTCTTTGAACCTTCTCTATCACTTCCGCTAACTAGTACGTAAAAAAAGAATTGTATATTCTAATCACCCGTAAATTAATGTTTTTCTTCTAATAGTACAAACAGCATGATATAATGTAACTTTTATACCATCTTTTCTTACCAGAGGCGCTATATTTTCCATCAAATTCAACTGGCGCAATGAAAAAGAAAAACACGCTTAATACAGTAGTATTTCGCACAGATTAATTTATGAACACCCTCTGGCCACTTGTAGAAAGCAACTAGCTTTCGAAACGCTTTCTGCTAAATTATTTTAGTAAACAGAAAACAGAAAATAAATAGTTTTGCAACTTCCTCCAGCAGTTGTTTCAGAAAACCGTCTTCTATAAGAACGTGTCCTATCAGATTAGTGAACGATGCACCACTCTGCACTGTCCTGCGGGTGTCGATTAACATGCACGACCATTTTCTTTTTTTCAAGCAGTGTACAAACTTCTTTAGATCGAATTTGACACAGGATTATATAACCATTTATTTAGGTCTTCCATACGTCTTTTCACGAAATGACTGTCCTTTATGATGCGTGGTGATTTGGCAGTTCTCAGTTCTTACACGCGTCAGAAACTGGAGAATTATACAGGGTGTAACAGCAGGAATAGTCGATATTCCGAGAAACAGGAACGACAATTCAAAGCAAAAAAGTCCAGTAAACATGGGCTTTAAAGCGCAAGTCTCAAGAGCTATGAGCAGTTCTTAACCTTCGAGGCGGTGTAACAAATCTCTTCTAGTGCGAGCTCCTTGCTTTCCATATTTTGGTGGAAGATAGCATGGAACAAAGAATGTTTCAAATGGCTCTGACAAGGGAACCTCCCCATCGCACCCCCCTCAGATTTAGTTATAAGTTGGCACAGTGGATAGGCCTTGAAAAACTGAAAACAGATCAATTGAGAAAACAGGAAGAAGTTGTGTGGAACTGTGAAAAAATAAGCAAAATATACAAACTGAGTAGTTCATGGAAAGATATGTAACGTCAAGGACACTGAGAATGCAGGAGTGCTGTGGTCTCGTGGTCTCGTGGTAACGTGAGCAGCTGCGAAGCGAAAGGTCCTTGGATCAAATCTTCCCTCGAGTGAAAAGTTTAATTTTTTATTTTCAGTTTATGTGACAAACTCTTATGTTTTCATCACTTTTTTGGGAGTGATTATCACATCCACAAGAAAACCTAAATCGGGCAAGGTAGAAGAATTTTTTTACCCCTTCGCCAAGTGTACAAGTTAGGTGGGTCGACAACATATTCCCGTCATGTGACGCACATGCCGTCACCAGTGTCGTATAGAATATATCAGATGTGATTTCCTGTGGAGGAATCGGTTGAACTATGACCTTGCGATCAAATGTTTTCGGTTCCCATTCGAGAGGAACGTCCTTTCGTCTACTAATCGCACGGTTTTGCGATGCGGTCGCAAAACACAGACACTAAACTTATTACAGTGAACAAAGACGTCAATGAACGAACGGACAGATAATAACTATGCAAATATAAAGAAAATAAAATTTTCACACGAGGGAAGTCTTGAACCAAGGACCTCTCGTTCAGCAGCTGCTCACGCTACCACGGGACCACGACGCTCCTGAGTTTACTTTGTCCATGATGTTGCCTATGCGACCCGTGGACTACTCAGTTTGTATATTTTGCTTATTTTTTCACAGTTCCACACAACTTCTTCCTGATTTCTCAAAAAAAATGGTTCAAATGGCTCTGAGCACTATGGGACTCAACTGCTGAGGTCATAAGTCCCCTAGAACTTAGAACTACTTAAACCTAACTAACCTAAGGACAACACACACATCCATGCCCGAGGCAGGATTCGAACCGGCGACCGTAGCGGTCGCGCGGTTCCAGACTGTAGCGCCAGAACCGCTCGGCCACCAGCGGCCGGCCCTGATTTCTCATTTGATCTGTGTTCAGTTTATCAAGGCCTATCCAATGTGCCAACTTATAACAAAATCTGAGGGGGGTGCGATGGGGAGGTTCCCTTGTGAGCACTATGGGACTTTTAACATCTGAGGTCATCAGTTTCCTAGAACTTAGAACTACTTAAACCTAACCAACCTAAGGACATCACCCGCATCCATGTCCGAGGCAGGATGCGATACTGCGACGGTAGCGCTCGCGTATTTCCAGACTGAAGCGCCTAGAACCGCTCGGCCACTGAGGCCGGCAGTATGGAACAAAACAATGAAAAACCGTGTAGCAAACGTGGTTCTAAAATGCATACCTCAGGAGCTTTTAGGATTTGTACAACAGAAGGGAAGTGATTCACAGTAGTGAAGATATTTTGTTCCATATTACCTCCACCCACAACATAGAAAGCAAAGAGTTTGCAATAGAAGCGATTTGTATCACAGTATCGAAGATGAAGAAAAGCTCATAGCTCTTGATGTATTAATTTCATAGTCAATGTTACACCCTGTGTATGGAAGTGATTAAATCTTGACAGCTTAAGAGGTAGGGCCTATACCGTAGCTCAGAATTATACTTATCCTTACATAACTGGAATTACTTTTATCTTAAACTGCTGTAACAGGTCTATGAAGACTTTAATAATCGAAACTTCCTGACAGCTTAAAACTGTGTGCAGCAAGGGAAGTCTGAACCAGAATCTTAACTCCCCCTTTCCTCTCTCTCCTACTTCCCAAACATCACTGAATTTGATCTGCGCGCCTCGCCGGAATAGCACTACTGCAAGAAAAGTTATCGCGGAGAATTGCCTCGATCACAGCGTCGGGGTGTGTACTGTCCTGAAATTGCCTGTCAAGAGTTCTTCCTACGTAGAACAGGTTTTGTGAGAACTGTCAAGAAAGAACGCGGTACGGGAATCATTGGAACTGTGAGAACGGATGGTGAATCGGACCTGAATTGCTCAGCCAGCAAGAACACTGTAATAGAAAGGTAATATTCTGGGTTTGAGTCCCGGTGTGGCACACAAATACACTCGTGTTCGGGAAGATGACGCTTCAGATTCCCGTCCAGCGCTCCACATCTATATATTTCGTGATCCTCGTAAACCACTCCAGGCAAATGCCGATATGATTCTTTTGAAAAGGGCGCCGCCGATTTCCTTCTTCACTCATTCGTAATCCGTGCTTACGCTCTGTCTCTAATGAACAAGCTCTCGACGGAACATTAAACTCCAATCTTCCTTCTTTCCTTAATTTTTGACACACAGCTATAGTTCAGAAAGTTTCAAAAGAGTGCACAGTCCTTTGAAGGGTGAAACTAATCTTAGGAGTCAATGCTCAAAAATCTAAAAGTGCGCAAAGGTGCTCCGTTAGTTCATTCACGTTCAAGAATAGTTTTTATATGGTATATAATAATCTAGAAGCATTAATGATACTTTGGGTCAGTAAAGAAGAATACAAAAATATGAAAGAAAATCATTTACCAGATAGTAAGGGGATTTTAAATCTAAATGAGAACGAGCACAAGAAACACTAAGTAAGAAGAGCGCGTTTCTTTGTGGACAGTTATTTTTGTAGTTCAATCGGGAAATGCTGTGTCCTCCGGGAGACACGAGACTCAGTCATGTTTAGAGGAGTGCCGAGCTGCCTGCAACTTATGCAGCCCTGAACTAAGGTTGCTGCCCAGAGAGAGTGCCACACGACCAAGACTATATTCCAGAATTCGAATCAAGAACAGCTGCCAACATGAGCAACTTAAATCACTTAATAAAAGCAAGTCTTCTGATCCAGACTGTCTACCAGTTAGGTTCCTTTCAGAGTATGTTGAAGCAATAGCTCCATATTCATTAATGTGCCGGCCGTGTGGCCGAGCGGTTCTAGGCGCTTCAGTCCAGAACTGCGCGAGCGCTACGGTCGCAGGTTCGAATCCTGCCTGGGGCACGGATGTGTGTGATGTCCTTAGGTTAGTTAGGTTTAAGTAGTTCTACGTTCTATGGGACTGATGACCTCAGATGTTAAGTCTCATAGTGCTCAGAGCCATTTGAACCATTTGAACCATACTTATTAATCATATAAAACGCTAGCTCGACGAAAGATGCGTGTCCAAAGACTGGAAACTTGCCTAGGTCACACCGATATTCAAGAAACTTTTTACGAGGAATCCACTAAATTACAGGCCCATCTCATTAACGCCGTTATGCAGCAGGATTTTCGAACGTATATTGTATTCGAACATTATGAATTACTTCGAAGAGAACGGTCTATTGACACACAGACAACACGGATTTAGAAAAAATCGTTCTTGTGAAACACAACTAGCTCTTTACTCACACGAAGTGTTGTGTGCTATTGACAAGAGATTTCAAACTGATTCTGTATTTCTAGATTTCCAGAGGGGTTTTGACACTGTACCATACGTCAGCCCCCGGTAGCTGAGTGGTCAGCGCGACAAAATGTCAGTCCTAAGGGCCCGGGTTCGATTCCCGGCTGAGTCGGAGATTTTCTCCGCTCAGGGACTGGCTGTTGTGTTGTCCTAATCATCATAATTTCATCCCCATCGACGAGCAAGTCGCCGAAGTGGCGTCAAATCGAAAGACTTGCATCCGGCTAACGGTCTACCCGAGGGTGGCCCTAGTCACCCGACATTTACATTTACTGTACCATACAAGCGGTTTGTAGTGAAATGGTATGCTTATGGAATATCGTCTCAGTTATATAACTGGATTCCTGATTTCTTGCACAGAGACGGAAAGTCATCGAGTAAAACAGAAGTGATTTCTAGCGTTCCTGAAGGTAGTGTTATATGCCCTCTGCTGGTACTTATCTATATAAATGATTTATGAGACAATCTGAGCAACCATCTTAGGTTGTTTGCAGATGGTACTGTCGTTTATCGTGTACATAAATCATGAGATGATCAAGATACATTGAAAAATTATTTAGAAAAGATATCTGTATGGTGCGAAAATTGCCAGTTGACCCTAAATAATGAAAAGTATGAGGTCATCCACATTAGTGCTAAAGGAATCCGTTAAACTTCGGTTACACAATAAATCAGTCAAGTCTAAAGGCCGTAATTTAACTAAGTACCTAGGAAGTACGATTAAGAACGACATAAATTGGAAAGATCCCATAGGAAATGTTGTGGGGATGGCGAACCAAAGACTGCGATTTGTCGGCAGAACACTCAGAAAAAGTAAGAGATTCACTGAAGAGACTGCCTACACTGCGCTTGTCCATTCTCTTTTGGAGCACTGCTGCGCGATTTGGAATCCTTACCAGATAGGATTAACGGAGTACATCGAGAAGGTTCAAATAGGCGCAGCACGTTTTGTATTATCGCGAAATAGGGATGAGAATGTTACTAACATGATACAGGATTTGGAGTGCACATCATTAAAAGAAGGGCGTTTTTCGTTGCGGCGGAATCTTCTCACGAAATTTCAGTCATCAACTTTCTTCTCTCAATGCGAAAATATTTTGTTCACACTACTTACGTAGGGAGAAACAATCATCGTAATAAAATATGCTTATGGAATATCGTCTCAGTTATATGACTGGATAGTGATTTCCTGTCAGAGAGATCACAGTTAGTAGTAATTGACGGAAAGTCATCGAGTAAAACGGAAGAGAGATATAAGTGTTCGTTTTTTCCGCGTGCAGGTCGAGATTGGAATAATGTTGTTGTTGTTGTGGTCTTCAGTCCTGAGATTGGTTTGATGCAGCTCTCCATGCTACTCTATCCTGTGCAAGCTTCTTCATCTCCCAGTACCTACTGCAAACTACATCCTTCTGAATCTGCTTAGTGTATTGATCTCTTGGTCTCCCTCTACGATTTTTACCCTCCACGCTGCCCTCCAATGCTAAATTTGTGATCCCTTGATACCTCAAAACATGTCCTACCAACCGATCCCTTCTTCTAGTCAAGTTGTGTCACAAACTTCTCTTCTCCCCAATCCTATTCAATACCTCCTCATTAGTTACGTGATCTACCCACCTTATCTTCAGCATTCTTCTGTAGCACCACATTTCGAAAGCTTCTATTCTCTTCTTGTCCAAACTGGTTATCGTCCATGTTTCACTTCCATACATGGCTACACTCCATACAAATACTTTTAGAAACGACTTCCTGACACTTAAATCTATACTCGATGTTAACAAATTTCTCTTCTTCAGAAACGATTTCCTTGCCATTGCCAGTCTACATTTTATATCCTCTCTACTTCGACCATCATCAGTTATTTTACTCCCTAAATAGCAAAACTCCTTTACTACTTTAAGTGTCTCATTTCCTAATCTAATTCCCTCAGCATCGCCCGATTTAATTTGACTACATTCCATTATCCTCGTTTTGCTTTTGTTGATGTTCATCTTATATCCTCCTTTCAAGACACTGTCCATTCCGTTCAACTGCTCTTCCAAGTCCTTTGCTGTCTCTGACAGAATTACAATGTCATCGGCGAACCTCAAAGTTTTTACTTCTTCTCCATGAATTTTAATACCTACTCCGAATTTTTCTTTTGTTTCCTTTACTGCTTGCTCAATATACAGATTGAATAACATCGGGGAGAGGCTACAACCCTGTCTCACTCCTTCCCCAACCACTGCTTCCCTTTCATGCCCCTCGACTCTTATAACTGCCATCTGGTTTCTGTAGAAATTGTAAATAGCCTTTCGCTCCCAGTATTTTACCCCTGCCACCTTCAGAATTTGAAAGAGAGTATTCCAGTTAACGTTGTCAAAAGCTTTCTCTAAGTCTACAAATGCTAGAAACGTAGGTTTGCCTTTTCTTAATCTTTCTTCTAAGATAAGTCGTAAGGTTAGTATTGCCTCACGTGTTCCAACATTTCTACGGAATCCAAACTGATCTTCCCCGAGGTCCGCTTCTACCAGTTTTTCCATTCGTCTGTAAAGAATTCGCGTTAGTATAGAATAATAGAAAATCATAATTCTCTATTATGCCAATCTCGGTCGAAGGTGATTCGATGAACCCTTTGCCAGGAACTTAAGTGTTATTTGTAGACTACGCATATAGATTTGGATGTAGATGTGTTTTACGCCTCTGCCATACGCCACTCAAATAGTTCCCAAGTGGACATCCCTCCGACAGATGCTGATATAAGCGGATACACGGCTTTACGGCTCCCCTTGTCAGTCACTATCGTTATCGTCAGTCAGTTAGTTAGTTAGTATCAACCTCCATGCCGACGTGTATACACCGGTCCCCGACACATCACCACAGTTAAGCACCGCTGGCTTCACCAGTATCCGGATTGGTGACCGTCCAGGTACGCCGAGTCCTCTTGTCAATTTCACCTTTGCCTTCACGGTTGAGGGGACAGGAGCGGTGGTAGCGTACAGTCGCTGATCGCCAGTCTTTGCGCCAATATCCTGGATTAAATTCCAAAGTTCTCCATCGTCTTTGAAGAAGTGAGGCCATACCATCCTGCTGCTGACAGATATATTTTACAGTCACTTACACTTACCGGATACACTTAACCATGATACAACTCTCATACTTCGAGAAGGAAAGGTGCCTGCGGACGCGAAGGATAGGAAAAAACTTTCAAAATACGCGGCTGAACCTGTTCCTCCCAGCCATTCATGCGACAAGACTTTACTTTTAGTCGGTTAGCTGGACAGTATCACACTTTGTCTCAAGACAAGCATCAGGGCGTATTTGCCACTGCTGCCCAGAAGATCCAAACTGTACATTCTACCAAATATATTGGTCATCGTTCACTGAATTCAGGTGTTCAAAGATAGATCAGTGCCAGTGGACTTAGAATTACATTGCCGCTTATCATCTTCACACTCAAGTTGGGTAATGATAAGTTTATTTAATAAATTATTATAAACTGTTGCTAATCTGTATAGCCATCATTTCCGCCGTAGTTTGCCTAAAGCTATATAGCTCTGTGATCAGGCTGTACAGTTTTGCGTTGTATAGTTGCCGTCTCATAACAGCAACTAAATTCGGTGGCGGTGGTAGAGGTAAGTTCCTATGGGACCAAACTACTGAGGTCATCGGCCTTAGGCTTACACAGTACTTAATCTAACTTAAACTAACTTACGCTAATGACAACACACACACACACACACACACACACACACACACACACACACACACACACACATACCCGAGGGAGGACTCGAACCTCCGACGCGGGGATCGCGCGAGCCGTAGCAAGGCACCTCGGACCGCGTGGCTACCCCGCGCGGCTCGGTGGAAGGGGGTTCGCTTCCTATCGCATTTATAAGTAGCCACCAAGTATATCTGGGGAATAAAACGTGGACTTACGACATGTCATCATAGCATTACTGTAGAAAAGCTTATCCGGTTACGTAAATAATTCAGGAGTAATCTTGTATAGACTGAGTATCGATTATGCTGAAAGAACCGAGCAACTGTAGTTATTTTCACGGCGAGTCGAGGGCCATTTCAGTTTTCTTCTGTGATCAATCTTCACGAATTTAAAAAACGAAACAATGAAACAAAGCAATAGATAATCAGACTGAGAGGTCTGCCAGGTACGCGAAACACGGCACATCAATTATCGGGTTTGTGTCAGCCACTGTCTGGATCATACTGAAAAAAAATCACATGTTAGGAAGTGAACGAGAATGCGGAGTGCTGTATGATTCTATGCGAATGATATATCTTTGTTTCTATACACCATTCTTTTGCGTCGCTTCGATTATGTGACAAAACGCTATTTGTCTAGTTGGTCGTGGCAGATTACGAGTGCACTAGCGAACTCATCTTTAGCATTAATCTGTTGTAAAATTCAACTACATCGCTTCCAACTTGATACAGAAAGACGGGGAAAACGCTGGAAAAAACTATGACGCTATAAACGTGATCTTCCTTGTCAGTACTGGTTTTCCTTCCGGTGGTGACAACAACTCACAGAAAGAGCAGAAATACGAGGACTCAAAACTGTGGTGATATTGTCTGCTTCAACGACGTGGAGTTGTATCAACTTCTGCCATGCACACTGGTTCCCGTTTGCGAGTACCGGGTCGTTTGCATCTGACTTACAGCATCGTTAATAGGAGAAGTTGGTGCGCTTTGGTCCAAGGCAAAGGGGCGAGATCGATATCGAAGCTTCAGTGTTCCTATAACGACCTTCTGGGTGGCTGTCGAGGACCCTTTGAGGGGTGCAGGCGTCCCGACTGTGACAGGATTCTAAAAATAGACGTCACGTTCCTGATGTACTGCTAGTGGTCGATCTGATGTGACGCACACTGGCGGCAACTACATACAAGCAATTAACTACAACTGCCTTATTTCCCTTTTGGTTTGGGCTCTCAACAGTAGAAGTTAGAGGAACCGTGCGGCGACATGCAAACATTCGGTGAAACTAATTCAGAACTGCAAAATGGAACGTGATGTACAGTATCTATTCTATATCACTTGTACGTCTTTACGAGTGCGAGACCATCAGATGTCAGACCATCAGGTGTCAGATTCTGAAAACAAATTCGCTGTAGTATGTGGATCCAGCGTCCTTTACGATTCCGACTGAATCACCAATTTCTTAACCCCTACCTCTATTACTGACGCTTACAAGGAGACCGCACCTCATCATCATTATCGATTTCGTCCCTAAGAAGGAACATTTTCCTTCAATTTTTACATTACTTACACAGCAGATAAACAGAAATAATGCTTAGTAATTGTATTTATTAACATTTTCGTGAAATGCCTGCAAAGGAAAGGCAAAGGAAAATTTGGGATAGCAAATAAATTTCCAGGGACAGATTGTAAGACTTATTTAAAACTAGATACTTCTGTTATTTTATAGTTGATGATTAACACTTTGTGGGGTGATATTCATTATAAAAACAGGATAATTGTCTCGGATTCTTGCAAACGTTAGAAACGCCGTATTTTTACAGTTACATTGCTGCTTTAAAGTTTCCATAGAAAAACGAATTAGGTTTACATTTATGAAATGTTCTCTCTCATCACGCAGTTTTTGGGAGCAAACCAAGCGTAACGCATCATTTCGTCAAATTTGAAGAGGATAGCTGGTGATGTACAATGGAATTATTTCAGTGCATTCTTCTCTGGATGTGACTTGTTTTTCTCCTACACCGGGGGACTATTGTTCGCGTGCAGCTGCCGACAACTGCTCGAAGGACAAAATGAAACTAATGGAGGACGGATTCCTGTACGCTTTAATTACAATCCCTTCTTGGAAACTTATTAGCAGAGTCCTCGTGGACGCTGTAAGCATAGTCCTTTCTTGGAAACTTACCTGCTATCCCAAATTTTCCTTTGCCTTTCCTTTACATTCCTTTTGTGAAAATATTAATAAATGCAATACAATGACAATTATTTCGGTTTATTTTGGGTGTAATCAACGTAAAAAGAGAAGTTCCTGCGTAGGGTCTCGACATCATTTGCCCGGTGCTTTCTAAACGCTTTCTCTTCTGAAGTTGCCACTTCCGTCAGTAACTTTCATTTTCGGCCAAGCCCTGCGTGTACCATAAATTTGGACAGAACCGTGTTTCTCGCGACATGATAGCCAAAAACCAAAAATTCTAGGACACTGCTTTTCCCTCTAGTAAGCTCGTATACGTTAACATAACATTAAAACGAAGTTTATTGCCTGACAGCATCTAAATCACACATACTTTACTGAATTTATGGATGGAGACTCATGAATTACACTGTAGGAAATACTGCAACAAGCCACAAATTTTCTTGAAATGGTTTTATGTTACCATTACTAGTTTCGAACCTGAGCCCATGGTCAGATGGTAGTGTTAACTTCTTTTACATTTGCATCCTAAAATATTAAAATATTTGTGACGCTTAGTTTACAAATGATTTTACATTTGCATCCTAAAATTTTACAAAAAAAAGAAAATTTCGTTAAATTTTAGGGCGCAAGTGTAAAATCTTTTGTGCACTATGCATCACAAAAATTTTGTTATATTATTTACACAAATGTAAAAGAAGTCAACGCTACCATCTGACGATGGGTTCAGTCCCGAAACTATTAATGCTATAAGAAACGTATTTCAAGAAAACTAGTGGCTGGTTGCGGTGTTTCCTCCAGTGTAAGTGTTGTTACACTCACTGCGAATTTATATATTACTCCAATACATTGCTTTATCATCCCAAAATCGGTCAGAGACTCAGAATTAGTTATGCAGGTCTCAGAATATAGAGCAATTAAGGATATCTTTATTGTTGGCGGAGACTCAAAATGACTCTACGACCAGTAAAGTAATAAAAAAAACAGTGAATATGACCGTGCTGATCGAAACATAAGCGGTTTGTGTTACAGACAGAGACATAAACCCGACAGACACCTGATACTGTCAGACCATAAGACATCATAACACAAATAAATTAGGTAAATTTTTAGCTAAATCTTTAGTCTTTACGTGTATAAACCCGAATAGCAAACAACAGAACTTAACTCTACAGAATTCTGCATACACAAAAATTTGGAAAAATAAAAGCGGTATCATGTGAAAAAAGGGGAACTAAAAACACTAAGTACCCTAATAATGCCAACGCTTATTTTGGAAAATACCTCAATGTTTAGCACCACGAGGACCAAATAGCAACAGAAGAAGATAAAATTTGAGTGCCCATACTGTTAATCGGAGTGTAATGAAAACGTACTGTTTATCAATGAGAAGTTTTCACCGCTCAAGGAACGTGATGAACAGCACTTGTGGAGGCTGGTGGATTTATTTATCACGACAAACAGTATTTACAGTGAGTAATAAATAATTCTATGGTCAATATGTAATGAAAATATAAGCCCCATGTGGATATATCAACATCCAGTACCCATCAGCACGCTATGAAAACATATATATAACTTTTGCATTACCCATGTGAAGAAGGGCCTGAAAAATCTCGAAAAAATAGTTTATGGAAATAAGTATTTATTCTTCATCAGCCATAATGAGTAAGCTTAATCTAATATATAAGAATTTGCTGTCTAACAATTTTCAATTCTCTCGTTCACCAAGTTCTAAGCGAGCATTCTGACACGTTGTTTTGAAAATAGGCATGGATGCGCTACTTAGTGCTAATATAGCGAGTTGATGGATGGTTAAGAAATTATATTGACATTCCTGAGTACCACGACTCAAAACCCCGTGTGGCAGTCTGATTTGGATCTTCCTTGGTTTCTCAAAGTTATTTCGGATTAATGATAGATGTCTCCCATCAGAAGAGCCGCTGCCAATTTGCTGATCCATCATATCCGACAAAGATTGTCCTCTGTGTAAACGTTTATGGGACTTTAGACCGTAATCGGTATTCATTTCTTCTCACATGAATAGCTTCAGCACTACAATAGCTTGTACTCGCAGATCGACTGAATGAATTAATCACATATGATTACTCTGCAGTTGACAGTTAAGCGCCTGTCAGAGGGTTTATCGAACCACCTTTAAGTTACTTCTCGACCGATCCGCTCTCGAACAGCTGGCGGCAAAAACGAACACTTCAATCTTTCAGTGCGAGCTCTGAGTTCCTTTATTTTCTTATAATGATCATTTCTCCCTATGTAGCTGGACGCCATCAAAATATTTTCACACTGTGAAGAGAAAGTTTGTGATTCAAATTTCATGTGAAGGTCCTGCCGCAGCTAGAAATGCCTTTGTTTTAATGGCTACCAACCCAATTCGTGTATCATGTCCGTGGTACTCCTTTCCCTATTTCACGATAACGCGAAACAAGCTGCCCTTCTTTGAACTTTTTCCATGTCGTCCGGCAAGCGGATCCCACACGCAGAGCAACACTCCACAAAAGGGTGTACAAGCATAGTGTAAGCATCTCTTTAGTAAATCTGTTACGTTCTCTAACAGATGCCTTGCAGTTTGTTTTGATCACCTGATGACATAACACGACGGTAAATGGCAGCGTCATCTGCAAACCATCCAAGAGAACTGGTCAGATTGCCTCCTTCATCGTTTCTGTAGACAGGAATAACAGAAGGCCTGTAACACTTCCCTGGGGAACGCCAGATATTGCTTATGTTTTACTTAATGACTTTCCGTCAGTTATTACGAACTGTGACCTTTCTGACGAAAAATCCCGAATCAATTCACACAACTCAGACGATACTCCAGAGGCGCGCAATTTAATTATAAGTCGTTTTTGAGGAGAGGTGTCAAAAGCCATCTGGAAATCTAAAAATATAGAATCAATTTGACGTCCCTTGTCGACAGCACTCTACTTATTGAAAATAAAGAGCTACTTGTGTTTCACAAGAACAACATGTTCTGTATCCGTGTTGGCTGTTTGTCAATAAATGGTTTTCTTCGAGGTAATTCATAATATTTGAGCTCAGTATATGCTCCAAAATCCTCCTGCAAATCGACGTTAGTGATATGGGTCTGTTGATTTCTTGACTATTGGACTTCTGCAACATTCCAGTCTTTGGTTACGTATCTTTCCACAAGCGAGCTGTTGTATATGATTGCGAAGTATGGAGCTATTGCGTCAGCATACTCTGATAGGAACCTGACTGGTGTACAATCTAGACCGGAAGCCTTGCCTTTCTTCGGTATTTTAAACTGCATCGCTACATTCCTTAAGAATTCACATTACTATTTGCTAGCAAATGTATTCAATTCCGTGAAATGTTCTCTAATTTTCAGCTTCTCAAAAGAAGCGTAATATATGTGCAGCAGGATTTTTCTGAGATTCCTCCCTTGTTCTGTACGGGACAGAATGCGTGACTCCAATGTTAAATGTACCACGTCTTTTCGTCTAAGAAATTCATGTGGCTGTTTCTTTAGGATGTTTCATCACATAAGAAGCAGACTTTGCTGGTGCAATGCTTACAATCGAACAATATTGTAGCCGACCGGTGTGGCCGTGCGGTTAAAGGCGCTTCAGTCTGGAACCGCGAGACCGCTACGGTCGCAGGTTCGAATCCTGCCTCGGGCATGGATGTGTGTGATGTCCTTATGTTAGTTAGGTTTAAGTAGTTCTAAGTTCTAGGGGACTGATGACCACAGATGTTAAGTCCCATAGTGCTCAGAGCCATTTGAACCATTTGAACAATATTATAGATGCCGGAAGTCAAAGACACAAGCGAGAAAACCGACACTCGGTCAACCACAGCTTGAGAAAATCGTTAGGAAAATTTGATTCAGTACGTTAAATTCTTGGAAAGAGTCTACAAGGTATGTCTTGGTGTTAGATATGTGGAAGTTACGTAAATATGCAGACGACATGTATCGTTTTTCTCTCACGCGGGAGCCTGGCGCCGTGTTGTTTTGCACATGCTGGGGTAGGCTGTCCAACGGAAACCAGCCACCCTCACTAACGCTGATCCATTACAGGAGACTAATCTATCACCACTGCCGCGTGCAGACGACTGCGATCGATAAAAAGAAGCCATGACTTGCCCTTGGCTGAGTTAAAGGTAACACCCTCTAACGGAAAAGCAGCAGCAGCTGGATATTCTAACAAAACATTTGTTAGCCTCTACTCACCACTGTACGATATGCGTCTGTGAAAACATGGAAGACTAGAAGGTTTGAGATTGCCCTGAGCAGCTTCTTCATAATGGCGTTGTTTGCCCTCTAGGCTTTGGTAGATTATTACCGCTTCGCTCCTACGTGGAGGATTGTTATTAACGTAAGACAAAGGTTGGTAAAGATATTCGACATGGACTATTAAAAGGTACCATACCGTCATTCGTCTGAGTGGTTTAGAGGAACTACGGAATGACTCATTCTGGAAGACCGGAGACAGTGCGAGGTGACGAAGTGGTAAGCACACTGGACTCGAATTCGGAAGGACGACGATTGAAACCATAGTTAGGTTTTCCGTGATTTCCATAAATCACTTCAGGAAAATGCCGGGATGGTCCCTTTGAAAGGGCATGGCCGATTTCCTTCCCCGTCCTTTCTTAATGCTCTGTCTCTAATGACCTCGTTGTCGACGGGACGTTAAACACTAATCTCTTCCTCCTCTTTGGAAGACCGGATTGGGATTTGAATCCCTTCCTTCAGGAAAGCGAACCCAGAATTGAGGTCGAAGTTGAGGGTGACAGTGAAACCGCCTGGTCGCGTATAACAAGTGTACGTGAAACTAAGTTAATAGTCGGATGTTTGTACCGGCTACCGGATTCCACTGTGACAGTTCTAGAGTCATTCAAGGAAAGTATATGGTCAATAGCGTGTAAATACGCAGATCATGCAATACTACACTCCTGGAAATGGAAAAAAGAACACATTGACACCGGTGTGTCAGAACCACCATACTTGCTCCGGACACTGCGAGAGGGCTGTACAAGCAATGATCACACGCACGGCACAGCGGACACACCAGGAACCGCGGTGTTGGCCGTCGAATGGCGCTAGCTGCGCAGCATTTGTGCACCGCCGCCGTCAGTGTCAGCCAGTTTGCCGTGGCATACGGAGCTCCATCGCAGTCTTTAACACCGGTAGCATGCCGCGACAGCGTGGACGTGAACCGTATGTGCAGTTGACGGACTTTGAGCGAGGGCGTATAGTGGGCATGCGGGAGGCCGGGTGGACGTACCGCCGAATTGCTTAACACGTGGGGCGTGAGGTCTCCACAGTACAACGATGTTGTCGCCAGTGGTCGGCGGAAGGTGCACGTGCCCGTCGACCTGGGACCGGACCGCAGCGACGCACGGATGCACGCCAAGACCGTAGGATCCTACGCAGTGCCGTAGGGGACCGCACCGCCACTTCCCAGCAAATTAGGGACACTGTTGCTCCTGGGGTATCGGCGAGGACCATTCGCAACCGTCTCCATGAAGCTGGGCTACGGTCCCGCACACCGTTAGGCCGTCTTCCGCTCACGCCCCAACATCGTGCAGCCCGCCTCCAGTGGTGTCGCGACAGGCGTGAATGGAGGGACGAA
The DNA here is from genome assembly GCF_023898315.1 of Schistocerca nitens. Classification (NCBI taxonomy): domain Eukaryota; kingdom Metazoa; phylum Arthropoda; class Insecta; order Orthoptera; family Acrididae; genus Schistocerca; species Schistocerca nitens. The sequence continues at coordinate 869,500,724 of NC_064616.1, forward strand.
TGGAGACGTGTCGTCTTCAGCGATGAGAGTCGCTTCTGCCTTGGTGCCAATGATGGTCGTATGCGTGTTTGGCGCCGTGCAGGTGAGCGCCACAATCAGGACTGCATATGACCGAGGCACACAGGGCCAACACCCGGCATCATGGTGTGGGGAGCGATCTCCTACACTGGCCGTACACCACTGGTGATCGTCGAGGGGACACTGAATAGTGCACGGTACATCCAAACCGTCATCGAACCCATCGTTCTACCATTCCTAGACCGGCAAGGGAACTTGCTGTTCCAACAGGGCAATGCACGTCCGCATGTATCCCGTGCCACCCAACGTGCTCTAGAAGGTGTAAGTCAACTACCCTGGCCAGCAAGATCTCCGGATCTGTCCCCCATTGAGCATGTTTGGGACTGGATGAAGCGTCGTCTCACGCGGTCTGCACGTCCAGCACGAACGCTGGTCCAACTGAGGCGCCAGGTGGAAATGGCATGGCAAGCCGTTCCACAGGACTACATCCAGCATCTCTACGATCGTCTCCATGGGAGAATAGCAGCCTGCATTGCTGCGAAAGGTGGATATACACTGTACTAGTGCCGACATTGTGCATGCTCTGTTGCCTGTGTCTATGTGCCTGTGGTTCTGTCAGTGTGATCATGTGATGTATCTGACCCCAGGAATGTGTCAATAAAGTTTCCCCTTCCTGGGACAATGAATTCACGGTGTTCTTATTTCAATTTCCAGGAGTGTAGTTGGAGGCAACTCTAACCTTCCGCGTATACACTGGGATGTCTATGAATTCACTGTGGGGTCTACAGGCAGACAACATGCGAAAAATTTCTGAATACGGTTTCTGAAAACTGTCTTGAGCAGCTAGCTCGGCAGCCCACACACAATGAGAATGTCTTATCGACAATTTTAGTATAAAAACGAGGATTAGCGATCATGATGTCATAAGAGCAACTATGATTATGAAAGTTAATAAATCAATCAAGAAGGCTAGGAGAGTGTTTCTTCTAGATAGAGCAGATGAGCAGTTATTAACATTTTATTTAGGCAGTGAATTGGCATCACTTACTTCCAGTAAGATGGATGGAGAGGAATTAATGACAAATTTTAAGCAGATTGAAAATTATGGTCTGGAGAGTTATGTGCGTAGTAAGTGGATAAAGGATGGAACAGACCCACCATGGTTTAATAAAGAAATTCGTAAGATGCTGAGGAAGCAGAGGCTGTTGCACTCTGGATTTAAAAGGGAACGCTCCAACGACGACAAGCGAAGATTAATAGAGACTCGTGCGTCTGTGAAAAGATCTATGGGCGAAGCATACAACAACTACCACCGTTACACTTTACCAGAACATCTGGCAGAGAACCCGAGAAAATTCTTGTTGTATTTAAAATCGCTAAGCGGGTCTAAGGTTTCCATTCAGTCTCTTGTAGACTAGTCTACAGGTAGCAAAACTAAAGCCGAAGTTTTAAATTTCACTTTCAAGAAATCGTTCAAGCAGGAAAACTGTACAAACATACCGTCATTTGACCATCGGACAGGCTCCCGTATGGACGACAGAGAAAGGGGGAGGGGGGAGGTATGTCACTTATTTAAATCCAATATATGTAAGTACACGTCACTCATGTAAATACTAAACACGCAGCCACATACATTCTGTGAGAGTGAGTTATTTTTCTATACCGACTCACTGGTTCCATGTCCGAGGAAAGTGCCGTTAGCATTATTCATTGCAGATGGAGATAAATAACAACAGTTGCATCCGACCGCTGACTGATTGAGATTAAATACACCTGAACCTGTCTGCCCAAAGAATTGTTGTTTTACAGGTGATTATGCATTGAGTCTATGCTGTCACACATAAGGACACTACAATATTAATTGGCGAATGAAATACTGCGCAATCCATTACGTCTTGAAGTTTTTCGCTTGTATAGCTCTCGCTGACTTTAATATTCCAGCCAGACATACGAGAAGCTAATATACGTGAGTTCCTAATTACTTTCGTGAAGAACATTCACTTACAACGGCTGTTATTCTACTTGAATTACCGATATAGACATTATAAGGAAGAACAGTCTACATACGAGGGCTATCCACAAAGTACATTACGTTTTGCAATTAAAAATAAATAAAGTATTGGAAATTTTTTTTATTATATAGAGATGAAAGCCACACTTCAATACTACTTTTCTACATAGTTGCCATTTAAATTAAGGCACTTATCGTAGCGATGGACGAGCTTGGAAATTCCTTCTTCGTAAAATTCTGCCGCCTGCGCCTTCAACCACGTGGTTACCTCTTCTTGAAGCTGTGCGTCGTCATCAAAACGCTGCATAGCCAACCACTTCTTCATTGCTGGGAATAAGTGGAAGTCGCTCGGTGCCAGGTCGGGACTGTACGGCGGATGAGGAAACAACTCCGACTTAAAAGAGTCGAGAACTTCACGAGTGGCATTTAATGTGTGGGCCCGGGCGTTGTCGTGAATCAGCCAGATCTTTGAGCCCAGCATTCCCCTGCGCTTGTTTTGTATTGCTCTTCTGAGGTTGTGCAGAGTTTGGCAATACCTTTGAGAGTTTATTGTAGTGCCTCTTTCCAGGAAATCCACAAAAATCGCATTTCTACCGGGTTACTGATTAACCACGTGGTTGAAGGCGCATGCGGCCGAATTTTACGAAGAAGGAATTTCCAAGCTCGTCCATCGCTACGATAAGTGCCTTAATTTAAATGGCAACTATGTAGAAAAGTAGTATTTAAGTGTGGCTTTCATCTGTATATAATAAAAAAAATTTCCAATACTTTATTTATTTTTAATTCCAAAACGTAATGTACTTTGTGGATAGCCCTCGTAAAATATAGCACCCGTATTTATGTTACGATCATCATGTTACTCCATCAAATCAGTCTTCGGACTGAGTATTACAACAATAACTAAAACACCTTGTCTGATGCCGGCCGGAGTGGCCGTGCGGTTCTAGGCGCTGCAGTCTGGAGCCGAGCGACCGCTACGGTCGCAGGTTCGAATCCTGCCTGGGGAATGGATGTGTGTGATGTCCTTAGGTTAGTTAGGTTTAATTAGTTCTAAGTTCTAGGCGACTGATGACCTCAGAAGTTAAGTCGCATAGTGCTCAGAGCCATTTGAACCTTGTCTGATATAGAAAAAATCGGTATCTCTGTTCACCCTTAAGTGTCAAAGAGTTAACTCACAATATGGTCCAGGCCATGTCCTCTTCCATCCTCAACGTTCAGCTGTTTCTCTTCCTTTTCGGTCTTACTATGAGAATAATTCTAGCCGATCTCATCATAATTTAATGAATCTTCGATATTGAAGAGAAAGGATAATGAGTCTATGATCAGAAATTGATGTTCTAGTGGTAAGAAGTTGTACCTGCCGGTGGAAACGCTTCCATACAAAGAAAATATTGACCTTACACGTTATAGCGCGCTGATGTTCTTTTTCATCTCTCGGCGAAGAACACGCCAGCCCCTCAGCTATGCGAGGAGTCTCTGCTTGCACGCCTGGAATCTCCCGTAGCTCTCATCTGTCGATCATAATCACTTCAGTGACTCTGATGCTATGCAGCGGGCCTGGCAGCTTGTGAGCAAAGAATGTTGCGGGGAATCACTGCGGACGATCTTCAGTTCTTCTGCCCCTAGGAAACAGGGTATTCATATTCAGAAACGGAAAGATAGGGGTCTAGTTTCGGCAGCTGCAGGTAGCATACTCCATCAGTTTCCCACAGCCCATTCGACAAATTCCGTTTCTTTTCCCGACAAGGGTTGGCTTTCATATACAAATGGTTATATGAGGTCGCGGGAAGCTGTTAGTTCAGTGTACACTGCCAGACGTGGTACAAACGTGCATGAGATACACACTTATTGTCGACAGTAACCGAAACATTCATATCTGAGTTAGTAAGTTCTTTAGTTTTCTGCTGTGTAGATCATTTACAGATTTTTTATGGACATTTTATGTAATAAATGTAAATGTCGTGTGACTAGGGCCTCCCGTCGAATAGACTGTTCGCCGGGTGCAAGTCTTTCGAGTTGACGCCACTTCAGCGACTATCCCGTCGATAGGGATGAAATTATGATGATTTGGTACAACACAACAACCAGTCCTTGAGCGGATCAAATCTCCGACCCAGCCGGGAATCGAACCCGGGGCATGAGGATTAACATTCTGTTGCGCTGACCACTCAGCTACCGGGGGCGGACATTTTTATGTAATGAGTCAATTTATAGATAACGTAGATACGAATATGCTTACTATTTACAGGTTACTAAATAGAACACTGGCTTAAAGCTAACAAGAATGAACGTATTAGTTTGTACTACTACTCATGTAGTAATTGAGTAACTGAAATTTAGGTCTTCATCCACTCATTCTAGAAATTTTAACTATTAATTTGACTATGGAATAGATGGAGTTGTCCAGGAGAAATAATTTTGGGACAGATTACAAATTTTCTGTGCAACTTGTCAAACAAAATGTACTGGACAAATGGTCCAAAATTTTTGTGACTGCATGTTGAACTCATTTCTGAGCCAATTATAGCTAGGCCTACTGGCTCCAACGTACATTTTGCAAAGGCCCACTAAGATACGAAAATTATTTCTCTTACGGAGACATAAAGACAGTTATTCTTCCCAAGCGCTATTTGCGAATGGAACAGAAAGGCAACGATTACTAGAGGTACAGATATCTTCCTCCATGGCTTGCGGAGTATGTATGTAAATGTAGATGAGTAAGTAGCAAAGGTCATCTTTCCCTTCTAGTGTTGTAATGGATTACTTAAAGCGTGTTTCATTTGCTCATACACATGCCGCGAAGAAATGGTTAAAACGCCTGATTTTTTGAGGAAGCGGCTACAAGAGGTTTATGGGTGCAGCGCACATATAATTCTCAGCACCCGCTTTTATGTTATCTATGTGTTTTTCCTTAACTAAAAATTCTACATCTACAACTACATTTATACTCCGCAAGCCACCCAACGGTGGCCACTGTCATTACCTCCCTTTCCTATTCCAGTCGCGTGTGGTTCGCGGGAAGAACGACTGCCGGAAAGCCTCCGTGCGCGCTCGAATCTTTCTAATTTTACATTCGTGATCTCCTCGGGAGATATAAGTAGGGGGAAGCAATACATTCGATACCTCATCCAGAAACGCACCCTCTCGAAACCTGGCGAGCAAGCTACACCGTGATGCAGAGCGCATCTCTTGCAGGGTCTGCCACTTGAGTTTGCTGAACATCTCCGTAACGCTATCACGCTTACCAAATAACCCTGGTATAAGACATTAAAAAGTGGAAATATACCAACATGTTAAGACGTTGATTGGTTGTTTCCAAAAATAGCTGTTATACCAAGAGTAAAAGTTGTTGAATCTAATTATTCGAGCAGCTTAGCATTATATTTTTTTCTAGTTGAAGCTCTCACGGTCACACCCAACCACACCAAGTAAAGTTAAAGAAAAATTATGTCCATTCAGACAGTAATCACTCAAGGTTCGTAATTTCCTCTCACAATACGAAAATGGTTCAAATGGCTGTAAGCACTATGGGACTTAACATCTGAGGTCATCAGTCCTCTAGACTTAGAACTACTTAAACCTAACTAACCTAAGGACATCACACACATCAATGTCCGACGCAGGATTCGAACCTGCGACCGTAACAGCAGCGCGGTTCCGGACTGAAGCGCATAGAACCGCTCGGCAACAGCGGTCGGCTCCCAATACGCTCTGTTCAACGAAAGTACATTGGAGACAAATACTGTCACCTACATGTGGTCTCATATCCTCGTTGTTCGTTAGGGTAAAATGGGGAGACTTTTCACCACTTTGCGAAAACGACACGTCCCAGAAACTGCTGTGATACAGTGGTTTCTTATTAGAAGAAATTAAAGAATTTCGACTGTGTTTAATATTTATCTGATACATCCCGTTAGCCCAAAAAGTTCCGAGAGTGGGTTAATAAGAAATAGAGAAAAGTTAAGCTAGTGGTGTTAATACGCAGTTTCTCCCCAAACAGAACGCGCATAAAACCATGTGAAACTATCATAAATGTCTTTCTTTGGACGTTGTTCAACGCATGCGTCACATTCTCACCTTCTTCAGTCTTGGCGAACCATCAGAGACTCATTCTAAAAGTTGTTGTTTCGTGGGAGGTCCGAATTGATAACACCAAGTCTCATCACTCGCCATTATTTCTGTCAGAAAAGAAGTCCACATTTTGCATTTAAATCAAGTCGCGACAGGTGTCCATGCTTCGTTGTGCTTGTTTGAGAGTCACGGTGTGCGGGACAAACTTTGCACACACTTTCCTCTTCTTCAGCACATTCTGGAGAATGTCTTAAACCCATGATTTAGAGATGCTGCTCCATTGTGATTTGTGACACAACAACGTGGACACACATCCACTACTTAACACTGCCTGCTCACAATTGTCTAGACGATTGCACATTCCATTACTGACAGTTGTTAGGTCAAGCTGCCACCGCAGTTACTGTGTTGACGTCGCTTATATGTCAGGAATAAAATCACTCTTGAACTTTTTGAGTAGACAATGGGCACACTGCAACAAAGAAACAGGACCCTAGCAAGCTTGATGCTTATCACATATCTTACACTCTGCCACCCTAACTACTACGAGTAGTGTGTTTACATTTTGCGGCGTGCAGTTCCAGCTGTAGCGGTTATAAAGCTAAGAACTGACAAAGTTATTTGTGCGCTGTTATACAGTTATTAAATTTAATAGTTTTCAGCGGTGTTTCGTGCTGCTTGTGCCGAAATAACGATTTAATAAACTTCTGGAAACGTTCGTTCGCTGTGTTTTTTATAGTTTCCTGTGCGTTGAAGACGCTTAGTAAACTTCGTGCTTTAGTTTTCAGCTGAAGTTTCTTATTTTTTCTAGTGAAATATTTCAGTAAAATTTTCATTCAGTGTTTTAACTTCGTTGAGTGTTACAGTGGCCGCTTGAATTTTTGGTTTTAGCTAATAATTTTGTGAAATTTTGTTGGTATTGGTACTAGCTGTGGTGTGGTAGTATTAATACAAGTACCTGCTTTCTTAGTAGACAGAGAATTTCGAGACCGCTATTGTCAGTTATATAAATTAATGGTCAGTAGTGAAGGAAGTGTCTGGTCAGTAGCACAAGGTTGACGATATAAAGTCAGTTCGTAGTAAAAACATTTCTGTTAGTGATCAGTCAGATATTTGTACAGCATTTGACAATCATTTCCTAAGCATTGCTGGTGAATTAAATAAAGATTTAGTTTCTGCTGGGTATCATATAACTTTCTTGCCAAACGCATTTCCGAGATTGATGTTTGAAATACTTCTCTGTGATACAGACAATGGGGAGATCGAGTCAAAGTGGACAGACATCAGAATTACCAATCTGGACATTCAAAGCTACCTTCCAGGCTGTTACGATTAGAATGGGTATTTTTCTTATTCAGCTTTAGGTTGGCTGCGCTGTAACAAACTCCCACGCAACAATAACATTCTCGCTGACAATGCATTGTCGTTTGGATGGGAAGAGTGTTTCGTTGTTTTTCGCAGCGTCACTTATCATGCAATTCGAGGGCCTTGCGTCTAGACTACTCAGCTTACAGTACACAGTATGGTATAAAACTTCTAACATTTCTTCCGTCACTGTCCTCTTGTTCAAAATTATTGCCCCGACCATCGGTTGGATCGTCAGTTTCAGATGAATTAAGGAGCTGTATAACTTCTTCTTCTGTAAGTGGCCTTCGTGTGTCTTAGACTCGGGACTTTGTGAAATCACCGTAAGAGATGACCAAAAAGACAGCGAAATAATATCCTAAATTTATATGCTATTAAAAGCTGTCTATCACATTGTCCTCATTTGGAGGCATGTATAAAGTTATAAATATATCACTTACCTGAAACTTCCTGGCAGATTAAATCTGTGTGCCCGACCGAGACTCGAACTCGGGACCTTTGCCTTTCGCGGGAAAGTGCTCTACCATCTGAGCTACCGAAGCACGACTCACGCAAGGTGGAAGGTAGGAGACGAGATACTGGCAGAAGTAAATCTGTGAGTACCGGGCGTGAGTCGTGCTTCGGTAGGTCAGATGGTAGAGCACTTGCCCGCGAAAGGCAAAGGTCCCGAGTTCGAGTCTCGGTCGGGCACACAGTTTAATCTGCCAGGAAGTTTCATATCAGAGCACACTCCGCTGCAGAGTGAAAATCTCATTCTGGATATCACTTACCTTTCGTTCTGAAAGACATCTTTAGTTTTCACCTTCAAGAATGCATCTTCCTACGCACAAATATTTTTTTTTTTTTTTACCTAAACTCAGAAGACATTAACCAGCTGATGGAAGGTACAAAGATTACTGGGAAGCGTCCATGTGACTGTGCGCATTCGGTTTTGTTCTGTGGTACCACAGATTGAGAGAAGACGTCGACACCGTTCACAAATAAACTCTCTGCTTGTGACAATATGAGGACAATAATAAAAATGGTAAAATTTAAAGAATTTTACTATACTAATCATTTATTTAGTACGTTCTTTTATGAGGACGCCATGACCGAAAGGATTAAGTAATTTCACTGTAGGAAGAAAACGGGCAACTTCCATTGCCGTGCTAGTGTTTGAGACATCGTTGCACTGTCCGTGTGGATACTTTTATAACTGCAAACAAGAACATTTCCTGACACAATGTACGTTATGTAGCTGTAAGATTTTACACGGTCGAGTGAAGAATATGTCTGTCGTCTCGGTTTCAATTTGCGTAGGGCCACTGAAATCATGTGTGGGGTTGAGTATGGCCCTCCGGAACCCATCGATTCCATATTCAGGCCAACGCGAACAGCAATATCGTGGTCCGAAGCACCGTAGTCTCGATAGACGCTGCCGCTGTCGAATTCCGACAAGTGTTAGATGCTTCTCCTTCTTACACGAAGGATAAAAAAATCTTCTCGCAAACGACCAACAGTGAAATGCTATTTCTGACTTGGGTAACTGCCGCCTAATCTTTTTTTTTATACACAGAATACAGATGGCATTAATCCAGCCTCCTTTTTGCGGTTGCACTGAAATCCTAATCATTTGCGAATCCGTTCATGTAGTATACTTCGTGCCAACTATACATATGTTGCATACCGCCTTCATAGTGTTGCAATACATATATAAAGCACTGTGTATCTCGAGAATACCTCTTGTACTGGTCTGTATAGTATGTTGATGGTTTACATATTTTTCAATGTCACTTTAGTTTACGATGGTTAGAAAAGTTACGAAGCCTGCGTTACCGTGCGGTATCCGTGCATGACGTTCATTATTGTCCTCTGGCTCGAATTATGTAGCAAGCAGTCTACTAATAGTTGAATATTTGCCGAAGACTGGAATAAATTTTGTAATTATTTTCGGCTCACTTTTCATCCTTTGTGTGTAGGGTGAGTCAGGAGCAAAGGTACATTCTTTGCTGTGTGACAGTGTTACTGATTCTGAACAAAGAACTTCATATGGACGTATGTCCCATTCTGAAGATTGTACATTGTTATTTATTTTCTGTATTACTGTCATTATTGTCATCATTATCATTATTTACAACGTACGAGAGTATTGTAGAGGAATTTGTGACGAACAATTTGATGCATCTACATCTATATCTACGTGATTACCCGGCTATTCACAATAAAGTGCCTGGCAGAGGGGTCAATGAACCACCTTCAAGCTGTCTCTCTACCGTTCCACTCTCGAACTGCACGCGGGAAAAACGAGCACTTAAATTTTTCTGTGCGAGTCCTGATTTCTCTTATTTTATCGTGATGATAATTTCTCCCTATGTAGGTGGGTGCCAACAGAACGTTTTCGCAATCAGACGAGAAAACTAGTGATTGAAATTTCATAAGAAGATCCCGTCGCAACGAAAAACGCCTTTGCTTTAATGATTGCCACTCCAATTCACGTTTTATGTCTGTGACACTATCTCCCCTATTTCGCGATAATACAAAACGAGCTGCCCTTTTTTACACTTTTTCAATGTCATCCGTCAGTACCACCTGATGCGGATCCCACACCGCACAACAATACTCCAGAACAGGGTGGAAAAGCGTGGTGTAAGCAGTCTCTTTAGTAGGCCTGTTGCACCTTCTAAGTGTTCTGCCAATGAATCGCAGTTTTCTCTACCCACAATATTATCTGTGTGATCGTTCCAGTTTAGGTTATTTGTAATTGTAATCCATAAATATTCAGTTGAATTTACAGCCTTTAGATTTGTGTGACTTATCGCGTAATCGAAATTTAGCTGATTTCTTTTACTACTCACGTAAATAACTTCACACTTTTCCTTATTCAGGGTCAATTGCCACTTTTCGCACCATACAGATATCTTATCCAAATCATTGTGGTCTATCAAGTCGGGAAACTATCTCGACTGGCCTACAAAGACCACCTAAGCTACAATGCGTGCGCGTCAGGTGAGATTTTCAATATTCTCGTGCTCTGTTCGCAAACTATTAGTACTCTGAGAAAAAATGAATAAGTCCTTTTCTGTAGGAAATTTAATGTAGTTTAATTTTATACTGCGACACGTTTTCGCTGGTTTTCGAGTTATTCAATAAAAATGCCCAAAAGTGATATTAAATGCGTTCTACCTCGGAAACCATTCGGAAAAGGGCATACGTCTATATGAAGCGTATACCTTTCCTCCTGTCAAACCTTGTATTTACATGTTTCTTATTTGTGTATCGTGCGGTCTTCTAATGATAACGTACTATTGCATTAGACAAGTGAACCTAATTTCAACATTTATTTAGAAATTGAATTTATCGATAATGGCGTCGTAAAATCACAAGGAGTTCCTCATTTGATGTCGGATACTGAAAATACCTGCACCACGCAAGGAATCGAAGAAAAGCAGCAGTAAAGAACCTGAAGGTGATTCCGTTGCTGAGTTAGCCCACAGCCAGTTTGCAATCGCTTTACCCAATCTATCCAAGAAATCGATAGGCTGCTTCTCCAATGTACCGTAAATAAGTTATACTCGAATTACAAGTTCCAACAACTCGAGTAAGGATTACGCGATATATCCGCAGACGACTGAGATACTGAAAGTTTTCATAAAAGTTCGTAGACGTTGCGTAGCGATAGAGCGGAGAAGACAGTGGCCACCAGGTTGTATAGAGGGCGATCAAACAGTTTACCTTTGAGAGCTTTGCAGCAACGTACATGCGACTTAGCGCGACTTCGATGCGGTTATATAAGCACCGACATGTATCTAAGGCATTAGTCTGGCTTTCGTGCCTTTCCCACGTGCGTTCGGAAAATGTGGAAACGTGAACTATGGCGACAGAGTCCTTGGCTGTCAAAGGACAAACGCCACTAGATATCTGTCAGAGAATGAAGGACGTGTGTGGGGCGGGAAGTCTATCGAAAACCACAGTTGCGGATTAGTGTGCCACGGGGTGCTGCTGCTCCATGATAACGCACGCCCCCTTATCGCAGAAGTTACGCCAACCCAAGTGAGAGTGAGCTGAGCATCCGTCTTGCACTTTCGATTTGTCCCGATGCGATTATAATTCCTTCGGTCCCGTAAAAAAGTCCTTGAATGGTCGACGATGCCTATCGGGCGAGAATGTGCAGCAGGGAGTCACAGATTTCTTTACGCAACTGGACACTGTGTCTTCCAAACTGGTATCTTCAACTTGGTGATTGCCTCAATACTCATGGAGATTTTGCTGATTGGCATACCGATTCTGGACTGTACGGCCTTCGAACAGAAATTTTCTGATCGTCCCTTATAGTCGTATAGTCTCGCTGACATTCAGGTCTCTGTAGAGGGAGAGTTACCTCAGGCGCACAAAGATCCGGTCCGGGATCAGCCGTGGCCTCATAGCGGGAACCTTTACAGTATTCGCCTGTATTGATTTCAGAAAGTTATGGGAAACCAGTCAGAACGGCCTGACGGGGTTTTAAACCGTACTTCTCTCGAACACGTGTCCTAGCCCATCTCTCCCTGAAAACTATGCTGACAAGCATTTGAAAACAAACACCTCTTAATCCTTCTGCTCCATTTTCTCCTGCTTCTGCTCGAAACAGAAGCTGAAATCGGTAGCTCTGTGTAATCAACCTAATATATGTAGCAGTACAGATGTGAATTCTAAAACGAGATGTACTGTGGAAAAATATGAATCAAAGAAATAAGACAAGTGGTAACTTGACCGATGTATCTGACACCTGGGGTGTTTGCTGGTACCAGATATTAGCCGAAAAGCCTTGTTCAGGACACTTTATAAAACGAATTAGCGTCTATGTATTAAACTGTAAATTTCTATCGACCTAAATTTATTTGTCTACCTCTCTTATTTAACTCTGATCAACAGAAGTCGTTTTTTTCATGACGTGAAATTTTATGCAGTTCGTTACAAGTAAATAGTGATGATCAAAATGTCTATTACGAATATATCAGCCAGTTGAGAGACTAAAGGCTCGTTATTATATAAACAATTTTTAATTTAAGTCGAATTAAACGTGGCATATGACGTTTGAAAGTTGTCTCTCATGTAACTTACTTCATACAAACAAAGTGCATTTCACTATCCTAATGGCCTCTTGGAGCAAACTCGCGTATGCGTTTGAATTCCCGGAAAATGGCTTTCTATCTCTTGTTACTGTTGGACGTGTCGGTGTCGAGATCACCAGTGCAGAATCACTTGACCATATAAAAGAAGGAGTGGATACGGACTGAATTATTCAAACAGTCAATCTGTAATGCGCCTATAATTGTTTAAGGAAGTCACGGTAAACAGTACGACATGATTTAAGCAAGGTGTTCTCGATAGCAAAGTCAGTGGCTTATAATGATTTTCCCTTCACTTTCTGTTCAACCAGAGAGAGGGACGGTGCATTTTTATAGTTTTGACTTAAAATAGCACAAAACATACATAAATAACAGTCACAATATTTATAACAATAACGTATGTAACTAGGAGGCTTAGTGACAAGCAACGACTTATTTTAGAATTTCGTTTAACGCTTGAGATGCTTTGCGAGGATGGAAAAATATCAAAGCGAAAAACGTTCAGATTACATCCTAAGCTGTACATGTTCAGATCGGAAGAAACTGTATGAGCTAATCCGCCAGTGAATGGCATAACTCCTGCGACGTAATCACGATATCTAGTAAAGCTCTGTAAAATTAAAACTAACACTGCAGCTCTACATTACCTTTGAACAAAACAAGTGCTTGTGCAAGAGACTTTTTCACTATTCTGTAAAGCACAAGCCCCAGTCATAGCGAAAATTACCTCTACAACAGAGGTAATACTCGTGATCAGAGGAGCAGTTAAGTTTGATACAATTAGTGCAGGGATGGTATAATTTATTGTGACATTTACCACCCTCAGTTTCTTCCTGTTCTGATTAAGTATGTTTTACGAATTATTCTCCATATTTACTTAATTTACGTTTGTTTCTTTCTTACATATAGACGTGTTCATCCCGGTTGGAACATCTCGGTGTAGGCCTACTTAACCGCAGCTTGTATGGACCCGAATAGTAGCATTTTACCAATTTGTTACCAAATAGGTTTTAACAATTCAATGCAACTCAACATGTACAAAGCACAAAGGCAGAAAGATGACAGTTGGTATACAATGAGACAGTTGGCGCAGAAACTCCCACCATACCCTCCAAAGAAAGAACTCACCCGTACAGTATTAAATACTAATCAATGCGATGTCATTACTCCAGTTGTTCTGCCGTCCCTATAGAAGTAGTCTTACTAACACATAAGCTGTTGCTACAGATAAGAAATCGAAGGATCTGACTCTGCTGTACGAAGATCGAGTTTTAATAAGACCGCTCAAATACATAAGACACCTTTAGTTTCTATCGTACTAACAGACTAGAAAAATGAAGAACCTAAGTCAGCCTCCTACCTCTGTCGGTGAAAGCAAGTGAACCGCTAGAGTGAGAGATGGGGAACATAAGAGGTCTTGCAGTTCGAGTGAGAAGACTCGATGACAACTTGCGAAGTTAGGTGCTCCTCCCGAACTAAGTGATCACTAGTTACTGGCCATTGTGTTCACCCAAGTAGTGCAGGACTGAAGGAGAGGGGAAAGGGAAGACTAGGTTGGGTGGGGGAGGGGGGGAGAGGGATGCTGGGGGATGGAGTAGTAAGATTTTAAGCAGAACTGCTGTTCATGTTCGGAACTCGTTAGAGCCATGATCAGTCTGTTATCATTATCCAGTCTTCTGGACAGCAAAATATATCATTAAGAGTACAGACCTGTAAAAAACTTAAGTCACAGCTTACGTGCCTCAATTTTAACTTTAAATACAGGATTTTTCCTAAGTACTTTCTATAAATTGTGCAATATGCCTCATATGAGTGGTAGTAATTTAATAGACTAAAAGTGAAAATGTGGGGTGCGTACTGTAAGACCTTCGGTACACACACCATCAGATTGTTTGGCTTGTCGCTCTAACGAAATAGACGAGTGTCAGCAATATGTCTCGTGGTCTTATCGTGGGGTGTTTATTTTCTGCCGTTAGGTCAGACGACAGAAATGCCACTTGCACGCTTAGAGTAGCAGATTGACAGTGACCAACTTTAAACAGAACTTGATTAATTTTCACACACATTTATTAAAATAGTAAAAAACATAGACATTACGTAACTTGATACTGGATGCTGTTTACAATTGACAATCTGAAGTTCCTTTGGTCTTGATACTTGACAAAGTTTCTATACATTTCTTTTCATGGCTATGTACAGGAATATGATAATCTTATTAGGCGCAGACTGAAACTTGACTATAGACTAATGCAGACTGACTAATCGGAGGTCTGTACACTCGTTATAATACCTCGTGCGTTCATGTATCACTGCGCGAGTGTGATCCGCGAGGAGAAAAGGTTCTACGTTAGCAGCAATCTCACTGGCTGCGTTACATATTAATACGCGGATCGGCGGAAGCAGAATTTGGTCCGTCTCTAAGACAGCGCCATCTCGTAGTGCGGAGACGGACGAGCGCTGCACCTGCGCTGTTGTGCTTAGCGGGGCGCGCTCTAGTGGGAAAGTTGTGTACGCGCTGACTACGCGGAACTATGTACACAACAGAAAATAAAAATACTAAGACTGAAGTTCCTGTAGTATAATTTGCGCCATAATAGAGCTGTCCGTTCCTTGAATAAAACGGTGTATTGGAGGATTATACAGTATTGCTATTGGTCTTACTATGGGTCCATTATGTTAATGCAGAAGTGCAGCGTTTAACAGCAATTTGAAACTGAATGTCAGAAAATAAGGGATAAGGAAAATTACACAGAACTGAAAACTACGCTTACGATTAGTAGGAGTAGACCACACCCCACCCTAAGTGTTGTAGAACAACGGAACTTACTGAAATGATTTATATTAAATACTACGCTGAGGAGCCAAAGAAACTGGTACACCTGCCTAATATCTTGTAGAGCCCCCGCCAGCACGTGGAAGTGCCGCAGCACGATGTGGCATGGACTCCACTAATGTCTGAAGTAGTGCTGGAGGGAATTGACACCATGAATCCTGCAGGGCTGTCCATAAATCTGTATGAGTAGGAGTGGGTGGAAATCTCTTCTCAACAGCACGTTGCAAGGCATCCCAGATATGCTCAATAATGTTCAAGTCTGGGGAGTTTGGTGGCCAGCGGAAGTGTTTAAACTCAGAAGAGTGTTCCTGGAGCCACTCTGTAGCAATTCTGGACGTGTGGAGTGTCACATTGTCCCGCTGCAATTGTCCAAATCCGTCGGAATGTACAATGCGCATGAATTGATACAGGTGGTCACACTGGATGCTTAAGTACGTGTCAGCTGTCAGAATCGTATCTAGACGTATCAGGGGTTTCATATTACTCCGTATGCACACGACCCACATGATTGAACAGTCCCCTGCTGACATGCAGGATCCGTGGATTCATGAGCTTGTCTCCATACCCGTACACGTCTATTCTCTCGATACAATCTGAAAAGAGACTCGTCCGACCAGGCAACATGTTTCCAGGAATTAACAGTCCAATGTCGGTGTTGACGGGTCCAGGCGAGGCGTAAGGTCTTGTGTCGTGCAGCCATCAAGGGTACACGAGTGGGCCTTCGTCTCCGGAAGCCCATATCGATGATTTTCGGTTCAATGGTTCGCACCCTGACACTTGTTGATGGCCCAGCACTGAAATCTGCAGCAATTTGCGGAAGTGTTGCTCTTACGTCACGTTGAACGAATCTCTTCAGTCATCGTTGCTCCCGTTCTTGCAGGATCTTTTTCCGGCTGCAGCGATGTCGGAGATTTGATGTTTCACCGATTCCTGATATTCACGGTACACTCGTGAAATGGTCGTACAGGAAAATCCCCACTTCATCGCTACCTTGGAGATGTTGTGTCCCATCGCTCGTGCGCTATTACACCACGTCCAATCTCACTTAAATCTTGATAACCTGCCATTGTAGTAGCAGTAGCCGATGTAGCAACTGTGCCAGACACTTGTCTTACATAGGCGTTGCCGACCGCAGAGCCGTATTCTGCCTGTTTACATATCTCTGTATTTGAACACGCATGCCTGTACCAGTTTCTTTGGCGCTTCAATGTATACTGTACAAATGACCGATAAAAATGATCTGTAAAACATAGCGGTAGAGAAGATATCAGTCTGATCTTGATGCACCCCTGCTGAAGAAGCTGCCTCGGAAAGAGCATGTAGTCTTGTCCTGTAGAGCCGGCTTATTATTCTACGTATAATACTCAAACTACTGTGATTCCTATCGGTTTATTCTCAACATTAGAAGACACTGTTCTGTGCTACTCATGCGAGTCCATGATATTTACTACAGTAGACAGATTTAAGATACATCTGTTACTAGAAGATTGTGATATGTACTACACTCCTGGAAATTGAAATAAGAACACCGTGAATTCATTGTCCCAGGAAGGGGAAACTTTATTGACACATTCCTGGGGTCAGATACATCACATGATCACACTGACAGAACCACAGGCACATAGACACAGGCAACAGAGCATGCACAATGTCGGCACTAGTACAGTGTATATCCACCTTTCGCAGCAATGCAGGCTGCTATTCTCCCATGGAGACGATCGTAGAGATGCTGGATGTAGTCCTGTGGAACGGCTTGCCATGCCATTTCCACCTGGCGCCTCAGTTGGACCAGCGTTCGTGCTGGACGTGCAGACCGCGTGAGACGACGCTTCATCCAGTCCCAAACATGCTCAATGGGGGACAGATCCGGAGATCTTGCTGGCCAGGGTAGTTGACTTACACCTTCTAGAGCACGTTGGGTGGCACGGGATACATGCGGACGTGCATTGTCCTGTTGGAACAGCAAGTTCCCTTGCCGGTCTAGGAATGGTAGAACGATGGGCTCGATGACGGTTTGGATGTACCGTGCACTATTCAGTGTCCCCTCGACGATCACCAGTGGTGTACGGCCAGTGTAGGAGATCGCTCCCCACACCATGATGCCGGGTGTTGGCCCTGTGTGCCTCGGTCGTATGCAGTCCTGATTGTGGCGCTCACCTGCACGGCGCCAAACACGCATACGACCATCATTGGCACCAAGGCAGAAGCGACTCTCATCGCTGAAGACGACACGTCTCCATTCGTCCCTCCATTCACGCCTGTCGCGACACCACTGGAGGCGGGCTGCACGATGTTGGGGCGTGAGCGGAAGACGGCCTAACGGTGTGCGGGACCGTAGCCCAGCTTCATGGAGACGGTTGCGAATGGTCCTCGCCGATACCCCAGGAGCAACAGTGTCCCTAATTTGCTGGGAAGTGGCGGTGCGGTCCCCTACGGCACTGCGTAGGATCCTACGGTCTTGGCGTGCATCCGTGCGTCGCTGCGGTCCGGTCCCAGGTCGACGGGCACGTGCACCTTCCGCCGACCACTGGCGACAACATCGATGTACTGTGGAGACCTCACGTCCCACGTGTTGAGCAATTCGGCGGTATGTTCACCTGGCCTCCCGCATGCCCACTATACGCCCTCGCTCAAAGTCCGTCAACTGCACATACGGTTCACGTCCACGCTGTCGCGGCATGCTACCAGTGTTAAAGACTGCGATGGAGCTCCGTATGCCACGGCAAACTGGCTGATACTGACGGCGGCGGTGCACAAATGCTGCGCAGCTAGCGCCATTCGACGGCCAACACCGCGGTTCCTGGTGTGTCCGCTGTGCCGTGCGTGTGATCATTGCTTGTACAGCCCTCTCGCAGTGTCCGGAGCAAGTATGGTGGGTCTGACACACCGGTGTCAATGTGTTCTTTTTTCCATTTCCAGGAGTGTATTACATGTGTAATATACAACAAGTAATTATTGAATAACAACACTAAGGCTAACAAAACAGAGATGGCTCTGCATTTTTATGGTATCGCCACTATACGTTTTCTAAGTGATCCCTGACAAAAGACGCAACAAAATCTCGATTGGTGAAGTGACTCGTTTGCGCTCCTGTGTCCGGACTTTGGGAGATATCATCATTTAGTGTAATCTTCAACGTCCAGTGTCGTAAAGGAGTGTCGTTGGCATTTCTCCTGCGATTTGAAGGGTCACACTGACGGCCGCAGCATGAGAGGAATCTCGACTAGTGTCATCTCTCACGCTCACCTCTGTTATCCTTGAACGAGAATCACTGGCCTCGCCAAGGCGCATAAGCACTACACTCAAAGTCATTAAAATTACAATAGCGTGTAACAGCCGTCACATTGGCATGAAGTGTATTACATGCTTGGATATGCAAAACATTAGCATTTCGATGCAAAATCGAAAAGCAAATGAGAGTGCCGCCAACTACATCCCTATGTATAAAAGGATGTATCCTGACTGATTCATTATCGCCCAGCTCCAACCGCTAAGGATAGAAACCTGGAGGGGTTGTTGATCTTACACTGTAGGCATCATTTAAGAAGTTTCTTTTTCCACCTCTACCCCTAAGGGAGTGAAATAGGCAGTTTTGAAGCTAGAACTATGAAAACTGGTATTTGGTTTCTCGGTCAGAAAAAAATACGTTTTTCAGGATTTTTGGAAATTCAGCCACTAAGGGGGTGAAATGGTGGGTGAAGTTATTCTTGAAAATAAACTACTAAAGCATTTTTAGAGCTACATCTATGAAAATTGGTATTTTACTTCTTGATTAGAAATAAAAAACACTTGTTTCAGTGTTTTTATGAATTAAACCCATAGGGGTGTGAAATAGGGAATGGAATGTTCTGTACAAATTGTTTGTTATGAAAGCAAATGGTTCAAATGGCTCTGAGCACTATGGGACTTAACATCTATGGTCATCAGTCCCCTAGAACTTAGAACTACTTAAACCTAACTAACCTAAGGACATCACACACATCCATGCCCGAGGCAGGAATCGAACCTGCAACCGTAGCAGTCGCGCGGCTCCGGACTGAGCGCCTAGAACCGCTAGACCACCGCGGCCGGCTTATGAAAGCAGAATCGCTTTTAGGTCAGAAGGGCGTTCGGAAAAGACCAGTCTTCTATGGCCTTAATTAGCGTGAAACGTTTTGAAGGTGCTGCAGTTTGTGAAATAAATCTAAGTCTGAGGCGCTGTAGTCATTGACTGTGCGGCTGGTCCCGGCGGAGGTTCGAGTCCTCCCTCGGGCATGGGTATGTGTGTTTGTCCTTAGGATAAATTAGGTTAAGTACTGTGTAAGCTTAGGGACTGATGACCTTCCTAGTTAAGTCCTATAAGATTTCACACACATTTGAACATTTTTTGAACATAAATCAAAGAAAGCTATTTAACGGACACCACAACAAATCGGTTGTGGCAGAATTTCATAGAAACAAAAACGTGTCTTTAATACATCAATTTTTCAGCAGGTCTAATGTATGTTTACAAAATTATTTTTGCTGTAATTACTACGCAAACTAATCATTACTGATCACAAAATACACTGCTGGCCACCGTAAATCCAACACCAATAAATACAAGAGGTAGCACAACAAAATTTATTTTGTAGATAACACGTTGACCAAGTATCAAATGATTACGTTTACAGATGTCTGTGACACGTGGTTCCTGCCAGAATCAGTAGCCAGAGTAGCCGCCATTGTTGGAGATCACCGCTGCAACACGTCTCGGCATTGAGTCAAGGAGACGTTGGATGTGTTCCTGGGGTACAGCAGCCCAAGCAGCTTCCACACGTTGCCAAAGATCATCTGGTGTGGCAGCTGGGGATGTAATCTGGGTCACTCGTTGAGCAACCATGGACCACATGTTTTCTATCGGCGAAAGATCTGGAGAGTGAGCCGGCCAGGGAAGCACTTCAATCTGGTTATTGACGAAGAGCCTTTGGACAATGCGTGCCACGTGTGGTCGCGCATTCTCCTGTTGAAATATGGCTGTAGCCGAGCCCTGAAGGTAAGGAAGGACAACTGGCTCCAGCACCTCGGATATGTAGCGCCGGCTATTTAAAGTACCGGCAATGCGTACTAGAGGCGTGCGAGAGTAATATCCAATACCGCCCCATACCATAATACCCGGTGCAAGACCAGTGTGGCGGTGCATAATGCAGCTGTCCAGCATCCTCTCTCCACGGTGTCTCCACACTCGAATCCGACCATCGTGGTGCTGCAGACAGAAGCGTGCCTCGTCAGTAAAGACAACGTCATTCCATTCTGCCGTCCACATCCGTCTGTCATCACACCATTGGCGACGGAGACGTCTGTGGTTCTGCGTCAATGGTAGACGAAGCAATGGACGTCTTGCGGACAGACCACTCTGCTGTAAACGGCGTCGAATGGTACGCGCAGACACTGGATGATGCGTTACAGACGCAATGTGCTGTGCTATGGTTCGGGATGTCACTGAGCGATCCGTCACTGCCATGCGCACAATTAGCCTATCAGCACGTGCAGCGGTGCACCGAGGTGAATGCGATCGACCACGTCGGTCCGTCGTACCCTCCTGCATCCAACGGTCACATATCCGCATTACAGATGTTTGGTTTCGTCCAACACGACTAGCGATGTCTCTGTATGATAATCCACAATCTCGGTAAGCCACTATTCTTCCTCTGTCGAACTCGGATACTTGATCAAACGATGTTCGCTGTTGTCTACGAGGCATAACTGATCGTCTTGTGAAACAACCACAAGGTAAACACACGTGCCGAACGTACACTCGTCAAAATCGCCAAGCCTTAAATGGCGCTATGAGGTGGCGCCACAGGCGCGCGTGATGTGCGTCTGTGCTGAAATTCTAATCAGTTGCATATCTCATCGCTGCAAACCCATGGTGTAAATTTCACTTGACTGGGATGCTTCCTTCAGGGTGTTGCATTTACGGTGGCCAGCAGTGTAGATACCACAGTTAAATGCCATTCCACGTACAGGAATATCCGTTGGAGGTGAGAGAATACAGTACCGGGTGTAAGACTGGCGCTATTAACTGTTGAACCACATATCAATTTTTCTCTTTCTTCTTTTAACTGGCTATGTATCCGCCTGCTTGCCTCCCTTGCAGCAGGCCCGGGTTCGATTCCTGGCCGGGTTGGAGATTTTCTCCGCCCGTGGATTGGGTGTTGTGTTGTCCTCAACGTTCTCTCATTATCATCGATTTGCAAGTCGCCCAATGTGGCGTCACATGAAATAAGACTTGCCACATGGCGGCCGAACCCGGACAGGGCCTCCCGGCTAAAAATGCCACACGATGTGACTTCTGAAATTTTTCCGGCGTATTTCTTCTTACAGTAATTTTCGGGTTTGCAGCTGGATCCCATCAACATTATACCACGATATTTCGGCCCAGAGACGTCCGGCCATCCTCAGGTGAGTAGACCAAGTTTTTTTTTAATTTCTTTATTGTGATTTCATTCCCCTGCCCCATATGGGGCAGGGGAGGGCTGTCAGCGGCACAATCCACCGCTCTTCAGTCGAGAGACACGACAACTAAAACAAGAATAAAATGGTACATACATAAGGAGATAAAAAAGGGGAACATAAAACAGAGTAAGGGGAGAAAATGGAGGTAAAAAGACATGGGCATGTAGACGTTCATTGGGGACAGTTAAAAAAAAGTCACCAGAAATTTAAAAAACACAGTTGGCGATTCTTGAAACACAGAGAAGACACTGAATGCGAATGCACAGATTAAAAGTTTGCCACAGTATTAAAAACACTCCGAAACAACACACTTAAAACCCACTTGGAGCACACACAACGAAGAGTAAAACTACCAGGTGTGACCCGCCGAGGGAAAGGTCAGACAGGATGGAAAAGGAGGGGAGAGCATGGGGCAGCTGAGGAAGCGGCGGGATGAAGAGAGGAGGGGCAACCGTGGGTTCACGAAGAGGCAGGAGACACGTGGGGCGGGAGAGGTAGACCAAGTACAGAAGAGACCTGATACAGTATTGGTATTTATAGGGAGTTCCGCGCATGCGAATTGTACTGGCGGTTTACAGCGCATGCGTTAGGAGGTGACACGCGCGGGGCAGCCAAGTGGTGTCTGCTGCCCTCAGTGGTGAAGTAAGAACAAATTAATCGCTAAGTATGGAGTGAGCATGTCGATTCCGTTGTAACCACATAATTTTATTAATTGGGTTCCAATTTTTATCCAGCTGAAAGCCGTTATCACGATTCATTAAATTATCGGAACCCGAAAGATACACCCATCTGCGGCAACTTTTAAATTCAGCAGTAGCAGAACACTGCATTTCCAATGGACATTCAATGTAATACAATAATACCAAAATCTTAGGACCGGTTTCGAGCTTCTAGGACTGTAATTAAAAAATCCGTGGAAATAAGTCTTGCTGATAATTTAATGAATCGTGATAACGACTTTGAGCTGGATAAAAACTGGAATCCAATTATTAAAATTATGCGATCACAACGGAATCGACATGCTCACTCGATACTCAGCGATTAGTTTGTTCTTACTTCACCACTGGCTGACTCGCGCATGTCACCTCCTAACGCATGCGCCGTAAACCGCTAGTACGATTCGCATGCGCAGAATTCGCTGTAAATACCATGTTTGTATTAGGTCACTTCATTACTTGTTCTACTCACCTGATGATGGCCGGACGTCTCTGGGCCGAAATATTGTGGCAGAATGTTGATGGGATCCGGCTGCAAGCCCGAAAATTACTGAAAAACAATGCCATAGAATCGTTTCATTTCATTGGCTTTGTAAAATTAAATTGCACGCGTTGAAACACTTTAATTATGCAAACACTTGAAGCCATGTAAAAGATCACTAACTCTTTTATAGTGTGTAGATTTACACATGGGGGCAGCTGGCTCAAATGGTTCCAATGGCTCTAAGCACTATGGGACTTAACATCTGAGGTCATCAGTCTCCTAGACTTAGAACTATTTACACCTAACTAACCTAAGGACATCACACACATCCATGACCGAGACAGGATTCGAACCTGCGACCGTAGCAGCAGCGTGGTTCCGGACTGAAGTGCCTAGAACAGCTCGGCCACAGCTGCCGGCGAAGTAGCTGGCGATAAGCTATTTATGCATATAAGAAACGATTGGACAGCGGGTTTCTCTTTCAGAAACACCATGTGAATGTTAATTATTTGTGAGAAGGTGATCTTATGATTCATGTAAGAGAGGGGAAACGTCTATCAACACACGTCATAATTCAACAGAGGTAAGTCCGTGCGTATACAGTCTGTAGTTCATCGTTCCGTGATACTGGTGCTTGGGTTGGTCGAGACTGCCATATGGAAAACTATGGGTACGTTAGTGCCATACTCAGCGCCGACATACAGTTCACTAATCCGGCGGTGTCGTACAACCACGTTACGTACGAGTCAGTACATGTGCGTGTTCGCAGCAAGTCAAGTATCTACAGCGAAAGTGCGACATCTGGAGCACCACGGGCACCCAGGGTGCCCTGATATACCACCGTCACCACCCTGTCGAATCCTCCAAATCCCCTCCCCAATCCTACCGTTGCCAGCGGTGCCTGATGTACAATGACCACCTGACTCCCAACTGCAAACCCCCCCCCCCATCAGTCCCCATTGCAAAGCCTCCCACTTTCTTAAGAACTGCCCCAACCTCGCTGCTCCTCCTTCCTGTAATACCTGCAATGGCCCCCATCCCACCTACTCCCACAAGTGTAAAGCTAAACCCCCTCCAGCCACCCCTGAGCTTACAGTCCCAGTTCGTCCCGTCGATCCCCCTGTCCATCTCAACAATTCCCTCCGTCCACCCCCCACGGCCGAGGACATCCTTCGGTTCCTTACCGTTGTACTCCAAAGCATTCACCCTTTTCAGCGCCCCCACACCTTCCAACAAATCTCCCTTGCCGCTCGCTCCATTTTCCACCTGAACACCTTCGCCACTTACTCCCACAACTGAACCCACTTCACCTTCACCCGCCTCGACACCCTAGTTTAAGTCTCTTCCCTTCCCTCCCTTCCCCCCCTCCTTCCCGCCATGGCGCGGCACGAGTATCGCATCCTCTTCCAGAACATTCGCTCCTTCTGCTCCAACAAATACCTCCTCATGCACACCCTCTCCCACGACCAGGTCGACACCTTCCTCTTGAACGAAACCCTTCTCCAGCCCCACCATTCTATCCGCACCTCTCCCACCACACTGACGCTCCTGGTCCTCGTGCGCAGGGTGGAGTCGCAATTGGCCACCTTAAGTATATCCCCGTCCGGCCACAACCTCTCCTCAATGACCCCACTGAACACCTTATCCTTAGCGTCTTCTTCCCCTCCCTCACCGTTACCTGTGCCACCATCCATGTCCGCTCCACTGCTCCTCTTCCTTATGACTTCATCTCGCACATTGACCGCACCTTCTCCACCTATGTGACTGCCGCCGACCTCAACGTCCATAGCCACACTCCTGCTGCCCTTCGGCGGTGGCATCAGTTCCTCTCCACGTTCCAAGGTCACCTTGTTCCCCTTCCCCAGCACATCTGACCCGAAAGTGACACCACCCCTGATGTTGTCTTTGCCTCCGCCAACCTCCTTGGGCGTATTGCTGTCGCCGTCCTTGACCCCACAGGTAGCGATCACCTCCCTGTCCTTCTCACCATAACGTCTGCTCACCACCCCCCTCGAGCTCCGCACCCTGCACCCACTCCCAAGGTCGTCCATGACTATCACCATGCCAACTGGGATACCTACTGGGACTCCATCTCCACCCAGGTCGAAAGCCGCCCTCTTACCTATCGCCATCCTGACGAAATCATCCACGCCTCGTCCTTCCTTCAGAAGGTAATTACTGACGCCGTGGAGTCCCATGTTCCTACCAAATCCATCCACCCACACCGTCCCACTCTCCCTCCGCGGGCTGTCCTCCTCCTCCATGAATCCCGCCGCCTCTATCGCTCCTTCCTGCGCACTAGTGACAGGGATACACTCCAATGGAACCGGCAAATACAGCGACACGTACGGAACCTTATTACAGCAACGAAACGCCGAGACTGGCGCCAGAGCTGCACATGACTCAATGCCACCCTCCCTATCAACTCCTCCAAGTACTGGTCCGCCTTCCATCGCCTTACTGGTTCCCTCTCCGCTCCCCACTACCCTGTTCTCCACAACAATCGCTCCCTTCCTGATAACCTCAGTAAGGCCAACCACTTCGCTTCCCACCTTTCCGAGGTCTTCTCCATCCCCGATGATCCCCACTTTGATTATTCTCTTTTCCCCACCATCATGGAACGTGCCGATACCTCAGTCGCTCCACTTGCTCCTAGTCTCCAGTACTTGGGGCAGTTGCCCCCCTCCGACATAAACACTCCCATCACAGCACAAGACATTAAACTTATCCTCCAGTCCAAACGCAACACGGCCCCTGGTCACGATTGGTCACCTACCGTCAGCTTCGAGAAAGCCCCTATTCCTTCCTGACTGTCCTCGCCCATCTCTATAATGTCATCCTCTCTACTGGCTTCTACCCTGACCTGTGGAAGACCTCCCGTGTCCTCTTATTCCTCAAACCCAACAAACCCCCTTCTGCCGCCTCTTCCTATCGTCCCATCTGCCTCACCTCCATCTTCAGTAAAGTCTTTGAATCCATCCTCTCCCACCGTATCCATCAGCACCTTGCTCAACACCACCTCCTCCCCCTTACCCAGTGTGGCTTCTGACCCTCCTTCTCTGCTGAAGACCAACTCCTCAACCTCATTCACCTTCTGTCCCTCCAGCTCAACTCCCGTCGCTCCGCCATTTTTGTTTCCCTTGACCTCCAAAACGCCTATGACTGTGTATGGTGGCATCCCAGTCTCCTCTTTATACTCCAAACCTACGCCCTGCCTATCAATTTTGTCCGTCTGGTCACTTCCTTCCTCTCGCACCGTCCTTCCTATGTCACCCTCCACAACACCAACTCCCGTATCTTTTATCCCACGGCTGGCGTCCCCCAGGGATCTGTCTCTCCCCTCTCCTTTATCTCTTGTATACGGCTGATATGCCCAAGCCACCCCCACCAGTCCACCTTCTCCAGTATGCTGATGACACCGCCCTCCTGGCTCTCTATCCTACCCTTCAACGGTCTCAACATACCCTCCAAACCCACCTTAACCAGTTCACCACTTGGTGTAACCAGTGGTTCCTCCGTCTCAACCCCTCCAAAACCCAGGCAATCATCATAGGTCGCACCACTCGCTCCTTTCGGCTCCATGATTTCTACCTCACCCTTTATGGTCATCCCATCCACCCTACCCCCACCCTGAAATACCTTGGCCTCACCCTAGACTGACACCTCACCTGGACCCCTCATCTCCAGACCGCCCAGCAGAAAGCCCATTCCCGCCTCCGCCTTCTGAAACTCCTGTCTCGCCGGACATGGGGATTGCATCCTTCTACCATCCTCTACACCTACAAATCCCTCATCCGTCCTATCCTCTGTTATGCCAGCGTTGCCTGGATCTATGCCCCCACCCACTTTTACAAGGCCCTCCAAATCCTTGAACGCCATGCGCTCCGCCTTGGCTTCCGTATCCGCCTTCCTTCCCCCACACGGCTCCTGTATGACCTGATCCCCTTCCCCCACCTCCTCCTGTTCCTCCAACATCTCCGCATCCTTTACATTGTCCGCAGGCTTGATCTCCCCCACCCTGTGGTTTCCTCCTTCCTCTCCACCCCCCCGCCCGTTGCCGCGCCTCTATCACTGTATCCCTCCCTCTCTCCACCTCCACACCCTCCATCTCCTTCATCAGGGCAATTTCCATCGCCTCCCCCTCCCGGATGACGAACTTCGCCGTGATATCTACCCTTCCTTCCATCTATAACCTGGCCTTGTTCCCCCCCCCCCCTCCCCAGGGCCCCCTTTTTCCTCTTCCCTCCTTCTCCCAGAGCGGATTTTCCTCCTTCCCCCCCTGCCCTGAGACTCTGCACCCCCTACTTGCCTCTTTCCTTCCCACATCCCTCCCTACCTGGCCCTCTTCTTCACGTGCCCCTCTCATCTCCCCCATCTCTTCCCCTCCCACCCTTCTTCCGGCCTGCCTCATCTCCTTGCGCCTGGCAGATCCCCCGTTTTGATCATCGTCAGTGTGCCACATCAGTATTGTGTTTAGTGCTGTTTCTCCTGTGCATCAAGAGGTGTGATTTTAATTGTGTACTGCCTTGAGGTTCGCCGTCAGTGTTTGTTATGTGCTACTCCATCCGTCGATACCTTTTATGCTCCAGTCATACTGTGCCTTGTGTTCTTTTAATTGTCGCAGTGTGTGGCTTTTTGTGTGTGCTACTTTTAAACAGTTTTTTATCTCCATTTTACAGTCACCCCGTTTTTTGTCTATTGCCTTCCATGATGTTCCCCCTTTTTTATATCTATGTTCACCATATTCTCTCCTTTGTTATTTTTAAATGTCTTCTATTGTTTGTTCTACGTCTTTCGGCTGAAGAGTCTATGCTGCTGCCAGCCCACCCCGTTGGGGAATTGAAATACAATACAGAAAAAAAGCGCCTTCGTCAGTCTTCGATGGCTCACCTGAGGATGGCTGGCAGTTGTCCAGTCGAAATATCGTGGATGGAAGCTAACGACGACAGGCTGCAAGCTCGAAATCTTTTTGATTACGTAAAAATAGTTAAATTGTGGAAAATGTCCAAAAGTACGGAAAACGGTAAAAATTTTGTAGGAAATGGAATTAAGAGGACTTACATGTCCGCCTGCAGGTGGCGGTTGGTCTCTGTTGGCACCCAGAATGACGGAATTCACGTAATATTAAATTTAATTTCTTGTTAACAAATATTCATATCCTGATCCTATCACTGTGGTGTACCGCTCAAGAATGAACCAAGCCACTCAAGTGCTCTAGTTATAAAAATAGGAGGCGGGAGAGTGTGCTTGAATTTTATTGGCCCAGGGGAGCGGGCACTGGGAGAGGGGAAAGGGAGTGGGGGATGTTCCCCTGTTCGCCCTTGATCAATTGCTGTTGGTTGCCTGTGGGGAGGGGAGTGGGGAGTGATCTTGAGCGTAACTAGCACAAGTGTGTAAGTTAACACTGGAAGTCCTTATGAGTGACCTTGAGATAAGATCGACATCTGAGCCAGAACTCTCATTGTTTATCTAGGGGTAAATGCTGGGATAGTTCCTTAATTAAAAGTGCAACCGATTTCCTGCTACATTCTTGTCCAGTCTGGGATTGTGTTCGTGCAGTGATGACCTCGACGTCGACAGGACGTTGAACTCTGACATACCTTCGGCCAGCTCTGATTCTACTTTGACTAGCCGGCTCACGTTCATTACGTTTTCTCACTGATACGCTTGTTGCAACTAGTGTAGTATTTACCCGAATGGGTCGCGTCTCAGCAAGTTCGAAGGAAGCATCAGCGGAAACGAATCGGAAATCACAACGCGTTTAAGCACGGTGTTTCTGGGATTTTTCACGGGGCGTCGCTCAGCTTCCTAATTGGAGCCTGGGTCGGTTCCGCCCACCTGGTCTGCGCCGCAAAACACTGTCGTAAATCTTGGTGGGGCTCCTTTCTGCAGCATGCTGAGCCGTATATCATGCCGTTCCCACTGCTCCGCCGCCCTGACAGCTAGCCATCGCTAAGCTCCGGAATTAATGGTCGGATGATAGGTGGCCGCCCTCAGCTAATGTCTTCGAGCACAAAGATTCCGTTGTTTGCTTTCACTATATCAAATAGCTCAGAAGGAAAACACGTTACGGAACAACTAGCGGCAATACTTCGCTACTTTAGTGTAGTGTAACACATTATAGGGAATACCGTGCAGTAATAGCAATGAGTACTCAGTTCAACTTTATGAAAAGTGGAGACAAGGATCTTAGCTTGTTTGCAGAACTGCAGAGACTTGATATACCAAGTTATGAGACGGTGGAGGAATAAAAGATCATATCTGCCTAATTCAGTAAGTTACGCCGTATTAAGAACCAGAACATTTTTTTCTTGTGTTCCTAACGAGGATTTTACCTTTAATCGTTGCACTGTTGGCGTCGAAAACGAGGGACAAGCGAGAGTAGTTACAGTTACCTTGAAAAAGTGACATAGGTAAAGGACTTCCAGTTTGTTTAGATTTAACGCTAGCACCAACGTATTTCGCAGACACAGGTCAAATGTGTAATTTCTCACCAACCACTAACACACTCCGTGGTGGTTAAACTTCGCAATATTAAGGGCGGAGGAGTGAGTGGGGGAGGGGGGGGGGGTAGGTGGGGTTACTTTATGCCCAACTTTTGAAAATTATGCAATCCAGTCAGTTACTTTATATTTTAAAATTTTGAAAAAAAAAGTTATTATTTTTGATGAATACTTCCACCAGAGTCCATATACTCGTATATTTTAAATTGTTTCGTTAAACTTAACTCAAAAATCACGTATTCCTCCCAATTAACTGTGTACGTGCAATAAGTATAATTTAGTTATTTGTTGTCTTCTTTCGCGTTGCCTTACTTACACATCAATATCTAAAAAGTATGTTGAGAGTAAAAGAAAAAAAAAATTAACGAAATTCGCATTTGTAAAATTTTGTGGTGGTCGTCGTAGAGTCGGTAGAACAAGTTATTGAAAGTGCATTGATACTGAAAAGAGTGTGCTAAAAGATATTTTCAGGTTCTGGACCCTACTTACACATTAGTACTTCTTTAAATAGTACGTGTTAATATAATTCAACAACAATTAACGAATTTCGCTTTTTTTTCTTTTTTTTTTAGGGCGGGCATAAAGTACAACCCCTCCCTTGGTAACTAGCGTTATGGAAAATGCCTTGGCAGGGTTAGAGTTAACTTAAAGATCCAACATCTGGTTTGCTTTTGTAGGACCACGATCTCTTAGTTTCAGACCTCGATTTTCTGGTAGGTAAGTAAGTCTTCATGTTTCGGTATATAGAGCACTAATAGACGAAAAGAAGTTATTGACAAAATTCAGTAAGCCGTTTACTTAATTGACAGCCGTGATGAATTTTCTGCCTGGTTCAAAAACGAATCTGCAGAAGAATTAGTTCGACATTCAACATATTTTGTTGCATATCCATCTCTTCCTGTCGATTTGGCGAGAAGAATTCACCGAACTACGAGCGCCCACAATTCTTCTCTTTTTGTTCCTCAGTTTTGTAAGAGAAGACTTGGCTGGATAGAAACTAAGCTCGACATAGTAACCAGCACAGATTCTGAAATGAAAGAGCAAACTAAATCCAAATTTCCACTCACATACGATCTCCAGAGAGTCGTGAATGCCTGTAAAATGGTGTAATCAGTGTTTCTTCATTTTTATAAATGATATTTATACTAGTTATGTTATTTATTACGCCGCTCTGGTCTGTTAAATACTTCTACGTGCGGTACCTAAGAATATTTGCGACTGCGAAAGGATGTTTTGACAACAGAGAGCAGAATGTTACAGAGGGCAGAAAGTCACCGTCGGCAAATTACAAAGTCTCGCAAGTAGCTTTAAGTCTATACGAACTTTGTGAATTTCAACGAAAATGTGTAATTACGGCTAATAATACCTGAGGATTCTAACCAGAAACGATTACATGAGTTCAGTATTGAGTAAAATAGGTGGCAAGCTTTGATTCCTTCGTAGCCTACAGAGAAACTCTTCTGCACAGACGAGAATTGAGGACTGTCACAACCATGTTTGAATGGCGAGACTCACATTAATTTCGAATAATATAAAGTGTCAAGACTCTTTTATGGCACCTAATATACCGCGGAAGCATACTTTAAAAAAAGAAAAATAAACAAGACCCAGTTCTCAGAACTGAATGTGTGAATACGTAGCTACCCATTCCGTTCCCGTAGAGGCTGAAAATGACACACTTGTAACGCTGGGCCCACACTGTAGACAACGCCGTCACTGACATTCGGGTGGAACGGCTATCTTCTGCGCTGACGTCTCATTTCGTGGTCCGCTGCCGGGCTTACGACGCATCCGGTTCTATTCGGCCCGCGTCTGGCCACACGTGTAAACCCACGAGGGGTGCTAATTCACAAGAGACATGCCACGCCCACAACTGCTGCTATGAAACACTACATATTTAAACCAAACGGACCAAAAATTATTTGTAGATGGCAAGTAGCTAAAACAATCATTTCCATTGTAGATCACTGGTGATAATTAGATGAAATACGTTTGACTAAAACATAAAATTAAATACCCTTTCCTAACAAGGGAAACTCCCCATCGCACCCCCCTCAGATTTAGTTATAAGTTAGCACAGTGGATAGGCCTTGAAAAACTGAACACAGATCAAACGAGAAAACAGGAAGAAGTTGGGTGGAACTATGAAAAAAATAAGCAAAATATACAAACTGAGTAGTCCATGTGCAATATAGGCGACATCTAGGATAGCGGGAGCTCAGGGCGCCGTGGTCCCGTGGTTAGCGTGAGCAGCTGTGGCACGAGAGGTCCTTGGTTCACGTCTTACCTCAAGTGAAAAATGTACTTTCTTTATTTTCACAAAGTTATGGTCTGTCCGTTCGTTCATTGACGTTTCTGTTCACTGTAATAAGTTTAGTGTCTGTGCTTTGCGACCGCACCGCAAAACCGTGCGAGCTATATTTGCTGGATTCATATTGTCCACGGAATTCATCTCACTTATTTAATGCACTCTCATCCAAAGTAGCGAACAGTCAACTGCCAGCCAGGGAGCCTCGTTAGCAGGAATACTCTCTCTTCCATGCGCTGTAGTCGACTGACGTCGTGTGTTTCGATGTTTGTTTAGGTGTAGCGTCCCCATACTACGGCGCAGTTACCTCGCATCGGACGGACGGACGGACGGACAGATAATAATTGTCTGCAAATAAAAAATTAAACTTTTCACTCGAGGGAAGACTTGAACCAAGGACCTCTCATTTGGCAGCTGCTCACGCTACCCACGGAACCACGGCGCTCCTAAGCTCACACTCTCCTTGTTGTTGCCTATCTTGCGCATCGACTACTCAGTTTGTATATTTTGCTTATTTTTTTCATAGTTCCACCCAACTTCTTCCTGTTTTCTCGATTGATCTGTGTTCAGTTTTTCAAGGCCTATCCACTGTGCCAACTTATAACTAAATCTGAGGGGGGTGCGATGGGGAGGTTCCCTTGTAAGAAGAGATATAGATACTTTTATAAAAAAAAACAGCATTACATACATTATGTAAATTTTCGTATTTTATTTTCCTCGAAATGCTCAGGACAAAACTTTAGTACTTGGAAGTAGCGCACAAAACATTACACGAATATTTAAATACTACGTGGCTATCTGTGACTACACAGATACCACGCATTCTGGTTGAGCGTTAAATAGCCACTTGTGCTTTTTAATAGTTAATGCCTAACGCTCTTTCGACAGAAAAGCTTTGAGAAACGATTTTTTTCAGATACGAAGTGGCCATAGGAGACGATCTGAGCAGCCGTCTTAGGTTGTTTGCAGATGATGCTGTCGTTTATCGTCCAGTAGTCATCAGAAGATCAAAACAAATTGCAGTTTTTGGAAATTTGTGGTAAGGTCTTATGGGACCAAACTGCTGACGTCATCGGTCCCTAAGCCTACGCACTACTTAATCTAACTTAAACTAACTTACACTATGGACAACACACACACCAATGCCAGCGGGAGGACTCGAGCCTGCGACGGGTGGAGCCGCACGGAACGTGACAAGGCGTCCTTGCCCGCGCGGCTACCCCGCGCGGCAACAAATTGCAAAACAAATTACAAAAGACATCTATTATGCTGAAAAAATTGACAATTGATCCTAAATAATGAAAAATGTTAGGTCATCCACATGAGTGCTGAAAGGAATCCGTTAAACTTTGGTTACACGATGAATAAGTCAAATCGAAAGGCACATAGAAAATATTGTGGGGAAGGCAAACCAAAGACTGTGTCTTATTGGTAGAACGCTCAGATGATGCAACATATCTACATAAGAGACTGCCTACACTACGCTTATCCGTCCCCATTTGGAGTACTGTTGCGTGGTGTGGAATTCCTGCCAGATAGGATTACCGGAGCACATGGAGAAAGTTCAAAGGAGGGCAGCACGTTTTTTACCATCGGGAAATAGGGGGGAGAGTTCACTGACCTGATACAGGATTTGAGGTGGACATTATTAAAACAAAGGCATTTTTCGTTGCAGCGGATTCTTCCGACGAAATTTCAATCACCAACTTTTTCCTCCTAATGCGAAAATATTTTGTTGACTTTGGCCTACATAGGGAGAGACGATCATCATAATAAAGTAAGGGAAATCAGAGCTCGCAAGGAAAGTTATAGATGTAAATTTTTGCCGCGCGCTTTTCGAGATTGGATTAATACAGAATTACTGTGAAGGTGGTTCCAGGCACGTACGTGTCATTTGCAGAGTATTCATGTAGATGTAGATGGTAGTGGATAGGAGCAGTTAGTGGAAAGCATAGTTGCGTACGTTAGCAAAGTGATGCTGAGTTTTTCAATGTGCGACTGCAGGGCTCAGTCACTCAGTACTGGTAGCTGTTTCGCATATGAAAAATCTTTGGTGAGACAACAAAGAAGAAGGAATGGGGTTTCACGTCCTGGCGACAAGATCGTTGCAAATGGAGACCAGTGGGTAGCCGGACGGGGATTTGAACCGTCGACTTCTCGAATGCGACTGCAGTGTCTTAACCATTGCCCCAGCTCGCTCGACCTTCGGCGAGTAGGCCTTGGATTTTGAGCACAGTGTTCTACAAAACAGACGACATGTCATATATTACTGGGTGACCCAAATGTCTGAAATGGCCGGCCGTTGTGGCCGAGCGGTTCTAGGCGCTTCAGTCCGGAACCGCGCGACTGCTACGGCGCAGGTTCGAATCCTGCCTCGGACATGGATGTGTGTTATGTCCTTAGGTTAGTTAGGTTTAAGTAGTTCTAAGTTCTAGCGGACTGATGACCTCGGATGTTAAGTCCCATAGTGCTCAGAGCCATTTGAATCATTTTGTCTGAAATGTCTGTTAACGTTTGAAAACGAACTACTTCACGGAAAAACGAGGTAGAGAGGTAAAACCTGACACGCATGTCTGAAATGACAGGGGGCCTAACTGAAACCAATAACGAGTGCAAAACCCTGCCAACACAAGGTGCTGGAAGACGAAACGTCAGTGATGCCGTATGAGAATGGTCTATAAAATGTCAGCGTGACTGGTGTGACGCACGCCGATGTGTTACAGAGTCGCATCATCCCTAGCTTCTCTGATACACGCTTGGTGGAAGATACGCTCCATCCTGTATTCCTACACATGCGAAAGATCTCTTGCGCACGTCTTTCGGTAAGGCTCTCGTGCTGAGCCTCCACTGGGTCTCCCAAGTCCCCAGACCTGAGTTTGTGAGATTATTGGCTGTGGAGTTACCGGAAGACAACATCCGACGCTAATTTCACACCGTAACTACTGATACGCTGTACAGCATCGTCCCTCAACTACAGCTGTTGTTGATATTTTGCGGCTGACAAGCTGTGAATTCTTTATAAAGAATATCGTCACAGAAAAATCAAATGTTGTTCAAAAATGGCTCTGAGCACTATGGGACTTAACTTCTGAGGTCATCAGTCCCCTAGAACTTAAAACTACTTAAACCTAACTAACCTAAGGACATCACACACATCCATGCCCGAGGCAGGATTCGAACCTGCGACCGTAGCGGTCGAGCGGATCCAGACTGTAGCGCCTAGAACTGCTCGGCCACCCCGGCCGGCCTAAAATGTTGTGCTAATTATTACTTTTGTATCTTAGGAAGCGCCATCTTTTGGTCATTTTGTGCACTTTTTTGGTTTCAATAAAACCCCCATGTCATTTCAGGCATGTTCGCCAATTTGTACCTTTCTACCTACATTTTTCGGCGAAGCCCTGAATTTCGAAATGTTAACGGACTTTTGGGTTACTATGTGTATTGTTTCGCTGGATTTCTTTTTAAAATTAAGTACTAAAAAGTTACCACAAAAAAATTAAAAGTTTTGCATCATCGTAATCCATGAGTTAGCGTCTAAAGAACCCCGTTTTTTCTATTGGTATGGGTGGTGGTTATACTTAACAGCCGAACTAAGTTAATAATTTGGCTCCTTCTACCGACCCCCAGACTCCGATGATATAGTTGCGGAACAGTTCAGAGAAAATTTGAGTCTCGTAACAAATAAATACCCCACTCATACGGTTATAGTTGGTGGGGACTTCAACCTTCCCTCGATATGTTGGCAAAAATACTTGTTCAAAACCGGTGGTAGGCAGAAAACATCTTCCGAGATTGTCCTAAATGCTTTCTCCTAAGATTATTTCGAGCAGTTAGTCCACGAACCCACGCGAATTGTAAATGGTTGCGAAAACACACTTGACCTCTTAGCCACAAACAATCCAGAGCTGATAGAGAGCATCATGACTGATACAGGGATTAGTGATCACAAGGTCGTTGTAGCTAGGCTCAATACCGTTTCCTCCAAATCCACCAGAAACAAACGCAAAATAATTTTATTTAAAAAGGCGGATAAAGTGTCACTAGAAGCCTTCCTAAGAGACAATCTCCATTCCTTCCGAACTGACTATGCAAATGTAGACGAGATGTGGCTCAAATTCAAAGATATAGTAGCAACAGCAATTGAGAGATTCATACCTCATAAACTGGTAAGAGATGGAACTGATCCCCCGTGGTACACAAAACAGGTCTGAACTCCGTTGCAGAGGCAACGGAAAAAGCATGCGAAGTTCAGAAGTACGCAAAATCCCGAAGATTGGCTAAAATTTACAGACGCGCGAAATTTGGCACGGACTTCAATGCGAGTTGCCTTTAATAGGTTCCACAACGAAACATTGTCTCGAAATTTGGTAGAAAATCCGAAGAAATTCTGCTCGTATATAAAGTACACAAGCGGCAAGACGCAGTCAATACCTTCGCTGCGCAGTGCCGATTGTACTGTTACCGACGACCGTGCCGCTAAAGCGGAGTTATTGAACGCAGTTTTCCGAAATTCCTTCACCAGGGAAGATGAATGGAATATTCCAGAATTTGAAACACGAACAGCTGCTAGCATGAGTTTCTTAGAAATAGATACCTTAGGGGTTGCGAAGCAACTCAAATCGCTTGATACGGGCAAGTCTTCAGGTCCAGATTGTATACCGATTAGGTTCCTTTCAGATTACGCTGATACAATAGCTCCCTACTTAGCACTCATATACAACCGCTCGCTCACCGATAGATCTGTACCTACAGATTGGAAAATTGCGCAGGTCGCACCAGTGTTTAAGAAGGGTAGTAGGAGTAATACATCTACCTACAGACCTATATCGTTGACGTCGGTTTGCAGTAGGGTTTTGGAGCATATACTGTATTCAAACATGAATCACCTCGAAGGGAACGATCTATTGATACGTAATCAACATGGTTTCAGAAAACATCGTTCTTGTGCAACGCAGCTAGCTCTTTATTCGCACGAAGTAATGGCCGCTATCGACAGGGGATTTCAAGTTGATTCCGTATTTCTAGAATTCCGGAAAGCTTTTGACACCGTTCCTCACAAGCGACTTCTAATCAAGCTGCGGGCCTATGGGGTATCGTCTCAGTTGTGCGACTGGATTCGTGATTTCCTGTCAGGAAGGTCGCAGTTCGTAGTAATAGACGGCAAATCATCGAGTAAAACTGAAGTGATATCAGGTGTTCCCCAGGGAAGCGTCCTGGGACCTCTGCAGTTCCTGATATATATAAATGACCTGGGTGACAATCTGAGCAGTTCTCTTAGGTTGTTCGCAGATGTCGCTGTAATTTACCGTCTAGTAAGGTCATCCGAAGACCAGCATCAGTTGCAAAGCGATTTAGAGAAGATTGCTGTATGGTGTGGCAGGTGGCAGTTGACGCTAAATAACGAAACGTGTGAGGTGATCCACATGAGTTCCAATAGAAATCCGTTGGAGTTCGATTACTCGATAAGTAGTACAATTCTCAAGGCTGTCATTTCAACTAAGTACCTGGGTGTTAAAATTACGAACAACTTCAGTTGGAAAGAACACATAGATAATATTGTGGGGAAGGCGAGCCAAAGATAGCATTTCATTGGCAGGACACTTAGAAGATGCAACAAGTCCACTAAAGATACAGCTTACACTACACTCGTTCGTCCGCTGTTGGAATATTGCTGCGCGGTGTGGGATCCTTACCAGGTGGGATTGACGGAGGACATCGAAAGGGTGCAAAAAAGGGCAGCTCGTTATGTATTGTCACGTAGTAGGGGAGAGAGTGTGGCAGATATGGTACGCGAATTGGGATGGAAGTCATTACAGCAAAGACGTTTTTCGTCGCGGCGAGATCTACTTACGAAATTTCAGTCACCAACTTTCTCTTCCGAATGCGAAAATATTTTGTTGAGCCCAACCTACATAGGTAGGAATGATCATCAAAATAAAATAAGAGAAATCAGAGCTCGAACAGAAAGGTTTAGGTGTTCGTTTTTCCCGAGCGCTGTTCGGGAGTGGAATGGTAGAGAGATAGTATGATTGTGGTTCGACGAACCCTCTGCCAAGCACTTAAATGTGAATTGCAGAGTAGTCATGTAGATGTAGATGTAGATGTAGATCCAAGAAAATTTAAGTCTGTTCTCGGAACCTTATGATACAAAGTTCCAGGCTTTGCATATTTCTTGTTTTCAACAGTGATTCATTAACGTGATGAAACAAAAGAACTTTTGCAAGGAAGTCTCATCCCACAAGTTCGGCTGGGTGCTAATTTCAGGAGGTTGTTTGAGGTTGTCAATAAGCCACTTCTAATTCAAAACTTTGTACCTCGGGCAACAAGCTGTCTTCGGCCTTCTTTGTTCGCTGCGCTCTGACAAATCTCAAATAATTTCGAGCTCCTTCTGACTCATTAGCTTGCTGGCGCCGAGCTTCATTCATACAAAGTCAGACGCGTTAAACTACAGTCCTTAGATGCTGACGTGTGCCGCTGGAACAAATACAGAGAGCAAATTGGCTGGAAAGTCGCCCATTTTCCATCTCCAGCTCACCGTCCCTCTCGCATATAGAACAGGCTCCTCTGTGCTCTGATGTTAACGGCACATATAGTTTTGGCCAAAGGCCATTCATATGTATGTCTGATATGTTGAGACGATTTAACCTCGTGGAGTCAGTAAACACTTTGCGAGGCCGCTGGGAATTACTCGACTTGCAACAGCTTGGTTCTCTCAAACAGTAACGCCTTCCATTTGGTGACTTGGGATCCCTTATCAACCACAAATGTTCGTAGTATGATGTGAGGACTTAGGAATGAAATGGCCATGAGGAAAAATGATGTAAGTACGTTGATTGTAGATAGTTAGTGCTTGCGTCATTAGAACCTCAGTACTGTCAGCGCTAGTACATAGTATACATAACACGGTATTCATTGGTTTTAGGATTTGTTTAGTGGAAATAAAGAGTACTTATCGTTCGGAAATTAGCGTAATAATTTTACTTTGGTATTTTTATAAAAATAATTTTCTTGTTAGAAGTTCTTGCTCCGTGTGCCGCAGTATAGGTGGGCCTCTTCGTCCGAAATTTGGTACTGGTTTAGTAATGTTCTCCTTCTAGTGATATTTGATACGTAATACAAAAAATGGCTCAAATGGCTCTGAGCACTATGGGACTCAACTGCTGTGGTTATCAGTCCCCTAGAACTTAGAACTACTTAAACCTAACCAACCTAAGGACATCACACACATCCATGCCCGAGGCAGGATTCGAACCTGCGACCGTAGCGGTCGCACGGTTCCGGACTGCGCGCCTAGAACCGCGAGACCACCGCGGCCGGCATACGTAATACATGTTTAGGCACCGCATCTATGTGGTGTATTACACACCGTGATATTATATTTTAAATTTACCGGCTTCTTTTGTATTTTTACTCCGTCATAATTTGTGGATAAATTAACACACAGGCGTTGGTTTTTAGTAATTCCATTTTATTAATGTTTTATGTGCCTTGTATTTATAAAGTTTTTGTGGAAATGGAATTGAGCGTTTGGCGTCATTGGCCAGGAGGCCCTTTGCGGGGCAGGTCCGGCCGTCTCGGTGCAGGTTTTATTACATTCGACACAACATTGGGCGACCTGCGCGCCGGAAGGGGATGAAATGATGAAGAAGACAACACAACACCCAGTCCCTAAGCGGAGAAAACCTCCGACCCAGCCAGGAATCGAACCCGAGCCCGTAGGACGGCAATCCGTCACGCTGACCACTCAGCTATCGGGGCGGACAAAGTTTTAGTGACAATGTATGCCCGGTTTACGATCTTTTATTCTTACCAGCTGCGTGGCAGCGCCATCTAATGAGCTGAGTCTGTATTAGGCGTCAGTACTAGCTCTCGACGCTGTGGTGCATTATGCTAACTACATAAGCCCCATTTTATTCTATTATTTGCTCCTTTGAACGTGAACGCGTTATGCAGGTCTTGGAGTCACTCACGTCCATCTAGAATGGTAAGGCCTTATCATAAGGCTTCGACAATATGATTGCATTTCTGAGTGTCCGATCACTGGTGAATTCTCTTATCCGTTTTTGCTATTTTACATTTCAAGTATTTACTGAGGTTAACGATGGCGATGTTGGCCTGATGTGCTCGACGATGTCCTTTAGCTACACTGTCTAATGGATCGTCCTAAGAAATACCAAATTAAGGTATTTGCTCTTTCAGTATTTGATCTGTTTATACATGCTTTTAGGTTATCCAAGTTAGCACAACGCGATCGCGATCCTTAAATAGATGTATTTGTTCTCTGTTTTCTATGTAGATCAGTCTGAAGATGCCTAAATAAGGTGAAACGCGTAGTTGATAAATAAAAAATAAAATAATATTTCAACCAAGACTGTTTTCAACTAATACTATTAAACACTGGTTTGCTGAGTCATGCCACACATGGATTGGAAGTATTTCTCTTTTTATAGACAACAGCACTGTCCGCGAACATCCCCACGGAGCTTCTTAGATAATCTACTAGATTACAGGTGGGCAACCGGCGGCTCACAAGCTGGATAGGACTCGCGACTGGTTGCAGTCCGGCCCGCGGAAGAAATTCATGGGTGAGTGACTGGGAGGCATTTACGGATATTTTCTCCGACCCTCGACTCGGCTCAGGTTTGGAGCCCATGACGTACACCATGCTCGAGCATGCGCTATGTCATTTCGCCACCGCTGGATTTAAAAAGCAATCAGGAACACGTTTCCAGCAAGCTATGGCCCATGTCCGTGCGGAAAGTGGTGGAAAATAGTGACTAGATCATTTATATAGGATATACGCGAACTACGCGTACAAAATTTTAGAGGGTGTAGAACAGATAAATAGAAACACTTTTTATGTACCAAAAATTTTACAGGTGCAGCTTTTGCCCTCTAGAGTTTGACGAAGGTAATGTTCAGAGACGGCGTTCAAACTGTCGCGTGATGAATATGGTTTTAGAGAGGTTGCTGAATATGTCGTCCGTTCACTCAAATGCACATCTGGCGTGTGCTTGTTCAACACGAACATGTGTTTCACGAATAATGGCTGCAGCTTCAGCCAAAAGGGCAACCAGCTATTGTAGTGTGTCTACCGGTGTCTCGTACACCTATGCTTCATCTCCCCCCTGCAAAAGGAAATTCCTAAGCGATCAACAGAATCTCTAAAACAATATTCATCACATGGCAGCTTGAATATCGTCTCTGAACATCGCTAGCGTCAAAACCTTCAAGCGACAGCAGCGGGGAAACGGTGCACTTGTGACATTTTTGTCACCTAAAAAGATGTTTCTTTTTATCTCCTCTAAACACGTGCATGTACTTTTAACTCTGTATACACTGTAATCTGTAAATGTCGTGTAATACTCCCATTGGGTATTGCCGAAGTTACTTTCACGTCTGAAGAGTGGAAACGGAGCATGTTCTAAATGTCAAATCTCACGTTTCTCAGGAGAATCAAAAAACAGTGTCTCTCTTTTTGTACACAACTCACTTGTATCCAGAAAACTGAGAAGGTATTCATATACCATGGAATTTTACTGTTCGTCTCATCACTGCAAATAAATAATGAGACAAATTAGAAAAAGTAATTTATTAAGAACGTTCAAAGAGCCATACCAGGAAACTGACTGGTTCTAAGTGACAAAAAGGAAGCTATTTACAGGTGGCATTAATACTGGGAAACTGAGTTTAATTTGTGATAATACAAGCACAGAAATACAGCGGTAATATTTTAGCTAGTAGAACTGTAGTTAACAAAAAACATTTCACCTGTCTTTTAAATTTTGTAGAAGAGAAGAGCAAAATTAAAATCAAGGAATAATTTCTCAGTTTTGACTTCTGTTTGCTGCACAACTCCATTCTTGTGAGCAAATGTTTACTGCAGAACTCCCCGTGCAGCTGATTTATGAAATTTATTCGTAATCGCGAAATCTTTCTGACATTAGATGCGCTAAGTATGATGATATTACCTACTGGTTACACAAGAAAATGTGTGCCGGACCGGACTCGAACCCGGATTTTCCGAATTTCGGAAACCCAGTCTTCCCGTTTGTCACTAATATACAGGGTGTTACAAAAAGGTACGGCCAAACTTTCAGGAAACATTCCTCACACACAAAGAAAGAAAATATGTTATGTGGACATGCGTCCGGAAACGCTTACTTTCCATGTTAGAGCTCATTTTATTACTTCTCTTCAAATCACATTAATCATGGAATGGAAACACACAGCAACAGAACGTACCAGCATGACTTCAAATACTTTGTTACAGGATATGTTCAAAATGTCCTCCGTTAGCGAGGATACATGCATCCACCCTCCGTCGCATGGAATTCCTGATGCGCTGATGCAGCCCTGGAGAATGGCGTATTGTATCATAACCTTCCACAATACGAGCACGAAGAGTGTCTACATTTGGTACCGGGGTTGCGTAGACGAGAGCTTTCAAATGCCCCCATAAATGAACGTCAAGAGGGTTGAGGTCAGGAGAGCGTGGAGGTCACCGAATCTGTTGTTGAGAAGCGTACGAACACTTCGACTGAAATGTGCAGGAGCTCCATCGTGCATGAACCACATGTTGTGTCGTAATTGTAAAGGCACATGTTCTAGCAGCACAGGTAGAGTATCCCATATGAAATCATGATAACGTGCTCCATTGAGCGTAGGTGGAAGAACATGGGGCTCAATCAAGACATCACCAACAATGCCTGCCCAAACGTTCACAGAAAATCTGTGCTGATGACGTCATTGCACGATTGCGTGCGGATTCTCGTCAGCCCACACATGTTGATTGTGAAAATTTACAATTTGATCACGTTGGAATGAAGCCTCATCCGTAAAGAGAACATTTGCACTGAAATGAGGATTGACACATTGTTGGATGAACCATTCGCAGAAGTGTACCCGTGGAGGCCAATCAGCTGCTGATAGTGCCTGCACACGCTGTACATGGTACGGAAACAACTGGTTCTCCCGTAGCACTCTCCATACAGTGACGTGGTCAACGTTACCTTGTACAGCAGCAACTTCTCTGACGCTGACATTAGGGTTATCCTCAACTGCACGAAGAATTGCCTCGTCCATTGCAGTTGTCCTTGTCGTTCTAGGTCTTCTCCAGTCGCGAGTCATAGGCCGGAATGTTCGGTGCTTCCTAAGACGCCGATCAATTGCTTCGAACGTCTTCCTGTCGGGACGCCTTCTTTCTGGAAATCTGTCTCCATACAAACGTACCGCACCACGGCTATTGCCCCGTGCTAATCCATACATCAAATGGGCATCTGCCAACTCCGCATTTGTAAACATTGCACTGACTGCAAAACCACGTTCGTGATGAACACTAACCTGTTGATGCTACATACTGATGTGCTTGATGCAAGTACTGTAGAGCAATGAGTCGCATTTCAACACAAGCACCGAAGTCAACATTATCTTCCTTCAATTGGGCCAACTGGCGGTGAATCGAAGAAGTACAGTACATACTGACGAAACTAAAATGAGCTCAACATGGAAATTAAGCGTTTCCGGACACATGTCCACATAACATCTTTTCTTTATTTGTGTGAGGAATGTTTCCTGAAAGTTTGGCCGTACCTTTTTGTAACACACTGTATAATATCTTTATATGTAATGCAGCTAATGTCAGAAAGATACCGCAACTGCGAATATATCTCATGAAATCTTGTCTCCGACATCGCTGTGGCCGGAAAAAGATCCTGCAAGAACGGGACCAACGACGACTGAAGAGAATCGTTCAACGTGACAGAAGTGCAACCCTTCCGCAAATTGCTGCAGATTTCACTGCTGTTCCATCAACAAGTGTCAGCGTGCAAACCATTCAACGAAGCATAATCGATGTGGACTTTCGGAGCCAAAAGCGCGCTAATGTACCCTTGGTGAGTGCACGACACAAAGATTTGCACCTCACCTAGGCTCGTCATCTCCGAGACTGGACTGTTGATGACTGGAAACATATTGCCTAGTCGGACGAGTGTCGTTTCAAATTGCATCGAGTGAATGGGCGTGTACAGGTATGGAGAAAACCTCATGAATGCTAGGATCCCGCATGTCAGCATGGGACTGTTCAAGCTGGTGGAAGCTCTGTAATGGTGAGGGGCGTGTGCAGTTGGAGTGTTATCGTTCAAATGGTTCAAATGGCTCTAAGGACTATGGGACTTAACATCTCAGGTCATCAGTCCCCTAGACTTTGAACTACTTAAACCTAACTAACCTAATGACATCAAACACATCCATGCCCGAGGCAGGATTCGAACCTGCGACCGTAGCAGCATCGAGGTTCCGGACTGAAGCACCTAGAACCGCTCGGCCACAGCGGCCGGCGAGTGTTATGGCAACCCTGATACGTCTAGATACGACTCTGACAGGTGACAGATACGTAAGCATCTTGTCTGATTACTTGCATCAAACAATGCCTCTAAGCACTATAAGACTTAACATCTGAGGTCATCAGTCCCATAGACTTAGAACTACTTAAACCTAACTAACCTAAGGACACCACACACATCCATGCCCGAGGCAGAATTCGAACCTGCAACCGTAGCAGCAGCGCGGTTCCGGACTGAAGCGCTTTTCTAGGCCGGCTCACCTTCATCCATTCATTTCTATTGTGCATTCCGATGGACTTGTTCAATTCCAGCAGGACGCAGTTCCAGCAGGACTGCATCCATTCATGTCCATTGTGCATTCCGACGGACTTGGACAACTGCAGCAGGACAATGCGACAGCCCACACGGCCAGAACTGCTACAGAGTGGCTTCAAGAACACTCTTCTGAGTTTAAACACTTCCGCTGGCCACCAAACTCCCCAGACATGAACATTACTGAGGATATCTGGGATGCCTTGCAACATGCTCTTCAGAAGAGACCTCCTTCCCTT
This sequence comes from Schistocerca nitens, assembly GCF_023898315.1. Classification (NCBI taxonomy): domain Eukaryota; kingdom Metazoa; phylum Arthropoda; class Insecta; order Orthoptera; family Acrididae; genus Schistocerca; species Schistocerca nitens. Next base: position 869,545,492 of record NC_064616.1, read on the forward strand.
TGTACTTTTACGTATTTATGGACAGCTCTGCATGATTTATGGTACCAGGTCCCTCCATCACTACTTCAGCCATTAGTCGAGTCCATGCCACGTCATGTTGCGGCACTTTGGCGTACTTATCGGAGCCCTATACGATATTAGGCAGGTGTACCAGTTTCTTTGGCTCTTCATTGTATAAAATTAAAGTTGAGACTCTTGTCTGTAAACTGCTTATTTGAATGACTCCTTGTTTAGAGGCACCGCAAGCACACTGGCAAACTGTACTTCCTCCCCGGGTTCACCTCCTCTGTCTCCGTTCACGGCTCGCTGTCAGCACAAATTCACCGGCGCAGAGGGCAAGTGCGTCCGGCAACTGTACGAAAGAAGTCGGTGCAACGCATCTTTGCCTGTAGCCAGGTTGTTTGTGGCTCGTATATTACTGGTAACAAAAGAACAATACGACGAGTGTCCTCGCGGCCTACAGGCGCTTGAGATACTGCGCCCATATAACTGCGGCCAGCTAGAGCCTCTCCGCGTCGCGGTTAGCCCAGCCGGGGGACAGCGCGAGTAATAAGTGCGCTCAAGAATGTGTGACGAATCGGCGACAAGGCGCCGAAGGGAGCGGCCCACAAAGGACAGACCGCAGTCGCGGGCTGCGCCGCCACATCTCGCAGGCTGGCCGTGTAATTGGTTTTGTTATCGCCAACATCTCACACGTACCGCCGAGTCGCGGGAAATGGCAAAACGTTGCGACCGATGGACAGCCATCTGACAAAGTAACGTCAGAGGTGGTTCTTATTGGATCTCTGCGGCTTGTTTCTGAGGTCACAGGAGATGATCTTGTTCGTACGGAGGTTAAAGAAACAGGAATAAAATACTGAATCGTACGGCATTGTTGACTGTAAGGCCCCGAGACGTAGTTTCAGCAGCTTGACTGGAAGGGTTCTACTTCCCTCGCGTATAGTGGCATATTTCCTCCATGAACTGAGAGACTTGTCTTAAGGATAGTTTCAGGTGTAGAGGCACGAAGACTTGTTGAAGTTTAGAATTTTTTATATTAGGATTGTTTTCATTAGGTTGATGTACAAGCTCGTAGCGTTTTTGTTTTGTATGTTGGTATTCAGGTTGCTATGGATTGATTTATCGATTGTCATTTTTTATTTTGAGCCCATTTTTGCTATCTGTGTCTACATATTGTCATTTTGACATTTGGGGTATTGAAGGGAGCTGTGGACGCTGGAAAAGGGCATGACAAATGGAGAAATCGGGACATTCCCGACATATTCCTACTTGGCGTACTCGAAAAGTAAGGTCCAATTAGGAGCGAAATGAAACCACTGTGAAAAACCGATGGAACTTTGCACAAATGTGTTTGGCAGTGTCTTTAGTGTACCTGGCGATCGCTTCACGTCGCTCTTTTCAATTCAGAGCGCAAAGTGATCACGTTGAAATGCCTAAAACAACAATGTCTCCCGAATGAGATTTTCACTCTGCAGCGGAGTGTGCGCTGATATGAAACTTCCTGGCAGATCAAAACTGTGTGCCGGACCGAGACTCGAGCTCGGGACCTTTGCCTTTCGCGGGCAAGTCGTAGAGCACTTGCCCGCGAAAGGCAAAGGTCCCGAGTTCGAGTCTCGGTCCGGCACACAGTTTTGATCTGCCAGGAAGTTTCAACAATGTCTCCCTTCAAGTTTGTGGAGCTAGGGAGAGATTCCGCCTGAAGCTATGCAGCCCACATAACATAATTGTCATGCGTTTCTTTCTACAATTTTCAGCCGCATTCAGCAGAGGCAATGAAGACGTTCCTACAGCGTTCGGTGGGAAGTGTTTGATCACCCATAATACAGCCCTCAATTGGCTCCCTCCATTGTTCATCTATGCTCACATGAACCGCTGGCTATGAAGACAACATTTTGGAACGAACAATGAAAGGCAGACCAGTTTAGAGAATCGGGGAAAGCACAAGCGGCTGCTCTCTGTAACGAGGGTACTGGAAAGATTGCACAACGCCACGACCAATGGCTGAGTCGGAGAGCCGGCTATTTACAGATGTAGATGATTTTCACTGTGGTTTTCATTTCGCGTCCGAACGGACCTTACTTTCCGGCAGCGCTAATATGTTTTTAGTTCAATAAAGTGGTCGCAGCAACGGAGGGAGCCAGAAAACATTTTCGCAGTGTATGAGGATAATGCCATTGGACAGAGAACAGCAAGAAAATGATTTTATTGTTTGAAGGAGAATCGTTTTTACATTAGTGACTCTCCACGTTCAGGAAGACCTTAGGTGAAGGTCGTTTAAACGCATTAGTCCACAATGATCCACGTCAGTGATCATTTCACCATCATGCGACATTTTCATTAGGGAAGGTTCAAAAACCGAGTGCGTGAGTACCGCATGTTCTAAACCAAAACCACAAAAATTAGCGGTTGGCCATATGTGCATCTGTGCTTGCTCGTCATCAATTGGCTCGTGAACTTCACTAACCAGTCCTCTCCGGTATCGTTACTGGTGACGAGAAATGATGTCTATATGCTAACACAAGAAAAAGAAAGTCATGATTGAGCTCAATAAAAAGCTACAATTCACTGTACAAAAACCTGCGCGCATCCACAAAAGATAATGCTACGCATAATGTGGAACAGGAACGGTGTGGTGTGCTACAAATTGCTTTCCCGAGGCGTAATCATCACTGGTGACATTTTTTGTCAACAACGGAGACGTCTTGCAGACGCAATCCAAGAATAACGACCAGTAAGACTGCATGAAGTGATGCTACTCCACGATAAAGCCTGCCTGCATTCTGCTAGACTGACAGAAAGCACTATACAGCAGTTGGGTTCGGAAGTAACTCCGCACCCATCTCATTCACCTAATATCGCGCCCTAAGATTTTCACCTTTCCCGCTCTCTATCGAACAACCTTCAGGGAACTTCTTTTCCGGATGAATATGCGCTCCTAACGTGGCTCGATGAGTTCTTCGTCTCAAAAACACGTGATTTCTACAGTATAGGAATCGAAAAGTTCTGTTGTGTAGGCAGAAGAGCCAACACCGTGTTACTAGAGGAGGCCGAAATGCACGTGTCTTAGCTCACGCAGGCTGGCGTGAGGAGGGAAGAACTATACTGACGTGAGGTCTGGAACATGACAAGGAATTAGAATTCAGAAAGCGGACGTAATTAGTTTGATACTTAACTTTAATCCATTAATGATGAACGTCGCTCTTGACGGTACATGATTCACAATATTATCTGTTCAGAATAGTAACTGAATATGGCGCCTTGCTAGGTCGTAGCAAATGACGTAGCTGAAGGCTATGCTAAACTGTCGTCTCGGCAAATGAGAGCGTATGTAGACAGTGAACCATCGCTAGCAAAGTCGGCTGTCCAACTGGAGCGAGTGCTAGGGAGTCTCTCTAGGCTAGACCTGCCGTGTGGCGGCGCTCGGTCTGCAATCACTGATAGTGGCGACACGCGAGTCCGACGTATACTAACGGACCGCGGCCGATTTAAAGGCTACCACCTAGCAAGTGTGGTGTCTGGCGGTGACACCACAAGTTCTCCCAGCTTTGGCAGACTGTTGCAAATAGTGAAGGAGGATTTATTATTGATGATTAAGGCCCTGTTATGTGTGTCTGTTGTGTTTATTACACATACGGGCAAAAGCTAAGAACTTTTACACCAACCTAACATTAAAATTATACCTACATCCGTGTATGAAAAACTTTTTTATCTCATAAAACCTTGTTGCAGCCATTGTGCAAGTATGCACCTTGTTGTGTCGATTCCCTAAGGTCTCGACACAATGAGTGGCTAGGTGCACGCGAAACTAACGCAGACGGGCGTAATTTCTGAAACAGGAGACTGGATGAAAAACTATAAAGAAAAGAAGAGAGATTGTCATCTACTTAACTTTTAATGATGTTCTTCTTGTTGAAATACATCTCTTGCATAGTAGTAAGCAATTAGCAATGATACACATGGCGCCTTGCTAGGTAGTAGCGATGGACTAGCTGAAGGCTATTTAATCTGTCTCTCGGCAAATGAGAGGAAGACGTGATACGTCTTGTCGCAAGCTATGTCGTCCGTACAACTGGGCGAGGTCAAGTCCGTGTCTTGTGACCTGCCCTGTGGTGGCGCTACGTTTGCGAATACACAGTGGCGACACGCGGGTCCGTCATGTACTACAGGACCGCGGCCGATTTAAGTTACCACCTAGCAAGTGTGGTGTCTAGCGGTGACACCACACACCTCGCGGTGCATCCTGATACGCACCACGCAATAGACAGACTCATGGCTATTTCTGATACCCATAAAAATTGAAAATTCTTAAATTATAGTGAATTTGGGGGAGGGACACCACGATTGGGTTTTGCAAAATACCTCGAGAAAACAAAATTGCAGCTATTTGATAAACTTACCACTTACTTAGCACGTTTCTTTCAGTTCAAATGTTTCAAGAAATATTTAAAATTCGAATAAAATAAATCTCTCGCTATGGCCTCTACATTTAATTATCTTTCATTTAAAAGAATTGAACGAAGCGGCTTATCCGACGAGGCTCTTGAGCGCTTCGCGTGCTGAAAAATGTTTCCAGAGAAACGAGAGTAAAGACTGGCGTAACAAGAAAACCATTGGTTCAAAACCAACAGCTAATCTGTGGTCCTAGGACCGTAGAGGTATCCTTTCCCTTCATCAAACATGCTCATGTTCTGAATTTGGTGCTTTTTTTTCAATCCGGGCTTCTTTTAACATACCGAGACGTTCCTTACTCCGCGGCGACCACGGGTTTCTCGTCAGATAACTCCACGAAGCTTCTGCTTTTCCTCCGTGTGACGATACTAACACGTTCATGATCTCAGCATAGATAAATAACGCTCTTTGAATGTATCTGGAGCTATACAGGACTAAAAATACGTTTAGAAACTGACATGGCACATCGGGCATAGAACAAGGGTCCGTAATCACATTGGAACTGGGGTTCGCAAAGGCCATCCTGGGCTACTAAATGGCGTTGTACAGTGGTGTCCAAAATTAAAGCAAACCGGAGATTTTGCAAGGTTGCTTTTATTTAGCCGCAACACAGTACAAACAGGTGATTGTAAAACAGAAACAATGTAATGAATTCAGAACGTAAACAACTGCAACATGCATATCGGTAGACAAAAAAGTTGATCGTTCTTCTCAACGTAATGGATTTGCACACACATTCCGACAACTGGTTAATGTGCTCAGTATGGGCTGTGACCACCTCTGGCAGCAATACAGGCCTGACAATGACGGGGCATGCTGTCAATGAGGTCTTCAGTCTCATGTTGAGGCTATAGCGTCCATTCTTCTAGCAGAGCTGCACGCAGTCTTGGGGAGTGGTTGGTGGATGCTGACGTAATGCAAGCCGTCTCCCTAGTGCATCCCAGACATGCTCTATTGGATTCAAATCGGGAGAGCGTGCAGTATCTTCCGTTTCCAAGAAAACATCAACCACCCATTCTCTATGAGATCGAGTATTATCGTCCATCCATACCAAGTCTGGGCATACATCACCTAGAAAAAAAGTCAGGACATACCTGATCTCGCAACACCCGCAAATGAGGTCCCACGATCTTTTCATGATACCTGACAGCAGTTATACCTTGTCGATTCAGCCGTACAATTTCATGAATGGGGGTTCGAGTGGTAAACACAATCCCTGCCCACACCATTAGGGATCGTCCTCGATATCGATCTCTTTCCACAATGTTTGGATCCCGAAGTCGCTTTGCACGTTTCCAACAGATGCGAATCCATCGAGTATCACTCTCCAGACTACATCGGGGCTCATCTGTGAAAACAGCATTGGACCATTGTTCGACCGTCCGGGTGAACGTTGATGACTCCAATCTAGACGTTCCCTTCTGTGAAGACGCATCAGAGATAGACAAACAGCAGGTCTCCGATAGCAAAAGCCACTCTGCTGAAGCCTTCTGCACACAGTTTTCCTCTGTGCAACACGTCCAGTGGATATTGTGAGCTTAAATGCCGGTTGCCATGCAGTACTAAGACGGTACTGTTGTGCCCTTATAGCCAAATACCAGTCATCTCTTCTGAAATCTCTTCTGGTCTTCGGAATACAGTTTCAGTCTCTATAAACTATCGCCACATCCGAGAAACAACAGAACTATTCACAGTAAACCATCGGGCCACATCAGTTTGTAACTGTCCCCCTTCCTTTCTTTCTATGACCCTCTACCGCAGGGAGTCTGGTAGGCATCTTTTCTGTGCCACACTGCACCGTCTGTATCTGTGTACACAGAGATTGTGGATGTGGAAGTACCCGGCAAATACTACCTCGTTTCATAGATGCCCTGAGGTCATCGTTGGCTTGGTAGTCCGTTGACCGGAATGCCATCTTCCGTGCAGAACACGATCGTACCGACATATGGTTGTCAGTCTGTATGATTATATCGTCAATTGGACGCAGGACGCGGAAATAGCAGTTTGTTGCTTTAATTTTGGACACCAGTGCACTTATTTAATCACATGCTGCAAATGGACGCCACTACATGAGACGCTCAAACTTTTGTCCAGATGCATTGAGACACGTCTGACATCGACACTGCGTCGAACTGTGCACCCTCTCAAAGATACCTTATGTATCTTGAATACATTTTGTTGCCGCAACAATAATGTCCACTAGTTTTTCCGGCGAGGTAACAGGTGTTTTATACACGAGGCCCTTCAGATACCCACACAAGGAAAACTCGATTGGGGACAGATCGAGTGACCGTGGTGGCCGGCCATACGACTATCCCACCGCGGCCAATCTAGCGGCCGTGAAGGATTGGCTACAGATGTTCAAAATGGTTCAAATGGCTCTGATCACTATGGGACTCAACTGCTGAGGTCATTAGTCCCCTAAAACTTAGAACTAGTTAAACCTAACTAACCTAAGGACATCACAAACATCCATGCCCGAGGCAGGATTCGAACCTGCGACCGTAGCGGTCTTGCGGTTCCAGACTGCAGCGCCTTTAACCGCACGGCCACTTCGGCCGGCGGCTGCAGATGTGCCCACACTTATTTGCTGATATATGCGGGGTTTCTGTCACACTAAAATTGAATGCGGCGGCAAATAGGCGTGCGAACATCATGCAGCATGTCCGGCAGAACCTCTCGCAGGAATACTACACTACTGGCCATTAAAACTGCTACACCACGAAGATGACGTGCTACAGACGCGAAATGTAACTGACAGAAAGAAGATGCTGTGATATGGAAAAAAAAATTAGGTTTTCAGAGCATTCACACAAGGTTGGCGCCGGTGGCGACACCTACAACGTGCTGACATGAGGAAAGTTTCCAACCGATTTCTCATACACAAGCAGCAGTTGACCGGCGTTGCCTGGTGAAACGTTGTTGTGATGCCTCGTGTAAGGAGGAGAAATGCGTACCATCACGTTTCCGACTTTGATAAAGGTCGGATTGTAGCCTACCGCGATTGCGGTTTATCGTGTCGCGACATTGCTGCTCACGTTGGTCGAGATCCAATGACTTTTAGCAGAATATGGAACAGGAGGGTTCAGGCGGGTAATACGGAACGCCGTGCTGGATCCCAACGGCCTCGTATCACTAGCAGTCGAGACGACAGGCATCTTATCCGCATGACTGTAATGGATCGTGCCGCCACGTCTCGATCCCTGAGTCAACAGATGGGGACGTTTGCAAGACAACAACCATCTGCACGGACGGTTCGACGACGTTTGCAGCAGCATGGACTATTAGCTCGGAGACCATTGCTGCGGTTACCCTTGACGCTGCATCACAGACAGGAGCGCCTGCGATGGTGTACTCAACGACGAACCTGGGTGCACGAATGGCAAAACGTCATTTTTTCGGATGAATCCAGGTTCTGTTTACAGCATCATGATGGTCGCGTCCGTGTGTGGCGACATCGCGGTGAACGCACACTGCAAGCGTGTATTCGTCATCATCATACTGGCGTATCATCCGGCGTGATGGTATGAGGTGCCACTGGTTACACGTCTCGATCACAGTGGACGTTACATTTCAGATGTGTTACGAGCCGTGGCTCTACCCTTCATTCGATCCCTGCGAAACCCGACATTTCAGCAGGATAATGCACGACCGCATGTTGCAGGTCCTGTACGGGCCGTTCTGGATACAGAAAATGTTCGACTGCTGCCCTGGCCAGCACATTCTCCAGATCTCTCACCAATTGAAAACGTCTGGTCAACGGTGAACGAGCAACTGGGTCGTCACAATACGCCAGTCACTAATCTTGATGAACTGTGATATCGTGTTGAAGCTGCATGGGCATCTGTACCTGTACACGCCATCCAAGCTCTGTTTGACTCAATGCCTAGGCATATCAAGGCCGTTATTACGGCCAGAGGTGGCTGTTCTTTGTACTGATTTCTCAGGGTCTATGCATCAAAATTGAGTGAAAATGTAATCACATGTCAGTTCTAGTATAATATATTTGTCCAATGAATACCCGTTTATCATCTGCATTTCTTCTTGGTGTAGCAATTTTAATGGCCGGTAGTGTAAATACGTAAGATAAATCACATCGGACCGGAAGAATGTACGGCGCAATTAAACAGTTTCTGACGATGCCAGCCCACATGTTAAAAGTAAATTTTGTTGCGAGGCATGTGTACGTGCAGTATGTGGGTTCACATGCGCGTATGCAGGTTGTCAACATTCACCTGAAGTGAGAACCCAGCCTCACGGTGAAGAGTACACTTGCTGTGAAGCTTCGATCTGCAGTGGATTCCTGCAGAAACCACCGCGCAAATCCCATGCGGTTGCTGTAGTGCCCAGATTGTAAAGCCTGGGCGCATTGGAAATGGAACGGATGCAGTCCTTCGTCGTGTGCAATGCGCTAGATGGAAGGTTGCGGAATATTAGTGGCGCGGGATACACCTTGTGTACTTGTTGACGGGCTACGCTGTACCCTTTCGATAACGCTTTTTTCTGCGGCAATAGTTGTGTTGTTGTTCAAACAAATTTCGGGCTTGCAGCCGGTCGTCGTTCAATACTTCGCACGATATTTCAACTGGGCACCTGCCAGTCATGTTCAGGTGAGCCATCGCAGACTGGCGAAAACGTCCTCCATTCCGCAATATATAGCGTACTGTAAGTATTTTTTTTTCTTTATTGATTTTCAATTCCCCCCGAAGGGGGCGGGCTGGCAGCAGCTTACTACGCTGCTCTACAGCCTACAGACTTTTGTTTAAAAAAGGAAGAAGAAAGAAACAAGGAAAAACAGGCGATAAAATGGTGATTTAAAGTGTAAAATGGCGTAAAAATGCGGAAAGTTAAAACAGAAAGCAAAAGGGGTTGGCAATGTTGATAAAATACACAGGAATCAGACAAGTAACATAGTAGACACACAGTTAAAAAACATGGCGACAGTCTGGTTTCTGTTCACAAGAGATAAAAAAAAAGCACACCCAGCGACAGTATGATGGCTGTTCGCTACACTTCCCAAAAGACACAACACGGAGCATGCACTGGAAAAAGACACTGTAAAACACTGCACGAAAAAGGCGGCACAAAGATGGCACTCCCGATCCAAGGCAGATGGGGGGGGGGGACCTGGAGTAGGGGGAAAAATAAGGAGGGAGGAGAGAAAAATGAAAAGGGGGGGGACCAAGGAGGGAGAGGACTAATAAAGGGGGAGAAGGGCAGACGCGAGACAGAATGAGGGAAGGCAGAGGAGGGAAATGTAAAAGGACTCGGGGGAGAGAAGGGGGCAAAGACAGGGGAGGTGGGGAAGAAAGAGGATGGAAGGGGGGGGGGGAGAGGGAGCCCGGGAAAAGGACAGAGGAAAGGAGGGGGAGTGAGGATCAGAGTTTATAGGAGGGATAAATGGAGGGAGAGAGGGCATCATCCGGGAGGGGGAGTTGATGGAAGCCACCTTGGGAAAGGAGATGTAGGGTGTAGAGATGGAGGGTAGGGGGGACACAACGGTGAAGACGTGGCAGGGGGCGGGGATCGGAGAGGAGAGGAGCAACCAGGGGGTGAGGGGGTTCAAGACGGCGGGAGGTGTAGAGGATGCGGATATGTTCGAGGAATAGGAGCAGATGGGGGAAAGGAATGAGATCATAGAGGATCCGCGTGGGGGACGGGAGGCGTATACGGAAGGCGAGGCGGAGTGCATGACGCTCAAGGATCTGGAGGGACTTATAGAATTGTGGGGGGGGGGGGGGGGCAGATATCCAGGCAGGACTGGCATAACAGAGGATGGGACGGATTAAGGATTTGTAGGTGTGGAGGATGGTAGAGGGGTGCAACCACCATGTCCGGCCGGAGAGGAGTTTGAGGAGTCGGAGGCTGTTGTGGGCTTTGGATTGGATGGAGCGGAGATGAGGGATCCAGGTGAGGTGACGGTCAATGGTGAGGCCAAGGTAGGTGAGGGTGGGTGTAAGTATTCTGCGCATGCGTCGAAAACTTGATAGTTGAACCACAATGCCCGCCGGCAGCGCCCTCGCTGGTGGAATAGCGGAACTCAGTCGCCCTCTGCGTTGCTGTTTGCCACGGCCGTCGACGCACTCTGTCGTCTTCGATTTGAGCAAATCGTGGAGATGATGGGATTCCATGCACTGTCCAGCTGGTAGCCGCTGTCACGGTTTAACAGATTTTCCGCCAGTCGTATTTCTACGGATTCTTTAATAATGGAGTCCCAGAAAGACGTTGCTGTGGACAAAATCATTGTTTTCTCATACTCCATTGAATGCCCAGTAGAAATACAATGTTCAGCAATAGCGGACTTGCTTGGCTGCAAAAGGCGGGTGTAACGTTGATGTTCAGTGCAGCGTTCTTTCACGGTGCGTGTGGTTTGACCTATGTAAGCCATACCACATTGGCACGGTATCTTGTAAATTCCGGCCTTTCGTAGTAGCAGATTGTCCTTAACTGATCCCACAAGGTCCGCAATCTTCGATGGTGGGCGGAAAACCACTTTTACCTGAAATTTTCGGAGGATTCTTGCTATTTTAAACGAATTGTTGCCAACGAAAGGAAGAAAAGCTAAAGATTGTTCCGGCATGTTCTCCTCTTTATTCACTTCCTGCTTCTTAGTTTTAACTGTTAGTGCCCTGTTAATCTGCCGGATGGAATACCCATTTTCGCTGAATACTGTCTTTAGATAGGCGAGTTCTTGAGGTAAGCTATCTAGATCTGAAACAGTATGAGCTCTATGAACAAGTGTTTTAAGCAAACTCATGGTTTGCGATGGGTGATGGCCACTCGATGCTTGCAGGTACAAATCAGTATGAGTGGGTTTCCGGTAAACTGAATGCCCTAGAGAACCATCTAGAGAACCATCATCCAAGAAAGGCAAACAACCATCTTTCTCTATTTCCATGGTGAACAGGATGTTGCTATGAATGGAGTTGAGGTGATGCAGAAACTCCATTAATTTATCTTCTCCATGAGGCCACACTATGAAAGTGTCATCCACATACCGCCAAAAAACTGTTGGCTTCAGGGCAGCTGATTCAAGCGCTCTCTCTTCAAAATCCTCCATAAAAAGGTTGGCCACCAAAGGAGACAGGGGACTACCCATGGCGACACCGTCAGCCTGTTCAAAATATTCTTGATTAAACATAAAATAAGTTGAGGAAAAAGCGTGCCTGAACAAAGCAGTGATATCAACAGGAAACATGTTACCAATCAGTGTCAAAGAATCTGCAAGAGGAACTTTTGTAAAAAGTGAGACCACATCAAAACTTACTAGAAGGTCTACGCTGCTAAGACGAAGAGCCCCCAGTCCATTGATAATATCAGCTGAGTTTCGTATGTGATGTGAGCACTTGCCTACCGCAAGACCGCTACGGTCGCAGGTTCGAATCCTGCCTCGGGCATGGATGTTTGTGATGTCCTTAGGTTAGTTAGGTTTAACTAGTTCTAAGTTCTAGGGGACTAATGACCTCAGCAGTTGAGTCCCATAGTGCTCAGAGCCATTTGAACCATTTGAACCAGCACTTGCCTACGAAAGGTCTCAGTAAGGAAGCGAGATGTTTAGCTAAATCATATGTAGGAGCTCCAGTGTTGCTCACTATTGGACGCAGAGGAAGACCCTCTTCATGAATCTTTGGAAATTTTAAAATTCACAGTTGTGTTGTTAGTTGGCGATTAGGATCCGGCTTGTGCACAAGGAACGAACCGGCTTAGCTCAATCAGCGATGTAGTGTGGCAAATAATGTGTGACACTGCACCCTTCTATCGGGATATTTCGCACGATACAATCGCACGGATTTTCGTCTATTGCAGCTGGCAGCGCATCCGAGCCATTTTGCGGTACGTGTAGCTAGCCATGTTACTCCCAACGCTTCCAGGGCACGAATGGCGTGCGCTCCACCCGTAGTTGTATAGCAACGCTCTGTTGTCACCGTAGCACCCTCTCGTGGCGTTTGCGACCCCTGATTACTATGTGATTACTGAGCGTTTTTGCATGCTCGATGTGCCATATCAATTTGTAAACGTATATGCTGCTATTTCAACAGTTTCGCCCCACACGATTATCTTCCAGTACCAGTTTCCAAATCCACGCATTGAAGGTCTCGTTGTTAATTTGAGTACTTGCAGCGGTGCATCTTTTAAGCAAATCCTCATGGGACAGAAATTCGTACACTGGTCGAAGCTTTTCTGGAACTAATTCATGAAGCGCTTACAAACGCCATATTTCGGTCAGCATGCGGTTCTATTCAATAAGCTGTTAACTTCTAAAACACTTTCACAATCAAAAAATTCTTTCGCAGGCATAATCTACATACCTCAGCGATGCAAATTACATAGAAAAAATCTATGTTTTTATCGGTCTCGACCAGAATCTCCCCTTAAGTTTACTTGGAGCGTCTAAGTGACCAATGAATCTGTGCGGTTTGCATTATGTCGTGTTTGTGTTGTGTAACGATGAAGGAAGAGAATGAGTCCGAGCTTAAGGTCCCTATTCGAAGGCTGATCACCATTAACTGTGTGATACGCTCTCACTGCATGAGATATTGTGAAACTGTCTAGATTTTAATCCAGGGCATCGGCGTATGATGAATAGGAATTATACGCCGTCGTGTCTCTTCTTGCTGCCAGTGAAAATTTGTTCGATCATAAGGATTCGAACGGTCTACACCCGAAATGGAATGCCATCGCGAATGTCTGAGTCATCGACTTCGGCAACAGCAGTCGGTTATCGTCTGTAGTGTCGCGTTAATGTGATCATCTGTCGAAAACCTGAATACACCTTTTGCAGCGCGAGACACGCAAAAAGAGAGTCAATGAGGTCCGGAAGCTACCGACAAGGATGTGGAGCTATGCCGACTCTAGTGGCACGGCCAGCTGCGCTACGATTATCGGTTGAGGATCCATGACGCACACAGCCCGATCAAGGTGGTCACACAGATTCTCACTGGGTTTAAATCTGAGGAGTCTGGTGGCCAGAAGACTATTGTAAACTCAGCCTGGTATTCCTCGAACCATACCTGTACACTGCAAGCTGTGTGACACGTTGCATCCGCCTGCTGGTAGATCCCATCGTGCAGACGAAATGCACGTTGGCATGGACATGAGCACCAAGGAAACGGGCATAATTATGTATATCCATTGTGTCTTCCACAATGACGAGATCACTCAGGGAATGCCACGAAAACATTCCTCAGGTCATAACGCTCCCTCCTCCAGCATGGACCCTTGCGACGGTTGTTACAGGGTGTTTGCTTTCAGACGTCTCACTCAAATAGAGCATAAAACGTCATTCATCTGAAGAGGCCATTTGTCACCACTCAGTGGACGCGCAGTTGCGCTGGTACTGAAGTGCAAATTCCAGCCTTCGCCGTCGATAAAGAGAAGTCAGTATTTACACGAAAACCATCATATCTCTATCTCGCAATTTGTCTACTTCAGGACAATTGCGTCAGTTTTGTTGTAGGCTACTTCATGATTCGCCACAAGACGAACACTGTCACTTCAGTGTTGCCACGGTTGGTGTACCGGGTGATCAAAAAGTCAGTATGAATTTTAAAACTGAATAAATCACGGAATAATGTAGATAGAGAGGTAAAAATTGACACACATGCTTGGAATGACATTGGGTTTTATTAGAACCAAAAAAATACAAACGTTCAAAAAATGTCCGACAGACGGCGCTTCATCTGATCAGAATAGCAATAATTAGCATAACAAAGTAAGACAAAGCAAAGATGATGTTCTTTACAGGAAATGCTCAATATGTCCACCATCATTCCTCAACAATAGCTGTAGTCGAGCAATAATATTGTGAACGACACTGTAAAGCATGGCCGGAGTTATGGTGAGGCATTGGCGTCGGATGTTGTCTTTCAGCATCCCTAGAGATGTCGGTCGATCACGATACACTTCCGACTTCAGGTAACCCCAAAACCCCAAAGCCAATAATCACACGGACTGAGGTCTGGGGACCTGGGAGGCCAAGCATGATGAAAGTGGCGGCTGAGCACACGATCATCACCAAACGGCGCGGGCAAGAGATCTTTCATGCGCCTAGCAATACTTTGTTCTTTTTTTTTTGTTCTAATAAAACCCCATGTCATTCCAAGCATGTGTGTCAATTTTTACCTCTCTATCTACATTATTAAGTGGTTTATTAAGTTTTCAAATTTATACTGACTTTTTGATAACCCGGTAAATGGGTCATTCAAGAAGAGTGGCACATTCTGAGTTGTAGAACTTTTTATGCAGAAGCTAAATTGAATGTAATTTTTAATGTCATTGATTATTAGAACGTCTGTGTTTATACAGTGTCCTTTAGATATGCATGCATGTCCGAAGGAACACACACTGTTTTAGCGATTACATCTGTTGTAAATATTACGAAATTCCGTACATTTCTGCGTACAAGGGAAAAAAAGGAAACTTCTGTTACAAAGAGAGCACATGTTGAATCCCTTTTTTCGGCGAAAAGTATTCCTGTATTATATAAGCCCATTCCTGTTTCTATGATTTCATAAAATGTGTTCCTTAAACTCCTTATTAAATTGTATTAATTTTCATACATTACAATTTTGCAACTTGTATTTAGCTAATACAAGTATTTCAAAATGTGTTCCATTTTTTTATCTTAACTTAGGTGCTAATTTTGTCCGATACAGGTTCGCATTATATTACAGTATATATAATACTTTCAAAACTTTCATATATGATTTGTGGTGCAAAAGTTAGAAAGTATTACGTGAGGGGTCATAATGAAAACAAAACGAGTTTTTAGAAAATCAAGATAAATGACAACCAAAGAATTAATTAACAAGTACACGATAACATCTCACGTTCGATGAGAACAGAACTACGTGTCCATATTACTGTTGTACAGAATACAATGGATTTTAGTAGCAAAATTACTTACTTTAAATTTAATGGACGCTTGTAATACTTGAATATAGGTTTTATAAAATTCTTTAAGTCGATTATTTTCAAGTACCGCATTTTTGAATTGTCACTGTTCTTGCGGATATGTAAAAAAGCCACTGTACGCACTGAAAGAAAATACTTCTCCAGTAGTCGGCTGTGATATACCTCCTCGACGGTAGTACAGTTCCTTGACAGTAACTCATTACTTTTGATGCGAGAAATAAGGCTCGACCGAAGCTCAAGCGATGGGTATGTGAGATCGTATTTCACAACATATCTACAGTAAAAAATCAAGGAAAGTTATATTTTTAATTGTGTTTTCTTGACTCGTTCAAATATTCACCATTTCATACCTTTCCTTTTTTATGATGGACTGTAGCAACAAATGTCAAGCACTTGACGTACGAATTTTAAGCGGTAAGTGGGGAACTGAAGAAACTTGTTTTGGCAAAAGTAAAAATGTAATTCGTGCTTGAAACTGTGTTCGCCATCCCTAACGCGACGCAAATGAGGAGACTGCGGTACTGTGCAGTTTGGGGCTACATCGCACACGTGTACTGTCTGCAGCGGCGGTCTGCTGACTCGACGGAGTGACTATTAACTTAGTTTGCTGCCGCTATTAGTCCCACTTCCGGCCCTCTAATGTCGCGGGAACCGTCATACTGCAGTTGTAGGCAGATTCCTAATGGACGCGGTTTGCCAATAAATCTCCCTGACCTAGTAATCACATTTGCCAGCCCTTACGAGCGTTTACCTACAATGTGTGTTAGATGCAGTAAGTATAAATCGCTTGAACAGGTCCTGTTACATAGTTAAACTTGGAGCGAGCCTGTCCTCCAGTGTTCGGCAAGGCAACTAGTTGCTTCAGGCACTCAGCACAGAAAATACTAGCTCTCTAGGGTGTTCCATACCTGCCTGTAAGCGGAGAACAATGCGGGGATATCGTATTGTGATGCTGAGGAAGAGCCACGTGCAGATGAGTTACCTTAGCTAGTCCATTCTTTTTGTGGGAAGTTAGATTTGACCATTTTTGACAAGATTTGATAATTTTAAAGAGCTATAGCAGTGCTTGTGTTGGAGATGTTTGTGACATAAGTACATACTCTACTTGTTTCAGGAAACGTAAAGGAGATCACGCGTTATTAATTTACTCTTCTGCCGGCAGGACGGTCATCACCCCAAAAGACATTGTGGAAATGTATGGAATTGAGCTGAAGCGAGCTAACTGCCTTCTTCATTGACCACATCTCGACGACCTGAAGGTCTGAAATTTACAAAATAAAAGAAATGAAGGATCTGAGTTTGTCATATCGACGTGCAGATAATCTTGGACAGGCTTCCAGCTTTACTGGACGGCCAAGGGAAAGGAGATAGACCGTGGCCTAGTGGTACTTGCCTCTGGCGATTTAGGAAAAGCACCAAAATTAAAATTTGGAGTAACTTGCCACCGCTCTTTCCAACTGCGATCCCGGTGTCTTCTCCACTACATGAATACACTACTAGAACGCTCATAACGTGCGCAAGACGAATGTGTGAGCGGCAGCACTTCGGATGCGAGATACAACTCCTAGGATGCGACCTGAGGAGCAATGCGTACTCCATCATTTGCATAAAAGTGTCACGAAACCTAAAATTCGGCGAAGTGAAAAGTCGGAAGAATAAATGTTAGGCAGAGCCTTTCTGCCGTATATCTCGGACACAATCAGTTGTATACTGCGCAAACATGGCTTTACGCTTTAAAAAACGACCAAGAAGATCGAAGTATGTATCAGTTCGACAAAGAACAGAAATGTCCACCCGCTATATAGGAAATAAACCGTATACCATATACATATGTAAAGGTGTATGTTGGAATGACTGAACGATCCATCAGCATCTACATACACACGCCGCATGGCACCGTATGGTGCATGACGGAGGGAACCTTGTACCATTACTAGTCATTTCCTTCGCTGTTCCACTAGCAGACAGAGCGAGGGAAAAACGATTGTCCATATGCCTCCCTATGAGCCCTAATTCCTCATATCTTCGTGGTCCTTACACGAAATTTACATTGGTGGCTGTAGAATCGTTCTGCAGACGGCTCCAAATGCCAGTTCTCTAAATTTTCTCAATAGTGTCTCGCGGAATGATTCCCGTTTGAGTTCGCGAAAGATCTCCGCAATAATCGCGTGTTCACTGAACCTACTGGTAAAAATCTAGCGGTACTCCTCATAATTGCTTCGATATCTTCCCTTAATCCAACCTAGTGAGGGTTCCCAAACACAGGAATAGTACTCAGGAATGGGTCGCACTAGTGTTCTATACGCGGTCTCCTTTACAGATGAACCATCCTTTCCGAAAATTGTCCCAAAAAAAAGTCGGCCATTCGTCTTCCCTACTACCGTACTTACGCGCTCATTCCATTTCATAACGCTTTGCATCGTTACGCCAAAATATATAATCGACGTGACTGAGAAAATCAGTACACTAAAAATGCTGTATTCGAACATTACAGGTTTAATTTTCCTCTACAAATGTGTTGTCTGGACAGGAACTACCATTCCTGAACCCAGCTTGCTTGTCAGACAAGTAATTTTCTAAAATTACTGCGAGTCTTTGTGTTGTTACTTTGAAAATATTTCATATGCAGTATTGAATAAAGAAATGCTCCTATAATTAAAGCATCCTATCTCCTTTCTTGGATATACATGCTACTATGAGTAATTTCGCTGTGCAGAACTTGTTGATGAAGAGATGGAACCTAGATTTCATAAGAAGAGACACATTCTGTATCTATCTGGTGTTTTGTTGTTGCTTCCTAATGTCTGTGTCTCTTTTTCGTAGTACCGTAAACCGAGTATACTTTGACCGCTGTGGTTACTTTGACCAATCATATACCAAAAGTCTTATATAGCTTTCTGCTGGCTCTCAGTTGAGTGTTTAGTATATACTGTTTGCTGGTAAAGTTCCATCGAAATACACTAGATGGCTTCATGTAGTCAGATTTTCTTGCACAACAGTTGGTGAACTTGTGACTTATTATTGTATATGAAAAAGTGTGTTAAAATCTCGTTGCGCAAAATCCATCAGTACCATTTAACTGCAAAGCCATCGGTGTTTTCAACTATATCATGCATGTTACTCGATTAACTCTCAGTGTAGGCCACTGATTTGTTTTTTGTTCACATGTAGGTGTCTGCCAGTATATTACAGTTTCTGAGGTCATGTGAATGATTTGTCCATTTTGGGGTTACTTTGAGCTCTGGTCATTGTTACGCCAGGATTACACATACACAATTTATTAAGCAGTGTTGATGACAATGACGGTGTGGAACTAAGGCATACAAACAATAACCATCGATATATAATGTGCCTAGAACCAAGAAAAACAAATATGCGTCATATATTGTTCAAATTGCAAAATGTTGTGGTTCAAGCAGTGATTCAGATATAACATATAATGTCAAATATCACCGGAAATAAGGAATGAAATTTGTTTGGTTACAAGTGCCCCATATTGACTAGATAAATGAAGAACAGGTAACCTTAGCTCTAACTGCATCAAATGTTTTGAAACCAGGATTTAGGTTTAAGATGGATAAAACTGAAGGTATTATGCTTTACTGAATTTGGAGCTATGTGCGTGGTATTCCATCCTAATACCTTTCATTACATTTATAATTTTGATGGTGGGCCGCACTGTTTGATTTATGTGCAATACTAGGTTCGTTTTTCCTTTTATGAGGCTTAATAACGCACGTAAGAAAAGTTTAGGTGAATGCATTTATTTCTGGGTGTCCGAAGATCCATTGTGTTTTTGAAATACTGACCCAAATAGAATGGCAGTTGACAGTTGTGGTGGAAGTATAGGCTGCTCAATGCATCCCCAAATCCATGCTAACTTCGATCATCTACATTTTTTCCACTACTTCCTCTGAATTTTAGAAAATGTATTGCACTAATTAGGATGTAATCCTTTCATACGAACCACAATGTTCACTAAGAAAAATACCACGGAATTTATAAAACACTCATGATGCTCACATCTGACTCTGAAAATCGGCCGAAGTACAAACAGTTTACGGTACAACGTATAATTTTGTCATTTCATTTTGTCTGCAATTACTTCTATCCTCTCTTCAGGTGTTAAAATTTGTTCTTCGATGTCTTCATTTGCTTCACAGTCTTTTGTCCATGGCTTCTTATAATGCTGTGACCATTATAACTGGATTACAACTAAGATGTGCATATTACGTTTTGTATCCTTGTTCAAGTACTTAATTATTTTATATAAAATTGTTGTCTTCCACGAATATAGCTTGCTGCTTGTGAAATGAGTCTGTCGCGCAGCTTTTTTCTCCTGACCTTTATCCTGTATCTTCACAGAATCAGCTCATTAATCATTATATTTGGCAAAGTTAGTGTTAGAGGGCGGCTGGATGACCTTCCTGTAGCCACATCTTATAATCAGTGTTGTGAATGTCCACTTCTCTGCACAGTTCGTACTTTTGTCATTCACTTGGATTGAACTTCCACTTACCTCGTCTACCAGACGTCAGCCAGACCACTGGGGAATAATGTGTAGTATCTAACAAGTGTGACGGAGACTGCAGTTACAGCCCTTTAACGAAAGAGAATGGCGTCGGTAACTGGTATTTGCAAACTGTGCATTGGGGGCACGTAACGTCGAGCTGAAAGCGTATCTTTGCTGCCGTGCTGTGGTGTAGCCTGGTATTATCGGAGCCGGTGTTCAGGTGACCTGCAGGCTGCCACTGACATCTGCATTACGAGCAGCACGACGGCAGTCGCCACCGAGGGATCGCTTACAGTTTTTTCAGTTTAGCGTGCAGCCTGCTGGGTTACAGACGTCTGCGTATTTATCGAGAAGGTAACCGTTACATGTTGGCACCCGCGAAGCGCGATCGTCCTTGCGAGCAGTTTGTGCACACTCCGGGACACAGGCGTTTATTAGAGATGTACGCACACGCTGCCTATTGGGAATGCTCATTTAATTCCGTAAATTACCGTCGTATAAATGACACCTCAGTTAAAATAAATGCAAAGTCTTTAAACTTCATTTAAGGGGCTCCGGAACGCCCTATACTTGCAATGTTAAAATAACGCTTATAAATTACATCTTTCCTCACAAAGTATTTGAGGTAGGAAGTTGAACTTTTTACAGATTATTTATTGGAATATGGGCTACAACTTAACACAGGGATTTTACAAAATTTTAGTTCAGTTATTAAAGATGATTTTTTTTTCAATTGTAATGAAAATTCACAACATTTTTTGCAATTTTTTATTTATATATTCAAAAATATACAGTTTTTTGGAAAAAGGCTGTGCTAAATTATGCAGAAGGTACTGTGTAACATTTACTGAAAGTTTGAAACAAATATGTTTGGAAGATCCTTAGAAAACATGTAATTAGTATGAGAAAATAAAAGTTTTGGGAATCGAGCGACAAAGAGTGGATTAACTTTTTAGTGCATTCCAGGTCCATAGGATGGATTATCTTCATCCTCTGCAAACTCCCCCTCCAGCTTCCTCTTCTTCCTCCTCCTGTTTACTCTTGCTTGTATTTCTAGACTCTTTACAGCCCTGTCTGCAGCCCGAAGGCGTTCCTTGTCTAAAGCAAGCATCGCTCGTACCATGTTAGAACCTATCTTCATTCCCATATTTCTAAATACCTTTGGCTTTCCAACATTTCTCCTTTTCTTAAAAGCCTTAAGAGGATTTCTAATAACTTTACTTTTACTCATTATTATACTTCAACAAAACAGAGACTCAAGAAACAGAATTAATTACGAATATTTTCGAGATAACGACAGAGTAAATAAACATGAAACAATCGACAATCACACCAGCGATATATATTGAACCATCACAGGTTAGCCACAACACATACTTTATCTCACATCACTAAAATGTACCTGATGAACACGGACGTTAATAATAACACCATTTGACAGCAGTTTAACAGCGCCACAGTGGGTCACGCCCATGTAGAACACATTTAAAAAAAAATTAAAAAATAGTTGTAGTCTTCGGAATTGAATAAATTATATATCTATTAAAAGGTAATAGTCTGCAGATTCAGAAAACGCAAAAAAGTAAAAATTGAACTTTTCATGATTTTGAGCCTTTCCGGAGCCCCTTAAAAGAAACCACTTTGATGTTATAATATATGGAATTTTATTAGATTGGATTTATTCATCCCCAACTACAGTATCGGAATAGATCTGGGATCTTTTTCCGTGGTGTTTATCCCACGTTCAGTGCAGCATCCGCTTCTGGCGAAGTTCTTCTCATCGCGCAATTTACATTTGATTCTGAGAACGGATGGAGCTCTTGATGAAATAATATCATCTTAATATAGCGCTTCTTCTTTCGCTTACGCCATAGTCCCGCAGCGATCGCAGGGTCGGCGTGGTTACAACGGATTTGGCAAGGTTAGATTTAGCGATGGTCGGATGCCCTTCCTGCCACCACCCCGAACCTCCCAGGACAGAAAATGTACCCCAACTGTCAGCGTCTAGTGGAAATCGTGAAATAGTGTGGACATGTTTCAAATGTCTGCGACGCGTGTAACTGAGGCGGAACGTGGGGACCAGCCCGATATTCACCTAGCGGGATGTGGAAAACCGCCTAAAAACCACATCCAGGCTGGCCGGCACACTGGCCCTCGTCGTTAATCCGCCGGGCGGATTAGATCGGGGCTGGCGCACCTACCCGAGTCCAGGAAGCAGCGCGTTAGTGCTCTCGGCTACCCCGGCGGATATCATCTTAATATAGCGCTCTAGTGTATTAATTAAATAAATCATTTGTCTGGGGAGCGTACCACATCTGTTCTGTGCGATCGCGTGTTTTAATTTTGAGTGTGTTGTGTTTCTGAGGGTAACTTGGGGAATGGGGAACCACCTCCGCAACACTTAGAGAAGTGTAAAACACCAGCAAAAGAGTCTGATGTAGTATATACCAGATCAAAAGTCTTGAGGGTCTTCTCATCTCTTCTAGCAGTCTAAACCTCTATGCCTGTCGCTATATGAGCGTATTTGAAAAAAAATACTGTACAATGAAGTCCAAGATTTAGACAGCAAAAAACTGAAGTAATCCTGACGCATTTTAAAGGAAACAGCATAAATGCCATACAGCCGAGAAGGGTGCGTGTAGTAAATATTCTGCGGTAGAAGACTGAAGTCTCAATGTAGCCACACACAGCAACAGCGACTGAAAAAGAACTGCGACGAAAGAACACCTCAAGCCCGTTGGCAGTACTAAAGAAAATACATATGTGTTTGTAAAAACACACTTATGTCAGTGCAAAGTATATGTATACGAACGCAGTCAGTATAGGAAGTAAGTTGAAATAAGAAACGGAACTTGTGCACCAAAAAATTATTTTTAACCTAAAATTCAGGGTGTTAACGCCAAAAATCATAATACAGAAACACATTCGGAACTACTTCATCCCATTAATACGCTGGCGTAAAAAATTGTATGCCAGGAGACGCATATGCCACTTGCGGGATAGTAGATGTATTGAAAATGGTTTCAAAGTCGTCCGCCAACAGATGGCGTAGTGGCATAGCTATAAGAGAGTCATGTGTATCTACCCTTTAATAGATAATGCTCACAGCCAGGAGGCTCCGTGTGATGCACACATGTGAAGCAAATAGGTAACCATGCCATGGAGACGCATTTATACTTCCTACAGCCAACTGAGAGAGTTTGAAATGGGTCAAACAATGGCCTTCTTTATGGAGAACTGACACAGAAGTTGGCTGTGCTGTGACGATGCTGGTATCTGTGGCCACGTGAACATTGTCATAACCGTAGACGAGGCTCTGGAAGACCACGCAGCACGGACGCCCGCCAGGATCGTCGCATTGTAAGGGCAGCAGTGGCAGATCGTACAGCTACCACAGCACAGATAAGAGGGCTTGTGAGTCCAGACGAACTGTTGCGAACCCGTTAGTAGCAGTGGGACTACGGGCATGCACACCTCTAGCCCGTCTTCCAGACATGCCACAGCATCGACGTGCATGGCTGGACTGGTACCGTCAGGGGATCACTTGGAAGATGGAATGACTCACCGTGGTCTTCAGCGGTGAAAACAGATTCTACATCTACATCTACATACATACTCCGCAATCCACCATATGGTGCGCGGCGGAGGGTACCTGGTACCACAACTAGCATCTTCCCTCCATGTTCAACTCCCAAAGAGAACGAGGGAAAAATGACTGCCTATATGCCTCTGTACGAGCCCTAATCTCTCTTATCTTATCTTTGTGGTCTTTCCGCGAAATGCAAGTTGGCGGTAGTAAAATTGTACTGCAGTCAGCATCAAATGCTGGTTCTCTAAATTTCCTCAGTAGCGATTCACGAAAAGAACGCCTCCTTTCCTCTAGAGACTCCCATCCGAGTTCCTGAAGCGCAGGCCGCCTCTGAATTGCTTCTATGTCCTCCCTCAATCCGACCTGATAGGGATCCCAAACGCTCGAGCAGTACTCAAGAAAAGGTCGTATTACTGTTTTATAAGCGGTCTCCTTTAACCATGAACCACATCTTCCCAAAATTCTACCAATGAACCGAAGACGACTATCCGCCTTCCCCACAACTGCCATTACATGCTTGTCCCACTTCATATCGCTCTGCAATGTTACGCCCAAATATTTAATCGACGTGACTGTGTCAAGCGCTACACTACTAATGGAGTATTGAAACATTACGGGATTGTGTTTCCTATTCATCTGCATTAATTTACATTTATCTATATTTAGAGTTAGCTGCCATTCCTTACACCAATCAAAAATCCTGTCCAAGTCATCTTGTATCCTCCTACAGTCACTCAACGACGACACTTTCCCGTACACCACAGCATCATCAGCAAACAGCTGCACATTGCTATCCACCCTATCCAAAAGATCATTTATGTAGATAGAAAACAACAGTGGACTTACCACACTTCCCTGTGGCACTCCAGATGATACCCTCACCTCCGATGAACACTCACCATCGAGGTCACCGTACTGGGTTCTATTACTCAAGAAGTCTTCGAGCCACTCACCTGCATGCACGCAAGTGATGGTCGTTTGTGTGTAGGACATAAACCTGGAGAGCGCTGTCTCAGAGTGCATACGTCCAAGACTCACTGGCCCCACTCCAGTTCTTCTGGTCTGTGTTGCGATAAGCTAGAACTCTCATTCACCTTCGGGAACGCTAATAAGCGCTGGGTACGTACATAATTTTGTTAGATCCGTTCTTTAGCCGTCCTTGCAACGGGAAGGTCATGTGTTGTTCCAACAAGATAATGTTCGTCCACACAATGCCCAGGAAACTCAACGTACATCCCAGGACAATATTTGCCACTTGTAGGATTGACTGGGTGCCAGAGTCAGTGCTGCAGTGACGCCTGTGGAGGCTATTTGACGTATTACACTACTGGCCATTAAAACTGCTACACCAAGAAGAAATGCAGATGATAAAGAGGTATTCATTGGACAAATATATTATACTAGAACTGACATGTGATTACATTTTCACGCAATTTGGGTGCATAGATCCTCAGAACTCGGTACCCAGAACCCCTGGCCGTAATAACGGCCTTGATACGCCTGGGCATTGAGTCAGAGCTTGGATGGCGTGTACACGTACAGCTGCTCATGCAGCTTCAGCACGATACCACAGTTCATCAAGAGTAGTGACTGGCGTATTTTGACGAGCCAGTTCCTCGGCCGCCATTGACCAGACGTTTTCAATTGGTGATAGATCTGGAGAATGTGCTGGCCAGGGCAGCAGTCAAATATTTTCTGTATCCAGAAAGGCCCGTACAGGACCTGCAACATGCGGTCGTGCATTATCCTGCTGAAATGTAGGGTTTCGCAGGGATCGAATGAAGCGTAGAGCCACGGGTCGTAACACATCTGAAATGTAACGTCCACTGTGATCGAGACGTGTAACCAGTGGCACCCCATACCATCACGCCGGATGATACGCCAGTATGATGATGACGAATACACGCTTGCAGTGTGCGTTCACCGCGATGTCGCCAAACACGGATGCGACCTGGATTCATTCGAAAAAATGACGTTTTGCCATTCGTGCGCCCAGGTTCGTCGTCGAGTACACCATCGCAGGCGCTCCCGTCTGTGATGCAACGTCAAGGGTAACCGCAGCCATGGTCGCCGAGCTGATAGTCCATACTGCTGCAAACGTCGTCGAATTGTTCGTGCAGATGCTTGTTGTCTTGCAAACGTCCCCATCTGTTGACTCAGGGATCGAGACGTGGCTGCACGATCCATTACAGCCATGCGGATAACATGCCTGTCGTCTCGACTGCAAGCGATCCAGCACGGCGTCCCGTATTACCCTCCTGAACCCACCGATTCCATATTCTGCTAACAGTCATTGGATCTCGACCAACGCGAGCAGCAATGTTGCGACACGATAAACCGCAATCGCGATAGGCTACAATCCGACCTTTATCAAAGTCGGAAACGTGATGGTACGCATTTCTCCTCTTTACACGAGGCATCACAACAACGTTTCACCAGGCAACGCCGGTCAACTGCTGTTTGTGTATGAGAAATCGGTTGGAAACTTTCCTCATGTCAGCACGTTGTAAGTGTTTCCACCGGCGCCAACCTTGTGTGAATGCTCTGAAAAGCTAATCATTTGCACATCACAGCATCTTTTTCCTGTCGGTTAAATTTCGCGTCCTTCGCACGTCACCTTCATAGTGTAGCAATTTTAATGGCCAGTAGTGTAATATGGGTGTTTGAGCATGGGTCGATACTTGGTACATCCAAGATGTCACGAAGAATTGTCACGACCAGTGAACAGGCCCTGGTGCATTACGTACACAGAGAAGTCTTTTCAACCAATGAGGTCTCTGAAGAAGTATATGGAGCCAATATAATATGGAGTGGTCATGGAATCGTTACATTAATAACCGGTACAATCGACAAATCATGAACGCAAGCATGCAAACGTGCATATAGGTGGTGGATGCCAGTCTCTGGGATGGGGTTCCAAGCCTGTTGCACTTGGCCGGTCAATACATGAACGATTAATGCTTGTTGTCGATGACGCTGGAGTTGTTTTCCGATGATGTCCCATACTAGCTGGATCGGAGACACATCTGGTGATTGAGAAGGCCAATTCAACATCTTGACACTCTGTAGCGCATGTTGGGTTACAACAGCGGTAAGAATGCGAGCGTTATCCTACTGGAAAACGCCCCCTGGAATGCTGCTCATGAATGACAGAACAACAGGTCAAATCACCAGATCAACATACAAATTTGCAGTCAGGGTGTGTGGGATAACCACGAGAGTGCTCCTACTGTCATACAGAATCGCACCCCAGACCATAACTCCAAGTGTCCGTCCACTTTGTCTGACAAGCAGACAGGTTGGTTGCAGGCCCTCAACTGGCCTCCTTCTAACCAATATACGCCCATAACTGCCACTGAGGCAGAACCAGTTTTCGTTGGAAAACACAAGAGATCTGCATTCTGTCCTCCAATTGGCTCTCCCTTGACACCACGGAAGACGCAAATAACGGCCGTTTGGGGTCAGTGAAATGCACGCTACATGGCGTGTGGCTCAGAGCTGTGTTGGAAGTAACCAATTTGTAACAGTTTGTTGTGTCACTGTGGTGGCAACTGCTGCTCAAATTGCTGCTGCAGATGCACTACGATGCGGCAGAACCATACACTGAATATGATCGTCTTACCTCTCAGTAGTGCCACATGGCCATCCAGAGGCCGATCTTCTTGCGACAGTACAGTCTCATGACCAACGCACCCAAGAGAAATGTACAGTAGCTGCGTTCCTGCCAAGTATTTCTTCATTATCGCAGAAGGAACATACAGCTTCTCATAGCCCCATTATACGACCTCGTTCAAACTCAGTGAGGTGTTGATAATGGCGTCTTTGTCACGTAAAATACATTCTTGATTAACTTCTACTCACAAACTCCAGTCTCAAAGCGAACTAATGCCCACAACCGATACAGAGTATATTTAAAGAAAACGTGATTTCCATCCTTATTCTGGCGTTACTAGCGCCAATTTTATGCGACTGCTCGAAATGTGAATAGACAACATCATTCAGATGCAGAAACATGCTTACCAACTTTCGTTTATGTCCCACAACTTCTTCTTGATGTTGCGATTTTTTCCCATCAGGGTATATCAGCCAGAGGACAGTATGTTCGAATGGTTCAAACGGCTCTAAGCACTATTGGACTTAACATCTGAGGTCATCAGTCTCCTAGACTTAGAAACTACTTAAATCTAACTAACCTAAGGACATCACACACATCCATGCCCGAGGCAGGATTCGAACCTACGACCGTAGCAGGCGTGCGTTTCCGGACTGAAGCGCCTAGAAACGCTCGGCCACAGCGGCCGGCAGCACAGTATGTTCATGTGTACTTTGTGGAAGAAGGGAATTACTTTCCAAAGTCTAAAGACCGTTCTGAGCTCAGCCTTTATTACGTTCGTATGCGTGTGTTAGAAGCTCTGAATAAATATGACAGTTTTGCAGAAGTATAAGTTGAGCTTGACTGTGGAATGCAGCAAAGTGAGTGCCAATGAGCGAGAAAGACGAATATGTGAAAATCCGATTTTTATGTGTGATCTGTCTAGCGTTTGTGAGACTGGTTATGATCTATCTTCATACGGCAGCTGCGCAAGGACGCTCTGCGAGTGTTTTAGGAATTTGGCTGGGGTTGGGTTGTTTTAGGGAAGGAGACCAGACAGCGAGGTCATCGGTCTCATCGGAGTAGGGAAGGATGGGGAAGGAAGTCGGCCGTGCCCTTTCAGAGGAACCATCCCGGCATTTGCCTGGAGTGATTTAGGGAAATCACGGAAAACCTAAATCAGGATGGCCGGACGCGGGATTGCACCGTCGTCCTCCCGAATACGAGTCCAGTGTCTAACCACTGCGCCACATCGCTCGGTAGGAATTTGGTGTTGAACCTACGGCCTGCAAGGTAGGAAGATACCATCTCACGTATGCAGAGTTCATAAGAGTGCAGCAGCATGAACAGTGACGTAATCAGACAATTATCTCCATGTCGGTTCCACTACACTCCCTGTAGAGGAAACGTTATCGCTAACGGAAAATAGTGTACGGGTTCCGGTGTAAATATATGTTAGCGAAAATGAAAATCTTAGATTTTCTTTATTAAGGTTTATTTTTACTCTAAGTATGACTTCATGACATAGCAATGTTAGCAAAATTACATACAGGATGCTAAAATATTGATATTGGGTGTTGACAACTGTGAAGCGAAATTCGTAACTATTGTAAGGTTCTTTAATGGTAAGATGGCTGATGACCACGTCTGGGGGTCGATAAAAATACAAAAAAATTAAATACAATTGTGGCCAGAGACATCAATTACCCTAAAATGCACAATGAAAATACCCAAAATTGAATGGGGGTTGGTAGAGAGCAATCATAAGAGAAGTACACAGGTAAAACAATTCCATAACTTAAGAGTATAAACCACTCTATAGTGGCTGATCAGTTCTTCCCGTTAAATCGGATATCTCGCGTTTCTGCTTCAGTTAAGCTCAACAATCGTGAACATGTTTAACTACAGATCATGGTTGAATGTACAAAAATTAGGAGAGACGGAGGTGACCGCAGTTCTGAGTGTCAATTGAATATCAGTTGCTGGCGCAGTGGGAGCCCTTTTGCTTACCTTTCGTCGTCGGCGGCAGTGGTCGCTGTCGGCGCGAGCTGTGAACCTGAGAATCTATTCTAAATCTCTTTCGACTGTTAAACACCAGTCACATACATTTCCTACATCTGCGGTGAAGCCGAGACACCTAGTTATTTCATAGCTAAGTGAATTTGCAAGGTATATGCTATTTGACTGTAACAGCGCGTACGTAATTGCCCTCCAGTAGCTTATGAGCGTTGACTAAGGCGCAGCAGTTATCGACTGTGCGGCTGGTCCTGGCGGAGGTTCGAGTCCTCCGTCGGGCATGGGTACGTGTTTGTCCTTAGGATAATTTAGGTTAAGTAGTGTGTAAGCTTAGGGACTGATGACCTTACCAGTTAAGTCCCATAAGATTTCACACACATTTGCTCATTTTTGAGCGTTGACTGTCAGCGCTCGGTGCGATTCTCCATAGTAGGAGACTTTGCAGTTTAACTCCTTATGAGTTAAGATGAGCCTGTGAACAAGTGTTCACACAATTACTCTCGCAATTGTCTCAGTGCGGCGCGAGTTGCCTTGCTCAAACAAGCGACGATTTGCTGCAACAGAAGAAGCGAATTATTCTGTATGCAATTTGGCTATATCAAAGCTGGTGGCCACGCATTTCTTTTCTGGCCAGTCAGAACTTTCGTACTTGTTATAACTCTACCCACTAGTTTTGTAGCCTATCATAGGCATCATTTCTTTCGTAGGGCAGAGTTTAACTTCTGCTACATAATACTGAGATAAACAGCTTTTTCGTTGATGAGACTTAGCACAGGTGGCTACAGTGAGTCACAAATGTTCTGAGTTGGGTTTCTCTGGACGTTTATCTGGCATCTCCCGCGGTGTTCCTGAGAAAGACTTTCCGAAGGGTCATCGTTAAAAGCAGGGACAAGGCCTGCTTTTGACAGCGGCCTATGCAGTGGCTCCAGCATCTCACTGTGTCTGCTACGTGTGCCCCTGTGAAAGCTTCAGCCTAACGTGGCAATCTGTTGTAAAAATTCTCCTTCCCTCATAACTGCGTCTCGTAGCTCGGCTCTGGGAAATTACTTACATGCAATTACTAGAGTGAGTTGCCTATCAATACAATTCGTACATTTTCAGGTAACTATGTTGTGTGATATATCGAGTTAACCGGAATTGTTTCAGGAATTCAATGTAAGGTGTGTCATTTGTTTGACACCTTACAACTGTAACCTTCAAATAACCAAACTCCGTGTGGCATATTGTGCCAGCCAGGACCGACAATTGAACGTTCAAAGCACTCGAGCTGTAGAGTATTTGAGCGAGCATTCAGTCACAGACAATCCGATTTTCACTCTTTTCTGGTATTCGGTTTGGTTTGATTCCATAAGCTGGCTATTGTGAGTGATTGTGATTATATGTGTGTTGGAACTGTAACTTAAGATTAGCATGGGGTTGGCAGTGTTTTCTGTGCTAAACAAGTGACAGTACACTGAAGTTTTTACTCACAAACTACCTTTCAATCAATCGATCAGTTAACCTGATACCAAGAAAATATTCGATGCAACTTGTAGAGATGTATAGTGCAGTTAGTTTTCCGCTTCACCTTTCTCTAGCCGACGAACATTACTCATTTGCTAACAACTCAGGAGTGTGAATCAGACTGCAGAAGACAAAATTACCGCAAGGTGAATGCACATTTCTGTGAATATGTATTACATGCTCCTAATGATGATTGAAAAATAAAAAGTGATATGTATATGGTAATGTAAGAAACAGCATTTTATTTAGTCTCCAAGATGGACCTTACACCCTAAGAAGATATTAAAATACAATTTAGTGTCTAACTAACAGTGGAAAATATAGGAAATGATTATATTAAGCATTGTCAATGCTTCTCTTATACAGTTTACACAATGAGCAACTGACCTAGAAACTATAGCGTCCCCTTTCATACTAATAACGTCGGTACACTGGTATCATTCTCCGCTTAAGACGTCGGGTAGCCATGTACGCTCTATTATCGCCCACAAGTCACAAAGATTGGCTCCAAGGAGTCGATCTCTCGCTGATATCCCAGATGTTTCAGTATGAATGAGATTACTACACAAGCACCCTCATGTTCTTTGAGCGTTACTCAAATAATTTCGACGCAATACCGAACTGAAGGGATGATGCATTGTCTTGCTGCACTATATAGGCCAATCTAAACAATCCTCTGAAATAAACTTACTTACTGCCAACCTGTACACCCTTTAAGGAACTCGTTTTATTTTCATTCCTATATTTTTATATTTTTAAATGTGCTACTTGTCCTTGTAAATGGAAGGAAGGATAATGGAGTAAGTGTGTAAAAGAATTCTGCACGACCAATGTCAAAATGCGAAGCGCTCTACAAAGTACCATATGTTAAACGTGTGTTGTCCGACTATGGCAAGGAAACCGTTCTTAACGTGTATTTGAATTACACAACTACTTCCACTTCAGAGATCCCTCAGATTAAATCAATGAAATCCTACGTTACTGGAGGTAACCATTGATTTGGTTAATTACAAACTCTATTTAGCTACCTTTATCTATTGGAACAACTTAATGTTATCTAGCTCCGAAGAACGTATCAAGAAAATCAAGTTTTTCGTCGTGAAGCCTCCCACAATACTTACAGGTCATACTGTTACTAAACGATTTTACCTGGAATGCATTATAGAATGCTGTTAGTGGTTCGTGCAGACCCCCAAGTACGAGGACTGCACGTTAATTTGTGCCTCTTCCCTTCTTCCTCTTTCATAATTTCATCGCCCGCATCTCGTGGTCGTGCGGTAGCGTTCTCGCTTCCCACGCCCGGGTTCCCGGGTTCGATTCCCGGCGGGGTCAGGGATTTTCTCTGCCTCGTGATGGCTGGGTGTTGTGTGCTGTCCTTAGGTTAGTTAGGTTTAAGTAGTTCTAAGTTCTAGGGGACTTATGACCACAGTAGTTGAGTCCCATAGTGCTCAGAGCCATTTGAACCATAATTTCATCTTTTTAAAATCTGTCGCTGATAAGCTAACAGTTCTTCGTTTTTAATAAATTCTTAGTCTCCACAGAACACGTTTCTTCGTAGCTGCCGTAAGTATCACTTAAAAATCAAGTTAGTGGAAGAATCTGTTTTCTATGAGGATAAATATTTCGCAAAAATGAAGAGAAGAAGAATAATGGAATAAAAAAGTAATTCATTTCATCAGATATATCAATGAGTAACTTCGGTATTTTACTCTTATCGTCTAGTTTCCACTCAGATATCATAGATACCTCCCGTCATAAATGCAGTGGTATCGAGTTTCAAAAAATGTGCAGTAATTTACGTCTATGCTGTAACGCAGTTACGCGAAAATATTTTTTTATAAAAATAATCGGGCAACACAAAAAAAAATAGAGGAGTAACGTGCGTCCGCTACATGAGCCATTGTAGAAAGAAAACTATTTCCTGTACGCGTACTCAACTTTATAAGAATGATGTTCAGAGTGTGTACTGTAGGATTTGCGTTGGTGGCAGTGTCAGTGTTATGACTTGGCTTTAGGCGCCGGCACTGATACGGCGAAGTAGGTTTGAAACACAAGCATCAGTGTGCATTACGGTCGCAGACAGTGAACGTGAGTCTGGACAAAGTGAGCAGGCACTTACTCGTAAAGCTGTTTCATCAAAACACGCCAGTATGGACGCATTATAGGAATACGGAGAGATCCTCTTTACGAACCAGAGTTGAAGAACGTGATTCGGAAGTTCGAATTAACTGGCGATATGGAAATTGCTCCTGGGAAGGCCGATGGACAGTTGCGCCACAAATTGTTGAAAAATTTACTGTTGCCATGGTAGAGAATGCTGGACGTAATATGGATCTTCAAGCAGTGCATGAACTGTGTCACAGTAGCTGTACATTCCGTGGTCAAACGTTCGAAAAGTGCTGCAAACAGTTGTGAAATGGTATCTCTCGTGCGGTTACAGGCTGTCGCGAATGCAGATGGTTGTCACATTGAGCAACGTTTGTAACCCGGAACGTAAACGTGGAACGCATGAACAAATTTTAGCTTCCAATTTGGCAATAAAAATATGTTTCTTTCAGTGGTTTGTTCCTTATTTCTCCTCTGCATCTCTTTAAAAATGTTTCCACAAAGTTACATCGTCCTATGATTACTCGTTTTTAATGGGGGCCCTCTGCAGTAGCGGAAGGTTAATTATAACCACCCTGTAAATTAGAATAGACTGACGTACGTACAAGTCGTTATTTGTTGTGATTTTCGTACAATGTGAAGCTAGTTTACAGGACTTCGCGGAAAAAGCAATAACTTCTAGATTTTGATGTGCAAAATTCCTTGTGTAAGTATGCAACTGTGTGACAAAATTAGAGGCGCAATGTAAACCTCATCTAGTAGGATGTACTTCTCTAACACATGCGAGTGGCACTAGTGAACAACTGAGCAATTACTCACGACGAAATTGCTTCCGATATCCGCGTGTACGCCCGAAACGTGGCCAGTTTTTTGCTGCTGGAGGCGATGTAGCGAGTACGGAGCTAATATATATGCCTCGTTCGAGCCCAGAGCGCATTTCGGCGTGCCGCGGCCGTCAGTTTTGCCGCGGAAGAGCGTCCAGCGACGAAATACTCGTACGACTGCGCGCCGGAACTTCCCGCGGAAACCTGTATCACCCACTGGCACAAAAAAGCGTTTAAATTTTGTGGCCTCGGGCAATATTCTTTCCCGCTGGACGCCACCGAAATTGTAAAGCAGCGTTGTTGACAAAACACTTATCCATTTCCAAAGAACTGTTTTGGAAATATCAGTTTAATTCCACTTATCCCTTCTATAAAATATCTACGTAAATCGAGGCATTTGATGTTTGGATGCTCGGATTTGGCTTTAATTAGTCACTGGTCTCTTATTTTAGCATTGCCTCGATTTATGTGATTATAGGTGAAACCTTAACCGTCTGGTAAGGCTCGTTAATGGTTGTGGCCACAAATCTAGCCTAGGTCAATAGGGTTCTTTTTTCAAATGAAGACGTTATTTTCCCACTCAGGCTCTTTATTATAATTCAGCTCTTTTCTTCATCCTTTAATTCAAACATTAAAAGCAGTCGTAACTTAACTTGAGCTGAATATCAAAAAGTATCTCCATTGATGAATTTCTCAGTAGGAGCAACTCATTTTTTTTTGTATATATATGCATATAAACTATCTAACTTCTGCACCATTTCAGTGCAGTAATGTGTTCATTGTAAATAGGTTTTGTAAGTATTGTAGTAGTTCTATTATATGTTTACTACCTTACAAATAAAAAAAAATTAATTTTAAATTCAGTGCATTAATGCGATCATAGTAAATGAGTGTTGTAAAATGATCCTTTCATATAGTGTTCATTAAAAAAAAATGACGATCATTCTACTTGGAACCTGTGGAAGGTACATTAGCTTATTTGTTTTGGTTGTAAATATTTGTCATCTGTTATTGTTATTGTGACATGTTCTACATCCTGGAGGACCTCCTCACTACAGATCAATTGGAATGAAAGTAAATCTAATCTAACCTATTGCATTTCCAGAAGTTATGGGTGCACTATGATGAGGCCTCTCTCATAATGTAACGCAGTCTGGCACTCAGACAGAAACAGTGAACTGAGAACAAGCAAGTTTCGTAGTGTTCTTATCCGTAACAACGAGTGGAATGAGAACGTCACTGTTTGTCTTAGGGCTGCAACTACTTACGGGATTTATGTGAAATACGTTGCGTAAGTTTTTAGCCATATATATCATTTCTCAAACTTACTATCAAAGAAAAGCGAGGGGTATAGGCGAGTGATACTGTAGCTAACACGTGACAGATCACTGGACTCAAATATGACGAGATCTGGTATTCTGCTGGCCAAAGCAGTATAGTTATAATTTTTTTAAAAAGCTAGGTTGTTGCCTGTATCTCTTTTATTAATAAAGCTGTTGTTACGGCGTAAAGTCAAGCGCCGGCTAGCCAGTCGGGAACGATAGAGAAGACGTCAGCCAAAGGCATGCTTACCGACCGCTGTCCAAGACGACAACGCGACAATAGCGGCCCCTATGTGAAGAGGACATAAGCGCCGCCACTGACTGGTGATTGCCAGTTCAATAGCAGCTTCAAGATTAGGCACTTGTATAGCAGCATCAACTCTATTCACTACGATTGTATTCTCTATGTAGCACAGACTTGAGATTATTTATACTGAAGAAGATTTAATATTTCGCATGTAGCCCTTTGATTGCGACATATATCTGTAATTGCAAAGTTAAATATTGTATCTTTTCATTTTGCAATAAAACTCAATAATAAGATTTGTTTGAATGTTTGTCTAGCGAACCGAGGAAGCAGGCTTCCTGGACGCCACAGTTGTGCTGTTTCATGAGTCCTGGTCTCGTTTCGTCTAGGTGAAACCAAATGTCTTCAACGGGTCAAACGTAATTCGATGTGAAAAACCTAGGCACATACAGGGCGCTCCAGACTCTTAGGAGGGACGCCTTGCGCACAAGAGAAATGGTCAATATTTAGGGATATCACAGGAACGATCTACATCTACATCCACATGGATGCTCTGCAAATCACATTTAAGTGCCTGGCAGAGGGGTTCATCGAACCACCTTCACAATTCTCTATTATTCCAATCTCGTATAGCGCGCGGAAAGTATGAACACCTATATCTTTCCGTACGAGCTCTGATTTCCCTTATTTCATCGTGGTGATCTGTGTCAAAAAGTATTTTCCCATCCGGAGGAGAAAGTTGGTGATTGGAATTTCGTGAGAAGAGTCCGTCGCAACGAAAAACGCCTTTCCTTTAATGATTTCCAGCCCAAATCCTGTATCAT
Source organism: Schistocerca nitens (assembly GCF_023898315.1). Lineage (NCBI taxonomy): Eukaryota > Metazoa > Arthropoda > Insecta > Orthoptera > Acrididae > Schistocerca > Schistocerca nitens. Next base: position 869,581,391 of record NC_064616.1, read on the forward strand.
TTCTGTGACACTCTCTCCCATATTTCACGATGATACAAATCGTGCTGCCTTTCTTTGAACTTTTTCGATGTACTCCGTCAGTCCTATCTGGTAAGGATCCCACACCGCGCAGCAGTATTCTAAAAGAGGACGGACAAGAGTAGTGTAGGCAGTCTCCTTAGTAGGTCTTTTACATTTTCTAAGTGTCCTGCCAATAAAACGCAGTCTTTGGCTAGCCTTCCCCACAACATTTTCTGTGTGTTCCTCCCAATTTAGGTTGTTCGTAATTGTAAGATCTAGGTATTTAGTTGAATTTACGGCTTTTAGATTAGACTGATTTATCATGTAACCGAAGTCTAACGTTCATTCGTAGCACAGAAGTCTAGTAAAAATGGGCTCTAAAACGCATACCTTAAGAACTTTGAGCACTTCTTGATGTTCGATAGCGTGAAATAAATCCCTTCTACTGCAAGCTCTTTGCTTTTCATATTTTGGGAGGAGGTAGTATGGACCATAACAAGAAAACACTGCCCCGTAAACACGGGATCTGGGATATATTAAGAGCTATGAGCACTTGGTCAGTTAGAGCACCTGATCCCTGGTCTGTTGTTCTCGCTTTGGTCCATAATACCACCTATCAAAATATGGAAAGCGAAGTGCCTGCAGTAGAAGAAATTTCATTCACAGTATTGATGATGAACAGGTGTTCAAAGCTCTTAAGGTATGCAATTTAGAGCCTATGTTTACTAGACATACAGAGTGATTCAAAAATTTTACGAACTGATGTGGCACTCCAGGCATACAACAAGGACCAGTAATCACATCGGAACCAGAGGTCGCAAAGGCCATCTGGGTCTACTACATGGGCGTTGCAGTTATTTAGTCACACGCTACAAATGGACGCTCACTACAGGAGATGCTGAAAGTTTTGTCCAGGTGCATCGAGACACGAATCACATCGACACTGCACGGCGCACCCTCTCGGGGATATCTGATGTACTTCGAAAACATCCTGCTGTCGCAACAATCCTGCCCGATGTGTTTCGGTGCTTCCTACACAAGATCCTTCAGAAACCCTCACAGGAGAAAATCGATTGGGAAAAGATCGGGTCATCGTGGTGGGCATGCGGGCCCACCGCGACCAATCCAATGACCGGGAAAGGTGACCTGCAGATGTGCCTACACTTGTATGCTGAAATGCGCTGGGTCTCCATCGTGCTGAAATCAAATGCGGTGACGAATAGATATGGGAACATCATTCAGCATGTCTGGCAGAACCTCTCGCAGGAATACTAGATACGTGTGACCTGACGGGATACCAATTCGATTCTACACAGAGTACGCGAAAGAACTTGCCCCCCTTCTAACAGCCGTGTACCGCAAGTCTCTAGAGGAACGGAGGGTTCCAAATGATTGGAAAAGAGCACAGGTAGTCCCAGTCTTCAAGAAGGGTCGTCGAGCAGATGCGCAAAACTATAGACCTATATCTCTGACGTCGATCTGTTGTAGAATTTTAGAGCATGCTTTTTGCTCGAGTATCATGTCGTTTTTGGAAACCCAGAATCTACTATGTAGGAATCAACATGGATTCAGGAAACAGCGATCGTGTGAGACCCAACTCGCGTTATTTGTTCATGAGACCCAGAAAATATTAGATACAGGCTCCCAGGTAGATGCTATTTTACTTGACTTCCGGAAGGCGTTCGATACAGTTCCGCACTGTCGCCTGATAAACAAAGTAAGAGCCTACGGAATATCAGACCAGCTGTGTGGCTGGATTGAAGAGTTTTTAGCAAACAGAACACAGCATGTTGTTATCAATGGAGAGACGTCTACAGACGTTAAAGTAACCTCTGGCGTGCCACAGGGGAGTGTTATGGGACCATTGTTTTTCACAATATATATAAATGACCTAGTAGATAGTGTCGGAAGTTCCATGCGGCTTTTCGCGGATGATGCTGTAGTATACAGAGAAGTTGCAGCATTAGAAAATTGTAGCGAAATGCAGGAAGATCTGCAGCGGATAGGCACTTGGTGCAGGGAGTGGCAACTGTCCCTTAACATAGACAAATGTAATGTATTGAGAATACATAGAAAGAAGGATCCTTTATTGTATGATTATATGATAGCGGAACAAACACTGGTAGCAGTTACTTCTGTAAAATATCTGTGAGTATGTGTGCGGAACGATTTGAAGTGGAATGATCATATAAAATTAATTGTTGGTAAGGCGGGTACCAGGTTGAGATTCATTGGGAGAGTGCTTAGAAAATGTAGTCCATCAGCAAAGGAGGTGGCTTACAAAACACTCGTTCGACCTATACTTGAGTATTGCTCATCAGTGTGGGATCCGTACCAGATCGGGTTGACGGAGGAGATAGAGAAGATCCAAAGAAGAGCGGCGCGTTTCATCACAGGGTTATTTGGAAACCGTGATAGCGTTACGGAGATGTTTAATAAACTCAAGTGGCAGACTCTCCAAGAGAGGCGCTCTGCATCGCGGTGTAGCTTGCTCGCCAGGTTTCGAGAGGGTGCGTTTCTGGATGAGGTATCGAATATATTGCTTCCCCCTACTTATACCTCCCGAGGAGATCACGAATGTAAAATTAGAGAGATTAGAGCGCGCACGGAGGCTTTCAGACAGTCGTTCTTCCCGCGAACCATACGCGACTGGAACAGGAAAGGGAGGTAATGACAGTGGCACGTAAAGTGCCCTCCGCCACACACCGTTGGGTGGCTTGCGGAGTATAAATGTAGATGTAGTAGATGTAGACCATAAAGTCGGTCCAAGAGAATGTACGGTTCGCGCCAATTAAGCAGTCTCCTCCGAGGATTCCAGCCCATATTTAAGGGTTAATTTGCTTTATGAGGACGCGTACGTATAGCATTTGGGTTCACATCCACCCACGTATGCAGGTTGTGAACGTTGATCACACCCTCGGTTGAGAACGCAGCCCCATCAGTCAAGAGGACACTTGCTGTGAAGAATCGGTCTGCAGCGGATTCCTGCAGAAACTACAGCTCAAATCCCATGAGCTTGTTGTAGTCCCCCTATTACAATGCCTGGACGTGTTGGAAATGAAATGGATGTAGTCCTTCGTCGTCGCGTACAAAGCACCAAATGGAGGGCTGGGGATAACAGCGGCGCGGGATACACCTCGTGTACTCGTTGACGGCGCACGCTGCACCCTTTCGATTACATTTTCTTCCGCCGCAACTGTTCCGAGTTGTCAACTGGCGACCAGAATCCGGTTTGTGCGCATGGAAATTTAGCGCATACGGCCATGCAGTGTGAAAATGTGTAGCACGGCACCTTTCTATTGGGATACATCGCTCGATAAAATCGCGCGGCTTCTTGTCTATTGCAATTTGCCGCACCCTAAATCAAATGCATCTGTCATTTTGCTGTACGCGTATAGCCATGTTATTCCCAACGCTTCCACGGCGTGAATGGCGACAGTCACCGCCTGTTTGTGTAGCAACGCTCTCTTACGACCGTAACTCCCTCTCGTGACGTTTGCGACCCACGGTTTCTATGTGATTACTGAACCTTGTCGTATGCTCGATGTGCCATGTTAGTTGGTAAACGTCTTTTTGAATCTACCTGAATACGAGGTGTCCCTCCTAAGAATTGTCAGAGATTTTCTCTGTTTTTTCAAAAAAATGGTTCAAATGGCTCTGAGCACTGTGGGACTTAACATCTGTGGTCATCAGTCCCCTAGAACTTAGAACTACTTAAACCTAACTAACCTAAGGACATCACACACATCCATGCCCGAGGCAGGATTCGAACCTGCGACCGTAGCAGTTGCGCGGCTCAGGACTGAGCGCTTAGAACCGCGAGACCACCGCGGCCGGCTCCGTTTTTTCGGAAGATACTTGCAATTTTGTTTTTGTAATGTGTAGCTGGAGTCAGCCCAAACAAATACTGGTCATCACGTCTTCATGGAACGGCCAAGATCGAAGGGAAGCGTCTGTTTGTTTCCGTTACAAACAAACTGATTATTAAAACGGACATTTACGTGCCCACTCGATAGAGCAGACCGAAATTGGTTCAGTGGGATATTAGTTTTATCGGTATGGGTTAAGAGCGATAGTAAAACTCGAAGAACAACCAGTAATGTATTGTAAAAATAATTTTGCTTGTAACGGGATACTGGGTGTCGGATGAAAGATATGATCAACAGTATTCTTTGGGCTGATTCCAGCTGCGCATTGCAAATATGCAAATATGGCAGAAATAGTGATACAGTTTATTATGATTCTGCTCTATATTTCTGTTTATTATTCTTGCAATGGCTAAATGACCAATGAATTTTTAATAACAGTAATTTGGTCTTACACTACTTCATTATTCCTTACAAGGGAATTTTGTCCCTAGAAATTCTTCTGCAGCGATTGCAACTCTCTAATTTGGTTATCCGTTTCAATAATTTTGTTGTATGTTTGATGGTTCATGGTCAGCACTCACACATGCGGAAATAAAATCAGACAAATACTTGTGGATCCAGGGCAGAAGGGCAGAAATTTGATACTAAGGTACAAACAACGTAAAAGAAGCTGGAAGAATGAATATAGCAACGCCACCTTTGTTCAGCATCTGGAAAGGATGGCCTTACTACAAATAGCAATTCAGGATAAAAACAACATTAGCTACTTGCCCCATCAAAGTTCTTCCCCACGATCGAACTCTATTTGGATGTCGTATACAGAAAAGGGTACCCATAAAAATTTTATAAAAATACGTTATTTTTAGCAAAAGGAAGAGTTTTTATAAAAGCCAAATTTAGTTCACAGACACGGTAAAAACGGCAACAGAAACTCCTAGCCTGAGCAAGATGGTTAATTCAAAATGAAAATTTCTGCCGGCCGCGGTGGTCTCGCGGTTCTAGGCGCGCAGTCCGGAACCGTGCGACTGCTACGGTCGCAGGTTCGAATCCTGCCTCGGGCGTGGATGTGTGTGATGTCCTTAGGTTAGTTAGGTTTAAGTAGTTATAAGTTCTAGGGGACTGATAACCACAGCAGTTGAGTCCCATAGTGCTCAGAGCCATTTGAACCATTTTTTTTGAAAATTTCTTTTTGCCTACGCTATTTTCAGTACTGAAAGTTGGACGTCTATGATTCTGCTGTGTGTATTCACAGACTCTGAGTCTGAGATATTATTATCACGAGTAGTAGAGAGTGAGCGGTGTTAGAGGGGAGTCGGAGGTGGTCGGCCGCAGCTTCCGGTGGAGAGAAGCAGCGCGACATGATAGGTCGCTGCCTGCCGTGATCGTGCTAGTAGCACCGGAGGAGACTTTGGTATTAATTGAGGATTACCTTTTCGCTCCACGTAGTTGTTGGTTGCTTGCGCTCTGGAGTGATTTAGTCAGATTTATATATGCATACACTCAGAGTCATATTCGTACCTTTGTTGTGGCCAGAAACGTGTTTATTGAGTATAGACATTGCGGAATAATTAAAAGTCTGTATAAAGCTTGTCAGCATTTAAATCATCAGTAAATTAAAAGTTTTTATTGGTTTCTTTCATTTTTCTTTAGCTCGTTTAAGGTTAGTTGACCAAACCGCTCCTGAACACTCAATTTCTATGTGTAAAAGTATGGCAGTAATTGTTGCAGTTAGTCCATGCATTGCACTCTGCTTGGATCGCAGTTTTGCTTTTTGAAATATTTTAGCGTGTTGCTTATCACGCAGTTGCAGCGGCAAGACAGGTAAGTTAAGTTGTCTGTCGCGTACAGGAGCATTGTAGAACAGTTGTTAGGAGACGTTAGAGGATAATTTGAAACTCGCAGTCAGATGGTTGAGAACTGATTTCTTTATAAATCGTGAGAAGAGTAATTAATCTTCTGTTCCTATTTCCGCTTTTATTTTCTCTCAGTCAGATTATCATCACTGTCAGAGACGGAACTTCACAAACGTATTTCATACATGTCTTTTAAAATAATTACGAACTCGTTTCACCTATTAAAAGAATTGCTGACTCCGCTTCAATATTTCATTAATTTTGAACTCGGAGAAAGACTTCCTTGAGAACTTTTTCCACGACCATGAAGTGATGGCGACAGCAATTATACTTACAGCAGTTTTACTTCTATAGCTGTTATAACTCGTGAACCAAATGAAAATTTACATCCCAACTGCATGCGACGGTTTGATAATGTTATCCGTGTCTACAGATGTGTGATAGCGGTTGTTATAATTAATCGTTATAGCTTAGTAGCACTCAACACTCTTTACAGCAAAGTTCGCTTAACAGAGCGCTGCATTTCGAAATACAGGGCTAACAGTGCAGGGCTACAGCAGGCTAACAGTGCTAAAAACACCTCACCAAAGCTACTGAAATATGTTTTTCAGTAAATCCTCGTCTTATTTTAAAATCATCCACTTCTGTCCCCTTGAGCAGAAACGCGTCAGTGGTTGCTTGCTCTTTGTTCAGTTCCGAGGTTGAAATTCTATGATTAGTCCTGTTACGTATTATATCTATGAAGTATTAAGGAACATTATTTCATGATGATAATCATGAGGTCCCATATTCCGAGGAGCAGGGGACGACGCGGGAGACCCGCACCGCCGTACTAGGCAAGGTCCTAGCGGAGGTGGTTTGCCACTGCCTTCCTCCGACCGGAATGAGGAAGAATGATGATCCACCATTATTTCATATTCACGTTAAAAAAATATGTAAGTCTTCGAAAAATCACTTACTGCTATCGTTCGTTTTGCTATTAGAACATTTTCGTATCAATGTCATTTTTTCAAAAACAGACATGGAAGTTTCGTCAGGTGGGGAAACAAAACACGAAATATGATGTATAGCGTGAACTAGCCGTCTGAAGATGAACCTATCGGTTCGGAACCGGTAACGGCGCTGTTTAATATTAATAAATAGCATTGTGAAAAGTGGCTGGTTGCTGTAATCTACTGTGTAAGCGCCAAACTATATTTTCGCATCCTCTTTCGTGAATGCCAATACTCTGTTTGTATCATTGTGACCATCGAACTTCTATCTATATAAAACCGCCCAGCTGATAGCAGGGTCGCCTGGGGAGGAATGACCACTAGTCAGACTAACTCACGCTGCATGATGTATTAGTGAGCGTGCTGTCCGTGTGTAGAATAACGAAGCCATGCGATCTGTCTGAGTTTGGCCGGCCGCTGGTGGCCGAGCGGTTCTGGCGCTACAGTGTGGAACCGCGCGACCGCTACGGTCGCAGGTTCGAATCCTGCCTCGGGCATGGATGTGTGTGTTGTCCTTAGGTTAGTTAAGTTTAAGTAGTTCTAAGTTCTAGGGGACTTATGGCCTCAGCAGTTGAGTCCCATAGTGCTCAGAGCCATTTTTTTGTCTGAGTTTGACCGAGGGCAGATTGCGATATCCCGAAGGCTCGGCACGAGCATTTCGGAAATTGCACGACTTGTGGGGTATTCGAGGAGTGCTGTGGTGAGTGTCTTCAACACGTGACGAAACCAAGGTGAAACCACGTCCAGACATCGTGATGTTGGATGGCCACCCCTCATTATATAAGTCGATCGTCGTAGGCTGAGCAGACTAGTAAAACAGGAAAGGTGGCGAACTGGGGCGGGACTAACGTCAGACTTTAATGCTGGGCCGAGTACAAGTGTGTCTGAAAGCACAGTATATCGAACACTCCTCACGATGGGCCTCCGCAGCTGACGACACATGCGTGCGCCAATGTTAACACCACGACGTCGGCATCCACTACCGAAATGGGCACGTGAGCATCTGCACTGGACATTAGCACAGTGGCACAGCGCTGCATGGTCTGACGAATCCCAATACCGTCTTCATCATGCCGATGGGAGAGCGCGAATCCGTCGTCTTCCAGGGATACAGCCCCTTGACACCTGTACTGCGAGACGGAGACAGGCTGGCGGCGGCTCGATTATGGTATGGGGAATATGCACGTGGGCATCCACGGGTCCTGTGCAGCTCGTGTAAGGCGCTATGACAGCCAAGGAGTATCGTACACTGGTTGCAGACCACGTACACTCCTTCATTACGATCATGTTTCCCAACGGCAGTGGGATTTTCCAAGAAGGTAACGCATTATGTCAGAAGGCCAGGAGTGTGATAGAGTGGTTAAGGGAACACAGTGGTGATTTCCAGTTGCTTGTAGCTTCCCCCCCCCCCCCCCCCCAACTCGACAGATCTGAACCCGACCGCACACATCTGGGATGTGATTTAACGTCATATCAGAGCTCATCGCCCCCCTCCCCGAAATTTACGGCAATTAGGTGACAGATGTGGTGCCAACTCCGTCCAACGACCTACCAAGACCTCATTGCTCCCGTGGCGCTATGCGTCGCCGCTGTTATTCGTGCCAACGTTGGACATACCAGCTATTAGGCAGGTGGTCGTAATGTTCTTGCTGATCAGTATATAACAGCGGAACATTTTCTGAATGACTGATCTTGGAGCAGAAGCTAACAGACCTATGGAAGTATAAGCTATTAGAGCATTTGCTATTTGCTCGACCTACCATGTTACAAGTAATGCACATTACCAATATGCGATGTAATATTTTGGTGTGAAGTTTTTCCGGACATATGGTTCATCATCAGCCATACAACCAGTAGTTACTCACTATGCTAATATTTATGAACAGCGAATAACTTGTACCTTTTATTAATGTAGTTACTGTGCATTTCTTCGCGCACGCGCGCGCGCGCGCGCGTGTGTGTGTGTGTGTGTGTGTGTGTGTGTGTGTGTGTGTGTCACTGTAAACAAAGTTTTATGTAGACTATTAGTACTACAACTACAGTTCATGAACCCTCTTTTAATACAACGGGAGTAAGGTGAAGTAAATGTGACTCAAAGGCTTATGGTAAAAAGTGAATCAATGCTGCCCTTCTCCTTCAATGTGAACTTTTCTGCAACGCAAGCTACGAATGTAACACATATGCCATGTTATAAAAAGATCGATTGTGCCGTATTAAAGTTTTTCACTGTTATTTATTCAATAATAACACAAATAAAAATCTGATTCACGAACTTTTCTGAAGTGATACATCACATTCATAACAAAAATTAAAGATACCAGCATGGAATATTCGTCTATGAGTATGGGCATGAATTTTGTGAAGGACTCTGTCTGCACTTACATATGCAAATACGGCAAAGTGCGACAGAAAATTCCCTTTATACTTTACAGCGCGTAAGTACGTTTCATGTACACATCTTCACCCCAAATGCCAGTGGGTAGACTATAGTCAGTCACAAAAACTTCCACTAACAGCTCCTTCATTTTCTATGTGGTACGCTGGATTACTGAAAATACTTCTTTGGATGATTAATGCGGCCTCGGGGTTCGATGGAACTAATACTGGAGATATGCACTGTAATATGTCATATGTACACCCCCAAAGTGTGAGGATATATTGCAACGCATAACATTGTCTCTTTAGATCATCACGTGTATTCAGACTCGTAGCATAATTCACTGAGATTTTAACGAAGGAAATGAGATACAATATCTTGAATGTTTAGTGCTCCGCAACTTTAAGACATCATCTAAACACCGTGAAGTGCAGCTCATGTCCTTTAAAAAATAAAATTCCTTCAATTAGAATGATGTACATCTTTTAATTGTATTAGACAGGATTTGCAAAATGAAATACAGTCATGTAACGTCTGTTGTAGCATGCAGTGAATTTTTACGCAAAAAATAATTTCAGACTAGCAGACCACATAATTGACAGCAAACACAGACAGGAGTTACGTGGCTGTGCTTCTCTTCTCAAGAAAGTTAAGTAGGTCAAGTTTCCTACCCTTCTTCTCTATTTGCAGTACCTCTAGATCCTTTGTAATCTAGTTGGAGGGTGGCCTCTCCGATGTTTGAACTGAGCTGCTACTGATTTTTCATAATTGTCTAGTCTGAAGACGTCTCTCTGTTCTTTATGTTATTGTATTTTACAAAATTTAATAACGTACTTAATGTGCAAACGGGAGATAACCAAACATGATCCCTGAACGTTTTCAGGGTCTTTTAGTGATAACCTTATAAAGATGGCAGGCACGTAAAAAATTTCACAGGTAACTAATGTAAATATTTGTTCCAGCACAACAATTTGATGTTATGAAACTTCCTGGCAGATTAAAACTGTGTGCCCGACCGAGACTCGAACTCGGGACCTTTGCCTTTCGCGGGCAAGTGCTCTACCATCTTTTTTTTTTTTTTTTTTTTTTTTTGATGAAACTTCCTGGCAGATTAAAACTGTGTGCCCGACCGAGACTCGAACTCGGGACCTTTGCCTTTCGCGGGCAAGTGCTCTACTAACCTTTTTTTTTTTTCACTCTAGGGTAGACTTTTTTTTTTTTTTAAAAAAATCAGGTAGTGGGCTGGCGGAGGCAAGGTGGGCAGGGGTCGCGACCCGAGGCCTGTCCACGATGTCTCCCCCCTCCCATCCTGGAGATGTGAAGTGGTACAAAGGATGCAGTTGGTGTAGTATTATGATTTTTTTTATTTTATTTATTCATTTATGTATTTTTTTATTTATTTTATTTTTTTTTCATTTTTTAAAATTTTTTTTAACAGTAAGGAACTGAAAACTCGTAAGTGCACTCTTTGCGTCGAGTTGCTCCATCTGAGCTACCGAAGCACGACTCACGCCCGGTACTCACAGCTTTACTTCTGCCAGTATCTCGTCTCCTACCTTCCAAACTTTACAGAAGCTCTCCTGCGAAACTTGCAGAACTAGCACTCCTGAAAGAAAGGATATTGCGGAGACATGGCTTAGCCACAGCCTGGGGGATGTTTCTTTCAGGAGTGCTAGTTCTGCAAGTTTCGCAGGAGAGCTTCTGTAAAGTTTGGAAGGTAGGAGACGAGATACTGGCAGAAGTACAGCTGTGAGTACCGGGCGTGAGTCGTGCTTCGGTAGCTCAGATGGTAGAGCACTTGCCCGCGAAAGGCAAAGGTCCCGAGTTCGAGTCTCGGTCGGGCACACAGTTTTAATCTGCCAGGAAGTTTCATATCAGCGCACACTCCGCTGCAGAGTGAAAATATCATTCTGGAAATTTTTGATGTTAGCTTTCTAATAGGAAATAACAGCTGATGACTCGCTACGTTCATGCTTAGTTATTTACTTAATGTTCACTCGACATTCCGATGCACCAGAATGACATCAAGTACACGGTGTCCGAGACACTTCTGAAGAGAAAAAGGCACACTTGTGAACGAGGAACGGTGTAATGAGGGGAATCGTGGAATATGCATCGCAAATTTTAAAAGTATGTAAGGCCTTCTTTTCGAGATAGTGTTATTTTATATCTCCTAATTTAAAAAATGCATGTACGTAATAATGGCGACGTAATCATGGGTAGCCAAATGAGCAGGGCAAAAGTGTGTGTCCCTCTATATGTCAAAGTTGGTTAACTGTGTGATCTATGGTAAATAAACATAACAATTAGTCTGTACGATTTCCTCCAAGCGGCAGTTCCGTAAAGAAAATTGGCTGACGTGAAACATCATATTTAGCTAGAAACTCCGAATAACCTTTAGCATGGTAGAAAGAGCACTGAGCCTCGATGAACAATGTGACAAGCGAGAAAAGTTGGTGGGCTGATGCAGACAGCTGGCCAAGTTAGCCCTTCTTGTGCCAGGGGCGCCACCGAAGAACGGCAAAAGCCTCCCGCAAGTTTCGTGAAGCGCTTTACGTAGCGGAAGACACAGGCATTCCTAAGAACAGCGAACTCTACTAAAAGTATATCTACCACGCTCTTAGTTTCCCGACCTGAGACATTTAATTTTCAGCATATATGTACTCACGTCCGTGACAAGTAAAAGTCTGCGTCGCACAGTTAACTCACGTACCTGAAACAAAAGAAAAATAACAAGTTAACAACATAAAGCAGTAACAAAGGAAATTAGGTTCTAGGTACTACGATATGCAATATAGTATTTTAGTCTTTCACTTAGATCCTGAAATCATCTTTTCTGGCGGTTAACATCGACGCGCGACACGTCAAAATTTATTAAGAGATGTTAAGGCACTGTAAACGCATTAGGGAAGAACAGGGATTGATGAACACTCTGCCCATCCAAATTTAGATTTTCCTTGGTTTGTGTAAATAAATAAAGGTGAATGCTCGACTGGGTCCTTTGAGCTCTATACCTGTCCAACACGAGCTTGTGCTTCATGTCTGAGATTCAAAATTTCACGACAATGAGACCATCAGTCTTTTTTTCTCAGATATCAGTTTGTTGAGAGTTGCTTCCCAGCTATATTACTTCCACAGTTCGTCTTCTTCAGGAAGGATAATTCAGAATTTCACCTTCAGTGTAATCCTAGGTGCTATTAGTTTAATTCCTGTCAGGCTTGGAATTAACAGCAGTGGGGGTCTGGCGGTTTTTGGGCATGCAGTACATCAAGAATGTAGGTCACTCGTCTTCGAATACCCAGTGAGATAGAAATCTACGAGTATATGTGCTTAGCTGCACGGAGCAAGAGACTGCTCAAAACTCTTGTTTGTAAAATTTACTGTCTGCTCCAATCGTGAATACCCCATTTACAGATATGTAGCGTCAGAGACGAGAAGGATCGGAAGAAATACTGCACGTGTATGTAAACTGAAACTTCCAGGCAGATTAAAACTGTGCGCTGGGCTGGGACACCAACAAGAAGCCTTGCCTTTCGCGGTCAATGTTCTTACCGACTGAGCTAACTTTTCTTTAACTACATATTTTATTGAACTGAAATTCAGTGAGTTAAAAGCTGTTACAGTTGTTGATGCACAGCTGAATCATCCTTCAAATTACTTACATTAAACAAGGAATTAATAATAACAGATTAAAAGAAGGCTGATTAAAGCAATAGAAATGTTATGTCCACAGAAACATATTTTTTAAACATCAATTAATTTAGTTCTTCTTGGACAATTATGCTATTTTATGTACTACTTCAATTGTTTTTAGATGTAAACTGTATTAATTAAATAGTAAAAGTACATCTACTACAGGACTTCAGTTTCTTCTTAAAATAAGAACTTCACGTGTATTACAAGTAATTGAACAAGTGCTATATTAATGATGTGAATGATTTATTCAGATATTTTGTAGATGAAAATGATATGTCCAATTTTTGTTAATTAAAGTTTATACAAATATTCTTAGGCGTGAGATGCAAAACATATTATTTCTATTTCTTATGCTTAAAAAGGAAATAATAATAGTAATAATAACAATAATAATACGCTCTAAGGCTAAAAGACGACGCATCACGCAGCGATTTTACGAATGGTACGGAAATCGGTACATGTTATGTGCATGTACAGACTAACAATTGATTACAATTTCAGTAAAATCTTGATGGTTTAGTGAAGACAAAGAACTTCACAAAGTGAATAAGTCCATAACGCGCTGGTCTACTTGTGACCCTTATGCAAGCAGTTATTCTGCTTGGCATTGCTTAACGGGATTGTTGGATGTCCTCTTAAGGGATATCACGCAAGCCGGCCGGAGTGGCAGAGCGGTTCTAGGCGCTTCAGTCTGGAATCGCGCGATCGCTACGGTCGCAGGTTCGAATCCTGCCTCGGGCATGGATGTGTGTGATGTCCTCAGGTTAGTTAGGTTTAAGTAGTTCTAAGTTCTAGGGGACTGATGACCTAAGATGTTAAGTCCGATAGTGCTCAGAGCCATTTGATTTTAACCTAAGGACATCACACACATCCATGGCCGAGGCAGGATTCGAACCTGCGACCGTAGCAGTCGCGCGGTTCCGGACTGAAGTGCCTAGAACCGCTCGGCCACCGAGGCCGGCCGTGAATAGCACTTTTTGACAATTTACATAACTCCGTGGTGCGTTCTCTTTTTTTTTTTTTTTTGTCTTAGAATATAATAAAACGAAGTGACACCAAACAATCGTTTGTATCTGTTACATTCTCCTATCGAGACAAGACTCAAGAACCACACTCACACTTTCTCTTCCGCCAAAAACTTCCTCCTACTTTCCATGCCGTGGGTCGTGGCTGGATAACTCAGTGGTGCGAGTATTGCCCGTCAAAGATAAAATTTCAGTTTCAAGTACCTACCCGATAGGCAGTTTTAATTCACCAGGAATATTCATAACAGCGCTGCAGAATAAAATATTCAATCTGGGTATGATAATTGTTCCTGAGTGTGACTAACGCTCCTACTCTGGGTTTAAAACACTAATACTGTTATACTATTACGATCGCGTAAGAAGAATTTTGGGAAATACTGTGTGCTATTTTAATTTTTTTTTTAATTTATTGCCGGTCGGGGTGGCCGAGCGGATCTAGGCGCTACAGTCTGGAACCGCGCGACCGCTACGGTCGTAGGTTCGAATCCTGCCTCTGGCATGAATGTGTGTTATGTCCTTAGGTTAGTTATGTTTAAGTAGTTCTAAGTTCTAGGGGACTGATGACCTGAGAAGTTAAGTCCCATAGTGCTCAGAGCCATTTGAACCATTTTTTTTTTAAATTTATTAATGACTTCTACACATCACGCATACAGCCAGCTTCATAGTGATGTTTAACATGTAAGTATGTAACAACCTGAAACAATTGAAAGCAAACATGTAATTCACGTACCGTTATAACAACAATTAACAATTACATTAATTTTACTTTGAAATATGTTCCTGATCTAAGGTTCGCAGATTCTGTGTTGGGGTGACTAGCGAAATTTATAGCTGATGAAACTGCTTCCGAAATAGAGTTTTCTCCTGATCCACTGAACGGGAGATGTAACTACGTGGGGATTAGCGCGTCATGCCCGCCTTCCCCATACTCACCGCCGGCCGTAGGGAATCACTTCCGAATTTATGTCCCGTTAGACAATAAGGAGACCGCGCTTCTCCTTATGACCCATTTCGTCTAAATTGATGCCAAATGCAGAACTGGAACCTCCCGACGGCCAAGCATTTAGAAAAAAAATAGCATTATTGGGTAAATCGGGCGTGGCATTGGCCAGGTCATCGTAGTTTCCAGGCAGCGGTTGGCGCAGCGTAATGAATTCAAGAACGGTAGTACGTGGTTCGTACGATCGAGTCCCTATATGGAAACATTTTTATTTTCCATTTATTACATTACTTACACCGTAAATAATGCTAGATAATGCTCAGTATACTGTATTAATTAATATTTTCATAAAAGGTTTGAATAGGAAAGGCCAACCGCTGCCTGGCAACTTTCCTAATTTATGTGGCTTATGTCTCCCTCGATTCGTGCCAAAAATAATGTTTCTTCTAAACGCTTGGCCATCAGGATCTTTCATTTCTGTCACTTTAATTCACGGACAAGCTCTGCACATACCATAAATCTGCACAAAATCTTTGATAACGAGTAGAAGCGACATCTTAAGCTGCTACGGCTCCAGCTTCTTTCTGACAAAATCGTTCCGTTTCGTATCTCGGAGTAAACTGTACACAAATAATTTAGAATAAGGGGAAAACATATTTTACATTGCATCCGAAAGAGGATAATAACCACAGGCCGGGAGCCACTGTGCAATATGTCTGGGCAACCCCGCACGCGGTTCGTGTGTTGTTAGTATCTAATGTCCTGTCAAGTGGGAAATCTTTATGGATGAAAAACCTGTACGTGAAATTAGTGATAAATAATGGAAATTCGTTTAAATGCGGCTACTGATATGGATGTTGCAACACATCTACATCTACATACATACTCTGCGTGCGGAGTGTACCTCGTACCACAACTAGCATCTTCTCTCCCTGTTCCACTCCCAAGCAGAACGAGGGAAAAATGACTGCCTATATGCCTCTGTACGAGCCCTAATCTCTCTTATCTTATCTTTGTGGTGTTTCCGCGAAATGTAAGTTGGCAGCAGTAAAATTGCACTGCAGTCAGCCTCAAATGCTGGTTCTCTAAATCTCCTCAGTAGCGATTCACGAAAAGAACGCCTCCTTTCCTCTAGAGACTCCCACCCGAGTTCCTGAAGGATTTCCGTAGCACTGGCGTGATGATCCAACCTACCAGTAACAAATCTAGCAGCCCGCCTCTGAATTGCTTCTATGTCCTCCCTCAATCCGACCTGATAGGGATCCCAAACGCTGGAGCAGTACTCAAGAATAGGTCGTATTAGTGTTTTATAAGCGGTCTCCTTTACAGATGAACCACATCTTCCCAAAATTCTACCAATGAACCGAAGACGACTATCCACCTTCCCCACAACTGCCATTACATGATGTCCCACTTCATATCGCTCTGCAATGTTACGCCCAAATATTTAATCGACGTGACTGTGTCAAGCGCTACACTACTAATGGAGTATTCAAACATTACATGATTCTTTTCCTATTCATCTGCATTAATTTACATTTATCTAGAGTTAGCTGCCATTCTTTACACCAATCACAAATCCTGTCCAAGTCATCTTGTATCCTCCTACAGTCACTCAACGACGACACTTTCCCGTACACCACAGCATCATCAGCAAACAGCTGCACATTGCTATCCACCCTATCCAAAATATCATTTATGTAGATAGAAAACAACAGCGGACCTAACACACTTCCCTGGGGCATTCCAGATGATACCCTCACCTCCGATGAACACTCACCATCGAGGACAACGTACTGGGTTCTATTACTTAAGAAGCCTTCGAGCCACTCACATATTTGGGAACCAGTCCCATATGCTCGTACCTTAGTTAGGAGTCTGCAGTGGGGCACCGAGTCAAACGCTTTCCGGAAGTCAAAGAATATATGGTTCGCAAGATGTTATGTGAAAAGAGGGCGAGTTGCGTTTCGCAGGAGCGATGCTTTCTAAAGCGGACAAATGGGTGTCAGGTCTGAAGTTTTTTTAGCTGAATGTGAAAAATCGCCGAACCAAAACATTGCGGATGCGCTCTACAGAAACGACTTCTTTTTTATCCGCAAATAGGAATAGTACGCTCAAGTAATCCCACTGGGCATTAAGAAATTAAATTATCGACTTAATCAGCCAGATTCCTGTGGCATACAAACTAGTTGTATCGAGTGGCACTGTGTGCGCAAAACGACGCACTCTGCATAAATCGGTAATTAGCCAGCAATGCGACGCTTTGTGCCGTTTGACGGCCTGTCAGTCGTAGCTCGGAATGTAGCCCCGCTAGAAATGACGGCCGTCATCGTTGGGCGGCTTCTGTTGTCGTCCAGCGTGCCTCGTTAATTACACGGTCGTACATACCTGTTGTTCGCCGCCTCTGCTTGGCTGCAGCTCGTGGCCGAGTGCTGTTGCCTCCGGTGGGGATTTGCTGAAGGGCTTGGGAAGCAGTAAAGCTTCCCCCGCGTTTACTGCCGCATAAATGTCAGCCAAACTTACTACGTCGGTGACTCTTCTCTGCTCATTGACACTACTTTCCTGTCATCTCTTATGATGATAAGAAAGAGTAAAGAAGCTCTTGCATACTAACCAATACAGTCGCGATTTATTTTGTCCAATCTAAGAACAGGAACCCATAAAATCTTTAGTTTTGGAATTTCTGTTCTTATCTTTCTCACGTGAGGTGATCAAGCTAGGACATGCCACCTTAAATGCATTCATGACGAGTAAATATGTGGAGGCGTGGTTTTCGCTTGGATGTAGCAGAAAATGTGGTGAATTTTCAGACTACGCAAGTAATTTTGAACGTTTATAGCTGCCGAATTATGACAAGAACTTCATTTTTTAGGGTTCCGCACCTCACTCAGTTAAAACCGAACCCTGGCAGGATCACCTCTCTGTCCGGTCGAGGGTGTTAAAAATTTGTTTTCGAGTCAATGCAGTCAAAAAATACTGCCATTTATGTATTTAGGAAAAATTCGGAAACTGCTAATTTGTGATTCTATCACATAAAAAATACTGTTTGCCATTTGTTTCCCAACTGTCTGTCTGTCAGTCTTTTAAGACCCTTTTTTCTTAGAAACGGGTAGAGGTATCAAGTTAAAACTGATGCCAAATACTGACGTGTGCGGTCTCTTGGCGGTGTAAAAAAAATTAAGCTTCTACATCAAAGCGATCAAATGTTAGGGCTGCCGTTGAAGATTCCTTTTTCTCAGGAAAGGGTTGAGGTATCAAGATGAAATTTATGTCAAAGACTACTCCCTTAGCGGTGTAAATTATTTAAGCTTCCAAGTCAAAGCACTCAAAATATACGGCCATACATGTCACATAATTTGATACTCGCAAACTCAGTCATCGAAGTCTATGGATTAACTATTTATATTCATGCCCATCCGGTTGGTGAAGCGGTAAGGCGCATGCATCAAAACCGAGAACCCATAGGATCGAATCTAGGTCGGACTACGGATGTTTCAGTCTTCGTTTTAACGTAGCCTTCAGCTCTTAACAATGTGAAGAGTTGCCAGAAATATCACGTGCTTAAATTGTAGGTCCCCTTTCCTCGTCTGGATAAGTGGGGTAGGTTAGGGATACACAAGTTTTCGAAATGGTGTCCAGTAGAAAGGCTTCCAGCATTCCACTGAGCAACGAAAGAAAAATCAAATGTGTGTGAAATCTGATGGGACTTAGCTGCTAAGGTCATCAGTCCCTAAGCTTACACACTACTTAACCTAAATTATCCTAAGGACAAACACACACACCCATGCCCGAGGGAGGACTCGAACCTCCGCCGGGACCAGCCGCACAGTCCATGACTGCAGCGCCGCAGACCGCTCGGCTAATCCCGCGCGGCAGCAACGAAAGTATTATTATTATTATTATTATTATTATTATTATTTTTATTAATGTCGCCGATAATGTTTGTACGGGACTCTCAAAGCGCAAGTCCTAGTCGCACTTGTCCGGTTTTTTATGGAACTATTTACTCGAAAAGGGCATTCGAAGAGGACTTTAGCCTCACAGCATGTTTGGGATTTGCTCATATCGTTCTCGGAAACAATTGTTCCCACCGTCAGGGGAAGCTTATAACACTCCTGTCCTCTGTTACTACTGCACCATAACCACAATGCTAGAAACAGGTTGTGACATAAAACTATTTTGTAAAAGCAATTATGGTACAAAGCAACAGAGCAGTGTTACCCTCTGAGAGGAATTTTGTTATGTTGACCGTGTTGTCCCTAACGGAGGTGGCTTATCGGAATTGAAAGTCAGAATTACGTAAATATTTAAACAGTGACAAACAAAATATTGCCTATCTGCACTGTTTAACGGATAAAGGAAACGGCCGCCAGCCTAACTAGGCAACAGAATGATTAAAATTCTCGTTTAAGAAAGTAGGTATAAGTAACTATAACGGACAAACACAACCTAAACTTGGCTACACGCGAGTGCAATGAACTCTGACACACACATATGTTTTAAGACTGAAGCTAACAACTGGAGCAACACAAACTATTTGCAAAATTATAACAGGTACAGAAAAACACTATCACTTTCAGGGCTTACACAAACTGAGTGGTCTTTATACTGTTAATATGCACACAAGAGAGACAAGCACTTAATAATCATGAACATATAATTTCCTACTATGCAGTTTTCTACTTTTACTACCGTGAGACATAAAATTAACATTAATGTAAGATACTGACCCACTGAGATCAACAACCGGCAGTAATGTGATCATTTACTAAGCAAAACTCTATAAGCCTCAGTCTTGAGGGATTTTAATTTGAAGTTGGCAACAACACATTAATAAACATTTTTACTAAGAATGTTATTTTTAGCAAGCATCATTAACTCTAACTCACTCTCTTGCCACATTAACTTTAACTTTCACTTTACTATGTTCAAGAGGGATTAATTAGAAAACTGGATTTTTAACGTACTTTCAGTAAGGACACTCGGTAATCACTTTAGTTCAAACGGAGAGGAACCTGAGAGGTGTTATGATGAGGAGAAAAGTCAAGGTAGGTACATAAATTCAGATATAAATTACCTTATATTTCAGCACATTAGCACATCCATTAAGCTGATCCTTCACTGTACATCATTATAGTGTTACATTGCAATGATTGCGCAATGTGGTGGCAACTACATGTTGGTAGGTGGAATCGCAGGCAGAATTGCTGGACTCTGTCATTTCTTGGTGGCGAAGATAGATACAAATTCCAGAATAGTTCCGGCTATTTATCCATCCATCAGAGGCCTTAGAAAGTAGCAGGAAAAACCTCTCTCGGAACCAGCACCATATGCGTCTTTTACATGGCAGTGCACGGACTCGTAGCTCATCTCCGACTGCTGGCTCGTCCCCGACTGACTGTTCGTCCCCGACTCGTAGCTCGCCTCCGACTGACTATCAGTTCCACCTTTTCCACCTAGGCCAACCACAATTTGCGCGCGCTACACAGTTCCGTTCCCGAGGGGAACCACTACACCTCTTATACACAGAATTACTAAGATTCCTAAGTGAGGATCAGCAGTTTACATAACAGCAACCAAACGCATTGAATAACACAGAACATTTGCACATATTAACATGTCTACAAAAAATTATTCACACAAAATTACAATTATAAATAGTAAGTTTTGTTCCCTCCAAATGGGACAAAGTATTTACAGTACAGATACACTACTTTGCATTGAAACAAACTACGACATCAAAGTTTTAACAAAGAAAAGAGTATACAATTTTGTGTTATCTATTCAATCAAAAACATTTACAGGTTCTTAACGATGTAATATTAAATGAAAAAAAAAATAGATGAGTAGAGCATTTGAGCCATGGTGTTACAAGCTATCTGTCCAACTTTACAAAAGAAACCAAATATAAGTAAACACGAACTCAGATATGAGAATGATTCGCGGGTTCATCTGCGCGCTTGACCTTCACCAGTGTGTGGTCTGCTGCTGAAGCGATCAGACAACCAGTTCGTGAAGCTGTTCAGACTTCCACATAGTATACGTCAGTCGAGAAAGTGGATATGGTTTTCGTTTACGATGAATGTTACCATGCTGTTAGAGCAGCTGTGCTGTTGTCTGTTGAAAGTATTCTGATCATAGCAATCAACAACGATCCGTCTTTGTACATGATAAAAAAGTGAAACTAGAACTGTGGAGTAGGATTTGTCCATATTTGCCCTGTTGTTGGCACTCAGTGTCAGTGAGTACATTAACTATGACAACACAGATTATCTATCAATGCTCACATGCATTTCCAGAATGAGATTTTCACTCTGCAGCGGAGTGTGCGCTGATATGAAACTTCCTGGCAGATTAAAACTGTGTGCCCGACCGAGACTCGAACTCGGGACCTTTGCCTTTCGCGGGCTAGTGCTCTACCATCTGAGCTACCGAAGCACGACTCACGCCCGGTACTCACAGCTTTACTTCTGCATTGTTTATCGGCTAAACCGGATTCCACAATTAAGTCATTTTCAGTAGGCTTCTTAGCAGATCGCTTCGTCGGTACGTAGTAGGAGAGTGCATCTCCTTATTTCTCCTAGTAGATGATGCATTCGGTAATGATATCAAGGAGAGAAAATACAAGAAATGAAGTAATCAGAGACAGAATAAATGCTCGAAATTCAATTATTAATTTTATTCGATAGAAACATCCACAATGGAATGGCTGTTTTAAAAGGTGCAAGAAGAAACACAAAAGGGGTGACCACCTACACTAAAGCGCCAAAGAAACTGGTAAGGCATTCAAATACAGAGATATGTAAACAGACAGAATAAGGCGCTGCGGTCAGCAATGCCTGTATAAGATAACAAGTGTCTGGTGCAGTTGTTAGATCTGTTACTCCTGCTACAATGGCAGGTTATCAAGATTTAAGTGAGTTTGAATGTGATGTTACAGTCGGCGCACGAGCTATGAGACACAGCATATCCGAGGTAGCGATGAACTGTTGATTTTAAAATAAGACTATTTCACGAGTGTGCCGTGAATATCAGGAATCGGTAAAACATCAAATCTCCGACATCGCTGCGACCGGGAAAAGATCCTGCAAGAAAGGGAGCAACGACGACTGAAGAGAATATTTGAACGCGACAGAAGTGCAACCCTTACGCAAATTACTGCAGATTTCAATACTGGGCCTTCAACAAGTGTCAGCTTGCGAACCATTCAACGAAACATCATCAATATGGACTTTCGGAGCAGAAGGCCCACTCGTGTACCGTTGCTGACTACACAACACAAAGCTATACTCCTCGCCTGGGTCCGGCAGAGCGGTTCTAGGCGCTTCAGTCTGGAACCACGATGCTGCTACGATCGCAGGTTCGAATCCTGCCTCGGGCATGGATGTGTGTGATGTTCAAAATGGTTCAAATGGCTCTATGCAACTTAACTTCTGAGGTCATCAGTCGCCTAGAACTTAGAACTAATTAGTTAGGTTTAATTAGTTCTAACTAACCTAAAGACATCACACACATCCATGCCCGAGGCAGGATTCGAACCTGTGACCGTAGCGGTCACTCGGCTCCAGACTGTAGCGCCTAGAACCGCACGGCCACTCCGGCCGGCTGTGTGTGATGTGCTTAGGTTAGTTAGGTTTCAGTAGTTCTACGTCTAGAGGACTGATGGCCTCAGATGTTAAGTCGCATAGTGCTTAGAGCCATTTGAACCATTTTTTCACCTGGGTCCGTCAACACCGACATTGGACTGTTGATGACTGGAAACGTGTTGTATGGTCGGACGAGTCTCGTTTCAAATTCTGTCGAGTGGATGAACGTGTACGGCTATGGAGACAACCTCATAAATCCATGGACCTTGCATGTCAGCAGGGGATGTTCAAGCTGGTGGAGCCTATGTAACGGTGTGCGGCGTGTGCAATTGGAGTGATTTGGGAACCCTGATACGTCTAGGTATGACTGTGACAGGTGACACGTACGTACGCATCCTGTCTGATCACCTGCATCCATTTGTGTCCATTAAGCAATCCGACGAACTTGGTCAATTCCATCTGGACAACGCGACACCCCACACGTTCAGAAATGCTACAGAGTGGCTCCAGGAACGCTCTTCTGAGTTTAAACAATTCCTCTGGTCGCCATACACCCCAGACACGAACATTATTGAGCATATCCTGGATGCTTTGTAACGTGCTATTCAGGAGACATCTCTACCTGCTAGTACTCTTACGGATTTATGGACAGCCGACTGGATTAATGGTGTCAGTTCCCTCCATCACTGCTTCAGACGTTAGTGGAGTCCATGCCACGTCGTGTTGCGGCACTTCTACGTGCTCGCGTGGACCCTACACGATATTACGCAGGTTTACCAGTCTCTTTGGCTCTTCAGTGTAATACATGGATTCAATGATTTAGTAGTTAATGAGGTGGAAGTGTATTTCCAAAATGTTACAGAGAAACAGGAAAGGGTAGAGCAAAAGACTTGGACATAATCTGTAGTCATAGATGCTGGACGTATTTGTAAACATTGTAAAATCAGAAATATTAATAATAATAGTAATAATAATAACAAATTAGTGCGCTGATACTTCGTATGAGCTATTTGAAGGACGTTACCAGATATTTCAGTCTTGAAATCTGGACCTACAGTAATTCCAAACTTAGACGTAATGTATTGCTCTTCTTTTTCTTCCTTCCCCTTTCCCTTTTTTGCCATTTCGTTTACTTTTAATGTAAAGTATAGCTATTAAAGACAGATAAAAGTTTGAATGCGGTATAAAAGAAAAACTGAAAATAAATTTTATTACCCACGTAACAAAGCTGTAGAACGTGCTACTTAAAAATGTGCCTGGACGAGTTTAGTAGAAAATGACAGACACTGAAGTCTATGCTGTCTGTACATAATGAATTTAGTGTGCTATTCATATTGGGAAATCTGCTCTTCAGAAATCATTTCTATGTTTATGACTACAATAACATATATATAAATGAAAACTGCTGTTAAACATGTAGTTCTTCGACGCTTGTAACATCTCATCTGCAAAGTTTCATCACTTTCTGAAGAAGCCGAATAATATTAAAATTTGGAAAATGAGCACAACGATTTTCTGCCGTTTTCCTTGACCCAATAAGATAAATTTGATACACACTTTTTTTCGCAAGTTGCTCCTTTTCAGTCGCTACTCGTGTACGTAGACGACTTACTGAGGCAACGGTAGTTATTTGCCATCAGCGCCGATGACTGGTGATTACTACCTTCAATATGTATTATAATTAACTCTAATTTAAAAGCTGCTCCTTAAAGACAGATCTCGATAATTACACTGATACTTGTGTAACAGGAAGTAGACAGGATGTATTTCTCGACAAAATGAAAGCGTAAAAATAATGAGCTCTGGGGTAAATAAAGGGTCAGTGGCACTAACCCCCCGATCAGCGGGCCGTAAATAATTGCCTTCCTAACAAGGATCTCTCTGGCTTATAACGAGAGCCGCCCACGTCATTCGCGAACTGCAGGAGCAAAAAAAGGCCGATGCTTATCAGTAGTTACCGCCTGCTGCCATTGTAGCCGCCGTCTCACCTACACGTCAGCCTTTGTCACGGCTCTACATAATTTCACGCTTACATTTTATTCCTCGCCTGATGTCAGATACGACTCTGTGGAAAGTATTTTCGTAGGCTGTTGACGTCGGTTCCTTTGTGAGACGAACTATTCTGCAATCGAGCAAGGCGGCATTGTGATATTTGGCTGAAATTATAATAGAGAAGAGTCTGGTTCAAAACCTCCACGCGCAGCCATGACTGTTTTCTAATGGGAGACGAATTTCATAGACGAGTAAGCCAAAATCATTTTGAACCAGATCAAACTAATGGACCACTGTCAGATACATAAGGGACAGCCAAATGGAAACGTAACAGATGGAAAAAGAGTAAACTGTTTATTATTTCAAAAGTAATTGTCATAACTGTTAATACATTTATCCCACTGTGAGACAAGGTTGCCAGTGCCTTCACGTAAAAAATTTTGCGGTTCCTACGGAATCAAGATTGTATCAAGGAGCGCACCTCTTCGTCCGAAGCAAAGTGTCGCTGGAAAGTGCTTGCATATCTTCCATGCAGTCTCGATATCTCCCCGTGCGATTTCCATATTTTTGGAGCCCTGAAGAAAGGCACCCGTGGTCGTCGATTTACTTCGGAATAGAGGTATACACCTGGGTACAATCATGGTTATGTAGGCAACCGCAGATATATCCATGAGGACATAGACCGCCTTGTCTCACAGTCGGATAAATGTATTAATAATTATGGTGACTACTTTTGAAACATTAAGAAGTTTACTTTCCTTTCCCATCTGTCTCGTTTTCGTTTTACCGCCTATTACAGACAGGACGTTTTCGGTTGTTCCGTAGCTTTTCGAAACTTTTTCGCGATAGACGCAGCAGTTTGACAGTGACGGCATTTTATTCAGAGCGTTGTAGTCATTTTTAGCAGTTTTATGTCGAAATCTAAAAGACATAGTTCGTCAATTGTTTGAACACATTATTTTATGCATGATAACGATACAAACTGTTCACACAGTTAGTGTATCTGGTCAGTCAAAATGTTTATCAGACGTTATTTACACAATGTGCCATTTTTGAGAAATACGCTATGTGCAAAACAAAATTTGTCGCCACCTCAAAATATTCATTGTGGCTAACAATTAACTCATTTGACTAAATTGTGTTTGGTTGCGACATTTTCTCTTTGCTGTATCCACATAGCTCATCTGTAGTGCATGGTTCCTACTGAGTGAAAGAAAACTCCCTTCTGACTGAAACATTCGAACAAGCAAGATTAGTCAGATGATTCACACAGGCACTTTCGGAAAGCTACAGTGTATGGATGTGGCTCTCACGTTCTCAATACAAATCGAAAGAATATGTTTCGAAACATACGCGAACTGAAGCAAAATTAAGTTCTGCAGGCCGCAAACGAATATTTTTGTTCATTTCTTTTTTAGTTGTTTAAATCAGACAACGTCTTTCAGTTTTTGAGATTACCGAAGACAGTCGCTATTTTCATAATGAAAGCACTTACAGAAGTAAACATAAAACTAGGTGCTTTATTTTGTGATATCCGGTTAGATCATAATTTTCTGTATGACTCTGGTGCTGGTATCGTGCACCACATACTTCAAAAGCGAGAGGTCGTTATTGTGCAGTGTATCTACTGTAAAAGGACCGAATTTATCAAATGTTTCGAAGTGAATGTAGCTATGTGGATTTCTTGTAAACCGATTTACGTGATAAATTCAAGACCTGGAGGAATTGTTAAACTTAGCCCTGCATACATGTCTTATTATCGCTTCACGCGGAAGCAGAACCCAGCACTATAACTTTGCCCGGTGGAGAGAGATCCTTTCACTCCATCATTGTTAATTTCAAATCATTTTTTAAATAGTACTTCGTGAAACGTTCGCCGGAGAATTTTCCAGTTTCCCAACAGAGTTGGAGTACAGTCTGCTAGACTACACAATCGTTTGGATGACAAATCACAGAATGCCATTTCATCGTGGCAGAAAATTCGCACAAGACAAGAAAATTCATAGACCGAAACAAAACGACCGACCAAATACTACAATTTTAACATTTTAGTACACGCCTACCGCGACTAACTTAATCGATATGGAGATTATTAGACTTACAATATTTGGCCAGATGGACAAGAATAATTTGAGAACTGGTCTTGGCATTCTTAAATCTCTGGTTGTGCTATTACTCTAATTTTATTGTAAAGGAGCAAGAAAATATTAATTAGGACTTGAATTTGACTACAGTTTTTCCCAAAAAATTAAACAAAATTGTGATGCTACTGGCTAGCAACGTTTTGGATTTTCAACTGCCGATCCTAATGGCCACTTTTCCTATGGTTATGTGAAACCTGTCTTCTTTGGGTGTTTGTGGAGTGTAGGTGTGTGTAATGGATGCCTGCATAGTTTGTTGCTACGTTTGTGTTGTATGATGGGGATGGCGATGAGAGACGGAGAGGGTGAAACTCGCATCCGTGCTTAACATCCCCATCCGACGGACGGAGTATCATATACCGTGTTACATACCCTCAATTCACATGACACTGCCGCAATGTTTGGAACGTAGTCCAGGATACTGGCGCAGCTTCTGATGATTAGAAACATTGCGCCACCATCTCTCCTCTCCTTGCCGACCAAATACTGCCACTGAAAATTTCATCCATCACCGGGACTCTAACAAGCTTACTTCCAAGTAGAGCGCTACCGCATAGGCGTGCGTTAGCGATCTCGGCTGCGGAGCCAGCTATTATTCTGATCAAAGCACTTCACGAAAAAGTACTGTAGTTTTCCTCTGTTTGCAAGGCACCGTGTCACACACTAGTATCGCGCGAGTGAACAAATCGATTTCTAGGTGGTTTCAGGTATTCTTTGTGCTGAACTATTGGACTGCCATTTAACTGGCATGTATTGCAATATACCTGATATCTTGCTGAGATACTGTAATTACATTTCTTTTCCGTTACACCTGTGAATTTTTGCGGAGTGAAAATGTGGTGAATGTTTGCACATAATTAGATCACCAGCACTGATCTACTTAATGCTCAAAGTTTACCTGAGTGTGGCTTACATTGTCGTTAACTGACTTCGTACCATATTTCATTCGAAGACACGGAAAGGTAATGGTAGGAAAATAATTGATCCCCAAAGAAAATTAAACATTACGTCAAAATTACAAAAAAGGCATGTCTAAAGTATTAAACAATACTAACTTTGAAAACTGTGTGCCGGACCGAGACTCGAACTCGGTACCTTTGCCTTTCGCGGGCAACTGCTCTACCATCTTTTTTTTTACCTCATTTTGTTCGTTTTCGTTCGTCTCATCAGCTCGGGGCGGACGTCGCAAGACACCCGTTTCAATTCGTCGTTGATCCATTAACTCAGTTGTTTTATTACAGAGGGTAGCTAACCCTCTGACCGAACACGCTGAGCTACCGTGCCGGCACCGTCACAGCTACCCAAGCACGACTCACGACCGTCCTCATAGCTTTACTTCCGCCAGTACCTCATCTCCTACTTTCCAAACTTCACAGAAGCTCTCCTGCGAACCTTGCAGAACTAGAGCTCCTGGAAGAAAGGATATTGCGGAGACATGGCTTAGCCACAGCCTGGGGATGTTTCCAGAATGAGATTTTCACTCTGCAGCGGAGTGTGCGCTGATATCCCTTCTTCCAGGACTGCTAGTTCTGCAACGTTCGCAGGAGAGCTACTGTGAAGTTTGGAAAGTAGGAGACGAGGTACTGGCGTAAGTACAGCTGTGAGGACGAGTCATGAGTCGTGCTTGGGTAGATCAGATGGTAGAGCACTTGCAAGGGTCCCGAGTTCGAGTCTCGGACCGGCACACAGTTTTAATCTGCCAGGAAGTTTCACATCAGCGCACACTACGCTGCAGAGTGAACATCTCATTCTGAATACTAAATTTTACTTCAATACATTTCACTTAAACGCAAAAATAAAATATAATTTTTCTTGCAGTTTCAGTCATGAATAACAGCTCTTATTAAGAAGAAGGGGCAGCATCATAGGATGTAGAGGGAGCTGTAGAGGGGGAAAACTGAAGAGGTAGGCAGAGACTGGAATACATACAGCAAATAACTGGGGACGTAGGTTGAAAGTGAGATGAACAGGTTGACACAGGAGAGGAATTCATGGCGGGCCGTATCAGACCAGACACCAGAGAGAAGATTGAGACTGATAACTAAAAAACAAAAACAAAAAAAAAAAAGAGAGAGAGAGAGTGAAAAAGACGGCTACTGTGTACGACAGAAAACTGCTGATGATTTTTCTCTCACAGTTCCCAGAGTTCGACAGGTATATGTTCAGCTGGAATATGCAATCACAGATGACTTTCTTAGGCCCAAGTATTTTCATCCACAAGCTTAAATTCTGTGTTGCGCAAAAGGCGCAACAGAGTAAACACATTACCGTCACAAAGGAGAACAGTATTTCTACTCATGTACGAAAGTCAGTTAACTGGCGCTGTGAATCAGGCAACAGAACAACTCAGGAAGGAAAGTAGTTCAATCAACACACAGTCAACATGGTTTTAGAAAACATCGTTCCTGTGAAACAGAACTAGCTCTTTATTCACATGAAGTGCTGAGTGCTATTGACAAGGGATTTCAGATCGATTCCGTATTCCTTGATTTCCGGAAGGTTTTTGACACTGTACCACACAAGCGGCTCGTAATGAAATTGCGTGCTTATGGAATATCGTCTCAGTTATGTGACTGGATTTGCGATTTCCTGTCGGAGAGTTCACAGTTCGTAGTAACTGACGGAAAGTCATCGAGTAAAACAGAAGTGATTTCAGGCGTTCGCCAAGGTAGTGTTATACGCCCTCTGCTGTTCCTTATCTATATAAACGATTTGGGAGACAATCTGAGCAGCCGTCTTCGTTGTTTACAGATGACGCTGTCGTTTATCGACTAATAAAGTCATCAGAAGATCAAAGCAAACTGCAAAACGATTTAGAAGAAATATCTGAATGGTGCAAAAAGTGGCAGTTGAACCTAAATAACGAAAAGTGTGAGGTCATCCACATGAGTGCTAAAAGGAACTCGTTAAACTTCGGTTACACGATAAATCAGTCTCTTCTAAAAGCCGTAAATTCAACTAAATACCTAGGTATTACAGTTACGAACAACTTAAGTTGGAAAGAACACATAGAAAATGTTGTATGAAAGACTAACCAAAGGCTGCGTTTCATTGGCAGGACACTTAGAAAATGTAACAGACCTACTAAGGAGACTGCGCTTGTCCGTCCTCTTTTAGAATACTGCTGCACGGTGTGGGACCCTTACCACGTAGGACTGACGGAGTACATCGAAAAAGTTCAATGAAAGAAAGCACGTTTTGTATTATCGCGAAATATGGGAGAGAATGTCAGAGAAATGATACAGGATTTAGGCTGGAAATCATTAAAAGAAATGCGTTTTTCGTTGCGGCGAAATTTTCTCACGAAATTCCAATCACCAACTTTCTCCTCCGAATGCGAAAATATTTTGTTGACACCGACCTACATAGGGCGGACCGATCACCAAGATAGAATAAGGGAAATCAGAGCTCGTACGGAAAGATATAGGTGTTCATTCTTTCCGCGCGCTATACGAGATTGGAATAATAGAGAATTGTGAAGGTGGTTCGATGAACCCTCTGCCAGGCACTTAAATGTGATTTGCAGAGTATTCATGTAGATGTAGATGTAGATGTAGAAGAGTGGCGTAGTATGTACAAAGTGCGTATTATTGGTCTGCTCCACTTATTTGGTGCTTCACGCAACACCGATATTCTACACCACTTTAAAAGAATGTAAACGAAAGATTTAAAAAGATTTCGAGATATTCACAATTATATGGTTTTTTTGTAATTACTGATTAGTATTTTTGAGCAGCAGTTTATTTCGTTCGTTCGTTGTGGAATCTCTCGCTTTCGCTGCTGGACAATATTAATAACGGTTGAGGGCATCTGTGCAGCAATCTAAATGACTGTATTTGCGCTGGAAAGCTAAACATAGGCTGGTGAAAACGTCACGGCCGCTAAAGCGACCCGCTTTCCGGCTCGACTTGCAAAAAGGAGAATAACTGCGGTGTTGGCGTGCGCAGATTAGCCAGCGTGCAGCTCGCTGTTGTAATTATGTTCTCGATTGGACCTGTCAATGTTGAACCTGTCAGCCACTGATCTGTTACCACCACTTTTGATACGACCTGTCAACAAATCATATTAGCGCAGTAATAATACGTCTAATATGTCCCGGCGACCTACGCAAATGCTGAAAACCGTTACGACTAGAGGACATTATCCCTAACATACAAGCTGAGTGATAATTGGCGCACTGTAAGCACGGCATGTGATGTCTGTGAATATTTGAAGCTAAATGCGTTAACAAGATTGCGTAATTGCGATTCAAAACACCATGAAGCACGGCAGTCCAGCAACACTCTACGGATGTACGGGATGTTTCAGCACGTGTGGCGGCTTCATTCACATGTTTAAGTCCCAGAGTATTGTCACAAATTTCAAACCATTAAAATCTACACTATTACAAAATGTTCAAACCTAATTTTGGTTTTTATCTGGTTAATAAAAATGATTAATCGTTAGCAATTACTGTATTCGCTTTTCAAGTGCTAAGAGCACAGCAACTGTTTGTGAAAAAGAGGAACTAGTAAATTATTATGTCTTCTCAAAAAATGTGAAATAGGAGTTGCTGTGTGTATAACAAGAAATCACATGGGACTGTGAGCTCTGGAATTATAAAATGCGATTAACTCTTAAAAGGAGCAACCGAGAAACCCTGTTGTTTTTCAGAGACGGCGAAGTGGCTTGTCTCATTAGACTGGACTACAGTAATTTCACTCATTACTAATACCCCGCCGAGGAAGCTGGAGTCACAAATACTCACTATTTCAATCCCTGCAAAGGAAAACGTGCAACGTCTGTGGGGTAGGACGTAACGAAATTTTACATATTGACTGTATACACTATTGCAGAAAGAATACAAAACTGAATGCATACGAGGCCGTGGTGAAAAGTTAAGATTCCGAATTTTTTATGTGAAAAACTCTTAAAGCCTTTTAAATAAAACAGACCTTATTAATATTCTACATCTTCATTCATGTCTACATATCTGCAGCCCTCTGCTTCTAGAGGGCTCCGAATCGTAGCTTGTAACATGGCGGTGTGTAACGTAACTATGTCTGTGCGTGAGAAACAGCGTGCTGTAATCGAGATTTGGATTCAAAGACTTCGTCCACACATGGAGATCCTCTCCTTCACTGAGCGAAGTGGCGCAGTGGTTAGCCACTGGACTCGCATTCTGGAGGACGACGGTTCAAACCCGTGTCCGGCCATCCTGATTTAGGTTTTCCGTGATTTCCCTACATCGCTTCAAGGCAAATTCCGGGATGGTTCCTCTGAAATCGCACGGCCGGCCTCCTTCCCCCATGCTTCCCTAATGCGATGGGACCGATGACCTCGCTGTTTGGTCCCCTCCCCCAGATCAATCAATCAATCATCCTCTCCTTCAGCATGACAATGCCCGTCCACTTGCGAGCGCTGCGACATCTACAACAATCCGACACCTTGGTTTCACTGTCATCGATCAACGTCCACACAGTCCCGACTTGGCCTCTACCGATTTACATCTGTTCCTAAAACTTAAAGTACACGTTCGACTGTATCACTTTGATAGTGATTGAGCGGTGCAAGCGGAGGTGAGGTTGTGACTCCATTACCAAAGTCAAAAATTCCCCAGTGACGGTGTCAACAAACTGGTCTCTTGTTACGAGCATTATGTTCTTCGCCAGTGTGACTGTTTTGAGAAATACACTGTGTGATCGAAAGTATCCTGACACCCCGAAAAACACACGTTTTTCACATTAGGTGCATTGTGCTGCCACCGACTGTCAGGTACTCCATATCAGCGACCGCAGTAGTCTTTAGACATCGTGAGAGAGCAGAATGGGGCGCTCCCCCGAGCTCACGGGCTTCGAACGTGGTCAGCTGATTTGGTGTCACTTGTGACACACGTCTGTACGCGAGATTTCCACACTCCTAAACATCCCTAGGTCCATTGTTTCCGATGTAATAGTGAAGTGGAAACGTGAAGGGACACGTACAGCACAAAAGCGTACAGGCCGACCTCGTATGTTGACTGACAGAGAGGCCGACAGTTCAAGAGGGTGGTAATGTGTAATAGGCACAGATCTACCCAGAATATCACACATGAATTCCAAACTGCATCAATATCCATTGTAAGTACTATGACAGTCAGCCGGGAGGTGAGAAAACTTGCATTTCATGACCGAGAGGCTGCACATGAGCCATACATCACGTTGGTAAATACCAAACGACGCCTCGCTTGGTGTAAGAAGCGTAAACATTGGACGATTGAACAGTGGATAAACGTTGTGTGGAGTGACGAACATGGTACATAATGTGGCGATACGATGGCAGATTTTGGGTATGGCGAATGCCCGGTGAACGTCATCCCGTGATGGCTGGGTGTTGTGTGCTGTCCTTAGGTTAGTTAGGTTTAAGTAGTTCTAAGTTCTAGGGGACTTATGACCACAGCAGTTGAGTCCCATAGTGCTCAGAGCCATTTGAACCATTTTTTGAACGTCATCCGCCAGCGTGTGTAGCATCAACAGTAAAATTCGGAGGCCGTGGTGTTATGGTGTGATCGTGTTTTTCAAGGAGGGGGCTTGCACCCCTTGTTTTGTGTGGCACTATCATAGTACAGGCCTACATTGATGTTTTAAACACCTTCTTGCTTCCCACTGTTGAAGAGCAATTCGGGAATGGTGATTGCATCTTTCAACAGGATAATGCATGGCCTGTGGTGGGGGTGGTTACACGACAATAACATCCCTGTAATGGACTGCCCTGCACAGAGTCCTGACCTGAATCCTACAGAACACCTTTGGGATGTTTTGGAACGCCGCCTTGTGCCAGGCCTCACAGTCCGACGTCGATATCTCTCCTCAGTGAAGCACTCCGTGAAGAATGGGCTACCATTCCCCAAGAAACCATCCAGCACCTGATCCAACGTCTGCCTGCGAGAGTGGAAACTGTCATCAAGGCTAAGGGTGGCCCAACACCATATTGAATTCCATCATTATCGATGGAAGGCGCCACGAACTTGTTATTCATTTTCAGCCAGGTGTTCGGATACTTTTGATCACATAGTGTATGTGCAAGATGTTACGTATTTCACGGTTGTTACTCTTTCCACTGATTTATCGCCAATAGCACAACCTAAGAGTACTGGATCTCATCTCCTATTTATGCACAGTACGTCACGGTTATTTTTGTTTCTGGCCTATTAACAGTCCATGCTAGATCATTTGCAGGTCTTCCTGCATTTCGTCACACTCTTCTAGAGCTGCTAGCTTGCTATAGACAACATGGATGCTGTGGTGATCCAGATCTCACCCAAAACGCTGGATTATTTATCGTCTCAAGGTAACAAAACCATTAGATAAAATTATTGACTGTCATTCAACTGATAGTAGATACTGACTGAAAATCAGTACTGGTGGAACAGAATTAAGAATATATAATATATAAAACTGAAAAGCAACATCATGAAGAAAGAACAGGAAGGAAAGAAGTACTGCTTCAAAGAAACAATTCACAGCTTCACTGATTATTTCCACAGTCAAATGTAACGAACCATTGTCCTTCTATTTCTACACAAGCATCTGTTTTTATGATACATCGAGAAGAATGATTCAAAAACAACAGTACAGCAAACAGAACGAAAGGATACTATTTTGAAAATCATGTAAGAAGGATTCCCTACCAGGAGTCATTGTTCTTGAATAAGGTTGACATAAATAGAGTTTGTACTGTGAAATGAATGAAATTAAAATCAATAGTTATTTACGTAAATTCCAATTGCAGAAGATTGGGCGCAGCCAAACTCTCTTATTGCGTAAGAAAGATGGGAACCTGAAACGCAACGTATAACTGCGGAGAGCAATGTGAGCAGCGCCTGCAACGTATGCAACCCGATTTCGTATCTTGCTAGCGGGAAGCAGTGCAACAGCGCTGAGGCGTTCGTCAAAGGCACATCATTTTTCAATAATTGGAAGAGCGCCTTCGGCATAGAACATATCCGCTTCACATCCCTGGAAGAAGTATCGAATGATCAGTGATCACCTGAATAATTGACAAGACACGATTTCTTCTACGTGGGAAGGGAAGTTTTAGGTCTTTATCAAATGAAATCTTATAAAGATTTTTGAGGCACGTATTCCTAGTATGTTGCATTTTAACTTCTCATACTATTGAAATGCGATATTTACTTGAAACTGTAGTGTTACGTTTGCAAGTGTGGTCTTCATTGCTTCTCAACAAAAGCCTGGAACGCCTGACTCGAAAGATTCAATTAAATCCTCTAGCTGTTTGAACATAGATTAATATCGGCTATACAATTGAAGCTTTTATTTGTTGCAGTGTTCTGCCGTTTTCCGCTAAAAAATTTTGTTTATAACTGAGATATACTTGTCTTTAACAAAGAAACGGTCAATATCCTATAACAAGCCATTAAAATATGCTGGATAACGAGTATTTACACCATTACATTTTGCTTTCCTCTCGCTTCACCAGCCCGTGTGTTGCTGCTATGTGAAATTCAGGATAGGTGCTGGATAAATGCTGTGTTTCATTCATTCGTCACTTGTTCTCAGATCTGATGTGATGCCCAACGTGCGGGCGAATCGGCCAACGCTATGCTAAACAGCATCTCAGCGGCCGAGTCAGCGGTAGACCTTCAAAATAATCGAGAATAGGAAACGTGATCTAATTCAACACACTCCTCGCCACTGGAGATCGATACTAGCCATGTTACAGAAGCCGACTAATTAACGTAGCGCTCCTGCCGGCCGAACAAGACACCCAAGTGAGCTCGACGAGAACCGTACGCCTTACAAGTAATTTGAAAACAGGTAGTAGCAACAGATTAATCCAATTAGTCGTTAAATGGTCGTATGTCAGTCCTCTGTCTCACTTCAGTTAGTACTGTGAGCAAGACGGACGAACGCATTCGTGCTACGTCGACCTCTCAAAGGCCCATATCACATTCATTCAGTAATAACGTACAACATACACCGTACATGAGCTAGCAACAAGTTATACTGCCTACAGCTTACTGTCTGATGTTTGAAGCAACTGTATAGACAAAGTACACTAATGTCTTACACTAAGCAATAATATAAGAAAAGATATTAATAGAA
The DNA here is from genome assembly GCF_023898315.1 of Schistocerca nitens. NCBI lineage: Eukaryota > Metazoa > Arthropoda > Insecta > Orthoptera > Acrididae > Schistocerca > Schistocerca nitens. Next base: position 869,616,945 of record NC_064616.1, read on the forward strand.
AGAGTAAACAAAAATAAATTTTGGAATATAAAGTATTTTTTTAAAAAACCTTTAACTTATTGACCAATCTTGTCAGCAGCAGAATGTTCATTAGAACTATTTGCACTTTTACATTTCTTCAACCACTTAGTCCCAAGATATAAAAGTAATTTCCTTCTTCTTATATCGATTAAGGAAATGTTATATGAAGTATACCCAGGCACATCATGATGCTGTCTGCCAATTCTAATGGTGAACATGGAATCAATGCGATGCCCCTAGGTGCTATGCGGGCCACTTGCTGCGATGAAGATTCTTCTGGTCGTAGTAATGTCATTTCAGCGTGTTTCATAAAGTAAAAGAAATTACTGAAATATCTCTATGTCTTCCAGCTCTGGTGAGATGACAAGAAGAAAGCAGCATCCCACTAGACTGCCCTACGTTAATTTCTCCATCAGTAATCATCAGCACACATACACACAAGAGTCACTAATGTGCATCAGTGGATTCCCTTTCACTGCTGGGGTAAATAATTCTTCCAATATTATTGTGTTATTTTCTTCTTTTCGTTTCCGCAGCCTCATTTTCCTATCTGACTTACTGCTCGATGTTTCCTGATAAATTGCTTGTTTCTGGTCATTCTGACAGCTCAAACACAAGTTGTCAAGCAGATAAATGTAGAGACGTTGCAAAAGGGAAAAATCCCCTCTCCCCTGCCCCTCCCCCCCCCCCTCCCCCCCACACACACATATACAAAGGCCTTCACTCGATTCTGCGAAAAGTCCCGGTTAGATTTACATTGATTTAGTCTTTTCAACGCGCCTGATTCCTAGTCATTTATTTGTCTGCGGATCATACCTGTTCTAAATAAGATTGGCAGTCCATCATAATTCAATGGAGAGTTATGAAGTAGCTTTGCAATGCGTAATGATGGTATTTCCTCTTACATCTGTCGACTCTGGAAGATATGTGCCTTCTGAATGATGACATTAATTTTTCCATGATAATTATTATTGATAGTCGTAGATTTGGATTAAATTACTCGAACAAATAAAGCAACCAGTTCCATTTTATACAACTTTGTTTATGACATGACGTGTTTCGGGTTTTCAGGCTGATGGCATCCGGAATTTTCACTTCACCTACTACAGCTGCACCTGTGTCGTATGTATCTGGCTTCTCCATCCCACCAATTGCTTCATGAAACTGGGGTGTCATGATCGAGAAGATCGGAGTTGCTACTCTATATCTACATTTACGTCTGTACTGCACAGGCCACCTCAGTGCGCCATAGCGCATCTACATCTACATGTAAATATCGAGAGCATTACCGTTGTTCGTGCTTGATGTTTTTATCAGGCCTGGTAGGATACATAAGGAGCATGGAAAGCGTCATGCGCTGAGTGATCGCTGTGAAGGAGTCGGAGATGCGACGTAGCCGTGTGAAACAGCGTTATCAGTAACTAACAAAGTCTGAAAGTGGCCTCATTGTGAGTCTCCATTTGTCCAGCTGCTCGAATAGTGTAATGCTCAGATTTGTGGGCCGTTTGTTAGTGACAGTGACCCGATGGTGTACTGCATGGAAACGTGAGTGCACACATATTTTTGTCAAGGCTCCGGTCGAATATGTCTGCACACCACATGGGAGTATCGCCGTACTCTGCACCAAACACATCACAGCCTCTTCAAATCTACGCTTATCATCCGAGAACAAGAAATGTACTCCCTGCAGTATCCTGTCTCATCCCACCCCAGTGGTCGGAGACTAGCAAAAGCTGGAGTAAGAGATTACGGTGCCATGCTTTGACTGCCGTTAACGACACAACACAAAAGGCTGCGTTTGGAGTGATGCCGCGACCTGGAAGCGTTGATTGTTGACGAACGGGATCGCACAGTGTTTAGCGAAAAATCGCGGTTCCTCACTACTTCGGATAACCATCATCGGCAAGTATACAGGTGACATGGGGAGCGGTCTCTTTCTTCCAATGTTTTGTAGAGGCACAGCGACGTTACCCGTGGCGTCGTGGTGTGTGAGCCATCAGGTATGATTTCAGGTCACTGTTGGTAGTGACACAGTATCGTGGTGCCATTTTTCAACAGGATAATGCTCTGTCACACATGGCACCCTTACCTATGAACTGCATGCGTGATGTTGAGGTACTGTCACTGCCAGAGAGATCCCCAGATCTGTCCCTGTTTGAAAATGGGTGGGACCAACTTGGACGTCAACTCTGTCCCATTATTAGTAGCCGGCCGGTGTGGCCGAACGGTTCTAGGTGCTTCAGTGTGGAACGGCGCGATCGCTACGGTCGCAGGTTCGAATCCTGCCTCGGGCATGGATGTGTGTGAAGTCCTTAGGTTAGTTAGGTTTAAGTAGTTCTAAGTTCTAGGGGACTGACGACCTCAGATGTTAAGTCCCATAATGCTCAGAGCTATTTGAACCATTACTAGTATCTAGGAAATCAAGGACCAATTACAACAGTTGTGGACCAGCACGCCTCAGGAGAGGAAACAACGGCTTTATGACACTCTTCAAAACCGAGTTAGTGAATGCTTCACGCCAGAGGGGTTCCAGTATCATGCCGACAAGTGGGCTCACGCTGCAACATTATCTAAAAATTTGACTCGATTTTGTACTCACTGAAATAACATCAGATACTGTCTCAATCCGTGAGCTTTCATTTAGTTTCCTCCTCATCTTCTGGGTACTTCACGTTTTTGTATGGCAGTGCATTTAAGTTGTTTAATCTTTCGGGGAAAGTTAGTACGTCTCTAGAATGAGATTTTCACTCTGATGCGGAGTGTGCGCTGATATGAAACTTCCTGCCAGTTGAAAACTGTGTGCAGAAGAGCGTCTGTGAAGTTTGGAAGGTAGGAGACGAGGTAGTGGCAGAATTGAAGCTGTGAGGACGGGTGGTAAGTCGCACTTGGGTAGCTCAGTTGGTAGAGCTCTTACCCGCAAAAGGCAAAGGCCCCGAGTTCGAGTTTCGGTCCGCCACACAGTTTTAATCTGCCAGGAAATTTCAAGTTGATACGTATTCGAACAATGACAAATTCTATGTCGTAGAAGTTTCGCTTTCAGATAAAGTAAGTACAGAAAGCGAGGAAAGCTTGCTGCCTAACTATTTTAGTAAGAAAGAGTATTAAATTTCAAGTGTGCTCCACGGATTGTTAGTATGAGTAAATAACAGACACAGAGAATTGTGTATAACGTGTCTAGTCATTCTGCATCAATGTCTACAACTAATTTCTCTTACTGCAGCGAGTGTACCAAATAAAACCATGATGTTACATAGTTAACGTATTCTTCAGAAAACCTTTCGGCGGATAATGGATACCAGTTGGAAACACATTAGTGTGTTTTGTCTCCATTGTTAGTACGGTCTCTCTAGCTTCTTATTGAACAAGAATTTGCTTTGTTATTAATATTCATTTACTACTGAAAAAAGTCCTGTTAATTTTCTACAGATCTTGCGATACATCTATATATTTTATCTCGTCTAATATTAACGTTCTTATGTTCAGCCACAGAAAGAAAACTGGCGTTCTACGGATCGGAGCGTGGAATGTCAGATCCCTTAATCGGGCAGGTAGGTTAGAAAATTTAAAAGGGGAAATGCATAGGTTAAAGTTAGATATAGTGAGAATTAGTGAAGTTCGGTGGCAGGAGGAACAAGACTTTTGGTCAGGTGATTACGGGGTTATAAATACAAAATCAAATAGGGGTAATGTGGTGTCACCGCCAGACACCACACTTGCTAGGTGGTAGCTTTAAATCGGCCGCGGTCCATTAGTACATGTCGGACTCGCGTGTCGCCACTGTCAGGATCGCAGATCGAGCGCCACCACACGGTAGGACTCGAGAGACTGACTAGCACTCGCCCCAGTTGTACGACGACATTGCTAGCGACTACACTGATCGAAGCCTTTCTCTCATTTGCCGAGAGACAGTTAGAATAGCCTTCAGCTAAGTTAATGGCTACGACCTAGCAAGGCGCCATTTGTACCATTGCATGTATCTCAAGATAGTCTCACTTGTATCATCAAGAATGCTGTATACCAAAATACGATATAAAAGTTAAGTGTTCTAGTAGCTACGTTCTTTTCTTTATCACATTCATCACGTATCCTGTTCCAGACTTCGCGCCAGTCGGCGTGTGTGTACGTGTGCCCTTTCGGCTACCCGTCTCTGTGGACTGGCTGCCTTGTCAGTCCACTACAGGTAATGCAGGAGTAGGTTTAATAATGAATAAAAAAATAGGAGTGCGGGTTAGCTACTACAAACAGCATAGTGAACGCATTATTGTGGCCAAGATAGACACAAAGCCCATGCCTACTACAGTAGTACAAGTTTATATGCCAACTAGCTCTGCAGATGATGAAGAAACTGATGAAATGTATGACGAGATAAAAGAAATTATTCAGGTAGTGAAGGGAGACGAAAATTTAATAGTCATGGGTGACTGGAATTCGTCAGTGGGAAAAGGGAGAGAAGGTAACATAGTAGGTGAATATGGATTGGGGGGAAGAAATGAAAGAGGAAGCCGCCTTGTAGAATTTTGCACAGAGCATAACTTAATCATAGCTAACACTTGGTTCAAGAATCATAAAGGAAGGTTGTATGCCTGGAAGAATCCTGGAGATACTAAAAGGTATCAGATAGATTATATAATGGTAAGACAGAGATTTAGGAACCAGGTTTTAAATTGTAAGACATTTCCAGGGGCAGATATGGATTCTGACCACAATCTCTTGGTTATGAACTGCAGATTGAAACTGAAGAAACCGCAAAAAGGTGGGAATTTAAGGAGATGGGACCTGGATAAACTGAAAGAACGAGAGGTTGTAGAGAGTTTCAGGGAGAGCATAAGGGAACAATTGACAGGAATGGGGGAAAGAAATACAGTAGAAGAAGAATGGGTAGCTCTGAGGGATGAAGTAGTGAAAGCAGCAGACGATCAAGTAGGTAAAAAGACGAGGGCTAATAGAAATCCTTGGGTAACAGAAGAAATATTGAATTTAATTGATGAAAGGAGAAAATATAAAAATGCAGTAAATGAAGAAGGCAAAAAGGAATACAAACGTCTCAAAAATGAGATCGACAGGAAGTGCAAAATGGCTAAGCAGGGATGGCTAGAGGACAAATGTAAGGATGTAGAGGCTTGTCTCACTAGGGGTAAGATAGATACTGCCTACAGAAAAATTAAAGAGACCTTTGGAGAGAAGAGAACCACTTGTATGAATATCAAGAGCTCAAATGGCAACCCAGTTCTAAGCAAAGAAGGGAAGGCAGAAAGGTGGAAGGAGAATATAGAGGGTTTATACAAGGGCGGTGTACTTGAGGACAATATTATGGAAATGGTAGAGGATGTAGATGAAGATGAAATGGGAGATACGATACTGCGTGAAGAGTTTGACAGAGCACTGAAAGACCTGAGTCGAAACAAGGCCCCTTGAGTAGACAACATTCCATTAGAACTACTGACGGCCTTGGGAGAGCCAGTCCTGACAAAACTCTACCATCTGGTGAGCAAGATGTATGAGACAGGTGAAATACCCTCAGACTTCAAGAAGAATATAATAATTCCAATCGCAAAGAAAGCAGGTGTTGACAGATGTGAAAATTACCGAACTATCAGTTTAATAAGTCACAGCTGCAAAATCCTAACGCGAATTCTTTGCAGACGAATGGAAAAACTGGTAGAAGCGGACCTCGGGGAAGATCAGTTTAGATTCCGTAGAAATGTTGGAACACGTGAGGCAATACTAACCTTACGACTTATCTTAGAAGAAAGATTAAGAAAAGGCAAACCTACGTTTCTAGCATTTGTAGACTTAGAGAAAGCTTTTGACAATGTTGACTGGAATACTCTCTTTCATATTCTAAAGGTGGCAGGGGTAAAATACAGGGAGCGAAAGGCTATTTACAATTTGTACAGAAAGCAGATGGCAGTTATAAGAGTCGAGGGGCATGAAAGGGAAGCAGTGGTTGGGAAAGGAGTGAGACAGGGTTGTAGCCTCTCCCCGATGTTATTCAATCTGTGTATTGAGCAAGCAGTAAAGGAAACAAAAGAAAAATTCGGAGTAGGTATTAAAATTCATGGAGAAGAAGTAAAAACTTTGAGGTTCGCCGATGACATTGTAATTCTGTCAGAGACAGCCAAGGACTTGGAAGAGCAGTTGAACGGAATGAACAGTGTCTTGAAAGGAGGATATAAGATGAACATCAACAAAAGCAAAACGAGGATAATGGAATGTAGTCAAATTAAATCGGGTGATGCTGAGGGGATTAGATTAGGAAATGAGACACTTAAAGTAGTAAAGGAGTTTTGCTATTTAGGGAGTAAAATAACTATGGCTCTGAGCACTATGGGACTCAACTGCTGAGGTCATTAGTCCCCTAGAACTTAGAACTAGTTAAACCTAACTAACCTAAGGACATCACAAACATCCATGCCCGAGGCAGGATTCGAACCTGCGACCGTAGCGGTCTTGCGGTTCCAGACTGCAGCGCCTTTAACCGCACGGCCACTTCGGCCGGCTAGTAAAATAACTGATGATGGTCGAAGTAGAGAAGATATAAAGTGTAGACTGGCAATGGCAAGGAAAGTGTTTCTGAAGAAGAGAAATTTGTTAACATCGAGTATAGATTTAAGTGTCAGGAAGTCGTTTCTGAAAGTATTGGTATGGAGTGTAGCCATGTATGGACGTGAAACATGGACGATAACTAGTATGGACAAGAAGAGAATAGAAGCTTTCGAAATGTGGTGCTACAGAAGAATGCTGAAGATAAGGTGGGTAGATCACGTAACTAATGAGGAGGTATTGAATAGGATTGGGGAGAAGAGAAGTTTGTGGCACAACTTGACTAGAAGAAGGGATCGGTTGGTAGGACATGTTTTGAGGCATCAGGGGATCACAAATTTAGCATTGGAGGGCAGCGTGGAGGGTAAAAATCGTAGAGGGAGACCAAGAGATCAATACACTAAGCAGATTCAGAAGGATGTAGGTTGCAGTAGGTACTGGGAGATGAAGAAGCTTGCACAGGATAGAGTAGCATGGAGAGCTGCATCAAACCAGTCTCAGGACTGAAGACCACAGCAACAACAACATGTTCAGCCAAAGTTAATCTCCCAAATTATTTCTTGACTTCTGCCAACAACATAAGTAGATTGCTTGGGTACCAGACTATTGACATTGAAGCCCATGTAATAATGTTTAATGTTTTCTAAGTTATAGTTATCTTCCACTTAAACTATTCGACTTAGCCTGATAAATTTGTCGTCGTAACTAACTTCTAAGAATTCAACTTTAGGGATCACTAAATCTATTATTAGTAAGCATGAATGCGACATTCCAATAGCGTGCCGCGTACTTCTGTTGCTGCTAATTACTGCGTTTATATGATACGAAACCTTTCCGTTACACAGTGTGGCTAATAGTTAAGACATAAACGATCACTCTACTGATATCAACAGAGACATATTTACATCCAGTGTCGTATTTTATTCATTACGTCACATTCATCCGTATAAATCAATCAATGCACCCTGCTCCGCAGCGCAGGCTGGTCCGCCGGGAAATGTGGCATGTTGTGTATTTAGAAAGCGAAAATTAAGCAATATAACGTCATGTCACCGCATACTGAAATCAAGATTATCTAAAGAAAGGGAAATTATTAAATTGTCAGTATCAGCGTGTAATTCAGTATCTTCTCGTTACAATTAACAGTCAACGACGAGTGAAAAAAGAACTAAATGTGCTTTCTGCATATAGACGGCCATTCTCTCGTAACGACTGTTCAGACTACTACGGTATTTATTTCAAACTATAAAAATCGTAGGTTGGTGTGGTGGAACTATGTACGACACCAACAGCGACACACAGTGTTCAATAAGAACAGTATAATAATTAGTATACTCTAACTGCAGTAATTAACCATAGTTTGGTCGTCAAAGAGCGAATTTGTATACTTTAAGTGCAGTAATTAAGCATAGTTTTAGCGTTAAAGAGTGAATGAGGAATGTACGATAATAATGGTATCCAGAGGCTGCATTTTACAGCGAATTTTATGCACTCTACACGCATTATCTCTGTACAGGGAAGAGTACGTTTCATCGGACGCTAAGCAGCTCCGAACAGTAAATGGCGAACTTCGGCTCCATTACCCGCCGCTAATTGAATTTCACGATCGATATGTGACAGACCTAATTGTGCATTCCCGAGCCTGCTAATACGGGGGCACTCAGTGCGTTAAGTTGAGGCCTGTGTCAATGACTCTACCCCTCTCCGTCCCCCCTCACCCCCTCTGCACCAAGAGCCTCCTAGCCAGACCTTTTCTTTCTTCGCATCCTTTGGATTCAAGAACTGCAAGAAACTTCAAACAGCTTTAAATAGCCGCTCGAAGCTAAGAACGTAACAATCTCCGTATTGTACACTGAATTATCATATCCCAACTATTTCCTTTCACAAGACTGTATCTTGCAATACAGAAAAATACGCTTGCTTAGTAAATACTGAATACTATCAATAACAACTTGAAGGCATATTGCCGGCCGGAGTGGCCGTGTGGTTCTAGGCGCTACAGTCTGGAACCGAGCGACCGCTACGGTCGCAGGCTGGAATCCTGCCTCGGGCATGGATGTGTGTGATGTCCTTAGGTTAGTTAGGTTTAATTAGTTCTAAATTCTAGGCGACTGATGACCTCAGAAGTTAAGTCGCATAGTGCTCAGAGCCATTTGAAACATTTTGAAGGCATATTATTATAAATCAGTATTACAAATATACGTTCTGTTTAAGCTCTCTTTCGTGGTAAAGTTTTTCTTTCATAGCTATCAACTTTTAAAAGAGGAATCTTTGCCTGCAAACACCTGAGCAAGGAACTGATCGAGGCTAGTATTCCGCGTATCACCGTTTAACAAGAATAGTCGACTTGTATGATCTTGCAGACTATAACTTCGTCGTGTTAGCCAGAAAATTACACTGGGGTGGCAAAAGTCATAAGATATCTCGTAATATCGTGTCGGAACTCTTTGTCCTATGTAGTGCAGCAACTTAAAGTGGTATGAACTCAACAAGTCGTTGGAAGTCCCCTGTTGAAATATTGAGCCATGCTGCCTCTGCAGCCGTCCATAATTGCGAAAGTGTTGCTGGAGCAGGAACTGACCTTTCGATTATGCTCTATAAATATTCGATGGAATACATGTCGGGAGATCTGGGTGGCCGAATCATTCGATCGAACCGTGTGGAATGTTCTCCAAACCAATCACGAAAAATTCCAGCCCGGCGACATGGAGCACTGTCATCCATAAAAATTCCATTGTTGTTTGGGAACACGGCTAGAATGCTCTCCAAGTGGTCGAACATAAATATTTCGAGTCAATGATGGGTTCAGTCTGATCAGAGGGCCATATGTTGACATGCAACGGACATTCCATGTAAACACAGCCCACACCATTATGGACCCACGACCCGTTTGCACAGTGCCTCGCTGACAACTTGGGTCCATAGCTCCGTGAGGTCTGCGCCGCACTCGAAACCTTCTGTTGGCTCTTAATAACTGATATCCGGACTCATCTGACGAGACCACGGTTATCGGTCGTCTAGAGTCCAACCGATATGGCCACGGGACCAGGATAGGTGTTGCTGGCAATGTCGCGCTTTCAGCAAAGGCAATCGCGTCGGTCGCCTGCTGCCATATCCCATTAACGCCAAATTTCGCTGCGCTATCCTAACGGATACGTTCGTCGTATGTCCCACATTGATTTCTGTGGTTATTTCATACAATGTTGCTTGTCTGTCAGCACCGACAACTCTACGCAAACGCCGCTGCTTTCGGTCGTTAAGTGAAGGCCGGCGGCCACTGCGTTGTCCGGGGGGGAGACGTAATGTCTGAAATTTGGTATTCTCGGCACACTTTAGATCTCGGTGTAATGAATTGTCTAACGAAATCCGAAATGAAACGTGCCATGCGTCTAGCTCCAAGTACCATCCTGCTTTCAAAGTTTGTTCTTTCCCGTCGTGCGGCCATAATCAATTCGCAAACCTTTCCACATGAATTAGTTGAGTACAAATGACAGCTACGCCAACGCACAGCCCTTTTATAACTTGTGTACTCGATACTGCCACCATCTGCATAAGTGCATATCCCTGTCCCATGACTTTTCGTCACCTCACAGTGTTTGACGACGTTCACGGAAGCCTTTTAGTCGACTGTTTCAGGTGACGTAGTTACCGCTAATATCCTAGAGTTCAGCGCAATCGGAAAAAAGAGAGAAAACTGGAAAAAGAAAGAATAAGAAGCCAATGAAAATGATCGTCAAGATATTCTATCAAACCACTGTGTGTTTAGGAGTGGATTAATCTTTGCTTTGACATGGAATTCAAAGTAACAAAACACAATGTATCAGTAACGAAGTGTAGCCTCTTGGTGAAGTTTACATAGTAACGCTTCAAAGATGCCATTAGAAGAGATATCTGCATTTAATTGTATAATGAAAGTCAGTGACATTTGCAAGACAATTATCTGCAGATCTGACAACTCCTTCATAACTTCGGAGCAGCTGGTTTTTACGAGAAGCTGTCCCACTGTTCGTATTGTCGGGGAATACAATGAAGAATAATTTCGCACTCTGCACAACAGAACAGAGTTCCACCCTCGAATTTCAGTGCGATATTCCTTTACGGAACCCCAGTAAAATAGGAACTCCCAAGATGGTGCACCATTTTGGTAGGAAGTTTGGCAGTTGGTGATACGGTTCCTGTTCCGGAAATGAAAAAAAAAGAAAAAAAAAAAACAAACAAGAAAATCTAACGTGAACTGGTTACTCTGTGTGGAGACGATGACGAAAGTATGACATTGTTGTTAAGAGATGCAGGAAACATTCCCATTGTGAGAAAACTAGTCTGTAAGATGAACAAAGAAGTGGCAGTCCATATTTAGACGAGGAACCTAATATTGTCGCCTAGGAGTATACCGTACTTGTTGAAGCCCGTCGCATTTTAGCCGAGTCAGTAATGGAGAAAGCGTGCTCTAATCGTGGATCCTAAGTGATAAACTTCATTGAAAAGGTTTTGAACCTATCATACGTCTCCACCCAGATGGACACCTCGTCTTACCCCAATTGAGCAATAACACTTGCGAAAGAAAATAGCATCCAGAATGTCGTAGCAATGTCAGGTTGATTCTTGTGACATGCCTGGTAATCTGATCATCATGGATGAATGATGAGTGAGTCATCAGGAGGCCGAATAGCAGGGGAAGCGGTGGAAACACTCACTCTCGTCATCGGCTAATAAAAGCGAAGATATAGACGTACTCGGAGAACGGCTTAAAGATGTTTTTGCAGCCATAGTATGTTCTTGACAGATTTTGCCACTCAGAGCCGCAAATGGTTTGTTTCAGATTTTAGTCTTTGTTCCATGCTCCATATTAGTTCGACCTGGCAGCCATGACTTCTTCATCTTGACTTGAATAAAGAATCAACATTACAACAGGCACTCCAGGTTGGTCACTAGATCGTAGGAGAGGTGGAGCAATTTTTGAGCAGCCATGGTGGACAGATCCTCTATCTGGATATACGCTGTTCATCCATCACTAGGGGTGGTGTCTATGTGGATATGAAATAGTTCTGGAACTTGGACTCATAGCCATAAATATCTATTTTTATGATGATACTGAATTCGACTCATAATTTCATGGCACATAGAACGCAACGCGTTCTTAACGGTACGCACTCATCAGATGTAAAAGCCACTTCGGGCGTCTCCCAAGCGAGTGTTTCTCACGATATTTTTGAATTATCTGAGGGATAATCTTCGTGACTGTGTGGCAGCGGTTTCAAAGCTTTCATAATTACATGTAATTAACATTATTGTGCACCAAATATCCCATGATGAACCTTTATCCTGTTTTGCCGCCCCAGCCGGACATCTAGTTTTGAAAATATGTTCTCATTCTTAACTATCCTCAATTTATGACATCAGTGTAATTTTTCACTAATCTCACGGTATATTGATAATTTTTACTTATGGACCGTCTGACAGCAAATGAATAAAACACAGTTTTAGCGCCATACGCGTTTCGCCTTTATTTTCTGCAAGGCATCATCAGTGGCAGGTTGCGTGGATAATATCTTACATATTACGCCCCTGTTGCAGTTTTGGTGTTGTTATTCTTCTTATGAATGCCAATTTGCGATTTTTTTCCAACATTCCACAGCACTATGAACTGACCGCTTTTTTCAATGTAATATTTTGGTTTCTGTTAATGTGGGAAAAAACCGCAAATTGGCATTCATAAGAAGAAGAACAACACCAAAAATGCAACAGGAGCGTAATATGTAAGAAATTGTCCATGCAACGTGCCACTGATAATGCCGTGCAGAAAATAAAGGTGAAACGCGTATGGCACCAAAATTGTGTTTTATTCAGTTGCTGTCAGACGGTCCATAAGTAAAAATTATCAATATACCGTGATATTACACGCAACTGAGGAAGATAGGACTGCAACAGCTGAAGATTTCACTAATCTCTCTCTTTGTTTTTGCTCAGGAAAGACTGAAAGTCGCTTCGTCCGGAAGATGCACATCAGACGGTCTGTCGACACAGGAAACAGAGAATTAGCCTAGCTTGGAGGTCATGCTGGTCATTACTGCGACCGTATTAGGTTGTCAGTATGACTGGCGTCCTTCAGCCATTCTCGTGACAGTTCAGGTAATTGCCAGACCCGCGGCGGCGATTTCAGTGACAGAAATCACGCTGTCTTTCCAGTTGTCAAGGTACCTATAGAATGCTGCTGGCTATTACGTAGAAAGCATTGCGTGTATCTATTTGCACAAAATGCCTCCTGAATCATTAACTTGAATTCAACGGAACACTTTTTCAATCAGCTGAAACATTATCTTCTTAATATTATTTTTCTGTTAACACTTTTGTTTCACTCAACCCCGACCGATACCTCTTACAAAATTTCTGAATCAATTGCGTACTACTTTACTGTGTAATTCTTAGAAATTAGTCACGATTTCAGCTTATGTAAACCACTAACAGAACATAATGACACCGGTATTCTCTTCTTCTTCCTAGTGTTTCTTCCCCTGTCGCGGGATACGCCTTGTCTAGTTTAGCTTTGTGGACGAATGACCCCCTGCAGAAAAAAATGGTTCAAATGGCTCTGAGCACTATGGGACTTAACTGCTGAGGTCATCAGTACCCTAGAAGTTAGAGCTACTTAAACCTAACTAACCTAAGGACATCACACACATCCATGCCCGAGGCAGGATTCGAACCTGCGACCGTAGCGGTCGCGCGGTTCCAGACTGTAGCTCCTAGAACCCCTCGGTCACCTCGGCCGGCCCTGCCGAAAAAGTCAGAAGGTAGCCTAAGGGTGGAAAACCCTGTCCGCAGTTTGTCTGTCAATCGTATACATTTTGTTCTGTGAGGCAACCGGTTTACTGAAGTGAAGATTGGAAACCAGGCCGTCATTTGGCAATGCAAGAGTGAGAAACGTCATTAACAACCACAGTGCGGCTGGCCGGTGTGTCAGACAAACCATCGTTAACATGGCGCACGGATTCGAGCCAGGCCTGACTTAATTTTGTGTTCCTCAAGCTAGGGTGCTGGCGCATTAAGCTGAACTAAATAAAAACAGCCATCGTCATCTATTTTTGCACTGAAATTTGAAAGGCACCGACGATAAGTAGGTTCTCATTCTGCAGGTAATAAGTATTTTATGTTACGGTTTTTGCGGTCAGAATTTTCATCCTTTTAAAGTTAATGTGGATGAACATTAAAAATTCTATTTACTATGAGTTGATTGTTTGTTGTAAGGATCTGAAGATGGCAAAACTCGTTATTCAGAGATACGCGGTCTCTACTGACAACTAAAGTATTTTAAGAGGATGATAGTTGTTCACATGCATTTCAGATTTAGAGTTTGCATACAGAGATATACAAATATTATGCCTGGATGGAAGACTTCGAGGGCTCCAAGAAAATGAAGCAGTGCATTCATTTCTGTAAACATCACATAAGTAATTGGCATGGTGCACAGCAAAAGGGCGCACGAGGTAATTAAAAAACTTTTTAAGTAACAAGAAAAAGAGTTTTCAATTGGTACATAAACCCAGCAACATTATCAGTAGTCACTATTCCATCTAAAACAGCTGAATTACTTTCTATGATAGGAAAACATTATTAACATTTTTTTTGTAGTGAATTTGCATCCAGTTTTGTGGAGGATACAGTTTCAGTACCGATTAATGTGCCCGATACCTGCCATACGATTTCCTGTTCATGACGCACTATTGTTTTCACGGTAGACTTACAAAAGGAGTGAAAAGACCACTCGCGATTAAAATCTCAAAGTTTGGAAAAACTGCGTGTTTGATTACTCTACTACGAGATACGGCGAAGTGATATTTTTCTATATTTCCAGAGTCTCTGCTACCGCTCTAACCACAAGAGGCGCAGTATAGGAAAAATTATTGTTTACCGTAGCTACCTTGGAAACGTGTTACTGGCAATGGTAGTGGTCGCGTAGGCGCAAAACGAGCCACTTGTCAAAAGTTATGAGGGTGAATAGTTGATCCACAGCAGAGAATATGCTACATAAGCCTTACACAGACTCTAAACAACGTTATTAAAGGCTGGAGCAGAGCATTTAATTTCCACTCACAGATGACACTCCTCGAGATTTAATAACAGACTGTTTCTATTTTCAGGACAATTCCTTAGAATGCCACGTGACTCTTGATTACTCTGTGAACCTGTTGGCTTGACTGTGCTTGGATGACTGCAGTGCCGAATATATCTGGCGATAATTGAGCGCTCAACGTCTCTTACCACATGCGATGTGCACCATTAACCACAGCTCACAAGCTCGAATCTGATTATGCAAGTGCCAAGAGAATCAATGATGGGGTCAGCGCTCTCCCCATATCCTCTCCCGCCAATACACCCCTCCTCAGTTCCATCACCCCCTGTCTCTCTCACTCGAAATCCCTCCCTCCATCACACACCCATACCCACCCACCCACCCCCCCACACACACACAAACCACACGCACGCACAACTCACACATTCACTCAGATGCACTTGCGTAAGCACACACGGACACCGGATCAGAACCGGAGACTCAGGCGTGCTGAGGTAGGAGGATGAAATCGACACGCTGATCTCCATTTACAGTGTACAGTTTTCACCGTGTCACTGTTTCTCTGGAAGCGGATGGTGGGGAACGCATTTCGTACGTTTCTCGTAATATGTGTGACCATTTTTCTTCTGCATTTGAGCAAATGAAGTTGAAAGTATCTTCACTTCTAACCAATTTAGAGTATCTTCAAAGAGACTTATAATGTTGCTGCATTCAGAGTTTTTTAGAAGGTGTGAAAACTGTAAGAGCGAAAAAGTCCTATAACACAGAGGTTTCAAAAGAAAACCACCTGTCCAAGAGACTGAAAAAATCACACAGTATGTACGAGGGGCGTTCAGTAAATATTGTATCACGTAGTTTTTCTGAAAGAAGGTTGCTTTTATTCAGGATTCCAATACACCATATTATGCCCTACTCTTTTGGCTATAAAACCCTATTTTTCAACATAATCGTTCAATGCGACGTCCTTACGCCACCTTACTGGGAAGGGCTATATGTTCGCGTGGTGTCACTCTACTGGTCGACGCCTGAGCCAATGTATCGCTGCATCAATAACCTCCCCATTATCCAGGTACTGCGTCCTTCATTGAGCCAAACAGATGAAAGTCGGAAGGTGCGAGATCCGAGCACACACCTTTGAGTACCTGGTGGACGGGTGTGTCAACACTACCAAAAGAGACGTCCAGTTGTGCAGCGAGATTTTTGATTGTGATCTGTCGCTCACCTCGAATGAGAGTGTCCTCACGTTCCAGCATTGCAGGAGTCACAGCTGTGTGCGGCTGGCCGAGACACGCGAAATCGGACAGGTTTGTGCGACCTTGTTGCGATGATGACTGACTCCTAGCCCGGAGACCCACCATCCTTTTGTTCACAGCCAGGTCTCCGAAGACATTATGCAAGCGCCTATAAATAACTGCGATGCTCTGGTTTTCCGTCAAAGGAATCTCGATGGCAGCTCTCTGCTTGGAACCCACATCCGTTACAGACGCCATTTTGATGGCTACGTATAGCGCCGCCACCTATCGCAACTTCACGAACCTATAGAACTAAAGCGCGAATATTCCACTATGTTTTTTTAACCAGAATTGGCAGAGAAAAATACGTGATTATTGAACGCCCCTCGTGTGATTTGTGCTGTGAGGCTATGGATACTCGAGAATTCATGACCAGATTGTTTCACTGAGTGAGACATCTGGTGAAGGTGATAGCCAGGACAAGAGTCGAATATCGTCTGTATCGAGGACGGTAAGGACGACATGGGGAACATCTGGTTTTGTGTTATCTTGTTGAAAGATTGTGACAGTCACCTCGAAGACTTGGTGCACACACTGGCTTTAACAGGTCAGAAACGTACCCTCCGCTGGCCAAATTGCCATGCTGAGGAGACCGGGTGGTGCCACAACTAAGTCCAGTGTTCTCGTTTGCCGCACTACTGGCGGCGGGTCTTCTGTGGCCAAAACTATCACTATGGTGGAAATCTGCGGTGCTGCAGATATTACACTGTGCGTGTCGTTACTTGTCTTCCTGTAAACAAGCCAATTTTGTCACTCAAGGTACATAACGTAACTACACGACCCCGAAGGGCGAAGCGAACAATACGTCTGTCCTCTCGGGCGCTAGTCGTGTGGGGGACTGTTGAGATCCTGTATGGCGTTGAAGATGGCTCTCCTGAACTCATCGATTCCATATTCGCTTGACAGTCGCTTAACCCGACCAACATGAGTAGCAGTGTCGTCTAAAGATTAACCACGATCTTGATGGTCCACGATCCCGCTACTGTCGGATTCCGACCAGCATCTCCCTTTTACACATTGCACAACACTATCTTCTCTCAGACAAACAACTTTCGGATGTCATTTCCGAATGAGAAAAACACTGCATAATTATTCTTTGCACACAGCATGTAGTTGAAATTACTCATTCTCACTTTGTGCGGTTGCGCTGAAATGCTAATTATTTGCTTATACAAGGATTTAGTACACTTCAAGACAATTTTATTCTATGCCGACTCCTAGCGTCACAGTTTTAAAGACCAGCAGCGGGTATGCACCAACACATACTACTTCTACATGATTATCCTGAAATTCACAATCAAGTGCCTGTTTCTCTACCGTTTCAGTCTCGAACACCGCACGTGAAAACGAACACGTAAATCTTTCTGTACGAGTTCTGGTTTCTCTTATTTTACTATGATGATCAATTCTCCGTGTATAGGAGGCGCAAACAAAATATTTTTAGCATTCGGAGAAGAAAGCTGGTGATTAAACTTTCATAACAAGATCCTGCCACAACGAAAAACCCATTTGTTTTAATGATTCCCACCCCAACTCCCGTATCACATCCGTGGCACTCACAACTATCTCGCGATAGCACAAAACGATCTCCCTTTCTTTGAACTTTTTGATGTCCTCCGTCAATCCTATTTGATAATGATCCCAATCCGCGCATCAACACTCCTGAGGAGGATGGACAAGTGAAGTGTCTCTTTAGTAAATCTGTTGCATTTTTAAGTGCTCTACCAACAGATCGTAGTATTTGGTTCACTTTCCCCACAACATTGTCTATGTGATCGTTACAGTTTAAATTATTCGTAATTGTAATATTTAAGTGTTTAGTTGAATTCACACGCTTCAGAGTTATGTGATGTATCATATAACCGAAATGTAGGGGATTCCTATTAACATGCAGCTGGATGACTTAATACTTTTCATTATTTAGAGTAAATTGCCTCTTTTCGCACAATACAAGTATCTTGGCAGAATCAGTTTTCAATTGGTTTTGATGATATGGTGAGTTTAGAAGACGGTAAATGTCAGAATCATCTGCAGACAATCTAAAAGAGATGCTTAAATTGTCTCCTAAACCGTTTATGTACATCAGGAAGAACAGAGGGTCTATAACACTTCCTTGGGGAACGCCAGATATCACTCCTGCTGCGCGGAGTGGCAGGGCGGTTTGAGGCACCGTGTCACGCATTGCGCGGCCTCTCCCGCCGGAGGTTCGAGTCCTCCCTCGGGCATGGGTGTGTGTGTCGTTCTTAGCATAAGTTAGTTTAAGTAGTGTGTAAGACTAGGGACCGACGACTTCAGCACCTTGGTCCCTTAGGAATTCACACACACCACTTCTGTTTCACTCGATGACTTTCGGTTATTCGGCAATCTGGAATTATTGTCAGATTAGGTTAACCATAAAACCAAGGAAAATTGCAAGATTCAATGAGAATTTGTTTAACAAGCACGAAAGTGTTACAGATTGTCCCGAAAGCCTCCAATACGAGATGTCTAAGGAACGTTGTTACCCAACACGCTAAGGCTTATTCTTGAAATTCGGAGCGCTTGCGTTCCAGAACAGGTGAGGAAACACATTACTTCTCCGTCATCAAACTCTCCGGATTTAAACCAAATTGAGAATCTTTGGGACCACCTCGGCAGGGCTGTTTCTCGCCATGGATTCTCAATCGGGAAACCTAGATCAGACGGACACGGCACTGCAGTCGGCATGAATCCACATTCTTGTCGGCACCTTCCAGAACCTCATTGTTTCTCTGTATGCACGTCTGCGCTGCAAAATATGGTGATTCAAGGTTTTGACAGGTGGTCACATGAACGTGTCTGGACCGTGTAACAGAAACGTTTGATGAGCGCTGGATTTTTCGGAGAGGTCCGGTAGGGAGATATCTCCGTTCATTTGACATTACTCACTTATTTGGCTGTCGGGACGTCTACAAGGTATTGATGTATTTCACCCATATCGACATTGCGCGCACGTTACACGAGCGTACGTCCCATTCATCTGAGCAATTTGGAAGGCAACCACATGTTTTCTCATGAGTCCCTGGTTCCCTGAGAAGAGGGCTGGGGGATATGTAGCAATATTGAAAATCTCTAGTGGTATCACTGGACTCGCATCGGGAGGACGACGGTTCAAATCCCCATCGGCCATCCAGATTTAGGTTTCTCATGATTTCTCTGAACCGCTTGAGGTGAATGTTGGGATGGTTCCTTTGAAATAGGACGGCCGATTGCCTTTCCCATTCTTTTCTGGTCCGAGATAGTGCTCCGTCACTAATGACCACGTTGTCGACGGAAGTTAAATACTAATCTTTCTTCCTTCCAGTAGTAACAACAGACAGGTGGCTATTATTGGATAGAAATGCCCATACCTCAAAAGGTATTTCTTTCCTGATATACACGACCTCATAGTAATAATAGTAAGATATTGTTCATCGGGAGAAATATAAATTGAGAGAAGTATATGTACTTATATCGGCTAAAAGTCAAGAAAGTGAAAATCTAAAAAGAAAAAACAGAACACTAAATCCCTACACCACACAACTTACGGCCCCTTACATAGTACAAATGTAGATGTTGAAGAACTTTTGTTTACTAAGAGTTCCATTCGCCACACACAGTATGATGTCTTGGAGAGTAAATATACAAAACCAGATTGAAGTTCAGATCACATAGATGTGTAGTGGGACAGATGAAACTACAATCTTCTGGTGACGTATTCGCTGAAAATATGGCGTGTAATCAGACTTTTTCTGGTAGTTATTGCCTTTGAATGTGAACATTACTTTCGGATTAAATCTGTATACCGCTTCGGAGCGGGAGCTTATGCCAGATTTATACCCAGCTACTGTTCTCACTGTCGACGCGAGATGAAATTTTTATGCAATAACTGATAATACAGACTGCATTATAACTTTAGTAGAAGTTCAAACAAGTTACAGGCCCATGTAGACATATTAAGGCACAATGAAGGGCGAAAAAGCAACTCATGCCGCTGGCTTTAACTATTGCTACATTTCGCAGACAGACGTGGAAGTGGTACGTCGTCCTTTGAATAAAAAATCGCCGCCTTGCTTCAAGGGTTTCAGAGAAGATAAATCGGCCGTGACGTCATAAATAGAATGATTCACAAATGCGAGGTCATCTCTCTCCTGGTGGTCACATACTTTTTTTATTTAATGGTAAGCAGAAGATTGACATTGAATGGTAGAAACAGTCTCTATGTTTTCTACAAAGATTGTGAAAGTTTTGTTAAAAGACGCCTTCTCTTTTGCAAACGTTTCACTGTCTGTTGTTAAGTAACGTTCGTGGTTCGAAGCATAACGATTCGTACTTCGTTTGTCTCTGTGCTATTTGTCTCTCCGTCGCCTTTACTTTTGCTAGGCAGTTCAGAAGTACTGATGGCTTCTTTCACTCCGCATTTATTTATATCCACAGAACATAACTGTTTTTGCACTAAATGATGACTGATCCGCGTATATAATTATTGACTGCAGACCATAAGTGTTTATTAAACACACAATAAAGATACGAATATCCTCAAACAATACGCTATGAAGTTGTTTTTGTGCCTTTAACCTGCAAAATAAAGTAACTGCCTCGTACGATAATTAGCATATCTTTTTTTCATTTTATAATTTTAATTCTGTGGCGTACTAATCTTGGAGATGTTCTGAACAGTCTTAAGCTGCTTGTGCCAGTAAGGGCTGTAGGGAATTATGTACATTGACTTAAACAGTTTCCGCACTAGTAAAGTAAATAGTTGATTGTCACCTACAAGAAATGTGTCCAAACTACTACACAATAATTGAGACATTTATACAATATCACCGCAAATTTTACTTTTTTACTAAGTTCTTTGATGAAATTTCTATCGCGTAGAAGTTATTCAAACAAAATATGCAACAAAAATGATTGTAATATGAAGGTAACCTGCTTTTTCTTAGGGAAGCCTTATTCGCTGAGCGAACTGGTGTAGCGATTAAGACACTAAAGTCATATTCGGGACCAATCCTCGTTCTTGCGTCCCAGATGAAGGTTTTCATAGTTTCCCCAAATTCCTGCGCTAGAATGAATGGATGGATGGTTTCTTTAACTGGTCACCACCCCTTTCTTTCCCATCTCCCAACGTTGCGGGAAGTCAAACCAAGGACTTGGTTTTATTGGCAGAATACTTAGAAGATGCAACACATCTACTAAAGAGCCTGCGTACGCTTCATTTGTCCCTCCCGTTCTGGAATATTGCTGCGCGCTATGGGATCCTTATCAGATAGAATTGATGGAGGACATCGATAAAGTTCAAAGAAGGGCAGCTAGTTACGTATCATCGTGAAGTAGGGGAGTGTTGTCATGGATATGATACGTGAGATGGGGCAGAAATCATTAAAACAAAGGCGTTTTTTTGCGGCGAGATCTTTTCACGAAATTTAACCACCAACTTTCTCCTCTGAATGCACAAATATTTTTTGACGTCCACCTACATAGAAATGATCATCGTAATAAAATAAGATAAATCAGGGCTTGTTCGGGAAGATTTAAGTGTTCATTTTTCCCGTTCAATATTCGAGAGTGGAACAGTAGAGAAATTGTCTGAAGGTTGTCTGCTGTACCCCCTATCAAGCACTTACGTGTGAATTGCAGAGTAGTACTGTAGATGCAGATGTAGATCCTTGTCGACGCTAATGCGCTCAACCTACCATCGATGAGGCTTTAAACCGTAACCTTTGCTTTATTATTAATTCTGTATGGAGCTAATTCGAGCTTTTAATGCAAGGCTTATTACAAGTGAATGCTAATTTGTGAAGCGACGACCTGTATAATAATTCGATTTAACGAACAGCAAATATGAAAACAACAAATTCATTCTGTTCTCTGAAAAATATGTGTGGCGTTTACTCTGCTGCTAGAATGTGTTAAGATTTATCGAAATGAGACTGAATGTATATCGGGCGATCAAAAATTTTCCGTTCGAAGGCCACATTAACCCCTTACCTATATGTCGGTGCTTATGTACCCTCGTCGGAGTCGCACTGTGTTGCATATAAGCTGCAGCAAGGCACTCAAACAAACTTTTTGATTGGCCGTTATAGTACTCCAAATAGTTAAGAACTGCTGTATTCATCATCAGACATACAATGTACGACCACATTGAAATCGAAATGAAACAATTTTGTAGTATTTCGATACATAATACTTATATGCATTTTCCTGCGTGCCATACCATGCTCTGCTTCTCTCAGTCTTGCACAAAGACAAGATGATGGATACCGTCCGAAGCATGAAATTGTAACGGTGACAAAACCTTTACTCTTTTGTTGCATTCTCGAACTGGCACCAGACACTTCACCAGCCGCCTCTAAACGTTCAGAGAAAACAAGAAAATCCAATCGGTTTTTCCAACTGACACATCGTTACATTATTGAAGACGTACGAAGATACACTGATGCATTAGAAACAAACTGGTTGTTCAGTATGACCCTAACCAGATTCACTCGAAATGTTATTAATTGTAACTTATAGCTCAGTTTAGGAGTAGGTGTATTACGCCACGCAAACACTGTGACTTCTTTAGTCGAGTCTGAAAAATTAGTCCGGACACGATAGAGCTCTGCTGAGTTGTAGAGTCATTCAAGATTGTGAAAGTCCACGCTATATATTTCAAATCATTGTCGCACGGACTTGAGCGATAACTAGGAGTGTCGATCTTGAAAGATGCCATCGTCATTTTGGATATAACGTAAAATTATCTGTGAGCAGAAAAACCAGCCGTGCGTTTCTGTACAAGAACTAAGTACCATGTTCTTTCAGTGTCAGCATATGCCACTTGATTCTTTACTCGCACGCGCCGATACCATATACAGTAGATCCACAGCCTAATGCAGTAACCCATGTATCACGTGTAGTAAAAAATCTTGACTTTGTAACGCTACAGCAGCATTTACGTAGCTTGTACTATGAAATACCAAATTTGGTTTATTACGTAGTATGCCCCAACAGAACAAATAATCCTGTCACGGAAAAGCCACTTGTAACAGTACGCTACTGCGCACGATACTTATTAAAGCCTGTACTATGGTAAGTTGACGGGCTTCACCTTATAAGAAAGGATTTTGGTATATATGTTGACCGCGTGTACCTGAATGGAGGCAAAATCAGACTTTCACCCACTCAGTAACTTTCTTTTCTATTCATTTAAATTCTGAAGTGTACTGAACTGATTTGACCAGCAAAGTTAAAGTCGATATAAAACCAAAATTTATTAGTGTTTTACCTTTTCCAAAATTGACATTGTATGTGTGTTTCGAAAGTGCTATTTCTAGGGTAACCTATGCCCGATTTTAATCAGATCAATAGACAGTACGAAGTTTGTAGTAAACATTATAGTGTATTGTTGTGTATTTTTGGTTTGTCCATATTAGTACAGAAAGTGAAATTATTAGTTCAATAGATTTTTCTGGTTCCAAAATTTACCATATTATTCAGTGTTATTACGTGTTGTTTTGTATGAACGTACATCAACTTGTACTGGGAAGAAACTCAGTTAATGCCTAATTAAGCTGGCGACCGTATTATTAACAATTTGGTAGCATCTGCTGTGTTGTTTCTTGTCCGTCCTAACGTGTAGTTGCACTTCGGACTTGCTTGACGTATCATTGTTGTTACTGAGTGGGTGAAAGTCTGATTTTGCCTCAATTCAGGTACACGCGGTCAACATATATACCAAAATCCTTTCTTATAAGGTGAAGCCCGTCAGCTTACCATAGTACAGGCTTTAATAAGTATCGTGCGCAGTAGCGAAGTGTTACAACTTCACTGATCAACAGAAAAATTACATTTTTATCAGCATAATTAACTGGGTTCCTGGCCTTGCGGTTCTAGGCGCTTCCGTCTGGAACCGCGTGACCGCTACGGTCGCAGGTTCGAATCCTGCCTCGAGCATGGATGTGTGTGATGTCCTTAGGTTAGTTAGGTTTAAGTAGTTCTAAGTTCTAGAGGACTGATGACCACAGATGTTAAGTCCCATAGTGCTCAGAGCCATTTGAACCATTTTTTGAACTGGGTTCCTCAAAAGTAGTTTTTGCTGATTAACTTACATGAGGAACGAGTAACGCGTTGAAAGTCTGATAAGATATTCTACACTCCTGGAAATGGAAAAAAGAACACATTGACACCGGTGTGTCAGACCCACCATACTTGCTCCGGACACTGCGAGAGGGCTGTACAAGCAATGATCACACGCACGGCACAGCGGACACACCAGGAACCGTGGTGTTGGCCGTCGAATGGCGCTAGCTGCGCAGCATTTGTGCACCGCCGCCGTCAGTGTCAGCCAGTTTGCCGTGGCATACGGAGCTCCATCGCAGTCTTTAACACTGGTAGCATGCCGCGACAGCGTGGACGTGAACCGTATGTGCAGTTGACGGACTTTGAGCGAGGGCGTATAGTGGGCATGCGGGAGGCCGGGTGGACGTACCGCCGAATTGCTCAACACGTGGGGCGTGAGGTCTCCACAGTACATCGATGTTGTCGCCAGTGGTCGGCGGAAGGTGCACGTGCCCGTCGACCTGGGACCGGACCGCAGCGACGCACGGATGCACGCCAAGACCGTAGGATCCTACGCAGTGCCGTAGGGGACCGCACCGCCACTTCCCAGCAAATTAGGGACACTGTTGCTCCTGGGGTATCGGCGAGGACCATTCGCAACCGTCTCCATGAAGCTGGGCTACGGTCCCGCACACCGTTAGGCCGTCTTCCGCTCACGCCCCAACATCGTGCAGCCCGCCTCCAGTGGTGTCGCGACAGGCGTGAATGGAGGGACGAATGGAGACGTGTCGTCTTCAGCGATGAGAGTCGCTTCTGCCTTGGTGCCAATGATGGTCGTATGCGTGTTTGGCGCCGTGCAGGTGAGCGCCACAATCAGGACTGCATACGACCGAGGCACACAGGGCCAACACCCGGCATCATGGTGTGGGGAGCGATCTCCTACACTGGCCGTACACCACTGGTGATCGTCGAGGGGACACTGAATAGTGCACGGTACATCCAAACCTTCATCGAACCCATCGTTCTACCATTCCTAGACCGGCAAGGGAACTTGCTGTTCCAACAGGACAATGCACGTCCGCATGTATCCCGTGCCACCCAACGTGCTCTAGAAGGTGTAAGTCAACTACCCTGGCCAGCAAGATCTCCGGATCTGACCCCCATTGAGCATGTTTGGGACTGGATGAAGCGTCGTCTCACGCGGTCTGCACGTCCAGCACGAACGCTGGTCCAACTGAGGCGCCAGGTGGAAATGGCATGGCAAGCCGTTCCACAGGACTACATCCAGCATCTCTACGATCGTCTCCATGGGAGAATAGCAGCCTGCATTGCTGCGAAAGGTGGATATACACTGTACTAGTGCCGACATTGTGCATGCTCTGTTGCCTGTGTCTATGTGCCTGTGGTTCTGTCAGTGTGATCATGTGATGTATCTGACCCCAGGAATGTGTCAATAAAGTTTCCCCTTCCTGGGACAATGAATTCACGGTGTTCTTATTTCAATTTCCAGGAGTGTATATACAGAAATTCATACAAACGTAGTTACCATTAATGTCCTCTCAAGGAAAGAAAGATTAGAGTTTAACGTACCGTCGAAGTCGTGCTCATTAGAGACGAAGCGCAAGGTAGGAATGGTATGGAATCGGATGTGCCCTTTCAAGGGAAGCATCCGGCATTTGACTGGAGCGAGAATCCTAAATCTGGATGGCCGGACGCGGATTTGAACCGTCGTTCTCCTGAATGCGAGTCCACTGTGGTAACCAGAATGGCTTGTATAGATGAGCACTGGTGAACTTTTACGACATACACTCTTGAACATTGTGTCAGTTGGCACACACCAGCCGTAGATTTTGGCTCTCGCATCGACTTACCAACAACTACCCAGTGTCCCCGCAAGTGTAGGCGTTCGAGGTTAATTCAAAAACACTGCAGACCTCCAAATTCTGTCTCTGGCTAGATATCGACCATTCTCATCGTCTGCACATCACGCTTTAGTTTTAAGCCTAGCAATGGCTAGTCACGAACACAACATCTTCGTAGGGGTAAGTTTACTGCTTTGCAAAATTGTCGTAAATTAGTGATCTCGAGTTGGAGTTTATGAAAGAGAAAAAAAGGTAAAGAATTAAAGATATGAAATTAAGGCTCTGTTTCTTATCAACAACGGGGAATCTACGAAAGAAGATCGACGGTTAGGTCATGGGAGATCGACCGTAAACTCAGATAAGGGAAGGGATAGAAAATTATAGCTTTTCAGAAATAACCGTCGTGGTATTTGCCTGAAGTAGTTTAGGTAAAACGACGGAAACCTAATTCAAAATGGTCAGAGGGGGATTTGAAAGTCGGCCTTAATCATTGGGCTACGACAGTTGAGGCTACTTCTCGCTCAGGCGGCACAGCCTAACAAGCGTTACATCTCAAAAATTTCATCAAAAACGTAAAAGTGTCCGGTACGTATTTGTTACTGACTTCTGAGTCGGGATCTACAGACAAAGCACAGAGCTTTTTTGGCCACATATTTTCACTTCATCGAACTAGAAATATCTGCGTAAATGGTTCCAACGGTAAAACAGTAATTCCTAACCGAGGCTGCTGCTCATTTTATTTTCTCGCCAAGAACGTAAAAGCTCCAGCGGTTTGAACGAGCAGTCGATGTAAACAATTGTGCCTTACAACGCAGGACGTGTTGCACGCGGGCGGGGGAAGGCGGTCGGCGGCCGGCGTTGTGGGCCGGCTTTCCGGGAGGAAGCGATGGTAATTTATTGCGTACGCGCTAAGCCGACGAGCCCGCTGGCCGCTGCCCGCGGCCCGGACAAATCCCGGCATTAGCTAGCGGCCGGACGCTGCCGCACAAAAGGCTACGTTCCGAAAGAACCGGCTTCCGCTAGTTTCACTCAAGATTAATTGTTACCTCTAATTACAGAGACCTCCCTCCCCCCCCCCCCCCAATCCAAGAATTCCCGTCGTCATAAGAACGTTTCCGAGTACACATCCGCTTTACCGACACCTTTATCGCTGCTCATACTACACTACATAGCATGCGTATTCAAATACAGAGATATGTAAAAAGGCAGAAAACGGCACTACGGGTGGCAAGGCCTATATAATACAACAAGTCTCTGGTGAAGTTGTTAGATCGGTTACTGCTGCTACAATGATAGGTTTTCAAGATTTAAGTGAGTTTGAATGTGGTGTTACAGTCGGCGCACGAGGGATGGGACACTAAATTTCCGAGGTAGCGACGAAATGGGATTACAGCTTGATAATAAATTCAACTGGGAGGAGCACACCACAGAACTACTGAAGCGTCTTAACAAGTCTCTATTTGCAATCCGAATTGTGTCAGATATAGGGGATATAAAAATAAAAAAGTTGGCATACTATGATTACTCTCATTCCATAATATGGGATTATTTTTTGGGGTAATTCATCAAGCCAAGCTAAAGTTCTCCGGGCACAAAAACGTGCAGTAAGAGTTGTATGTAGTGTGAACTCAAGAACATCCTGCAGAAGCCTGTTTAGGGAACTAGGGATACTAACTACCGCTTCCCAATATAATTATTCCTTAATGAAATCTGTCATTAAACTTTTTCAAACCAACTGCTCAATTCATGGGATCAATACTAGAAATAAGAATAATCTTCACAAGGATTTAAAGTCACTTAGTCTTGTACAAAAATGTGTGCATTATTCGGGATTACACATTTTCAATAACTTGCCAGCAGCCATAAAAAGCTTAACAACCAATGAAATTCAGTTTAAGAGAAGCCTAAAGGATTTATTGGTGGCCAATTCCTTCTACTCCATTGATGAATTTCTCAATATAACTTCTGCCCAATTTCAGTGCAGTAATGTGTTCATTGTATTTAAGTGTGTGTGTGTGTGTGTGTGTGTGTGCAAGTACAATCTAACTTATGCACCAGTTCAGTGCAGTAATGTGTTCATTTTAAATAAGTATTATAATAGTTGTATTACATGTTTATTACCTTATAAATAAATAAAAAACGTTTTTAATTTTAAATTCAGTGCATTAGTATTTGTAAAATGATTCTTTCATATAGCGTTCATTAAAAATGACGACCATGCCACTTGGGACCGTAGAATGGTACATTAGCTTATTTGTTTGAGTTGTGAATATTTGTCATGTATCGTTGTTTTTCTGACATGTTCTACATCCTGGAGCACCTCCTCACTACGGATCAATTGGAATTGAAGTAAATCTAATCTAATCTAATCTAATTTTCCCGTACGACCATTTCACGAGTATACTGTGAATATCACGAATCCGTTAAAACATTAAATCTCCGACATCGTTGCTGCCGGAAAAAGATCCTGCAAGGACGGGGCCACCGACGACTGAAGAGAATCGTTCAACGTGACAGAAGTGCAACCCTACCGCCAATTGCTGCAGATTTCAGTGCTGGGCCATCAACAAGTGTCAGGGTGCGAACCATTCAACGAAACATCATTGATATGGGATTTCGGAGCCGAAGGCCCACTCGTGTACCCTTGATGAGTGCACGACAGAAAGCTATACGCCTCGCAAGGGCCCGTCAACATCGACATTGGACAGTTGATGACTGGAAACATGTTGCCTGGTCGGACGAGTCTAGTTTCAAATTGTACCACCACATTGAAATCGAAATGAAAGGATGAACGTGTACGGGTATGGAGACAACCTCATGAATCCATGGACTCTGCATGTCAGCAGGGGACGTTTCAAGTTGGTTGAGGCTCTGTAACGGTGTTGGGCGTGTGCATTTGAAATGATATGATAACTCTGGTACGTCTAGATACGACTCTGACAGGTGAAACCTACGTAAGCATCCTGTCTGATCACACGCATCCATTCATATTCATTGTGCGTTCCGACGGACTTGGGAAATTCCAGCAGGACAGTGCGAGATCCTGCACGTCCGTAATTGTTACAGAGTGGCTCCAGGAATATTCTTCTGAGTTTATACACTTTCGCTGGCCACCAGACGTCGCAGACATGAACATTATTGAGCATATCTGGGATGCCTTGCAACGTGCTGTTCAGAAGAGATTTCCACCCCTTCTTACTCTTAGGTATTTATGGACACCCCTGCGGGATTCATGGTTTCAGTTCCCTCCAGCACTACTTCAGACATTGGTCGAGTCCATGCCACGTCGTGTTGCGGCACTTCTGCGTGCTCGCGGGGGCCGACCCTACATTACATTAGGCAGATGTTCCTGTTTCTTTGGCTCTTCGCTGCAGATGATATGATTTTATCAGGGGCGATCAAACAGTTTCCGTTGTAGGTAGTTGCTGCAACTCCGACGCAGGTATATAACCACTGACATGCAGGTTGGTTGACTGGTTGCTTGTGGAGGGGGCGGCACCAAACAGCATGGTCATCGGTCCCATCGGATTAGGGAAGGTTCGGGAAGGACGTCGACCGTGCCGTTTCGAAGGTATCATCTGGGCATTTGCCTGAAGCGATTTACGGAAATCAGGGAAAACCTAAATCAGGATGGCCGGACGCGGGTTTGAACCGACGTCCTCCCGAATGTGCCGACATGTATGCACGAGATTAGTGTGCCATTCGTGTCTTTCCGGCGTGAATGCGGTAAATGCGGGAACGTCAGCTATGACGACATTATTACCAAATGCGACCAAACAGGAGCAACGTGCTGTTATTCTTTTCGTGGATGCTGAAGGACAAATACCGGCAGACATCCATCGGAGAATAAAGAATGTGAATGGGGCAGCAGGAAACTGTTGAATATGACCATCAAGAGATATTTTTATACATCAAGGCAATATACCTTTGTTTCGCGTCCTTTTCTTAAATAAATTAGGCGAGTCAAACTGGAACTTGTCTTTTGACGAAACACTCTATTAGGTCAATGTTTGTGGTCCAACGCCTTCTCAGTCAGTAGATTTCATACTTGAAGAGCGTTGTTAGAGACACATACATAACTACCATAGTCATTTCGTTTGACTCAAATATGGTGTAGGGGATGGATAATTCCTGTTTTAAATTTATCAGTTGTCCTAGTTACCAAAATACTCTTTTGATCAGGTAATTCACCTAATGTAAATGATTTTTTCTTTTAAAATTTATATATTTTATCACGTATCTTTGAATCCAGTTTTCCTTGACGCTATAAACCAGCAAATAAATTCATCATCGTTTCTTTTTTTACCCTAGAGGATCACCAGCTGTCACTGATTAGATCACTATGAAGTATCTGAAGTGAAATTGTGACTCCAAATTTCTTCCAAGTCAAAATCAGCTGCATTCGTTTTGAAACTGTCCAGACGTTGCTCAGAATTTCATTTCCGTATTTGCTTTTCTTCAACATTTGGAAAAGGTGGCATCTATTTTGCACAAAGCATAGTTATTTCTCATGTCATGTGTACCGTACTCTTTTGATTTGCCTGTCACGTCATCACTTTTCAACAACGGTACCTGGCTTTCGCCCAGTATCATATTGCCCCCTTTCCTCGTGTTTCCATTGGCGGCAGCAGTTGGGGCATCCTTCACATGGATCGTGTCCAAGAAGTACAGCCGTGTTTAAATTCAATACATTTCTTAAGTACTGAAAACGAAGAACCAGTCTGCCTGAAATCTGCACCAACCTTGTTTGAATTTTCTTTAGCGATGAACACAAAGATTTTTTGGCGTTTTAACGAAACACCCAAAAACAACTATTTATAAAAAAGCATAAAGAAAACTATTTCACAGATTCAGTTGATCTTTGACTTACTCAACTGTCATCACACACCGAAATAACAAACAAAAGAATCATTGATATGTATCAGGCTCCGAAAGTTTATCCATGTCATCATATGTTGGTGGACAACAGATTACTCTCAAGAACGAAGTTTGGCTTACAATGTGTCAAATTATGTGTGGATTTCTACTGGCGACAAATTTTGCGTTTACCTCTATTTTCAACGACATCGTTTTTACTAACGATCACGATAAGAATTTGCGTGCACATTACTCCTTGAAGACGGTGGAAATATCAAGTATGGAGAATCAAGCGACATGTTGTCTGTCCTTCCCTTCTCCAATAATTTTATTCCCATCCAAAAGTGGGAATGTAGAATTTGCTCATATTGAAAAACCTGCGGTAGTCGTTGGTCGCAAACTTAAGGTATCCAACGCGTGTTATTTAGAATAATTAAGGCGTCCAGAACTCAAGGTAAAGTATATCAGCAGTATAGCACAACAAAAAGAATTGCGTCTGAGGAAACATTGCAAGTTTTACTAGGACGGTCTCAGTCAGCCAGACATTTCTTTGTGTACATACTAGCTGAGAGGATTGATGCTTAGATTGTCCGATATTCACTTCTAAAATCGATTGTTTCAAATATATTGGTGAGACAAATATCTGTGACATATAAGTTTTAGCTTATTTCCAGACAATTTCCACATAATCACAATGTGATGGCATTTGAGCTCCTTAAAGATCACTGAGTCAAGACGAACCCAGCCCTGCTGACGATTTGGTGGACATGAATGTTCGGTTAGAATACGCTAGCTTTTTTCTGCGCTAAACAACATGTGTGTGCATACGTTTAATTTCAGTATATCAGGAATACCGAGCACGATTTCCTTTCTACGTTTAACTGTGAGGGTTTTTGTACTGGTGTGTGGTCAGGAAGGAAATGAACTGTTGCCTCAGACAAAAAAGGAAAACGATCGGGTTACTACTGATACCCAATAACATCCTTTCATTTTAAAATCTTTGTGCGGGACATAATACTGAACTGTGGTACAGTCGCCTAACAGAAATACCAGACGTAATTAACAGAGCAGTATTCCAACAGTACAATAATAATGCAAATACCGAGCTTGTGGAACACAGCAGCTCTGTGAAGTGATCATCAGTGGGGTGCTATCGTCTTTTATTATTGAATCTGTGTTTCGCCAGTCGTCTGTAAAACCAGATACTCGTGGAAGAGACAAAATGGGATGTATCCGTGACAATGAACGACGGTAGCCTGTGGGCGTGCTTTACTTTCTGCGTGTACCGGACACAGCCAGTACATTTCATATATTAAACGCAGCACCCTCCAAAGTAACGACGACAGACACGTCCCGTATAAACGAAGAATAACAGTGGAGGAAAATCACTTTGCACTGATCTGCGAATATGAAAGGTTTATTACGAATAACAACAGACCAGTACGACTCAAATAACATCCATTATCAATAAAAATTTCTGGAGACGTGTTTCTCCAACTACGCATTGAACTAAAGTACATAAAATGAACGTTCTGACCTGTATGCTAGGCCCCGAGCCTACTACCATCAACAATGTTTGTATAACACGAGTGGTGCCGAGGCAACGTGCACCAATGACCTCATGAGTGACTGTTTAGTAAGCGCAAAAGCTCATCAAACGGAAAGGCGTAACTAACAGTGGACCGTCCACTATTCACCATTAGGTGGTTTGTGAGTCTAGATGTAGATGAAGGTCGTGTACGAGGTAATACCTGTCTTGCAGCTTACACTGCTTGACAACAATGTCAAGGGAGGGAGGAAACGAATTGAAGCTTCACGGGTTGAAAGAGTGTGTGACGTTATTGCAGTGATTACAACATTGAGTCAGATTTATTTGTTAGTATGAGCAATCTTATCAGTAAGGCTTTGTACCCACTCTGGCCAGGTTGCAGGCACTGATTGGGTTGGTAAGCGTGTTATAAGCCCCTTGTTTCTTCTTCTGGGGCAAACTGTCCCACAGCTGTTGTAACTGCTCCTTCATATTCTGGGTACTGGCACTGGGTCAGAGTTAACGTCGTAGCTCGAGTCTCACACATCTTCGATCGGAGACAGTGCTGGTGATGATCTTGATGTGGACGAGCGTTATCCTGTTGGAAAATGGCACCACCATACAGTTGCATGAGAGGTAACACATGA
Source organism: Schistocerca nitens (assembly GCF_023898315.1). Classification (NCBI taxonomy): domain Eukaryota; kingdom Metazoa; phylum Arthropoda; class Insecta; order Orthoptera; family Acrididae; genus Schistocerca; species Schistocerca nitens. The sequence continues at coordinate 869,649,806 of NC_064616.1, forward strand.
AGACGCAGGTTGTTCACGACGTACTGTTGAACCATCAAAGTTCCCTCATTCACTGTCAATCGTCAGCTGAAATCATACCCGATGGCTCCTTACACCATGATTCCAGGAGTAACGTCTCTCCAAAGAATCGGAAGAATGTAACTTCTCCCCAGGCCGCCACCATACTCGCCGACGGCCGTCATGCGGGGAAGTGCAGAACCGCAATTAATTGCTGCAAAAATGCGTTGTCATTCATCAACAAGCTTCCCGGTCATATCTCACTTCAAACGTAGCCGTTTGTGTTGTTTTAATGGCAGCCCACGCATGGGGGCGGCAATTCCCTAATCCGGTTGCTGGTAGTCTCCGACCAATGGCGCAGGCTGACAGAGAGCTGCAGGGAGACCATATGTTTCAAATGGCAGACGTAGATGCGAAGGTGTTGCAGTTTGCTTGGTGCACAGTATCGAAGTCCTCCCTGGTGGTCGTCAGACGTGGTCGACCGAAAACTTGACAAGTATACCTACCCTCCCGTTTTCATACAATCCAGTATAAGGTCACTGTCACATCTGGATGCCCGACAAAACTGGATGTCCACGATTCGACCAGCTTGTCAGGTGGAGAGCGGCAACGATGCACCTTTAGAACTCTGTCACCTGCTGATAATACGGTCTCACACGAGTGTGTGGCATCGCCGTGTCCTCCACAGTAACTGCTCGGCATCTATGTTCACGCCTCTTGTATACGATACCAGGCCTGGTAACCACATTAAACGCGAGCAGTATTCTGGTGGCCGTTCTATCAGCCACTTACTGTTGCAACACTGATCATTTTCTTATCTTCCGATAGTGTGTACGTGTACCAAGTTGCTTTAATATCCGACCATATCTTGCGAATGCCTCACTTTATTTTCTTTCAGGCTGTGTATATTAGTGAAGTTCCACGTGACAGTGGTCCCCAGCAAGTGGGGCAGTGCCAGGAGAGTATGGAAGACGACTGATGCAGTAGTCTCGAGGAGTTGTGCCTGTCGATGGACAGCACAACAGGGCAGCTAGAAGCTGTGGAACGGTACACAAAACCAAGACCCACACACAGCATGACTGCCTGACGCATTTCACCCCTCCCGCTTCTGCGCCCATTCGACTTACAATCTCGAGGGAGCACAACGTTGTACATGACAACTCCTTTAGTCACGTCTCAATCAGAATCTCTCGATTAGAAATATGAAAAAAAAACGAAAAAACTCTGTACGTAGAGGGAAACCTTACCAGCTCTGGTTGAAATTTGAGCGTATTTAAAGCATGACACTGATAATATTTTGGACATGGCTGCACGGTTACAGAAAGCAGACAGCTAACCAATTGGAATAAATGGTGGTTTTCAATTAACCTTAACCATGGGTTCAACATATTTAAATCCATCTCCTTCAGAAGGACAAGAAATCTGCATACAGTGCGACAACATAAATTACAATCAAAACATCATGGACCAGTATTACATGTCGCACAGAAACTACTCCCTACAACAAGTGTAGGCATGTCACAAACAACATGACGTATACCAACATACGAAAAGTAGTACTTACAAACTTCACATTAGCAAACAGTCAGTTAGTAAAGCGATCTAACATCTCTACATGAAATGTGTCGGCAACGATCAGTACAGCCATTTATAAAAGATAAGGCCCCTAAAATCAAGCGCTTGTCACATCAGTAAAATCAATCATATAAAATGCCAGACCATATTAAGAGCTACATACCGATTGAGGGAGAATGGAGAGCGTTGATGTCAAGAAAACAAATCCTGAGGTGCATGCCCCGACAAACAATTACGCTTGGCGGCATGAATAGCAAATCAGCGTAATAACATTGAAATTATTAACAGAATTACAGCAATACACCATGCAAACACAATACTGAAAAAACAAATACAAAATAAAATCTACTAGCATACTTTAAAACTCTTACAGGGCCATAGAGCATTTCGTGTTATGTTAGATCGCATTTCTTACTGACTGTTTGCTAATGTGAAGTTTGTAAGTACTGATTTTCCTGTGATATACATCTTCGTCTACATGGATACTCTGCAAATCACATTTAAGTGACTGGTAGAGGCTTCATCGAACCACCTTCACAACGATTCTCCATTATGTCAACCTCGAACAGCGCGCGGAAGAAACGAACACTTGTATCTTTCCGTGCAAGCTCTGATTTCTCTGATTTTATTATGATGATCGTTCCTCACTTTGAAAGTCGGCGTCAACAAAATACTTTCACATTCGGAGGAGACAGGTTGGTGATTGACATTTCATGAGATGATTCCGCCGCAACGAAAAACGCCTTTGCATTAATGATGGCCACCACAAATCCTGTTTCATGTCAGTGAGACTCCCTCCCCTATTTCTCGATAATACGAAACGTGCTGCTCTTCGTTGAACCTTCTTGGTGTACCCTGTTACGGATGCCACGCCATGCAGCAGTACTCGTAGGAGAACAGACAAGCTAGTTTAGGCAGTCTCCTTTTTTGATCTGTTGCATCCTCCAAGTGTTCCGCCAGTGATATGCAGACTTTGGTTCTTCCCAATTTAAGTTGTTCGTTATTTAGTTAAATTTATGGCCTTTAGATTTGAATGCCTTATCGTGTAACCAAAGTTTAACGGATTCCTTTTAGCACTCATGTGAATGACCTCAAACATTTCATTATTTAGGGTCAATTGCCAATTTTCGCACCATACAGATATACTTTCTAAATCGTTTTGAAATTTTTTTAGAACTTCTGGTGACTTTACTGCTACGGTCGCAGGTTCGAATCCTGCCTCAGGCATGGATGCGTGCGATGTCCTTAGGTTAGTAGGGTTAAGTAGTTCTAAGTCTAGGCGACGGATGACAGATGTTAAGTACCATAGTTCAAATGGCTCTGAGCACTATGGGACTTAACATCTGAGGTCATCAGTCCCCTAGAACTTAGAACTACTTAAACCTAACTAACCTAAGGACATCACACACATCCATGCCCTAGGTGGGATTCGAACCTGTGACCGTAGCGGTCACGCGGTTCCAGACTGAAGCGCTTAGAACCGCTCGGCCACTCCGGACGGCCTAAATCCCATAGTGCTTAGAGCCATTTGAACCATTAGCGAGTGCCGCTGGATCAGGCGTCCGTCAGCAAGGAATGAGATCGTAGGGGCAATATAACGCAGGAAGAAGCTATTAGAAAATGTGTGCACGGTTTGTGTATCTCATTTGTGAAAATAAATGTCTTATGTAAAATAAACTGTGTATTTTAGTTATCAAGGTAACTGACCATTTCTAAATATGGAGAAATAAATATGTTAAAAAATGCAGTTGCTGTCGCAAAAGGGCTTATATTCTAGATTTAAACAAAGAGGAATTTTGCACGTAAGTGAGGGATAATAGTGAAGCACAGCTTTATAAAAATATAGAGGAACAAACACGTTTTACCCTGTCGCAAATTAGTGAGAGAGGGAACTTGTGAAAGGTTAGAAATCAGATGACTGAACAGTAGCGCATAAAATCAACATGAGAAAATAGGAAGAGAGCAGGTACTGTCTTAACTGGAAAAATAAAAAGCAGTCTGATCAACTTCATGCCACGGTGTCAGAACGTGACATACTGAGCGATAAATACGCGTCGGGCACACTGTTGAACGTTTCTCTACGGAAACTACCATTGCTGCGCCTTACCGCTTCATTTATAGTTCAACATTGCGGTACCGCCATCGAGCATTCGTAATGTGTCCTACGTGACGAGAGTAGCAAACTGTGTAATTCACGCGCCTCATTAGCAAGCTCGTCTACGCGTACGGCACAGCAACTTCGAAATTAACAATTAGTTACTTGACAAAAAGATGAAAGTTAATCACGACTGTGCACGAAACAGATTAGCCTATGCACGTGTGCCTAAAGCTGCAGCGGATATCCATCACATTAGCAGCCACTGATATTTAGAAATCTTTAACGCTAACGAAAACTAGATGAAGTAACAACTAAAGCGCGTTCCACTAAGTGACTCGTAGAGCGATTTGTGGCGGCGACACTGCTATCTGGCGACATCAATTAGTGCGCTATGCGCTAACTCTGGAACACGTCGTAAATACGAGTATTGTGTTGCATGCCGGTGGCGCGAGTGCGCTGCGATCGCTCCAATTACTCCGACAGCGTGGCGGGAACAACGCGTGCCCTCAAAGCTGGCGTAGTTTTTAGACCCGTAATCACTCACGTGGTTCTCTCGTCCGGCGGCCGTGCGGCCTGGCAATTCGTCAATAGCTACATTCTGCGGGAGCACTCCATCATATTTAGACTGCCATTACACCGGAACCACGACAGCCGGAACATTTCCGCGGAGCGAAATGATGTCGCACCAACACGCCAAAGTCATATCGGGAGGATCCTCGTTCCGTTGTGTTTCGCGCCATTTTTTTTACATTCCCCGCAGAGTCGTGCATTATTATGCCAGCATAGTTCGTTTCCAGTGGTCACGAAAATCTGTTCCACGTCCGGAGCTAGACAGAGCGTCTCCTACTCGATGCCATTCTATTTTTACCATCTGCAGTTAATGGTTATTGTCTTCCATTATTCTACCCAGAAAAGCAGACAAATTAAATTTGAAACAGTCGCTACAATACATAAGTATGGCGCATTTTAGCAGCCTATCTTAATTTCATCCACAAGGAACTAACATTCATATTATGCTGCGGTATATGTCTAGGACCAGTAAGGTGCAATTCCCTGTTTCATTCCACTTCTAATACACCGTCAGTATCGACACCTAAAACATTATTAGGTCACATTCGAATCAAATAAAAAGGAAATAGCTGCGATATAATTTTTTATATGAACTAATTATTTAGTAATTCCGTCATCGACAAAATTGTTACAAATAGGTGTTTCAAAACTGAAAGCTACAAGCTTATAACAGCTCAACAGACACACTTTACGCAGCCTTCTGGTAAGTCTTGAACTTTCCAGACACCGTAAAAAGACGTTATCTCTCATTTGACAGATGTATCGAAATTTCGTTGAAGAATAAGAACGAAGCCAATTTCGAATAGCGATAGTTCTGGCATATGTGTTCTGATTATCTTTGTGCTCAAAGTGACAATGTCTCTAGCTTGAAAGAATCTGACTTCCACCTTCTTAACTGAATATGTAGAACGTCCGTGTTAGGGGAGGGCAGAGGAAGTCTTTGTGTGGTGACAGAGGCAGAGGAGGCAGCTCACTAGACAATGCTGATGCAGGATCCTTCCAGGAGGTCTTTGTAGGCGCAGGCCCTATGGACCAAAATAAAGACTTGCTGTTAAACTGTATGTTTGAGATTTTGAACAGTAGGTGAGCCTAAAAACAAAAGACTTGACAACTTGGCAGAATACGATTTTTGCAGTAATCAGAAAATTAAATATGGCTTGTACATCAATGCTTTTAGAAAAGAACATTTCTGACAAGTGTGTGTTTTGTTTAGTGAGAGATGAAACATCAACTAATGGTGATAATAAATAACTCAATTTGCGCGACAAATAGTCCTCGCTAACCAGTCAGATGAAAGGACCCACCCAAACTCAGCAACGAGCTAGCGGATACAGCTTTCGACTATGGGTCTCAGTGACATGGGAAGGTACTCATATAAAGCACTTCAGTTTATACCTTCCTTCCATATCATTCCTGTCGCTCCACCCTTCCTTCAGTGGAGCAGAAACACTGACGGAGAAAAAAAATCGCAACACCAAAAGTAATTAATGTTGAATAATGAAATTTTTGAAATATGTTTGTCTAAGTAACATATTTAACTGATTAACAGTTCAAGATCACAGGTCAATGTAAGCGCCAGGTAAGCCATTGCAAATGTGAAATGCTGATACACTAATAACCGGTGTAGCTGCCAGAATGTTGCATGCAAGCATGCAAGCGTGCATATATTGTGTTGTACAGGTTCCGGATGTCAGTTTGTGTGATGAAGTTCCATGTCTGATGCATTTGGTCGGCCAGTATAGGGACGGTTAATGCTGGATGTAGATAAGGTTCAAATGGCACTGAGCACTATGGGACTTAACATCTGAGGTCATCAGTCCCCTAGAACTTAGAACGACTTAAACCTAACCAACCTAAGGACATCACACACATCCATTCCCAAGGCAGGACTCGAACCTGCGACCGTAGCGGTCACGCGGTTCCAGACTGAAGCGCCTAGAACCGCTCGGCCACACCGGCCGGCGATGTAGATAAGGCTGGTGCCGTCCGATGATATCCCATATATACTCCACTGGAGACAGATCTGATGATCGAGCAGGCCAAAGCAACGTGTAGAGCACAGCGGTATCCTATTAGAAAACAGCACCTGGAATAGTGTCCATAGCCGGCCGTTGTGACCGAGCGGTTCTATGCGCTAGAGACTGGAACCGCGCGACCGCTACGGTCACAAGTTAGAATCCTGCCTCGGGCATGGATGTGTGTGATGTCCTTAGGTTAGTTAGGTTTACGTAGTTCTAAGTTCTAGGGGACTGATGACCTCAGATGTTGGGTCCCATGGTGCTCAGAGCCATTTGACCCATTTTTTGAATGCTGTTCATAAATAGCAGCACAACAGGTCGAATCACCTGATCACCTGATTGAAGTACAATTTTGCAGTCAGGGTGCGTGGGATAGCCAGGAGAGTGATTCTGTTGAGTCGCAACCCAGGCCATGCATAACCCCAGATGTAGGTCCAGTGTGTCTAACACACAGGTTAGTTCAAGTCCTCAACTGGCCTCCTTCTAACCAGCGCAGGTCCATCACTGGCACCGAAACAGACCAGCTTTCATCAGAAAACACAACAGATCTCCACCCAGCACTCCAGTGATCTCGTGCTTGACACCGCTGAAGTCGCGAAGGGCGTAGGTTTAGGGTCAGTGGAATGTACGCAACAGGGCATGTGGCTCGGAGCTCTCGTTGAAGTAAACGATATGTAGCAGTTCGCAGTATCGCTGTGGTGTCAACTGCTGCTCAAATTGCTGGTGCAGACGCAGTACGATGCGCGAGAGCCATACGCCAACCAGGATGGTCTTCCGTCTCAGTAGTGCCATATGGCCGTCAGAGGCCCGGGCTTCTTAGGACTGTACATTCACGTGACCACCGTTGCCAGCAACCACGTACAGTGTTTACATTCCTGCAAAGTCTTCCTGCCATGTCGATGAAGGACGGTCACGTCCAAACTCAGTGAGGTGTCGGTGCGGCTGGTTCCGGCGGAGGTTCGAGTCCTCCCTCGGGTATGGGTGTGTGTGTTTGTCCTTAGGGTAATTTAGGTTAAGTAGTGTGTAAGCTTAGGGACTGATGACCTTAGAAGTTAAGTCCCATAAGATTTCACACACATTTGAACATTTGAAAGGTGTCGATAATGGCGTGTCTGTCACCTTAAGAGCATTCTTGACTTACATCAGATCACCATGTCCTCATAAAGTATCTAATTCTCACAACCGTTACAGCGTGTATTTAAAGCAAACCTGATTTGCATCCTAATAGTGACATTATTAGCACCACTCTTATGCGAGTTGCGCGAAATTTGAATAAGCATAACCTTTCAGATGAAGAAACACGCCTACCAACTTTCATTTATGTCGCACAACTCGTTCTCGGTGCTGTGATTTATTTTCGTCAGTGTTAACTGACTGTTCTTACAGCATACACGATTATAAAATGTTATTTTTGTTTTATGCGCTATTTTCGTGTTCTTTGCTTCTCACTTACCTCCAACCTCTGGCACAGAATATAGAAATCTCTAAAACGTATCCAGACAGAGACTTCACCCTTGCTAAATTGTGTTCTTTGTGTTTCCAGGAACTGTGACACTCGAGTGGACATCGGCCGGGTAGTCTGTTGCAGATCAGAGCTGTGATTGCGAAATAGCGTTCTAGCAGGTGAGCAGTATCTAATGCGCTCGCAAAAACAGTTTCCAGTTTGTTCCAGGCTTATTTTCCGACCATTGTTTCGCAGATAAGTTTTGCAGAACGACACATGAATGAATCAGAATCAAGGTACCATAATTCCTTTACTTACATAAGACATTTAATTAAACAGATTTATGTCTATATAAACAAAACTTTTCTTTGTTATTTATACGTCTGTTGGTCTTGTTTGTTCGTTAAAGGCATTTATTTCTTCTGTGGATTTCTGAACGAATATATCTATATTAACAAAACTTTTCTGTGTTATTTATACGTCTGTTGGTCTTATTTGTTCGTCAAAGGCATTTATTTCTTCTGTGAATTTTTGAACGAATATGGTAGTTCACACATTTTTAACTAGCTGAATGATCGTGAATCAAGCAAGTACGCATTTAGCTTTATTGCTTGCAGACGGCTTATAAAGGATATTTTATCTGTCATTAGGCAAAGCAATGAATTTTGTTTGACTAAAGGTATAGTGAGGGTGGTAAACATTTGTACATCCTTAATCCCTTTTCTTTATTTTGTGCTCAAGTGTGAATAAATATTTTACAATCTTTTATGTAACTTTAACTGTATACCATTTATATGTAAAGAACGCTTTGGTCCAGTAGGAAACAGCATTGTTGCAGTGGAAGACGAAGTCTGAAGAACTTCGGTTCGATATTGCCACGAAGAAGAGGATTTCAAGAGGGGAAGACAGCAAGCAACATGGTCCAAGGCGGAAGTTTTATCAAGAAATCAGTGCAGAAGACAACGGGAGGTCGAGACTAACAGTATGCCGGGTTGAGGAGAATTATAAGCAGTTTCATCACGGAAACTCGAGCATACAGTGAATTCACTGAGGCGGTGTACTGAACAGTCATTAGTTTAATGTATGAAAAGACCGAACAGGGAACATATTTGTTCTAGTCAATTTATTTGCTGTGATGACCTATGTGTACGTTAATTTTGGGAAGGAAAACTAACAAAACGTTAACTCGCCAGTAAAATATATTGTCACGCTGTTGTCTATTGCCGTGTACGTAAAACTGTGTTGGTATCTCAAGTCTCCAGCACATTCCAGACCCATATCATTTTATAAAATCGTCCTAACAGTGGGAACTATACGACGAGGAGGTACACCGAAGTGAGCGCGGGAATTATTTGAAGAATTTTCAGTTTTATTTTATTGAGGAGATAGCACCCGCCATCTTGTTCTTTTCCCGTGAATCGTCCAACGTCTGCCACACAGAGACACTAGCGATTGTCATTGCAGCAGAAGACTCTCAAGTGAGCCGCAGCGATTCACTTCTGGAACCGAACAATGTTCAGCGTCTCCGTAAGCATATATCTACTGGCAGACTTGTTTGTGAACATTACCTTAAATTAGATGAACATATAGAATTGTAAAAATCAAAGACAGCTATCCAAAAGTGTAATAGTTAGGCTAAATGTACTTTATTTTCCACCCCGACTTAAATTTTCTCGCAGTTAAAAGTTACTGTCACATTACTTGACTGTGAAAGCATTGAGACATGACTACAGAGCACCAAATTGAACAACTACTCCAGAGGATAACATTGTACTACGAATTCTTCTAGTAAATGTTTATTTGCAATAGTTCAGATTTGCCTGTACTTAAACAAACCAGAATTTGACCGATAGATCTCACACTATAAAATAAAAGTTTCATGACAGATGTTTCACGTTACCGTTTCTTTTCGATCTGTAATTTTACACGAAAGAAGTTCTGTAAATTTCAGTAATTCATAGCAATTTCTACGTTAGTGACGTTATTATAGGGAAGATGGTATATAAATCCGTCTCTAATGACGTCGATGTCTACCGGACGTCAAACACAATCTTCCTTCCTTCTTCCTTCCTTTCTTCCTTTGGTACATAAATACCCTACCAATATTTTGTTAGACACCACATATTGCTAACATCATTCACATTCTCATATGACGTACAGATTTCTCAATAAATGTTTGTAACTCTTTTTGTTTCACACACTCTTAGTTCCATACAGTAAAAGACGTGTTAAATATATTCCAACGTAGCAATTCAGAAGAGACCAGAGAACAGTTTATCATTCAGATGGTTCAAATGGCTCTGAGCACTATGGGACTTAACATCTGTGGTCATCAGTCTCCTATAACTTAGAACTACTTAAATGTAACTAACCTAAGGACATCACACACATCTATCCCCGAGGCAGGATTCGAACCTGCGAATGTAGCAGTGGCGCGGTTCCGGACTGAGCACCTAGAACCGCTCGGCCACAGCGGTCGGCGTTTATCATTCCATGTAGTTGTATACATACATATGTCATTGTGATTTCAAACTTGTGCGTGCGTGGAAGCGGTACTATATGCATGTGTGTGTGCGTGTGTGTTACGTCGTCAGTCGCAGACAGAAGCAAGAATAAGATTAGTGGTGTACGAGTTCAATTAAATTGCTAGTTTTGTACTGAATTATTTTCTGAAACTGTGGCGAGCGAAGAGGTAGCATTTGCGCTGTCAGTGGCAGCAGTTAGTCATTCTAGGAGACATCGGTGGTGTTCAAGCGTATGAGATAAATATGCAGGGCGCTTAAGCAGTCAGTAGCAGAGCATCATATTATTGTTACATTATAACTGATATATGTTTTAACTTCGGTGATGGAGACAGCAACTGTTCACTTAAACGAGTTTCAGGGGTAATTCCGTGTCAGTCAGCTAGGCTCTTGACAAAACACTCGCCACTGATGTTATTTAAGCAGACTGTAGATGTGTATATTTGTAACTAATCATTTATTAGATCACAGTTACATTACTCACCACTAAAGGCAAAAACATAACTTTTTTATGTAACCGTTAAAGGTTCAGTTAAGACCTACGCTCTGGCAACTGTGACTGCAGTGCAATTGTCGATATAGATTGAGGAGCATAACACTAATCACTAAGTGCAATTAAAATTAACGTGGTTTCCCTCCATTCTGTTACAAAACACTACGAAAGTGCAGATTTAATTTCTGTACAAATCCAGATTGATGTTTATGCCACGCTGTATGTATAATTTAGAGTCTGCAACTTATCTGCTAGGCAATCGTGTAAGGGTATGCACATGACATAAGCGTTTCAATACCACTTCCACATTTTCGCCTGTTCGATGTTTCAGTGTGCTGCACAAGTGCTTGGACTTATGTATTAATATGACGTGGCTGCAAAATACTAACACGAATTCTTGAGGGAAGAATGGAGAAACTGATAGAAGCCGACTCCGTGGAAGATCAGTTTGGATTCTGGAGAAATGTATGAACACTTCTAAGACTTATCTTAGGATATAGGTTAACGAAAGGCAAACCTATATTTATAGCATTTGTAGACTCAGAGAGAGCTTTCGACAGTGTTGACTAGAATACCCTCTTTGAAATTCTGAACGTAGCATGGGTAAAATACAGGGAGCGAAAGGCTATTTACAACTTGTGCAGCAACCAGACGGCAGTTGTAAGAGTTCGGGGGCATGAAAGGGAATCAGTGGTTGAAAAAGGATTGACACACGGTTGTAGCCTATCCCCGATGTTATTCAATATGCACAAGCAGTAAAGGATACCAAAGACAACTTTGTAGTTGGAATTAGAGTTCAGGGAGAAGACATAAAAACTTCGAGGTTTACCGATGACACTGTAATTCTGTCAGAGACAGCAAAGGACTTGGAAGTTCAGCTGAACGGAATGGGCAATGCCTTCAAGGAGGATATCAGATCAACGCCAACAGAAGAAAAACAAGAATAATGGAATGCAGTTGAATTAAATCAGATGATGCTAAGGGAATTAGATTAGGAAGTGAGACACTTACAGCAGTAGATGACCTTTGCTATTAGGGCAGAAAAATAATTGGTGATGACAGAATTAGAGAGGATATAAAACGTAAGATTTGCAATCGCAAGAAAGTCGTTTCTAAAGAAGGGAAATTTATTAACAACGAATATACACTCCTGGAAATTGAAATAAGAACACCGTGAATTCATTGTCCCAGGAAGGGGAAACTTTATTGACACATTCCTGGGGTCAGATACATCACATGATCACACTGACAGAACCACAGGCACATAGACACAGGCAACAGAGCATGCACAATGTCGGCACTAGTACAGTGTATATCCACCTTTCGCAGCAATGCAGGCTGCTATTCTCCCATGGAGACGATCGTAGAGATGCTGGATGTAGTCCTGTGGAACGGCTTGCCATGCCATTTCCACCTGGCGCCTCAGTTGGACCAGCGTTCGTGCTGGACGTGCAGACCGCGTGAGACGACGCTTCATCCAGTCCCAAACATGCTCAATGGGGGACAAATCCGGAGATCTTGCTGGCCAGGGTAGTTGACTTACACCTTCTAGAGCACGTTGGGTGGCACGGGATACATGCGGACGTGCATTGTCCTGTTGGAACAACAAGTTCCCTTGCCGGTCTAGGAATGGTAGAACGATGGGTTCGATGACGGTTTGGATGTACCGTGCACTACTCAGTGTCCCCTCGACGATCACCAGTGGTGTACGGCCAGTGTAGGAGATCGCTTCCCACACCATGATGCCGGGTGTTGGCCCTGTGTGCTTCGGTCGTATGCAGTCCTGATTGTGGCGCTCACCTGCACGGCGCCAAACACGCATACGACCATCATTGGCACCAAGGCAGAAGCGACTCTCATCGCTGAAGACGACACGTCTCCATTCGTCCCTCCATTCACGCCTGTCGCGACACCACTGGAGGCGGGCTGCACGATGTTGGGGCGTGAGCGGAAGACGGCCTAACGGTGTGCGGGACCGTAGCCCAGCTTCATGGAGACGGTTGCGAATGGTCCTCGCCGATACCCCAGGAGCAACAGTGTCCCTAATTTGCTGGGAAGTGGCGGTGCGGTCCCCTACGGCACTGCGTAGGATCCTACGGTCTTGGCGTGCATCCGTGCGTCGCTGCGGTCCGGTCCCAGGTCGACGGGCACGTGCACCTTCCGCCGACCACTGGCGACAACATCGATGTACTGTGGAGACCTCACGCCCCACGTGTTGAGCAATTCGGCGGTACGTCCACCCGGCCTCCCGCATGCCCACTATACGCCCTCGCTCAAAGTCCGTCAACTGCACATACGGTTCACGTCCACGCTGTCGCGGCATGCTACCAGTGTTAAAGACTGCGATGGAGCTCCGTATGCCACGGCAAACTGGCTGACACTGACGGCGGCGGTGCACAAATGCTGCGCAGCTAGCGCCATTCGACGGCCAACACCGCGGGTCCTGGTGTGTCCGCTGTGCCGTGCGTGTGATCATTGCTTGTACAGCCCTCTCGCAGTGTCCGGAGCAAGTATGGTGGGTCTGACACACCGGTGTCAATGTGTTCTTTTTTCCATTTCCAGGAGTGTAGTTTTAAGTGTCAGGAAGACTTTTTTGAAGGTTTTGTCTGAAGTGTAGCCAGGTCTGAAAGCGAAACATGGACGATAAACTGTTTAGTCAAGAGAAGAATAGAGGCTGTTGAAATGTGGTGCTACAGAAAAATGCTGAAGATTTGGTGGGCAGATCGCGTATCTAATAAGGAGGTACTCAAGAGAATTGGGAAGACAAGAAATTTGTGGCACAACTAGACTAAAATAAGGACTCAGTTGATAGGACACAGTCTGAGACATCGAGGGATCACCTAACTAATACTGGAGGCGAGTGTGGAGAGTAAAAACCGTAGGGCGTGACCAAGATGGTTCAGATGGCTCTAAGCACTATCGAACTTAACAGCTGAGGTCATCAGTCCCCTAGACTTAGAACTACTTAAACCTAACTGTCCTAAGAAGATCACACACATCCATGCCCGAGGCAGGATTCGAACCTGCGACCGTAGCAACAGCGCGGTTCCGGACTGAAGCGCCTACAACCGCTCGGTCATATAGGCCGGCAGGCGTGACCAAAAGATGAATACAGTTAGCAGATTCAGAAATATGTAGTTTGCAGTAGTTATTCGTATATGTTATACTTAAAACAGTGTACTAAGAAGAATACACGAAGAAATTTGTAGATAATTTGGGATATGCAGCTTAGGATATTTTGTTCACGGAGCTGCCACTCCTGGCAGCAACAACGGCTCGAACTCGGCTGAGTCAGAATTAAGTTGGATGAGAGACGCGGGTACGTCTTTCTGTTGCGCTGCAACTCTAAGCCAGAGTTCATCGATCGCAGCGGCTGCCAGGTAGTGGAGTGTCGGGTCTTCGCCAGCCCACGACCACATCTGGCGAGACATTTGCACAACGTGCTGATCAGAGCAACAGTTTAACCCGGTCTGTACCGAGGTAGGTCGGGTCAGCACAAGCAACATGCGGTCTTGCGTTATCCTGACGGAAAATACATCGCAGAGATCTCTAAGATAAGCCACAGCTACCGACATTAATGCAGCAGGAACGTAATGGCCATGCGAACCGGAGGTGTTCGTCTTGTGTACGCCATTGCACCCCATACCATGGCTCAGATGCTGGGCTTGCATGACGATGCAAATGCTATACAGGGTTAGTCACCCAACATTACCGCTGGATATATTTCGTAAACCACATCAAATACTGACGAATCGATTCCACAGACCGAACGTGAGGAGAGGGGCTAGTGTAACTGGTTAATACAAACCATAAAAAAATGCACGGAAGTATGTTTTTTAACACAAACCTACGTTTTTTTTAAATGGAACCCCGTTAGTTTTGTTAGCACATCTGAACATATAAACAAATACGTAATCAGTGCCGTTTGTTGTATTGTAAAATGTTAACTACATCCGGAGATATTGTAACCTAAAGTTGACGCTTGAGTACCACTCCTCCGCTGTTCGATCGTGTGTATCGGAGAGCACCGAATTACGTAGGGATCCAAATGGAACGGTGATGGACCTTAGGTACAGAAGAGACTGGAACAGCACATTACGTCCACATGCTAACATCTTTTCATTAGTCTTTTTCACTGACGCACATGTACATTACAATGAGGGGTGAGGTACACGTACACACGTGGTTTCCTTTTCAATTACGGAGTGGAATAGAGTGTGTCCCGACATGTCAGGCCAATAGATGTTCAATGTGGTGGCCATCATTTTCTGCACACAATTGCAATCTCTGGCGTAATGAATGTCGTACACGCCGCAGTACATCTGGTGTAATGTCGCCGCAGGCTGCCACAATACGTTGTTTCATATCCTCTGGGGTTGTAGGCACATCACGGTACACATTCTCCTTTAACGTACCCCACAGAAAGAAGTCCAGAGGTGTAAGATCAGGAGAACGAGCTGGCCAATTTATGCGTCCTCCACGTCCTATGAAACGCCCGTCGAACATCCTGTCAAGGGTCAGCCTAGTGTTAACTGCGGAATGTGCAGGTGCACCATCATGCTGATACCACATACGTCGACGCGTTTCCAGTGGGACATTTCCGAGCAACGTTGGCAGATCATTCTGTAGAAACGCGATGTATGTTGTAGCTGTTTGTTACAACACGCAACTGAATGTTGGAGGGTTCAAGCGTCAACTTTAGGTTACAATATCTCCGGATGTAATTAACATTTTACAATGCAACAAACGGCACTGATTACGTATTTGTTTATATGTTCAGATGTGCTAGCAAAACTAACGTGGTTCCATTTAAAAAAAACGTAGGTTTGTGTTAAAATACATACTTCCGTGCATTTTTGTGTGGTTTGTATTAAACAATTACACTAGCCCCTCTCCTCACGTTCGGTCTGTGGAATCGATTCGTCAGTATTTGATGTGGTTTACGAAATATATCCAGCCGTAACGCTAGGTGACTCACCCTGTATACATGTACATCTACATCTATATCTATATGCATATTTAACTGTTCGCACTTACGTGCTTGGAAGAGGTTTCATAGAACCACATTCAGATAAGTTTATTCGATATTTCCGCTCTCTAAAGCTCACAGGGAAAATGGGTGGCGTCGTTCGAAGAACGAGTTCTGATACGAAAGTTGGTACCTCACGTCGGAAACACAACTAACGCCAGTCGCTGCCTAACGCAGCGACGACTTTGAGACGTCGGCGTAGACACGCCCTCGAGAGGTTCCATGTGCTGCCGCTGTCGTAAGATTACTGACGTCACAGCGCAGCACAGCTCAACCCATTCTGTAATCATCGCTTACGACGGCAGCGTCGTCTTTAGAGTTGTATTAGAAGCCAGAATTGCATATCGAAGTTCATAGTCAATCATTTTAATTGAATCAACTGTGGGCTCTTGCTGAAACATTGTGAACTAACTAAACAAACACTTTTTTGCCTTGTTTCACAATTTTATTATTAATGTTACTGCACAACCTAGGTTCCGGGTTATAAGCCCATTTTCAAGTACAATACTGATTGCCAAAGATGATAATGCACAGATAAACATGATGACATGGCAAACATACTCATTTCAATTTCTTAAGTTATCGATCCATAGCTTAATGCAACATTACGTCAATGATAACTCTTTTAACAAATTACATACGTAAAAAATTGTTACGGACGTAATTTTACATTAAGCTATGGATCGATACCTTGAGAAGTTGAGATGATTATCTTTGCCTTGTCATCATGTTTATATCCGCATTATTATCTTTGGGAATCAGTAATGTACTTGAAAATGGGCTTATAACCCGAAACGTAGGTTGTGCAGCAACATTAATAATGAAACTGTGAAACAAGTCGAAAAGCAGTGTTTGTTTAGTTAATCCATAGTCGATTTTAAATTCAGATGAGACTATCATTTTGGTATTGTATCAAGTGATAAATTATAATGTTCATCGCCGGTAAAATATACCAGGTGATCAAAAAGTCAGTATAAATTTGAAAACGAAATAAATCACGGAATGATGTAGATAGAGAGGTACAAATTGACACACATGCTTGGAATGACATGGGGTTTTATTAGAACCAAAAAAATACAAAAGTTCAGAAAATGTTCGACAGATGGCGCTTCATCTGATCAGAATAGCAATAATTAGCATAACAAAGTAAGACAAAGCAAAGATGATGTTAACATCTCATTCTGGAAACATCCCCCAGGCTGTGGCTAAGCCATGTCTCCGCAGTATCCTTTCTTTCAGGAGTACTAGTTCTGCAAGGTTCGCAGGAGAGCTTCTGTACAATTTGGAAGGTAGGAGACGGGGTACTGGCAGAAGTAAAGTTGTGAGGAAGGGGCGTGAGTCGTGCTAGGGTAGCTCAGTAGGTAGAGCACTTGCCCGCGAAAGGCAAAGCTCCCGAGTTCGAGTCTCGGTCCGGCACACAGTTTTAATCTGCCAGGAAGTTTCATATCAGCGCACACTCCGCTGCAGAGTGAAATTATCATTCTGGAAAGATGATGTTCTTTACAGGAAATGCTCAATATGACCACCATCATTCCTCAACAATAGCTGTAGTCGAGGAATAATGTTGTGAACAGCACTGTAAAGCATGTCCGGAGTTATGGTGAGGCATTGGCGTCGGATGTTGTCTTTCAGCATCCCTAGAGATGTCGGTCGATCACGATACACTTGCGACTTCAGGTGACCCAAAAGCCAATAATCGCACGTATTGAGGACATGGGAGGCCAAGCATGACGAAAGTGCCGGCTGAGCACACGATCATCACCAAACGACGAGCGCAAGAGATCTTTCACGCGTCTAGCAATATGGGGTGGTTCTAATAAAACCCTATGTCATTCCAAGCATGTGTGTCAATTTTTACCTCTCTATCTACATTGTTCCGTGGTTTATTAAGTTTTCAAATTTATACTGACTTTTTGATCACCCGGTACATAGACATTCCTATAGACATGGATTGTTTCGAAGTTAAGTATTTTAGATCGTTCGAACTTCAATAAATTGATCTAACATTTTGTGTATGTTGCAGTAGGCACTCGATCTCCTCCAGAAATATATTTACGCTTGATAGGACCCACTACAGTGCCGATGCGAATTTCTCAAGTGTTTTTTCGTCCAGCGTTACGGAATGAACACCTGAAACTTTTAGTACGAGCTCTGATTTCTCTTATTTTATTACGATGGCCATTCGCCCTTATGCTGGCGGAAATCAGTAAGATATTTTGGCATATACAGGAGAACGTTAGTGACTGAAATTTCGTAAAAATATCTGGTCGCAACAAAAAAATGCATTTTTTAATGATTGCCACTACAATAACTCACAACATCCGGAACTCTCTCTCCCATACTCCGCGATAATATGTAACGAGCTACCCTTCTTTGAATTCCTTCGGTGTTATCCATCAATCCGGTTCCAGTTTAAGCTTTGCGTAATTCTAATTCCTAATTACATAGTGGAATGGACAAATTTTGAAAGTATGTGCGATTTATCGCGTAACACAGATTTAATGGATTTTTTTAGTACTCATGCGGAGGACCTTATACTTTTATTTTTTACCGTCAATTGCCACTTTTCGCATCGTACAGATGGAACCTTCGTTCTCTTCGAAGCCACCACATAACGAAGATGACGTTTAACACATTCTTATAGAGTGCTGTCGTTGGACACCCCTCTCATCGGTACAACAATGGTCGCCTCAATGTCCGTTCGTGGTACTCTGCACTTTGCCGCACTTTCGGCACGGATACTCGTGAGTCTGCACTAATCAAATTCTCTGGTGCAAGGAACTTGACGTGGATGTACGATGATGCACGGTCAAAACAACAATATGTCCGTTCTGGTTCAAATGGTTCAAATGGCTCTAAGCACTATGGGACTTAACATATGAGGTGATCAGCCCCCTTGAACTTAGAACTACTTGAACCTAACTAACCTAGGGACATCACACACATCCATGCCCGAGGCAGGATTCGAACCTGCGACCATAGCGGTCTCGCGGCTCCAGACTGTAGCGCCTAGAACCGCACGGCCACTCTGACCGGCAAAAGTTTTACCTCAGAATTTTTTATATTAAAAGCTTTTTAAGTAAAAGAGACTTTTCTTGAGTGTATTTTTGTTCTGTCGTTGCAACTAAAAAATGGGTGTTTTTTTCTTTTCTCAACAGACGCGTTTCATCAGTAAAGCATCATCAGTGGTCTGTAACTAAGTTATTTACATTTTCATTTGCTTAATGATCGTAAAACAGTTCGTTACCAACATGTTGGTTTTTACTTGCGGTGATTTTCGCTTGGTTCTCTCTTACATCCGGAATTACCGTAAGCACAAACGAACATATTGTTAAAGAACTGTTTTTCTATCTTAAAGCAAATGAAAATGTAAATAACTTAATTACAGACCACTGATGATGCTGATGATGCTTTACCTCAATAAAGCGAAATCTGTCTTGTGGAAAAAAGACGCATTTTTGTAGTTGCAATGACAGCACAAAGCCGGCCGCGGTGGTCTAGCGGTTCTAGGCGCTCCAGTCTGGAACCGCGTGACCGCTACATTCGCACATCACCAAAACCGAAGAAGCTTCGAACAGAATCATCAGCAGGGAAGGTTATGCTGACTCTCTTTTGGGACAAAAAATGCGTCATTTTGGAGCATTACATGCCTAGAGACCACTGTCACCAGTGCATCACACACAGATCTCCTAAAAAATCATCTGCGGCCTGCAATCAAATCAAAGCGACATGGATTGCTGTCAGCAGGTGTCCTTTTGCAACATGACAATGCAAGGTCCCACACAGCCCGTACAGCAGTTGCAACAATCACAGACTTGAATTTTGAGTGTCTTCCTCATCCACCATGCTCACCAGATCTGGCCCAAAGTGATTTCCATATGTTTGGACCACTCAACGACGCAGTGGGTGGAAAGAAGTTCCGTTCTGACGAATAGGTACGCCATGCGGTGCACGAGTGTTTGCGCGGACTACCAAAAGGCCGGCCGCGGTGGCCGTGCGGTTCTAAGCGCTTCATTCCGGATCCGCGCGACTGCTACGGTCGCAGGTTCGAATCCTGCCTCTGGCATGGATGTGTGTGATGTCCTTAGGTTAGTTAGGTTTAAGTAGTTCTAAGTTCTAGGGGACTGATGACCTCAGATGTTGAGTCCCATAGTGCTCGGAGCCATTTGAACCATTTTGAACTACCAAAAGAATTTATTTTCTAAAGGAATTTATACATTTTGTAAATGCTGGAGGACTTGAATTGAGCGTGGGGGAGATTATGTTGAAAAGTGATACAGCTTTGTACCACTTCTGCGCAATAAATAATATTTAAAAATAATTAAGGTTTTCAATTGACTCACCGTCGTAAATGTGTAGAAAAGAAGAATAAAGTTGTAGAGTGTTAGTGTTTGTTTTATTCAAAAAGCTTTAAAATTTTTCACTTAATAAGTAGTGAGGCATTATTTTTCAGCACGCCCTCACAGTTTATTGGTGGCGTTGCTCCTACGTACTTCGTGCAATTGTGCTGAAGTGCTAATCATTTTTATAGCCAAGCACATTTCGTGGATTTGACGTTTTTTGCAGACCATGTTAGTGTCGTTGCAATTTTTATGGCCAGAAATGTAAACAGACGAGAATTTGGGCCATTCCTCTTCTAGAGCGACGTTACTGAAGAGCGCATTAGGCGTGAAAAACCGGAGCTGAAGATGGGGGAGGTGGAGGCCGACGACATGCCGATACCGTACCCGGGGCGTCCGAGGTCTGAACAACGCGAGGAAGGAAAATTGTTGAAATTCTTCGAATTTTTTATTAACATTCTTTTTCTATAATGGAATAATCCTTTGAGAGTGTGGAAAATGGGCGCACGGCACGGCACAATGTCCATTAAGGAGGGGGCGCTAAGAGGATTTGGAGGGACGAGCAGGGAGAGCCGGCGGGCGGCGTGTGCACACGCTAACGAGCCTCAGCATTCAGTGACGGCCACGCCAAGGAAGGCCGCAATCAATAGTGCGCGCTCCACGCTCGCCTTTGGAACGGCACGACCGCACAACGCGCCGTGCCGCTTTCTTTGTGCGGGTCAGCGTGGCTCGCGTCCCGTCTCACGCGCCCGCTGCCGCCACGCTGCCGATTTCCTGTTCGATTTTGCTGTTTCCCGCACGGTCGCCTTAACTCCGTGCGGCGCTGTAAATAAACACCGACTTCTCGTTAGGCAGCTTCAGAACTCGATATCTTGTGTGGCCTCTCTAATTTGTCTTCCGCGTCTTTTTCCTGCAGAGGAGGATAGTATTGCAGCCAATTTCGCGTGTTGTTCTCCGTCAAACTTGCTAGCTGCCGAGCTCTCCGTCACTTCACGTTTAACGCAAGAAGCTCCATTCTCCTTCTTGAAAGCTGGCGTAATAAAACATGATGTGTAAAGAAAATGGAACAGAAATGTGGACAGTAAACAGTAGTCGAGATAATAAAGTTTCAATTATAAACAGCAGCCAGCCAAAATGGTTTAAAATTTTATTTAAATCCAACCATTACCGGTTTCGGATTTATTGCTAATTCATCTAATGATAGCTCTTACAGATTTCGCTGAAATTCCGCTGGGGCCCCATTTTGTCCTCTTTAATGCCTTGATGCACTAAGATAAACAAAAAGTTTTTCGTTCGCAGTTCAGTAAATTTACGAGAGTTTCTTTTTTGCCTTCACAGAAACATCCGTCAAAAAAAATTTTAAAGTTAGCAAAACGAGATTCTTTAGACACGACAGCAGGAGAAAAGAATAGAAGCTCATGAACTGTGGTGCTACGCAAGAGTGTTAAGGGTTTGATGAGCGAATGGAGTAACTAATGAAGAGATACTGAACAGAATTTTGGAGTGAGCAGTTTTGTGACAAATCTTGAATAAATGGAGGTGTAGGTTGAAGGTACACACTCTGAGGCACCACGGAATAGTTCATTTGCTACTGGAGCGAAGTGGGTAGGTGTGAGCATGGAGAAGGAACTTTGAAAGGTCTCTGTTGGATTCCTTTCATGTTAATTTCTTAATTCTGTTGTCATTTACGGCATAAATTCCTCTTCTAAATTTACTGTGGCGTTTCTGACTATCTGGGAGGAGACTGAGTAGTGGAACGTGTTACTTTCACACATAAACAAGAACGATCTGTCACACTACTACACTTTAAAACACAGTTTATTCATGTCACACAGTCTCATACAGAACCTACATCCGCTTTCTTTTATATACTGTATATGATAAGATACTGTGATCCCCCTTCCCTTCTGTGTGAGAGGATGAATGAGCAAATGTATTTGTAGTTGCATGCTTGAGGGTAGCAGACAAGCCTGTCTGCTAGAGAACAGTAATGTTATCTTAAATTGCAACGCAGTGTGATTCGAGTGTACAGTTCAGAATATCTTCCAGTAGTTGCTTTGTCACTACTTTGTGAGTAAAGTGGAACCACGTGTTGATCAGTAACTCCAACTAAGATCATCAGTCTTAAATGCGAATGTGCGTGAGATTATAACGTCTCGTCTTGACAATATTTTTCAATATAGCAACTTTTCTTTATGTTCAACCCACGTGGGGTGTACTTTGTGAGACCAGTACCACGTGCTTATACAATTGTTTGACCCATCAGGTTAATAGTAAGACGTTAGTAACCAGTTCGAGGTTTTTCTTTTGTAAATTGCTTTTCGATATAATTTATTTTAATTATCAAAATTATTGTGGAGTTACACTCTTTGTGTAAACCAAGTTGACCACGTGAAGCATGTGGTGTAATCATCAAAGTAGCCCTCAGCTATTCTTTTCGGGAAGATTTCACAGAGAGTTAGTATGAATTTAGTATACCAGTGTGTGGTAATTACATGACGGACAGGATTGCGCTACGAACGTAACTTCTTTGGGTGAAAATTGAATCGGTTGGTAGTGGTTAATTTCCTCTTGCATATGTTTCAACGTTCTTCGTGTGTTATTTTATGAATGCAGTGTTGTATGGAGTCTCCCAATCTTGGCTCCATATTTGAGGTTTTCTGTAAGAAAAGGTTATAATTAATGTTAGTCTGGTTGGGAATTTGGTAAGCTAGACTGGATACCTGGTGAAACAGTTGCTCAGTAATGCAAGGTTAACTTCCCCAGACAGCTCACAGCTTTTAACCCGCTTTTATTGTCTATTAGCACCGGTTTCTGGAGAAATTAAAGCAACAACATTACAACTTCATACAGGGAGATCAGGTCTTGAATTCAGTAAGCTGGTTCAAATGGTTGTACGGTGTAGTAGTTATGTAGATATAGTCATCGAATAAATGGCTGCAACAATAAGAACTTTCGGATAGTTCCTTAAACAAGCCATACTGGAGTCTTTCCCTCTCCTTCCTCAACTAAACTAGTGCTGCTTACTAAAGGCCTAAGCTTTTAAAGACACAAATCATCTCCCCCTATCTGATTATGAAAATCAAAATGGTTCAAATGGCTCTGACCACTATGGGACTTGACTTCGGAGGTCATCAGTCCCCTAGAACTTATAACTACTTAAACCTAACTAACCTAAGGACATTACGCACATCCATGCCCGAGGCAGGATTCGAACCAGCGACCGTAGCGGTCACTCGGTTCCAGACTGTAGCGCCTAGAACCTCTCGGCCACCACGGCCGGCCTTATGAAATTCGCACAGAGGTCTAACCATCATTCCAGGTCTAACAGATAAATTCTTTTCTCCTAATGCCAAGCTCTTCCGCCCTCCACTTCTCTGCCCTCATTTTTCTCCTTCCCCGTAACACAGCTTGATACGGGTTCTCCATGGCCGTCTTCGCCGTTGCACATTCTTTAAAAACACTCCCCCACAAAAACTGCCGTCACCTATTGCTCACTTTCTACAGGGTAGTGCAGCGATGTGAAGTGGATCGTTTTTATTATAAACAGTGTCAGTAAATTTAGTGTTTTAAAAGACAACAGCCATTTTTGGTCAAAATGTTTGAGCGGAGCGAAAACAAGACTCGCTAGAAATTACGCAATGGACTTTTGGCGAGTTTTCATAGCCAAGGGAATTAGCGGAAATTGGACAAATATGATATCAAATTGACCAGCGAGAGGTGTATTTTTGCAAAAAATATGTAACTGCTCGAAGGTATTCAGAATAATTAAGAAAAATTTAATAAATGGTTTAAGGAAAAATGAAATATTTCACGAACGCCTGCTGCTAGCTATGCAGATGAAGTTCCAAAAAGTATCGTATCACAGCATATCCTGAAAATTCTCTGCTTTCTCGTTATCTATATACTGTTAATGATAACAGAATACCGATCAATATTAAATATATTTTATTTCATGCTTTTTGAACAAATCTTAGTTTCAAAAGTATTTGAAAAGAAGACAGTCATATACCGGGTGATCAAAAAGTCAGTATAAATTTGAAAACTGAATAAATCGCGGAATAATGTAGATAGAGAGGTACAAATTGACAAAGTTCAAAAAATGTCCGAGTGATGGCGCTTCATCTGATCAGAATAGCAATAATTAGCATAACAAAGTAAGACAGATCAATGATTATGTTATTTACAGGAAATGCTCCAAATGTCCACCATCATTCCTCAACAACAGCTGTAGTCAAGGAATAATGTTGTGAACAGCACTGTAAAGCATGTCCGGAGTTATGGTGAGGCATTGGCGTCGGATGTTGACTTTCAGCATCCCTAGAGATGTCGGTCGATCACGATACACTTGCGACTTCAGGTAACCCCGGAGCCAATAATCGCACGGACTGAGGTCTGAGGACCTGGGAGGCCAAGAATGACGAAAGTGGTGGCTGAGCACACGATCATCACCAAACGACGCGCGCAAGAGGTCTGTCGGATATTTTGTGAACTTTTTTTTGGTTCTAATAAAACCCCATGTCCTTCCAAGCATGTGTGTCAATTTTTACCTATCTACATTATTCAGTGGTTTGTTACGTTTTCAAATTTATACTAACTTTTTGATCACCCGGTATTTTACGAAATAATTTATCCAAAAGAAAGAACGAAATTAAATTAGAGAAACATTTGGCGCGCCTTTTAATGATGCTCGAAATATTTTACAGCAAATGAGGTGTCGATTGAGAATCTTAGAGTATAAGAGGATATTTGACTGGCGAAATTTCACACAGTGATCACTAACGTCAGACACTGTACATAATTCTAAGGCCCGTCAAATGTTTCTCTTTAACTTATTTCTTAGTTTTAGACAAATCATTTCACAAAATATTTGAACCTTTTTTTCGAAATTTTTTAACATCTTCAAAGTACAACCATCTTCTTGAAAAATTAAAAATCGTGTACATATTTTACCTCTCGAATTTTTTTAAAACTATACTAGTATATTTTGTAAATGCTCTCGGCTGAAAAGTGGCAATGTACCGCTGACGGGCGAGGGAATGAAATAACAATAAAGGGGTGAAAATACAAATCGCCGGACATAGAAGCTAAAGCTCGCTCTGAATCTCATCAACTTTTCCTTCTTTGCGAGACCAAGGTGAAATAAAAGTAATAAAAAATGATATAAAGTGAGCCGCCAGTCCCAAGCATTCCGTAGAGTGGGAGTTGTGGAGTGTTAATGAAGATGTAGAGGAACACGGGGAGCGGTCGATGTTTTTGCCCACTTGGCGCCTGAAGATGAAAGGCGCGTCTTTAATTGGCTATCGGCGGCAGCACTTCCCGTGGCGATTCGGCTATTTCGGCGGCACGGGAAGGCGGGATGGTTTTCACGTGTGCGCCGGCGACGCGAAATGAGTACCGGTGCCGGTAATGGCTGGAGATGGCCCCAAGGCAGCGTCATCAAAACCACCTGCTACCTGCTCGGCTCCAAAAGCCGCCTCCGTCCTGCACTACTACCGGGCAAACACACTTCTGTTCATAAAACCACGTTTTTTGCAACAAAATTAAAACTTTTATCAATGCAATATGTTTCCTCTGTTCTTTTATTCTTTGCACGTAGTTGTGTCTTCTCGCTGAAAACGTATACCAGCGTGGGTAATGATACGGTGGTACGACGTCACACTTGTACACAACGAATCCCAACGCCTTTTAGAGAGCTCTTTAATGCCGTGTTGCAAGAAAACATATTTTCGTAGAACGCAAATTTAACCCTAGATTACTAAACGCTCGTAAAATTTACAAATGCAGTTGGCACCAATTTTCGGTTCCCGTCAATCAGTTATTGCCCGTATATGATGTAAAAGAGGGCATTTTATACTTATTTTGCGTGTGGCATACCACTGGAGACTTTATAATTGTAAGTAACTGGTGCATAAACTATAAATTATGACTATCTTCGAAGAAATATGGAGTAGTAAAATTTACGATGGTTTAATAACAATGTAACATTTCCCGACTCTAGTGTTCTAGGGTTAAAAACCAGAACCATCAAATACGGCACTTCACAAATACGTACTCCAGCATAGCACTTGCTCGGTTTGTTTCTATCGGCATATCAGAGCACAGTGGACGTGACATCATGCAAGCGTGTTTCTGGCCATAGAACAGAATGGTGAGAATGTTTGTCTCAACAATATTTTTGCTATTTTGTGAAACAAAGTTTGTGATAACAGTCTGATACGAACAGTGGCTAGAAGTCTAGGTTAGCATCAAAGGCGCAGTTTGGTTGTGAGTCGGTGAAGCCAACGAATATCATTCACTATCATTCTACCTTTGTATCATGAATTGAATTCTTTTAGCCTTTTCGGATTACATGTTTGTGAAGGGATATCATCTAGTAAAATATTGAAGAACCTATATCACGACGTGTAACTGGAACAATGTACTTTACTAAATGACAGTTAACTACTTTAGAAAAAGTTGTACAGTAAATATTTTTGTGAAGCTTTTGAAAGAATAGTAGTAAATTATGAGACATATGCTGACACACTGCAGATTTTCGCCCGTCACACGGCATTTAAGTGGCAAAGGATATGCAACTGCATCATATGGTGTTCCTTCCGCATTTTCCGTCTCCATACCAGTTTCACGGCAAATATTCATATAATATTTTAAGGAGTTCTAGAATGCTACTAAAAAGATACACCGTTCCATTAAAACACATATTTTCTTTAACGTCACAATTAATAACAAATGCCCCAACTATGGCAGAATACTCAGGAGATATCTGCGAAGAAAAACTTTTTTCCGTTCCATGATTCGTTTGTGCAGTGTTGGGGGCGTCCAAGCTATGTTATTTGTGCTTTATCCCAAGCACTGTTTATATGCTGGGAACTGCGTGGTTGCTAAA
Source organism: Schistocerca nitens (assembly GCF_023898315.1). Classification (NCBI taxonomy): domain Eukaryota; kingdom Metazoa; phylum Arthropoda; class Insecta; order Orthoptera; family Acrididae; genus Schistocerca; species Schistocerca nitens. The sequence goes on from NC_064616.1 coordinate 869,676,781, forward strand.
CAACTTGGATTATGTTCTCCCAAATAAATCTGTAGTATTATCTGACATCTGACATGGCGAATTCGATGATTCTCATAACATGCAGCACTAACTGCTTTCCTTTAGTGTATATAAATATTTCTAGAACTCCGTCGGACAAAAATCACTCCAGAATATTATTTAGGTAATTATTTAGGCGATAGTTACAGATACATCGGAAAAATTGCCTAGTTCCATAATTTTCAAACACAGTTAACTATCTTCAGAACAAGAAAAGAAATTTTCTATCCAGTTAACATTTACCAGTACAATGTCGATACTGAGGCGATGTGTTCGTACTGTTTTTGTCCTCTACGTTTTCCGTTCCACTTAGGTGGAATGAACTTAGAAACACTCCTTCAGTCTGTACCGCACAGTTTTTGAACTTCTTTTTGTCTGGCATTGATTAGAAACGAGTTCTTGTAGAGTTCTAACCTTGAAATAGACAAAGCCCAAAATAAGATAACGCTACAGGTCGCTTGTGGGATTCCATAGAGTTGTAAACGGCTGTGCACTGCTGACCGCTAAAACTGCAGCACAGTACAAAAAATGGCAAACGGGCGTACAACATGTGAGGATATGCCAATGATCATCATTTCTGCACAACCGCATAATTTAGGAGGCGGTAACAATATCTAATCGTACGTTCTGTATACAAAGAAACCATTGGAAAAATACTCCTAAACCAGGTGCCTCAGTCTACCTTCCCCAGCATCTTTAAAAAAGTTCCCATAAAGTTTGGTATGCGATCATATTCACGCTATTTTAATACCCAGCTCACATCTCACTTCCACACACTCCCCTAACTGTAACTCACTCACACGAACTTGTCTATCGCTGTAACTAGCCATATCCATCCACTTCCAGTTGCCCTTTCTAACTCGCTCATTCATCCCAACTGATAGTCATTATCTGTGTTTCTCTAACTGTCTCTGTCTTACAGTCACAGACTCCTTCGTTCTGTCTTATTACAACTGTCTCCTTTCACTGTCAATGTCTAAGTTGGCCGATGGTTGTGTTCCAAATATGAACAGCATTGAGACAGAAGTGATGACACTTTCTGCACGACCTGACCACCAGTTTGCAGGACAATGCTTAAGCACGTACAGTGCAAGCTGTTGCTGATTTGTTTGACTGATGGGGATGCTAAGTGCTATACCACCTAGTACAGTCCCCTGACTCAAGCCCTCACGAGTTCAACTCGATTTCTAAACTGAAGGAAACACTTCACGGCATTCGCTTCAGAACTGCTACAAACTCCTCGGGCAATAGATCGCGCCGCTCGAACTGTCGACATAATTGGCACTGCTAAGAGTATCCTACGACTTCCACATCGCTGGCAACGGATTATACACAATGCTGGTGACTACTTTGAAGGTCAGTAAAACTTGGAAACACGTATCTATTTTGTAAAAGCTGTAAATAAATAGTTACCACTATTAACGTTCCAACCCTCGTATTTAGCTTACAGTTTGTCAGGACTTGGTGAAAAGACATACGCGACGGTTAAAATTTGTGAAAGTGGGAAAGGGAAATTATACGTATTATTAACTACAATGCTGACGTCTCTGATGCTCACCAAGATGAATTTTCGTAGACATCTATCACTTTTGAATCTGCATGTAATGATGCCGTTCGAAGTGAAGAAGAAGGAGAATATCAGGTTGGTTATAACGATGCCACTGGATTATTTCGGTATATTGGGAAATTTATGGCAAGATATTTATCGTCTGGAAAGGCTCAAATGGCTCTGAGCACTATGCGACTTAACTTCTGAGGTCATCAGTCGCCTAGAACTTAGAACTAATTAAACCTAACTAACCTAAGGACATCACACACATCCATGCCCGAGGCAGGATTCGAACCTGCGACCGTAGCGGTCGCTCGGCTCCAGACTGTAGCGCCTAGAACCGCACGGCCACTCCGGCCGGCTCGTCTGGAAAGGTTATAGCCCGTAATACTCTGAGTGTTAACATTTATTTATTATAGTGTTTGTCATTACCACAATGATGGATTAAGGAAAGGAATCGAGAGAATTCAGAGACTTGTTAGAATTGTAAACGGCAGATTGATATGGGAATTTTGCGGAAATGGTCGCGGTTGTCCACATACGAACTGTTGGAAGAGAAACGGTGCTCTCCTGACGAAAACATGATGAATAATTTAGTAGACCATTACTCGAAGGAGTGTTTGAATTTAACAACCTACCGACACCGAAGTCGCTGGAGACGGAGCACTAGGAAAGCAGTACGAGGAAATCTCTTTGGCATTGTTGAAGGAAAGATTTCAGCCCGCCATTCGTTTAGAGAGATTTAGAGGGTACTACGCAGAAGCAAATTAAGCTGACACAATGGGGATTTAACCAGCTTCTTCTGAATACGGATCTAGTCTTAACAATTCCTCCATCACACTAGGTACCAATATCCGAGAATTTTAACATAAAATTTTACTGTCTGCAGCGGATATTTTGTCAAAGACCTATAGAAAATGGATTCGTTAACTAAATCATCAACTGGCACACACACACACACACACACACACACACACATGATGATGTATCTACATTTACACAGATACTCCACAAGCCATAGTACGGCACGTGGTGGAGGGTACCCTGTACTTCTGCTAGTCATTTCCCCTCCTGTTCCAGTCGCAAATAGAGCGAGGGAAAAATGACTATGTGTCTCAGTATTACCCCTAATTTCTCACATCTTATCTTCGTGATCTTTACGCGAAGTGTATGATGGCAGTGGTACAACAGTGCGGCAGTCAGCTTCAAATGTCGGTTCTATACATTTTCTCAACAGCACTCCCACCGCCCGATGTGGCCGAGCGGTTCTAGGCGCTACAGTCTGGAACCGCGCGACCGCTGCGGTCGCAGGTTCGAATCCTGCCTCGGGCATGGATGTTTGTGATGTCCTTAGGTTAGTTAGGTTTAAGTAGTTCTAAGTTCTAGGGGACTGATGACCTCAGAAGTTAAGTCCCATAGTGCTCAGAGCCATTTCAACATTATCCCACGAAACAAGTTTTTTGTTTTCATTTTAGATTTCATTCTTACAAATATGCCGTAACTATTTCCATCAAGCCAAGAAAACTTACCTACAAAAAAAAGTAGTATGTCAAATAACAAAATTAGAAAAGTATCAGAATAACGGTTAAAGTGCTGTTATACAGGCCATCGCCTAGTTGCAGAGAAATGTACTTCCAAAGCATAAAATATGATTAATTTTTACATAGAAGGTAATACAAAGTAATACAGCGGAGAAAACAACATAAATCCCCTACAGCATAAATGAACATAGCCATATATTGCTGACGCTGGGCACACATTCAAGCCGGCCGGAGTGGCCGTGCGGCTCTAGGCGCTACAGTTTGTAACCGCGAGACCACTATGGTCGCAGGTTCGAATCCTGCCTCGGGCGTGGATGTGTGTGATGTCCTTTTTAAGTAGTTATAAGTTCTAGGGGACTGATGACCTCAGAAGTTGAGTCCCATAGTGCTCAGAGCCATTTGAACCACACATTCAAATTCAATGACAAAAACAGAACAGTACAGCAAAATCATGCTATTAGAAAGCAAATCAAATAATAATGACAATAAAAAAGCAAATAAAAGGAGGAGTAGGGTGGACGGAGAAAACAACATAAATGCCCTACAGCATAAATGAACATAGCCATATATTGCTGACGCTGGGCACACATTCAAGCCGGCCGGAGTGGCCGTGCGGTTCTAGGCGCTACAGTTTGTAACCGCGAGACTACTATGGTCGCAGGTTCGAATCCTGCCTCGGGCGTGGATGTGTGTGATGTCCTTTTTAAGTAGTTCTAAGTTCTAGGGGACTGATGACCTCAGAAGTTGAGTCCCATAGTGCTCAGAGCCATTTGAACCACACATTCAAATTCAATGACAAAAACAGAACAGTACAGCAAAATCATGCTATTAGAAAGCAAATCAAATAATAATGACAATAAAAAAGCAAATAAAAGGAGGAGTAGGGTGGACATTTTATCTGTTATATTATTCACTAAAGCGCGAAAGAAACTGATATAGACGTAAGTATTCAAAAAAAGAGATATGTAAACAGGCAGAATACGGCGCTGCGATCGGCGACGCCTATATAAGACACCAAGCACCTGGCGCAGTTGGTGGATCGCTTACCGGTGCTACGATGGCAGATTATCCAGATTTAAGTGATTTTGGACGTGGTGTAATGGCGCACGAGCGATGGGACACAGCATGTCCAACGCAGCGATGAAGTACGAATTTACCTGTACGACTATTTCACTAGTGTACCGTGAATATCAGGAATCCTGTAAAACATCAAATTTCCGACATCGCTGCAGCTGGAAAAAGATCCTGCAAGATCGGGACCAACGACGACGACGTCAAACTTGACAGAAGCGCAACCCTGCCACAAATTACTTCACGTTTCAATGCTGGGCCATCAACAAGTGTCATCGTGCGAACCATTCAATCAAACATCATCGATTTGGGCTTTCGGAGCCGAAGGCTCACTAGTGTACTTTTGATGACTGCACGACATAAAGCTAAACGCCTCGCCTGGGACCATCAACACCGTCATTGGACTGTTGATGACTGGAAACATGTAGCCTGGTGGGACGAGTCTCGTTTCAAATTGTATCGTGCGAGATGGACGTGTACGGGTATGGACACTATCTCATGAATCCATGGACCCTGAATATCAACAGGGGGCTGTTCAAGCTGGTGGAGGCTCTGTAATGGTGTGGGGCGTGTGCACTTGGAGTGATATGGGACCCCTCATACTTCTAAATACGACTCTGACAGGTGACATTTACGCAAGCATACTGTGTGATCACCTGCATCCATTCATGTGCATTGTACATTGTGCATTCCGACGGACTTGGGCAATTGCAGCAGGAAATACTACAAAATGGTTCAAATGGCTCTGAGCACTATGGGACTTAACTTCTGAGGTCATCAGTCCCCTAGAACTTAGAACTATTTAAACCTAACTAACCTAAGGACATCACACACATCCACTCCCGAGGCAGGATTCGAAACTGCGACCGAAGCGGTCGCGCGGCTCCAGGCTGTAGCACCTAGAACCGCTCGGCCACTCCGGAAATACTAAACTCCACACGTCCAGAATTGCTACAGAGTGGCTCCAGGAACGCTTTTCGGAATTTAAACTGTTCCGGTGGCCACCAAACGTCGCAGACATGAACATTATGGAGCATATCTGGAACGCCTTGCAAAGTGCTGTTCAGAAGATATCTCCACCCCCTCGTATTCTTACGGATTTATGGACAGCCTGCAAGATTCATGGTGCCAGTTCCATCCAGCTCTACTTCAGACATTGGTCGAGTACATTCCACGTCGTATGCGGCATTTCTGCGTGCTCACTGGGGCTCTACACGATATTTAGCAGGTGTACCAGTTTCTTTGGCTCTTCGATGTAGAATCTTTAATAAAATTTCTACCCTGCTCGTTCTTTTATCTGCCATATTTATTGTCATATTTGTTAATAGCATAATTACGCCCTAGGATTCTGTTATTTTAATTGAATTTGAACGTGGACGCCGCGTCACTTGTCGGTCTCCAGTGCATCACTGAGGATTTTTATGTGTGGCGTTGTTTGCCTGTAAATTTTTTGTTTAATAGACTTTGTATTTTGGTATGTATCTTTTGTAGATCCTATATTTCCATGTCTTACATAATTTTGTAATAAGATGTGGTATGGATTACTTTTGTGCTCATGATGGTTTTTTAATTATGTTACGATCTGCTGGTAGCATCTCAAGGAAGGGCTTCACAAGGCAGCATCAACTTCCATATGCAATCAGTAAACAGTTGGTCTCTCCTTAAATATGTGTATTATGATACCTCTCACTACCAACTCCTACGCATATGCGTGGGCGCCGTCGTGCAGTGAAGTACGCCCGCCAACGCGGCGTGAGATGAAACCCGTTGGCCAGGGCGGAGGGCAGCTGTCTGGAAAATTATGGAGCTTCTCCTGACCAGTGGTGTACATTTCAGGCGCGCCAGCCTCCTTTTTACGGGTTCACGCTCGCGGGCCAAATGAAAAAGTTTGCCGACGCAAAATGTCGTCTCCTTCCGAGCCTGTGTTTTAAACGTAACCACTAGATGACGACCCCGCACAATATAACGAGCGTTCACTTAATTAAATATAATTATGGCTTCAGTTCGCGAAACGGTTATTTATCCGGCCGTCCGTAAAAAGGAGACCCCGAGGGGGAGGAAATGCATACGTGTAGCATACAAGCTGCATTGAAAAGGGCGCGTGCGGGCATACGCGCTAACAACTTGGGGCATGCTGGGGGCCACTTGTTGGCGGCACGTTTAATTAAAGAAGCTTGCTGCGGCCACCGATATTTGGTCACAGCCCTGGACGCTCTGCCGGACAATTAGGGGACGGCTTCATTGCTAGCGCGACCGGAAAGTTTTTCTGTGCGTTAACACAACACTGGCGCCATTGATTGCAGGAGAGGCCACAGAAAGAGCGCCGATGCAGCGCGATATCGTTCCATCAACGTCCTCAACGCCTGCTACATGTTTTATGGTTGAGATAGCTGGCATAGAATTTATGTGATACGTGTGAATGTTTCTAGAATATTTTTAGATGATTTTCTGTTTAGAGTAGAAATTGGTGTGTTATTAATTATTAACCACGTTGGCAGATTATTTTTCATATCCGTGTTATAATAAATGATAAATCTGTAAGGTGTACTAAACGTATGACGTTAATTTATTAGCGGCACAGGCCAAAAAAAACAATAACAATAACAATTTCAGAAAAACTGGATGATTTATTGAAAAGAAAGAACCTCACAAAAAATTGTTCAAATGGTTCTGAGCACTATGGGACTTAAAATCTTAGGTCATCAGTCCCCTAGAACTTAGAACTACTTAAACCTAACGAACCTAAGGACATCACACACATCCATGCCCGAGGCAGGATTCGAACCTGCGACCGTAGCAGTCCCACGGTTCCGGACTGCAGCGCCTAGAACCGCACGGCCAGCGCGGATGGCAAGAACTTCACAAACTGAGGAAGTCAATAACGCGTTGGTCCACATCTGGCCCTTACGCGAGCTGTTATTCGGCTTGGCATCGACTGATAGAGTTATTGGATGTCCTCCTGAGGGATATCGTGCCAAATTCTGTCCAATTGGCGCGTTAGATCGTCAAAATCCGGAGCTGGTTGGAGGGCCCTGCCCATAATGCTCCATACGTTCTCATTTGGGGAGAGATCCGCAGACTTGATGGGCAAGATAGTGTTTGGTAAGCACGAAGAGAAGCAGTGCAAACTCTAGCCCTGTGCAGGCGGGCATTATCTTGCTGTAACGTATGTGCAGGTTGGCTTGCCATGAAGACAACAAAACGAGGCGTAGAATATCGTCGACGTTCCGCAGAGGCACCGAGCGAGGTGGCGCAGTGGCTAGCACACTGGACTCGCGTTCGGGAGGACGACTGTTCAATCCCGCGTCCGGCCATCCTGATTTAGGTTTCCCGTGATTTCCCTAAATCGCTCCAGGCAAATGCCGTGATGGTTCCTTTGAAAGGGCACGGCCGACTTCCTTCCCCGTCCTTCCCTAATCCGATGAGACTGATGACTTCGCTGTCTGGCCTCCTCCCCCAAAAACAACCCAACAACGTACCGCAGTGGTGTACGAGTGCCGCGAATGACAACCAAAGGAGTCCTGATATGAAAAGAAATGGTATCCCAGACCATCAGTCACGGCTGTCGAGCCGTACAGGGGCTACAGTGAGGTTGATGTCCCACCACTGTGCGGAGTGGCTGTGGTCACGTCTTCTCTAGTTATCGGGGCTCTATTCGAAGCGGGACTCATCACTGAAGTAAATTTTACTCCAGTGAATGAGACTCCAGGCCGCAGATATATTTGGAAACGCCTCGGGCAGCATTGGGATACCAACCTGACTGTCACCCGCCATACGACCCGACAACCGGGAGTGATGGTCTAGGGAGCAATTTCTTTTCATAACAAGACTCCTTTGGTTGTCATCCACGGGACCCTTACAGCACAGCGGTACGTCGCCGTTTTGTTGCCCTTCTGGGTTTACATTTCAGCAAGATAATGCCCATTTCACAGGGCGAGAGTTTGTACGGCTTGTCTTCGTGTTTGCCAAACCCTATGTTGGCCAGAAAGGTCGCCGGATCTCTCCTCAAATGAGAGCGTTTGGAGAAATTCGGGCAGAGCCTTCCAACCAGCTCGGGATTTTGACGATATAACGCGCCAATTGGACAGAATTTGGCACGACATCCCTCAGGAGGACACTCAACAACTCTGTCAAACAGTACGAAGCCGAATAATTGCATGCATAAGGACCAGAGGTGGACCAACGTGTTATTGACTTGCTCAATTTGTGAAGCTCTTTCTTTTGAACAAATCATCCAGTTTTTTCTGAGATTGTTATCATTTCTTTGCCTGTACATGTACGTTACTTCTACCGATTTCAATTCAATTCGGGTACGCCGCGTGGGGTAGCCGAGCGGTCTAAGGGATCCGTGTCACGGTTCGCGCGGCTACCCCTGTCGGAGGTTCGAGTCCTCCCTCAGGCTTGGGTGTGTGTGCTGTCCTTAGCATAAGTTACTTTAAGTTAGATTAAGTAAGCTTAGGGGCTGATGACCTCAGCAGTTTGGCCCCATAGTACTTACCACAAATTTCCAATTCGGGTAATTCCTTCGAGGTGCGTCTTTTTTTCTTTTGTCTTCGAATGTGCTATTAGTCAAATTATCAACTAATCTGTTGCGTTACCCCGGTCTTCATTAGCTCCAGAATATATGCATTCTGCATGTACTTTCGTTGGCTGCTGTGGTGGCCGACCGTCTGTCCTCGTTTTCTTTACGTTTCTTTATGCACTGTATTAAGCCACGTTTCACATTGCACAATGTTTTTAAAGCGAGATTAACACAGCACAGCACACTAAGAGATACTGGTGTTGTTGCTTTTGTGGTCTTCAGTCAGAACACTGATTTGATGTAACTCTCCCCGCTAGTCTGTCGTGTTCAAATGTGTGTGAAATCTTATGGGACTTAACTGCTAAGGTCAACAGTCCCGAAGCTTACACACTACTTAACCTAAATTATCCTAAGGCAAACACACACACCCATGCCCGAGGGAGGACTCGAACCTCCGCCGGGACCAGTCTGTCGTGTGCAAGTCTCTTCATCTCAGAATACATGTTGCAACCTGAATCTATTTGAATGTGCTCGCTGTGTACATGCCTAGGTCTCTCTCCACTATTTTTACCCCCTCCTCACCGCCCCTACGTACCTCAATTTTTCAACGTAAGAACTTCTGAATGAAAGTTACATGTGTCTCCCCTTGCGTAGACTATCGCCCTGTAAGAAAGGAGTATATGTTACGGGTTCCCTGCAGACACAGTTCTGCTGCTGTGCTGATAACAGGTACATCACAGTATAGGGGTGAAATGGCGTGGCATCTGGAAACGTAGTCTAAAGCTGAAGTACGCCGGACAGTACGATGCTTGTGGGCAAAAGATCTAAATTTCAAACAAATTCACCCTGAAATTCTGGCACTACAGGGAGCAAATGTAATGTCGCATCCAGCAGTAGTGAAATGGTACCAGGAGTTTCACCAAGGCCGCAGAGACGTGGGTCATACTGATCCGCCATACAGTCCAGACCTTGCACAACGCGATTTCCACTTTGCGGCAAGGTGGAAGAACATTTGAGGGAAAAGAGGTTTTGCAACGATGAGGACGTTCTCACAGTATTTCTCAAATGGCTCCCTGACCAAGGTGCAGATTAGAATTGAACGATTGGTAAAACATAAGGACCGTTGTTTATAGAGGCTTGGTGAGTTATTAGTGTTCTGCTCGAAAATAGTCTTTTTCTTTCAAAGGTTTCTTGTCTAAGCTCCCTGAACATTTCCGTAACTCGCTGTTACTGATCGAACCGATCTGTAACAAACGTAGCAACGTGTAAAATCGAGCAGTAGTAAAGAATCGTGCGCATAAACGTTCTCCTTTATAGATACGCTATATTTTGTTAGAGCTCCCCCACTAAACTTTAGTCGACCATTTGCCTTCCCTACAACTGAACTCATGAGCTCGTTCTATTTCATGCCGTCTTCCAACGTTATGTCTATATATTTAACCGAATATTACAGGAATGTTTCTCCTGCTTATCTGCATTCACTTAAATATATTCTCACTTAAAGCAAATTGCCGCTCATCGCACTGAATAGAAATTCGGCCAAGTCGTCCTGAATTCCCTACAGTCACTCACCGTTTACTCACTATGGTACACTACAGCGTCATAAGAGGTTTTCCCGGCCTATTGCACTTCTGTGCGGCGCTCCTGAAGAAATCTTTGTCTCTGATAAACTTTCACCCACCAGGAAAATGTACTAAGTTCTCTCACAAAGTCTGCGAGACAGCCACATATACCATCTGATCAAAAGTATCCGGACACCTCCTATGTATTTATTCTCGGCCATAATGGCTGTTTGTGAACCGTGATTGTGTGGGATAATTATTTATTTCTAATTTATGCTACCAGTCACTTTTTTATTTTATGTTAGTTAGATAACCGAATTCAAAAAGTCAAAATTCTTCAACAGTCTTAAGCCAGTCTTAACTCAATAGACTCAAGATGTGTGAACGTAAATAATTGACTACAATTCTGTCAGTACCAATAATATCGATACAAAACCTCGATAATCGATACAGACTCACATGCTACAGTCCGCCATCTTGTGTTGTGTGCATCATGTTTACATGTATGTTGAGTCAATTTGTACAGTGAATTTCCTTTGCAATCAATGACAAAATACAATGTGCAATAGTGTAATGTTAATCAACAGCTCTGCCATTACACCATTGATGCAAGTGAAGCAGCAAGATGATGAAATCGTAAGTGATCGACTGTCATACAAAAGCCTTTTACACTATTTTCCTAACACATAACTGATGCAAATCTATCTGCATCCTATACAGGTTGTGATATCATACATAGTCAACCACAAGGAAGAAAACCTGCAGAAGACATCACTGATTTCGATTTTTAGCCATCCACTGCCCCTCTCCTCCCCCTCACCACTCCCCACCCCAATACTACACCAGCTGCTACAGTAACAAACAATGGACAAAATGTTCTAGATTAATCTAGTTTAAGACTTTATTTTTAAGTAACATTTCTCTGTGTGTATGTATGTATGTATAAACGCCTGAAGATGCACAGAACATGTTCGAAACGCGTTATATTATGTTAGATTAAACATAAAGTGACTGGTAGTAGAAATTAGAAATACCGGGTGATCAAAAAATCAGTATAAATTTGAGAAATGAATAAATCAAGGAATAATGTAGATAGAGAGGTACAAATTGACACACATGCTTAGAATGACATGGGGTTTTATTAGAATCAAAAATATACAAAAGTTCAAAAAATTTCTGACAGATGGCGCTTCATTTGATCAGAATAGCAATAATTAGCATAACAAAGTAAGACAAAGCAAAGATGATGTTCTTTACAGGAAATGCTCAATATGTCCACCATCATTCCTCAACAATAGCTGTAGTCGAGGAATAATGTTGTGAACAGTACTGTAAAACATGTCTGGAGTTATGGTGAGGCATTGACGTCGGATGTTGTCTTTCAGCATCCCTAGAGATGACGGTCGATCACGATACACTTGCGGCTTCAGGTAACCCCAAAGCCAATAATCGAACGGACTGAGGTCTGGGGACCTGGGAGGCCAAGCATGACGAAAGTGGCGGCTGAGCATACGATCATCACCAAACGACGCGCAAGAGATCTTTCACGCGCCATCTGTCGGACATTTTGTGAAATTTTTTTTTTTTTTGTTCTAATGAAACCCCATGTCATACCGAGAATATGTGTCAATTTTTACCTCTCTATCTACATTATTCCCTGGTTTATTAAGTTTTCAAATTTATACTGACTTTTTTATCACCCTGTAAATAATTACCCCCTGGCCGGCCGAAGTGGCCGTGCGGTTAAAGGCGCTGCAGTCTGGAACCGCAAGACAGCTACGGTCGCAGGTTCGAATCCTGCCTCGGGCATGGATGTTTGTGATGTCCTTAGGTTAGTTAGGTTTAACTAGTTCTAAGTTCTAGGGGACTAATGATCTCAGCAGTTGAGTCCCATAGTGCTCAGAGCCATTTGAACCATTTTAATTACCCCCTATGTAAGCAGAATTGACCACTATATGACACGAGAGGAGGACCCGCTGGTATGAAAGGAGGCGAGTTGTATTATATTGTGAGTATAGAATCTGACGGTCAGGATAGGTGAGTCACTTCGAAAGTAGACATCACCTGAACAACAAATCCATCACAGTCATTTCAATACTTCTAAAGCTGAGCATGTCGACTGTAGGTAATATGATTGTGAAGTGGATACGAAAAGGAACAACCAGAGCTAAACCTAGACCAGCCAGGCCTCATGCACTGACCAGCGGAGACCATCAAAAATTGCGATGTGTGGTTGTAAAATATTGCATGAAATCAACAGAAGGAATTACTCGTGAGTTCCAAAGAGCTGCAAACATTCCAGCTAGCACAACGTGCGTAGGAAGCTAAAAAGAATGGGATGCTATGGTCGGGCAGCTCCACATAAGCAAACATTTCTGTAGTCAGTGCATGCGACACCACTTGACGCTGGATGCCTGGAAACGAGAGATTTAGTGAGACGCCTCACGCTATACCGTGATGCAATCCGATGGAGGGGTTTGGGTTTGTCGAACGTCTGGAGAACGTTACCTGCCCTGATGTATATCGCCAACAGTAAAGTACGGAAGAGGTGGTAATACGCTATGGGGTGTTCTTTGTGGTTAGTATGTGATCTACTTATTGTGCTTAAGAAAACGATACATTTGGAATGCTATAACCACATTTTACAGCATTGTGTACTGCCTATAGTAGAGGAACATTTCAGAAACGATTGTATCAGCATGTCAATGCGCCCGTCATAAATCAACATATACACTATGTGATCAAAGGTATCCGGACACCCCCAAGAATATACGTCTTTCATATTACATGCATTGTGCTGCTACCTACTGCCAGGTACTCCGTATCAGCGACCTCAGTAGTCATTACACATCGTGAGAGAGCAGAATGGGGTGCTCCGCGGAACTGCCGGACTTCGAACGTGGTCAGGTGATTGGGTGACACTTGTGTCATACGTCTGTATGCGAGATTTTTACACTCCTAAACATCCGAAGGTCCACTGTTTCGGGTGTGATAGTGAAGTGGAAAAGTGAAGGGCCACGTACAGCACAAAAGCGTACAGGCCGATCTCGGCTCTTGACCGACAGAGACCTCCGACAGTTGGAGAGGGTCGTAATGTGTAATAGGCAGACATATATCCAGACTATTACACAGGAATTCCAAGCTGCATCAGGATCCACTGCGGGTACTATGACGCTTAAGTCAGAGGTGAGAAAATTTGGATTTCATGGTCGAGCGGCTGATCATAAGTCACACATCACGCCGGTAAATGCTAAACGACGTCTTGCTTGGTGTAAAGAACGTAAACATTGGCCAACTGAACAGTGGAAAAACGTTATGTGGAGTGGCGAATCACGGTACACAATATGGCGATCCGATGGCAGGGTGTGGGTATGGCGAATGCCCTGTGAACGTCATCTGCCAGCGTCCAGCGTGTGTAGTGCCAACAGTAAAATTCGGAGACGGTGGTGTTATGGTGTGGTCGTGTTTTTCATGGAGGGGGCTTGCACCCCTTGTTGTTTTGCGTGGCACTATCACACCACAGGCCTACAATGACGTTTTCAAATGGCTCTAAGCACTATGGGACTTAACATTTGAGGTCATCAGTTCCCTAGACTTAGAACTACTTAAACCTAACTAACCTAAGGACATCGCACACATCGATGCCCGAGGCAGGATTCGAACCTGCGACCGTAACAGCCACGTAGTTACGGACTGAAGCGCCTGGAACCACAGCGGCCGGCTTTGATGTTCTAAGAACCTTCTTGTTTCCCACTATTGAAGAGCAATTAGGGGATGGCGACTGCATCTTTCAACACGATCGAGCACCTGTTCATAATGCACGGCCGGTGGCGGAGTGGTTACACGACAATAACATCCCTGTAATGGACTGGCCTGCACAGAGTCCTGGACACCTTTGGGATGTTTTGGAACGCCGACTTCGTGCCAGGCCTCACCGACAGACATCGATACCTCTCCTCAGTGCAGCACTCCGTGAAGAATGGGCTGCCATTCCCCAAGAAACCTTCCAGCACCTGATTCAACGTATGCCAGCGGGAGTGTTTGCTGTCATTAAGGCTATGGTTGGGTCAACACCATACTGAATTCCAGCATTACCGATGGAGGGCGCCACGAGCTTGTAAGTCATTTTCAGTCAGATGTCCGGATACTTTTGATCACATAGTGTATGACTCAGTGGTTTGCGGATAATAACATTCCTGAAATGGACTGACTTGAACCCAATGGAACACCTTTGGTACGAGTTAGAACGTCGACTTGTCTCTAGACCACAGTGCCCAGCATCACTACCTTCTCTGGTCTGGATCCTAAGGAGGAATGGGCTGGACTGCCATTACTCCACAGACATTTTTATGAAAATATTAATAAACACAATATACTAATCATTATTTTGGTTTTTTAGCATCATAAGTAACGCAAAAATTGAAAATAAAAAAGGAAAGTACTTTCCAAATACGGACTCGACGCTGTGACTCTCTGATTATCGGTCTGTACTATTCCTGTTGACCGGTTCCCGTCAGATCATCAGATCATCAAAGTTAAGCGCTGTCGGTCTGGGCTAGCACTTGGATGGGTGATCATCCGAGAGATGAGACAAATAAAACTCCCGATGCTGGTGTCCAAAAATATAATATTACTAGTTTTAATAATTTTGGGAAATTTGCATGCTTTCCTTTCTCGGTTTTACATCGTCTAATTCTCCTAAAAGTGTTGGCTGAAGAATCACGAACTACGTGAAGTCAGTGGACCACCCTGTGAGGAAAAGGCTATAAGGAGGGTGGGGTAATACCTGCTACTCGAAGGATTTCAGCAATGTTCTCGCTACAGCTCTGCCAGGACAATAAGTGGATTTTGATAGAGGACGCTCCTGTGAAGGCCGTCAATTCGCATTTGTCTCCGCTGTAAAGTCGACACCGTGAACTAGCAGAGCAGTCTCCAGTGGCGGACACCTGAAGATGACTAAATGGTTACCAGACGAAATATTGTGGCAAGAGGTCAACATGATCCGGCTGCAATCCCGAAACCTCATGGAATTTCCATGTCTTTGAATACTGAAGAGGCATTTGAGTAATACGTAATTTGCATCCCATGAACATGTTCAGAACACCGTGGTCACGAACTGTAGTTCTTGAGACAGGTATCTTCTATGTATAAATCCTGGCCTTGGTGACGGAAAAAGATGGCTACGAATGATGGCTGTACGAAAGGTACCGAGTATTAGTGTCTCTCCCAATGCACGAATACAGCGTTTAAGAGATAATTGTCAATATGCCTCTGAATATGTTATAGTCTTCGTATGTAGTTTGTATTGTCTTCAGAGATAAAACATATGACATAAGCAATGGTACTTTTATGTCTCAAGAGTAAAATATCGATGTCGAGAAAAGCGGAACAGTAGTTAAAACAGGACTATTATTTGAAATGAGCGAATTTCAAATCGATGTATGGTATAGCTCTACTGGATGAAATTTAATTTATCATGTTTTCTATAATATTTTTCGTGTTGTTTTTCATATAACACTTTAACTCAAACATGGATTCATTCATTCAAGGCCTCGAACGATTCTTTCCGTGTCCTCGACCGATTGAGCCAGTGCCTCGTCTCTAGTGACCTCGACATGGGTAGGACGTAAAAGATTAAGCTTCCTTCGAGTACTGCTCTACTAAATTATTCAGTATGTTTCCTCAAGAATAACGCAGTCTTCCTTCCTACAGTTCCCGCGTAAGCTCCCGTTGCTTCACGGTTAACTTTCTCGCACATGTTAAACTAACAGTTTACAGTTCTGAATTCCTTATCTTTTTTGCAGTGTGTGTATCCTACACATTGTAAAAAATGAATACTAAACTTACAAATATTCAAGAATTCATCGATTGAATTAGTATGGAGTATTACTTAGAAATGAATGACATTTTCCCAAAAATTTCTCACAAGGAAGTGTAGTAAGCCCTTTTTCCTCATTGTAATTAACTTAATGTGTCCGTCCTATTTCACATCAGTTTGTTGAGTTACACCTAGGCATTTAATCGGCGTGACTGACTCCAGAATGCTACTGGATGTTTTCTACTGTTTACGCGAATTCCCTTACCAGTAACACTATTTTTCTCTAGCTTTTATTCAATGTCGCTTGACGAGTGATAACACCAGATTGAATATACGTTCTTATTTGACGGAGATCAGAAAATGTAAGGCTAACGTGGATTAGGAGCATGCAAGGAGGCAGTCCTGGACGACGAGACCGGTACTTGATCCACAACACTATACCTTAATTTATTTGTCCGCGTTAGTGGCTTTGGTTTAGTCAAGAACGACGACTGAAAGGCGATATCACTTCAAGACACAAAACTGTTTCGAGGAAACAGTGATCTGTGATCCGATGACATGTGCCTGCAAATAACTATTAGAGTACCTGTCTACTCACCCAAGACAACATTTTGGTTTCAGAGGCTGACTAATAGTCAGCACGGATTCAGGAAATGTCGTTCTTGTGACACACAACTAGCTATCTATTCTCACGAAGTAATGAGTACTGTCGACAGGACTTGTCAAATTAATTCTTTATTCTTAGGTTTCCATAAGTCTTTTGAGACTGTTCCTCACAAGGGTCTTCTAATCAAACTGCATGCCTATGGACTGGCGTCTCAGTTGTACGACTGGATTCGTGAGTTTCTGTCAGGTAGGTCACAGTTCGTAGTAACTGACGGAAAATCATCCAGTAAAACAGGAGTAATATCTGGCGTTCCTCAAGGAAGTGTTATAGGCCCTCTGCTGTTCCTGATCTACATAAACGACATAGAAGACAATCTGAGCAGCCCTCTTAGATTGTTCGCAAATGACTGTCATTTATCGTCTTGTATAGTCATCAGCTGATCAAAACCAACTGCAAAATGCAGAATGAGAATTTCACTATGCAGCGGAGTGTGCGCTGATATGAAACTTCCTGGCAGATTAAAACTGTGTGCCCGACTGAGACTCGAACTCGGGACCTTTGCCTTTCGCGGGCAAGTGCTCTACCAACTGAGCTACCGAAGCACGACTCACGCCCGGTACTCACAGCTTTACTTCTGCCAGTACCAGCCGTCCGAAGTGGCCGTGCGGTTAAAGGCGCTGCAGTCTGGAACCGCAAGACCGCTACGGTCGCAGGTTCGAATCCTGCCTCGGGCATGGATGTTTGTGATGTCCTTAGGTTAGTTAGGTTTAACTAGTTCTAAGTTCTAGGGGACTAATGACCTCAGCAGTTGAGTCCCATAGTGCTCAGAGCCATTTTCTGCCAGTACCTCGTCTCCTACCTTCCTTACTTTACAGAAGCTCTCCTGCGAACCTTGCAGAACTAGCACTCCTGAAAGAAAGGATATTGCGGAGACATGGCTTAGCTCAGTTGGTAGAGCACTTGCCCGCGAAAGGCAAAGGTCCCGAGTTCGAGTCTCAGTCGGGCACACAGTTTTAATCTGCCAGGAAGTTTCAACTGCAAAATGATTTAGTCAAGATATCTGTATGGTGCAAAAAATGGCAATTGTCTCTAAATAAGTAAAAATGTGAAGTTATCCACATGAGTACTAAAAGAAACCCGCTACACTTCGGTTACAGGATAAATCACACAAATCTAAAGGCTGTAAATGCAATTAAATACTTAGGGACAAGAAGTCCGCAGCTCGTGGTCTTGCGGTAGCGTTCACGCTTCCCGCGCACGGGGTTCGGGTTCGATTCCCGGCGGGATCAGGGGTTTTTCCTGCCTCGAGATGACTGGGTGTTGTTGTGTCGTCTTCATCATCATCATTCATCCCCATTACGGTGGGAGGAAGGCAATGGCAAACCACCTCCACTAGGACCTTGCCTAGTACGGCGGTGCGGGTCTCCCGCATCGTCCCCTACGCCCTTCGGAGTATGGGACTTTATCACCATCATTAGGAACTACAATTAAGAGTAACATCAATTGGAACGATCACATAGATAATTTTGCGATTTATTGATAAAACACTTAGAAAATGCATCAGATCGACTAAAGAGACTGCGTGCTCCACGCTTGTTTGCCTTCTTCTGGGCCGCGCGCGATTAGCTGAGCGGTCTCGTGCGCTGCAGTCATGGAGTGTGAGGCTGATCCCGGCGGAGGTTCGAGTCCTCCCTCGGGCATGGGTGTGTGTGTTTGTCCTTAAAATAGTTTAGGTTAAGTAGTGTGTAGACTTAGGGACTGATGACCTTAGCAGTTAAGTCCCATAAGATTTCACACACATTTGAACATTTTTGCCTTCTTCTGGAGTACTGCTGTGCGGTGTGGGATCTGCATCAAATGCGACTGACGGAGGACATCGAAGAAGTTCAAAGAAGGGCAGCACGTTTTGCATTATCGTGAAATAGAGGAGAGAGTGCAACGGACATGGTGCGTGCATTAAGGTGGCAGATATTAAAACAAAGGTTTTGTTCGTTGCGGCAGAATCTTCTCGTGAAATTTCGATCACCAATTTTCTCCTGCGAATGCGAAAATATTATGTTAGCCCCCACCTAAGTAGCGGGAAATGATAATTACAATAAGAGAAATCAGAGCTCGCACAGAAAGATTTAAGTGCTCGTTTTTCCCGTGGCTGTTAGAGACCGGAACTGTAGAAAAATAGCTTGAAGATGGTTCGATGAACCCTCTGCCACGCAATTAATTGTGAATTGCAGAGTGATCATGTAGATGTAGATGTTAATGTCTGAGAAGTGCATGTGGAGCTCCCGGCACTAGCTGCCGTTAGGGACATCACGCAACCATAGGCAACTCAGGTACATATCTGAAGGAGCTCGCTGAGCTGAATACACTTAAACCATTAATCGAGTCAAGAATAACGTATGCAGTAGGTGATCGCTTTTCTGTAGAATAGTTTGTTGTAAGTGACTTTCTAAACCCATTGAACAAGAAAGGAAGATTACGGTTTAACGTCACATTGAGGATGAGGTTATTAGAGATGTAGGTCGGGTTGAGAAGGAGGGGAGGGAAATCGGCCATATCCTTTTTACAGGGACCACCCTGTCATTTGCCTTGCGCGATTTAGAGAAACTACGGGAAAGAAAAATCTGAGGATTTTGACTGCTCTCCTCCATAAAACGACTGAATCACTTCGGTCGCTACCATAGAAAAGTATCACAGTAAGCAGTGGTGACTTTGAGCCGCAGTTTTCCCGATTACGAGTTAAATTTGTCATCCAGTACCCAAACTCATTTGTTTGGATGAATAACTGCTCATACTGTTTATCAGTGCAAGAATCTGTACAATAATTATCGTATCGTCGAAAAATTTAATTATTTATTTATGTAAACCGCGTCACAACTCCGCCATTGCCGGTCCGCAAGTCATGGGGAAGGAGGAGGGGGAGGAGTAACAACCTCGTAGAAAAACCTGGGTCCATCTGGCTCCGCATGGTAGCATCCAGTTAGGGCCCCTACCTAGGGTTACAGGCGAAGCCCAGCCAACGGTCTCGAAGGTGAAAGAGGAACGTCACTTCCCAACGACAGAGAGAGCGGAAGAGCGGCCTGAACATATCTCCTGGGGCTAACAACTTCAGTCGTGTAACTGGACGGACACGAGCCGTCCCCCCCCCCCCCCCCACCCCCCAAAAAAAAAAAAAAAAAAAAAAAGAACCAATTAGCTCATGGAATGATGCGCACCATGGAATCGAGATTACCCCCGTTGACCAAGGTCGATGCAAGCATGCACTCGTATTCTGGGGGACCTGTCAAAAAGTGCATAAGGGAAGAGTCGGAGCTCCCAAGAACCTCAACATGTAGTTAGGATGAGTATGGACAGAGTGACGAAGAGGGTGTGGGAAACAGCAGGAAGGACAAGGGGAAAGACAGGAACCAAGTGGGTTATGGAACTTCGGAAGGACTGGTTGCAATTGGGGATCAAGGTCGAAGGAAAGGAAAATTGGAGGAACAAACATACACCGACCAATATGCCGGAGGTCAACGACAGAGAAGAATGCGGGAAAAGATTACAGTGTCGCCAGTGGAGCCGACAGGAGAAAAGGACACTGAAGATCTCGGAAGAAGAGCGGGAGAGAAGAAGAGAAAAAATGAAGAGGTTCTGGGAGAAGAAGAGGAAAATGCAGTCCACGAAGGGGCTACCCGTGGTCCTACAGAGGTCTTAACGCAAGAAGAAGAAGAAGTAAACCGCGTCGCCAGCCAAAGTGGCCGTGCGGTTCTAGGCGCTGCAGTCTGGAACCGTGAGACCGCTACGGTCGCAGGTTCGAATCCCGCCTCGGGCATGGATGTGTGTGATGTCCTTAGGTTAGTTAGGTTTAACTAGTTCTAAGTTCTAGAGGACTAATGACCTGAGAAGTTGAGTCCCATAGTGCTCAGAGCCATTTGAACCATTTTTTAAACCGCGTCTCGTTACTTGTATGTCGTCAGACGTACTCCGAAGATGCTTTTTAACCATTTTGTGTTTGGTGGGACACATATGAAGAATGAATTGTGAAATATTCTAAGTGTCAAATATCACATTTGTCAGCTGAATAAAAAATCTATGTATTTTGCTACATAACTACTTTGTAATTTTTTTGTATCTAAATTTGTATGTAAATTATCTTTCTTGTATCTAAATTATCTTTTTTGTATCTAAATTATAATTGAGAAGGCAGCCTGATACCACAGAATTATGCTGTTCGTCTCTTCACTGTAAAAAGTAATGAGACACATTGGAAAATAAATAATTTATTAAGAACATGCCCGGCATGGTCAGACGACAAGGAAGTTGTCGTCTGACCATGCTGGACTTGTTACTGCCACGGAAGATACGGAATCCAGTTAATTTTGTCCCGTTGCATAAGATTCTGTTCATTGCACATGAAAACGGTTGTGGATGCAGGCTACACTTGGGGTCTGAATATGACACCATTTGGTATCGAAACTGGTAACATGTTTTAAAAAGAATAAACGACGTTGGATTCAAATATACCCGCTAGTTCGTTATTATTATTCAAGTACATCGCAGAGGTGTTCCATAGGGTTCTGGTCAGCACATTTTAGGGAGATTACTGCCCCCAAACCACTGCGTCATTGATGCTGATTTATGAGAATGTGCGTTGTCATGCTGATACAATTATTCATCGTCTCCGACTTTTCCTCTATATACCCTACACAATGCTGTAAAATATGTTCATATTCTTCCACATTTACCGTTTTCTTAAGCGCAATGAGGAGATCTCACCCTAACCGCGCAAAACACTCCCATACCGCAACAATACCGTGTCCATAGTTCACTGTTGCCGCTTCACACGATGGCACGTAAAGTTTTCCACGCATTCAGCAAAACCAAACCCTTCCATCGGACCACCAAAGAGAACAGCGTGCTTCATCACTCTATATCACTCGTTTCCAGTCATCCGTCGTCCAATGGGGTCGCTTTTACTACACGTCAAGCGTCGCTATGCGCTGACTACAGAAACGTATAGTATGAGTAGTTGCTCGACCATTGTACCCCATTATCTTAACCCTCAAAGGACAGTCTTTGTGTTACCAGGTCTGCTGGTAGCCATTTGGAACTAACAAGTGATTCCTCCGCTAATTTTATGGGATCTTTTACAACTACCCTCTGCAATGCTCGACGGTCCCTGTCCGTGGTCTCGGTTTCGCTGTGGTTGTTCCTTCGGGTGTCCACTTGACAATCACATCACCAACAGCCGACTAGCGCGCTGTAGAAGGGTTGAAATGTCCCGGGTTTGTTACTTAGTTGACATCCAATCACTATTCCACTTCGAAGTCACTGAGCGCTCCTGACCGACCCATTCCGCTTTTACTGCTTCTGTACAGACAACAGAACACGCCCCACTTCCCATTATACTGCCGCATCTGCCTCTCGCGACATCTACTGGTCAACTGCGCTTAAATAGGGGATGTCCGGTTCCTTTGATCAGAGAGAGTAGATGTGCTCGCCTTCAAACGAGCGCAGACCGGTATCCGCGTGTTATGGGCAGCAGCTGAGCGGTCATGGATGAGAATGGCTCTACCTCCACTGCTTCTGCCGTCTCGTGGAGTCAATGTGGGCAGTATCGCCTCTGTCATCAGGGCAAATACGACTGCTTCATGTTACGCGGTAGATGTCCTTAAACGAACTGCCCTTGAATTTATTTGAAACAGAGTGGCCTAATGTGTTTTTGGAAGTTAATGTACAGGGTATTACAAGAAACGCAAAAAAAGAAAAAAAGCGAAATTGAGGTGAAATTACTACACATACAAACGTGCGACTAAACCGCAAGGTCATTTACGACGGATCGGTTGTATTGAATATTCTCAGTGCACATTCACATTAATTCTCCAAGAGAAATGGAGGTTTCGAAAATATTCAGTATTGCATTTGTCAGGAAAGCAACTCGTTATCGAAGGAAATTGGATTGGAACGATGAAGCGGTACTCGGAGTTTCCCGGCATCAATTATCTGTTCCCACGAATTGCTGATTATGAATCCCGTATGTACACTATGTGATCAAAAGTATCGGGACACCTGACTAAAAATGACTTACAAGTTCCTGGCGACCTCCATCGGTAATGCCGGAATTCAATATGGTGTTGGCCCACACTTAGCCTTGATGACAGCTTCCACTCTCGCAAGCGCATACGTTCAGTCATGTGCTGGAAGGTTTCTTGGGGAATGGCAGCCCATTCTTCACGGAGTGCTGCACTGAGAAGAGGTATCGATGTCGGTTTGTGAGGCTTGGCACGAAGTCGCCGTTCCAAAACATCCCAAAGGTGTTCTATAACTATTCAGGACAGGACTCTGTACAGGACAGTCCATTACAGGGATGTTATTGTAGTGTAGTCACTCCGCCACAGGCCGTGCATTATGAACATGTTCTCGATGGTGTTGAAAGATGCAATCACCATCCCCGAATTGCTCTTCAACAGTGGGAATCAAGGAGGTGCTTAAAGCATCAATGTAGGCATGTCCTGTGACAGTGCCACGCGAAACAACAAGGGGTGCAAGCCTCCTCCATGAAAATCACGACCACACTATAACACGACCGCCTCCGAATTTTACTGTTGGCGCTACACACGCTGGCATATGACGTTCACCGGGCATTCGCCATACCCACACTCTGCCATCGGATCGGCTCATTTTGTACCGTGATTCGTCACTCCACACAACGTTTTTCCACTTTTCAATCGCCCAATGTTTACGCTCCCTACACCAAGCGAGCCATCGTTTGGCATTTACCGGCGTGATGTGTGGCTTATGAGCAGCCGCTCGACCATGAAATCCAAGTTGTCTCACCTCCCGCCTAACTGTCCTAGTACTTGCAGTTGATCCTGATGCAGTTTGGAATTCCTGTGTGATGGTCTGGATATATGTCTGCCTATTACACATTACGACCCTCTTCAACTGTCGGCGGTCTGTCAGTCAACAGACGAGGTCAGCCTGTACGCTTGTGTGCTGTACGTGTCCCTTCACGTTTCCACTTAATTACCACATCGGAAGCAGTGGACCTAGGGATGTTTAGGACTGTGGAAATCTCGGGTACAGACATATGACACAAGTGTCACCAAATCACCTGTCCAAGTTCGAAGTCCGTGAGATCTCCGGAGCGCCCCATTCTGCTCTCTCACTATGTGTAATGACTACTGAGTTGCTGATATGAAGTACCTGGCAGCACAATGCACCTAATAAGCTAAACTTACGTTTTTGGGGGTGTCCGGATACTTTTGATCACATAGTGGTATGCACTGTTATTTCAAAAGATTGAGTCCCAGTATCTTGAAGCCTGGCCTACCGCTCAGAGATCCTGTGCTTATTCATAAGGCTGACCTTTCTAGATTTCAGGATGTGAAATTAAACACCTTTCAGCAGTCTGATTTCCAATTTTATTTGGCTACCAGTTTCGGCAATTTACTGCGCCATCTTCAAGCCGCTGACCGACGTGTAGAGAGATTCCACTTCGGTTCTGATCAAAACAGGGGCCAGCAACACTGATATTAGTAGATTTCTACTTGCTATAGCGATACCTTCAACCATCAAGACGGCATAGTGAATCACCGAAACTTTTAACCAAATAATAGTAAAAAAGCTTGAAAACTAGATTGCTGAAAGGTGTTTTAATTTGACGTCATGTACAGAAGAGCCGAGTCCCGCAACCATCTCTGGAAAGATGGACGTATAGAGACTTTCTTGATTTCTGCCTTGAACTGCCTCCGATTTTCGGTTCAGTGCCCTCTCTCTCTCTCTCTCTCTCTCTCTCTCTCTCTCTCTCTCCCTGTCCCCCTTCCCCCGTAGCTACTGTCATATTCACAAGGAACATCAGAAACATCTAGGGCACCTGGCTACTGCTGTCCATCACAGGGTGCAACATCGCTTTGATTATCTTAGGTAGCTATAAGATGGTATTCATCCTATGTCTGCTTACGTCATTCAGTAGAATTTGATATTGCTCCACAGCACTGTAGGAACGGCGTATGTTGATTTTGTTGTGTTTATTAACTGCGTTTGGGTTTGCTCGGATTTTCTCGGAGAACTAACGCGACAAGTGAAAGGAAAACATTTAATACAAAGCGCACTTTGATTCTCAGTTTACTTGCGTGTGGACTTTAGTGAACCCGTGTTACTGGTTGCCGCTAAAAATACTTGAGACAAAAGCTAACAATCGTAATGGTAACACACGTAACAGAATCTAAATCTACATCTACATCCATACTCCGCAAGCCACCTGACGGTGTGTGGCAGAGGGTACCTTGAATTCCTCTATCGGTTCTCCCTTCTATTCCAGTCTCGTATTGTTCATGGAAAGAAGGATTGTCGGTATGCCTCTGTGTGGGCTCTAATCTCTCTGATTTTATCCTCATGGTCTCTTCGCGAGACATACGTAGGAGGGAGCAATATACTACTTGACTCCTCGGTGAAGGTATGTTCTTGAAACTTCAACAAAAGCCCGTACCGAGCTACTGAGCTTCTCTCTTGCAAAGTCTTCCACTGGAGTTTATCTGTCATTTCTGTAACGCTTTCGCGATTACTAAATGATCCTGTAACGAAGCGCGCTGCTCTCCGTTGGATCTTCTCTATCTCTTCTATCAACCCTATCTGGTACGGATCCCACACTGCTGAGCAGTATTCAAGCAGTGGGCGAACAAGCGTACTGTAACCTACTACCTTTGTTTTCGGATTGCATTTCCTTAGGATTCTTCCAATGAATCTCAGTCTCGCATCTGCTTTACCGACGATCAACTTTATATGATCATTCCATTTTAAATCACTCCTAATGCGTACACCCAGATAATTTATCGAATGAACTGCTTACAGTTGCTGACCCGCTATATTGTAGCTAAATGATAAGGGATCTTTCATTCTATGTATTCGCAGCACATTACACTTGTCTACATTGAGATTCAATTGCCATTCCCTGCACCATGCGTCAATTAGTTGCAGATCCCCTTGCATTTCAGTACAATTTTCCATTGTTACAACCTCTCGATATACTACAGCATCATCCGCAAAAAGCCTCAGTGAACTTCCGATGTCATCCACAAGGTCATTTATGTATATTGTGAATAGCAACGGTCCTACGACACTCCCCTGTGGCACACCTGAAATCACTCTTACTTCGGAAGACTTCTCTCCATTGAGAAAGACATGCTGCGTTCTGTTATCTAGGAGCTCTTCAATCCAATCACACAATTGGTCTGATACTCCATATGCTCTTACTTTGTTCATTAGACGACTGTGGGGAACTGTATCGAACGCCTTGCGGAAGTCAAGAAACACGGCATCTACTTGGGAACCCGTATCTATGGCCCTCTGAGTCTCGTGGACGTATAGCGCGAGCTGGGTTTCACACGATCGTCTTTTTCGAAACCCATGCTGATTCCTACAGAGTAGATTTCTAGTCTCCAGAAAAGTCTTTATACTCGAACATAATACGTGTTCCAAAATTCTACAACTGATCGACGTCAGAGATATAGGTCTATAGTTCTGCACATCTGTTCGAAGTCCCTTTTGGAAACGGGGATGACCTGTGCCCCTTTCCAATCCTTTGGAACGCTACGCTCTTCTAGAGCCCTACGGTGCACCGCTGCAAGAAGGGGGCAAGTTCCTTCGCGTACTCTGTGTAAAATCGAACTGTTATCCCATCAGGTCCAGCGGCTTTCCCTCTTTTGAGCGATTTTAATTGTTTCTCTGTCCCTCTGTCGTCTATTTCGATATCTACCATTTTGTCATCTGTGCGACAATCTAGAGAAGGAACTACAGTGCAGTCTTCCTCTGTGAAACAGCTTTGGAAAAAGATATTTAGTATTTAGGCCTTTAGTCTGTCATCCTCTGTTTCAGTACCATTTTGGTCACAGAGTGTCTGGACATTTTGTTTTTAGTCACCTACCGCTTTGACATAAGACCAAAATTTCTTAGGCTTTTCTGCCAAGTCAGTACATAGAACTTTACTTTCGAATTCATTGAACGCCTCTCGTATAGCCCTCCTCACACTACATTTCGCTTCGCGTAATTTTTGTTTGTCTGCAAGGCTTTGGCTATGTTTATGTTTGCTTCCTTTGCTTCCGCAGCAGTTTTCTAACTCGGTTGTTGTACCACTCATCTAACGCATATTGTACGATGGTTTCGAACTTTGTCCACTGATTCTCAACACTATCTGTACTTGAGACAAAACTTTTGTGTTGAGCCGTCAGGTGCTCTGTAATCTGCTTTTTGTCACTTTTGCTAAACAGAAAAATCTTCCTACCTTTTTTAATATTTCTATTTATGGCTGAAATCATCGATGATCGCTGATTCCCTGTTCTGCGTTACCTGTTGACGCTGAAGAATACTATCACGTTTTCGATATTTATCGAAGGATATTGGGATAAGCGAATCATACCTTTCATTCTTCCAGAATCTGTTAATATGTCACGGATGTGGAGCTGCCGTTGTGGCATCGTCCAGGCTCCCTGACGTGGTGGCGAGGCAGGGCGGCAAGTCGCCAGCTGTGTAGCGAGCGGGGGCTGCAGAGGCGCGCCGACTCCGACACTGCCATGAAGCTCCCAAATTGCGCTAATCGAATACGGCGCTCTCGGCGGACATGTCGGGTTCGTACAACAGCCGGAAATTGATCCGGCCAGTTCCTGGGCCGCCACGTTAACGTCGTTTCCATAAATTAGTACCGTACGAGAGGGGATCTTGCAAACGAGGCGGTGCGGCAGTCCGCGTAGCACGCCAAGGAAAATGGTAATCGAGTACGATTTCCACGTAACAAATACGGCAATAGTCGATGGACCCCTCATACAATAAACTTGTATGTACCGAACTTCGCACCTGGCTCGTAATAAGAACGGACGCTTCAACTCGCAATCGGGATGGCTCTGATTGGTATTCCGAAGCCAAACTCTAGATGCCCCACGGTTACTCTATGTTTACATTTGTATCGCCAGACTTTCTGTACTGTATGATGCATTTCACATTAGTGTAATTTTTTCCTCTTCATATTACATTTGCCAGTACTACCGGGTGATCAAAAAGTCAGTATAAATTTGAAAACTGAATAAATCACGGAATAATGTAGATAGAGAGGTACAAATTGACACACATGCTTGGAATGACATGGGGTTTTATTAGAACCAAAAAAATACAAAAGTTCAAAAAATGTCCGAGTGATGGTGCTTCATCTGATCAGAATTGCAATAATTAGCATAACAAAGTAAGACAGATCAAAGATTATGTTATTTACAGGAAATGCTCAAAATGTCCACCATCATTCCTCAACAATAGCTGCAGTCGACGAATAATGCCGCGCGGGATTAGCCGAGCGGTCTAGGGCGCTGCAGTCATGGACTGTGCGGCTGGTCCCGGCGGAGGTTCGAGTCCTCCCTCGGGCACGGGTGTGTGTGTTGTCCTTAGGATAATTTAGGTTAAGTAGTGTGTAAGCTTAGGGACTGATGACCTTAGCAGTTACGTCCCATAAGATTTCATACACATTTGAACATTTTTTTGAGGAATAATGTTGTGAACAGCACTGTAAAGCATGTCCGGAGTTACGGTGAGGCATTGGCGTCGGATGTTGTCTTTCAGCATCCCTAGAGATGTCGGTCGATCACGATACACTTGTGACTTCAGGTAACCCAAAAACCAATAATCGCACGGACTGAGGTCTGGGGACCTGGGAGGCCAAGCATGACAAAAGTGGCGGCTGAGCACACTATCATCACCAAACGACGCACGCAAGAGATCTTTCACGCGTCTAACAATATGGGGTGGTTCTAATAAAACCCCATGTCATTCCAAGCATGTGTGTCAATTTTTACCTCTCTACCTACATTATTCCATGGTTTATTAAGTTTTCAAATTTATACTAACTTTTTGATCACCCGGTATATGAAAACAGGGAGAGGAAGATTATGGTTGAACGTCTCGTCTACATCGAGGTCTTTAGAGACGAAGCACAATCTCAGAGTGTTTCACGGATTGGGAAGGAAATCCGAAGTGCTGTTTCAAAGGAACCACCACTGCATTTGTCTGGAGCGATTTAGGGAAACCACGGAAAATCTAATTGAGGATGGCATGACGCGCATTTGAATCGAATACGAGTCCAGTTTGCTAACCATTGCGCCACTGTCTGTACGTCCCTGTGTGAGCCCAAAATAAATTCCAAAGTTGTCTCGGATGATGAGTTGTAGGAGTTTTAAAGGAATTTTTTTTATATTTTATTTTTTTTAACAAAAGTATTTGTTGTGGTTCTTCATACTGGAGCTTAACAAGCCAGTAAATGTTACTACTGCACAGACTAACGAGAACTGCTACGAATACTTCAACTGCTCTTTGTACCATACTTACCTCTTTCATTAACACTATTTGGTAAGATTTGCAGATAGAAGTAAAATCTCGGAACAAATATTGTACTTTTTTAAAATTCTGTCGAAGACTGTATGATTGGTAACTGCCGTCCCCCCATTTCATCCTAAATCGCTCCGAACGATGACAACCACACATACAAAAATGACTTGCATAATTAGTTAGGAAAAACGAATTGGTAGAGGTGTTCATTTCATCATAAGGTCTACTTAATATATGCTTCTAATGGAAGCAGAAACATAATATTAATAATAAGCATACGAACATTCGTCATTTTAATTTATTTATTTAATTTCCTCTGAGTAGAGCCTTCAGGATCTCTCTTACAACAGAACAGGGCATAGAGACGAGAGTATTATTGCAATTTCATCAAAGCATTCTGCAATGAACAGCAGCATTATCGCTATGTGTGTGAATGACTGATTTGCTTCCAGTTTCCTAGAGATGATACAATGATTCGGATGTTGGAATCGCTTACATGAATATCAAGGTTCCATTCCCCTCACAGTCATTCAAATTTTCCTTTGTTTCCCTCAATCAGTAGCCGAAGCATGCAAATCCAGAGGTAACAACGTAGAATTGTACAATACTAACAAGTTAAATGGCGATATAGATATAGATAGAGTTTGGTCAACCTCGAACGCATGCGAGTTACGTTGTTTATTTCATGCGATGAAATTCAGCTTGCTTTAAAAGTGGATAAATATAAGTTAGTGCTGTTGGGTCAAAGAGCTCAAATACCGTATTGATCGTAGGCTGATTGACTCAGTCAAGTTGATTAAATATTTAGGCGTAACGTTACGACTCGACATGAAATGGAGTGGAACCAGAACGTAAGGCCACTTGTAGGGAAGTTGAATGGCACACTGTGGTTTATTGAGAGATCTGCGGAACTGTAGCGCACCATAAGAGAACAGCGCGTACAAAATACTTATCTGACCCATCCGTGTCGCAACGTAAGCACAACCATTCTCTCTCTCTCTCTCTCTCTCTCTCTCTCTCTCTTTCTCTCTCTCTCCTCGATCCATTATATTCTTTCTTTATTTTCGAATTGGTCCAACTCTGGACCATGTGAAACAACTGATTTATGACATAACAATCTTTATTTTATTTTCTTTATCTTCCCAGCACTACTTCATTCTGGCTCTATATTGTTATCTTCTTTCTTCTGTCCATGTTCTCCCTCTCTTGTTTCGCGTTTCTTCTGGAAACCTTGACTTTTAGTACTTTTATTCTGAATTCATGCATCTTTTATATGTCTTTGTCTGTTATTTCCAACCCATGTGGATCTTTCGTAATTTCTATAAACCATGAAATATGCGGTTTTGGATTTTTGTCAGAGAAGTAGAATATTTTGTCAGCTTCTTGTGTTCATTCTTTTTAAGACGCTGTAAAACATAATCCTCCGCTTTCCATTGCATCTGTTATATTCTCAGTTTCTTCACACACCTCCTCGTTCCTCCGCAATTTCTAAATCCCGTTTTCATACTTTTGACTGAAAATTTTTCGAATTATTCTTCCGTTTTTCTTCTCCAAATTATTTAACTCGTTGTACGACGTCTTCATTTCTTACTCGAGCAATCGATTTGAACTCCAATGGTCTTCTGTAACACAACATTTCAAAGGCTTCCAATTGTTTCATTTCTGCCTTCCATATTCCATATTGTGCATGTTTCACACAAATGTACTGTGCTGTGCTCTATACATAGCTCTTAATTAAGGTTTTTTGGACTCAAGGTCTATATTTTAGGGTGTTAGCATTGTTTTTTTCACGTAAAGCCTTTGTCATGTTCAACTCGTGTTTCTATATCTCTGTTACATTTTACTACTTTATATATTCTATTTTCGATAAAAAACTATCCACCTCTTTAAAAGTCTCTTGTTCAGTTTTAACATTTACTATCCAGCACGTCCAACTGATACGTCGAACAGAAGAGATAACGAAACACCGCTCTTTAACAAATATTGACGAGATTTCCTTTAGTCTTATTTTTATTCTTCGGGTCCCCCGAGCAAGTTAGGGGAGGATATCGATGTCAGAACATCTGCAGAAATCAATCATGCTGACGGGATAAGTTAACCTGTGACAGTGGGGGAGGCTGTACAGCAAGCGCAGGGGCGCTGGCTCCTATCTTCTTGAGTATTAAACTCAGCTTCCTTCAGCTGTGTCCTCATATAAATTTTCTTTCTGTTTTACAGTGGTAAGATACTTTTTCTTAATTCCCTTCTTGCTAGATGAACTGTAACTTTACACAGCAAAGATTTTTCTTGAATGATAGTAAGTACCTAAGACGATAAACTTCAATAAACGCCGTAAATGCCTCTGGTACTTCCCTTTCCAAGAAATATAACAGTTTTGTAATTTCTACCAGAAAAATCGATTTTTCAGGGTCGATTACCTGGTATGTCGACCAGGCGCTGTAGTAATGAAATGCTTTGGTAGAATATATTAAAGTGTAGCTAGTTCTTAATGACGTGCTTCTAGGAGCGTTTACTATGTGAATAGTGGACGTACGTGAGTACTAGTAATACTACAATGATGGCATTTTCACAGTAGATATCCTGAGGACCTCATGAGCATAAGCAGAGATATTGCACACAGAAAAATATAGACTCACAACTTTCCTTCGCTCCATACCTGAATATATATACTGCAAAGCGGGTAAGGGTGTTGCAGGATAGGTTGTGTTGAGCAAGATTATTATTATTATTACACACGTTACAGGCCCGACCACGCGAAGCATTTATGACTACTCGTTCTTCCTGTTCTTCCAGTACTCATTCATTCGTTTGCTAAAGGCCGTTTTCCTTTCTTCGGTCCACTTCGGTCTCTGGGCGTTAGGTGATGTCTTCTCTGACATTACTTCCCACTTGTGTATTGTGTGTCTATAGACGCTTTTGTCTGTCATGTCCACTAAATTTATCTGTGCTTTTTCCAGATCAATTTTGACTTGTGCCATCCAACGTGTAGTGGTTTTTAGCCTCTGTATGTATCTGAGTATTCTGTTGGTGAGTCTGGTCTGTGGGGGTCTGCTGATGTGGCAGTAACATTTTAGTCGCCTTTTTCTGATGCCCACTGCGAGGTTGGACAACTTCTCTGTGGTGTCTCTGGAGTGAAGCCTGTATCCTTCGTCTGTGAATTTTGGTCCAATAATTTTCCTGATAATTTTTCTTTCCTCTGTGAGGATCTTCTCTAGGTCGCCCTTTGTGTGTATCGTCAGTGTCTCACAGGCGTAGAGCACCTCAGGTTTGATTACAGTATTGTAGTGACGAATTTTGATGGAGGAGGACAGACACTTCTTGTTGTAAATACACTGCGTTTTGTATATGGCTCTCGTCAGCTTCAATAACCTGGTGTTCTGCGTGGTTTGCTCCTTTCCTGTCGGTTCGTGCACTTGCCCTAGGTATTTAAAATGTGTTACTCTGTTGATCTTGCCATATTTTGTGTTTAAATTCAGTATGTTGAATTTCGTACAGAAGAACTTTGATTTTTGGAAGGAAATCTGTAGCCCTACTTTTTCAGCGCACTCTTTGAGTACTTCTACCTGTCTGATTGCTGTGGTTTCGTTGTCGGCAAGTAGTGCCAGCTCGTCCGCGGAGGCTAAACAGCCGACTTCCAGTTCATCCTTGGGTCGTCCTAGTCGCACTGGCTCCCAATATCCTTGTAATTTCAGCTCTTTCTCCCTTTCCTTAATGACTTTGTCCAACACGAGGTTGAAGAGCAGTGGTTAGAGACCATCGCCATGACTCACGCCTGTCCTTATCTCAAAGGGTTCAGAGATTTCTCCCCTAAACTTCACGTTTGATGTGTTTGTCAGTGTCTGTTTGATCAGTCGCAGTGTCTTGTTGTCGAAACATTGTTCGTATAGGATCTTGAGCAGTGAGAGGCGGTCAACGAAAGTGTATATCACTGGCGTATTTCTGAGGGCTTTGATTTTCAGCGTAGTTTTCAAATTGAAGATTTGTTCTGCGCTGGAGCGACCAGGTCGGAAGCCCGCCTGGTGCTGGCCAATCTTGTGTTCCAGCTGGTCCTGTGTCTTTTGAGTCGGCATGCTGAAAGGATCTTGTATGTGACTTTTCGTAGGGTAATGCCCCTGTAATGATTTACGTCTGTACGGTCACCTTTTTTATGTAATGGATTAATCAGGGCGCATTTCTAGTCAATTGGCAGCTTTTCTGACGTCCAGATATCTGTGATAATCCTTGTGAGTTCTCTAAGAGAGTTTGGTCCGAGGTTTTTCAGTAGTTCGGCCACTATACCGTCTTCACCCGATGTTCTGTTGTTTTTGAGTTTGAAGATGTGTCTGTGGAACTCCTCTTGTCTCGGGTGTAGTGAGTGTGTATGCTTCTCCGTCGGTTCTTCCTTTATGAATCTCTCTGTAGGTTCTGGCAATTCAGACGTTCTGAGAAATACCGCGCCAGCACCTTGCAGTTATCCTTATTTGTCAGTGCAAATTTTCCTCCACTTTTCCTGAAGCAGAGGTTCGATGGTGTGTATTCTCGGATTTGCCTTGCAAACGTCCTCTTGAAATCTCTTGTGTTGTAGTTACGAAAGTTGTCCTCTATGGAGTCCAACTGTTCTTTCATGAATTTTCTCTTCGCTTCTCTGATAATTTTTGCGGTAGTTTCGTTGAAAGCCTGCAGATTTTCTGGTATGCAACTTTCCTAGCTACGAGTGCATTCTCGCAGTCGGTGTTCCACGAAGGGTGTCTGATGTTCTTTTTCAGAGGAATGAGGGCCTGTGATTTTTCTGTAATTTTTCGATGGAAATTTTGCCAGTCATTTATATGTTCTTTTTCCCAGGCTTCTTTCACTCCAGATTCTGCAATCTTCTTTGTGACAAATTTTGGTACGGGTATTTTCTTACTGAAAGTTCTCTTTGGGGTGAATTTGATACGTGTGAGGTAATGATCCGAGTTGATGTTGGCTCCACTTCGTACTTGCACGTTGGAGATCTCCCTCTGTACTGGTACGAGACTACCATGTGGTCGATTTGGAACTCACTTAAATGCTAGACTGGTGAGCGCCAAGTTTTCTGTTTTCTGCGGTCTTTTCTGAGGGATGTCGACATGAGCTTGAGGTTGTTCTGTTGGCAGAGTTCTATGAGTCATGTGCCATTTTTTTTAGTAAATTTATGCGCTGGATAATTTCTGACTGTTTTCCTGTGTCGTTTTTCTCTACCGATCTGTGCATTAAAGTCGTCCAGGAGGAGTTTGACGTCATCTTTGGGGACTTTGGACATCACTTTCTCGAGGGTCGACCAGAATTTTTCTGCAGCCTGTGGGTCTTTCTTGTTACTCTCGTTAGTGGGGGCGTGTGCGTTGATCAGTGTGTACTTTTTGTTGGCGCACTGAACCCGCATAGTCATCAGTCGGTTGTTTACTGGTATAACTTCTTTTATGGATTCGACTATGGTCTTGTGAACCATGAATGCCATCCCTAGCAGTGGAGCACCTTTGGCAACGCGCCTGTCAGTTTTGGTTTTGAAGGTGCGGTATTTGCCGTAGTCCCTGGTGTCGCCGTCTGTGATACGTGTCACCTGGAGCGCAAGGATTAGAATCTTCTCTCTACCTAGTTCTGTCACTAGGTTGTACAGCTTTCCAATCTGAGAGTGTTAATGTTGACACCCTAAGTATGTAGTTGTCTTGAGTGGCAGTTTGCTAGAGAACTCCGATTTTCTCTATATTTGTGAAAGCCCGGTTCCCCCAGAATCCGAATTCCCGGTTGCCGTCTGTTGGCAGATGGACTGGTTAGCACCTGGGGTACTTCCATTATTACTTGCACGAGGCATGGTTGATTGTAAGCAATGGTGTCCAGTGGTTGCCCACTAGGTTTGTTAGAACCAAGGATTGTCAGTTCCTGGAGCACATGTTGCAGCCGCACCTCTCGGTGACCAGATTCTGACCATACTGTCCTAGACGCGACATGGATTTTGGTTGTCATTTTGGTCTGCGGGTGGTATTTTATTTCCCACCCACCCTGCATATCTGCCGGGTATTTCTCCTATCCGCCACCTGTGGACTCGCCAGATGGGAGTTGACGACCCTACACTGGGGAATATTATTATTATTATTATTCACGTTTGGGTCCTACTGGACCACGCGAAGTACGATCACGGGGCATTCAGTTATTTTCTTTTAGACTTTCTCTCTGCCCAAATTGTTTTCATTCTCTCGGAATGAGCTCTTTTCCTTTCATCAGACCATGTGGTTCCAGTTTTCTTTGGTTTTTCAGCTTGACCAACTACCCAGTCATGAATTTTTTGCCTAAATAATTTTCTGTCTTGAATTTCATCTTGTTTTATATCTGCCTCTTTCATGTCCTCTTTTATAGCAGCAATCCATTTTATTGTCTCAAATTTAGCTTTACTTCGATTTTCGTAGAATTCCACTACTTGTTTAGTTAGTCTGGTAGCATCCATTCTTTTAATATGCCCATAAAATTTTAATCTGCGTTTCTTCATATCTGAATATATGCTGGTGTATTGTTGAATTTCACTATTTGCTCTTAGCCTGTATGTTCCTTCTTCAGTATATTTTGGACCTAGAATTTTTCTGATTACTTTTCTTTCTCTTTTTTGGATTTCTTGAATGTCCTTTTTTCTGTTTAAAATTAGCGTTTCAGCCCCATAAAGGCACTCTGGTTTTATGACCGTGTTGTAATGTCTCAATTTAGAGTACCTCGAGAGACATTTTTTGTTGTAGATGTCTTTTGTATGTCTAAAAGCTGTCTCCATCTTTTGACAACGAATTTCATTTCCAATTTTTTCTAGACCAGTCTCTGAGATTGTTTCACCTAAATATTTGAATTGCGAAACTCTTTTGATTTTTCCATACTTAGTTTCCAAAAGTTTGGGTGCCAGTTTGTTACTAGTCATATACTGTGTTTTTTTCAAATGAGATTTGGAGACCTACTCTTTCTGCTGTTTCTTTAAGGATTTCTATTTGTTTCTGAGCAATTTGGATGTCCTGCGTTAGAATAACCAAGTCGTCTGCAAAGGCCAAACAGTCTATTCGAATATTTGTTCGTCCTAATTTCACTGGTTGGTCAATTTTGAACTCCAATTTTCGTTCGCGCCACTCTTGTATTACTTTTTCTAGAACGCAGTTAAATAGCAACGGAGAGAGTCCATCACCTTGCCTCACGCCTGTTTTTATTTCAAAGGATTCTGAAATTTCTCCTCTGAACTTTACTTTTGATTTTGTACCAGTTAGCGTGTCTCTGATAATTGCCGTGGTTTTAGGATCCAGGCCTTGTTCTTTCACAATTTGGAAAAGAGATTCACGATCCACTGAGTCATAAGCCTTTCTAAAATCTACAAAGGTACAAACTAGTTTTTTATTGTAAATTTTTTGATGTCTGAGAATTAGTTTGAGGACTAAAATCTGTTCTGGGCAAGATCTATTTGGCCTGAAACCTGCTTGATATTCGCCAATTTTCCATTCAAGTTGCTGTTGTGCTCGGTTCAGAAGACATTGAGAGAGGATTTTGTATGTGACTGGAAGAAGAGAAATTCCTCTGTAATTATTAACATCAGTTTTGTCTCCCTTCTTATGAAGTGGGTGAATCAAGGCGGTTTTCCATTCATCAGGAATTTTTTCAGTTTGCCAAATGTTTTGCATGATTGAAGTAATTTCTTTAACGGTTTTTGGACCAGCTGCCTTTAAAAGTTCTGCAACAATTCCATCTTCACCAGATGCTTTGTTGTTTTTCAACCTATGAATTTCTTTAATGATTTCCTCTTCATTTGGTGCAAGTGAAACTGGATTGCATTGTTGGGGAATGTTTGGTGGAAATCTTTCTGTGGGCTCGGGGCAATTTAGAAGATTCTTAAAATATTTAGAAAGTTCTTTGCAATTTTCTTGGTTGTTAAGAGCCAACTGTCCATTTTCCTTCTTGAAGCAAAGATTCTGGGGTTGGTACCCCTTTATTTTGGTTTTAAAAGTTTTATAAAAATTTCTGGTATTGTATTTCTGAAAATCTTCTTCAATTTCTAAGAGTTGACTATTCTCATATTGTCTTTTTGTTTGTCTAATTAGTTTTGAAGTGTCTTTTCTAGTTGCCATGAATGTATCATATGTGTCTTCTGTCTTGTTGCTATTCCATGCTTTAAATGCCTCTTGTCTGGCTTTAATTGCCTGATCACAGTTTTCATTCCACCAAGCATGTTTCTTGTGTTTTCGTAAAGGAATTTGATCGTGAGCTGTTTTGATAATCTTGTGTTTGAGTTGTTCCCAATTTTGTGCACTTGTTTTGTCAAATTCGTCTGCTAATAATGATGGTTGGATTTTACTGGTGTCAAATTTGGGGATTAATGGTGTCCTTTTGTTGAAATTTTGGGGTTTTAGCTTTAGTTTCACACGGGTTAAGTAATGGTCTGAGTCAATATTGGCGCCTTTACGAACTTGAACATTTAAAATTTCTTTGTGACATGGATACGAGATTGCAATATGGTCAATTTGGAATTCACCTATGTCCTTGTTAGGTGATCGCCATGTCTTTTGTTTTGAAGGTTTTTTCTTAAAATGACTTGACATAATTTTGAGATTGAAATTTCTGCAAAATTCTACCAGCCTCTTTCCATTTTGATTGGTCCATTTATGTGCAGGGAATTCACCGACCGTTTTTCTAAATTTTCTCTCTTTCCCTAACTGCGCATTAAAATCACCCATTAAAATCTTTACATAATTTTGAGGAATTTTGGAGACTGTATTCTCTAACACTTCCCATGACTTATTTACTTTTTCTGGATTTGTTTTATTCTCCTGGTTGATAGGCATGTGTGCGTTAATTAAACAGTACATTTTATTTGCACATTTCATGGAAATTGTCATTAGTCTGTTGTTTACTGGATTTACTTCGATTACGGAGCCAAGAATGTCTTGCGAAATTGCGAATGCAACACCCAGATGCGGAGTGTTTTTAAGAATTCTTTTGTCTGTTTTACTTTTAAACAATCGGTAGTTTCCAAAATCCATGGTATTCTCATCAGGCAACTTTGTTTCTTGCAGGGCTAAAATTTTGATATTTTGTTCTTTTAGTGTGTCTCCTAATTTATAGAGTTTTCCTGGTGTTAAGAGAGAGTTAATATTGATAGTGCCAAAAAATGTTTCGACCTTGGGCATGAGTCGGTCAAAAGACTTCGATTTCCTCTGGTTTGGGATATAGCGTTTCAGCCTAGTCTCCCCAGAATCCGATAGACTAGTTGCGCCACTGATGGCGGAGGATTTGTTACCACCTGGGGTAATTTTGTAATTACTCAAACGCTCCATAATAGTACTTAGAATCAAAGGGTTGAGCTCAGAAAAGCTCAGTGGTTAAGACTGGAGTGGTTAGTTCCAGAATTTGTATTACGGCCGCACCTCTGGTGAACAGACGCCGACCACAGTGCCGCTTGTTACAAGTCAGACGCAAGGTGGATTTATTGTATTATGTGCCTCTTCCGCTAGTTCCACCGTACCGAGATTCGTTCTCTCCGCCTTCACTACCGTTATTATTATTATTACACATTTTTGCCCTCAAAACAGTGATTACTGGGGTATTACATGATTATTTATTTTTTTCTTGTTTCCTTCTTCTTCCTTTTCTCTTCTCGAAACCTTTCGTTGTTTGACTGTGCTCCTGTTTCCTTTGCTCTGTCCATAGTTTCCCTGTTTTCTTCCTTTCATTTGCTTCAAATTTCATGTTCGTATTTTTTTCTGAATTTGTATTTTTCATTTATCATTTCTATCCTGGTCCCTGCTTATTTTAGATCTTCTTATATTTCTTGAAATTAATTTGTTTTTGGATGAACTGTCTGCTACATCAAACAACTTCTTTGTTAGTCTGTTGTTGTTCATTCTACGTTCGCGTCCATAGAGTATTAGTGAACGTTTCCAGGTCAGGTCTGTGGGTCTGTATGTGTGTTCGTGTATTTCTTTAGTTGGTCTCTTCATTCGTACACCATCTTTGTGTTCCGCTCCTAATTTTTTTTCTAGGGATTTTACGCTGTATTTTTTTCTGTCCCTGCGATGCCTTATGCTCCGAGTGCTGTCGTTTTTTATGCATACAGTGCTTCTGGCAGTACAACTGTGTTGCTCAACCTGAGATTGGTCTGTCTTGAAATGTTTCTTCTATTGTAGTGCGTCCATAACAGTTAGTACACAATCTCAAATTTTTCTGTTCGTTCTATGTTGGATGCTTTGATCGATCCTCATGTTTGTATATATTCTCCAAAATATTTGAATTTTTCCACTCTGGTAACCTTTCGGTATTCTGTGTTGATGGTTTGTGTGTTGTGCTTTCTTTCCATGTGTTACGTTTTCTCGTATGTTACCTGTAGCTCTATTTTGACGGAGACTTCATGTACGTGTTCGAGTGATTCTTGTGCTTCTTGCCTATGGTTGCTGAGTTTTGTCAGGTCCTCTGCAAATTCCGAGCATTTCATAATTATGTTATTCTTAAATGAATCCATTTTACTTTTTCTTTCCAGTGTTTGTTAATTTTGTACGAGATCATACTGCTTAAATGCGGCGACAGACCATCTCCTTGTCTGACTCCTGTACGTATTTCGAATGGGTCTGAGATTTCCCCCATAGATTTTACTTTGAATGTGGTGTTTGTAGGTGTGTGTTGTATGAGTGGTTTAGTGTTTCTGTCTGTTCGATATTCTTCTAGTGTGTCAAAGAAAGTCTGCCTGTCTATGGAATCGTAGCCGTTCTTAAAGTCCACAAATGTGACTACAATGTTGTTCACAATCTGCCTGACCTTCACGAGCGTTCGAAGGTTCCCAGTCTGTTCACTATAAAATCTTCCTTTTCTGAGGCCTGCTTGATATTCACCTATCTTTGTTTCAGCTTGTGCTTCTGGTTTTTCGAGTGTTTCCCTGGAAAGAATTTTTAGGTGGTCGGTAATAATGAAACACCTCTGTAATTACTAGTATCTGTCTTGTCACCCTTTCTGTGTTGTCTGTTAATCAACGCACATGTCCATTCGTGTGGAATTTTCGCTGTACTCCATGTTTCTGTGAGAATTTGATGAATTTTCTTTTAAGTTCTTATCTTTGAGTTCCCAGATTTCGGAGACAATGCGGTGTTCTATGAAGTTCTGCTGTTTTTTTAATAGTTTTATAATCTCCTCTATCACGGTTGTAGGCGATTTTGAATAAGTGTTTGATATGATTTTCGTGAAGCGTAATTTTTCTTGAGGCTTCTCGCAACTGAGAAGTTTATGAAAAAAATATATTAAGAGGGTTGGGGTTGGGTTGTTTTGGGGAAGGAGACCAGACAGCGAGGTCATCGGGCTCATCGGGTTAGGGAAGGACGGGGAAGGAATTCGGCCGTGCCCTTTGAAAGGAACCATCCCGGCATTTGCCTGGAGCGATTTAGGGAAATCACGGAAAACCTAAATCAGGATGGCCGGACGCGGGATTGAACCGTCGTCCTCCCGAATGCGAGTGCAGTGTCTAACCACTGCGCCATCTCGCTCGGTGAAATATATTAAGAATTTTGTTGTTTTCTTTATTATTCATTTCCAGAGATACGAATGTTCTTTCATATTTTCCCTGAATATTGTGTAGAAATTTATTGTGTCACTTGTCTTGAAGTCTTCCTAGATTCCATTTAGTCTGCATTTGGTGTATGTGCTTCTCACTCTTCTAATACCTTTCGAGGACTGTTTTTGGACTTTTTGGAAATTCCGCCGTGTTTCTGTTGTTCTGTTACTACCAAACTTCTTCCAGGATTCTACGTTCAGTGGCCTGATAATAAGTTGCGTTTCACCATATACGCTTTCATTTCCTAGGATGTTGACCGCGAAGCATTACACTCTGAATTGTCTTCGGGAGTTCTGACCAGTTTTCTGTTGAATTTTGATTGATTTCTTCAATAATTTTGTCTTTGTTTATCTTTAATAATTCTGGGTATGGTCTTATAACTTTGTTTTATGTTGTCTTTCTGTTTCTTGGGATTTCTAATCTGCACTTGTAGCAAGGGATGATCGAACTCAAAGAATCTTTAGCGTATTCTCGCGCTCAAAGTTACCTTTGTATTTTTGTTTACGGCTACATGATCTATTTAGAATTGTCCCCATATGGTTTTGGGCGTTTTCCTTGTTGTGAGTTTCCGTCTTGGGTTGGCGTGGTTTTTAAGTTAACATTTTGACAGTTAAGTATGAGATGTTCCTCATTCCTGTTGATGCATTTGAGTTGCTGGTATTTTGTGTGTTGTTTCTTCCTGTCTTCCCAAAAGCCTTCGACTCCTTGTGGTTCCTTACCGTTGTGGTCGTTTGTCGGTGCATGTGCATTGATGATAGCGTATCTTTTGTCTCCTGATTTGGAGGTAACTGTGGAGATTCTTTCTGATAGTTACTTGATATCTAGGATGCTACCTATGACTCACGTGTGAACGGTAAATCCCGTGTCAGATATTGTCGGTGTTCGTCTTCTGACACAGGCTTTCCTTTGTAAAGCCTGTAGTTTTCTGTGTTGAAATAGTTTTCGATTGTGAAGTGAATCTCTTGTATTGCGAGGATGTTGATGTAAAATTTTTGTAGGACGTCCGTAAGCTGTTTACGTTTGCCTATCTAGACAAGAGTATGTGTGCTGAATGTGCCAATATAGTGTTTGCGAAATGACTTAGGGAAGCTCCAACTCTTCTCCTTTCCATGATATTCCTGGTCCCCCAGAATCCGATGACCAGTACATTTACAAGGGCCTAGGATAGTGGATATTTTTCCTGTTGTTTCACTATGACTGTTTCAAGTTGGTGGTGGTTGTCGTTATCTCTGCTGGAGACCACAAATGTTAAGGACTTGATTGTTGAGATCAAGACATATCTGCAACAGCCGCAACTTGGTGAACTGATGCTGACCACTAGCCGCTGGATGCCAGAACAGTCATAATGCGTTTAGGCCTATGGTAGTATTTGGTTCGCCCTGGGTATTTCACGTCCTCAGTACATATTATTAATTTGCCTCTGGACAAACAGTTATTTAGGGTGGTCATGATAAATGGGACAATATATATATATATATATATATATATATATATATATATATATATATATATATATATATATATATATATATGCACTGAAGCGGCAAAGAAACTGGTATAGGCATGCGTATTCAAATACAGAGAGATGTAAACGTGCAGAAGGCGGCCGCGCGGAGTGGCCGCGCGGTTTGAGGCGTCATGAAACGGACT
The DNA here is from genome assembly GCF_023898315.1 of Schistocerca nitens. Taxonomy (NCBI): domain Eukaryota; kingdom Metazoa; phylum Arthropoda; class Insecta; order Orthoptera; family Acrididae; genus Schistocerca; species Schistocerca nitens. The sequence goes on from NC_064616.1 coordinate 869,719,036, forward strand.
ACACGGCCCCTCCCGCTGGGGATTCGAGTCCTCCCTAGGGCATGGGTGTGTTGTTCTTAGCGTAAGTTAGTTTAAGTAGTGTGTAAGTCTAGGGACGGACGACCTAAGCAGTTTGGTGCCTTAGGAATTCACACACATTTAAACATTTGAACATTTTTTGCAGAAGACGGCACTGCACTCGGCAACGCCTATATAAGACAAGTGTCTGGCGCAGTTGTTAGATCGGTTACTGCTGCTACAATTGCAGTTTATGAAGACTTAAGTGAGTTTAAACGTGGTGCTGTAGTCGGCGCATGAGCGATGGGACACAGCATATCCGCGGTAGCGATGAAGTGTGGATTTTCCCGTACGAATATTTCACGAGCGTACCTTCAATATCAGGAATGCGGTAAAATATCAAATCTCCGACATCGCTGCAGCCGGAAAATGATCCTGCAAGAACGACAACGACGACGACTGAAGAGAATCGTTCAATGTGACAGAAGTGCAACCTACATCAAATTGCTACGTATTTCAGTTCTGGGCTATCAACAAGTGTCAGCGTGCGAACCATTGAACGAAACATCATCGATATGGACTTTCGGAGCTGACGACTCACTCGTGTACCCTTGATGACTGCAGAACACAGCGCTTTAACCCTCGGTTGGGCCCATCAGCACCGACATTGGACTGTTGATGACTGGAAACATGATGATTGGTCGCACGAGTCTCGTTTCAAATTGTATCAAGAGGATGGACGTGTAGGGATATGGAGACAACTTCATGAATCCATGGACCCTGCATGTCAGCAGGGGACTGTTCAAGCTGGTGAAGGCTTTGTAAATGGTGTGCAGTTGGAGTGATGTGGGGGCTCTGATACTTCTAGATACGACTCTGACAGGTGACAAGTACGTAAGCATCCTATCTGATCACCTGCATCCATTCATGTCCATTGTGCAATTCCAGCAGGTCAATGTCACAGCCCACACGTCCAGAATTGCTACAGAGTGGCTCCAGCAACACTCTTCTGAGTTTAACCACTTCCGCTGGCCACCAAACTACCCAGACATCTATATTACTGAACATATTTGGAATGCCTTGCAACGTGCTACTCACAAGAGGTCTCCACCTTACGTATTTATGGACAGCCCTGCAGGATTCATGGTGTCAATTTCCTTCAGCACTACTTCAGTCATTAGTCAAGTCCATGCGACGTTGTTTTGGGGTACTTCTGCGTGCTTGTACGGGCCCTACACGGTAGTAGGCAGGTGTATCAGTGTCTTTGCCTCTTCAGTGTATTTGACCACGAACCTGACTTGTTCATCACGGAGAGGTTTACTGTTGAAATTCCGAAATTTCTCTCAGGGAAGATTCGGGCAACTTATTAGTTCCTCACTCTCTCACACACACACGTCTGGCGAAATGAGCACAACGAGAAAATCGGAGAAATCTGGAGGTTTATCTGCAGTCATTTTTTTCCACGTTCTATTCACTGAACAGGGAAGGGAGATAAGATAGTGATGCTAGTTATACCCTTCGCCACACTCCGTAAGGTGGTTTCCGATTGATGCTAGATGTACTCTCCGCCACACTCCATAAGGTGGTTTCCGATTGTAGGTATAGATTTAGTTTTACAGTTCTGCCTCTGTTTCACTCAGCTGACGTATAGTACAGTACATTTCGGTCATGAGTTGTTATTCAGAAGGACATCAATCTGGTCCCAATTACAAATGGTTGAAAAAAAGGGTTCAAATGGCTCTGAGCACTATGGGACTTAACATCTGTGGTCATCAGTCCCCTAGAACTTAGAACTACTTAAACCTACCTAACCTAAGGACATCACACACATCCATGCCCCAGGCAGGATTCGAACTGTAGCAGTCGCGCGGTTCCGGACTGAGCGCCTAGAACCGCTAGACCACCGCGGCCAGCTACAAATGGTTCAAATGGCTCTGAGCAATATGGGACTTAACGTCGAAGGTCATCAGTCCCCTAGAACTTAGAACTACTTAAACCTAACTAACCTAAGGACATCACACACATCCATGCCCGAGGCAGGATTCGAACCTGCGACCGTAGCAGTCGCACGGTTCCGGACTGAAGCACCTAGAACCGCTCGGTCACCTAGGCCGGGTCCCAATTACACATCCTCAGAGTGCATATAGGACAATTACAGTCATTCAGCGTAACCAGTAGTTTGGAAGGAATGTTATTTTTTCTTTTCTTCGCTATTTCAACCTTCTCTTTCATAGTGAGAACGTTATAACGTTTGCCAAGAGAAAGAGTTTTGTGAAGACGCATTCGAATTTATATTGCGACTGCGGTATATTTTTGTGTATAAAATGCTGAATTAATCTGAGAATGGCTTTACTTACCGTGTAAAGGGCTCGAAATGTACGTGAAAATATCGCAACGAAATGGTCTGTATTGTTCCATTGTTTGCCATGCCTGCCTGTACAGGAAACGTGCGTCATCACCAAACTTTTTCCACAGAAAGGCACACATACCGTAACCAATGTGAACGAATACGAACAATATGTTCTTCAACAAACTCAGTCGACGAGACAGCGCACACATCAGACGGAGCTGTGTGTGCAAGTACGCATTTAGCGCCCGTGTTTACTGTTTATCGGAAACGGACGGAAATTCAATCTACAACCGCATTAATTCTAAATAAATATAACCGAAGTTTCGTGTGTAAATTGCCCCGTGCGACAGTACATTGTTATTTGTTTGGATTTAATGCAGAAGGAAGGCCAATGAGCGCAACAGATTAATTGCTGTACCTCTGTTTGTGCGCGGATCATGCAAACGCGCCCGTACTGGCCTCGTCAGATGTGTCCACAGCTTTGACAACGCCATCTGGGCCGCGGGGAAAATTAAGCGCTACGCTGGGACAGCACGGCACAAAGATATGAATAAATACTGCGTTTAAGAGTTGACAGAGGGCGTCCCCTTTTGTTTCAAATATTTTAATTAATATAGATAAACCTGCGCGCATTTTTACACCGAGAACAATATGTTCAGCTGACAGCTTTGCTCTTGTCTTAGACAGCAAAATATCGCGGTTCATAGTTGAAACCTCTGAGCCTGTGGGCACACACACACGCGAGGGAACCTACACACAACAGCTCACCGAATTTACTTATCTTTCTCATAACTGTATTAGATACTTATATGTGAGATATGCTGCTCTAGTACGATGCGCTTCTCAGGCGTTTTCAAGAACTCTGTGTTCAACAATTTACGAAATTGGAAATTTGTGGTAAGGTCTTATGGGACCAAACTGCTGAGGTCATCGGTTCCTAAGCTTACAGCCGGCCGGTGTGGCCGTGCGGTTCTAGGCGCTTCAGTCTGGAACCGCGTGCCCGCTACGGTCGCAGGTTCGAATCCTGCCTCGGGCATGGATGTGTGTATGATGTCCTTAGGTTAGTTAGGTTTAAGTAGTTCAACGTTCTAGGGGACTGATGACCACAGATGTTAAGTCCCATAGTGCTCAGAGCCATTTGAACCATTTTGAACCTAAGCTTACATACTATTTAATCTAACTTAAACTAACTTACGCTAAGGACGACACACACACCCTACCCGAGGGAGGACTAGAACCTCCGAATGGAGGAGCCGCGCGGACCGTGACAAAACGCCTTCGACCGCGCGGCTACCCCACGGGGCAAAGATTTACGAACCTGGTCCTTTCGAATACTGACTGATGTGATTCAGCACACACAGAAATATAATCTGCACATCAAATCACCTCTTATATGACGTCACCAGAAGTCGTTTCGCTTATACCTGTCTTGCTTTCAACTCCCATTTAATTTTTGAGGACTGACTCACGTGATGCACTTGGAAGTGTATTATGTTCTAATCTTCGATACCAAGAGACGGAATCGGCTAAGGCCGACAACCTTCTTCTGGATCAACTAACTGTGACTTGGAGCATCAGAGATCACTTTCGTGAGTTTCAAGCGGAACTCCGTGCTCGTTTTGACCAATCCGAGCACATTACTCATAAGCGTCCCAGATATTCGGGATATGTACCGTTAAAGATACTTGGAAGTAGGTTGTAATGGTACTTGAATTACGTAACCATTACGGCACCTCACCTCAACCTCTCGATACCAGCAATATTCTACTGTGTTTCTGTAAAATAGTTAACATATTTCTGTGACAACATTCAGATTTGATTTCATTAATGTAGAGGTACTTCGCTACATCGATATGTATATATTGCAGTGATATTATTCTTATGTGTATTCTTTCTTTTGTCACTGTGATCTTTGACGTACTTGTAACTCTGTTTTTTGGGCGCGTAAGCGGCTATTAGAGAGTCAAGCTTTGATCGTCATGTTAAAAAGACGCAAATTGTTGTCAGTTTATGAAATGTGAACTTTAACAGTGAGGAAGATATTTTCAAGTATGTTTTATATTGTGAAGTGATGTTTTGGAACGAGCTACGTTATATTGCAACAAAAGTAATAAAAAAGAAGTGTAACTCAAATTCGGAGTTCTGATTACTTTTTTACATCACCATTGTCCTAACTTGCAAAAGTTTAATCGTCAAGAATGGTTTGTGAAACACATCTATAAAACGTTTGAATATCGCAGAATAACACCTAGGCCTCTTTGCATCAGAGCTTGGAATCATCAGTACCTAGATTTTCGACGATTGAGCCATGAGTTGACAACGAGACCAGCGTGGGAAACATGAAAAGATGAGTGCCTAGTTTATCAATTACTTCAAGAAATGACTTTATTAACTGTGCTCTAATGACACCTACCACATAATTTTAGAACATGTTTTTTGCTCGAGTATCATGTCGTTTTTGGAAACCCAGAATCTACTATGTAGGAATCAACATGGAGTCCGGAAACAGCGATCGTGTGAGACCCAACTCGCGTTATTTGTTCATGAGACCCAGAAAATATTAGATACAGGCTCCCAGGTAGATGCTATTTTTCTTGACTTCCGGAAGGCGTTCGATACAGTTCCGCACTGTCGTCTGATAAACAAAGTAAGAGCCTACGGAATATCAGACCAGCTGTGTGGCTGGATTGAAGAGTTTTTAGCAAACAGAACACAGCATGTTGTTATCAATGGAGAGACATCTACAGACGTTAAAATAACCTCTGGCGTGCCACAGGGGAGTGTTATGGGACCATTGCTTTTCACAATATATATAAATGACCTAGTAGATAGTGTCGGAAGTTCCATGCGGCTTTTCGCGGATGATGCTGTAGTATACAGAGAAGTTGCAGCATTAGAAAATTGTAGCGAAATGCAGGAAGATCTGCAGCGGATAGGCACTGGGTGCAGGGAGTGGCAACTGTCCCTTAACATAGACAAATGTAATGTATTGCGAATACATAGAAAGAAGGATCCTTTATTGTATGATTATATGATAGCGGAACAAACACTGGTAGCAGTTACTTCTGTAAAATATCTGGGAGTATGCGTGCGGATCGATTTGAAGTGGAATGATCATATAAAATTAATTGTTGGTAAGGCGGGTGCCAGGTTGAGATTCATTGGGAGAGTGCTTAGAAAATGTAGTCCATCAACAAAGGAGGTGGCTTACAAAACACTCGTTCGACATATACTTGAGTATTGCTCATCAATGTGGGATCCGTACCAGACCGGGTTGACGGAGGAGATAGAGAAGATCCAAAGAAGAGCGGCGCGTTTCGTCACAGGGTTATTTGGTAACCGTGATAGCGTTACGGAGATGTTTAGCAAACTCAAGTGGCAGACTCTGGAAGAGAGGCGCTCTGCATCGCGGTGTAGCTTGCTCGCCAGGTTTCGAGAGGGTGCGTTTCTGGATGAGGTATCGAGTATATTGCTTCCCCCTACTTATACCTCCCGAGGAGATCACGAATGTAAAATTAGAGAGATTAGAGCGCGCACGGAGGCTTTCAGACAGTCGTTCTTCCCGCGAACCATACGCGACTGGAACAGGAAAGGGAGGTAATGACAGTGGCACGTAAAGTGCCCTCCGCCACACACCGTTGGGTGGCTTGCGGAGTATGAATGTAGATGTAGATAATATAACTTTGCTGTTGCCCGAAAATTCAATATTTAATAGCGTGAGCAACACTACAATCATAATTAACTTTTTACCTTTGTTGTGGTAGGGTTGTTAGAAGGTACAGTAAAAAGAGATTGTACAGATAAAAGGTAAATGGTGTAATGCATATTTTTCAATAGCCTAGTTTATTAGAGATTGAAAGTTTTGCTATTAGTTCACAATGGGTGTCGTTCTGATCTGAGTATAGCAGTGTGAGAAAAGCCCGTTTTAAACTACTCGTAATTTCTCCACGCAGTTTATACACCTGCTCGAAATTATCATATCAACTGCCTATCTCTAAAAGGAGGAATGCCAATACATCGATGATTTCGCGTAGGAAAAAACTTACAGATGACGTATAAAATTACAAGTGGTCACGTCGTAGGAAAAATACCGGGGTGGGCAGAAATATGGAAACACCAAAAGCACAACACATTACAATGGACAATACAGTGCAGAAAAACCGTTGACGTTCAAAACACCTTCCAGTTGACTCGAAATAGATAAACACAGATCTTGTATGGTTTTCAAGGGAATCTTATAAGATTCCTCCTGCAAAATAGATCTTGTATGGTTTTCAAGGGTATCTTATAAGATTCCTCCTGCAAAATAGAGGCAAGTTCAGGTAACGATGAACCACGCACACTTCTCTCCAAACCAGACCAAAAAGGCTCAATAATATTCGGATCTACTGACTGTGATGGTCAGGGGAGATGCGACAATTCATCCCCCTGCTAACAAAATCAGTCCTGGACGACGTGAGCTGTGTTATCAGGGGCCTTGTCTTAGAATACAATACACCGTTGGAGAACAAGCATTGTATCACTGGATAGATCTGGTAAGTCAAAATGGTCACACGATCCTTGGCAGCAACGCGACCTTTGAAGTGTACCGAAGGAGCCCATGGAATACCACGAAATGGCTGCTAAAATCATTGAAGTCTCGCCGTGTTTTACTCATGGGACTTTTCCGGAGGACGACGGTTCAGTCCCCCGTCCGGCCACCTGAGTTTCAGTGATTTCCCTAAATCGCTCTAGGCAAATGCCGGGATGGTTCCTTTAATAGGGCCCGGCCGACTTCCTTCCCCGTCCTTCCCTAATCCGATGAGACCGATGACCCCGCTGTCTGGTCTTCTCCCCGAAACAACCCAACCCCACTCATGGGACTTAAATTCTGCCGAAGTTGTAAACAGTGTGAAATAAGTCTCAACCGACTTTGTTCCATTGCTCCATAATGCAGGTTTTATGGCTTCGGCACCAAGTTTCCTACTACGACCATTTGCTTACTGATGTATGCTTTTGGATTTCCAGCTTACCCTGCCAGTCCCAGCTTCTGGAAATCCATTCGGGTGATTTTGGTGCTGACAGGGTTCGTGACTGCGACGTTAAGTTCGACAGTGACAACTGCAGCCGTCCTCTTACTTTACGTCAGAATCCACTCCAATGACCGTCTGTCAACACATACTGTCATCCGGGTTGTGACTCAGTAGATGATGTTTCCCAGTTTTCCTTGTATGCTGTATAAATCTGGGTAGTGGTACCTCTTGAAACAACAAACGCTACAGTTATCTTGGTTAAGGTTCAAATTCAAATGGTTCAAATGGCTCTGAGCACTATGGGACTTAACTTCTGAGGTCATCAGTCCCCTAGAACTTATAACTACTTAAACCTAACTAACCTAAGGACATCACACACATCCATGCCCGAGGCAGGATTCGAACTTGCGACCGTAGCGGTCGCGTGGTTCCAGGCTGTAGCGCCTAGAACCGCTCGGCCACACCGGCCAGCCTTGGTTAAGGAAGCACCCACAAGACGAGCACCAGTAATTTTCCCACCGTCAAGTCACTTAGCTCCGATATAATGCACTCGCAGCTACACAGAACACTAATCTGAACACGATTGACACTTGCAATGTATTGAGGGGATTACACAGGTGCCTTTTGTGGTCAAATGTAATTGCGCAACTCGCAGGCTTGGTTACTATTTGGATTTATGTTCAAGCATGCATTTCTTGCGGTCTTTCCATACTTTTGGCCTATGCCAGCACTACTCTGTAAATTTCCTGTGGTATTCAAGGACATGAAAGTGAGGCACTAATTGAGAAATGATTTAAAGAGTAGTGTAGCCTATCCCTTATGTTATTTAGTCATTACTTAGAGGAAGCAGTGAGGAAACTAACGAGAAATTTGGAAGGAATTACAGTTCACTAGAAAGAAGTAAAATCTTTAAGTGCATAGCATGCGCTGTTAAAAATTTGTAGATTACTGTCTTACACTGAAAAGCCAAAGAAACTGGTACACCTGCCTAACATCGTGTAGGGTCCCCGCGAGCACGCAGAAGTGCCGCAACACGACGTGACATGAACTCGACTAATGTCTGAAGTAGTGCTGGAGGGAACAATCACAATGAATCCTGCGGGGTTCTCCATAAATCCGTAAAATGGAGATCTCTTCTGAACAGCACGTTGCAAGGCATCACAGATATACTGAATAATGTTCATATCTGGGGAGTTTGAGGGCGAGCGAAAGTGTTTAAATTAAGAAGCTTGTTCCTGGAGCCACTCTGTAGCAACTGAGGACGTGTGGGGTGTCGATTTGTCCTGCCGGAATTGCCAAAGACCTGTCGGAATGCAAAATGGACATGAATGGATGCAGGTTATCAGACAGGATGCTTATGTATGTGGCACCTGTCAGGGTCGTATCTAAACGTATCAGGGGTCACATATCACTCCAACTACACACGTCCCACACCATTACAGAGCCTCCACCAGCTTGAACAGTCCCCTGCTGACATGCAGGGTCCATGGATTCATGAGGCTGTCTTCATACAACTACACGTCCATCCGCTCCATACAATTTGAAACGAGACTCGTCCGACAAGGCAACACATTTCCAGTCATCAACAGTCCAATTTCAGTGTTGATGGGCCTAGGCGAGGCGTAAAGCTTTGTATCATGCAGTCATCAAGGGTACACGAGTGGACTACATCGATGATGTTTCCTTAAATGGTTTCTTCGCTGACGCTTGTTGATGGCCCGGAACTGAAATCTGTAGCAATTTGCGGACGGGTAGCACTTCTGACAAATTCAGTTGTCGTTGGTCCCGCTCTTGCAGGATCTTTATCTGGCCACAGCGATGTTGGAGATTTAATGTTTTACCGGATTCCTGATATTCACGGTACACTCGTGAAATGGTCGTATGGGTAAATCCCAACTTCATTGCTACCTCGGAGATACTGCGTCCCACTCGCGTTCGCCAACTGTAACACCATGTTAAAACTCATTAAATCGGCTGAACACACGGAAGCACACAATGAGTCACCCCGAGAAAACCTGAGAGATCTCATTTTCTGACGGTGTTACAAATACCACATGAATTAGTGTCACACATTTCTTTGAGCTGTATGCGGTCTAAGGCGCTGCAGTCATGGACTGTGCGGCTGATCCCGGCGGAGGTTCGAGTCTTCCCTGGGCATGGGTGTGTGTGTTTGTCCTTAGGATAATTTAGGTTAAGTAGTGTGTAAGCTTAGGGACTGATGACCTTAGCAGTTAAGTCCCATAAGATTTCACACACATTTGAACATTTTGAACATTTTTTTTGAGCTGTATGACCTTCCTCGGAGTGATATTTTGCATATACGTGAATTTTTATTATTTGGATGCTCTTTGACGATGTTATTTTGTCAAAAAATAACATTCTGAGCCCTCGACTGTGTACAAAATATATGTTGACTCTTACATAGAAGATAACAGCAACCAACCACTTCCTACAATGTTATTTACGAGTATTTATTTGAACAGCGCCGTTACTGGTTTCGAACCGACAGGTTCATCTTCAGACGGCTAGTTCATATTTTACATTATCTTTCGCCTTTTGTTTCCCCAACTGACGAAATTTCCTTCGGAAGGTGGTGCCCCACAATCAAAACAAGATGTGAGACAACGTCTTTTTAACTGTAATTGTGCCTCACAACGATTTTAAGTGATATAAACAAATTATTAAAGGGAAGATGTTTCGGTTAATTACGATGAAAACTCCGTGCCATTATGTTCCAGTGCAGACTGCTTATGATCTTGCAGCAGCGAAAACTGTATGATACACTTTTCTCATATGTGTATGCACATAATGTAAAGCACCACCCACACACTAAGAAATTTCATGACATGGACGTATGTATACAAAGATGGTGATATTACAACCATAACATTACCAAAGACTTCCACTCTCACAGAACAAACCGAGTTAGCCAATGGAACCTTTCTTCAAAATTTCATTCACCTAATTTCCAATTTAAAGTAAAAAAAAAAAAAGAAAAAAAAACAACAATGAAATGTCCACTCTTGTAATATTTATGTATGCACATCCATCCCAAATCATTTACTGTGTTTTCATTGTGTGCTGGTATATGTAAATTATATGTCCACAGTTGTAATATTTATTTGTGTACATGTGACCCTCATAATTTCCTTTGGTTCCAATGTAAACAATAATATTTACGTAACATGCAGTAACACTTGATAACTGACTGCTTTACCTGTTTATTTCAATTTTAATTCATTATCTTTCAATGTAAATAGTAAGTAATGTAACCTTGGCAATCTGTAAATTTCTTCTGTCACATACATCTACTTAACAAGATACCTCTGAGAGTGGAAGTCTTTGGATTTGTTATGGCTGTAATGTCGTCATCTTTATATACATACCTCCATGTGATGAAATTTCTTTGTTTGTGAGTGGTGCTTTACATTATGTACATAAATATACATAAAAAATTGCATCAGACAGTTTTCGCTGCGGCAAGATCATAAGCAGTCTGGACTGGAACATAATGTCGCGAATTTTTCATCGTAAGTAACCGAAACATCTTCCCTTTAATAATTTGTTTATATCACTTAAAATCGTTGTGAGGCACAATTACAGTTAAAAAGACATTGTCTTACATCTAGTTTTGGTTCTAGGGCACCACCATCACATTTTGGGGTAACTCTTCAAGTCAAACAAAAGTTTTCAGAGTCCAAAAGCGTGTAATACGTATTATTTGTGGAGTAAATTCACGGACGTCCTGTAGAAACCTCTTCAAAGAACTGGATATGCTAAATACTGCCTCTCAGTATATTAACTCCTTAATGAAATTTGTCCTAAATAATATATCTCTTTTTCCAACAAACAACTCAGTTCATACATGCAATACCAGGAACAAAAATGATCTGCACAAGGACTTAGAAGCACTTACTTTAGTTCAAAAAGGGGTCCACTACTCAGGAACACTCATCTTCAATAATTTGCCAGCAAACATAAAAAAATCATTTACAAATAAAGATCAGTTTAAAAGGAGCCTGAAATAATTATTAGTGGCTACTCCTTCTACTCCATTGACGAATTTTTTAATAGAAACAAATGATGTATTGTTTGTATTCATACTACTAGTATTGTAATTTCAGCTTAAAAAAAAGTATTGACATGTTCCACATCAACGAGGATCTCCTCAGCACGGATCCATGGAACGAAAAACTAATCTAATTTAATCTACCATCCCAAGAAAATTTCGTCAGTTAGGGAAACAAAAGGCGAAAGCTAATGTAAAACATGAACTAGCCGTCTGAAGATGAACCTGTTGGTTCGAACCCGGTAAAGGCTCTGTTTAAATACATAAATAAATATATAGCATTGTAAAAAGTGGCTTGTTGCTGTTATCTTCTATGTAAGAGGCAATCAATACTCCCTGACGATGTTTTGGAGTACTCTCTGTATGGTTTTTCGTACCGGTATCTTCCATTTATATCAGCGTAATGCTAGAGTGACCAGCCGTTGGCTATTAAAGAAGCTTTTGGTGACGTATGTAACCATTCTTGTAGCATTTTTTAACCTACCTGTGAGTTAAACTCGTCATGGAGCAGTCCTGTTAAACAGTGGTCGCAGAGGTGACACAAAGGTTTTAAATTGATCTCAGTCGCAGTGATTTTTCTCTAACGAGATTCGAGGTGGAAGGGTTTCACAGCAAGCTATCATTACCATTAACTTCTAAGATTAGCAGTTCTGGAGAAATTATTGTCATTTCGACATGCTTTGTCGATTTATATGTGTGCGAATGACATTTTGCTTAAATTAGGCGGTGTGAAGGCGGCGGCGGCGGCAGCAGCGGCGCTAAGCGGGTGTTCGCGCGCCTTGCAGCCATCAGCGCCGCACCTTATCTCGCCCACAAAACAAGCATGCTCGACACAGGCAAAAAACTCTACGCCTGTTTCACTCAGCAACTCACGTAACGTACAAAAATTCTCCAATTTGGAACGCCGGGACCCGCAATCGATCGCGGAGAACTCGCATGAAATTTTAAACGCGCCAGCCGGCGGCTTCTGATGCATGATGTAGCTTAGTTCCGTCTGTCCCTTATACTGACGGACAACGACCTCTCAGGAGCCACACTCTCGGAAATATTTATGGCCTGAGGTGGCAGCTGCGTGAATTATGCCGGCGCGCGGCACCTGCAACGATTGCTCGCCTCCGAAGTTGGTACGGTACGTAATCGTATGCCGCAGACCATTCTGAAGCACAGTGGAGTTGAGAGCCGGGCACCTTGGAGTTCAAAGAAATTACAGTCACTTATCTGCTGTTTCAACTTATCAGAATACATGTTGAACGAAGATTGTGGCGAAACTCTGAGAAATAAGCTGTTACTTTCGGTCGCACATGCCCCCGGGTACGTATGAGACCTAACAAGGGGAGACCACGACGTTGGGATCACGGATTTACTTCAAACTTTGTACACCTTTACTGAGCCATTAAATTAATATAATGTGCAAGTAGTGAGGTGCACAACTCTGGCACAGTCAAGACCCCGTTGCCTAGGGGTAGCGTCTTTGATACATAATCAAAACGTCTGCGGTCCCTCGTTCGAATCCTGCCGCTACTTAAATTTGCCGGCACGGTAGCTCAGCGTGCTCGGTCAGAGGGCTGTGTGCTCACTATAATAAAAAAAACTGAGTCAAAGAATCAACGATCAACTTGAACGGATGTGTTGTGACGTCCACCCAGACCAAACGCAACGAACAATATCGAACAAAATGAAGAAAAAAGTAGTTAGCGTGCGGGCTTCGTTAGACAAACGTATATGAGGCGACGGTTCGATACCCGCTCAAACTTTCATTATTGTAGTACAAGTGTAAATTCTGTGATATTAAAAAAAAAAACCTTGTACTAAACTATTCCTTCTTGCTACATTAGCAACGTCTCACCGGTACGCAGGTTAATTGCCAAATGCCGGCCGGAGTGGCCGAGCTGTTCTAGGCGCTACAGTCTGGAACCGCGCGTCCGCTACGGTTGCAGGTTCGAATCCTGCCTCGGGCACGGATGTGTGTGATGTCCTTACGTTAGTTAGGTTTAAGTAGTTCTAAGTTCTAGGGGACTGATGACCTCAGAAGTTAAGTCCCATAGTGCTCAGAGCCATTTGAACCATTTTTACTGAAGGCTGCCGAAAGCGACTAACTTTATTTAGGTAACTAAGTAAGGGAGCGGTGCTTCACATTATTTGTACTGAAGGTACTCGACAGTGCGGTTACTGCCACTCGTTACGTGTTTAAAATACCTAATGTCTGTTAATATTTGATACACACTCTTTGTTTCTTACATTCACTCACCCAATTGAACAGCGTAAAATTTCTAACTTTATCAGTATTAAAATCTGCCGATGTGATTCTTATAGATCAGCAGAATGAAATGATGTGTAACAGTGTTATCACTTAAAAAACAATTATCAGCCAGCAACCCTGGTTAAAAATAATTTGGCTCAGTTGCATGCACACATTGTTTATGATATGTGTGTAACTACTCATCCACTAGTAAGTACCTCGCTACTCTTAGCAGTGTGTTTATCACTGGAAAGGTAGCAGCTTCTTATTGTTACGTCTTTTTCCAACAACAGTTCCTCAAACTGTACTATGTGATCAATCCCTTGCCTAAAATCTAGTCCAGCTTTTGTGGCTTTAATGGCCCAGTATCTCCTAAGGTGTTCAGCACCACATCGATAAATTACTTCCAGTGGTCGTATGACATTTGTTATGCAGTTTTCCTCTGTAAATTTATGCAGCTTTCCTGGCACAAAACCCTGCTGCACCATACATTAAATGCAAGTCTGCAAGTTCTTGTAACGCGTAACGCTCCATCTTCGTTAACCACGACACCAACGATAAACCGTCGTTATGAAACATACGGCAATAAGCACATCACAGCATTCTTCATTGAAGACTTCTTACCACCTGAAATATTCGTTACGGACCATTGCTTCTTCATCTCAAAACATTCAGTTTAGGATCCTCTTCTGTCTGCACAATTTTGAAGCTCTAAGTTTAGGACGCCCCTTGTACAGTAAATAAATATGGTAATCAGATCTTGAGGACACACTCAGGGAAGAGCGACGAAGAACGTTCCGCTGCTTGGACGCGCCTGTAAATACTAAATGCGAATTTTATTCGGCTGATTCCCGGAGAACAATTCATCAACTGTAAATGCTATCATATTTTCTGCAGCGATAATTTAAAAATTTTTCCGAATTTCGAGTGAAGAACATATCAAGGAACGCTGTCACTTCTGTATCTAAGAAATTCTAAAGTAATTCTGGGTCTCTTCAGAGAATCATCGGACAGACGTGTTCAGACCTAGTCTGGCGGTGAATTCTGAACCACACTAAATGCAGTATGGCATTACACGCATTCAGAATGCCTGATTGATCAAGGAGTATCTGTGAAAACCGATTTCATGACTGGACAAGTAACAGTTTGGTACGCTGGTGACATGTAATAGTGAAGGACCTGCAAGCCTGATATAGGGTCAGGAGTTACCGGCGATGGCGAAGTAGTGCTCCCACAATCTCAGTTCAGAAGCTGGGCGTGGAGCGTGGTCCTCGAGGAAGTTTTAGCGAGCCTAATTGCCCCATGATGGAAAACGGCGATGGTGTTCAGCTACTCCAGGCTCGGTGGTCCATACACTGTTCACCCAAAACGTAACCGAATTTACACAGCAGGTTTAAAATATATAACAGGCGCTCCCTGTTTGCTTCCCTCAAACTAAATCACTACAGGATATTCAATACTTTGAAGGACCTGGCATCACGTCCATTAATTTACGTAGCGACGAGAACTTGGAATCGAATTTACGGTCCAAAAATCTCACCGATTTGTCTTATTTCTATCTGCAAAATAAACGAGATTAGTGAAAACAAAGAGTGACATGAATTATAGGTGGATGGTCATTCTAGTATCTACGTTTCGAAGTTTAACTCCTGGTCGTAAAGTTAAACGATGCTTACAACGCATAAATTGTTTTGTATGACACCAGCATGTTCATTTTCAGTACGTCGAATAATCTGTGATAAGCATTATCGACCGGCCACGATATTACAAAAAAGTTTTATTTTTGTGTATAAATATGTGCGTTTTGACAAGTTTTATACGGTTTCGGCACTTTCAACCTCGTCGCTATGTTTGTTGCTCGTTTGGAGAGCAGTATGTTCGCTGCGCTCGCAGACGCTTACAACAATTTTCTGTTTCCGTGGGCAGTTTTAATGACGTCTGTGCCCTGACCCATGCGCTCATGTCGACGCACCCCCGCGTACGTATGCAAAACAATGCGCACACGCGTCTGCTCCTCTGCGGAAGTTTTGCTGTAAGATTCTTTCCATCTTTTTTCTTTTTTTTCCGAACATGAGACACTGCGGGCCGAATTCCAACGAACACGTTGCGTAATCATCATACAAATATTTATTGTTTCGGAGACATATTTACAGTCCACGGCAGCTTATTTGCTATACTTCAGTTCTGTTGGAATATATTCTCTTATGGTACGGAAAACCTCAAAACGTTAGACTATGCATTCAATTAATGTGACATGAATGTGACCACCGCCTGTGCTCGACGTCAATGAACAGTAACCACTCACAGGTGGCAACACTAGCAGCGTAGGGTACATGAAGCGTGTCGGGAGAACGCCGGAAAAGCTACAGTCGCTGTCGTAATGCGAAAATCGAGCGATTTATTTGAAATGCGGAAGGACGTGGTCACTGGCTTTCGGGTCACAGGTGGAAGAATTACAGAAATGGCTAAGCCTGTAAATTGTTGGCCGCGCGGGTTTAGCCAACACCGACTCAAAGGAAGGCCTCGGCGCTTGTTCGTGACGTCACATCAGCTAGGCACGGCGAACGCCTGGTCTGTTGCAGGCATACTCATAATGGTGGTGTCTCCCTCTCTGACACAGGAAAATGTGAAACTATTGGCGGTAGTTGACCCACACATTGTTCTGAGAGATTTCTGCAATCAATTAATTGTGCAATTCATTACACTTATTAACAAATAGTGTACTCCTGAACTTAAATTTCCACCTGTTTTAAGGATTGACATACAAAAGCAACTTCATGGTACAGCAGCAACAGAATTCGTGCTTCTTTACCTTATTTGTAAATCTGAGGAAGTAACGTTGGTACTGGGTTGCTTTTACAAGAAACTGTGAACATATTGGTGCTCTTCTTTAGGTATCTTGGTTGACTATGGGGTGAGGAGCACTGAATGTTAATGAAATATCTTGCGATTGTACACGTTTAGGTATGGGGTGGGGGACAGAAGAAGAGGCAAAAGACAGATACTTGTTTCATCAAATAAATTTTTTTTACTTTATAAAGTTTCTCCTTTCAGTTGCAAGAGGGGAATATTTATCTTTTCTAATGTGCAGGTTTAAAAAAGTTTAAGCTCAGCAGTATTTTCGATGTATGAAGCTATTTTGTTTCCTGTTTAGAATTCCTTTCATTGAAAACGACTGTAATCTAATGACTGGCAACAGTTGGGCATTTACACGTGTAAATTAGTTCACATTTCCAGTGACGATGTCAAATGAAAATAAATAAATAAATAAAAGAAACGCGTTCATTGTAAGGGGGTTGGGGTAAGTTTCGATAGCAAAATGGATGAAGTAAATATAGTTACTTGAATGTAAAATTTCCGAAGCTTCCAATGGGGCAAAGCATCTTCTCATATTGATCTACGTTTGTTTCGACAGGATTCAGTAATACAGAACTATGATCTTCATTTGTAGCTTTACGACAGTAAGAAAATCTTTCATCTAAATAAAACGGCAGAATCCAAAACAATACCAAACATTTTGTCCAAAAATAAGAGATTTATAGTGATAAGCACGCCCAGGTGTTTCTGCCTGCAACAGACCTGGCGTTCGCCGTGCCTAGCTGACGTGACGTGACCAACAAGCGCCGACGCCTTCCTTTGAGTCGGTGTTGGATTAGCCGAGCGGTCTAAGGCGCTGGAGTCGTTGTCTGTGCGGTTGGTCCCGGCGGAGGTTCGAGTCCTCCCTCAGGCATGGGTGTGTGTGTTTGTCCTTAGGATAATTTAGGTTAAGTAGTGTGTAAGCTTAGGGACTGATGACCTTAGCAGTTAAGTCCCATAAGATTTCACACACAGTTTTTTTTTTTTTTTTTTTTTTTTTGTAAATTGTTCGCGTGGTAAATGTATAACGTACATGGCAAAATGGTACTATCCAAAACCGACGCAGAGGTAAGTGTGGTGCACCACGGACCGTAGATAACAGGGGTGAACGACGGCTGTGGAGATATGTACGGTCGAACAGGCGGACCACTGTTGAGCATATGAACGTCCAGATGAACCAAGGGGCTATCAACAGTGTCTCCTCAGCGACCGTTCAGTGAAAGTTGCTGTGATGGGTCTCTGCAGCAGGTACCTGGTTCATGTACCCATGTTGACTGCTGTTGTCCGCAGCTCGTGGTCGTGCGGTAGCGTTCTCGCTTCCCACGCCCGGGTTCCCGGGTTCGATTCCCGGCGGGGTCAGGGATTTTCTCTTCCTCGTGATGCCTGGGTGTTGTGTGCTGTCCTTAGGTTAGGTTTAAGTAGTTCTAAGTTCTAGGGGACTGATGACCATAGATGTTAAGTCCCATAATGCTCAGAGCCATTTGAACCATTTTTTTGACCGCTGTTCGCCGGCGACGAAGGATGAAATTTGCACACCAGTACCACACCTGAATATTCACTGAGCGACGACAGGTTACCTTTTCAGATGAATCACATTTTATGCTTCATCGGACCGATGACTGTTGGCGTGTATGGCGTGAAACGTCTGTAGGCAAAGCGTCGAGGATGGAAGAGTGAGCGTTATGGTCTGGGAAATGTTTTTGTGCCATTCCCAGTGTGATCTCGTCATTCTGGAAGCCACAATGAATCAACACATCTACATCTACATCTACATCTACATCTACATGATTACTCTGCAATTCACATTTAAGTGCTTGGCAGAGGGTTCATCGAACCACAATCATACTATCTCTCTACCATTCCACTCCCGAACAGCGCGCGGGAAAAACGAACACCTAAACCTTTCTGTTCGAGCTCTGATTTCTCTTATTTTATTTTGACGATCATTCCTACCTATGTAGGTTGGGCTCAACAAAATATTTTCGCATTCGGGAGTGAAAGTTGGTGACTGAAATTTCGTAAGTAGATCTCGCAGCGACGAAAAACGTCTTTGCTTTAGTGACTTCCATCCCAACTCGCGTATCATATTTGCCACACTCTCTCCCCTATTACGTGATAATACAAAACGAGCTGCCCTTTTTTTGCACCCTTTCGATGTCCTCCGTCAATCCCACCTGGTAAGGATCCCACACCGCGCAGCAATATTCTAACAGAGGACGAACGAGTGTAGTGTATGCTGTCTTTTTAGTGGACTTGTTGCATATTCTAAGTGTCCTGCCAATGAAACGCAACCTTTGGCTCGCCTTCCCCACAATATTATCAGTGTGGTCTTTCCAACTGAAGTTGTTCGTAATTTTAACACCCAGGTACTTAGTTGAATTGACAGCCTTGAGAATTGTACTATTTATCGAGTAATCGAATTCCAACGGATTTCTTTTGGAACTCATGTGGATCACCTCACACTTTTCGTTATTTAGCGTCAACTGCCACCTGCCACACCATACAACAATCTTTTCTAAATCGCTTTGCAACTGATACTGGTCTTCGGATGACCTTACTAGACGGTAAATTACAGCATCATCTGCGAACAACCTAAGAGAACTGCTCAGATTGTCTCCCAGGTCATTTATATAGATCAGGAACAGCAGAGGTCCCAGAACGCTTCCCTGGGGAACACCCGATATCACTTCAGTTTTACTCGATGATTTGTCGTCTATTACAACGAACTGCGACCTTCCTGACAGGAAATCACGAATCCAGTCGCACAACTGAGACGATACCCCATAGGCCCGCAGCTTGATTAGAAGTCGCTTGTGAGGATCGGAATCAACTTGAGATCCCCTGTCGATAGCGGTCATTACTTCGTGCGAATAAAGAGCTAGCTGCGTTGCACAAGAACGATGTCTTCTGAAACCATGCTCATTACGCATAAATAGATCGTTCCCTTCGAGGTGATTCATGATGTTTGAATACAGTATATGCTCCAAAACCCTACTGCAAACCGACGTCAATGATATAGGTCTGTAGTTCGATGGATTACTCATACTATGCTTCTTAAACACTGGTGCGACCTGCGCAATTTTCCAATCTGTAGGTACAGATCCATCGGTGAGCGAGCGGTTGTATATGATTGCTAAGTAGGGAGCTATTGTATCAGCGTAATCTGAAAGGAACCTAATCGGTATACAATCTGGACCTGAAGACTTACCCGTATCAAGCGATTTGAGTTGCTTCGCAACCCCTAAGGTATCTACTTCTAAGAAACTCTTGCTAGCTGCTGTTCGTGTTTCAAATTCTGGAATATTCCATTCGTCTTCCCTGGTGAAGGAATTACGGAAAACTGCGTTCAATAACTCCGCTTTGGCGGCACAGTCGTCGGTAACAGTACCATCGGCATGCACACTAGTATGCATCAATCCTTAGGGATCATGTGTACCCCCAAACGCAATTTCTTTTTTCTCGGAAAGATGGTATCTACCAGCAGGACAATGCAGTGTGACACACAGCTCGTAGCGTACGCATCAGGGTGAGGTTACCGTACTCCCCTGCACCTGGTCAGCAGACTCCCTGGATTTAAACACAATCGATAATCTGTGGAACCATGTCGATCGCGCTGTTCGCGCCATGAATCTTCAGCCGGCAAACGCAGTGCAGTTGGCCACAGAACTGTAGTCGGCATGCAGAAGGTTGTTATTCAAGGTTTTGGCAGGTGGTCACATTAAAGGGACTTCACAGCGTAGATGCGTGTGACTCGTGTTTAGTGAAATGCCGCCGAGAGACGTGGCCCAGTGGTTGAGACAATGTTCGGAAGTAGAGGCTAAGATTCCAATGGTTTGGATTCGTATCTTTCATGATTAACTTAATTCACTTTCCGATAATCACGCACAGATTTCTTGAACAAGATAGCTGGTACCGTAATAGTACTTTTGATAGATGCTTTACTGCGTTAGCTTCAAAAGGTAACTACTATTGGTTTGAACCCCATTCTCTGCAGTCAACGAGCTGACCGTTTTAACTGTCGTCGTGGTTTTTTACATGTAGCAAACGACATAATTCGGAAGACCGTTGGATGAAAAACACCACAGCATCAGTTACGACAGATATCTCATGACGGTGACTTTGGAGAAACCGGTCGGAAGCTTGATAACCATTCTAGCCTAACGTGGCAAGGGAATCGTGAGAAAATTATGTAATATCATGATTTTTCCGTATTCCAACCTTGTCCAGTTGAACTAGAGCACTGTTTCTAATTACTTCGATGTCAGCAGTAACCAAGGCACTGAACCTGCAACTCTGGTGTAACTTCTTGGATTTTAAAGTCCACCGTTCGCTTTAACCAAAGTCTTTACCCGTCTAGCGGTACGTGGCTGCAAGTGTTTTGTTCTATTATTCCTGTGGCGTAACCGTCGTGTGCTGATTTTGGGGTCTGGCAGTGAGCCAATGCTGTAAATAATCCTAGAGAGGCTGAAGCGCTCTAAGAGCAGTGCTGTGACCTAACTGTTCGTCGTCATTCACTCCTGTTTCATCAAATCACTTACACTTTGTGACACTTACACTTTTTATAAATTGCAAACATAAAGAAAAGGTAAACTGCAAACTGAACAATTATTTTTCTGTCGACTTTGGAAACAATTTGAATCGCCAATCTTCAGAAAAAAACCAATACCTCAATACCTTTGAGACAGAGTGGTAGTCGGAGTAATTATGATGATGGAAATTATGATGATGGAAATTACGATGATATTGTTTTTGGACGCACCTGAACACAATATTTAGAGCCTGTGTTGGCCGATTTGCGATTTTATTGCGTTTGAATGCTGTCACGCTTCACTGGAAGATGACAATGCCACGGGACCTGGAATGCGTAGTAATAGTTCCTATGCCTATTACGTAACGCTCATTGGCGCTTACGAGATGGTTTCGTCGGCCTGTCAGGACGTCAAACATGCTCGATTAATTATTCCGGTATGACACCCTTCCACACTTACGTTACCCTTGTATGCGCCAGCAAGAGTTTAGCGCTGTGATCCTTGCTTTATGTAAGGCAGTGTTCTCATGGAATACATCTGCACACTTCTTGAAGAATTTTACAAATAGTGGCGTCCGTTTCCCATAGAAAACGGTGTGCCCGTTGCTTCTAACGAAACCTAAATCTGACTTCAACACATCTCGTAGAATCCAGTCGCGATATCTGTTGCTTATCGACTTGAAGTGTCGTTTTATAAAGCGATGAAAAAAGTTTATATTTATACAGTAACTTCGCGAAACTTGCACCACCCACGACGGATGGTCCTAATTAACCCAAACTCAGCGGATACATAGATACATAGGATTAACTTTGCAGGGAAACTGCATTCACGCACGCTCAGTAATGCCCTCCTGTGTAGTCAAAAAGTCAGAATTATGGCAAGCTTGGTTGATGAACAACCATAAAAGAAACTAGCAATCAGAAGTCAAGTACGCCTTGTCGACGGCAAACGCTCAGATCAGTTTATGAGAATTCAAATGGGCAGAATACAGATCTGAAAATGACTTTCTATCATCTTCAACTTTTGTAGTACTGTCGTCCACAGTTGCGTATATTATTACGGTATGTTAATAATTACTACTTTGGGACCGTCGTTTGGTTTGCAAGGTAACGGTCGGTAATGTGTCGGGGAACGTGACGTAATGAAAATAATTGTAATTCTTGTGGAGGTGTGAGATTTACTCGAATCGCATGTCGGTAAGTGATTCATGTCCCGCATTTTGCTGACGTCAATGGGTGAAAGGAGACGGGTGGTCCGGAGGTTCCACTTCCCTCTTTTTCGTGGGCTGGGCAAGAGACGCGTATGCAATTGTATTGGCTTCTATCGTCGAGAAGCCAGAATGTAGCACTCTGCAGTGGGTCTGCGGACATCATCACTGGCGTCCAAAGTGGAATGAAAGGACATATTATTTTCAGATGAGTCCCACTTCAACAGAACATTCAATTATGGCAGTGTACGTCTTCGAAACTGACCGCAATCTGACAGCCTGCATTGCACAGTGGCAGGGGAGATAAAAATAAAATTCAATTTAGCGAGGTGTAGTTCTATATGTAAAATGTGTTATATCGGCTCGTATATACTGAAGGTGACCTAAAGAGCAACCACTACCCCAGGGAGCTTTCCTTCAGATAAATTAGCAAGGTAGAGTTTAGAAGGACAATACTCGACCTCATGTGGTGAGAAATCTATAAGTGTTCTTTGAAGAACAACGGGTACTACTGCTTTCAGGATGCGCATGTATACATGGCATGTAACCTATTGAATGTTTGATCGGCAACTTGTTCGTCACGGTCCCTCAACAACAGTGGGGACGTCTATGAATTCGTTGCAGGTGGTACGGACAGACAGTCTTGTGATGTAATTTTCAACAGATTTTCGAAAACTGTCTCGAGCAGCTAGTTCGACAGTCCATACGAAGCGGAAATGTTTTAGACTTTGTAGCTACGAGGGAGTACTGAAAAGTAGTGCTTGCGAATTTTTTATTCTGTCTCAATATCGGTTGAGGTATTACATGTCATGCGCCTTACTCTGGTGACTTTTCCGCTTCACTGATGCAAGTTGCCATCCACCGCCGCTAGAGGACTCTGAATTGTAGCATGTAACATGGCATTGTGTAACTTAACTACGTCGCTGCGTGCGAAACAACGTGGTGTAATCCCCGAGAATACTGAAAGCGCGAATTTGAAGAGTTCGTCCACATATGGAGTACCCTATCCTTCAGCATGACAATGCCAGACCACACACACGAATGCTGCGACATTTGCAACAGTCCGACACCTTGGGCTCACTGTCATCAATCATTTTCCGTACAGTCCTGAGTTGGGCCCATCCGATTTTCATCTCTTTTCAAAATCTAAAGAACACTTTTGGGGACTTCACTTTGGTAGTGATGAAGCGGTGCAAGCAAAAGTGAGGTTGTGGCTCCGTAGACACAATGACGGTATCAACAAAC
This sequence comes from Schistocerca nitens, assembly GCF_023898315.1. NCBI lineage: Eukaryota > Metazoa > Arthropoda > Insecta > Orthoptera > Acrididae > Schistocerca > Schistocerca nitens. Next base: position 869,742,540 of record NC_064616.1, read on the forward strand.
CGGGCTCTCACGGCAGGAAATGTAGTCGTCGCCAGGGTGACAATGTTGTGAAATAAATATGTAGACATGAAGAATAAAGCTAAAGAATTTTAATAAAGTTTGTTTTATTTAAAAAAGGGCAACGGCCTTGCCGCAGTGGATACACCGGTTCCCGTCAGATCACCGAAGTTAAGCGCTGTCGGGCGTGGCTGGCACTTGGATGGGTGACCATCCGGGCCGCCATGCGCTGTTGCCATTTTTCGGGGTGCACTCAGCCTCGTGATGCCAACTGAGGAGCTACTCGACCGAATAGTAGCGGCTCCGGTCAAAGAAAACCATCGTAACGATCGGGAGAGCGGTGTGCTGACCCCACGCCCCTCCTATCCGCATCCTCCACCGAGGATGACACGGCGGTCGGATGGTCCCGACGGGCAACTTGTAGTCTGATGACGGAGTATGTATGTATGCATCTATGTATTTAAAAGCTCCAAGAGTTTTCACATAAAAAATTCGGAGGCATTACTTCTCAGCTCGCCCTCGTACAAACTGCCCAGATGTCATCAACAGTGTCAGTATTGAGGCATGGATTGGTGGTTATGATGTCATCACAGCGACCATGGTTACTAAAGTTAATAAATCCATCAAGAAGGCTAGGAGAATATTTTTGATAAATAGAGCTGATAAGCAGAATGTTAGCATCCTACTTTAACATGTAAAAAGGCATCATTTAGTTCCAGTATGAAGAATTACAGGCAATGTCTAAACTGATTGTAAATAGCTCTGTGGAGAAGTATCTGCTGGGCAGGTGGATTAAGGACGGAAAGTATCCACCGTGGTTTCATAGCAAAATTTGGAAACTGCTGAGGAAACAGAGACTGTTGCAGTGTCGGTTCAAAAAACAACGCGCAAATGACGAGAGGCAAAAGTTAGTAAAAACTCGGTCGTCTGTAAAAACACTGATGCCCGAAGCCTACAACTTTCATCGCCATAGCTTAGCAAAAGATCTTGTCAAGAACCTGAGAAAGTTCTGTTCCCACGTAAAACAGCAAAGCGGCTCGAAAACTTCTATCCATTCACTCGTTGACCAGTCTGGTGTAGCAACAGGAGACAGGGAAAGGAAATCTTTCAGATTTTAAATTCCGCGTTTAAGAAATCATTCACGCAGGAGAGTCGCATAAACTTATCATCGTTTGATCTTCACACAGACTCCCTTATGGAGGACATAGTAATAGGTATCCCTGGAGTAGAGAAGCAGCAACTGAAAGAATTGAGAAAATAAATATGTCGCCAGGTCCGGATGGAATCCCATTTCGATTTTACAGAGTGTACTCTATGACACTGGCCCCGTGTTTAAACTGCATTTGACATCACGAATCTCTCGTCCAGCGCTAAGTCCGAAGGGACTGGAAAAGAAGGGCAGGTGACTCCTGTATATGAGAAGGGTAAAAGAACTGATCCGCCAAATTATAGACCAATATCCTTAACTTCAGTTCGCTGCATAATTCTTGAACATTCTCTCAGTTCGAATATAATGAATTTCCTCGAGACGGAAAAAAAAAAAAATGGTTCAAATGGCTCTGAGCACTATGGGACTCAACTGCTGAGGTCATTAGTCCCCTAGAACTTAGAACTAGTTAAACCTAACTAACCTAAGGACATCACAAACATCCATGCCCGAGGCAGGATTCGAACCTGCGACCGTAGCGGTCTTGCGGTTCCAGACTGCAGCGCCTTTAACCGCACGGCCACTTCGGCCGGCTCGAGACGGAAAAGCTTCTGTCCACAGAGCAGCACGGATTTTGTAAGTAGGCTGTTTAGGTTTTTTTATTGGTAACGCCACTTCTGTATGAAAATCACTGGCTGTGCTGTGTGCAGTCTGTGGCTGCTTTGCATTGTTGTAATACTCGCCATTGTAGTGTTAGGCAGCTGGCAGTAGTGGCGCTCGCTGCATTGGAGTAGCTTGAGTAGCGAAGATTTTTGTGAGGTAAGTGATTTGTGAAAGGTATAGTTTAATGTTAGTCAGGGCCATTCTTTTGTAGGGATTTTTGAAAGTCAGATTGCGTTGCGCTAAAAATATTGTGTGTCAGGTTAAGCTCAGTCTTGTATAATTTTTCAAAGGGGACGTTTCATAGCATCGCTCGTACGAAACTCATCTTGCCGTTTTCTGACACGATATCCTGTGAACCGTGGATGAAGGGCAATAGGAATATCCCATATTCCTAGATTTCCGGAAAGCGTTTGACACGGTACCCTGCCGGCCGATGTGGCCGCGCGGTTCTGGCGCTGCAGTCTGGAGCCGCGAGACCGCTACGGTCGCAGGTTCGAATCCTGCCTCGGGCATGGATGTGTGATGTCCTTAGGTTAGTTAGGTTTAACAAGTTCTAAGTTCTAGGGGACTAATGACCACAGCAGTTGAGTCCCATAGTGCTCAGAGCCATTTGAACCATTTGAACACGGTACCCTACTGCAGATTGTTAACGGAGACCCTAGCATACGGATTAGGTCCGCAGATATGCGAGTGTCTCGAAGACTCACAGAACCCTGTATGTCGTCTTCACCGAAGAGTGTTCATCAGAAACAAGGGTATCGTCAGAAGTGCCCCAGGATAGTGTGATATGACCGCTAGTATTCTATATGTACATAAAGGATCTGACGGACAGGGACGGCAGCAATCTGCGGCTGGTTACAGATGATGTTGTGCTAACCGGGAAGATGGCCACGTTGAGTGACCACTGAACAATACAAGATGACTTAGCAAGAACTTATAGTTGAAATGATGAATGATAGCATCGTCTAAATTTAGAAAATGTGTAAGTTAATGCAGAAGAATAGGAATAACAATTCCGCAATGTTCATATACGTCATTAGCAGTGAGCTGCTTGACACAGTCATGTCGATTAAATATCTGGGCGTAGCGTTACAAAGCAATATGAAATGGAACGAGCGCGTGAGGACAGTAGTAGGATAGGCGAATAGTCGACTTCGCTATATTGGGACAAGTTTTGGAAAGTGTAGCTCATCTTTTTAGGAGATCGCGTATAGAACACTCTGCCACCCATTGTTGCGTACTGGTCGAGTGTTTGGGATCCCCACCATGCCGGACTAACATCGAATCAATTCAGAGACGGGCCGCTAGGTTTGTTACAAGTAGGTTTGATCAACACGCGAGTATTACGGAGATTCTTCGTGAACTCAAAAGGGAATCCCTGGAGAGAAGATGTTCTTTTTGCGAAACATTACTGACAAAGTTTTAGGAACCGTCATTTGAAGCTGATTGCAGAACGGTTCTACATTTCGCATAAGGGCCACGAAAGCAAGATAAGAGACGTTTGGTCTCACACGGAGGCATACACACAATCGTTTTTTCCCTTGTTCTGTTTGCGAATGGAACGGAAAAGGAAAGATTAGCAGTTGTACAAGGTGCCCTTCGCAGTGCACCATGCGGTGGCTTGCGGTGTATGTATGTAGATGTAGATTCGCATACAAGCCGCGTAGACGAAAGGTATCCAGGCCCTCTTTAGCTCCATACCACTAAAATGTGGAGCTCTGATTTCAGAATTTGGTTGCGTCACAAGAACATTTATTTTCTTAGGTCATGTACAGTTTTTTTTAAAATTCTTGTCACTTGTATATAGTCATCTACTTAATCTGTGGCATAAATTTCATTTCAGCCACATGCATTCTTCATAGCACCGAAATTTTCACATATCTTAATTTATGTAATACATACATCTACATCTACATCTACATCTATACTCCGCGAGCCACCTTACGGTGTGTGGCGGAGGGTACTTATTGTACCACTATCTGATCCCCCCTTCCCTGTTCCATTCACGAATTGTGCGTGGGAAGAACGACTGCTTGTAAGTCTCCATATTTGCTCTAATTTCTCGGATCTTTTCGTTGTGATCATTACGCGAGATATATGTGGGCGGTAGTAATATGTTGCCCATCTCTTCCCGGAATGTGCTCTCTCGTAATTTCGATAATAAACCTCTCCGTATTGCGTAACGCCTTTCTTGAAGTGTCTGCCACTGGAGCTTGTTCAGCATCTCCGTAACGCTCTCGCGCTGACTAAATGTCCCCATGACGAATTACGCCACTATGTCTATACTTTTATTTCTTACATTTAGTACAAAGACGGCTATGGATTTACACACACTAAAACTGGCAGAGACCAAGGTTTTCACCGGTGAATGCAATAGTTAACATAAATTCGTGAGTAACCGAGAAAAAAGATAAAAAAGGAAATTACTTAGGGGTCAATGTCGTGAATCATATGCTAGCTTCCCTACAACTTCGGAGAATGACTGACTGAAGGCATCGGGAATAATAATGGCATAGTGAATAATAAATTAACCGTATATGACTTTCGATGTGTTACTGTTAGTTTCATTTACAACTTTTATTTAATAATGCCGTCCAGCACAATTTCATATGCTTCAGCTGTACTGTATAATGTAAACGACAACCATGGGCCATAGGGTACAGATTATTATCTTGAATGTGGCAATGGGTGAATGTTTCTACTTGACGTTTCAGAAAGTATATGAAAATTTGTAGAAACCATGTGGTCCACAATTCACATAGCCTACGAGCCTTCTGATTTGAAGATGCTTGATATAGTCTGGCAGATACTGCGGTTACGTCTGCTCTGCTCCGATGTCCGCTTCCGTAGGTGAGCTTTCTGTCTTTTTTGTATTTTTTAATTTTCTTTATTTTCGGGCCTCCATCCACCCCTACAGCCCGTCCTTGCGCACGCCAAATTATGCCTTCATCGGCTAGCTACCTTCAGCTGTATTAAATTTCCTTAAATAACTAAATCCTTCTTCTTTAAATTTAACTACAAACTTTAATTTCCTCTTAAAATCAAAACCATCTTCTTCTTACGAGCATATTATTATTTAATTCGTGGCGTTTTAGAAGAATTAAAATTATGTTCTGACTCTATCTGAGATAAGGGAGCTACGCCATACTTCTACACAATCTCGAAGCTCCCTCTGAAAAGTAATTGTTTGGTGTTTTCCTTTTTAAACATCCCACCATTCAAGAACGCTACTAAGGAACCGCTTCCGATCAACTCATGTTCGACAACATTCGCGTAATTCTGTTTTTGCACACTCAACGGTGATCAGATTGCAGTTTAGTTTACAGTATCCCTTTTCCATCATGTTGGGCCGGGTTAAACCTGTAATTTTAACGACAACTGCATGGTGGTCCGAGAAACTGACGGGGATTACTTCATAGTCTTGTGCATCTATTCCTGTTCTGGTATAAAATCTGTCCTGTCTCCAGGCTGACAGTGGAGATACGTACGTATAGTGGAATAGCGTGATATCTAGTCGATCTGTGACGTCTGTTAGTTTGTCCTCCAATGATGTTATGGAAGAGGCCACAATTTGAGGTTGATCCTATTGTGTCTGCCTATCGTACAACAATATTAAAATATCTTCCAATTATTGTGTCATTTGTGCCCCAATGATAAGCGAAACGTGTCTGGAGAGGCCCCGGACAGCGATGAGATACCAATTTGCTACGATATCCCTCAGGAGAACACCCAACAACTCTATAATCAATGCTTGCATCAATGCTTGCGAAAGGACCAGAGGTGGACCAACGCTTTACTGACAAGGGAACCTCCCCATCGCACCCCCCTCAGATTTAGTTATAAGTTGGCACAGTGGATAGGCCTTGAAAAACTGAACACAGATCAATCGAGAAAACAGGAAGAAGTTTTGTCAAACTATGAAAAAAATAAGCAAAATATACAAATTGAGTAGTCAATGTGTAACATAAGCCACATCAAGGACAATGTGATTTCAGGAGTGCCGTGGTCTCGTGGTTAGCGTAAGCAACTGCGATACGAGAGGACCTCGGTTCAAGTCTTCCCTCTAGCAAAAATTTTAATTTTTTTATTTTCTAGCAATTGACGTGTGTCAATTATCAAAGTTCAGGCACTCACACAATCAACTTCGCTCTCGAAAATTCCAGGACATGTTCAGATTTGCTTGGACATATGCAGGATTTGACACACGGAAAAAATTGGAAAACGTTAAAAACATATGTTTTGACAGAGCACAGGGAAAACTGTGTGACTGTGAAACTGTTGCATTCATTTGTTGCAGTTTATGTGACAAACTCTTATGTTTTCATCAATTTTTTGGGAGTTATTATCACATCCACAAGAAAACCTAAATCGGGCAAGGTAGAAGAATCTTTTTACCCAATCGCCAAGTGTGCAAGTTAGGTGGTCGACAACATATTCCTGTCATGTGACGCACATGCCGTCACCAGTGTCGTATAGAATATATCAGACGTGTTTTCCTGTGAGGAATCGGTTGACCTATGACCTTGCGAACAAATGTTTTCGGTCCCCATTGGAGAGGCACCTCCTTTCGTCTACTAATCACACAGTTTTGCGGTGCGGTCGCAAAACACAGACACTAGACTTATTACAGAGAACAGAGACGTCAATGAACGAACGGACAGATCATAACTTTGCGAAAATAAAGAAAGTAAAATTCTCTGTCGAGGGAAGACTTGAACCAAGGACCTCTCGTTCCGCAGTTGTTCGCGCTAACCACGGGACCACGGCGCTCCTGAACAGTCATTATGCTTGATGTTGCTTATCTTGAACATGGACTACTCAGTTTGTATATTTTACTTATTTTTTCCATAGTTCCACACAACTTCTTCCTGTTTTCTCGATTGATCTGTGTTCAGTTTTTCAAGGCCTATCCACTGTGCCAACTTATAACTAAATCTGAGGGGGGGTGCGATGGGGAGGTTCCCTTGTGAGTGCTCAATTTGTGAAGCTCTTTCTTTTAAATAAATCATCCAATTGCTTTGGAAATTGTAATCATATGTCTGTCTGTACGTGTACATCACATCTACTGATTTCTGTCCCATTCGGATAATTCCTTCGTGATGCGTCGTTTCTTTTATATTAGAGTGTATCCGTCTGTAATGTAACATCATACACTCCTTTGATTTTCTTTCCTCTGTTTGTCACTTGTGTTACATCAGCAACAGTTAGCTGTCGATATGAACTGCAAGTTATTCAAAAAATTAATGACTTGAGACATTTTTGGTATTGTTAGGTGCTTAAAATTCGCAGGTGTGCATTTTTGACTTCACGCTACAAGGCGCTACGTTCTCCTGTCATGGATGCGTCTACGTACCTGCCGACTGGCGCACTAGGTAGGAAGGGCTGTACAAACCGCAGCAATAACATAAAAAAAAATGTGCCTTAGCAGCAAAAATTTTGACAGTGAGTATCTTTCGGCGTGTTCTTCCTGTGTGAAAAAGTTCAGGGTAGGTTTCAACGTATCGGATTCCATTCCTTTGTGAGCGCTAAAGAATGATCCCATTCCTTTATATTAGAGATGCAGAGTGTGACAAGCGCAATGACACTTTTGGAATGCTCAAATTGTAAAACTGTTCGGTGCTCTCTTCGTTGAATGTATCATCTATTCCGCTTCATAATAGAATTCTTCAGCCGCTCCTCTCAGTTTGGGAACGTGCTTGATATCATAATTTTGGGAACTCATAACAAATTCATGGATGAAGCTATGTAGTGGTATTATGGTCACATAAACCATCGTTAACAGGTATTAGTGAATGTTTGTGATATGAGTATATGTAGCAGAGCATAGAAATAAACAGAAATCACGGAAAGGTACAAATATAAATAATCTTCGTCTGTTCTTAATTTACACTTACACACGGATCACAACCATGAGAGAACCTGGCAACGCGCCATAGCGATTGCTACGGTTCAAATGGTTCAAATGGCTCTGAGCACTAATGAGCTCATCAGTCCCCTAGACTTAGAACTACTTAAACCTAAGGTCATCACACACATCCATGCCCGAGGCAGGATTCGAACCTGCGACAATAGCAGCAGCGCGGTTCCGAACTGGAGCGCCTAGAACCGCTCGGCCACCGCGGCCAGCTGATTACTACGGTGATAACCTGTTGGAGCCCTGATGTACGATAATTTGACTAGCGGGAGGGGTCACCAGGATGCGCAGCAATGATATCAGGTTAAATCCTGAACTTCCATAGTGTCCCGTATGGGGAGGGCAAAACCAATACTGCTTATGATATGCCCATAGCGGAGAAGTTAAATTGACACTGGTAACATTATCAACAACACAAAAACTATGCTCTGTACGTGTTACTCAAACCCATTCCCGCCAAACAAATGAAACTTCCCCAGGAATACTGTTGAACTACTGCTCAGGTCTGCCAGTCAACAACGACTACGAATTCACTTCACGTGTACTTTTTCACGAGCTCAGTGTCATACAGGTACAAAATAAGAATTTTTGATTTTGCATATAGTCTAAGTATGTAATATAACAATGTATAATGCAAAACGGCGCCTATAGGCACCATTTCAGTTACTAAACAGCATCACCGACTTGAATTTCCCAGCATTTCGTAGCTCCTACAATCGTTAACTATACCTAGGCCGAGAGCAGTTCGAATACGGGACATACTCGTGTGTGGTAGGGAGACGAGAAGAAAGAGAAAAAAAGCTTTTAACTCTAAAATACAGGGCAGCTGTCTGGGAGGGAAATGGTGATCGATCGTGAAGGCATAGACTACAGATCTCGCGACCAATATTTACGCGGGGAACACAGCACAACACAGTAGCAACAGGTGAATCGACTCTCCCATACTATACTCAGCCGTCTTCTCCTCCGCTCGCATTAGGAATCCTGTGATTAAATACGACTTCATGTCTTCCTTATTCTGACTCAATGTCCAGTCCACTACAAGTGGAGAGAAAATGACAAACGTTATCTAACAGCTAGTTGTTGTCTGTCTCGTTATCATAATGAATGTATGCATTCTCGTCATAATGTGGGAGAACTGTTATATGATACAGAGATCAAGTCTAACGCAGTTTCACAGATGAATTTTCCTTGTCCATTGTGGCAGTTCCAAAGTTGCTCTCCTGTGAGTGCATATGTGCGGATTTCAGGGCCAGAAAAAGTTCCGAACAATAAATTAAATCCAATTCTGAATGTTAATCACTTACTACTTCATATATTATCAATAAGCTAAGCCGTCTTAGTGTTCTAATTGGCCGCATTGGTGAAAGGATCGAAATTCCTGTAACAAACTAATGGACTTGTGGTAGATAACACTCTTGAGATTAAATCAGCATAATATCAAGCTTATAAATCGATCATTTCTACTGGAGTGAAGGAACTAACACAGCTATCACCTAGCCAGTAAAACCTTTCTTTAATAAGCTATCCAATATGAAATAAAGCCATCTTCTTCACGTTTGTTAAACCTCTCTTCTGTTTACAGAGGACCCTTTCGATGGCGTGCCGATCATATCACAGGCAACAGATTTCAACTTGAAAATTAAAAAAATTAAAAAATACATACGGAGTCTAAAAATGAAATCGGAGCTGTTAGCAGTAGTTGGAACTATATGTTACGGCGTACTACGGCGTGACTGGTATTCAGCCTTCTACTGTGCCCTTAAGCTTTGACAAATTACGTCAAAATCGATTAAATCAGTGCCAGTGGCGTTTGGCGAGTAGTCCTTGTATAATACATATAACATCCGTCCAAAAAGTTCCGAAAGTGATTTTATTTCTTGCTTATTAGCGACGTCAGCGCAGTAACTTCGGTGCCATCTTGAACCAACAACTGTAAACATAGATTTGCATTCGACCATTTTGAATCAGCCAGTACTTCCACATTAATGTTGCAAAATATAGCAAGGCAAAACTAAACAGAGCTACTGTTTAACACTCGCTAAATTACTATTTACTCAATGGTTCAAACTGCATGAAACAGTAACAGTGACAACGTAAAAAAATTACATTTCACACCTGATCAACGCAGCAAATAATATGGCAACCAATAAAACATACCTTATTTCATAATAAAGCGCTCTGTGAGAAAACTGCAACGCGACGAAGGAAATAAGTCGAAAATGGTATAGCTGAATGTTTCGAGCACTGTGTTAAAAAAGTTCAGAATTACAGCACGGTAGAACATGTGAGAGGAATATACACTTAGTTTCGTAAGTTATCGGATGTTGCGTATCCACGACACAAATAATGTGTCGTGGCGACGCTGTGTGGGTTGAACTGTGCGACACAAGACGTACATATGTGACATCGTACGGCAATATGCGACCTCTTCATGTGCCTGCAACTGTCTGCGTTAGCAGAGGCATTGAGTATAGTGGTTGTGACTGCGTTTTGTGTGCGTTCGGCACACAGTTTTCGATCAGTAGGCAAGCAGAAAGGAACAGCAGACGCATGTGGACATTACGCGTGGCCGTATTGCTGGCAGAAGAGAGGCCTGGCAGTTAAAGCGACGTGAGCCGGGAGTTGAATGTCATCCATAGCGTCAGTTCATGGCTGTGCAAAAGATTCCAGAAGAGGGGAAAGATTCACTCTCTGCGACCAAATAGACGTATTCTGCTCACTCAAAGATATCGTGCTGTTCTGCTCTGAGGTGTCATATCCAATACAAGTGGACCCAAGAACAGTCCGATAGATTCTCGTCTACTGCTGACTCTCGATTTACGCTGGAAAGTGATTATCGCCGTCTGTTCATAGGATGTGCTGCCTAAGGACGTCGCAGCCATCATAGCACCAATAGGAATTACATTCAATGGCATAAGTGGGAGGAAGGGTGACGGAGATTAAGATTTAACGTCCCGCTGATATCGAGGTCATTAGAGACGGATCACACTCTTCGAATGTTTCAAGGCTATGGAACGAGATCGGCAGCGCCCTTTAAGAGGAACCATCTTGTCATTTGCCTAGCGCGTTTTAGGGAAATGACGGAAAACCTAAAGCTGGATGGCCGGACGCTAATTTGAACTGTTGTCAACTCGAATGCGAGTCCAGTGTGATAACCACTGCGCCACCTAGGTCTATGGTGCATAAGTAATCTTAATAAACTGCTCAAAAATGGTTTTGTACCGTCCACGTAAATCACGAAAGTGTATGGAGTTAGACTGGAGGGAGAGATTTAAAATGGATTTAAAATGAAACAAATCGTAGGAAAGGACGACTTCAGACAGATTCATTGGAAGAATACACAGAAATTTTATCCCCCCCCCCCCCCACGCCTCCCACCAACGAAGGAGGTAGCGAACAAAACCGTCGTTCTACAGATGCTTGAGTACTGCTTCTGGGTGAGAGGCCCTTAACAGATAAGATTGACAAGGGAAATAGGGAAGAGGCAAAGAACAGCAGCTTGTTTCGTCACAAGTTCCTGCAGTAAGCTCAGAACGATAACAGAGATGCTCATCCAACTATAGTGGCAGACACTACAATAGAGGCGTTCTGCATCACGCTGAGGTTTACTGGTAAAAATCGTGAGAGTGTACGTGCTTGAAAGAGTTAACCAATATAATGATCCTTCCTAGTCACATCCCACGAAAAGATCATGAAGGTAAATCCAGAGCCATTCCAGTTCAAACGGAGACTTATCAACACCTGTTCCTAACAGTGCAACATTCACGACAGGAACAGGAAAGGTTTGAAGTGACAATGTCTCACAAGGTACCCCCCGCCACACGTCATAGGGTGGATTACGGAGTGTAGATACATGTGTAGAAGTTCAAAAATGGTTCAAATGGCTCTGAGCAGTATGGGACTTAACATCTGTGGTCATCAGTCTCCTAGAACTTAAACCTAACTATCCTAAGGACATCACACATATCCATGCCCGAGGCAGGATTCGAACCTACGACCGTAGCGGTCACGCGGTTCCAGACTGACGCGCCTAGAACCGAACGGCCACACCGGCCGGCTAGGTAACATTTACAAATTACATCTGCGTAGATACCAAGTCTCAGGTCAAGCCAAGAAATCTTAACTATTTTTTTCTTTCTTTTCAGAGATATTTCAGCCTAGAACCGCAAGGCCACACCGGCCGGTTGTGTAGAAGTAATAGCCTTAAGCAACTACAAGTTATAAACCTTCAGCAACTAAGCGAAAGTTTAAGTTCTCCCTAAACAGGCCACGAAGGCACAAGGGGTACTGACTGGCCGCCGTGTCATCCTCAGCTCGTCATCACCGGATGCGGATACGGATAGGGAGAGGCATGTGGTCAGCACACCGCTCTCCCAGTCGTATGTCGGTTTCCGAGAGCGGAGCCGCTACTTGTCAACCAAGTAGCTTCTGAGTTTACCTCACAAGCGCTCAGTGCACCCAGCCTGCCAACAGCGCTCGGCAGACCGGATGGTCACCCATCCAAGCGCTAGCCCAGCCCGACAGCGCTTAACTTCGGTGATGTGACGGGAACCGATGTTACCACTGCGGCAAGGCCGTTGGCGCCTTTAGCAACTAAAAATTATAAATAAAGGAGAAAAATGTACATATGCAGACTGACGCGAAGAAGGAAAATTTGTAGCACAGCCGAGATTTGAGTCCTGGTCTCCTGCTTGTAACTGAACATCCTCCTCTAGCATTACTTTCCCTAAACAGTAGTTGTCGATACCAGTATTATCTTTCGAATTTTGGACTGGCCAATATTATCTCAGTTGGTTTTCTGAAAACTTTCATATAATTTCATACACAGTATGTTATATTTCAAGCTAAAAGTTATGAAAAGGAATTACTTTATTAAAAATTTTTAGTTTCGATCTTATAATCGATAAGTACTAGTTCTGAATGTACAGTTAAAAATAAATGTTTTTTAGAAACATTTGAAATTACGAATTATTTGCACACTTAAAATTTCTGTTATTAATTACGGAATCCTGTATTGTTTACTATGCTTATTTTTGAATTCATTTATGAAATAGTAATCGTATCGAAAACTGGTAGGAATTCATTTGTTAAAAAAAATTGTAAACCCTTTAGAATTCTGTTATTTCCGCAGAGTGTGGGAGTCGTAAGCTGTCTCTGATGTGATCTGACGTATTTTGGTATAACAGTTGCGAACAATGTAATTTCGGCTTTGTTAATGTGAAAAATCAAAGTACTGTATGATTGATATACTAAAGTGTGAGAAAATCAGTAGAAAATATATTTGTCTAAAAAATCCCGCAATACCAATCTTCTAATTTATTTAGTTCAAACCAACCGCGAAGACCTGATGATCGATTTTCAGCTTCAGGACTCAGACCCCTAGACAAGAAGAGCCGGACATGACAAGCTAAGTAAACCTGAAAGTTTACTGTAATCTTCACTCCTCTCAAATCTTCATAAAAGACCTTGCTTATTTATTACTTGGACCAGGTATTGTTTAATGTGGACAATAGATGGAAGAAGGAAGCTCACTAGGAAGATGTGCTAACCACTATGCCAACCTAGCACAGTGGCTTTGCACAATTGCAGACACGCCTCCCTCCTCAATCCAATCTGACATTCAAGTCTCATCCCATTTGGTATTCCCCCTAAACCACTGAGGAGTTAATACAGAGACGTATACAAAATCGCGTTACGTGATTGATTGAGGCAGATGTGCAAAGTAGCCTCTGCAACTGTGAGATATCGTCTTTCACCGAGTCAATTATAGGGACACGTTCGAGCCATAGTTTGTAGGTAGTTACAGTCAGCTGGTGTTGCTGACCGAGGGCGAACCCTACGAGGCATATTGTCAGTGTCTCACAATAGTGGCTGAACGTTCGGATGTCGTCGCTGTGGTGTTTGCCAATTCGGTGTACAGGTTCCCTTGCGGAAAACCGCCCTTGCCTTACAATTACAATGCATGCACGATCTAAAGTTGCAATGAACCTTAGACACGTGTTGACAGAATGAACAATGTACACACCCCACATTTTCCCGTTCACGACTGAACACACAGCGCCGCCTTCTGAACTCATTGACCATTCACGTTTCCTTTTAGCTTTTGTGGCAAGTAATTGCAGAGTTCGGTGTTTCACCACATTTGATAGCACTGGTCAGAAGTCTCTACAATAATCATCTGTAAGCGCTCTAGGAAAGTGCTGGCACTTATGACTTCTTCAGTTTATCAAAATACGTCAAACATGGTTGTGTCTATGCAGAGCATGTCATTAGCAATGCTCTTGATGGATGGACTAAAGGCATTTCAATTGCTGGAACAACTATTAACTACCTCCGATTTGCTGATGACTCCATCCTTTTAGCCAGCAGCGAAGATGAACTTGCTGAGCTTCTAATAAAAGTGAAGGACATTAGTCCATGATGTCGATTAGACATCAATCTCAGCAAGTCCTAGTTCATGGTAATCGATAGAGGGGATGAGATCCAACTGGTTAAGTCAAGGAACTGGAAATCGTGCATTCTTTCGTCCATCTTGTGTCAACCATCTGCGACACGGGCAGTTTTGAAGAGAGGTAGGATGATGGATCACGACAGGGCGAGTGGCTACGAAGAAGCTCACGAAGATCTGGCGGAACAGGGCAACGGTGAACAGCATAAAGATATGACTTACTATAATGCTTGCGTTCTCCGTCTCCTTTTATTGCTGCGAAACATGGACCCTCAAGGCCAGAGACAAGCAGCACATTGATGCATTTGAGCTTTGGTGCTGGCGCAGGGTGCTGTGCGTAAAATGGACCGAATGAAGAACAAATGTGTCCAGTATTCTGTAATTCAATATTTCAGGTGCTTTTCTTCTCGAGTCAACCAAAATATTCTCCAGTTCTCTGGCCATATTGTGAAAAGAGATGGAGAAAATCTAGAGAAAATAATCATGGTGCAGTTGAACAGCTAAAATAAAGATCATATCCTGTCTACCTCTTGACCAGGCTCTAAGAGAAGTTGGTAACCGTCCGGGATGTAGACGCTTGTTTCAAGGTGTCACGACACTCAGCAACGAGCACAATGACTTGTGATGATTATTTACTTCTATTACATAGGTGGCCGCACGCAGTGATTTACTGCGGTTAAAAAGTGTCGAGAAAGGTTCCCGGTCACAAAAACAAACTATTCAAAGCATGAATGTGGTGTATAACTTTTTTCATGTGTTTGTATTACCCTATACCACAGGAGAACACTTCCTCTGTCATGTCGGTCCCAGTATATTGCCAGCAGCACTTATTAAATAATTTTCAAAGTATGTTTAAGGAGTATTTCACAACATAAAAGTGATATCATTCATTCTTTTTTTCTGTGAAACTTTTAGAAGTACTTGTGAAACCATAACAGGAAAATATTATTCAACAGAGTGGAGAGGGCAGGTAAGATTTTTTTCGTGCATTGGGAGTGTTTCAGTAATCTGTTACCACTCATTCGTTGGACGTGGTAAATATGAAGGAACAAAGTGAACATCTACCATCCGCACTGCTTAGTGAGTGAATAATTGAACGATGGTGAAAGCAACCCTCATCTCTCCACTAGCTACTTCATTTAGCTGTCCATAATAAGAGCATATTCCATGATAAACTTCTTAAAATCTCCGATTAGCGCTACTGCTCATTTCAAAAATTAACCTGTGAAACGTATTTGAGTGTCAGTAAATCACCTGATTATTTTACACTGTGGAACACCGACAACAGGGCACATGTCCCTGTACTTTTAATAGTAAATAATTTAACATTCGCTTCAGCAGATCATTTCTCACGATGGCTCCAGTTTTTTTCAGTTTTGTGAGAAGACGCTGTATATATATATATATATATATATATATATATATATATATATATATATATATATATATATATCCATATTTTAGTCCCATAGTTCTAATTAGTTTTTTTTATGTAGTCTCTCACCTATCACCCATGCGGATATTACACGTTTCGTCTGTTATTATTCACTACCTAATTTCAACCCCCTGCCTAAACACTAAAAGAGCTGATTTTATTTGTATGAAATAGGAATAGCAAAAACGAAATTCTTCCTTGGTGTACCTTCCAGTGTCGTCCTTCAGCACATTTTCTGCGTAAAGTATATTGTCGTAGTTTGCGAGAAAAAGGATTAAGCCAGATCGAAATAGAACGATTAACAAGCGTTGATGTGATACATCGCCCAACATTAGAGTGGATTATAGAAGATTGCTCTTTTGGGAAATGAATGTTTTTTTCTTCATCTTAGCTGAAGTGGAATAAGAGCCACTTCATTTAAAAGTGTTGAGCACTGTTCTAGTTTTTGGGATCGGCAGCAGGTCGGATTAAAGGAGGATATCGAAGGAATTCACAGGCGGGCTACTAGAATTATTACCGGTAGGTTCGAACAACATGCACGTGTTCCGGAGATGCTTTAGGAAATCAAATGGGGATGACTGCAGGGAAGACGACGTTCTTTTCGAGGAGCACTATTAAGAAAATTTAGAGAAGTGGCATTTGAGGCTGGCTGCACAATGATTCTACTGACGTCAACATACATTTCGCGCAATGAGCATGAAGATAAGATCAGAGATATTATGGCTCGTTTGTAGGCATATAGACAATCGTTTACACGTCGCTCTATTTGCGAGTCGAACAGGAAAGGAAATGACTAGTAGTGGAACAGGGTACCCTCCGCCACGCACCATACGGTGGCTTGCGGAATATCTATGTAGATGTACATATATTCATAGGGGTTAGGTACTAAATTTCTCTTGGAAAGCTTTCGGTGTTCCGAAAGGTATACGCTGCCGAGGTATCCGCTTGCAGCTTTCGGAGACCTGAACTTACATCAATTTGAAACAGTTGTTTATATCAGTTCCCTACTGAGGTTGAGCGAAATTTAGTGGCGGCACTTTTTGATGGCAGAATATAAAGACTTAATAACGGATCAACTTAGCAGCTGTCGTATCACCTGCTCTTGGGTAAACACAAAATTGGCAGAGATAACTTCCATTTTGCCACTACTTCCAGCGCCATATGCCCAATTAATGCAGGCAATTATGATGATAAATTGCAGCGGAGTCCGCGAAAAGAATGCTCGCCGGTTAAGTAGCCGTTAATTTGAAGCCGGGGTCGGTTATTAGCACGTTCCATCTGACGCTCTGAGGTTCTGACTAACAACCAGACGTCTCTCTATCTCTCTCTCTCTGGTTTTCTTTCACTCTACGCGTGCGCGAGAAGCGCACGCGCACAGACACAGATTATATATATATATATATATATATATATATATATATATATATATATATATATATATATATATATAGTTCCTATTACACACTTCTAAAGGTTGTAGAAGAGACTTAGTTGATTAAGTTTTACCTAAGAAACCCAGGTCCGGAAACCATCCAACGGCGCTACAGACCGTGAAACGTACACCGTCGGCGCCTGTAAATGTATGTATATACAGGGTGATTCCGTAATGATGTTACAGACTTTCTAGGATGATATTGAAGGATAAATGTATCAATTTGAGGTAAGGGTCCCTGTACCTCAAACGAAGAGTCGAAACTTATAGGTGAAAACCGTTCTAATACCTCTGAAAGTGAAGTACATGTACTGAAACAACTGTTGCTAAGGCTAGAGGATAGGCAACTATCGGAGGTGGTGGTATGAACAGAAACAAGGAAAAAAAGTCCAATAAACATGGGCTCTAAAACGCATACCTGAAACTATATTCACTTGTTGATCTTTGCTATTGTGAAACACGTCTCCTCTGCCGAACAAGTGCTCATAAATCTTAGGACATGTATTTTACAGCCCATGTTTACTGCATTTTTATTTCTTTTTATGGTGCGTACTACAGCCTCTGAAAATTTCCTATCCTAAAATCTCAGCAACACCAGTACCAGTTCATGTATTTCACTTTCAGAAGTGTCAGAACGTTTTTCTCTTATAACTTTCGACTCCTTCGTTTCCGGTACCTCAAATTTATACATTTACCCTCCTCCACCATCATAGAAAGTTTCTGTCATCAACATGGAACCACCCTGTATATACATAACTTACGCATTTACAGGCGCCGGCGCCTCTAATTTTGACGCTCTGTAGTATCGTTGGATGCGGTTCCCGCATTTTGGTTCCTCTGTAAAACTTGATGTACTAAGTCCCCTATACAATCTCTAGAAGTGTGTAACATGAATTACGAAACACCCTTTATAATGGCGGACTCGTGTACTGTTGCCGAAAAGTGTAACATTTGGCAGACAAGGTCACACATAAGTGAAACTAATAGCTCATTTAACATGGGCTTTTGGTAAGAACTACCCAAATGTGACGAAATTTGTTACCAATACGGTAACTTGTTCTTGATGATTGTGAAGTGTTGTGTAAACAACAGAGGCACAGTTTCCCTGTGTTTATTGTTACGGTGTTGGCGGCAATTACCACTGTGTTCGATAGGAGCTTGGTCTAACGGATGTTGCTACGACGGTGAAATAGACTTAACGTTACAGTGGTCTAGCTGTCTGCTCGAGCCACGCTGGATATCACATGCAAGCCTTTAGATTAAGACGCTAGATCATCAGTTAGTTATTTAACTAACTGGTTACATGTTCCGTAGCTCATGTGATTCATTGTTATTTACGGTTTCAAACTGGCCATTTAAAGACGATTATATACAATAGCGTACAATGCTCTAACAGTGGGATATCGTACGCTGTTCCCAAGGCGTCTGAAAACTAAGTACCGGTTGGCTACAAAATAAACAGATGATTGCAGTGGAAGAGATATCATCGCATCCATATGCATACAAATTCTGCTGATTTTTATACATAGTCATCATTATTCTGGAATCACTTTTCGTTTCACGAAATAAGCTGTTTAAAACCCCTCAGCCAAGGACGCCTTCTCCGTGGTTTCAACCAGACCAGAACTGAGAACAAAATCGTTGTTTCGAATCACATACATTGTGCGCGTTGCAATGAAACAATATGGTTACAGATCACAGCTTTCCAGGTTTTCGACTCTGAATGGGATATCTTAGCTACGCATCCGTCTCTAATGACCTCGTCGTCTATGTGACATTAAACACTAATCTTGCGCTTTCCTCAGATTCGAAAGTGTTTGATGATGATGTCTGGTTTGTGGGGCGTTCAAATGCGCGGTCAACAGCGCTCGTACAAAATCCCAATTTTTACACAATCCAATCTAGCCACTGTCACGAATGATGATGATGATGATCAAATGATGAGGACAACAAACACACCCAGTCCCCGGGGAGAGAAAATCCCTAGCCAAACCGGGAAGCGTGCGCGGGACCCCGTAATCCGGAGGCAGCAATGCTAGCCACTTTTTTTTTTTTTTGCATTTTGTTCGTTATTGGTCGCTGTATTTGGTCGTAGCGGACGTCAAATGACATCAGTTGAAGTTAGATATTCATCCCTTCACTCAGTTTATTTATTTTTATTATTATTACAGAGACCCGCCAGTTCTCTGACCGAACCCACTGAGCTATCTTGCCGCGAGCTGCAAACAAAAGTGTTTGAAAGTACACCTCATACCTTACTGATTCTCCCAGATCCACGAAGCCCACTATGAGCACACCATTTTAGTGACAAAACAAAGTCTACAGGCGTTTCGTGCGGATTCGCTTTCTTTGATTTTCTGAAAGCGATGAATGTCAATGCCACCACTCCAAACAATGCTATTCAAACTTTATATCAATGTGAGAACCCATGATTCACCACAAAGTCCTCTGCGTTTTTTTCACTGAGAAGTAGAATGCTTGCACTTCAAATGTATATGTTTTCTTACTTTTTTAGTCCCATTAACTGGCTGCCCCCCGCAAAGCGACAACAACAGAATGAGGGGATTTTGTCAGTTGCCAAAGACGGACCAGCGCATATTACTTTAGAAGTGTAAGAGCTTATTACAAGTAAGCGTAGTTTCTCGCCATTTGTCTCTTACGTTGGAGCTGTGCATCTTATGATACTCATAAATAAACAAAATTTTGTGGAAGATGTTGTAAAAAAGAAATATTTCAGTTTGCTTGTAAAAGGACGGAAGGTATATTAAGGTGTGAAGTCTGTCGATGATAAAGTCATTCATGGCGGAGAGCAGATATGGGGAAGGAAATTGATCGTATCTCTTTCAAAAAACTTAAGCAAAACACTGAAAACCTAAATATGTGTGGGCGAAAGGGGATTTGATCCACTACCCTTTGTAGCACTAATAGAGTGTGCTAAACAAAGAATCATTTCGCTTCGTGTTTGTCTATACAGTTAACTTTGTTGTCTTTCCGGCATTTTATGATACTTTTAAAGCACTCGAAAAAGATTTGAGTGACATTTCATAGGTATTTACTTCCATCTAAAATTAATAGTTAGCGATGACAATCATTATTGGTTTAACAATATATTTGCAGTAAGCATTATTTCTTCTCAAGGTCGATTGGTTGTTCAAAACACGTTTGATACAAAATATGGGTACTGTAAAGCTGCAGATGAAATGCGTAACTCCTAGCATGAGTGCCTGCTAGACGAACGTGGGTGAGCTCGATATAACATTCTTGCCACAAGCGTTTATTAAACGGAAACTAATTTTTATGGAAAAAATATGTTTCCAAAAATGTTAATAAAATTCATATCTGGCTGATACTCAGGCAGTGAGCGTTAACAACACTGGCTGAACGTTGAGAATAACGTGAAAAACCTGCACAGCTTTCCTGGATGAAGTGTTCTAGCTCGTTCGAATGGCTCTGAGCACTATGGGACTTAACATCTATGGTCATCAGTCCCCTAGAACTTAGAACTACTTAAACCTAACTAACCTAAGGACAGCACACAACACCCAGCCATCACGAGGCAGAGAAAATCCCTGACCCCGCCGGGAATCGAACCCGGGAACCCGGGCGTGGGAAGCAAGAACGCTACCGCACGACCACGAGATGCGGGCCTAGCTCGTTCGGCCAGAGATCTATGGCAGTGGAAGTAGGCTTCACTCGACTGTACTCGCGTTTCTAAGACGAAAGAATCACGTAACGCGATGTTATTTACGTTTCTATGGCAAGGCGATAATGTTGCTGAATTTATAGGCAGGTTCAAATGGTTCAAATGGCTCTGAGCACTATGGGACTTAACATCTGTGGTCATCAGTCCCCTAGAACTTAGAACTACTTAAACCTAACTAACCTAAGGACATCACACACATCCATGCCCGAGGCAGGATTCGAACCTGCGACCGTAGCAGTCGCGCGGTTCCGGACTGACCGCCTAGAACCGCTAGACCACCGCGGCCGGCTTTATAGGCAGGGGTCCTCTCTCTCTGAACGGAGTGAAGTGAATGGTTTGCCGTTCCCTTTTCCACCTTTCATGAAA
Organism: Schistocerca nitens; assembly: GCF_023898315.1. NCBI lineage: Eukaryota > Metazoa > Arthropoda > Insecta > Orthoptera > Acrididae > Schistocerca > Schistocerca nitens. The sequence goes on from NC_064616.1 coordinate 869,763,648, forward strand.
TGTCATGTGTGTGTATCTGTATTATTTGCACGGCCGTGTTGGAAGCTTGTACAATACTGCTCTGTATTTATGTTATTACGGTTCCATACTGAACAAAAGGAACGGAAGGAATGGAACACAGTGTGTACAGGCAAGCCTCGTGAGGTACACTAAGCTGTGCCCAGACTAACAACCCCGTCCATTGCTCATATCATCAACAGTGTCCCGTGCCTTTATTCCGTAAGAAACTTCAGAGACGCTTGGGATTTAGCCGTGGGGGTTGAAACATAGTCGAAAACAAATTTTCACATCAACCCTTCTTCCATTATCAGACAAATACTGACAATGGGAATTTCTTTCACCACCAAGATTCGAAGCGACTAACTCAGGTCCCATGACATTTGTGAATACAAGTAGTTAACAAATTTTAATTTATTGATTTTCATGTCGCTGATACTAAAGTTCTGTGAGATGTTAATTACAGCTTATACACATCCCATCGTTGCATACACCGTTGTCTGGATATGCCGTTCAGCCATCTATTATGGAAAAATGAATATTCTGTGGGCAAAGGTTATGAGACGGACCTTAATTCAGTCTCAGGTGGTGTAGACTGGTTCCAAAGAAGACGTGCTGCAGGCAGAGTTTCTCGGTACAAGCAGACTCGCCCTGCCTGCCATTGCCTTGCTAACACAACAGCGTAGCGTGAGCAAACGCGCGACGACACCCTCTTGGCCTTGGGGGACGAAATTGCTCCTAAACGTGGACGCATCTTCAATGATTAACGGCCTGGGGAGCGGATGGCAAGTGGAAAATCAGTGAATTAAAGACTTCGAGGTGCGCACACCCTCGCGATATGCGGTCTTTTAATTTCATGATGGCTCTTTGCTTTGTAAAATATTCCGGAAGTAAACTAATCCCTCAACGGTCGCCGAGAGGGGACTATTCAACGGGAAGCTATTAAAAGGAAAGCACAGACAATAAACTGTCTGCAAAAGGGTGCGCGTGAAGTTGGACGATTGAATACGACTTGAAAAATAAAAATATGCGTAACGGGAGAAATAAGAGGGAACGACTTGAGAGTCATGATATCTAAATTATTTCTGACCGTATTGTCGGTGTTTAAAACCCAGAAAATTCTAGCACCATGTCGATTATATCTATCTGGGTACTGTACTGGCAATACCATTGAACAAAACGTAAAACAGCAAGAAAAAAGTTTAAAATGTAACAAACTGTGAAGGTTTAACATGTGTTTGATAAAGTACCTGTAAAAGCCATTTATTACGTGTACTGAAACGTTGATTATACATATATTAAGTTTTAAGTTTTGTGCAAATAAATTTGGGAATGTTTGATATCATACTGGATTATGTCACAGCATTAAGAAAACATAGAACGCCATTTATTGATCGAAACGGAAAGTAATAGTTCGTCATTCCGTTATGTTATGCCTTAGAAAGCACGACAACACTCATAAATTTGTAGTATTTTTAGCAGGACACTGTAAGTATAAGAACCGTTATTTTTGGTATGGCTGAGGTATGGCTCTGAGCACTATGGGACTTAACATCTATGGTCATCAGTCCCCTAGAACTTAGAACTACTTAAACCTACATAACCTAAGGACATCACACAACACCCAGTCATCACGAGGCAGAGAAAATCCCTGAACCCGCCGGGAATCGAACCCGGGAACCCGGGCGTGGGAAGCGAGAACGCTACCGCACGACCACGAGCTGCGGACTTGCTGAGGTATGTACAGTTATTTAGTTGTGTAATAGTGCAACAGTAGTGGAACTGAGCATGCTATTTCACGTTTTACACTGTTCTACGTTTGCATTTGTGCAATCACCTATTGGAGGGTGTGAGGGGGGGGGGGGGGGAGGGGAAGAGATGTAACCTCGGAATGAGTTATCAGTAACCAGTAACCTCAGAAAATGAGGAAATGCCTACAGTGGAAAAGCGACAGACAAAGGCAATTACTTTATTTTGATTTCGTGCTACAATACTTACTAGAACAACATTGCCATTGGTAAAATTTGCAATACCGAAAGGGAATGGAATCGAATGTGTCCAAATTCGAAACATATGTAGAGCAGTGCTCTACAGTGAGTGACTGACATAGCAGAGAGGAATCCTACTTGGAGCCACAGCACTGTCTCCCCATTTGAGCGACCAGTAAGTTCAGTATTGTCAGTATTGCCAAGCGCAGTCAAACCAAGTGGCTACGTGAAAGGAGGCTACAGTACGTCTCGTCGACGTCAAAGGATGCAGTACCAGCATCTGAGTGAGTTATCAGGGGGAAAAATGATCTGCAAAACACGGGTGTGTCATAGCGTGACACTTCGATGGCATAGTGCAATAATTCAGAGACCGTACGTTCCAAGAAGTGTCAAGGAACATAGTACTACCTTACACCAACATAACGTGGAAATGTTTATGAGGGAAAAGTCAGAGAAATTAAAAGTCTTACGGAGGTTTCCCGGCACTAGATATTCCCACGCACCACTCGCTAAAGGAAAAGCAAATGGAGGTATCCGCCACCACATATCCTAAGATAGCTTGCGGGATATAAAAGAAAATTTAGGTAGTACGCGTCAGTGACACCAGGTGGCCCTGCTAAGAATCGTCAGGCGAATTTTCTCTGAAGTTTCGACAGGTGCTTGCAATTTCATTTTTGCAACGTACAGTTAGAGTCAACCCAGGCAAGTGCTGTTGGTCACATCTTCCATCCCACGCCCAATGTCGACGGAAAGCATTTATTTCCTTCCCCTTAAAAGCAAAATGATTTCTAAAGCGGAATTTTACATGCCCATTCATTAGAGTGGTCCCAAATTATTCCATTGCGATATTGATTTTATCCATGTGTACTAACAGGGACGTTAACACCCTAAACAATACTCTAGCAACAACTGAGTAGCGCTGTTGCATGGCGGTAGCAGTCAGCGCGGTCCCAAGCGGCGCTGTTTCTGCCAGAGTTCGGGTTATTCGTAGAGCTTTGCCGTCCCTGTTAACACTTATCGATGAAGTGCATATCGCACTAGACTAGTTCTGGAACGATCCATCGAAGGGCACTTAAAGCACTGGTTTAAAAATTATTTTGTTTGTAGCGGGAAGCAAACCGATACTTTCCGTCGACAGTGGGCGTCGCGTGAAAGACGTGACGAGTAGTATTTGTTTGCGATGATTCCAGTTACATATTCGAAAAACAAAACTTAAAATGTTCGCCGGCCGCGGTGGTCTCGCGGTTCTAGGCGCGCAGTCCGGAACCGTGCGACCGCTACGGTCGCAGGTTCGAATCCTGCCTCGGGCATGGATGTGTGTGATGTCCTTAGGTTAGTTAGGTTTAAGTAGTTCTAAGTTCTAGGGGACTTATGACCACAGCAGTTGAGTCCCATAGTGCTCAGAGCCATTTAAAATGTTCGCGGAAACACCACAGGAAATGCGCCTTTCGGGTCTTATGAATTTTTACCCTCTAGCAGAGTGTGCGCTGATTCGGAACTTTTTGTCATATTAATGCTATGTACTGGATCAGGGCTCGAATCTGGTACCTAAGTTAAGGACTCTGGTTCGAGTACCGGTCCCGCACATACTTTTCATGTTCCGGTATTTTTTCGCGTCCTCTTGTCACCGTGGTCGTAACGGATCATACAAGTTTACAGAATTTTAGCTGACTATGAGATGCCTTTATGCCTACAGCAGGAATCACATAAGGTACACTCAGAGGTGGTTTGCCGTGTCAATTACTTTTCTAGATACACTTTGTGTCATGTCTTTAATTCTGAAGTCGTTTTAACTACTGTGTGATTTAACGAGTTCTTGGATTCTAATTTATTTATGTTAATTTTGGAACTTATACTACAAAGACAATTAGAAACAGTTTTACAGCTGAAACTGTGCTGAAACGAACCCAGCTCATAGAGCAAAACAGAAGTAATATCTTACGTTCCCAAAGGAAGTGTTATAGGCCCTCTGTTGTTCCTGACGTACGTGAACCATTTAGGAGATAATGTGAGCAACTCTCTGAGATTGTTTGCAGGTGATGTTGTCATTTACCGTCACCTAATTTTATCAGATGATCAAAACGAATTGCAAAATAATTTAGACGAGATATCTGTAGGGTGAAAGAAGTGGCAATTGATTCTAAATAATGAAAAGTGTGAAGTCATCCACATGAGCACTAAAAAGAATCCGCTAAATTTCAGTTACACGATAAATCACACAAGTCGATAGGCTGTAAACACAGCTAAATACTTGGGGATTACAATTACGAATAAATGCAACTGGAACAAACACATAGGTAAGATTGAGGGGAAGCAAACCGAAGACTGCGAATTCTTGGTAGAACCCTTAAAAAATGTAACAGGTTTACTAATGAGACTGCGTACACTAGCTTGTCCGCCTACGTTTGGAGTATTGCTGTGCGTTGTGGGATCCGCATCAGACAGGATTGACGGAGGACATCGAAAACCTTCAAAGAAAGGCAGCTCGTTTTGTATTATGGCGAAATAGGGAGAGAGTGCTACGGACATAATACGCGAATTGGGGTGGCAGCCATTAAAACAAAGGCTTTTTTCGCTACGGCAGGAGCTTCTCATGAAATTTCAATCTCGAACTTTCTCCTCAGAGTGTGAAAATATTTTGTCGACGCCTACCTACATAGGGAGAAGTGATCATCATAATAAAATTAGAGAAATCAGAGCTCGCACGGAAAGATTTAAGTGTCGTTTTTCCTGCGCAATGTTCGAGAGTGGAGCAGTAGAAAAGTAGCTTAAAGGTGGTTCTATGAACCGTCTACCAGACATTTGATTGTGGTTTGCATAATAGTCATGAAGATGAAGATGTCGATGTAGAAAATAAAAGGATATTTTGATCAATACAATGGGACCCCGGTATGGTGGAATATCTTTCAGACTGTTCATCTATGCCACTGGATCAAAGCTGTAGTTGCACAAAGCGTGCGGAGCTAAGTGTCTGCGTCTACAGCTGAACGCTGTCTACTATGGGCTGGGCTGCTGACAGACATGCATTGCTTCGACGTGACTGTCCAACACCCACTAACACCTCAGGCCGAACTCACACGTGAATTCCGTAGCCGCTGTACTGCGTGACCAAATGTTGTATTTTCCGACGAATTCTGCTCCTATCTTTGCTACAGTACGTACGTGCTAGATACTTCCAGCGAGACCAGCATGTAAGGCATAACAGAAAAACGCTACGTGTGATGCGATCAATTGCTGAGTAGGTTTTGAAAAAAAAGTGTTTAATTAGCTGCAGTCTGCTGTTATATGATTCGCCGGCCGTTGTGGCCGAGCGGTTCTAGGCGTTTCAGTCTGGAGCCTTACGTCCGCTACGGTCGCAGGTTCGAATCCTGCCTCGGGCATGGCTGTGTGTGATGTCCTCAGGTTAGTTAGGTTTCAGTAGTTCTAAGTTCTAGGGGACTGATGACCTCAGAAGTCCCATAGTGCTCAGAGCCATTTGAACCATTTGTTATATAATTCATAGTGAACGATGGTTCACATTATACATTATATACAAATCTTTTACGGTTCTTCGTTGCTTTGTAACTACGTTGATGAAGAAAACTAGCGCCAATTTCATGCCTTTGTTGTAAAAAAAAAAAAAAAAGAAAAAAAATAGAGTTTAATGTCTCGTAGGTAACCCGTCTCTAATGACCTCATTGTCGACGGAACGTTAAACTCTAATCTTGGTACCTGCTTTTTCTTAGGTCACAGACGGTACATTGCTGCGTCGTGCCTACGCGCATGTACTTTGTCTCTGCCGCTAAATAATTTGCGAAAACGCATGTACTTACTTTCCTGGAACTTCTGCAGCCGTTCCTGCGCCTTCTTCTCGGTTGCATGTGAATATGGAGTCCTTTATCTTATTTTCAGGATGAGGACGGGATTCTGATGTCTTTTGTCAACATGACGCCTACGCTTATTTTGGATTTTGTGAACTGAAGTATGGGATCGTCACAATTTTCTGTTAGAAGAGTGTACAAAAGAAATAACACTTTTTAGATAAGGTAATTATGACTAAAATCTCGGCACATTAACATGTGTACCAAACGGTTATTTATTTTCTGGTATTGTGCACTTGTTTTAATGGGACGTACAGAAGGAAATGGAACGCAGATGACACAGTGGGCACCTCCGTGATAGGGGTGAAGACCAAACCCAAATTTCCGATTTCTTCACTACAAAAGCATTATTCTGTTGTTGGAAGTATTATGGTCGATATCCTTCTCTGTCCTTGTCGATCCGAACTAGCGCTCCCGATCTGTCTCTCATTGTCGACGGGGTGTTAAGCCCAAAACCACCGAAGGTTTTTCTAGTAAAACTGAGCTACATCGGGTCATTTGCATGCCCCGCTAGTAAAACACCTTTTTCTTTGTCCTCTGCCAGTACATTCATCTCAGAAGTCTCTCTGTACCCCCACAAACTTCATTTGTAGTTGCCGGCCAGAGTGGCCGAGCGGTTCTAGGCGCTACAGTCTGGAACCGCACCACCGCTACGGTCGCAGGTTCGAATCCTGCCTCGGGCATGGATGTGTGTGATGTTCTTAGGTTAGTTAGGTTTAAGTAGTTCTAAGTTCTAGGGGACTGATGACTTCAGATGTTAAGTCCCATAGTGCTCAGAGCCATTTGAGCCATTTGTAGTTTCCGAAGAAAACAATCACGTAAGTCGGCCAGCAGACAAATGCTGTAGTGTTCCTGTGTACCTGCGTGTACGGAGGTGAATATAATATGTTCACAATACGGGTATTAAGTGTTATTGAATATTCAATAAAAGTAAGTGCACCCTAATTGCAAATTAGATGTTAGTACGCGAGCCGGAAAGATGTGTTGGCTACAGAAATTGTTATTTTGTACCGGACAGCTGCAGTATTCAAAGTACTGCCGACGTATTCGTACAGATGATAGATATGTAGCCTACGTCCGATTTTTTTTTTTTTGAATCTCGGTCTGCAACTGCTATGACGTTTTGAAATGGGTCCGTGCTGTCTACAACTTTTAATTTTTATTTTGGTTTCCTGCTACTGAACAATTTCGACCTTGTGCTATTTTCAAGTAACTGAATACATTTCTTTGTTGTCTGATCATCAAAATATCTTCCATGGCAAATATGTACCTACCGCTGATCTAAAAATGATTCAAATGGCTCGGAGCACTATGGGACTTAATATCTGAGGTCATCAGTCCCCTATAACTTAGAACTACTTAAACCTAACTGACCTAAGGACATCACACACATTCATGCCAGAGGCAGGATTCGAACCTGCGACCGAGCGGGGTGGCGCAGTGGTTAGCACACTGGACTCGCATTCGGGAGGACGACGGTTCAAACCCCTTCTCGAGCCATCCTGATTTAGGTTTTCCGTGATTTCCCTAAATCGTTTCAGGCCAATGCCGGGATGGTTCCTTTGAAAGGGCACGGCTGATTTCCTTCCAAATCCTTCCCTAATCCGAGCATGTGATCCGTCTCTAATGACCTCGTTCTCGACGGGGCGTTAAACACTAGTTTCCTCCTCCTCCTCCTCCTCGAACCTGCGACCGGAGCAGTCGCGTGGTTCCAGACTGAAGCGCCTAGAACCGCTCGACACACGGGCCGGCACCGCTGATCTATCGATATTTGTCATCGCAAATATTTTCATATTCAAATATCCAATAAATGTATCTAGATGCTTGAAAATGGCGTAAGGCTGAAACTGTACAACGGTAGTGATATAAAATAAAAGTCAACAATTGCAGGCAAAATTTTTTTAGTTGTTTGAGAATGTGTAGCTGCGTTTATACGATTGCAGATGGACAAATACCCTGAAAACCGTCTTGGGATAAAATAGTTAAAAAGAATGATTGACCCTTGTATCCTACTAGCAACAATAAAAAAGTTTTTCTTACCAACTGTAGCAGTAACCATCAAGAACCAGCACTTCTTCGACTTCAGAATTCACGGAAGTTTCTAGAAAAGTCTCCGCCACCGTCAAAAATTCTCTATAGTAATGTTCAATACACGATACATATGTGTAACATTGACTGCAACAATGCGAAACCTTTCTGAACGCATTTAAATTTTGGTTCGTCTCTGTGTGTAGCCAATGGAGGCTACCGTAAGGTGCATCTAACTCTTTGATTTTGAAAAATCAAAAGTATCTAGTAAAATGTAAAAATGACTCTTACCGCCACGTATTGTTACACCGTTATGTTTCTTTGTACCCTGTTCATTGTTGAATAGCTGGGTGGCTGGTACAGTGCCTTTCCTCGTTGATGCCTTTGTCTCTCGGAGCTCGGTATGTTGAGCCCCGCGACCCTTGGCCGTTTCTCATTTCTGGTGGCGGTGCCCGCAGCAGAGATAAAGAGCGCGGAGATATTCCAGTGATAATACCTGTCCCCACGCGCTCCGCCGCCGTCCGCATCTGCCATCGATCGCGCCGCCAGCAGCGCAGATTGGTGCCTTCCTCGTGGCGCTCCCTATTCACCGCCCGCGCGCCCAAGTACTTAACAAACTAAGTTCCCCATGTTGCTGTCACTTCCCGGCCTTCGCAAACACTGTTCGTGGCCTTCCGCGATCACTCCCATAAAGTCTGCGTGTACTGACACTAATGACTTTGTATAAGTTGTCGTTCGAAGCTGTCGAGCGACAAATCGTCCTCCGACGCCCGGAAATTGATTTTATGGGACAAATTATTAGCAGTGGCGGGATACGTTCCTAATGGAAATCGAATCTTTGTTGAAACTGGACTTAATCTAAGCTGCCATGCTGCCAGCTGGTTCAACGTTGAGAGAAAAACAATTCTTTTTAATAACATTTAATATTCTGTCTTCATCGAAACATAAACTGAAAGGGAACTATGATAAATTTGATGGCTCTGGCGTATACAGGATTGACTGCAGTAACTGTGACAAATATTATATCAGTCAAACAGGCCGCTCTTTTAAATTAAGGTTTAAAGAACACTCACAGCCAAGAAACAAAACGGCTTTGGGACAGCATTTATCTGAAATTGGTCATTCCATAGGGATAATTGAGAGTTGTATCAACACCGACTCAAAGGAAGGCCTCGGCGCTTGTTGGTAACGTCACGTCAGCTAGGCACGGCGAACGCCGGGTCTGTTGCAGTCAGAAACGCCTGGGTGTGCTAATCACTATAAATCTCTTATTTTTGGACAAAATGTTTGGTATTGTTTTGGATTCTGCAGTTTTATTTAGATGAAAGATTTTCTTACTATCGTAAAGCTACAAATGAAGATCATAGTTCTGTATTACTGAATCCTGTCGAAAGAAACGTAGATCAATATGAGAAGATGCTTTGCCCCATTGAAAGCTTCGGAAATTTTACATTCAAGTAACTATATTTACTTCATCCATTTTGCTATTGAAACTTACCCCAACCCCCTTACAATTAATTCGTTTCTTTTATTTATTTATTTATTTTCGCTTGACGTCACTGGAAATGTGAACTAATTTACATGTGTAAATGTCCAACTATTGCCAGTCATTAGATTACAGTCGTTTTCAACGAAAGGAATTCTAAACAGGACACAAAATAGCTTCATACATCGAAAATACTGCTGAGCTTAAACTTTTTTAAACATGCACATTAGAACAGATTAATATTCTCCTCTTGCAACTGAAAGGAGAAACTATATAAGATAACAAAATTTTATTTGGTAAAATAAGTATCTCTCTTTTGCCTCTTCTTCCGTCCCCCACCCCCTCCCCCAACGTGTACAATGGCAAGATATTTCATTAAAATTCAGTGCTCCTCACCCCATAGTCAACCAAGATACCTAAAGAAGAGCACCAATTTGTTCACAGTTTCTTGTAAAAACAACCCAGTACAAACGTTACTTCCTCAGATTTACAAATAAGGTAAAGAAGCACGAATTCTGTTGCTGCTGGACCATGAAGTTGCTTTTGTAGGTCAATCCTTAAAACAGGTGGAAATTTAAGTTCAGGAGTACACTATTTGTTAAGAAGTGTAATGAATTGCACAATTAATTGATTGCAAAAATCTCTCAGAACAATGTGTGTTGGTCAACTACCGCCAAAAGTTTCACATTTTCCTGTGTCAGAGAGGGAGACACCACCATTATGAGTATGCCTGCAACAGACCTGGCGTTCGCCGTGCCTAGCTGATGTGACGTCACGAACAAGCGCCGAGGCCTTCCTTTGAGTCGGTCTTGGTTGTACGTGTATTCTTCACAGAGTGGAAAAAAGCCGTGCTTTTCATTTGTTGGAGGAGCTCGAAATCTATAAAGCAAAATATAGAGAACCAACTAAACTGCTGAACTGGCAAAATGACTTTGTGGCCAATGCCTACTTTGCTTAATTTTTTTTATCTCATTTTGCTAGTTTTCGTTCGTTTCATCTGCTCGGTGCGGACGTCGCGAGACACCCGTTTATGTTCGTTATTGCTCGATTAACTCAGTTTTTTTTGTTACAGAGGACTACTAACCCTCTGACCGAACACGCTGAGTTACCATGCCGGCATAATTTGACAATGTTTTACTGCAATCACTGCACGCCTCTGTTATATATAGTGTGTTGATAAGTTCACCTCGTATTGAGTGCATCACGTATTTACTTCGTTTTCATACATTTTAAGCATGACTCTACTATGTTCTTGTTCCTTCTCTATTCATTTCATAGACTACATTAATCAAGTAATGTGGATCATCCACTGTTACGGAATTTTATCATTCTTTTCTTGCAACGGAGTACCGCAGGGTACGAGCGGCCCCGCCGGTCACGTTCCTCCAACTCCTTCCCGCCTGTGCGGAATTCTGGCGTTAGCGCTAACAGAGGGCGCTGATTATGTGCAGCATCATGTTCTCTTTCATTTGTGTCTCCTTTAGCGATTTGTTTTATGGTTGTTTAATAGTACCCGGTACACTATCAAAGGTGTTTAATATTTATGTCATTATCTAGAATATTGAGACTAGAGCACATGTCAACCACCGTTTTTTAACTCTTCCTCTTTTTAACAATATTACTTTAGTCGCGTTCTTCTTTTTATTGCTTTTTATTACTGTAAAGCCTTTTATACGTTATAAGCTTATTACAGACTTAGGCTATTGTATCCCCCTTTATTTTCGCTGTTTCAATTAATTATTGAAAACTAGTGTATGCCGACATTAGCGACATCTGGTGAACTTACAACACAAACATCTTGTGGCTACTGTACGGCAGCTTGTTTTAAACAGTAGTACTACTTACAACATGATTCGTGCATGTGATGTTATTTATATGTATTTGACGATGCTGGTGCTGACTCCGCATTTAACATTTGGCTATGCCACTATGACTGCAGTACATTAGGACTTTGTTTTTATGAAACAGGTATGCCTCTTCATATTTAAAGCGCACAAATGTAAATTCTGACAGCACTACTTTTCATTATGGTCTATGTATTGTTCTTAAACTGTATACAGTTTGCGAGTGTATTCATGTTTTCCCATTTTTACTGCAGATCTGATGATAGTCATTAAAGACCGAAACCGGTAATCTATTAACAAAAAGTTTGTGACTATAGACGTAAATTAAAGGAAACTTATTTCATCGAAATCGTTAAATATACGAATTTACCTCACTTAGACAAGAAAGGAGGAAAAATCTGGTTGAAGTTTAATTCAAGGAACCATCGCAGCATTCGTTGCAAGTGATTTCGATAAACTATAGTGAAGCAGAACCTCACTTGGTGCGAATAGATTTTAATTCGTCATGAACATGAAGCTTCATAACCACTACACCAACGTTCTTTTATTTAATACAGGGTGGGGCAAATAAAAGTGGGCCAGACGATTCAATATCATTGGACATGAATGTATGCATATAACAACACCCGCCGGCCGCAGTGGCCGAGCGGTTCTAGGCGCTTCAGTCTGGAACCGCGCGACCCCCACGGTCGCAGGTTCGAATCCTGCCTCGGGCATGGATGTGTGTGATGTCCTTAGGTTAGTGAGGTTTAAGTAGTTCTAAGTTGTAGGGGACTGATGACCTCAGATGTTAAGTCCCTTAGTGCTCAGAGCCATTTGAACCATTTTTTTAACCACATCCCGTGACGCACACACCACGTGCGCCACCGCCACGGGTTGCACACCGGTTCAGAGAGTAGTGTCAGTATGAGTGGAGCAGTGCAAAGAGGACGGTGGTACTTAACAGCGGAGCAGCGGGTAGTAGTTGTTGAAAGTTACGTGACAACAATGTCGAGGAAACGGTGTGGTCAGTTGTTTCCTCAGAAAAATAGTTAAAATGCTTAGAAAAAACGCAGCGTTTGTAACATTACAAGAGAAACAGTATGTTACAAACACGGCACTTTTTTCAGTACTTCAATGATTTTTTACTATAAATTACTTTAATAGCTATTACGTTCTTACTTTGACGTTTCTACCTGGTTCTTTAGTATGTCGGGGACGGCCTTAGCCCCCAATACTTTTCATCACAGACGCTAGAACGTTCGTGAAAAAAATGGTTCAAATGGTTCCAGAATGAGATTTTCACTCTGCAGCGGAGTGTGCGCTGATATGAAACTCCTTGATAGATTAAAACTGTGTGCCGGGCCGAGACTCGAACTGGGGACCTTTGCCTTTCGCGGGCAAGTGCTCTACCTACTGAGCTACCCAAGGTAGGAGACGAGGTACTGGCAGAAGTAAAGCTGTGAGGGCGGGGCGTGAGTCGTGCTTGGGTAGCTCCGTTTGGTTCAAATGGCTCTGAGCGCTATAGGACTCAACATCTGAGGTCATCAGTCCCCTAGAACTTAGAACTACTTAAACCTAACTAACCTAAGGACATCACACACATCCATGCCCGAGGCAGGATTCGAACCTGCGACCATAGTGGGCGCGCGGTTCCAGACTGTAGCGCCTAGAACCGCTCGGCCAACCTGGCCGGCAACGTTCGTGAGTCAGGAGTTTTAAATACCTGGATATAAATGTTGGGAATGGCTTTATCCGGTTTAAATAGAAGCTTTAATCTTTTGGCTGTAAGAAGACACAGACCTTATCGCTTTGATCTGTCCGTTTCATGGCAGGGCTAAATTTCTGTTAAGGTCTTTTATTCCTTTGTGTACAGTGAAGCACCTGAAGATACAAATATAATTTGTGAAACCGGTCGTGTTCTCCAATAAAGAATTCTAACAGTTGCAGCGGTTTTGTTTATTCAGTTCGTGGAATATTTCCTCTATGGTTGTCCTACATAAAACTAAAAAAAAATAAATAAAAAAGGAGCTATATATTACCGTCAGGAAGTAAACATTGTAAGTCCACACTGCAGAAGGCTGAAAGAAGTGGTAATTTGTGAACAGCACTTAAGCAAGTCTTGTGCTATTTAGCCGTAAAATAGATAGTTTGAAAAAGGAAAAATACATTTTAGGTACAAACCTACAATGCCCAGTCACATTAATTCATCATCTGTCAATCCGCCCCCGGTAGCGGAATGGTCAGCGAGACGGATTGTCAATCCTCTGGACCTGGGTTCGATTCCCGGTTGGGTCGGGGAATTTTCTCCGTCCAGGGACTGGTTTGTTGTGCTGTCCTCATCATCATCCTATCATCCTCATCGACTGCAGGTGGCCGAAGTGGCATCAAATTGAAAGACCGGCACCCGGTGAACTGTCAAAAGCCTAAATAGCCACCTTTTGCAGGGCGGGCTGCGGGACCTGCAGGAAGGCAGGCATTGAGGCTGTGGAAGGTACCGACAGGGGTGGCATGCTGATTACATTGTTGCGGCCAGCTGCGCTATGGGTCCCGGATGAGGATCCACGGCGCGAACAGCCCGATCGAGGTGATCGAACAAATTCTCGAGTGGCTTAAAACCCGTGGAGTTTTGTGGCCAGGAGAGTCCGGTAAACCCGAGCGGTCTAGGGGGCCTTGCCACGGTTTGCGCAGCTACCCCCGTCGGAGGTTACAGTCCTCCCTCGGGCGTGTGTTGTCCTTAGCGTAAGTTAGTTTAAGTTAGATTAAGTAGTGTGTAAGCCTAGAGACCGATGATCTGAGCAGTTTGGTCCCACAGAACTTACCAAATATTTCCCAATTTCCAGTCCGGCAAACTCATCCTGGCGCTCTTTGAACAACGCATTTACACTACGAGCTGTGTGACACGCTGCATTGTCTTGCTGGAAGATGCAATCGTGCCGAGGAGAAACCAACTGCATTTAGGGGTGGACATGGTCCCCAAGGATAGATATTTACTTATTTTGCTCCACTGTGCTTTGCAGAATGACGGGATCACCCAGGGAATGCCCTCCGACCTGGATCCTTCGGACGATTGTTGCCGGATGTTTGCTTTCAGGCGTTTCGTGACGTATATGCTAACAGCCATGTGTCCGACGGAGTACAAAACGCGATTCAGCTGAAAAAGCCACCTGTCGCCATTCAGTGAACGCCCGGTTGCGGTATTAGCGAGCAAATTCCAGCCTACTTCATCGATGATCAGCAGTCAGGATGGGTGCACGAACCAAGCGCCTGCTGCTGGAGCCCGTGTACAGCAACGTTCGCTGAACGGTCGCAGAGGAGACATTGTTGGCAGGACCTTGATTCAACTGGGCAATCAGTTGTTCAACAGTTGCAAGTCTGCTGGCCCTTACATATTTCCGCACCCCTGTCATCTATGGCCCGTGGTTCACCAGAGTTGCCTCGGCGCCGGTATTGGAGAGTGCCATTTTTCCATGCACGGAGGTAAACTTTAACCACGGTAGCATGCGAATAGTTTATAGACCTAGCCGTTTCGGAAATACCTCCATGCTTGTTCCGAAAGCCAATGACCCTGCCCTTTCAGACGTCAGATAGGTCATACGACAGCTACTTCATTGTTACTCGCGTCCCCCCCCCCCTTTCTGAACATGCTTTATATACCCTCCACTGCTAGTGCTACCATCTACCTTTTGTGAGTGGTTACTGCACGTTGATCTCAAACATAGGCAGTGGCCACATTAGTGTGACTGGACCGTGTATACACTCCTGGAAATGGAAAAAAGAACACATTGACACCGGTGTGTCAGACCCACCATACTTGCTCCGGACACTGCGAGAGGGCTGTACAAGCAATGATCACACGCACGGCACAGCGGACACATCAGGAACCGCGGTGTTGGCCGTCGAATGGCGCTAGCTGCGCAGCATTTGTGCACCGCCGCCGTCAGTGTCAGCCAGTTTGCCGTGGCATACGGAGCTCCATCGCAGTCTTTAACACTGGTAGCATGCCGCGACAGCGTGGACGTGAACCGTATGTGCAGTTGACGGACTTTGAGCGAGGGCGTATAGTGGGCATGCGGGAGGCCGGGTGGACGTACCGCCGAATTGCTCAACACGTGGGGCGTGAGGTCTCCACAGTACATCGATGTTGTCGCCAGTGGTCGGCGGAAGGTGCACGTGCCCGTCGACCTGGGACCGGACCGCAGCCACGCACGGATGCACGCCAAGACCGTAGGATCCTACGCAGTGCCGTAGGGGACCGCACCGCCACTTCCCAGCAAATTAGGGACACTGTTGCTCCTGGGGTATCGGCGAGGACCATTCGCAACCGTCTCCATGAAGCTGGGCTACGGTCCCGCACACCGTTAGGCCGTCTTCCACTCACGCCCCAACATCGTGCAGCCCGCCTCCAGTGGTGTCGCGACAGGCGTGAATGGAGGGACGAATGGAGACGTGTCGTCTTCAGCGATGAGAGTCGCTTCTGCCTTGGTGCCAATGATGGTCGTATGCGTGTTTGGCGCCGTGCAGGTGAGCGCCACAATCAGGACTGCATACGACCGAGGCACACAGGGCCAACACCCGGCATCATGGTGTGGGGAGCGATCTCCTACACTGGCCGTACACCACTGGTGATCGTCGAGGGGACACTGAATAGTGCACGGTACATCCAAACCGTCATCGAACCCATCGTTCTACCATTCCTAGACCGGCAAGGGAACTGGCTGTTCCAACAGGACACTGCACGTCCGCATGTATCCCGTGCCACCCAACGTGCTCTAGAAGGTGTAAGTCAACTACCCTGGCCAGCAATATCTCCGGATCTGTCCCCCATTGAGCATGTTTGGGACTAGATGAAGCGTCGTCTCACGCGGTCTGCACGTCCAGCACGAACGCTGGTCCAACTGAGGCGCCAGGTGGAAATGGCATGGTAAGCCGTTCTACAGGACTACATCCAGCATCTCTACGATCGTCTCCATGGGAGAATAGCAGCCTGCATTGCTGCGAAAGGTGGATATACACTGTACTAGTGCCGACATTGTGCATGCTCTGTTGCCTGTGTCTATGTGCCTGTGGTTCTGTCAGTGTGATCATGTGATGTATCTGACCCCAGGAATGTGTCAATAAAGTTTCCCCTTCCTGGGACAATGAATTCACGGTGTTCTTATTTCAATTTCCAGGAGTGTATTTGTGTGAAATTGATACGTATTATAAAATCACACGAGAAAAATAGTTCTAGTGACATTACTAACCGACTGGGAAACAAATTAAGAAAATACTGAAGCTATACACTAACACGAAAAGGAAACAAACGTGTGGGAACTGGTACATGTTGCAGATGCTGCGCTAACTGGATATAGGCTGTATTACTAAGGACTCACGATGTTGGAAAAGATAGTTAAAGTTGGGGAACGTCTATGTCTACATACATACTCTACAAGCCACCATTTGGCGACGGGCGGAGGGTCCTTTGTACCACTGAGATTGGAAGATTCGTGTTACAGTGCATAAAAAAGAAACCACGCGAGACACAGATTCCAGTTTTTATGAAGAAATCAAGAAAAATAAAAATAAAAATACATGAAGGCACTGATGAGTGGATTCTTTTAAGAAAACGAAAAAGAATAGGTATGAGCAACTAGGAAATTTCTGTTGTTCCATATGCACATCTCTACGAGAAATGTACGAAACACTGGATTCAATGTCTCTCGTGATTTTTTTTTTGTGCACTGAAACACGAATCCTTCAGTCTCAGTGGTACAAAGTACCATTCGCAATTCTCCGCAATGTGTAGCACGTCTGTGCTCAGATATCTTGCGTTTGTAGATGATAATAATAATAATAATAATAATAATAATAATGTCAAGAAGAAATTATCAATGTTCAGTATGAGGCGCACTCATATAGACCTATACTGCTTGGGCTATCAGGATCAGGGCTCCTGTAGGATTTGGTTTCCGAATGATGCAGTAGAGTTTGATCGTAGCATCTTTTTAGATGTTTTTGCTTTTAATTTTTAATAAAATTACTCGTATGTTGGTTTCACCTCAGAAGCTACGTTAAATGTGATGAAGACACAAAAAAACAAGTTGCGAACAAAAAAAAAAGTATTTCTTTCAAATATCCAGTTTGCCGACCGAAATTCAGGTGATGTGATGGACATGAATATCACTGTGGATAGACAGCCACAGATTATACGCTGCAACAGATTCAGAAAATTACACTCATCCCAGCAAAACTGATATTGTGGAACCCTTGTTTGATAGTTTCTGAGAATCTCATTCCGCAGAAAAGCGCGCTTATTAATTGTTGTGGGTGTTACGTTGAGACTAAATTAAACGGAGAGTTACTGTGTCGTGCTACCGCTTTCCGAGCCCACAACAATCTGCTTGGCTTCATCAATAAGGTTTTTATCGTATTCTGACAGTATTGATACAAGACTGTCTGCTGCCGAGCAGAAGTAAACAAACATGCTTTATCGGCACTGAATATGATGAAGTACGATCTTCTAGTTTTGCAGAGCTAAGACCGCAGGTAAAGTCTAGGAGTTAATATAGAGATGTAAAAACGCGGTAAAACTACGAGAAAATAGCAACTGTGTCAATGAATTTTAAGTTGGATACTTGCAATTAACGCTGGAACCAACTACAAGGCAAAATGAATTTTTTCCCTGCTACGAAACCATGAAACTGTCAACCATTGCACCCGATAAACAAGAAACTGTGAATGAAACTTCCTGGCAGATTAAAACTGTGTGCCCGACCGAGACTCGAACTCCCGAGTTCGAGTCTCGGTCAGGCACACAGTTTTAATCTGCCAGGAAGTTTCATATCAGCGCACACTCCGCTGCAGAGTGAAAATATCATTCTGGAAACTGTGAATGTTTAATTATAGCACTGTTTCGGTTCAAATCCCAATTGATTTTCCACTTAACATTTACAACCAGTACACTAGTATAGAAACAGGCTTGTACATTTGGAAATTCACAAGCAGATTTATCCGCTTGGTACATTTAGGCATCTAGAAAGTAGCAGGAAGAAAAACGGACTTCAATAGCGACAAACCACAATGCCCAATAAAACGCTTTGTGACACTGTAAAGAAACCGACCACAGGCAAATGTTTATACTGCGTGTTTGCGGCTACACAACGAGAACGAAACAGAAGAGTTCCAGGTCTGGTTTTGTGGTCTGAGTTATTACGGGACAAATCCGACGAGTTCACGCAAAAGCAACCACAACAGATGCTCAGATTCGACAGAATGTGCAGACGTATTCCAGACAAGTCTAATCATGTAACGACGAACAGAGCATTGTATTACAGGGTAGATTTTTCGTTTTTCTCGATTTTTTAGTAAGCATTAAAGGTATTCTGTAAGATGAAAATCAAAACACAGCTATAGAAAATGGCTTTTGACAGTAAATATGTCTGTATATTATCGTTCGGAATCTAGAATGATATCTGCGATTTAATGCTTTCCATAGTTTCTGCACAACCGAGAGTTGTTTTTTTTTTTTTAGTTTGTATATATATACTAATACTATCCTCAACAAAATTTGATTAAGCCACACAAATTTGATATCTTTCCACTCACTTGCAAGTTCCGTTGCTCTTTGGCGGTGTGTGGAATGTTTTACCATTTCAACAACATCGGTAAAATTATTCCGCAAATAACCTTGTTAAGTAAATTCATCTCCTTTTTTGGTAATGAGCAGATTAAGGTATTTTGTCATCAGTGTCGCTGGACTTATATATCACTAGCTCAGTTTTGACAGGAATGTTGAAAGGTACCATCAGAACACTCGCCTAGAATGATGTTGAGAAGCTATGAGAGAAGATAACGAAATTTGAGCAGAAGTTTTAGCACATTCTCATGATTCATGTACAGTGAAAAGCATACATTCTTGACATCAGAGCGTGGCACATATCCTGTGCTGCAAGGTATCGGCAATGCACTCTACAAAGAACTGTCATACAAAAGAGGCCTTCCATCTGATAGGGGAGCTGCAAGCGTCGAAACGCTTGGGCGATAAATAAAAATTCACTGATTGGCACAGAAACTGCATTTGACGTATTTGTCAAATGTCTGTATAACAACACATTGCCATCTCTTCCGCTCATTTTAATTTTTTTAAATATGCTTGGTTATTATCTAGTGAAGTGTTACAATCAAAAGAGACATTGAACCATTTTCTTAACGGAACGTGAGAGTTAGATATTAGCAGACATACTCGTATTTTCATAAAATAGAAACTTTTTCATCTCGGCTGTTTAGTTTCTTCAAAGTATGCATCTTTCCCAGTTGATAGAGTTTATTATCTTCATTTTATATGCTTATACTTTTAGTGATTTATTCTTATGTGTTTCGGGTATTTACTGTGTTACTTTCGTTTGTTCTCAAGTTGAACCACGCACTAACTATTTCGATTATTGCCGCACGTATTTGCTTATCGTCAACAACCTGTAAGACAACTGTTGCAAGTCTTATTATCCTCTTCGTGACTTTTGTGACTTTTCTTTCTTGTTTCTTCTAGTTGAAGCTTACACGCAATTAGCTGCAGTTTACAGCCCCATGTCACTCACATTATCTGATAAGTGCCCGTCTTTCAAAGTTTTCAACGTTTTATTATTACAGTTTCTTGAAATGCTGAAAGCAACTAGTCCACCTTTGTATGCACATATTTTCTGCAGACATCCCCACATCTTCACAAATACCAAAGAATACTTTTAAAGATAAGATCATAGTCTTCAGTTATTAGTATGGTGACGCAATGGCACGGAAACATTGCAGTTCATCACGTAATGAGTTATCAAAAACACATGTCCATTAATCCGTCAGTGGAGGTGACATTTATAAAAAGGAATATTTCTATTTTGTAGGATCCGTAGGTAGCAGGGACGGTAGAGTTTGACAGTGAGTTGATATCATAGTCATTAGAGGGGAGCACTCGGTTAGTTAGACAAGGATATGGCTAGCTGCTTGCATTCTCTTCAAAATGGTTCAAATGGCTCTGAGCACTGTGGAACTTAACATCTGAGGTCACCAGTTCCCTAGAACTTAGAACTGCTTAAACCTAACTAATGTAAGGACATCACACACATCCATGCCCGGGGCAGGATTCGAATCTGCGACCGTAGCGGTTGCGCTGTTCCGGACTGAAGCGCCTAGAACCGCCCGGCCACACCGGCCGGCTGCATTCTCTTCCACTGCTGAACTAAAAATATAACAATTTTTTCTGCAAGGTGTGCTCTATAGCTTTTATATAACTGAGAAAGATGTTGAAACATACTTGTTTACTATGCGTCGGGGTTTACTCAGAGATCATCATCTGCCGCATATTATTTGGGCAGCAAAAGTTTACATACGTATAACAATGACGTCATTATGGACACTCATAGGAAAACTGATCTTACCATGTAAATTAAGGGTTATCAAGTGAACCGTAGAGAATAAATCACTATTTCTCAGTTTAAGTCTGGAAAACTTCAAAAACCGTACTAAAGCTTCCTACAATCCCAATTCACCGAATATTTCTAGTTTCATTTGTATTTGAATATACTCCTGGAGATATCAAAGTTCTTCCTACTCCACATTGGCGGAAGTGTTCCTGGGATTTATTAAGAAATTAAATAAGCGAAAATCGGAATATACGTTCCTAAGCTCTAAAACTGAAAAAATGTACAGAAGTTAGCTCGGATGTAAGCGTTGTGCAACAATTCACATTGTAATGAATCTTAACGCTTCAAAGCAACAGTACACCCATACAAACGCCATCCAACCTGTAAAACTTCCGATTACGAAAAACCTTCCAATTCCCTTCATTGAAATGCTTTACGATTTTTAGTACCTCATAGTTCGTTGTAGGAATAAAAACATTAACGTCTTCTGTTAAAACAAGTGAGGAACAAAAAGGCGTATGCTTCGGAAAATTAGTGTTTAT
Organism: Schistocerca nitens; assembly: GCF_023898315.1. Taxonomy (NCBI): domain Eukaryota; kingdom Metazoa; phylum Arthropoda; class Insecta; order Orthoptera; family Acrididae; genus Schistocerca; species Schistocerca nitens. The sequence continues at coordinate 869,784,764 of NC_064616.1, forward strand.
CAGCCAGTTTTTAATGGATTGTGCACAGACACAATGTAATTAAACGTCATCCGACATTGTGTTTCAAGATCCTGATCACTGTACTTTTTCAGTTCCAGTTTGTTCTGTGTGTTAATGTGGACAACAACACCGACATTCCAAACATGACTGACGTACTCTACCTGTTTAGTGCACGCTGGTTCCCTTCGCAATAAGATTCTCTATCCAACTTGGCTAGCGTTTTATTGCTAACTAAACGGCAGCACCTCTTCGAAAAGTCCTATCGTATTGGCCTTAGCCACACATACTTCTGCAGAATTCCAGTTTATATGAAACTTTATGGCCTTACGTCGAATTATAAGGCACATCTGTTGTAATGTGGAAGTTTTGCATGAACTTATTTACGAAACACGCAGTTTTCTGACGGAATACTTCAAAGAAAACCGAAAACAGACAATTCTTTATATAGATGGGAAGGGAACTGACTTCTATAGCGTCCCTCGCGCCTGCCAATTCGATTTGAGCCACTTCAAGCCCAGGAAATTAGCGTGTTACCACTAGATCACTCTTGTGGCTAGCCCCCAACGCATAGTGGTTTGGAGAATTAGCTAGGACAAGAGATCGCATGGAGGGATGCGTCCAACAAGCAGTACAGTACTTCGCCTAGGAGGAAAGCGTATATTACTTCAGTATTCAATAACAAACCAGAATATGATTAAGTGCCATGTGCACCTTGGATATGGTGAAAACACAAATATTTTGTTAATTTTAATGACATGTTTACACCGCGATGGAAAAGGTGAACCCGAGGAGTAGAGAAGAATTTAATGGGAAGAAAACACCGGAAGTTTGACAAATAGGAAAAAAAAGTGTCGAACGGTACAGTAACGAGAAATACTAACGTAGGAGGTAAATGTCATTAAGTCCTAAAAATCCGACTTTGGCTATGACCTCCTTCTTAAGTTAGGCGCAGCTACACTGTCGACGGCAAGGTCATTAGAGGCGCTACACTTAAGCGAACCGTAAGGAAATAATCCACAGAGTCAGTCCAATCGTCCACTTTACTGTGATAATGACAAATACCGTGCAAATAGTTTCTATAACAAATTTTGAACGCTAGTTTTGCAAGATGTAAACTATCTGTTACATCAGCAATTGGTAAAATGTATGACTATACCGGGTAACATCACTCACACTGTACCGTAGGGATGTTAAATCCATGAATTTTTTTCGCAGTTTTTTCACAAGGGCTGAAAAAAATTACTGAATATATATGCACATTAGACGACTTTTGTAATGGAACTGCAGGTTCCGCGTGTCCACTAAAGCGTTCCTTTTCTTTTCCTGATATTTAATTTACTTGATCTTTCCATTTCAAATCTCTACACATCCATCTCAGATATTTATATGAGGCGACTACTGTGTGACTCAATGTCGACAAATACGCAATACGATAAAGAGAAAGCAATTACCCAGAAAAAATTCTGCTGTCCGAACTTCTAGAAGACACGAGGTCGCAACCATCAGCTTAGTGTGATATACGTTCCATCTGGCACACTAAAAACATTCGTAGATTCTCAACAAAAAATAACACGTACATCATTTTCTGCAGTCAGCTAATCAAAATAAGGACATGGACCGAGCAGCACGTTTAATTTGTACTTGGGACGTAAAAATGTAGACTTTCTAAATTAGTTTCTCCGATTTATCCGGTTTCACTCGCGCACGAAGTAAAAATCAGAAGTCGGCCAAATATAATATATATTAATGAGAAATGCACACATCTTCAACTACGTTTTTTTTTTCCTCCCCGAGATCAACGACGTATGATTTACTTCTGTGCCAAAGATCATATGGTTCAAAAAAATGGCTCTGAGCACTATGGGACTTAACATCTATGGTCATCAGTTCCCTAGAACTTATAACTACTTAAACCTAACTAACCTAAGGACATCACACACCACCCAGTCATCACGAGGCAGAGAAAATCCCTGACCCCGCCGGGAATCGAACCCGGGAACCCAGGAGCGGTGAGCGAGAACGCTACCGCACGACCACGAGCTGCGGACATCAAAGATCAACACTCCAACTTCCATTTACTCCATTTAAAGGAACTTAAAACTTGGAACTGGCGTGCAGCATATATTTCACTCGAGTGACTTAATCCAAGAACAATCTTCTTGAATAGTCAACAAAAAAGAATGCAAAACCTTACACTAGAGCACAGATACGTGGAGACAGATTGAAATTCAGTGACAAACAGCTTTCTATCAGGGCGATCAGGGGAAGAATTGTCAAACATTTTGCTGTACAGGGAAATTCGTACAGTTTATTGGAACAAAGTTTTCTTTAAATACTGTGAAGTTCTCTGGAAGGAAAAACTTACTACTTTTCGCTTAAGAATAGCCTTACTACATTTCTCTGACACTCTGATTTACAATGTTGTTCAAAAACTACGTTTCTTAAATGACTTAAATAAAGCTGCACGCAGATCTTTTTATTCATTATCCACAGAAATTATTTGTTGTATCACCTTTGTGGACCTTAAAAAATAAGTTCCAGGAGTTCTCAATTTATCCCTAAAGCCTCGCAGTGGGAACCAATTACCTCCTTTCTTATCTTTCATTCGCTTCTACACAGCTTCTTTAATAGAGAAGAAAGAGAATACAATGATTTAACAGAGGCCTGAAAGCAGCAGATAAGGAACAAATAAACCATTAGCAAAGTCTTTGCGGATGTTGGAAGTAACAGCTAGTAAAGAGTTCTCGCATGTAAACCAATGATTCCATCTTTCCTCATCAGACAAAGAAACACGTGGACTTTGCATGGAAGCAAAGAGCAAAGGTAATTGGTCCTCCTGTTGTCTAAAGAAACAGCTCGTGTTCCCGCTACTGCAGTTCTAAGAGAAAGAGTAATTCTGAGGAGGGAAAGTTCTGCCAACTTTTCAGTCTTTCAGAGCAGAGACTGTCGTCGCGATTTTGTTGCAGAGCGTGAAAATTCGAAGCTCGTTACTCAAAATGAGGTAGGTGGCACGCAAATTTCTTTCTGCTGTCAAGTAAAGGTCTTGTTACTACAACTGAAACCATCAGACCATTGGGAAGGCACGCGAATTATTACAAATTTTCATACGGGTGACGCAGCACCAGCTGCTCATCCCCACCAAGAAGTCAGAAGCTTGTGTCCAACATAGTAAATTATAGAAGGTACTCAGATAGAAGGTGTCATACATCAGAGCATACAATGACATAATGAACTTCGGCGTACATAGGAGTTTGTAATAGAGCGTAAAGGAAATTGTTATCAACCAAGGATTATTTGCCATATGTAAATATTAACATCAGCCTCTAACATCACAACTCATTGGCTGAAAATGACTTACAAGTTTAGCCTTGATGACAGCTGCCACTCTCGCAGGCATACGTTCAGTCACGTGCTGGAAGGTTTCTTGGGGAATGGCAGTCCGTTTTTCACGGAGTTCTGCACTGAGGTGTTCAATAGCATTCTGGTCAGGACTCTGTGCGGGACAGTCCATTACAGGGATGTTACTGTCGTGTAACCACTCCGCCACAGGCGGAGCCGGCCGCTGGTGGCCGAGCGGTTCTGGCGCTACAGTCTGGAACCGCGCGACTGCTACGGTCGCAGGTTCGAATCCTGCCTCGGGCATGGATGTGTGTGTTGTCCTTAGGTTAGTTAGGTTTAAGTAGCTCTAAGTTCTAGGGGACTTATGACCTCAGCAGTTGAGTCCCATAGTGCTCAGAGCCATTTGAACCATTTGAACCACAGGCGGAACAGGTGCTCGATCGTGTTGAAAGATGCAATCACCATCCCCGAACTGTTCTTCAACAGTGGGAAGCAAGAAGGAGCTTAAAACATCAATGTAGGCCTGTGCTGTGATAGTGCCACGCAAAACAACAAGGGGTGCAAGCCCCCTCCATGAAAAACACGACCACACCATAACACCACCGCCTCCGAATTTTGCTGTTGGCACTACACACATTGGCAGATAATGTTCACCGGGCATTCGCCATACCCACACCCTGCCATCGGATCCCCACATTCTGTACCGTGATTCATCACTCCACACAACGTTTTTCCATTGTTCAGTCGTCCAATGTTTAGGCTCCTTACACCAAGCGTGGCGTTGTTTGGCATTACCGGCGAGATGTGCGGCTTATGAGCAGCCGCTCGACCATGAAATTCAAGTTTTCTCACCTCCCGCCTAACTGTCATAGTACTTGCAGTGGGTCCTGATGCGGTTTGTAATTCCTGTTTGATGGTCTTGATACATGTCTGCCTATTACACATTACGACCCTCTTCAACTGTCGGCGCTCTCTGTCATTCAACATACGAGGTCAGCCTGTATGCTTTTGTGTTGTACGTGTCCCTTCCCGTTTCCACTCCACTATCATATCAGAAAAAGTGGACCTAGGGATGTTTAAGAGTGTGGAAATCTCGCGTACAGACGTATGACACAAGTGACATCCAATCACCTGACCACGTTCGAAGTCAGTGAGTTCCGCGGAGCGCCCCATTCTGCTCTCTCACAATGTCTAATGACTACTGAGGTCGCTGACCTGGAGTACCTGGCAGTAGGTGGCAGCACAATTCACCTAATATGAAAAACGTATGTTTTTGGGGGTATACGGATAATTTTGATCACATAGTGTATGTTTTCGAGTTACAAATGCTGTTTGTTATTTAAGAAAAAGGATACGCGTGGACTGTTAACATTTTGTAAGTAGACACGCTGGCCTAGTCAGTGAAAAGCTATTGTCAAAGAGTGTAATAAATTGTAAATGCATCATCGCTGGGCGTGCGGGCGCGCCAAAAGAGTTGCAGTTCGGAGTCGTGAGGAGACGATTGGTGTTGTTGGTTGTATATTCGCCGGTGTGGCTATACAAAAGCGTGGAGATAAAGTTTGTTTCCGAAGCGCGGAGCAGTGAAAACTGAAATTGTTGTGTTGGCGGATGTTTAATATGGGCAAGCTATGTGTATGGCATTTATTGGGCATAGTACAAACGCAGCAAGAGTAATTCACATAACACCAGGAGTACTGTAGGCCCTTATTATTGGCTATGGTATGGCAAGAAGATCAACCTGGGCCTATTTTATCGCTTAATAAAACCGCTCGACAAACCAACGGCATCATGAAGTGAAGTAAGATCTAGACTTTTTACAACTAGAATTGTAACACGCTGACCAGCGTAGTTGGAATTTTTTGTTGAAATGACATTGTTTTCGGGCATATTGTCACGTAAATAATTTTCCTAAGTCATTATTAAAGTAATATCTATCCATGCTATCCCTTTGTACGAACCGAGATAATCAGAAAATGAAGTGAACATTATTATATTTGATTATAAAAACATAATTTTTCCAACCTTTGGACAATTACTTAATAATGAATTCCTTGGCTGTAGTATGAATAATGTCAAAAACAGAATGATGCAAAAGCCAGTATTAATTCATTTGCTAAAATAGAATAACTTTCATAATGAAAAATTGGTAATAAAACTTTACGTAACTTGGACACTGAATTTCACTTTCAAAGCACAGTTCCTAATTTATAGCTTGTGGCATAATTTATAACTTCTGTTACAAAGAAATATCACAGTAACTACTAGGTAAATGACAGTCCTTACCAATGAGTAAATTCAAACGATATTTCTGCTTGATGCAATTACGACGGTCAGTATTACGGTGAGTAACGTAACAAAAAGTTTCTGTCCACAACCAGTAAACACTCTTACTTAATATAATATGTTGTATGTGTTTGCTATTTGATTATTATTTGACTACTGTGAAATGTGTGGTATGAAGTACTTGAAAGTGTGCGTTAGATACTGTTCCTACGTTATGACGCCAATAACTATCCTTACGTCAGATTGCTTACGAGTATAAAGTTCAGTTTCAGTTTAATTATTCTTGTTCCCCTGAGGAACTGGCGACCGTTGATTGTTTTCATTAATGACATATTTTGAAAACCTTTCTTTCTAAATTTTCCACTAACTAATGTTAATTAAAAATTAGTTTACATAATAAAAATATATAAAGTAACCGAACTTTGTTTCTAATCGTCTTTGCTAAAAAGTGAGCAGTGGCGATTCGGTTAGAACTTCATCTACTTCTTTTGGTTTCGCATTATTCTTCGGAGTAGATGCATTTTCAACATAGATTAGGGGCTTTAAGTACACAGTCATATAGAAAAGCCTAATTAGCCGGAGAGGTAGGAGGGTTATAAGCCCCATAATGATGGACAGAATACACATCTACATGACCTCTGTTTACCTCCCACCGTAGACAAATGATAAAGGTAGGTTAATTTTCTGTGAACTTCTGTTATTGGGGAGCTTAGACGTATTAAGGGAAGGGGGTTACGCATTTGCAATACAGAAACTGTACGCAGTACGGAGACAAAGTTGACAAACAAACCCATACTACATTGTATCATTTAAATGTGCATCCAATACTTGAGAACCTGCGTCCATCGTAGTGTGCGCTACACTACTTCGTAGTTACAGTTGTATTCACGCAGCAGTGCAGGTCGCATAAAAGTCGTAATGTTACTGTATAATCGAAAACACTTTAGCAGGACAAAAAATGAATGTAAAATGGGGGTGCTGTAAGCCTGATGCCCGCATCTCGTGGTCGTGCGGTAGCGTTCTCGCTTCCCACGCCCGGGTTCCCGGGTTCGATTCCCGGCGGGGTCAGGGATTTTCTCTGCCTCGTGATGGCTGGGTGTTGTGTGCTGTCCTTAGGTTAGTTAGGTTTAAGTAGTTCTAAGTTCTCTGGGACTGATGACCATAGATGTTAATTCCCATAGTGCTCAGAGCCATTTGAACCATTTGTAAGCCTGACAGTTAATTTCTTCTACAGGTATTTTGTATAGAACTTTCAAATTTCTTCCGCGTGATTTCTTCCAATGATCTCTGTGTTAACGATACGTTACCTCTAACGTTCACTTCGTTTTAGTAGTTCCAAAGAATACAACGACGACTGCATCGGTATTTTTCTCTGGCGCTGTGATTATTCTCTGCAACAAACTTCCTGCAATAAAGTGTCTAGCACCGAGCATTCTACGATTCTGATACATTTCATGATACTTTAGCTACAAGTTTAATTGATACTGGGAATACATAAGTGTTAAGTCTAAATGATGTTCAAACAAATTAATTTTCTGTATCGAAGAATGCGTTGAGGCTGCAAAGTCAACAGATTGCGTTATAATATCAGATAGCGCTTTTGGCTGCTAACAGAACTATAAATGAGAGTTGCCGCAGAGCGCCAGAGACAAACGTTTAAACATGAATTTGTACAATTCCCAAGACGCGAAGGTACCAAAATCTCGCGGGCACGTTAGTTAAATAATGCCGGAGGCTGTCAAAAATGGATGCACGTTCGTTTTCGATATACAGAGTTGAGTGAGAACAGCTTGTGTTGAACAATACTTACAGATTCCGAAGAAGGTGAAAGTTTTAACAGAGCGGTAGAAGTTCATTCATTGTATTACTGCACCGTTCTGACAGTCCTGAAGATTATCAGTTGCACATTATCATAAATGGTAGCGATCGTTGTTGCTGGTAGTTATGAGTATGCTTTTCTTCTTTAGGTTTAGATTTACCCTAAAAACTTGCATTTGTTTGTAGCATCTTTAATCTCACATTACATTACTTATGTGCGAGTAGAGTCTGCCTGCTTCCAAAAACTGTGTGAGACTACAGGGAAACATCTATTCTACCTCGCCGCTCCATTCGTTCCGAAGCTGACACTTAATTCTTCAGGCTTGTCATAGGGAATGTCGCTGAGACGGCAAGCACAACAGAACGAGATAGGAAACAGAACGCTGTAGCAACTTGCACAAAATAGGGAAATATCATCTGAAGATAATTCAGTATTTTAGGAAAGCAAGTTGACATTTCTTAATTATGTAATGTCCGCTCGTACGACTCCAGGTTTATTAACAAATCTCCACATGATCAGATTTTTTAAAGTGATAATAAATTAAATAGCGAACTATCAATATTTCTGTTAATTATAGTCCTCTGGCAGAAAAGTTAATTACGTTTTCCGTATTCAGTTTTTGATCCTCTCAGTGAAAAGTCAAAACTTATACTCGGTTCTACGGAAGAAGAATGGCGTTTGTAGTTTTGACAGTGCGTCAGTTTAAGAGGAATATGCGGAGTTTGTGTACCCGTTCAGGACCCATTGTCAATTCTTGTAAACAGACAATATTATGAAAAGCTGTAGAGACAATTATTGTGGAAGAGGCTTATGTTTCAACTCTACAGGTTCACGCAAGCGGACCGAAAAATTAGGCGAAAATATTACCAGCTCAAATGAGCAGCGATCTAGTCTAAAGATTGCGACCTAAGAGGAGCAGACATCATCTGACTACTTTTAATGTTGATCCCACTAATTTATCGAGACGAATATTTGTCATACCTATGCAACAAAAGTCTTATTACCATTAGCTCACTTTCTGAATTTGTAATAGATTTAAATTAACTACGCATGTACGATGTTTTATACTGTTACTAAAAGTGCGCTGGTTTTACACAAATTATTACCTGTTAACCTGCTCCCGTAGCTTTCTCTCGGCGTAACCCTTCTGTTGTACAAAAAGATTGCGGCGTCTTATACATTGCTGTTACTTGTTTCTTCTCCGACATTCTCAACAGTTCATCCGTAATGACAACTGACAATTATTACAGCAATTATGACAAAGATAACTACATTATTTATGCATTTAATGACGTAAGAATTGGCCGCGCATTAGATACCCATACGATTACCGCAGGCGCCGTTAATCGTGGCCGAGAAGTAAGATTATCATTTTATGTAACTAGGCGTTCCACGGTATTTATCGGTCTCATCAGCGTCTGCATCGTTAATGAGGACTATTCTTCAAGATATACGACTTTCTTTACGTTGTGGAATGATCCATTCTGTCATCATTATAAATAAGGAGCCCGCAGCGCAATCCCTCAGAGATCTGGCCCAGCGATGGACCGTCTCTTGCTCTCCCAGCGGTTGAAACCATTGCCTGTGCTATCGTAGATGGATGTTTTGTTTCATCAGCTAAGTTTCGATTTACGGACACATCTTTCTTTCATTGCCCTCACGTACCATTCAAGTAAATTATATGATTCCAGAATAACTATTTACTGTAGATTGTTAAAGTATTGCAAGTTCATATATATAAACAACGTCTGTCATCTTTTCGTAGATGCTTGCGCTGTTCAGCCACGAATTCTGAATACAATTTCTGGTAAATGAGTAAACTATGTTTTATGATGTAGAAAAATGTACTGAAATTTTTTTCACTGGCGTACGTGTTCACCAAGAGCTTCTAACGTAACTGCTTAAATTTGACAACATTTAGTAAATTTTTCGCTTGATCTATAACCATTAGAATCTATACTTAAGGTACCGATTTTAAGAACACTGATAAATTTCTGACTATCTATTAAAAGGAAATGAACGAATAATTATTTATCAAAGAAACTAAGAGCCCACCGAGGTCCGGATAACGATAAGCACATATACAGATGGTGTTAGTATCGCATACTCAAGATATAAAAGGGCAGTGCATTGGAGGAGGTGTCATTTCTACTCAGGTGATTCATGTGAAAAGGTTACCGATGTGATTACGGCTGCACTACGGGTATTAATAGAGCTTGAACCCGCAATGGTAGTGGGAGCTAGACGCAGGGGACATTTCATTTCGAAAACCGTTAGGAATTCAGTATTTCGCAATCTACAGTGGCAAGAGCGTGCCGAGAATATCACATTTCAGGCATTACCTCTCACCACCGACAAATTAGTGGCCGACGGTCTTCACTTAATGATAGAAAGCAGCAGCGTTTGGGTAGAGTTTCTAGAGTTAACAGGCAATCAGCACTGCGTGAAATAACCGCGGAAACAATGTGGGACGTACGACGAAAGTATCCGTTAGGACAGTGCGGCGAAATTTAGCGTTAATGGGCTTTGGCAGCAGAGTCCCGAGGGGGCGCCTTTGCTAACAGCAGGACGTCCCGTGCAGCGCCTCCCTAGGGCTTGTAACCCTATCGGTTAATTGGAAAACCTTTGTCTGGTCAGATGAGTCCCGATTTCAATTGCTAAGAGCTGATGGTAGGGTTCGAGTGTGGGGCAGACGCCGCGAAGCCAAGGGTCCAAGTTGTCAAGCAGATACTTTGCAACCTGGTGGTGGTTCCATAATGGTGCGGGCTGTTTTTAGATGGAATGGACTGGCTCCTCTAGATCTTGTCGGCTACTTTGAGACCGTTTACAGCCATTCATGGACTTCATGTTCCCAAACAATGATTGAATTTTTAAGGATGCGAAAGCATGTCACGGGGCCAAAATTGTTAAGAGTCGTTTTGAAGAACATTCTGGACAATTAGAACGAATGGTCTGGCCACCCAGACCACTCGATATGACTCCCATTGAAAATTTATAGGACGTAATCGAGCGGTCAGTTCGTGCATGAAATCCTGCATTGGTAATACTTACGCAATTATGGACGGCTATCGTCGAAGCATGGCTCATTATTTCTGCAGGAGACACGATTTTTGAGTCCTGCCACGTCAAGCTGCTGCACTACGCCGGAAAAAGAAGGTCAGATACGATATTACGCGGTATCCCATGATTTTTGTCACCTCACTGTATAATAATGACTGTTTATAGTACACTACTGGCCTTTAAAATTGCTACACCACGAAGATGACGTGCTACAGACGCGAAATTTTACCGAGAGGAAGAAGATGCTAAGATATGCAAATGATTAGCTTTTCAGAGCATTCACACAAGGTTGGCGCCGACAGCGACACCTACAACGTGCTGACATGAGGAAAGTTTCCAACCGATTTCTCATACACAAACAGCAGTTGACCGGCGTTGCCTGGTCAAACGTTGTTGTGATGCCTCGTGTAAGGAGGAGAAATGCGTACCATCACGTTTCCGACTTTGATAAAGGTCGGATTGTAGCCTATCGCGATTGTGGTTTATGGTATCGCGACATTGCTGCTCGCGTTGGTCGAGATCCAATGACTGTTAGCAGAATATGGAACCGGTGGGCTCAGGAAGGTAATACGGAACACCGTGCTGGATCCCAACGGCCTCGTATCACCAGCAGTCGAGATGACAGGCATCTTGTCCACATGGCTGTAACGGATCGTGCAGCCACGACTCGATCCCTGAGTCAACAGATGGGGACGTTTGCAAGACGACAACCATCCGCACGAACAGTTCGTCAACGTTTGCAGCAGCAAGGACTATCACCTCGGAGAGCATGGCTGCGGTTACCCTTGATGCTGCATCACAGACAGGAGCGCCTGCGATGGTCTACTCAATGACGAACCTGGGTGCACGAATGGCAAAACGTCATTTTTCCGGATGAATCCAGGTTCTGTTTACAGCATCATAATGGTCGCATCCGTGTTTGGTGACATCGCGGTGAACGCACATTGGAAGCGTGTATTCGTCATCGCCATACTGGCGTATCACCCGGCGTGATGGTATGGGGTGCCATTGTTTACACGTCTCGCTCACTTCTTGTTCGCATTGACGACAGCACTTTGAAGATTGGATGCTACATTTCAGATGTGTTACGACCCGTGGCTCTACCCTTCATTCGATCCCTGCGAAACCCTACATTTCAGAAGGATAATGCACGACCGCATGTTGCAGGTCCTGTACAGGCCTTTGTAGATACAGAAAATGTTCGACTGCTGCCCTGGCCAGCACAGTCTCCAAATCTCTCACCAATTGAAAACGTCTGGTTAATGGTGTCCGAGCAACTGGCTCGTCACAATACGCCAGTCACTACTCTTGATGAACTGTGGTATCGTGTTGAAGCTGCATGGGCAGCTGTACCTGTACATGCCATCCAAGCTCTGTTTGACTCAATGCCCAGGCGTATCAAGGCCGTTATTACGGCCAGAGGTGGTTGTTCTGGGTACAGATTTCACAGGATCTATGCACCCAAATTGCGTGAAAATGTAATCACATATCAGTTCTAGTGTAATATGTTTGACCAATGAATGCACGTTTATCATTTGCATTTTTTCTTGGTGTAGCAATTTCAATGGCCAGTAGTGTAGTTACAGCGAGTGTAATATTCATAGGTCATTTGGAAATGTCTTAAATTTATGAATAAGCTAATATCAAAGGCGGGGCTCGACTATGGGTTTTCAATCTATTTTTTGTGGATTGCCTTGGCGCCGAGCGGCGCGGAGAATATGAAGCACAGTTTCATGTAGGACAGCGTTGAGTGCAGAAGTAGCTGTGTCATATCTGGCCATCTTAACAGTTTTGTAATTGCTAAAAGGGAATAAATCCGAGTAAACGTTGTTGTGGAAGCGGCGTTCGTGCTGCAAAATCGTCTCCGGAATTTGCGGGTTTCGGAAAGCATGATAATTCAACATTAATCTATGATGCAATTTTGGACCAACACTACATCAACAACAATGGGTCCCGTAAGCAACGTGGTCGTGCCAGGTTAATCCATCTAAAAGCAGACGTGAAGATCCCAGCTGATTATCTTTCTGCAAACTTCTACTACAGCACCGCAACAGCTACTAAAAAGAAGGTAAGCAATTTTATTAATTGTAAGTGGGTTGAATTTTATTGAATACTTCAATTCAAACTTTATACTCCATTTAGGAATAGATTCTGTTACCTAAAATTCTTTCTTAAATTCATTCGCCTAAGAAGATAACATTATCCTATTTCCTCATCACTGTTTTTTAATAATTTTATGGAAAGGTGAAAAGTCAAAAAATCATTAATTTTGAAAAATCACGATAACGGGAGATTGTCATAATTTCACCCAATGTTAATTTTACTGGATGAGATATCTTAAAATCTATTTGTATTTCTCTGGAATTTACTCGTCGCATTGCTAATTTAATTACTGATATTGGGCTTGGAATTAATTTTCCAATTTTACCAGGTATTTAATTTTTATTAATTCATAACTGCAAATTTTTAAGATGGGAGCTATTCTGCTATGCAGTAATCTCGCAGCTTGCAGCCGTCTTGATACCAGGTATAACAGTCAAAATAATTGCAAAAAAATAACTGCATTCCAGTAACAGTGAAATGGATTCTGAAGCACTAAAGTGAAATTTCTCCTTCAAAGCTAGCGACCGAAAAGCTTCGTAGAATTAGTATCTTTTACAGAAGGACGTTTATACGATGAAATTATACCAGTCTGCAATCCATTTGCTGCTGTGGTGAGGATACAACTAACAAGTAGTCAGTGAAGTGATCATTGAGTGAAATATTCATTCTTGTGTGCCGTAATCATTTCAACCTGAGCCCCGTTATCCTTATCGCTCTGTGCAGAGAGATCAATGAAAAACTTAACTGCCTAAAAATTTACAATTTATTCTGTTAGGTTAGAAATGGTCAACAAGTTAATTAAACGTCTTTAGCAGAATAACAACAGTTTTAAAGTGCAGAAGAAAGGCAGCGGTTAGCCGTCGAAATACTGGCTTTCCAGTAACTAATAATTGTATCCCGTACCAAATTTAACGCCTTTGAAATGAGACCCAGTTAATATATTAGCTAATAATTGTTATTTTCGTAGCTAAAAAGTTATTATTTCTCTTTTACGAAAACAATAAAAAGTTCGATTAAAGCGAGTCTTGTAAGAGTACTTCAGAATTTTAACTAATCGGTCGCACGTGGAACCGGCGGGTTCCTTACTAGCTAATAACAAGTCGATGGATATCTTGCTTGTGTACAGCCTGACACCAGAACCATTATAAATGAAAGAAGACCACCGTAAGTAACTAGGAAACGAAAATAAAGTTCTGGTGAGTTTTCTGCGTTCGTTTTCGAAATAGTAAGAGGGTAAAGGAAAGAGAGGAAGTAGTAATTAAAGTACATCATCACTTAGACATTGAGGTCATTAGAAATTCAACCAAACACGAAATGGACTAGATTGACCGCGATTGAGGCTGTAGTCTCATTCAGGATGGGCAGGACCGCACTCTTAAACCTAAAATACTGGTTTACGTTTTCCATGACTTACCTGATATACACTGTTCCCATAAAATAAATTCTTCGGCCTCCCTGTCTCTATAAACACGATTTTATAGTGTAAGTTCAACTGATTCGCCGACCAGTGTGGCCGAGCGGTTCTAGGCGCTTCAGTCTGGAACCGCGTGACCGCAACGGTCGCAGGTTCGAATCCTGCCTCGGGCATGAATGTGTGTGATGTCCTTAGGTTAGTTAGGTTTAAGTAGTTATAAGTTCTAGGGGACTGATGACCACAGATGTTAAGCCCCTTAGTGCTCAGAGCCATTTGAACCATTTCTCAACTGATTCCCACCACTGCATACACCGTGACCGAGTGTCTTGGTTCTCAGCGTTTTGATTTTGACGATGGACGTAAGGGAACACTCACGAGCTGGCCGCTATAAGATGTGGCAGGATTCTACACAGAGCCAAACTGTCAACTAGTTAAGAGATATGATAATAGCTCATATATGAATGGAGACTGTGCAGAAAATTAATACAACACTGTGCATTTAAGGCTTTACTAATAATGTTTGCTCTATTATTCCAGTATTTTATTTATGGCCTAACAGAGGCTGCCCTTCTGTGAATCGAATACGGTCATGGTGAATTGTGCCGGATCGAGACACGAACTCTGGACTCTGCCCTTGTGGGCAAGTGCTCAGTCTTTATTTTAATTTACTTGGCGCACTATTTGAATAATTAATTTTTCCCTTCTGTGTCAAATGACTTTTGGATATGTAAGACGGAAGAACCTGGGCTTTTTGTATATTTACCTTATCAGCAAATGTCTACAGTACCAGTGCACATGAAGAAGGATGACAAATAAGGTGACGGCGTCAAAGCCATCCGCGAATAAACATGTGTGAGGGAAATGAAGAGAAAGAAAGGGAGGGGAAAGCTGAAGAAACTAGGAAGACTTACGGCGCTATTTTACAAAGTATTTCGCCGTCAAAAATGTGAATTCTACCGGTAAAGCAAGGACTCGTCTTGTCTTGGTTGGCGTTGACGAGAAGCGTGGAAATCGCCCCTCGAAGGAGGCCATCACTGCCTGCTTGAACAACGGGGTGGGGGCATTTGGTCCATCACTACACTGAAGAATGCGTGGTTGACACGTCGAGCACTTGGTTGAACTCCATGAAGATTAGTACACCTGGCAAGCAGGAGTGTGTTGCCAAATCAGTTACATCTCAGCATCGCAAAATCTTGTACATGGCTGCACGTTCAGAGACAGTGAATAGTTACAATTTAAAGAAAATCAGCCCTCGGTCACTATTTTTAACAATTGTTGATTTTCTTTCAATTGTAACATCTCAGTATTGACTGAGAGCGCTCTAATTGTTACCTTAGCCACTTTAGGAGGCTTGTTCAAAGGAGAAAACTTGTCGTAACATATGTTTGAACCATATAGCTAAAATACGCATAAAAACCTTGAAATCGGCATTTAGTAACGTGTTCTGTCAGTAACTATCAAGCAATGTTCCTCCAGTGGGTTTTGGGACTGGTACAATTAAGAGCGTGGAATGTCAGATCCCTTAATCGGGCAGGTAGGTTAGAAAATTTAAAAGGGGAAACGGATAGGTTAAAGTTAGATATAGTGGGAATTAGTGAAGTTCGGTGGCAGGAGGAACAAGACTTTTGGTCAGGTGATTACAGGGTTATAAATACAAAATCAAATAGGGGTAATGCAGGAGTAGGTTTAATAATGAATAAAAAATAGGAGTGCGGGTAAGCTACTACAAACAGCATAGTGAACGCATTATTGTGGCCAAGATAGGCACAAAGCCCATGCCTACTACAGTAGTACAAGTTTATATGCCAACTAGCTCTGCAGACGATGAAGAAATTGATGAAATGTATGACGAGATAAAAGAAATTATTCAGGTAGTGAAGGGAGACGAAAATTTAATAGTCATGGGTGACTGGAATTCGTCAGTAGGAAAAGGGAGAGAAGGAAACATAGTAGGTGAATATGGATTGGGGGGAAGAAATGAAAGAGGAAGCCGCCTTGTAGAATTTTGCACAGAGCATAACTTAATCATAGCTAACACTTGATTCAAGAATCATGATAGAAGGTTGTATACCTGGAAGAATCCTGGAGATACTAAAAGGTATCAGATAGATTATATAATGGTAAGACAGAGATTTAGGAACCAGGTTTTAAATTGTAAGACATTTCCAGGGGCAGATGTGGATTCTGACCACAATCTATTGGTTATGAACTGCAGATAGAAACTGAAGAAACTGCAAAAAGGTGGGAATTTAAGGAGATGGGACCTGGATAAACTGAAAGAACCAGAGGTTGTAGAGAGTTTCAGGGAGAGCATAAGGGAACAATTGACAGGAATGGGGGAAAGAAATACAGTAGAAGAAGAATGGGTAGCTCTGAGGGAAGAAGTAGTGAAGGCAGCAGACGATCAATAAGGTAAAAAGACGAGGGCTAATAGAAATCCTTGGGTAACAGAAGAAATATTGAATTTAATTGATGAAAGGAGAAAATATAAAAATGCAGTAAATGAAGCAGGCAAAAAGGAATACAAACGTCTCAAAAATGAGATCGACAGGAAGTGCAAAATGGCTAAGCAGGGATGGCTAGAGGACAAATGTAAGGATGTAGAGGCTCGTCTCACTAGGGGTAAGATAAATACTGCCTACAGGAAAATTAAAGAGACCTTTGGAGAGAAGAGAACCACTTGTATGAATATCAAGAGCTCAGATGGCAACCCAGTTCTAAGCAAAGAAGGGAAGGCAGAAAGGTGGAAGGAGTATATAGAGGGTTTATACAAGGGCGATGTACTTGAGGACAATATTATGGAAATGGAAGAGGATGTAGATGAAGACGAAATGGGAGATAAGATACTGCGTGAAGAGTTTGACAGAGCACTGAAAGACCTGAGTCGAAACAAGGCCCCGGGAATAGACAACATTCCATTAGAACTACTGATGGCCTTGGGAGAGCCAGTCATGACAAAACTCTACCATCTGGTGAGCAAGATGTATGAGACAGGCGAAATACCCTCAGACTTCAAGAAGAATATAATAATTCCAATCCCAAAGAAAGCATGTGTTGACAGATGTGAAAATTACCGAACTATCAGTTTAATAAGTCACAGCTGCAAAATACTAACGCGAATTCTTTACAGACGAATGGAAAAACTGGTAGAAGGGGACCTCGGGGAAGATCAGTTTGGATTCCGTAGAAATGTTGGAACACGTGAGGCAATACTAACCTTACGACTTATCTTAGAACAAAGATTAAGAAAAGGCAAACCTACGTTTCTAGCATTTGTAGACTTAGAGAAAGCTTTTGACAATGTTAACTGGAATACTCTCTTTCAAATTCTGAAGGTGGCAGGGGTAAAATACAGGCTATTTACAATTTGTACAGAAACCAGATGGCAGTTATAAGAGTCGAGGGGTATGAAAGGGAAGCAGTGGTTGTGAAGGGAGTGAGACAGGGTTGTAGCCTCTCCCCGATGTTATTCAATCTGTATATTGAGCAAGCAGTGAAGGAAACAAAAGAAAAATTCGGAGTAGGAATTAAAATTCATGGAGAAGAAGTAAAAACTTTGAGGTTCGCCGATGACATTGTAATTCTGTCAGAGACAGCAAAGGACTTGGAAGAGCAGTTGAACGGAATGAACAGTGTCTTGAAAGGAGGATATAAGATGAACATCAACAAAAGCAAAACAAGGATAATGGAATGTAGTAAAATTAAATCGGGTGATGCTGAGGGAATTAGATTAGGAAATGAGACTCTTAAAGTAGTAAAGGAGTTTTGCTATTTGGGGAGTAAAATAACTGATGATGGTCGAAGTAGAGAGGATATAAAATGTAGACTGGCAATGGCAAGGAAATCGTTTCTGAAGAAGAGAAATTTGTTAATATCGAGTATAGATCTAAGTGTCAGGAAGTCGTTTCTGAAAGTATTTGTATGGAGTGTAGCCATGTATGGAAGTGAAACATGGACGATAACTAGTATGGACAAGAAGAGAATAGAAGCTTTCGAAATGTGGCGCTACAGAAGAATGCTGAAGATAAGGTGGGTAGATCACGTAACTAATGAGGAGGTATTGAATAGGATTGGGGAGAAGAGAAGTTTGTGGCACAACTTGACTAGAAGAAGGGATCGGTTGGTAGGACATGTTTTGAGGCATCAAGGGATCACAAATTTAGCATTGGAGGGCAGCGTGGAGGGTAAAAATCGTAGAGGGAGACCAAGAGATGGATACACTAAGCAGATTCAGAAGGATGTAGGTTGCAGTAGGTACTGGGAGATGAAGAAGCTGCATCAAACCAGTCTCAGGACTGAAGACCACAACAACAACAACAACAACAATTAAGACTTCCATTAATGTTGGTGGTGGGAGGACCGTGCCAAACAAAGGGCTCTCTGTTGCAATAACATCAGATCTTGGGAGGTTCTGTAATACTCAAGCGGTAAGCCGTCTGGGTCGGGAGACCGATACAGTAATTCTTTAGCGACAGCTGTGAGGACATCATCGGTGGTCTCTTCTGTGGTGAGGTGGGTTGCTGGAGCGACATATAGTGTTCGATGTATTTCCTGCGGATTTTCACCAATATCCTCCGCATCAGGCAGTACTTCCTGATGGGGGCGCCTGTAGTGCGTTGTGAAGGCATCGGCAATAGGAACTCTTATCCTCAGTCATTGTCCATCAGGTAGGTCTGAAGTTGACAATACGGCCTGTCGACCTCGTCGAAAATTTTGAACGTTATGATACGTAGAAGATTCTTCAGTGTTAATCCTGTCTTGAACACATACTCGTACAATGGCTCCCTTCATTTAGAACCTGGTCAAGGTTAAAGATTTTACTTTAATGCATTTAGCTTCTTTGTGACGATCTGGGGATGGTCCACGAAATCACGCAAGGCGCTATAGTAAAATCCTGTTGTGTATTGATTCCACTTGGCTTTGGCTTTAACATATTGTGTCAAGGTAAGCGGATGGCCAGTTTGATGCATAATATCCGCCACTGCAGTATGGTCCCGTATTGCATGAATGTTTAAAGCAAATTTTCCACTAGTCTGTGTCCTGTTGTCGACATCTGCGCCGGTGTGTTCCGTATCCGTCCTCAGTTCTTGTAGCAGAGCGATGTCTATGTTCACTGCTCGTAGTGTGCCACAAAGCAATTGATGTCCAGTGAGTGATCCAGTATTACTGTTGCTTATAATAGCTTTCGGTATGTTTGGTGGGAAGCTGCTCCAGTTTAGTAGTGGTGTAGCTCAGGAACAGACCTCGTTTCCATGTCGAGTTGCGGCGGCACTACAACGGTACTGCATTCAGAAGTGCTTAGATGTGGTTAACCGCAAACCGCTATCCTCATTGACAGAATGTCTGAGTGAATACCTGACATTCCTTTCAATAAGGACATCGGCCTGCAGATAAATAGAATGTAGAAGCCAGCCACTGGAAGGTTGAAGCAGGTGCGTTGCGATAACATCACGTTAGACTGCGCTGGACTGGGCACAATTCGGAAACATGGTTATATAAAGGTGAAAATAGCGATCAAAGAACAGTCAACATTTAAAAATGGTCGAAAAGCTATAGGCGGGAACCTCGTGGACATTAGAACCACTTGAAGCTGCTGGAAGTTCCAGAAAATTTTATTGGTTTCTATCACAGTGAAGCCATAGAGTCGTAGTCGTACAACGTTTGATTTATCGTTTCTCTATCAAAAAAAAGACCAAACAATTGTTGGTTCGGTTGTGTAGAGAGCGACCAATATCATTTTCTGTGTATAGTCGTGGTGAAATTTGCTTGCAGATTAAAACTATGTGACAGACCGAGGCTCGACTTGGGTCTTTGCATTTGCAGGCAGGTACTCTGTCTTTATTTTTCTTTATTTTGAACATTACCTAAGTAATTAATTTCTTACCGCTGCATCAATGACTCTGGGATATGAAGGAAAAAGAGAATGTTCATTTCTTGTATATTTACACGATTAGCAAATGGTTACAGCAGCAGCACACAAGAATGAGAAAAAGCAATAAGACTGCGGACGCAAAGCCGTCTATGAATATACATGTGTAAGGGAAAATGTTTAGAACATGAAGCGACAAAAAAGGAAGGGAAAGTTAAGGAAACCAGGAAGAATAACGGCGCCATATTCCATGGTGTCTCACCATCAGAAACATATGCATTCTATCAGTGGAGTGGGAGATCGTTCTGTCTTTGTTGGCGTGTTTCGTCGAGATTCCAGCTCCTGGGCTGGCTGGTGAAAATACTCTGTAAGTAGCTCGCATTAGTGTCCCGATAGTGTCGATTTCGAGGCACGATGCGGTGTTGTATTCCTAGACCGCTCCAGAAGTACATCAGATCAACAATGTCGTCCCTGAAGGGCTAGTTGATAACCAGGCAACTAATCCATTTGTCGGTGTGCCACTTAGATGATGGGAGCTAGGTGACGTCAGGATATATCAACATGATATCAGAGACTTGATTTGCTGGTACTCCGAGGTAGAAAGCTACAATGTTGTGTACAAGGATTCATATGGCCGCTGCTGCCCGATATTCTAAACAATGTAAATGCGTAGATTCGACATTGCTCTTGAGACACACGAGGCAGTCCACCAGTATTATACAGTTCAGTTTTTGTCATGTAGTCTATTTTCCGTTGACGAGAAAGTATCACGTCTTGGTGGTGTCAGTGCTGTGGTACGTTTTCCAAACTAGAGCACACAAAAAATAAGGGTGACGTGTTTCCAAGAGGTTTCAGGTGGGGACGGTCCAAGAAGACGTAGATATCTCGTATGGTCGTCATCATGGTCTTGGGGAGCTCGGCACATATGTAGCTGTATTCTATGAACAACGGGGCAATATATGACACTGAAGGTGACATACGTGCGAATTATGTCTGTAGGCGTCTCTAAATAGATACCAACCAGGCAGTGAGCATGGTACTGGTGTAAAGTACCACGGACTTAGTTCTAATGTGAACCAGAGCTATGTCACCATTCCGATTCGTTAAGCTGACGACATTATACTGGACTTTGAAGATGTGTCCGGAACATAAAAAATACGCTTGCAGTCTAGCCACTATTATCTCAGTGATGGGCAGAATCTGAATGGTATCGGGGTATCCAGGCTGTCTGATGTGTATTGATACAAGTGATCGTCTGGCACCTATTCAGCGGGTGTAGTAGGTGGCTCTTTATGTTCGCCCAGATGCATTGTAGTAGTACCCGAAAGTTGATAGCCAAGGTATAGCGGATGTCTCGCATGTACACCAGTCTCAGACAGTGGAGGGAGTACATGTTTTGAAAGGGGTCTATGCTATCTGTGGGAAGGCCTGACCAATCCTCATTACACGGAACTTTGAGACGTTCGTAGCCCTTCTTGTCCCGATGCTGTAACGGGTAACCCATTCCATATTAGCTTGTGTTTCGGTAGTAGGATTTGCAGCAGGGCCAAGTTGTCCACTTTGGTGCGACAGAAGAAAAAGTGCTCCCGAAGTAGAATATTTACCAAGCGTAGCCGTAATCGGCAGATGAATGGATCCATCACGGTGACGTACAGCCTTGTCGACAATGGTTTACTCTGATGCACTGAGTATTCACCATATAGGTTCTTTGAGCCTTCTGTGGGCATGCAGCTTGGACGTCGCGTTATGAAGGAGATGCATGATAGCCCGGGTGTACATCAGGGGAATCTTCATCCGTTCCATCACTGCATGTGGTTGGAGAATAAAATGTCTGGCAGTTGATTATTCACTGGGGTCGCCTGGATGTTACTATCGTCATCTAAGCAAGTTTGTTCATAGGACAAAATTTGTTGCAACACACGTCTGAGTCATACAGTTAGAAGGCTCATGAAAATCTTGAAACCGGAATTTAGCTATGTGATTAGCCAGTAACTATCCTGTTCCTCCTCTGGGTTTCAGGACTGGTGTAAATAAGTCTTCCATGAACGTTGGTGGTGGGAGCACCTCGACAGACAAAAGTTCCCTCCACATGTTGGTCCATCACAATAACATCATATCTTAGACGGTTCTGTAAAACTCGAGTGATGATCTTCCAGGCCTGAAGACCGATTCAGTGATCCTTTGGCCATAGCTGCAAGGACATCATCGGTGGTCACTTTTGTGGTGAAGAGGGTTGCTGCCACGGCATCTCCCGGGGAATATCAGCAATAGCCTCCGCATCGCCGGTACTTCTTGAAGTCATGTCTGTAGTGCATTCTAAAGGCATCGTCTATGGGAGCGTCCCATGTCAGTAGTCATCCAACACATAGCTCTAAAGTTAACATTGAGGCCTGTTAGCGTAACTGAAAATTTGTAACGGTATGATGCGTAGAAGGTTCTTCACCGTAAAACATGTCTTGAGTGCGTGCTCGTACAATGGCTACCTCCAAACGACACTTGTTCAAGGTTAAAATTTTTGTTTTGGTGCACTGAACTTCTTTTTGACGATCTGGAGACGGGGGATAGCCCATGAGATCGCGTAGAACGCTATAGTAAAATTATGTTGTTTCGTGATTCCACCTGCCTTTGGCTTCACCACATTGTGTCAAGATGATGTGACAGATTGCCAGTTTGAAGCACAGTGTCCACCAGTGCAGTGTGGTCCAGTATCACATGATGTATTTAACACGAGTTTGCCTTGTGTCTGTGACCTTTTGTGGAAAATCGGGGCGGCGGCACAGCAAGTGGAATTCCGGGTATGTTGTAAACGTAATATTGGTCTGTACACTCGAGCCCACTCTTGAAATCTCCGTCCACGGTGAGGTGATGGTAACTACCGAGATTTCAAGGCGTGATATCTTCTGTGAATAACTGGCACCAGTCAGTTCGTTCATCTGTGCCTGATGGTGAGTAGAAATTAATGATTCTGGTTCCCTCAACTGGCAGGTCCACACCTTGCTACATTAGTAGATATGCTACGTCGGAAGCTGCCATTCCTTCTCAGAGGAGGATAACCGCACCAGTTGCTGCATATCCATATGGGCAGCGCACATCTCATATTGACAAGACACGGACCAAATTACTGTACTCACTTCTTGTAGCAGGACGATGTCCATATCCACTGCTCATAGCGTGTCGTTTAGTAGCTGATGTTTGATGTTGGACACAATAATACTGATGTTGATAGAAGCTGTTCGGTATGTGTTGTGAAGGATCCATGCTGCCAGTGTGCTCATAGTTGCAGAAGGTTGTCGCGGAGTATCGTCGAAGTCCATATCAGTAGCCGAGGCTGTGGTGGAAAGATGGTCCACTTTAGTATTGGTCAAGTGGACAAACAGATCTCACTCCCGTGTCGAGTGGTGGTGGCAGTAGAACGGAACTGAATTTGTATATACTTAGATGCGGTTATCTACAAGCCGTTATCTTTACTGACGGAGTGTCTCAACAAATACCTGACAACTCTCTCAATAAAGACAGCGGCCAGCAGATAAGTATAGCGTAGAACCCAATCGTCGGAAGGTTGAAGCAGGTGCGCAACACAAACATTGCATTAGATACCACATGACTGGGCACTATTTGGCAGTATGGCTACATAAGGATGCGAGTAGCAACCAAAGAACTGTCACCATTTGAAAATTACGGAAGAGCAGTAGTTCAAAATCTCATGGATATTTAAACCACTTGACGCAGCTGGAAGTCCGAGAAAATTTTATTAGTTTACTCGTTTATTGCTGCGAGGCCACACAATCGTACTGATTGTTAGATTGATCGTTTCTTAATTTAAAAGAAAAAACACAAAACAAATAACTATTTGTTCTCTTGTGTAGAGAACGATGAACGGTCATTTTCTGTGATTGAATGTAGCCATGCTGAAACAATTATGCGGATTAAAACTGTCTGCTGAACTGAGACATAAACTCACGAGATTGTATTGGACTATGTTTTGAAGATGAAGAAAAAAAATGGAGGGGAAAGTTAAGGAAACTAGGATGAATTGTAGCTCCATGCTCCATGTTATCTCTCTTTCAGAACAACCTCCATTCTGTCAACTGAGGAGTTGGGTCGTCTTGTCTTGGTTGGCGTGCCTCATCGAGATTACAGCTCCTGGGCGGGTTGGCAAAAACAGTACGTAAATAGTTCACTGTAGTGACCTGATTGTGTGGATGTCGGCGTACGGTATGGTACTTACAGACGGGTCCATAAGTCCAACGGATCCACAATGTTGTCCCTGAAATGGTAGTTCACAGCCATGGAGGTAATACGGCGTGCCACTTAGATTACGGGAAATAGGTCGCGTCAGAATTCATCACCATCGTAGGAGAAACGTGATGTGGTGGTACTCGAAGGCATGAAACCACAGTATTCTGTACAATGGTTCAGACGACCGTCGTTGCTGCTGCAAACTCGGAACGGTGTGAATCTGTATATTCGACATTGCATTTGAGGTACATGGGTGTGTCCACCAGCACGATGCAGTATAGTTGCTGTGTTGTAGTATATTTGCTGTTGACGAGAGGATACCACGTCGTTCTAGTGTCAGCGGTGCGATGTGCTTGGTGGATCGTTTTCCGAACTGTATGCCACGAAACCTGTGTGTGACGTGTTTCGACGGAGTTTCAAGTGGAGACTGGCCGAGAAGACGTAGATGTCTGACGTGGTAGTCTTCCTGGTCCCGAGGAACTCGACGCGTATGTTGCTGTATTCCAGATGTATGACACTGGAGGTGGTTTATGTGTGAAAGACGTCTGCAGACGTCTAGAAGTAAGTGCGAACTCGACGGTCAACATCGTAGCGAAAGATCTTGGGTTTTCCACAAATGGAGCGTGGTATTAGTGTGAAGTGCTGTGGTTCTCCTCTAACGTTAATCAGGGCTAGGTCACCATCCTACTTCGGTAAGGTGCGGGCATTATACAGGACTCTGAAGATGTCTGGAACATAGAAAATACTTGAAGGCTGCCTGAAGTGGTGTCTGTAATGCGCTGTAAAGGCATCGGCGATGGTACATTGTGATGTCAGCTGCCGTCCATCTGACAGATCTAAAATTAACATTAAGGGCTACTGACGTAGCCGAAAATTTTGGACCGTATTACGCATAGAAGGTTCTTCACCGTTAATCCTGTCTTGGTTGCATGCTCTTACAATGGTTCACTCCACTCGGCACTGGCTAAGGTTAAAATATTTTGCTTCTATGCATTTAGCTTCTTTTTGACGATCTGGGGAGGTGGTGTTCCATGAGATCGCGCAGAGCACCATAGCAAATATTTGTTGTGTGGCGATTGCATCTGGCTTTGGCTTTAAGATATTGTGTCAAGCGGAGGTGAATGGTCGGCTTGATGCACGGTATCCACCACTGCAATATGGTCCCGTATCAGTTGATACGCTGAACACAAATTTGTCACGTATCTGTGATCTGTTGTCTACTCCGCTGGTAGATATGCTACTTCAGAAGCTGCAACCCTTCTCGTAGAAGGATGACCACGCTGGAATGTTCAATATCCGTCAGGGTGGCGTATATCTCAAGACCTGGACCAAGTTGCTGTCCTGAGTTCTTGTAGCAGAGCAATGTCGATGTCCACTGCTCGTAACGAGTTGCGGTGAAGTTGATGTTCGATGTGTGAACCAGTATTATTATTGTTATTGATAATAGTTGTTCCGTATGTCTCGTGGGAAGGTACTCCTGTTTAGTGTTGCGATTTGGGGCATCCAGGCTGACAGACATGTACTGGCAAAAGTGACCCCCTCACACAGGCAGTGGGTGTAGTAGGTATCTGTGCATGTTCGCACGGATGCATTTAAAATGACTCTCTTTCACAAATCTCACTTAGTAATCACGTCAGTTAGATTAGAAATATTCAAGCTCACGTGGAAGCATAGCAATAGTCATTCTGTTCAAATAAAATGTTCAAATAAAATTCCTCACTGGGTTACGGCGAATGTCACGAATGTACACCACTCCGAGACACCAGTTGAAATTGGGCTACCCTATCTGTGGTAAGGCCCTAGCTGATCATTGTGCACGCTTTTTAGACGTTTATAGTGCTTCCTGATTTTATGCAGTAACGGGTAACCCATTGCATAGTGGCTTGTATTTCGGTCGCTGAATGTACAAGAATGGCCACTTCGTCACCATAGATACAAGAGCAGAAATCATTCTCCTGGAATGGAATACCCGTCAAGCTTCACAGTAGACCGCGGGTGAGTGTATCCATCAAGGTGGTGTACAGCACAGTCGGCAACTGGCAGCCCTGCCACACTGAATGTTCCATCTGTTTACGTTCTGTAAGTCTTCCGTCGACGACAAACCTGGATATCGCCCCTCGAAGATGCCACATGATTGCTGCTTGAACATCAGGGCTTTCCCCATCCATTCCATCACTGCATTGAGGACTACATAGCTGAATAGGTCGAACGCTTGGTTGAAGTAGGTGGACATTAAAAGGTCTTGCACTGGCCGTCAGGTGTGTGTTGCTGCAGCGATCACATCTTGATATTCACTGAGGGCAGTCTGGATGTTATTATTGTCACCTAAGGAGTTCTGTTCATGGGATAAAATTTGCTGTAACATGTTTGAATCGGGTAGCTAGACGGATGAAAATCTTGAAATCGGAATTTAGTAAGGTGGTCTGCCGTAACTATCAAGCCATGTTCCTCCCGTTGGTTTCGGGAGCGCCAACCCAAACGAAAATTTCCTGCATATGTCTCTCCACAGCAATAGCTTCAGAACTTGGATGGTTCTGTTGCACTCGAGCGGTAAGACCTCTGGGCTGGGAGACCGATTCAGTGATCTTTTGGACACAGCAGCAAGGACAACACCATCAGTCACCTCTGGAGTGAGGAAGGTTGCTGCCACGGCATCTACTGCGCAATTAGGTACCTCAGCAATATGCTCCACATCAGCTCGTACTTCTTGATACAGTCATCAGCAACAGGAGCTCGTAAAGTCAGCTGTCGTCCATCAGGTAGATCTAAAGTTTACATTAAGGCCTGCCGAAATCGTCGAAAATTTTGAACGATATGATTCATAGAAGGTACTTCACAGCTAATCCAGTCTTGGCTGCATGCTCGTACAATGGCTCCCTCCAAGTGGCACTAGCTGAAGGTTAAATTTTTTATTTTTATACAGTGAGCT
Organism: Schistocerca nitens; assembly: GCF_023898315.1. Taxonomy (NCBI): domain Eukaryota; kingdom Metazoa; phylum Arthropoda; class Insecta; order Orthoptera; family Acrididae; genus Schistocerca; species Schistocerca nitens. The sequence goes on from NC_064616.1 coordinate 869,811,819, forward strand.
TCTTTTTGACGGGATGGGGATGGTCTATGTACCTAGTTTTGGCTGTAACACATTGTGTCGAGGTGAGGTGGATCGCCAGTTTGATGTACAGTACTGCACTATGGTCCCGTATCACCGTATCACATGATGCGTTCAACACATTCCATCACGTATCTGTGACCTCTTGTCAGGAACAGTGTCACTGACAAACGTCAACGTCGGTAGATATGAGACTTCAGAAGCTGTTATCCCTTCTCAGAGTGGGATGGCCGCGCTGGTGTGTTCCACATCTGTCGGGGTGTCGTAAATCTCATATCCATAAGACGTGATCCAAGTCGCTGTCCTCAGTTCTTGTAGCAGAGCGATGTCGATGTCCACTGCTGTAGCATGTCGCGGAATAGTTGATGTTTAACGAGGGCGCCAGTATTAGTGTTGTCGATGGTAGCTATTGCGTTTGCCTGGTGGGAAGGTGCTCCATTTTAATGGCGATCTAGCTCAGGTGCATGCTTCGTTTCCGTGTTGGGTTGAGGTGTCACTGGAAGGGAACTGCATCCGCACTTGCTTGGACGTGGTTAACTACAACCCACTATCTTCATTGACAGATTGTCTGAGCGAATACGTGACATGTCTTTCAATAAAGATAGGGGCTTGCAGATAAGTAAAGCGTAGATCCCATCCATCGGAAGGTTGAAGGAGGTGTATAACGAGAACATCACGTTCGGCAGCGCTGGACTTGGCACATTGCGGCTGCATGGCTATATAAGTGTGAAAATAGCGGCCACAGGACAGTCACCATTTGGAAATGGCCGAAGAGAAATAGCCCGAAAGCTCTTGGATATTTAAACCACTTGACAGTGCCGGGAGTTAGACGTATTAGTTTGCATCACTATGAGAACATAGTCTTACTCGTACATCGTTAGATTTATCGTTGTACAGAGAACGCCCAGTGGTCATTTTCTGGATACTGAATATGGTCATTGTGGAAATTCCTTGCGCATTGAAACTGGATACCCAACCGAGATTCGAACCTGAGACTGCATTTTCGTACAAGTGCTTTGTCTTTATTTTATTTATTTTTCGTCGCTGCATCAAATGACTGTGGGACTTTTTTTGTATATTTATATGGCTATCAAACGACTACTACAGCAGTGCAAAAAAGTGAGAAAAATCTACAAAGCTGTTGATGCAAAATCACCTATGAATATAAATATGTATGGGAAAATGTTTAGAAGATGAAGAAAAGAGAAGGGACGGGACAGTTAAGAAGACTAGGAAGGCTTGCGCCTCCGTGTTCCAAAGTGTCTCGCTGTGAAAATGTACATTCTATCGGTGGAGTAGTACCGGGGGTCGGGGTAGGGGTGCGGGAGTGGGGGTATTGTCTTTTTAATTGTTGGCGTATTCCGTCGAGATTCCAATTCCTGGGCTTTTTGGTGAAAATACTCTGAGAAGTTCACAAAAGTGGTCCAATAGTGTCGATGTCGTCGCATGGTGTGGTGTTGTACTAGGATTTTGTGCAGAAGTCCAACGGATCGACAATGTTGTGCCTGAAGGAATGATTGATAGCCATGCCACTAATCCACCTGATGGAGTGCCACTTAGATGATAGGAAATAGATAACGTCAGGATATATCAGTATGGTAGAAGAGATGTAATGTGGTGGTACTCAGAGGTAGAAGCCACGATATTTTGTGCAAAGGTCCAGATTGGGCAACTGCCCCTCACTGGAAACAGTGTGGATCCGTATCTTCAACATTGCACCTGAGGCATAGAGGTGAATCCAACGGAGCAGTGTGGTCAGTTTCTGTCTTGGAGTGTATTTGCCACTGACGATAATGTACCATGCCGCGGTAGTATTAATGATATGGTAAGGTTGATCGATCATTCATTTTCCGCTGCATGTTACAAAACCTAAGGGCGACGTGCTTTGATGAAGTTTTGGGGTAGAGACGGTCGGAGGCGAATATAATTGTCTGGAGTGGTCGTCTCGCTGATTCTGCGAACTCTGCGCATATGTAGCCGGACTGCAGAAAGCACTGGCTGATGTGTGACACTGGACTTGAGATACGTGCCAGTGACTTTGGCTGGCGTCTGACAATAGGTGCGAAGCCGACGTTAACATTCCAGTGAAACCAAATTTCTGGCTTTAACACAAGTGGAGCACGGCATTGGTGTAAAGCGCCGTTGTCCTAACTAACGTTAACTGTATCCAAGCCACCATCCAGTTTCGTTAATGTGAGGGCATCATACTTGACTCTGAAGATGTGTCCGGGACATACAAAACACCCAAAGGAAGCCTGTAGTCTGGCCACCATTGTCGCAGTGATGGGCAGAATTTTCGCGATATGGCTTATCCAGGTTGCCAGATGTGTACTGGAAAAAGTGACTATCTGGCACGTATGCAGCAGGTGTAGATAGTGGCCCTTTATGTTCGTCCGAGTGCGTTGTAGCAGCGTGTGAAAACTGATCACTGAGGTATGCCGAATGTCTAGAGCCGCTCCTAGACAGTGTAGGGTGGCTACCGGTTGAGAGGGTCTACACTATCTGTGGGAAGGCCCTGTTCGATTTTCAAGGTGGATGATTTTGAGACGTTCGTAGTTCTTCCCGCTTCAGTGCTGTAACAGATAATCCATTGCATCATGGCATGTATTAATGTCGCAGAATTTACTAGGAGGGCCAAGGCGTTTACTTAGATGCGACAGCAGAAACCATGCTCCCGGTGTCGGATATCCGTCAAGCTTCACAGTAGATCGCAGATGAGTGGTTACTTCACGACTGTTTGAAGTACAGTCTATAGCGGGCAATCTGCCGTACTGAATGTTCGATCCGTATAGGTTCCACAACTTTTCCATTGACGAGGAGCCTGGGAAGGCATCTTAAAGTAAACGACACTGCTGACGATCGATAGGTGAATGCCGATGAGATCGGTGCGGGGGATCTCGACATCATCACGTAAGGAGTGGTCGACAGCCAGTGCTTTGAATCCGTGTACACAAGAGTGTCCTTCGTAACAGTGTTCGCCATGATAGTTTGTTCGGCCTAGAAGTGCAGCGACGCGGAAGTCAACAAACACTACGAGCACTCAGAGGCGAGGACGGCTGAGTACCGTACGCACCACAGAAGTGTCAAAGGCAAACTGGAGTAAACGTAAATATTATTTGTGTTTCACTTTCACATGCTATTTTGCCGTAAGTGAAAACTCCCTGCCTGCTAGATATAGAGACTTGAAACAATGCTGCTACCATGCCTTTATGCAGCCAGAAAGACATAGCTTGCGCTCCAGTTAAGAAAACTTCGACCATGACGACGTATTGGGTTTTTTTGTTGAAAAATCGGTAGTGTTCTAATGTATTTGGCGAGGTACTGAATACAAAAAGACATCTGTTGAATAAGAGAGATCGCGTTGAAAGTGTTTGGAGAATCTTGTCCCATGCATCTGCTGCTACGACCTACAGTATGGCTCTGAGCACTATGGGACTCAACTGCTGTGGTCATCAGTCCCCTAGAACTTAGAACTACTTAAACCTAACTAACCTAAGGACATCACACACACCCATGCCCGAGGCAGGATTTGAACCTGCGACCGTAGCAGCAGCGCGGCTCCGGACTGGAGCGCCTAGAACCGCACGGCCACCGCGGCCGGCCACCTACAGTATATCGTATATGAAAGGAGTAAAATGTATTCAGTACAATTGTCTTGATACAGTTCGATAAAGTATAACTTCCTCTTTCAGAAATATCACACAGTGATCGAGACAGTTAAATCAAAGAAATTTTGGCTTACATGAAGGAGGAGCGACAGTCGTTCCACTCAAATGAAATAGGTTGGGCGAAAATTATAGTTATTATGTTAATACATGTAGCAACAAGTCACTTTGTTACGTATTTTTATTTAAGGTAATACGCCATGCGGGGTCTCACCCATCTTCACCTAGCGTAATACATATTTTAGTGATCAGTCTGTATACAGTTACAACATCGACAGCAAATTGGCTGTTGTAGCTGCTTTTCAACTCTGCTTGTTGTTATTCTGATTTTCGCCTTTATGTATGCGGCACAGACACTTTTCTGCTTCACTTTTGCACCAAAACAGCGCAGTATCCGCCATGGTGCCGACTAGTCGTAGTGTATAAGCGGAGCAGTGACAAATGGGGAATCATTCTAGCGATGATACGGCTCGTAAATGCGGAAATCCTCTGAGATAAGCAACTTCGCAAAAGTGTGACCGCGCGCCTTGAAACGAGCACCTCGAAAACGGCGAAGCTAGTTGGCTGTCGCGGGTTGCTGTGGGAAGTTGCTGAAGGACTACGGCCACGAGTAGGCGACAAGTTGTTGGACGTCCACGCCTTACCACAGGACGTGGCAGCCAGAAGCTTGCCCGCTCTGTAAATTAGTGTAGATGGCGATCTTTGGTAGATCTCACAACAGAGTAATACGTTAATGCAGGCGCTAGTCTTTCAGAGCACACTATTCAGCACATATTGTTGAACATGGGGTTCCACACCAGACGACTCCTGCGTGTTGCCATGTTTACATAGCGACTTCGTTAGTTGCGATTATAGTGTGTGCCAGGTCATCGAGATTCGACCGTGGATCAATGGGATCGAGTTGCCTTATTTGGTTTATCATGTTTCTTCTTACACCAGGTCTGTGGCCTTGTCCAGATACGTCATAATCCAGGGGAACTTTTACCCGAAACGGACGCAGGCCGATAAGGGGGGGGGGGGGGGGCAGGGGGCACTCAACTGGGCTCCCATGGGGCCATGATAGGTGTAGACTACGTACACACTATTGCCACCCACATGCGTCCCCTCTCGCTTCGTGTGCTCATCAATGGCATTTCTCAGCAGGATACCTTTCCGTGTCGTAAGGCTAGAATCATGGCACAGTGATTTCACGAGCATGCTAGTGAACTCACGTTAGTGTGTTGGCCAAGCAGTTCGTCTGACCTGAACCCAAGAGAAATATATGTCACGCAATCGGGTGTGTAGTGTTCCAAAGATGGACACACACGATAGTAAGAAGGCATTAATTTTGTTTTGGCTTCTCATTGTATATATGCGCATTATACTAAATTAATTTGAATAATTAGATCTTTACTCGTCTCTCCTAGATATTTTACTGAATCTTAACAATTCAGTTTCAGCTATAATGAAAGTCAGTAATCCTGGTGCCCTATCGTTCAATTTTCTGGCAGTAACTCCTGATGGTCTGGAACCGCAAGACTGCTACGGTCGCAGGTTCGCATCCTGCCTCGGGCATGGATGTTTGTGATGTCCTTAGGTTAGTTAGGTTTAACTAGTTATAAGTTCTAGGGGACTAATGACCTCAGCAGTTGAGTCCCATAGTGCTCAGAGCCATTTTTTGAACTCCTGATGTTTCGGAAATAACGCTAAAACAGAACTACAGTCGCAAGCGCTTATATGTGATTATCTACAAGCCGCTGTCGTTATTGACGGATTGTCTGAGCAATTACCGACAACTCTCACAATAAGGACAGCGACGAGTAGATAACTTCAGCGGAGAACCGAGACGTCTGAAGGTTGAGACAGGTTCGTAACGAAAACTGTCCGTCAGTTTCAACATTGACCAGCGTTCGCGGTGCTGGCCGATTTAACTCAACCAGTTCGGCGACGTTAGGCGTGCTGTTATCATGGCTTTCGGGTCTCATTATTGCTCACAATCTGTGGTGGATGGCTCACAATCTTGTTGAGAACGCTTCTCCGTGGCAGCGGAAAGTGATTAATCATATATGCTATCAACTTTGCGCGCCTCTTCTTTGTCCTGCGAAGGTGTCTCAGTGGCCGATTCTGAAACCTTGTGGTGTTTCGTCCGGAGTCATTTTAACATAAACGACACTGCTGGCGATCGGTAGCTGAATGCCGATGACATCGGCGCAGAGATCTTGACTTCATCATGAAAGAAGTCCTCGTGCAGTATGGGTAGTGCGTATGCACTCGAAAATTGATCTGAGCAGTGTTCTTTCTATAAGAGTTGACCATGATAATTTCTTCAGTTTCGAAGCGCAGTGACGCGGAAGTACTCAAACACTAAGCTCACGCGGCAGCGAGAATGGCTGAGCACGCTCCGCACTGCGGAACTGCCAAAGGCAGACTGTACGAAACGGAAGTTTTATTTATACACTCCTGGAAATGGAAAAAAGAACACATTGACACCGGTGTGTCAGACCCACCATACTTGCTCCGGACACTGCGAGAGGGCTGTACAAGCAATGATCACACGCACGGCACAGCGGACACACCAGGAACCGCGGTGTCGGCCGTCGAATGGCGCTAGCTGCGCAGCATTTGTGCACCGCCGCCGTCAGTGTCAGCCAGTTTGCCGTGGCATACGGAGCTCCATCGCAGTCTTTAACACTGGTAGCATGCCGCGACAGCGTGGACGTGAACCGTATGTGCAGTTGACGGACTTTGAGCGAGGGCGTATAGTGGGCATGCGGGAGGCCGGGTGGACGTACCGCCGAATTGCTCAACACGTGGGGCGTGAGGTCTCCACAGTACATGGATGTTGTCGCCAGTGGTCGGCGGGAGGTGCACGTGCCCGTCGACCTGGGACCGGACCGCAGCGACGCACGGATGCACGCCAAGACCGTAGGATCCTACGCAGTGCCGTAGGGGACCGCACCGCCACTTCCCAGCAAATTAGGGACACTGTTGCTCCTGGGATATCGGCGAGGACCATTCGCAACCGTCTCCATGAAGCTGGGCTACGGTCCCGCACACCGTTAGGCCGTCTTCCGCTCACGCCCCAACATCGTGCAGCCCGCCTCCAGTGGTGTCGCGACAGGCGTGAATGGAGGGACGAATGGAGACGTGTCGTCTTCAGCGATGAGAGTCGCTTCTGCCTTGGTGCCAATGATGGTCGTATGCGTGTTTGGCGCCGTGCAGGTGAGCGGCACAATCAGGACTGCATACGACCGAGGCACAGAGGGCCAACACCCGGCATCATGGTGTGGGGAGCGATCTCCTACACTGGCCGTACACCACTGGTGATCGTCGAGGTGACACTGAATAGTGCACGGTACATCCAAACCGTCATCGAACCCATCGTTCTACCATTCCTAGACCGGCAAGGGAACTTGCTGTTCCAACAGGACAATGCACGTCCGCATGTATCCCGTGCCACCCAACGTGCTCTAGAAGGTGTAAGTCAACTACCCTGGCCAGCAAGATCTCCGGATCTGTCCCCCATTGAGCATGTTTGGGACTGGATGAAGCGTCGTCTCACGCGGTCTGCACGTCCAGCACGAACGCTGGTCCAACTGAGGCGCCAGGTGGAAATGGCATGGCAAGCCGTTCCACAGGGCTACATCCAGCATCTCTACGATCGTCTCCATGGGAGAATAGCAGCCTGCATTGCTGCGAAAGGTGGATATACACTGTACTAGTGCCGACACTGTGCATGCTCTGTTGCCTGTGTCTATGTGCCTGTGGTTCTGTCAGTGTGATCATGTGATGTATCTGACCCCAGGAATGTGTCAATAAAGTTTCCCCTTCCTGGGACAATGAATTCACGGTGTTCTTATTTCAATTTCCAGGAGTGTATATAAGCGGAGCAGAGATGAATGGGGAATCATTCTAGCGAAGATACGGTTCGCAAATGGAGAAATCCGCTGACATAAGCAGCTCTGAGAAGAGTACGACACTGTTGCAGGCTCAAGTCTTTTATAGTACACCATGCAGCTCACATTGCTGAACGTGGCGCTCCACAGCTAACGACCCATGTTTGTTCCCATGTTTACATAACGACATAGACAGTTACGATTACAGTGTGTCCGAGATCATAGAGATTCGACCGTGGACCAATCGGATCGTGTCGCCTTATCTGGTTTATCATGTCTTTTATTACACCGTCATCCAGGGTAACGTCTATTCGAAACGGAAGCTGACCGACGGAGGCAGTATTTTGATATAGAGGACATTCAGCTGGGCTTCCACGGGACCATGACAGCTGTAGACTACGTAAACATTATTGCGGACCACCTGCATCCCTTCTCGCTTGATGTGTTCCCTGACAGCGATGGCATTTTCCAGCAGGCTATCTGTACGTGTCGCAAGGCCAGAATCGTGATGCAGTGATTTCAGGAGAATTATTGTGAACTCATGTTAATGTGTTGGCCAATTCGTCTGACCGGAACCTGGAGGTAAACATATGGTACGCAGTCGGATGTATCACAAAAAGGACAGACACGATGTTTAGCAGGTATTAATATTGTTTTGGCTTGTCAGTGTATACAGGGTGTTTCTGTAAGAGCTTGCAAAAATGTAACAGGACATGGAGATTGCTCCACAGAACTATGATGTGGGGAAGATGTGGTTAGAGAAGCCAGCTTAAGGAGGTATTGAAGTAAACTTGTCTACTCCTTTGTCTATCATTTCTGTTTTCCAACTTATTTGCAACTAAAATGCGCACACGTTTACACGCACTGTGCTGTTCATTTACATTTACATTCTTTGTTTCTTACCAGGAAACAAGGAGGACGAGCCTGATTATGGTTCAAATGGCTCTGAGCACTATGGGACTTAACATCTGAGGTCATCAGTCCCCTAGAACTACTTAAATCTAACTAACCTAAGGACATCACACACATCCATGCCCGAGGCAGGATTCGAACCTGCGACCGTAGCAGCCGCGCGGTCCCGGACTGAAGAGCCTAGAACCACTCGGCCACCGCGGCCGGCCGAGCCTGATTACTAGGAAATCATGATGCAGGTTTTGTTTACTTTACTTGTCCATAAGATGGCTCTGTTGTAACGTATTTACATTGTCCCATAACAGAACGTGTTATGAATCATGACAGAACCGTTCATTACTCAGAGACGTACAGAACAATTTGCTAGAGCAGTACCGGTACAATTTCTTAGAACTCATTGACATGCTCCTTGTGTATGGGGAAGAACGTTGCACTTCTCTCCCTGCTTAAAGGCCTTACAGGGAACGATTTCATAACAGGCATTATACGCCATGACGAGTATTTATTTTTCTCGATCGACGAATGTGGGAGACTGGTTCGTTCGAAACAAGAAACGAAGGACCTGGTAACATGAGGATCATGGCAGGGATATTTGTCAGGGTGCGTCAGAATCTTGTTCGCCGATCTCATGCTTGCATTGAGGTTGGCGGCCGTCAGTTTCAGCAGATTTTGTAAGATACAGTGCAAATGGTACATTCATTGTGTCAATTAAGGTATTTGCAGTTAACTGTCATTAATGTAAATAAAAAATACACAGTAATGTGATTTTATTCCTATTATCTGCTTAAGCTGGTATTTCCAACCCCAAGTCCCCTACCTCAAATTGTTCAGTGGAGTATCGTCAATGTACAGTTAAATTTTGCCCTCTCTTACGGAAACATCCTGTATATACACATTATACTCAATTTGAGTAATTCGATCTGTACTCGTCTCTCCTCTATATTTTACTGAAGTTTGAAAGTTCAAGTTCAGCTATAATGGAAGTTATGAATAATAATACCGCATCGTCCTATTTTGTGGTGATAACTCGTGATGTTTCGAAAGTAGCACCAGCAGGGAATTGGATTCGCAGGTGCTCTGATGCGGTTAACTACAAGCCACCATCCCTATTGAGGGGGTTCTCAAAGCAAATATCTGACAACACCTCAATAAAGACGGTGGCCTGCAGGTCAGTACAACGTAGAAACCAGCCGTCGGAAGGTTGAAGCACACGCGTAGCGAAAACGTTACATTAGACAGCGGTGGACTGGGTACCATTCGCCAACAAGGCTGTGTAAGGATGAAATTAGCAACAAAAGGAAAGTCGCCATTTCAAAATGATAGAAGAGCGATAGTCCGAAATCTCGTTAACGTTTAACCACTTGACGCCAATGGAAGATCGAGAACGATTTGTTAGTTCACATCGCAATGAGACAATACAGTCGTACTCTTACATCGTTAGGTGTATCGTTTATCAATGAAAAAGACCAAAAAATTGCTTTAGCTGTTGTGTAGAGAACAATCAATGATCCTGTTCTGTGAATTGAATATTGTCGTAGTGAATCTTCTTTGCGGATTCAAACTCAATGCCGGACCGAGACTCAAACACGGGAGCTTTGCATTTCGTGGGCAATCGCTCTGCAGACTGAGTTGCCCAAGCACGAATCACGACGTGTCACAGCTTTACTTCCTCCATTACCTACTTCCTTACCTTTAAAAACTCAAAGAAGTTCTCCAACGAAATTTGCAGGACTAGCATTCCGGCAGATACTGCGGAGACATAGTCTAACCGCAGCCTGAGTGATGTTTCCAGAATGAAAAGAAGTTTAGAAGGTAGGAGATGAGATGCTGGCTGAAGTGAAGTAGTGAGGACGGGTCGTGAGTCGTGCTTTGGTACCTCAGTCGGGAGAGCACTTGCCCGCGAAAAGCGGAGACCACGATTCCGAGTCTCTGTGCGCCACACAGTTTTAATCTGTCCAGAGTTTTCATATGAGTACGCACTCCACAGCACAATCAAAATGTCATCATAGACGTGGCGTTAGCGACCTGTCAAGACAAGCCTAGGTGTGATTTTGATTCAGCTTTTCACAAAAATTTAAGCAAATTGTTGGACAGTTCCTTTTTTAGACACATCGTGCAACTATTGTGAACAATGTCCCATGAAAACTAAAGGGACCAGGAGTTATATAAAATGACGACTGATATTACACAATGTACATTAAAAGAAACAAGTCACTCTTAACAATCACAGTGTCAGCCTCAATAAGTCAATTTCTTCGACGAATATGTGATGATGTACTGGTTCCTAGTCATTAACTCCATTTCGTATAAGATGAGACTCACAATTTTCAGTACGTAGATAGTCATGCGAATCCATCTGCTGTAGTCGGTTTCACAACACAGCTTGCGGATTTTTTCGTTTTCCCCACAAGCGTAGTCAGTAATTACACCGGTATGCCTGCCGCAACAGATGTTTTCAACACTTAGTGGCGAAACAAAACAGATGGTCGGCATTGTGGTGGTCGCATTCCATCCGGGGATCTTTTCGCGAATTGTGAGCAGCAAATATGCTGCGGGCGATTACAGTGGATTGGTTGTTAAGAGAACATAAAATATTTCACACGTCAGGTTCATAATTAACTGCATCTGTTGTCGCTACAACAGCAGTAAAAGCTGCATAATCTTGCAGTAGCATCTACTAGAAGAAGCCATCACGATAGTGTTGGTACACTTGAAACAATTGTCTGTGGAACCTCTGCAGGACTCTTAACTGTCCAATAAGTTTAATAGTATATGCCACGATATTTACACCATACATCGACAAACTGATTTTCATGGAACATACCTTCAGGTTTGAAGATAATTATTACCTGGATCGAAACAGGTCGCCAATAAAAACTCAAAAGAAAGTGACCACGAAGTTGTGCTCTTTTACAAATAGGGTTCTCTGCAATATATGAACAGCCACTGTTGGATTTTATAATGTTAACTCGTAGGCAGTGATATATCTCCGACAGTTTTAGATGAAAGAAGTGCTTCGGTCTCATTTTAACGGAGGTGAAAATTTTTTATTATATGCGGAATATGCGAATATATTCAGTATCAAATATGGCAAGAAGCCTCACCATGAATAAATAAATTTATCGTACAAGTTGTCCGAAACAGCCAAGTAACTCAGAAAAGTGAGATAATGGAACAGTTATCAAAAGTATTTCTGGCTGTACGAAATTCTTGAAAGAGTAAACGTGAGACGCTTGTGTTTGTAAACGGTTTGTACGTCGTAACAACTAACAGATTGCCGCGCGTACTCCATAATTCTGCAGGACAGTCTTTACAGCGGTCAGCAGAATTAACGCAGGAGAATAACTGAAGTCAAAAATGACGATGACAGCTCCAGGACGGGAGCACTTGTTTCCTGTACGATTCTATCGCAGCAGAGCTTCGCCACCTCTCTTGATGCAAATCGTGAAGAATCATCTGAGAAGAGCAAGCCGGATATTTTCGTTTTCTGGAGAATTAGTCAGACACGGATATGGATGAGACTGCATTTGGTACCAAAACAATCACTCCTATTATCATTGCGTAGCCTTCCGCGGCTAGAATCAGTCGACATCAAAGTTTCTGTGTATGGTACGGCGTCATAATGTATAAAACTACTACTGCTGGAGAAAAACCAACGTTTCGGCCACGGTTGCAGCGACCTTCTTCTGGGTCTAAGGAGGAGGCCGCTGCAGCCGTGGCCGAAACGTTGGTTTTTCTCCAACAGCAGTAGCTTTATACATTATGACGCGGTACCATGCCCAGAAAACTTTGATGTCGAATCACTACTAGGTATATTGTATTCTTGTGTATTCATACTTATGATTCTCGAAGTGATTATTAAAATTAGTTAACAGTGGCAATACTGTGACCGCAATTTACTGATAATGGTTATAAGGCGTTCTGCACACATCAAAAAAGTTTTGTATCACCCCGGTTCTGAGAGTTCCGGAACCTGTACAGAAAATTGGAATGGAGATCGAGATAAACATCATTTCCGCCCTTTTTATGGCTCATAAAACCCACACACTGCATGTTGTACCACCATACAGCGAGATCTTCAGAAGTGATGGTCCAGATTGCTGTACACACCGGTATCCTAATACCCAGTAGCACATCCTCTTGCATTGATGCACGCCTGTATTCGTCGTGGCATACTATCCACAAGTTCATCAAGGCACTGATGGTCCAGATTGTCCCACTCCTCAACGGCGATTCGGTTTAGATCTGTCAGAGTGGTTGGTGGGTCACTTCGTCCATAAACAGCCCTTTTCAGTCTATCGCAGGCATGTTCGATAGTGTTCATGTCTGTAGAACATGCTGGCCACTAGTCGAGCGATGTCGTTATCCTGTGAGAAGTCATTCACAAGATCTGAACGATGGGGGAGCGAACTGTCATCCATGAAGACGAATGTCTCCCCAATATGACCGGGTTACCTCCAAACACGTCTCTGCGATTGTCTGGTTGAAGGCATATGCGACACACATCGATGAAGAGAAAGTGATGACAATACTGAGTTGTCCATTCGGCAAGTTTTTGGGCCCATCTGTACCGCGCTCCATGGTGTCGTGGTTGCAAAGATGGACCTCGCCATGGACATCGGGAGTGAAGTTGCGAATGATGCAGCCTATTGCTCACAGTGAGTCGTAACACGATGTCCTGTGGCAGCACGAAAAGCATTATTCAGCACGGTGGATTCCATCGGATTGCCACAGGGTGCAGAGCAATACATTACTCCAAGTAACTCGTTTTCAGTAATTCTTTACACCGCCTCACGTGTCGCTTTACACTGACTACAGAAATGTGTGATGTATGAGGAGATGTTTGACCATTGTATCCCATTCTTTGTAACTCTCTACGCACAGTCACTGTGCTAGCTGGATTTCTGGTACCAATTGGAATTTTTGAGACATTTCTTCCCACGATTTTATGCGATATTTCACTAATACCGTCTGAAATGGTCGACGGTTCCTATCCGTCAGTACGTAAGGTCTCCCTGGTATTTGTTTAGCTGTCGTTGTTCGTTCACGTTTCCACTTCATAGTGACTGCACTAACAGTCAGTTTTGGCTGCTTAGAGACTTCCAAATGTCCCTGTTGGGTTTGTTACTCAGGTGACATCCAATAATTAATCCACATCCGATGTCACTGACTGACTGTCCCATTCTGCTGCATTACTTATACAGGACTGTTTCTGGTACAAAGTCATCGATGAGTCGTGGGATTTCCACCGCCTCTCCACTGTTAACATGATGGGAAATATGAAAAATGCAGAAACCACACTTGTACTTTAACCTGAATGACAGAGAATCAAAATTCATAGAAGTTCAAAATAGCCTATAAACCACACATATGAAGTTTATGAGAAAAGTAATGAGACTGCTTTCTTATCTACTAACGTTTTTCTTTTTATCAAACGCTGACACTATACCCTTCAAGGTAGTTCCTCCAGCAGCTATGCTCCAACAATGTCGTTGTTCCCCATCTAGGTAGCAGTGCTGAATGGCTTCAACTGGAAGGACCTTTAACACGTCAGTCACATTCTCTGAATGTTCTCCAGAATCACAAAATTACGTCCTTTAAGAAATTTTTCAATTTTGGAAAAAAGAAAGAAGTAACAAGAATTGAAATCAGGTGACCAGGGGGCTGTGCAACAGGAACACCTCTCGATGTCAAAAATTCCGTGGTGAAAGTGGCCATGTGCAGCATCGACTTGTCTGCAATTTCTAATCGCACTCGGTTCGCCCTTTGCTAAGCCTTTCGTGGATGTCTTTGTGAAACACTTGGTTGACAGTTTTTCCTGGGGAACAAATTTTTTATGAACGATACCCCTACTGTCAAAAAAGGAAATAAGGATTATTTTGATTATTAATTTTCTCATTAGAGCTTTTTACAGTCGAAGAGATGTCTCAGTGTGCCACTCTTCACTTTGCCGCTTTGCCTCAGGATCGTACTACAAAATCCAGGATTCATCACCCGTGATCACACGACTGAACCATTTGTGGACGTTGGCACTCTTCTCAAGAAGATAGACACACACGTTTCTTCGATTGCCCTTCTTCTCAGCTGTGAGTTTTTTCGGCACTATTTTGGCAGAAACCTTTCACATGTGCAGTTCTTGAGTCAAAATTTGATATGCATTTGAAATCTTAGATTACAATGAAATGTATACCCCTAGCTGAATACAGCCGTTGATATAAGTCAACGGGGACAGTTGAAAATGTGTGCCCCAACCGGGACTCGAACCCGGGATCTCTTGCTTAAAGTTTTACATGTCACCCCTCAGCCTTATTGTTAAAAATTAGTCTGATGTCACAGGAGTGCGCACATGTTTTAAGTTTTCGTCAGTTTTTGAATTTGAAGGTCTCTCTGAGTGCTGTTCACCTCAGTGTGTTCTCGGTCTTACAAAAATGAATTTTGCCAGCGAGAAACTTAAGAGGAGTGTTTCAACTTTCCAAAAGCCACACTCACAGATTCCCCAAGTTCAACACAAAACTTTGTGGCATAACGTTGCTCTAAATTCTGCTGTTCCATTTTCGTAACACACAACAAAAACACTTCACTGATGGCGCTCTCAAAAATCATGTGATAGATGCACGGAGCTGAAACTCGGACTGAGCATCTGGAAAGGATAAACAAACTGGTCTACTCGAGTCGATCAAGACAGCGTTGGCAGACCGCTCACAGAGTTGTCAGTCTCATTACTTTTCTCACAGACCTTGTACTTTCTGCATGGAAATTGACAAAATCTACATATGCACATTCGTCGTCCTTGTGGAGGAAGGGGAAGTTGTGTTGTTATGGTTGTAAAATGCACAAAAAGTGGTGACTGACCATTTCCGATTGAAATTTACATATTCTAACATTTTATACGTTACAGCGTCGATTCTGTGTTACACAAGGAGAGAATGTGGTTGATGGCATTGACACATTTCGAATTTGTCATTCGTATAAATTTTATTGTAAGAGCTGTTCTTTAAGAAATCGAAGAGCCCTGCCACTACTACTGCGAAATGTTTCCCTCATCATAATCGTTTGATGGGAAGTGGGACTTTGATGGCAGGATATGTTTCTCAAGGGGTTATGTGGCAGATGCACTTTCAAAATTTTCAGAACTGTTTGACGAGCAGGCAAGATCCTACTTTCATCTCTCTGTTCGGACATCACTATGCAACAATGTAGCACTTCGATTCCACTGATTACAAAGCAATTCAGGAGCGTGTGGACGTTTATTTCATGAAACGTTATTGTTAAGCTTCACAGAACCCGCAGCTGAGACAGACTTCTCACATAACCACCTTCGTTATTCAATGTTGGGGATATTTGTTTAAATAGATTTACTATTTGAGAGATCCGAACTTCGAGTTACGAGAAACAGTGACACTACCCCTCTGAGTGAGTAGTCTGCGCCAGTACGGCGCAATTTAACACTGTTATAAACAGCCCAACAGGTCTGAGCTGGATTGTGACATCATAGAAACTATCCCAGTATTCCAAGTCAGCCAGCACAACAATGCACCATTTTGACTTTCCCGCCAATTTATACTTACAAGGGAACCTCCCCATCGCACCCCCTTCAGATTTAGTTATAAGTTGGCACAGTGGATAGGCCTTGAAAAACTGAACACAGATCAATCGAGAAAAAAGGAAGAAGTTGTGTGGAACTATGAAAAAATAAGCAAAATATACAAACTTAGTAGTCCATGTGCAAGATAGGTAACTTCTAGGATATTGTGGGCTCAGGAGCCCCGTGGTCCCGTGGTTAGCGTGAGAAGCTGCAGAACGAGAGGTCTTTGGTTCAAGTCTTCCCTCGAGTGAAAAATTTTAATTTTTTATTTTCAGACAATTATTATCTGTCCATCCGTCCGTCCCATGCGAGGTAACTGCGCCGTAGTATGGGGAAGCTACACCTAAACAAACATCGAAACACACAACGTCAGTCTACTACAGCTCGCGGAAGAGAGAGTATTCTTGCTAACGAGGCTCCCTGGCTGGCAGTCGACTGTTCGCTACTTTGGACGAGAGTGCATTGAATACGTGAGATGTATTCCTTGGACAATATGAATCCAGTAAATATAGCTCGCGACTTCAATAACAAGGTCAATGAACTGCAAGTTTGCGGTGCGGTCGCAAAACACAGACACTAAACTTATTACAGTGAACAGAGACGTCAATGAACGAACGGACAGATAATTGTCTGAAAATAAAAAACTAAATTTTTTACTCGAGAGAGGGCTTGAACCAAGGACCTCTCGTTCTGCAGCTGCTCACGCTAACCACGGGACAACGGCGCTCCTTAGCTCACAATGTCCTAGAAGTTACATATCTTGCACACGGACTACTAAGTTTGTATATTTTGCTTATTTTTTTCATAGTTCCACACAACTTCTTTCTGTTTTCTCGATTGATCTGTGTTGGGTTTTTCAAGGCCTATCCACTGAGCCAACTTATAACTAAATCTGAGGGGGGTGCGATCGGGAGGTTCCCTTGTTAGAACAGCAACCCTACAACACATTAGCACAATCGGGCTATTTTCTAATTTCATGCCATTTTTGAATGTCCCGCCAAAATTTTAATTTCCGCCATTTTATACGCAGGGCAGCTAGCTTTTGTCAGAGGGAGGGGGGGAGGGGTGGGGAAATCCCATGACGTCACGGTGACATTTTGTGCCACAAACGGCCCTGTTTACCTAACTGCTGCTGCTGTTACTTTTTCTCAACTGATAACAAAACTCACCCCACCTCCTTTTGTATTGGTGGGTTCACCTGTCGTGACATCTAGTGGTCGATTCGGCATTACGTAGTGGTGTCCGGATACCTCTTACCAATGGTGTAGTCTTCTACAAGCCGAGTTACGCGTAGGTAGCGCATACATTTTTGTAGCATATATAGAATAATTAACAGTTTCTTTCCGTTTGCCTGTAACTTCTTCCTTGTGCTGTCTTCGGACAAGTATGGTTCCAGTCGACTTATATAATTTATCAGCTAGGTGGTAGCATGCATGTGCTAATGAACTCCAATATCCGAAGTGCAGACAGTAGCTGCGGTACTAATAGGGAATAGTTACTTCGCGTTACGTCAAGTTTCGCGCAGTTTCTATTTTAAGTCGGGCACCTCACTGGAAAGGATCTGGTGAGAAACTGAGACAGCGCCTAGTTTCAACTGGCGCTATTGCAAATGAGCTCTACGGAGACGTATTGGACGGTCTGAGAGGTGCGTGCATGAAGAGGTACGGCTGCGTCGGCATCCGCATTCACGCGCTCTGAAAGGCACGACACGCGAGAGGCCGCTTTCATTGCACCCAGCTGCAAGATGCGGCCCCCCGCCCGCAAATTGTCCTTAATACCGCCCACTCCAAAAAGAGAAGAATTCACTTTTGTACGCCTCGCATGCTTTTTGTTTGCATTCTGTCTGCAGCTTTGCTTCTGGGAGCGCATTTCCGGCGTTCAACGGACCCGATTGTACCAATTTTATGGAACTAGCACTCGACCTCCCGTGCACCATAGATGCCGTGCTCCTACCGAGATATGTTATGCAAAGGATTTGCTTGTGCATACTTTTGAACTTCCATTTTCAGCACAGCGACTACCGAAATAAGTGCAATCTACGATATGCGACAATCCTCTCTTTTTTACGCATGAAACACATGAACTACGAGGGCTGTCCAGAAAGTAAGTTACGATCGGGCGTGGAATGGAAACGACTATGAAAATCCGATAAAGCTTTGCAAAGATGTGTTGGGCAGTGTCTGTAGTATGACTGTAGGTAGAATTATGTCGCTCTTTTCATTCCTGAGCTCTTAGTGAGCGCGTAAAGATGTTATGGAAAATAGTGTCTCCCGCCAAGTACGAGGGCCTGGTGAGAATTTTCCTCTGAAGCTATGCAACCAACATTGCACAACTGTCGTGCGGTTTCTTCTTCAAGACAATTCTCAGCCTCATTCTGCAGGGGCAATGAAGATGTTCTTGCATCGTTTCAATTGGAAATGTTTCGTTACCCACAATACAGCCCGTAATTGTCTCCCACTGAGTTTCATCTCTGCTCAAACGAACCGCTGGCTATGAAGACAACATTTTGGCACAGACAACGAGCTTTAGGCCAGCGTAGAGAATTGGCGGAAAGCACTGGCGGCTGCCTTCTATGATGAGGGTATTGGAAAGTTAGTACAACGCTACGACCAATGTCTGAGTCAGAACGGCGACTACGTAGAGAAGTAGCTGAAAGGTGTAGCTAACTGTTACAAATGAAACATTTCTGATTTTCACTGTGATTTTCATTTCGCGATCAATCGTAACTTACATTCTGGACAGCCCTCGTATTAACTTTCTATAGAGTTTTATACTATCTTCGCCGTACGACGGCATCATCAAACGATGAGAGAGTATCTTCGTGAGAAAAGGTAGTCTGGTGGTGAAATTGCTTGGGAGGTGCGTATTATACCTGTGAAAGATAAAGCAAAACTCTCAAACTGAAAGTTAACTTATACAGTGCAAACGTCCCTGGATTAAATTTAGGCGTTGTTTAGTAAGGCAACGGCCTTGCCGCAGTGGATACGCCTCTTCCCGTCAGATCACCGAAATTAAGGGCTGTCGAGCGTGGCCGGCACTTGGATGGGTGACCATCCACGTCGCCATGCAGTGTTGCCATTTTTCGGGGTGCATTCAGCCTCGTGATGCCAATTAAGGACCTACTCGACCGAATAGTAGCGGCTCCGGTCACCGAAAACCATCATAACGATCGGGAGAGCGGTGTGTTGACCACACGCCCTCTTATCCGCATCCTCAGCTGAGGATGACACGGCGGTCGGATGGTCCCGATGGGCCACTTGTGGCCTGAAGGCGGAGTGCTTGTTTAGTAAGAAAAATTCGTCTAATCGTTGAAAAAAAAACTGAATTTAGTTTGATATCTAAGGTCTTATCTCCTGTTGTCAAATCGGAAATACAGTCTGTTAAGATCGTTGTCGAGTTAATCAGTATAAAAATGTATTTGCAAATAAACTAAAACAGATACACACATCTTATATGAACAAAAGAAAAATGCAATTGCATTTAATAATACGTCCAGTCACCCGCAATGGCGATAGCTGATTGGCATCTACGAGGCATGTTGAAACCATAATTTCCGCGTGTTCACGCGGAAGAGACCTGCAAATGCGTCGAATTTGATATTTCAGAGTGAAGACCTCGCGACGGGAGTTAACAGACATTGAACGCATATAGGTAGTTGGAGCTAGACGCATGGAACATTCCATTTCGATAAATTCAGTGTCCCGAGAGCCACAGTGTGCCGAGCGTGCGGAGAATACCAAATTTCAGGCATTGCCTCTCACCACGGACAACAAAAATACCACATTTCAGGCATTACCTATCACCACGGACAACGCAGTGGCCGACTGCCTGTACTTAATGAGCCTTAACGAGCTAGAGCCGGTGCATTTTGCATAGAGGGAGATTAAAATCCTTAGAACTGAAAACAAAAACCACTTTCACGGAGGAAACTGAGAACCAGTTCAACCATCCGGGAATCGTCTGCCAATATGAAAGGTAAAGTGCGGGGAAGTCTCTACTTAGTACGCAGAGCGAAAAGAAGGGGGCATTCCCTCAAAATGTGGGCTACTGACTGGAAAGCTCCACAACCACAAAGTGGGGGTGGCTCATTACGCAAAAGAAAACCGTGGGTCAGCCTGGCATGGCCGATGCGGCGACGAAACAGGGTGGTCGAGTCCTTTCGGGAGAGGTGGAAGGAAGAGCGTCACGGGACAGGTATCACCTTAAGCGCACGAAGTTTATTAGACAGGGAGGTCCATGATTGTGCGAAGTGGGATTTGATATGAAGCCGTAAATCCGCCGCAGGAGGGGTTACAGAAAAGGGGGAGGGGGTGTGACTGCTCCCCCAACCAAACGATCAGCAAGCTCATTACCTGTGATACCCACATGGCCAGGGACCCAAAGGAAGTCAACGGAACAAGCAACATGGTGAAGATTTAGCGAGACGGTTATGGATGGCCGAGAGCAAGGGATGGCGGGAAAAAACGCGGCTGAGTTGGGACTGTTTAATAAAGGTGAGGGACTGGGAAACTGTCATCAATTCCCCAGTAAACACCCCACATGCAGTTGGCAGGAGATGATTTTCCATGCCAAAAGAGGACGTGAAGGCATATCCCACACGATCAGCAGATTTAGAGTCATCAGTGTAAAAACCAACAGCATCCACAAACTCCCATAAAATTCGGCGGAAAAAACAACGGAACATCATTGGGGGACGGAATCTTTCGGACCTCGGCGGAGATCCATCCGAATCCGTGGCCGAGGAACTAACCAAGAGGGGGGAGGGGGGGTGTTGGGGAGGGAACGTGGGAGACAGGACAAAAAAGAAAGCTGAAAATCACGGCGAAGAGAAGCAAGGTGGAGCCCAACCGGTAAATCCGCCCGAGGGCGGGAATCAGGTGAACGACTCCTTCGTCTGGGGACAGGATAGAAGAGGAAGGATGAGTGGGAGAGGAACGGACAGTGATTGCATAAGAAACCAGAAGCTGGGACCGCCTAACAGAAAGGGGGGATCCCAGCTTCAACCAGGAGACTATCAACAGTGCTAGTAGGGAAGGCACTGGTGGCCAAACAGATACCACGATAGTGGACCGGATCCAGGAGGTGAAGTGTGGAAGGAGCAGCCGAACCATGGTTCAAATGGCTCTGAGCACTATGGTACTTAACATCTATGGTCATCAGTCCCCTAGAACTTAGAACTACTTAAACCTAACTAACCTAAGGACATCACACACATCCATGCCCGAGGCAGGATTCGAACCTGCGACCGTAGCAGTCGCGCGGCAGCCGAACCATGAACATGACAACCAAGCGAGACAGCACTAAAGCCCGATAAAGGCAGAGAAGAGTGGAACGATCTGCACCCCAAGAGGTGTGGGCAAGGAAGCGAAGGACACTGAGTTTACGGAAACATCCTATCTTCAGAAGTCTGATATGAGGCAGCCAAGTGAGCCTGTTGTCGAAAAGAAGACCCAGGAAACGAAACTGTGGGACCACAGGTAATCGTTGTGCATCGAGGTAGAGCTCCGCATCAGGGTGGACCATAGAACAGTGACAGAAGTGGACCACCCGCAATTTCAAAGGAGATAACTGAAACCTGTGTAAGAGCGTTCATGCAGAGGCACGCCGTATAGCACCCTGGAGCTGCCGCTGTGCAGAGGCCATCGAAGAGGAACTAACCCAAATGCAGAAATCATCCACATACAGAGCAGGGGTGACCAAAGGACCGACGGATGCCACAAGTCCATCTATAGTAAAGGGGGAAAAGAATTACACTCAATATGGAACCCTGTGTGATGCAATTCTCATGGGTCTGTGGAGAACTAAAAACAGTATCAACCCGAACCCTGAACGACTGATGGAACAGGAACCGCCGGATAAAAATCGAGAGTGGGCCCCGTCGACTTCACTCATCAAGTGTAAGATATGATGGGGCCTAGCCGTGTCATAGACCTTTCGAATGTCGAAAAGTACTGCAACCAAATGGCGACGCTGGGAAAAGGCCTGCCGAACTGCGGATTTAAAGCGAAATAAATGATCGATTGGAGACCATCCCTTTCGGAAGCCACACTGGTAAGGGGACAATAGATCCTGCGATTCGAGGCCCCAATTGAGCCGACGGCTACCATCCATTCAAGTAACTTGCTGACAACGTTTGTCAGACTAACTGGCTGGTAGCTTTCGACAAACAGGGGTCCTTACAGGCTTAAGGACGGGAACGACGATGCTATCCCTCCAGTCACCCTGGAGCCAAATATGGTTAAGCACCCAGAGAAGATGTCATCGCTGTGGAGGGCTGAGATGTTGAAGCGATTGGTTATGAATGGAGTCTGGGACTGGGACCTTATCATGAGAAGAAGAAAGTACAGAAAGAAGTTCCCATTCAAGATTGAAGTGTAGCCCATACCCGCAACATAGGGACAGTAGAAAGGAGGGAAGAAACAAAGCGTTCTCAACACACCCGTTTGCTCCGTTTGATTAAGTAACTGGCTTTGGCGCGGAGGCGTTTACAGGTAATAATATTGGCAGCAGATGAGTGCCTCTTAAGGTGTTGCAAAGCTCTACAGCGATCACGGATGGCAATGGAAATGGCCCTACTCCACCACGGGACTTACTGGCGGTGAAATGGTCCAGGTGAGTATGGGACAGCAAGGCTAGCAGAGCGAACAATCGCAACAGACACGTCACGTGGGACGTCATCAATACAACCTGACAAAGAGGGAGATAAAACGACCTTTCCAGTATATAGCGGCCAATCGGCGCGTTGGAAAGACCATCGAGGCAACCTGTCCATCGGGAGCAGGAAGGGAGCGAGAGAATCAACGAGAGGTGGTCACTATCGCAAAGGTCGTCGTGTGGCGACCAGTTTAATGAAGGGAGGGAGAAGAAAGAGAAAGATCAGTGGCAGAAAAGGTACCATGACAGGCACTGAAATGGGTAGGGGAGCCATCATTAAGAAGGCACAAGTCGTGGTCTGCAAGAAACAGGTCTATGAGAAAACCCCAACTAGATGGAAATGCACTGCCCCACAAGGGATGATGTGCATTAAAATCCCTGAGAAAGAGGAAGGAAGGAGGAAGTTTCTGAAGAAGGGCAGTTGAGGCAGCGGATGTAAGAGTCCTGTCAGGAGGGAGATAAGGATTGCAAACTGTGACCTTAGAGTCCAGGTGGACCCTAACAGCAACAGCTTCCAATGTAGTTTGAAGAGGAATCCACGTGCTAGCAACGTCCTTACAGACCAACGTAGAAACGCCACCAGAGACCCGCAAGGGGCCGACCCGATTTCGACAGAAAGCACAGAACCCACAGAGGGCCGTTGAGTGCTGATCAGTGACATGAGATTCCTGTAGAACCACACAAGCTGCAGAGTAAAACAGAAATAAGGGATTTCAACTCCGGAAGGTGACAGTAATATCCATTACAATTCCATTGGATAACCACAGAACGATGGTTCAAAAGGGGAGTGAACAGGCTAAAGCCAGTCATGTCGCCAGCTGACCATCCGTCACCGACAAGGAGGGGGCGACATCCACGAATAGCAGGTCAGAGTCAGGTTGCAAAGGTGGGGACGGGACCTCGGGCGATACCAGAGGCTTCTTGTCCTGGGACTTATATTTCTTCTTCTTTTCTGTTTGAGATCGAGAAGGGGTGCACTGCGAAAAGGAGCCAGCTGCAGCAAGATCTGGAACAGGAAGAGGATGGTCGACCTGGGGGCCTACAGACCGTGGTTTTCGTGGTCGTCGTGTGGCAGCAGACCTTTGGCCTAAAAGGTGCCGGGAAGGGGGGTCGCGGCAGGGGCGCCCTTGACTGGCAGACGCCGAAGAAGGCGGACACTTCTCCGGCTGCGGAGGGGGAGCGGTGTCCAGAGGAGAGGATACGGGAACTGCAGGGGAGGGGGGAGGAGAGGGGTTCGGGTCTGGGGTAAGGAAGGTGGAGGAAGGGGTGAAGATGTAACTAAAGCATATCTAGACGTTATTGACACAGGATGAAGACGTGCATACTTCTTACGAGCCTCAGTGTAGGTTAGACGATCAAGGGACTTATACTCCTTTATCTTCTTTTCCTTCTTATAAGCCAGGCAATCCCGTGAAAGTGCAGAATGACTGCCATGACAATTAACACACACAAGAGGGGCAACACAGGAACTCCCCTCATGGAGTGGACATCAACATTCACCACAAAGAGGGGTCTGCAAACAGTGGGAAGACATGTGCCAAAACGCAAACATAACATCTCATTGGTGGTGGGATGTATGGCTTCATATCACAACGATAAACCATAATCGTGACCCTCTCAGGGAGGGTATCCCCTTCAGAGACCAGGATAAAGGCACCAGTATCAATGCGATTGTCCTTTGGGCCCTTCTGAACACGCCAAACAAAATGAACATTCTAGATTGTCCCTAGTTCCTAATTTGTTTGAAAGATGAGGTCCCTGTGAAAAATTACACCTTGAACCATATTCAAAGGTAATGGACACAGGAATTGTGCCAAGATGGTCACAGGCACGAAGAGCCGCAGACTGGGCAACTGAAGCAGTTTTGATCAACAACGAACCCAACTGCATCTTGCTGAGAGAGTCCACTTCGCCAAACTTGCCTTCAATGTGCTCCCCATCAGTCCTGGTGCAAACCAGATAGCCGGGGAAAGGTTTTGTCCCTAGCTGACGAGACTGATCCTCCTCCCAGGGGGTAGCCATGGGAGGGAAGGCCGAAGGGGCAGAAGAAGCAGCACTAAAAGAATCAGTTCCATTCAAAGAGACAGCCGTAGAAGAATGGCCAGAGTTCTGGACCCGTATGCTTTTCATTTGCATAGCGTCCACCCTGATACCACCCACTCTGATCAGGGGCTCTCCCCACGGAAGCCACCCAGCCACAGCAAGGGCTGTCTGGCACAGCAGCCATTGCCGGGAGTTCCGATGCTCCAGGATGACGAGCAACCACTCCTAGGCTTACATGAGGATGTCACAGCTCAGGTATCAGAAGTGTGATCC
Organism: Schistocerca nitens; assembly: GCF_023898315.1. Lineage (NCBI taxonomy): Eukaryota > Metazoa > Arthropoda > Insecta > Orthoptera > Acrididae > Schistocerca > Schistocerca nitens. Next base: position 869,836,844 of record NC_064616.1, read on the forward strand.
CTGTGTTTTCAGGGGGCTCAACCAAAAGGGTACATAGCCACCCCACCACACAGGCTGGCTACAGTGCTGGCTATGTACCCTAGCATCAGACAACGACATGAAGGAAAAGATGGAAGGAACTAGGAGGGCACACGCTGGAGACACTAGGTAAGGTGCTCTTCTCCAAATGGCTCACACTATGGAACAGAAATTTAGTAATGGAGGTCAAGACGCAAAAAGGATGAGGTAATTACTCAACAAAACCAAATCGCAAAGCCAAAATAATCAGGAGGATAGCGGGGCCAACATAAACTAGGACACCAAGAGAGGGAGAGGTGTGGGCGGAGGGGGGGGGGAGAGCGAGGACAGAAAAGGAGGGAAAGGGAGAGGAAATGCAGCCCGGGAAAGAAGGAAGGCTGCAATAGCTCGGGGCCCCGTGCTCGCCACGCACGTACTCACGAAAGGACCGTGAGCCCCCTGGGGGGTGGGTGGGAGGGGGTGGGGGGGGGGAAGGAGGACACGGCCATCCGGGCGCGTACTAAACTTAGCTTAGTTTGTGACCTTTAAATACCATACGCTGAACTGTAATCAAGTGTGGAGAGACATGATTCATACAAGTGTTTACGTGACATGTGACAGACTATATCACGTGCGCTTCACACACTACACGGAAAATATGAAATCAGGAGATCTGGACTAGGATATTAGCTTCATTCATCTCTAATACGACTCTGGTGTGTTTATGTAGGGTTTGTTATGCCTCTTCAGCCTCAACCATATCGCAACCATATACGAGAGGACTGTTCTCTAAGAAAAATAGGAACAAACACACAGAGTCCTACAAATCAAGTAAAAACTACAGAATTAGATATATCTCAAAAAATCATCTGTCGAATGTAAAATAAAATGTGAAAATAAATATGGAAATACAAACAGATAAATAATATATGAAAACACACACCCTGACAAAGAATTTTTACACAAAAATCTAAGACTGTTTGAAATTTATGAAATACATGTCAGTTTAGTATGGCAGATGCAATGGATACAGCAGATACAGGTACGACTGTGTGTGATAGTTCTAGCGTTCGTATTTCTGAGCTCCCCTGGCAGCGAATCATATTTTCAGAACTACTGTCAGTATGACGAGGATACTCGGTAGAGCGCTGCTTGCAGCTTCTCGGCTTCCCACATAATTCTATGGGTGATCCCAGGTACACCCGAGATTGAGCTGACACCTCAAAGTGTTGAGGTGTTTGCTATTTCACGTTTCTGAACACGAGAAGTTGCGAGTAACGGAGGCACCATGCGACATTCGGCGAGCACCGAGCAGTACATCCAATATAGGTCAGGTGCGCGCCGTAATGTCGAAATACACTTGCCAGATGTCTTGACCAAATACTCGTGTCGGACATCATTTTTCCCGGCGTAACTCGATGTGGCATCGACTCAAAAGGTCGTTGGAAGCCCTTACAGGAAGACTGAGTCATGCTGCCTCTATAGCCGTCCATAGTTGCGATAGTGTTGCCGGTGCAGGATTACGAGGTGTGGCTAGAAAAAAACCGGACTAGTACTGGTGAAACAATAAAACGAATGCAATAAGGCTGAAAGTCGCGTGGCCTGTCACGTGACTCTCGCTCCGCCTACTGCTCGAGTTTCATCTGCCTCCTGCACTCAGTCTGCCCGTGGCGTCTGTTTTAAGTAGTTGACGTTTTGTCTGTGCGTCGGAAAATGTTGAGTTTACAGAAAGAACAGCGTGTTAACATCAAATTTTGTTTCAAACTAGGAAAATCTGCAAGTGAAACGTTTGTAATGTTACAACAAGTGTACGGCGATGATTGTTTATCGCGAACACAAGTGTTTGAGTGGTTTAAACGATTTAAAGATGGCCGCGAAGACACCAGTGATGACACTCGCACTGGCAGACCATTGTCAGCAAAAACTGATGTAAACATTGAAAAAATCGGTAAACTTGTTCGACAAGATCGCCGTTTAACAATCAGAGCAGTGTCTGAGTTAACAGGAGTTGACAAGGAAAGTGTTAGGCAGATTCTTCATGAAAGTTTCAACATGAACAAAGTGTGTTCAAAAATGGTTCCAAAGTGTCTCACAATTGAACAGAAGGAACGCCGAAGAATGATTTGTTCTGACATCCTGGAAAACATTGAAAGTGATCCCACCTTCTTACAAAATGTTATTACTTGCGATGAATCGTGGTTTTTTACTTACGATCCCGAAACTAAACGCCAATCGATGCATTGGAAAACTCCTGGTTCTCCACGACAAAAAAAAGCACGAATGTCAAAATCGAAATTCAAGGCAATGATGATTTTTTTTTTTGACATCAAAGGGATTGTGCACATTGATTGGGTACCAGAGGGACAAACAGTGAATCAGCATTACTACATTAGCGTCCTGGCTACCCTACGTGAGCGAGTACGGAGAAAACGGAACGATTTGTGGAGAAAAAAGTCATGGATCCTTCACCAAGACAATGCCCCAGCTCACAGTGCGTTGTCAGTGAAGACGTTTTTGGCAAAACACAACATTCCCATCTTAGATCATCCACCCTACTCACCTGATTTGGCCCCCTGTGACTTTTTTCTTTTCCCTAAAGTCAAGCCAGCTTTGAAAGGAACCAGATTTGAGACTGTTGAAGCAGTAAAAGAAAAAGCGACGGAAGTAATGTAGGGACTTACCGAAAATGATCTGCAGCATTGCTATGAACAGTGGAAAATTCGTATGGAGCGGTGTAGAGACCGAGGAGGAGAGTACATTGAAGGAGATAAAATGAAATTGTAAATAATTGTAAATAAATGTTTTTTCCAGCATCAGTCCGGTTTTTTTCAAGCCGCACCTCGTATGTCCATAAATGTTCGATGGGACTCACGTCAGGCGATCTGGGTGGCCAAATCATTCACTCGAACTGTCCAGAATGTTCTTCAAACCAGGCGTGAACAATTGTGACCCGGTGACATGGCACATTGTAATCCATAAAAAATCCAGAGTTGTTTAGGAACATGAAGACTGAATAGTTGCTAATGGTCTCCAGGTAGCCGAATGTAACCATTTACAGTCAATGATCGGTACAGTTTGACCAGAGGACCCAGTCCATTCCACGTAAACACAGCCCACACCATTATTGACCGTCTTGCACAGTACCTTGTTGACAACCTGGATCCATGACTTCTCGGGGTTTGCGCCACACTCGAACCCCACCATCAGCTCTTACGTGCTGAAAACGTGACTCATCTGACCAAGCATGGTGTCCTAGTCGTCTAACATCCAGCCGGTACGGTCACCAGCCCAGGAGAGGATCTGCAGGTGATGTCGTGCTGTTAGCGTTCCTCGTACGTGGCACATTGATTTCAGCAGTTATTTCACACAAATGGTTCAAATGGCTCTGAGCACACTGGTGTTGTGTGATGTCCTTAGGTTAGTTAGGTTTAAGTAGTTCTAAGTTCTAGGGGACTGATGACCATAGCTGTTAAGTCCCATAGTGCTCAGAGCCATTTGAACCACTATGGGACTTAACATCTATGGTCATCAGTCCCCTAGAACTTAGAACTACTTAAACCTAACTAACCTAAGGACATCACACAACACCCAGCCATCACGAGGCAGAGAAAATCCCCGACCCCGCCGGGAATCGAACCCGGGAACCCGGGCGTTGGAAGCGAGAACGCTACCGCACGACCACGAGATGCGGGCTATTTCACACAGTGTTTCTTGTCTGCCAGAACTGACAACTCTGCGCAAACACCGCTGTTCTCTGTCATTAAGTGAAGGTAATGCCTCACTGTGATATTCTCGGCACATTCTCGACACTGTGGATCTCGGGACATGGAATTCCCTAACGAAATGGGATGTCCCATTCATCTAGCTGCAACTGCCATTCCGCGTTCAAAGTCTGTTAATTGCCGTCGTGCGACCATAATCACATCCGAAACTTTTTCACACGAATCGCGTGTGTGCAAATGACAGCTCCATCAATGCACTGCTTTTTACATCTTGTGTACGCCATACCTCCGTCATATGTATATGTGAATATTGCTACGCCGTGACTTTTGTCACCTCAGCGTATACCTACATTGCCGTGCATCGAGTGAGCCTGGGAACAACGAATTTTCGCACAATCAGAACTTTGATCTCCTGGTAATTAACGCACCGGTCGCATTGCTGTGAAAGCAGGCAAGTGTGACAGCTACGCTTTGACTGAACGTAACTGCCAATCACCCTTCAACAACACAAATTGAACAGTCAAAATTTTTTAAACACGAGTGTTATAAACACGAAGACCTTTCAGTAGCTTCGACGTCCTTGTTTTCACACGAAAACTTGTAGAAAATATTGACGTTTTAGTAAAATTTTGGGTCACCTTCGAATCACAGGAATTATCACCCTATGCGAACAGTACAAGGTTAATGGAAATGCTGCTCCTTCTAAATTCATATCAGTGGTTTCGTCAGAGTAAATCCTCTTTTGTCATATTTATGGTTTCTGTCGATTCTTAATTGCTTCTACAGAGTCAACATTCGGGGATACGACAGGAACGATCATTCGAAGCGATAGAGTTTAGTAAACATGGGCTCTGATATGAGTACCTTCAGAGCTATTAGCAATTGTTCAGTAGAAGAGACCAGGTTCGCAGTAGCGAAATATAGAAGTGGTCATAGCTCTTGAGGTATGCATTAAAAGAGCCCATGTCTACTACAGTTCTTTGCTTCGAATGGTCGTTCCTGTCGTATTCCCGAATATTGACCATTCCACCTGTGACACCCTGTTTATTATTATTATTATTATTATTATTATTATTATTATACATACTGTTAGTAACAGGAAACACAGAAGGCCGGCCGCTGTGGCCGACCGGTTCTACGCGCTTCAGTCCGGAACCGTGCTGCTGCTACAGTCGCAGGTCCGAATCCTGCCTCGGGCATGGATGTGTGTGATGTCCTTAGGTCAGTTCAAAAATGGCTCTGACAAGGGAACCTCTCCATCGCACCCCCCTCAGATTTAGTTATAAGTTGGCACAGTGGATAGGCCTTGAAAAACTGAACACAGATCAATCGAGAAAACAGGAAGAAGTTATGTGGAACTATGAAAAAATAAGCAAATTATATAAACTGAGTAGTCCATGTGCAAGATATACAACATCAAGGATATGGCTTAGAAGCGCCGTGGTCCCGTGGTTAGCGTGAACAGCTGCGGAACGAGAGGTCCTTGGTTCAAGTCTTCTTTCGAGTAAAAACATTAATTTCTTATTTTCAGTTTATGTGACAAACTCTTATGTTTTCATCACTTTTTTGGGAGTGATTATCACATCCACAAGAAAACATAAATCGGGCAAGGTAGAAGAATCTTTTTATCCATTCGCGAAGTGCACAAGTTAGGTGGGTCTACAACACATTCCTGTCATGTGACGCACATGCCGTCACCAGTGTCGTATAGAATATATCAGACGTGTTTTCCTGTGGAGGAATCGGTTGACCTATGACCTTGCGATAAAATGTTTTCGGTTCCCATTGCAGAGGCACATCCTTTCGTCTACTAATCGCACGGTTTTGCGGTGCGGTCGCAAAAAACAGACACTAAACATATTACAGTGAACAGAGACGTCAATGAACGAACGGACAGATCATAGCTTTGCGAAAGTAAAGAAAGTAAACTTTTCACTCGAGGGAAGACTTGAACCAAGGACCTCTCGTTCCGCAGCTGCTCACGCTCATCACGGGTCCACGGCGCTCCTGAGCTCACATTATCCTTGATGTTGCCTATCTTGAGCATGGAACTACTCAGTTTGTATATTTTGCTTATTTTTTCATAGTTCCACACAACTTCTTCCTGTTTTCTCGATTGATCTATGTTCAGTTTTTCAAGGCCTATCCACTGTGCCAATTTAATACCAAATCTGAAGGGGGTGCGATGGGGACGTTCCCTTGTGAGCACTATGGGACTGAACTTCTAAGGTCATCAGTCCCCTAGGACTTAGAACTATTTAAACCTAACTAACCTATCACACTCAACCATGCCCGAGGCGGGATTCGAACCTGCGACCGTAGCGGTCGCGCGGTTCCAGACTGTAGCGCCTAGAACCGCTCGGCCACTGCGGCTCCTGCAGGTTCGACTCCTGCCTCAGGCATGGATGCGTTTGATGTCCTTAGGTTAGTTAGATTTAAGTAGTTCTAAGTCTAGGGGACTGACGACCGCAGATGTTAAGTCCCATAGTGCTTAGAGCCATTTGATCCTTGATGTCCTCAAAACTTTTTTTTGATGTGTGTATTTCAGACGAGTTTAATCTTCTTGACTGCATGTTTAAATGCATGCAAGCTCTCGACAGCACACGATTAAGTTACGACCTTTAGTGGTTACCTTTTAGATTATTTATTGATTTCCCGTGGGCCCTGCACGGAGCCGGGAGGTGTGGCGGACAAGCAGGCTGTTGTGACGTCACAATTTCGGTGCAAGGTCACTATTTCTCGTAGGCCCCTGATAAAGTTAATGACGTCACAATGTGTCTACATGCAGTGTGAAGTCTGTACAGTGTTTTTATTACATCGCAGGAACTGCTCTCTTAGCAAAGGGTTATTCACAACCTTCAGCAAGTCCCTGTAACGTCAATTGCTTTACGTTTTCCGAGGCATCGCGGTTTTCTGCGATTTTTCTATAATTTGTGGGAGCCGGTGTAAACAGGAGAGGCGGCGGCGGTGAGGTAGGAGGGAGGGGCGCGAGATAATATTAGAAGGAGAGTGGAGCGGCGGCGCGTGCTGGCGCAGGAAGGCGCGGCGCGGCGGGAGAAATCCGCGAGTGAGGAGGCGCAGGCGGGAGACGCGGGAGGTGTAAAGGCGCACACTTGGGGCGCGGACAATGGCGGCTCTCAGTCCCCCAGCTACCAGCCCGTCGCCACGCGCCCCGCGTCCGCCGAGCACGCCGCGCTACCAAAACCCCACACAATTACTAATGCATCACCACACGCATCCCATTATTCCGCGCCTTGCCCGCCGTACTTAACGATATTTTATTTACTCTACGTTCAGAAACACATATACTAATACTGCGCTCTTTCGTGTCTGTACACAAATTATGCTACGTTCGTAATTTGTCGTATACTTTCGACTAACCCGCTTCCTCTTCTCGTTAAGCCGTCCGCACACGGACCGTGCATCTGAACGTTGAGCGTTCAGCGTGCCGAGTTTCTGACGTCATACCGTGGAATAGCACGTTCGGGAGTCTTTCCGAACGTGCAGAGCAATATCTGGCATGTCAGATATTCTGAGCGTGCGTCTGAGCGTTGACCAATGAGATGGCACAACGTCACCTACGTCACACGCACGTCGTCTCCTTTCAGTACAGAGTTGTGAGGCGCCATATTGGCATTCATTTCAAGCCTATATGTATATATGCCGTTTCTGAGCACCAGCAAATTGAAAATCACTGGAAAACCCGTTGTTAACTGTGTGATTCGTTCCAATAAAATAATGAGAAACATATTCGTGGCAAAAGAATTATTGTAACTTGCGTATTATGAGACTAGGCTATTTGAAGGCAGCAAAACACTGAAGATCCACCCATAACGCATTGTTCTTGGTCAATTTGTTATGATTAAATTTCAGTTAGTAACATATCTACGATTATGGTTTTCAGCAAAGCGTAAAATAATATGATTAGTAATTAGTGATGGGTTGTTCGTTTAGCGTAATTAATAGCGTCGCTGGTCTGTAGCGAGATGTCTGTTGGGTTGGTGGTTCGCGGCTTGACACTTCCGAATTGTTTTTCCTAACGTTCGCGTTTTTATTAGGTTCTGATACTTTTTTATTAGTTTAATATAAGTATATACTATAATATTTGATGTTATGTAAATATAAGTTCACCTTTTTTTGAGGGGTGACTTTGTTCGATAGGCTTAATCTACAGGACAGCTGCGCTACTTGTACAAAGATATTTTGCTCCTTTTTCTTTTACGCTTCGTAATTCACATTTTGCAAAGATTCTGCTACTGCGTAGGAACAGTGATCAAGTAAGACTGACCTTGGGGTTTTACTAAAATGCGGGAATGATGAAATAACGTTCATCTTATGCGGAGAAAAAAATGGTTCAAATGGCTCTGAGCACTATGGGACTCAACTGCTGAGGTCATTAGTCCCCTAGAACTTAGAACTAGTTAAACCTAACTAACCTACGGACATCACAAACATCCATGCCCGAGACAGGGTTCGAACCTGCGACCGTAGCGGTCTTGCGGTTCCAGACTGCAGCGCCTTTAACCGCACGGCCACTTCGGCCGGCCTATGCGGAGAAGTATTCCAAATTTGTAACGCACTGTTTGTAATGGAACTTTTATAAGCCTTTGTCCTTATTGATTGGACGTGGTACTTTCCTTTTCGTGGAAGATGGAGAAAATGTGCGTTGTAATAGAGCTAACGTGGGAATTTCACGCGCGCCCGTTGAGTAAACAGTGTGATATACGGACTAGAAACATCCCTCAACTGCCGCTGGAATGCGTTGCGATCGCGTATACGACGCTGGGGCCCACGTACCATACGCGCAAGTCGCATCGTTCCTGAGCGTTCAGCAGCACGTTGAACTTGACACGCTCAGCGTTAACGTTCGACAGCACGGTCCGTGTGCCGACGGCTTTAGCCTCTACCAAATATCGTACGGCTCTGCTGTACTCTTGTTTTGGCGAATACATTTTATTTCTTTTTGCAGCTATTTCTGTCGCCCTTGAACTGTCGCGACTTGGACTGTGGTTTCGAACGTCGACGTTGAGCGTTCCGAGTTCAGGAATCTGCTGAACGCTCACAAACAATGCGGCTTGTGCTTAAGCCGTCGGCACACGGACCGTGATGTCGAACGTTAACGTTGAGCGTGCCAAGTTCAACGTGCTGCTGAACGCTCAGGAACGATGTGACTTGTGCATACGGTACGTGGGCCTCAACGTGGTATACGCGATCGCAATGCACTCCAGCGGCAGTTGAGGGATGCTTCTAGTTCGTAATCACACTGTTTGCTCAACGGGCGCGCATAAAATTCCCACGCTAGCTCTATTAAAACGCACATTTCCTCCATCGTCGATGAAAAGGAAAGTACCATGTCCAATCAATAAGGACACATGCTTATAAAAGTTCCATTACAAACAGTGCATTACAAATTTGGAACACTTCTCCGCATAAGGTAAACATTATTTCATCATTCCACCATTTTAGTAAAACCACAAGGTCAGTCATACTTGATCACTGTTCCTACGCAGAAGCAGAATCTCTGCAACATGTGAATTACGAAGCGTAAAAGAAAAAGGAGCAAATTATCTTTATACGAGTAGTGCAAGCTGTCCTGTAGGAGGTGAACTTATATTTTTGAATAACGTCAAATATTGTAGTATATGCTTATATTAAACTAATAATAAAGTATCAGAACCTAATAAAAACGCGAATGTTAGGGAAAAAAACTGGAAGGGTGAAGACGCGAACCACTGCCCCAATAAATAACGCTACTTAGAACAGTGACGCTACTCATTACGCTACACCAACATCACAACCAACATATCTAATCTTATTATATTACCCCTTCCTAAAAACCTTATTTGTAGATATGTTACTAATTGAAATTTAATTATAACAAATTGTACCAAGAACAATACGTTTTGGGTGGATCTTCAGCGTGTCGCTGCCTTCAAATAGCTTATTCTCATAATACGGAAGTTACAATAATTCTTTTGCCAAGAATATGATGTTTCTCATCATTTTATTGGAACGAATCACACAGTAAACAACGGCTTTTTCAGTGATTCTCAGTTTGCTGGTGCTCAGAAACGGCATATATACATATAGGCTTGAAATGAATGTCAATATGGCGCCTCACAACTCTGTACTGAAGGGAGATGGCGTGCTTGTGACGTAGGTGGCATTGTGCCATCTCATTGGTCAACGCTCAGACGCACGCTCAGAATATCTGACATGTCAGATATTGCTCTGCACGTTTGGAAAGACTCCCGAGCGTGCTATTCTACGCTATGACGTCAGAAACTCGGCAGGCTCAACGCTCCACGTTCGGACGCACGGTCCGTGTGCCGACGGCTTTATGGTATGTGTGCCTCCACGTGGCATACGCGATCGCAGCGCGCTCCAGCGGCAGTTGTCGGCTGTATCTGGCATGCAGTTCGCTGTTTACGAAACGAGCGGACGTAAACTTCCTACGTTAGCTCAGTTAAATCACACATTTCCTCCATCATCCACAGGCTATTTATGTTCTTCTGTCTGTAGTATACACTGGTGAACCAAAACATTATGACCACCTGCTTAGCACACTGGACTCGCATTCGGGTAGACGACGGATCAAACCCGCGTCCGGCCATCCTAATTTAGGTTTTCCGTGATGTTCCTAAATCTCTTCAGGCAAAAGCCGGCATTGTTCCTTTGAAAGGGGACGGCCGATTTCCTTGCCCATCCTTCCCTAATCCGGTGGTACCGATGACCTCGCTGTTTGGTCCTTTCTCCCAAACCAACTAACGAAACAACCGGCTGCTTAATAGCTTGTTTTACCGTTTTTGGAACGAAGTACACTACTGGCCATTAAAATTGCTACACCAAGAAGAAATGCAAATTGGAATAATATATTATACTAGAACTGACGCGTGATTACATTTTCACGCAATTTTGGTGCATAGATCCTAAGAAATCAGTACCCAGAACAACCACCTCTGGCTGTAATAACGGCCTTGATACGGCTGAGCATTGAGTCAAACTGAGCTTGGATGGCGTGTACAGGTACAGCTGCCCATGCAGCTTTAACACGATACCACAGTTCATCACGACTAGTGACTGGTGTATTGTGACGAGCCAGTTGCTCGGCCACCATTCATCAGACATTTTCAGTTGGTGAGAGATCTGGAGAATGTGCTGCCCAAGGCAGCAGTCGATCATCTTCTGTATCCAGAAAGGCCCGTACAGGACCTGCAACATGCGGTCGTGCATTATCCTTCTGAAATGTAGGGTTTCGCAGAAATCGAATGAAGGGTAGAGCCACGCGTCGTAACACATCTTAAATGTAACGTCCACTGTTCAAAGTGCCGTTAATGCGAAGAAGAGGTGACCGAGACGTGTAACCAATGGCACCCCATACCATCGTTGAGTACACCATCGCAGGCGCTCCTGTATGTGATGCAGTGTTAGGGGTAACTGCAGCCATGGTCTTCGAGCTGATACTCCATGCTGCTGCAAACGTCGTCGAACTATTCGTGCAGATGGTTGTTGTCTTGCAAACGTCCTCATCTGTTGACTCACGGATCGAGACGTGGCTGCACGACCCGTTACAGCCATGCGGGTAAGATGCCTTTCATCTCGACTGCTAGAGATACGAGGCCGTTGGGATCCAACACTGCGTTCCATATTACCCTCCTGAACCCAGCGATTCCATATTCTGCTAACAGTCATTGGATCTCGACCAACGCGAGCAGGAATATGGACATACGATAAACCGCAATCGCCATAGGCTACAATCCGACCTTTATCAAAGTCGGAAAAGTGATGGTACGCATTTCTCCTCTTTTCACGAAGCATCACAACAACGTTTCACCAGGCAACGCCGATCAACTGCTGTTTGTGTATGAGAAATCGGTTGGAAACTTTCCTCATGTTAGCGCGTTGTAGGTGTCGCCACCGACGCCAACCTTGTCTTAAAGCTCTGAAAAGCTAATCATATGCATATCACAGCATCTTCTTCCCGTCGGTTAAATTTCGCTTCTGTAGCACGTCTTCTTGGTGGTGTAGCAATTTTAATGACCAGTAGTGTACAACACTGATTCTGCGTATCAGGGATCCAATAGATTGTTGGTAGGTATGTGGCATTAGATGTGTATGCACAAGTCATTTAATTTGCGTAAATGACGGACCGCTGATCTGAGTACGCAATGGTGGCGCCCCATAGCGACCAAGAAGGGTACTACAGGATTTGCATCAGGCGAATTCGGCCATCGAGACACGAAAAGTAAGTTCACCATAATGCTCCTCAAACGACTGTGGCACGGTTCTGGCTCCGGCACACGGACGACTATACTAATGGAAGGTGACATTGCCGTCCTGGAGGACATGAAGCATGAAGGGATGCAGGTGTTTCGCAGCTGTCAGCATGTCTTTGATTACTCCCAAAGTTGTATCATGCAAACACAGGAGAATACCTCCCGTAGTATAAAACTGCTCCCACCAGCTTGTTTCGGTGGCGCGCTGCACGTTTCGATGCGACGTTCACCTCGATGATGGCGTTTGTGGAGACCACCATCGACCTAGTGTGGCAAAAATGTGATTCACGCGAAGAGCCGAAACATTTCCATTGATCGACGGTCGAATAGCGATGGTCCCGTGAGCACTGCAATCGTAATTGACGATGTCGTTGGGTCAACGGATTTCCCCATTTGCGGCCTATATCTTTTGAAGGGTGATCCACCGTCTGTGTCTGCTCTGCTTATATACTTTTGTTACCGCGTCAAGTGCCTGCAACGTCACTAGGCGGCATCCAACATGGCGGTGTGCAGTGGTCATAATGTTTTGGGTTATAATTGTACACAACTAAAATCTTCAATATCCATGGACATGTTATGGGGGAAAAAGGAAAGTACCATGCCCAGTCACTAAGGGCATAGGCTTGTAAAAGTTCCTTTACAAGTAGTGGAATACGAACTTACAATATTTCTCCACATAAGACAAAAATTATTTCATCATCATCACTGTTTAGTAAAATCGTAAGGTCGTTCGTACTTGATCAGTGTTCCTGTTCAGTAGCAGAACCTTTGCAACACGGAGCTTGAAACAATGAAGTGCAAAATATCTTACTGCAAGTAATGTAAGTTGTTTTGTAGATAAAGTCAATCGAACAAAATCACCTCTGAGAGTCCATCCCGGTAGCTGAGTGGTCAGTGCAACTGACTGTCAATCCTAATGTCTTGCCGGCACGGTAGCTCAGCGTGTTCGGTAGGAGGGTTAGCTATCCTCTGTAATAAAAAAAAAATCTGAGTGAATGGATCAACGAAGTACCTAAACGGGTGTCATCGGACATCCACCCCGAAAAAATTCAACGAACAATATAGAACAAATTGAGACAAAGAAAAGCCCGCGTTCGATTCCCGGCTGGGTTGCAGATTTTCTCCGCTCGGGGACTGGGCGTTGTGTTGCCCTCATCATCATCTCATCACCATCGAACGCGCAAGTTGCCAAAGCGGTGTCAAATCGTAAGACTTGCACCCGGCGAACGGTCTACCCGACGGGAGGCCCTACACACACGACATTTACATTTTTTTTACTTCCCAGAAACATCGGACTTAGATTTAAATGCCGGCCGGAGTGGCCGTGCGGTTCTAGGCGGTACAGTCTGCCTCGGGCATGGATGTGTGTGATGTCCTTAGGTTAGTTAGGTTTAATTAGTTCTAACTTCTAGGCGACTGATGACCTCAGAAGTTAAGTCGCATAGTGCTCAGAGCCATTTGAACCATTTTACATTTAAATAACATCGAATATGAGAGAATATACTTGTACCCAAAACATAAGGAAGTATAACAACTTTTTAAAAATGCGATGGTTAGAAAAACGTATTCCAAACGAAGAACACATCACCTGTTGATTTACTTATCTACGGTTATATTCATTATACTACAACACCCATGAATTATTTGCTACCATATTTTCTATCTTGCCTTCCTGAATGTTTTAATCGTAGATGTGTTACTAACTGACATTCAGTTACTAAAAATCTTACCAATAACAATGCGTTTTTTATGGATTCTCGATCTTATGTTGCCTTGAAACGGCATACTTCCATAATACGCAAGTTACAATAGTTCTGTAATCATCAGTATTAAGTTTCCCGTTGTTTTATTACAAAAAAACCTACAAGTAACGACGGGTTTTCGAGGTTTCTTCAGTTTTCTGGTGCTTAGAGACGGCATGTATTTATACACATATGGGCTTCAACTGAAGGCCAGTATGGTATCTCATGACTCTGAACTGAAGAGATGGCGTCATGTGACGTAGATGGCGTTCTTCCATCTAATTGGTCTACGTTCAAAAGCACGTTAAAATACCTGCCACGCTAAATAATGCTGTCCACGCTCGGAAAAACCCCCAACGTGTTTTTTCCCCACACTATGACGGCAGAAACTCGCACACTCAAAGCTCAACTTTCGAATGCACCGTCCGTGTTCCCGTTTTACACGAACGGCTTTCTGGTATAAATCGACTTCTCGAAGTGAGTGGACCTGTAGTGCCTGCGTGTAAATCAGCTGTCAACCTCGACACGAGGGGATCTTTAGATTGCGTCGAGTGTGCAGTTCAAAATTTTCGAGTATGCTGCACACTGCGCATGCGCAGAAACAAAGGATATGGCAGTGTCTGAAGTTAATCTAGTCCAAGCAAAAATCAAGAAATAAAAAAAGTTAATCTATTCTGGCAAAACTCACTGCTGTTAGGCTATAGAATTGGATTTTGTGCTTCCGTATTGTCCTAATCTTTGTTATATGGTTTGATTTGTTTTAGAGACACATTCAAAAGTTACACAAGACATTGCAATTTTTGCTACTAGTGTAGACGAAATATCTGAAACGAAAAAGTTTATATTTTACAGGGATATAGCCTACACTATGTATAAATATCAGCCGGCCGGTGGTGGCCGTGCGGTTCTAGGCGCTTCAGTCTGGAACCGCGCGACCACTACGTTCGGAGGTTCGAATCCTACCTCGGGCATGGATGTGTGTGATGTCCTTAGGTTAGTTAGGTTTAAGTAGTTCTAAGTTCCAGGGGACTGATGACCTGAGATGTTAAGACCCATAGTGCTCAGAGCCATTTGAACCATTTTTTTTATAAATATCAGCGTAAATACACAGACGTGTTTTAATGAAAATGCTTACAACAGTGAAAAAATCTGAATTATTCGACGATGAAAATGATTTTCGTTATTTGGCACTTATCAGGGAAACAAGACACAAAGGAAAAAAAAGGAAAGATGTGCTATTTATTGTGCTCAGACACTGACGTGTTTTCAAGTACGTATTTTCTCGAGCAAATAAATGTGTGTGTGTGTTTTCAAACGTTTTGTTGACACTGTTCCTATTGTTTCAATTCTCTGAGTGTAAAGATTTTACCACACGACCTTTGACAGTAAGTTCCACTATGAATTCTGATTTCATTGTTAATAAACTCCATTATCATTGATTGTTCCTACATACTGATACTGTATTTCGAATTTTTCGTAAGAAGGATAGGGTAGCCTCACTTTCGCCGTTTGGATGCCAAATTACACAGCAGACAGCTCTCACAACACACCGTTTCAGCACTCGTGTGTAAACGAAAACGACGACTCTAAACAGACGGGATTCAGTACAAAACTGAAACGCTAGGGGCACTGCAGTAGATTCACTTGTCTGGAGTAGTCAACTGAGACGGGGGAGTCTATCGTATAAAAGGGCTCCGCAGAGGGAAGTCGTAAGTGCTGTCTGTCTGTGAATTACGTAAACTTTGTTCTGTGTGTGATCGTATATTATCTGTGTGTGGATCATATTTTTTGAGGCGTAAATTGAGGTACAGTGTAGCATTTGCCTAAACGAGAACGGGAAACCACCTAACAAGGGAACCTCCCCATCGCACCCCCCTCAGATTTAGTTATAAGTTGGCACAGTGGATAGGCCTTGAAAAACTGAACACGGATCAATCGAGAAAACAGGAAGAAGTTGTGTGGAACTATGAAAAAAATAAGCAAAATATACAAACTTAGTAGTACATGTGCAAGATATGCAACATCAAGGATAGAATGAGCTCAGGAGCGCCATGGTCCCGTGGTTAGCGTGAGCAGCTGCGGAAGCAGAGGTCCTTCGTTCAAGTCTTCCCTCCAGTGAAAAGTTTAATTTCTTTATTTTCGCAAAGTTAAGATCTCTCCGTTCATTCATTGACCTCTTTGTTCACTGTAATAAGTTTAGTCTCTGTGTTTTGCGACCGCACCGCAAAACCGTGCGATTAGTAGACGAAAGGACGTGCCTCTCCAATGGGAACCGAAAACATTTGGTCGCAAGTTCATAGGTCAACCGATTCATCCACGGGAAAGCACGTCTGATATATTCTATACGACACTGGTGACGGCATGTGCGTCACATGACAGGAATATGTTGTCGACCCACCTAACTTGTACACTTGGCGAATGGGTAAAAAGATTCTTCTACCTTGCTCGATTTAGGTTTTCTTGTGGATATGATAATCACTCCCAAAAAAGTGATCAAAATATAAAGAGTTTGTCACATAAACTGAAAATAAAAAATTAAACTTTTCTCCCGAGGTAAGACTTGAACCGAGGACCTCTCATTCCGCAGCTGCTCACGCTAACCACGGGACCACGACGCTCCTCAGCTCAAACTGTCCAAGATGTTGCATATGTTGCGCATGGACTACTCAGTTTGTATATTTTGCTTATTTTTTCATAGTTCCTTACAACTTCTTCCTATTTTCTCGATTGATCTGTGTTGAGTTTTTCAAGGCTTATCCACTGTGCCAACTTATAACTAAATCTGAGGGGGGTGCGATCGGGAGGTTCCCTTGTAAGAACTGCATTCAGGCCGGTCGGTGCATCAGCTACGGTCGTTAATACGCAGCCCACTTTCGATCCGCGTCTAACTCTCCCTAACAAGCTAGACCGCTGCGCGGCACGCTGTACTTGCTAGTGTGTCTATGCATTATGCTATGTTCAGAATACGGGATGGTTATAATGAAATTTTCGTTACTTGAGCCGGTGTTGACTGGAAACTATTTAAAAGATGGGTATCAAACTCTATAGGAATGTCATGAGTTGCCGTAAGGCGCCAGTACTGTTACGGCGACGTAGGGTTGAAATACAAGCATCAGTATGCATTAAAGTTGCAGACAGTCAAGATGGGTCTGGACAACGTGAACAGTGCTTTACTGGTGAAGCTGTTTTATCAAAACAACAGCAATAATGCTACTGCTCTTCGAGAGTATCAACGCATTAAACGAATACGGAGAGGTCCTCTTTCCGCATCGGGGTTGAACATGATTCGGAAGTTCGAATTAACTGGCGATTTGGGACTTGCTCCTGGGAGACACTGACGGCCAATTGTGGCACAAGTTGATGAAGAAGTTACTGTTGCCACGGTTGAGAATGCTGGACACAATGTGCGATCTTCAAGCTTTTCCAGGACAGCTGAACATTCAATGGTCCACCGTTCGAAAAATGCTGCGAACGATCGTAAACGGTATCTCGGTTGGGGTTCCAGGCTGTCGTGGATGCAGATGGTCGTCGCAATGAGCAACGTTTGTAACCTGGAACGTAAATATGGTACGCAATTAACAAACGTTACCCTTTCATACGGAAATTAAAATATGTTTCTTTCAAAGGCTTATTCGTTTCCATATAGTTTAATCGTATTATGATTACTCGTTTTCATGGTGACCCTCTCAAGTAGCGAAAGTTAAATTATAAACACCGTGCATATCGTACTGTTTCCGAATGAAACTTATCTTCATTATTCAAAACCTTACACAGTATGTACGAAGGGGTAGTCGCACTATTTTAATAACCACTCGGAAAAAATAAAGTTACGCGTGATAGAAAAGTGCGAACTGCTCACAAGCGTGTCAGATCCCCTTCACATGGCGTGTTCCAAACCATTAAGATCAAAATCATACAGATGGTAGAAGATTTCAGAGTAGAGTATTTTGAGATAAGGAATTAACGATCGGAAATGAGTAATTTGGGGGGTGCTCAACATGAGGTCATCAGCGCCCGTACAATTTACCAATCTTCCCAGTGCCAATCTCGCCACTTTCCGAAAGATGATGAGGACAACACAAATACCCAGTCCTCGGGCGGAGAAAATCCCCGACCCGGCTCGGAGTCGAACCCGGGACTCCGTGGTCCAGAGGTAGCAGCGCTAGCCACTAGACCACAAGCTGCGGGCGGGCTGTCTGGTGGTTTGGAAGTCGACCTTCGTGCTTCAGTTTTGCTCAACGGTAGTGGCGAATTAATTGTGGTAGGATTAGACATGCAAAATTTTATGTATGTTTTTATTTATTTTTCTTATGAATTCGTCTAAAACAATCAATGTATCATATCTCACGTGTGACTGATTGTCAATGATGTAGTGCTGTAGGTGATGGGTGGAGGTTACAGTATATAATCTCGACTAAAGCTTCCTTCTACAGCAGTGATATCCTTACTTGTACGGATATCGCTCCGTCTGCCGCCACCAGCAGCCGTAATGGTATACTATCGTGGGAACTTCTCAATTACTGCAGCTTATAGTTTAGACTTCGTTAGCCACATTTTCATCCCTCTATACTGAATGTGTATTATTATTATTGTACCGCAGCGCGGAAAAGCCTGAAGATGGTCTAACAAGGGAACCTCCCCATCGCACCCCCCTCAGATTCAGCTATAAGTTGGAACAGTGGATAGGCCTTGAAAAACTGAACACAGATAAATCGAGAAAACAGGAAGAAGTTGTGTGGAACTATGAAAAAAATAAGCAAAATATACAAACTGAGTAGTCCACGTGGAACATATGCAACTTCAAGGGTGCTATGCAGCCAGGAGCGCCGTGGTCTTGTGGTTAGCGTGAGTAGCTGCGGAATGAGAGGTCCACGGTTCAAGTCCTCCCCCCCCCCCCCCTAGTCCTCCACGCCCCCGTCGTCGCCGACGCAGAGACCCTCCAACGCCCCGAAAGTGTTGTGGGTTAAAAGTGAGTCCGGAGTAAAATTTGTGCAGTGCAATCACAGTGTCCGCAACGAAAAAAAAAAGTGTAAATATTAGTAGATGAGTGCTACGGCTACACATATAGCGCATATCCAGGTAGCGATCATAAAAATGTGCGAAACATCACTTGCTACGCCGAAGATGACTATGTGAGTAGACTAACAAAAGAAACATCTATATTCAATTCATATCTATTCATACTAAGCTCACCTAGAATATATTTTGTCCACTTATTGAGTTTTCTTTAATTGTGTCTCATATGTGTTCCATATCGCCCTCACACTATCTCTCTCCCTCTCGCTCTCTCTCTCTCTCTCTCTCTCTCTCTCTCTCTCACTCTCTTCCCTTCAATCACCATCTCGTGGACACCTTCGCTATATATTATACAATATTCATTCATTCATATTTGTCTTTGTCCTTTGTCTCCTAGATGTAAGCCTTAGCCAATAAGACAACTCTAATATTAGTTACATGCCACATAATGGCACCAGACCAATAACTCTACCTAGAGTCAAAAGCTTAGAAGTGTTTGAATCAATAACCCATAAAATTTAACAAAAATGCAAACAAAACTGAAAAAGGAAATATTTTGCTCCACTGACTTACAAATCAGTGCAACTGTGTAAATCAACCTGCAAACGCACAACATATAACGAAACAGACAATTGCAACAAAGTTACATACCAGAAAAGAAAAGGACTCGATAACTAACAGAAATAGAAATTGAAAGTACCTTCGAATCTCATAACTGTACTTGTTATCTTGTAAATAAAAGTTTATTACGTTAAAAAAAAAAAAAAAAGTGAAAAACTTACCTTCTTTATTTTCGCAAAGTTATGATCTGTCCGTTCGTTCATTGACGTCTCTGTTCACTGTAATAAGTTTAGTGTCTGTGTTTTGCGACCGCACCGCAAAACCGTGCGATTAGTAGACGAAAGGACGTGCCTATCCAATGGGAACTGAAAAAATTTCATCGCAAGGTCATAGGTCAACCGATTCCTCCACAGGAAAACACGTCTGATATATTCTATACGATACTGTTGACGGCATGTGCGTCACATGACAGTAATATGTTGTCGACCCACCTAACTTGCACACTTGGCGAATGGGTAAAAAGATTCTTCTACCTTGCCCGATTTGTTTTCTTGTGGATGTCATTATCACTCCCAAAAAAGTGATCGCATCAGACGGACAGATAATAATCGTGTGGAAACAAAAAATTAAAATTTTCAGCCGAGGGAAGACTTGAACCAAGAACCTGCCACTCCACAGCTGCTCACGCTATCCACAGGACCACGGCGCTCTTCGCTGCATGTCACCCTTGAAGTTGGATATGTAGCACGTGGACTACTCATTTCGTATATTTTGCTAATTTTTTCATAGTTCCACACAACTTCTTCCTGTTTTCTCGATTGATCTGTGTTCAGTTTTTCAAGGCCTATCCACTCTGCCAACTTATAACTAAATCTGAGGGGGGGTGCGATGGGGAGGTTCCCTTGTAAGGAAAGGGCTGGGACCGGTTGCTAATGAATAAAAATCTGGACACACTATCGAGACGGTTTTTGTTTGAATTTTTTTTTACCTGATCAAATTACAGATATTAGCAACTGCTTAAGCCTAAAGCAGTTTTTCAAAGTGTCGGCCGTCAGTTAATACATGCACTAAAACGTAGCAACGACTTAAGAAAATTAGTTAGACATGCCATTGCACGCTAAGATCATTCGGCAACAAGAGTGGCGCATTTTCAGCACAGAATACATGTTACGATACTCCTGCAGACGCAGCTCTACCGCGGTACAGATAACAGGTTCATTCTAGTGTGCGACTGAAATGGCACGTCAACTGGAAACATACTCCAAAGTTGGAGTACGCGTGACAGTCCGTCATGTGGGTAAAACGTCTAAATTGCATACATATTCACCGTGAAATTCCGCCGGTACATGGTCCAAATACAACGTCGCGTCAAGCCGTAGGCAATGGTGCCAACAATTCAACTACGTTTTTTCAAATTTATTTGACTTCAGTACAGTAGTCAAGTCATAGTCGCAGTAAATTACAGGAAGTTTACATGACTAGTTTCGCTAAAACTCGGTCACCATTTTCAAACGTAACACGTATGAAATAAGTCTCTTATTAATTATGAGAACCTGAAATACAAAGAGCCAAAGAAACTGGCATATTTGCTTAATATCGTGTAGAACCCACACGAGCACGCAGAAGCGCCGCAACACGACGTGGCATGGACTCGACTAATGTCTGAAGTAGCGCTGAAGGGAACTGACTCTGTGAAACCTGCAGGGCTGTCCATAAATCCGTAACAGAACAAGGGGTTGGAGATCTCTTCTGCACAACACGTTGCAAACCATCCCAGATATGCTCAATAATGTTCATGACTGGGGAATTTGGTGGCGAACGGAAGTGTTCAAACTCAGAAGAGTGTTCCTGGAGACACTCTGTAGCAATTCTCAACGTGTGGGGTATCGCATTGTCCTGTTGGAATTGTCGAAGTCCGTCGGAATGCACAATGGACATGAATTGAGGCACGTGGTCAGACAGGATGTTTATGTACGTGTCACATGTCAGAGTCGTGTCTAGACGTTTCAGAGGTCCCATATCACTCCAACTGACATCACAGGGCCTCCACCAGCTTGAACAGTCCCCTGCTAACATGCAGGGACCACGGATTCACGCCCATCTGATGGATACAAACTGAAACGAGACTCGTCCGACCAGGCAACATGTTTCCAACCATCAACAGCCCAATGGCGGTGGTAACGGGTCCAGGGTGAGGTGTGTATCTTTGTGTCGTTCAGTCATATAGGGTATACGAGTGGGCCTTTGGATTCGAAAACCCATTCGATAATGTTTCGTTGAGTGGTTCGCATGCTGACGCTTATTGATGTCCCAGCATTGAAATCAGCAGTATTTTGCGGAAGGGTTGCACTTATATCACGTTGAACGATTCTCTTCAGTCGTCGTTGGTCTCGTTTTTGCAGGATCTTTTTCCGGCCGTACCGTTGTCCGTAATTTGATGTTTTACCGGATTCCTGATATTCATGGTACACTCGTGAAATTGTCGTACGGGAAAATCCCCACTTTATCGGTACCTCGGAGATGCTGTTTCCCACCGCTCGTGCGCCAACTGTAACACCACGTTCAAACTCACTCGCATCTTTACAACCTACCATTGTAGTAGCAGCAACCGATCTAACAACTGCGCCAGACACTTGTCTCATGTAGGCGTTACCGACCGCAGCGCCGTATTATGCCTGTTTACATCTCTCTTTATTTGAACACACATGCCTCTATCAGTTTCTTTGGCGCTTCAGTGTATAAGTAACATTAAACCCCAATACCGTTGTCATAGGAAACAATGTACCACGTTAAATTAAACCTCGTTATGCATTAATGGCAAAGAAGCAACATAATTGCAGTTTATCGCTGTGAATCCTTTATCTAAAGAGAACTTTAAAATCGTAACGTCGTATATGTTGGATTTAGGGTCGGCGTTTCCCAACTACTTACATAACGAACCTGCCGAGTGAAAGTCTTGTCTTATTAATCTTAGCAATTCTGCTGTTATTCTGATACGTACATCGCTCAAATATGAGGTGGAACCGTTAACTGAAGTATCAGAACGCACTTTCAAAAAATTAAGTTGTCAATTTTTTAAAAATAATAAAATTACATAAGGAAATTTTTTACCTCAAGACGTACCTATCGTGCTATTATGAAATTTTGGCTTGACTTCTGTACTGAAGTCAAATAAATATGAAAAACTCACATTTACTCCTTAAAACAGTCATGTATAATTACATAAATTCAACCAAGGCCGCACAGGCGTGGCTTATGCCGCTCAGGAAGTCCAAATCTTGCAATTTCAATCATCGAGCAGTCGAATGTCTGGTAGGACGTCCGACCGTTGTTTAGAGACTTGGTGACTATGCTGAAAATAGTGCCATGCATCTGTGTCAATTTGAAGTATACTGTAGTATCCAATAAAAGTTACTTCACTTGCAATAATAACGTGTAACTTACTTTCTGAAGCCTCCACGTGAGTAATGACAGAACTGAAAACTGTTCAAAGGTCATTTGGCCCACTGGTTGCATAGTTTATTTATAATAGGGTCGTAACATCTGCTCAACCAATACTCGACCCACTGTTTTCTTAGAAAACTGCATTTCGAGAGCTATTTGACGGGTTTATATTGGCAAATCATCTCCCACCCGATCCAGCGCCAAATCCCCGAACTCTACTGAGGAAACAAGTCCTTGTCAAGGATTATGAACGTCTCACTGTCACTAGAACGACCCAGTTTCTCATATGCTTCTGTCTCTGACAATAAGTTTCCAGTAAAATAGGATACCTTCCATTGCGAAAATTTTCTCTCTACATTCGTTCGATATTTCAGGCACTACGAGCACATCCCTATGCACCATACATTAAATGCTCATCTCCACGTTCCTGTAATGGGTACTGCTAGTCCAGACAGCCAACCATGAAGTGTAAACAGTGGGCCGGCCGGTGTGGCCGAGCGGTTCTAGGCGCTTCAGTCTGGAACCGCGCGACCGCTATGGTCGCAGGTTCGAATCCTGCCTCGGGCATGGATGTGTGTGATGTCCTTAGGTTAGTTAGGTTTAAGTAGTTCTAAGTTCTAGGGGACTGATGACCTCAGATGTTAAGTCCCATAGTGCTCAGAGCCATTTTTTTGTTAACAGTGGTAGCCACCACGCCAGAGACGACTGCGTGTTGCTTCTGGAGACAGCATCATCAACATCGATGCTATAGGTAGCTTCTAGGTACGAAACAAAATCGCTTTACTAACACGCGCATCGCACATCCAAGACCTCTTAGACCTAAAGTATTCCTTACCGACCATCGATTCTGCGTGTCTAAATGCTCAGTGTAATATATTCAACCGCCTACGTAACACTGGTCTTGAATGTTTACGAAACAGTGTATTTAGTTGGCCAGAGGACATGACGTGGCGTATGAGTCTGCATCCTGGACGTCGCATAGGCGGTCATAACACTCTGAGTCTACATTAGCGTCAGTAACCACAGAACCCGCTTCACGAAATGGCAACCGACGCTTTTGAAATCCTACTACGCAGATAGCAAACGAAAATGAAAGACGCTAATGCAGAATTTACAAGCTGCAAACCACTAAGTAAAATAATGTTTCAACACTTCAGATATGAAGCACTATGTTAGAAGAACTGATTATAGGATGTGATGCTAACAGTAAACTCTCAGAGCAATAAATATGTCCCAACATATAAGTCGGTAGAGTAAAGTCAGTCACTGTACAGCCCTTACAGAGTGATTAAAAAAATAGGAAATTTGAGAAGAAAAAAAGAAACTCTCAACTGTAGAAAAACGATTTTACAGAACCGGTAAATGTGGCACGTGACGGATCCGGTCATATTTAGAACAGAATATCTCTATAATGCTGAGAATTAGTTGCGGATTTGGGCTCTAAGAAGCCGTCACGAACGTGTTCCTGATTTTGTAAGTATAGCCGTTACTCTTCAACTCGTGCAAGCTAAGAGGACACACGAAGCTGCTGTTAAGGACTGAAAGCCGCAGGTTTCCAGCAAATCTGCACAGAAGTAAACTGATAATAAAACACGGGGTACACCTACATCTTGCCAGCCAGTTATCATCTGTAGCGGGGCGAACATTCTCATAAAACATACTGAATGGTAATTCCAGAGGTACCCGCGCACAAATAAAAGTTAAAGGCATTATGTCAGGGTCGGTGGAGGACAGGAGAAAAAGAGTTGTCGCTACCCATCGTAAGTGAAATAACTGGGCTTATCATTTCAGAGGATCAAGGAGAAAAAAAGTTTTCAAGCACTCTATAACCGACAGATTTGTTGGTATGTGGGGAATTAATTTTTTAGAGCTAAACGAGTCGTAAACTGAAATCAGAGATGGCATGCGCCCAAGAATGTATGTAAACCAAAAGGAAAGAAAATGACCTTCAGCCACCTTGAACTTACTAAACTGAGAACCGCCTCCCTCTATTTCAAGATTTTGTACCCAGAACCACGAAAAATAATCAGAGTAAGAATGGAACACAGCTTACGTCACGAAAAAGGTACACAGGCGCTCCTGTGATAAAGTACTCACTGCGCACCCTACTTATGTTTGTTTTCCGCACCGCAAATCGTTGTTGATCGAATGTACAACACTATTCGCTTGCGGTATACCTTCCAGATGTTTTATTCTCGTATTTGCAAGTGGCACCGATGAAGCTCAATCCGTGTTATCTTTTCTGCACCCTTGCCACATTATATCGTCCGTATTAGATGTCTTCATTTTATCCTAGAAATTTCAACGTCTGTGGTATTGTGTTACCAAATTTTCCTCAAGTGGGTGCAGAATTTCTTTTATCTTCATTTGTGCTTGTTAGGATCACTAGGATGACTATAATCGTGTCCTGTAGCTGTCAGTCCATTCAATGTCATCGAATCTCATTCGCGCAAGCAAGCGTTCTTTGCACCTGTCTGTCGTTGCTCCTTTCCCTTCTGGTGGCCCCACAGATGAGTGGCATCAATCAACTGGAAACTTGGTTACAGTAAATGACATTAGAGTAAATGAGAAACACATAGGCCTAAATCATGTTGTAAGAAAGAGAGCAAGGTAACTGAAAAATACAAAGTATACAGTCACGACTATCTGCAGTAAGTGTCGGAGAGTAAATTAAACGTTACCTATTTGTCAGCCAAATGCGTTTCACTTTTTTTTATTTATCCTCAATGGCTTCTAATGCATATTTTGTATCCTACTAACAAGGGAACCTCCCCATCGCACCCCCCTCAGATTTACTTACAAGTTGCCACAGTGGATAGGCCTTGAAAAACTGAACACAGATGAATTGAGAAAACAGGAAGAAGTTGTGTGGAACTGTGAAAAAATAAGCAAAATATACAAACTGAGTAGTCCATGAGCCACATAGGCAACATCATGGACTATGTGAGCACAGGAGTGCCGTGGTCCCGTGGTAGAGTGAGCAGCTGCAGAACGAGAGGTCATTGGTTCAAGTCTTCCCTCGAGTGAAAAGTTTACTTTCTTTATTTTTGCATAGTTATTATCTGTCCGTTCGTTCATTGACGTCTCTGTTCACTGTAATAAGTTTAGTGTCTGTGTTTTGCGACCGCATCGCAAAACCGTGCGATTAGTAAGACGAGAGGACGTGCCTCTCCAATCGGAACCGAAAACATTTGATCGCAAGGTCATAGGTCAACCGATTCCTCCACAGGAAAACACATCTGATATATTCTATACGACACTGGTGACGGCATGTGCGTCACATGACAGGAATATTGCGTCGACACACCTAACTTGTACACTTGGCGAATGGGTAAAAAGATTCTTCTACCTTGCCCGATTTATGTTTTCTTGTGGATGTGATAATCACTCCCAAAAAAGTGATGAAAACATAAGAGTTTGTCACATAAATTGAAAATAAAAAATTAAACTTTTCACTCGATGGAAGATTTGAACCAAGGATCTTTCGTTCCGCAGCTGCTCACGTTACCACGAGACCACAGCGCTCCTGCGTTTCCAGTGTCCTTGATGTTGCCTATCTTCCCACGAACTACTCAGTTTGTATATTTTGCTTATTTTTTCACAGTTCCACACAACTTCTTCCTGTTTTCTCAATTGATCTGTGTTCAGTTTTTCAAGGCCTATCGACTGTGCCAACTTATAACTAAATCTGAGGGGGGTGCGATGGGGAGGTTCCCTTGTAAGTATAGATTTTTTCTAAAAGATGTAATAGAAATAGTGAAATGTACACCTGAATGTCCATCATCATATGTAATTTCCTGTATAGAAAAAAAGAAACACCACGATCAGGCCCTGAGGACCAAGTGATAGTCGACCGACCACCGTGTCATCCTCATCATTCAAAATCGGATGCGGTATGGGGAAGCATGGAGTCAACACACCGAACTCGCGGCAGTTACCGACTTTTCGACCTTGGAGCCGCTACATTTGACAGGTAGCTTCTCACTTGGCATCATGTGCCTGAGTGCACCCTGGTTCAGTTCTGCCACCAAGCAATAATCCTGCGTATTAACTGGAATCGAACTCGTGTACGTCGAGTTGACCAGTCGGCTACGGTGGTGAACAGTTACTGTATAAGATAACTAAATACACTTACATAGGGGCACAGGCATAAAAGACAGGATCACACAGAATCTTGAGTGGAATCAATGAATGTTAAAACTTTGAATAACTTTTCGTCCAAAATTGTTTCTTTTTTATCGTGACAGTTGCCATATCACGTTTAAAATCATTTATACAGACAGTGACGGAAAATATTATTGTAGGGAACAGTGGTTCTTCATAACTATCAGAAGCCACAACATACGGCTGACAAACAAAGAACTAAGCTAAATTCCATCCGAATGGGCCTTGAAGGCCTAAAACTGCCGACCGACCACCGTGTCGTGCCCAGCCCACAGGCGTCACTGGATGCGGATATGAAGGGACATGTGGTCAGAACACCCCTCTCCCGGCCGTTGTCAGTTTTCGAAAGCGAAGACGCTACTTCACAATCAAGTAGCTTCTCAATTGGCCTAACAAGGTTCGCGTGCACCCCGCTTGCCAACGGCACCCGGCATACCCGGATAGTAACCCATCCAAGGCCGACTTCGGTGATCTGACGGGAACCGGTGGTACCACTGCGGCAAGGCAGTTGACCTGACAAACGTTGAGCTTTTATTTAATCACTGACGGCGAACCTTAGATACTAAGAAGACAGACGTAATCATTTTCAGTGCCTAACAGGCGACAGAAGACGTACAGAATTACGATTTGTTTATGATTTAAAGGGCTCTAAGCACTATGGGACTTAACATCGGAGGTAATCAGTCCCCTAGACATAAACTACTTAAACCTAACTAACCTAGGGACATCACACACATCCATGCCCGAGGCAGGATTCGAACCGGCGACTGTAGCAGCAGCGCGGTTCCGGACTGAAGTGCCTAGATCCGCTCGGCCACAGCAGCCGGCGTGATTTATATTTATGTTCCTGTAATTCCTCTGTCATTTCATACCAATGTTGATTTTATTCCTTCCGAACGAACTGAGTTACTTTCCTTCTGTGTCACTGTCCACCACAGTTTAGTGCTCCATCTCTAGTGCCCATCACGTCGGCAAGGTATTAAATATTAACCTTCATTTTTTCTTAGTTTAATAACTTAACATTATAAAGGATGGGAAAAAAATGGCTGTGATTGCTATGGGACTTAATTTCTGAGGTTATCAGTCCCCTAGAACTTAGAACTACTTAAACCTAAGCAACCTAAGGACATCACACATCCATGCCCGAGTCAGGATTCGAACCTGCGACAGTAGCGGCCGCGCGAATCCAGACTGTATCACCTGGAACCGCTCGGCTACTTCCGCCGGCGGGAAAAATAAAACCAGCCCGGAAAATATTCAGAAGAATGAAGCGAAATTGGGACTTGTTAATACGGAGAACAACTGCCCACTACAGCAAATGCGGAAAATCATGATTTCGATTTTCCTGCGTGCTCTGTCCCGAGCACTTCCGTGTGTTATTAGGTTCGAATGAGTGAAATTCGCAGAAGTGTTTAGAGAACACTTGAATGTAACACGAAATGGTGCTCACAATGAAACGGAATGTGGTTATTGTCGAGTGTTATACGGAGTACAGTTCGTGGAAAACTTGTGCGAAACTGTTTAAGCAGGGGTTTAAAACTGTAAATATTTTTGCAAAAGCTCCAGAACAGTCTGCAATGCCAAAATTAATTGCAAAGTGGTGTGAAACGGGCTCTGTAGCGAGAAAAATGAACTGTGATGGTTATCAACAAGGGGCAATCCTACTTCAGCCTTATTGTAAATATTTTCCGGGTCAGTTTAATTTTGCCCACAAGAATCACTTTGCATGAAGGAAACTGTAAATACTCTATACTGAGCACTGATGCACGGAAAAATTCTACTCAGCTTTGAACGTAGATAACAATTACAAATTACATCTGCGTAGATACCAAGTCTCAGGTCAAGCCAAGAAATCGTAACTATTTTTTTCTTTCTTTACAGAGTTATTTCAGCCGGCTGGTTCTTAATAAAAATATACTGTTCCTGCAGCAGTCATGGTAAACGGAACAGCACAAACCATTCCTAAGCTGCCCATTTACTTCTAATTAAATGAGAGCTTTGAGTCTCTGTCAGCGTTGCTGGGTTACGCGAACATCGCGATAAAGTGTACTGAATGCTGCTAAGCTATAACGAATTAATTTTATACCTGCGACGACTTTAGTCGACCACTGCCTATGATATGAGTACCGGTTACACGCTATTACACTGACAGAGTGAGGTGCTACCTTGATGGTAGCACAGGATTCGTATTCGAGAAGAGAAGGATTAAGATCAAGACCCGCTCTTCCAGCTTTACGTTTTCCATGATTTTCCTACAACGCTATCGTTTCGGCTCTTCGGCTAGGTTTTAAACTCGAATCTTCACTTAGCCGAAGAAGAGAGGCAACTTATCTGGTTGTGTCACACGCGGAGTGTATTTGCATATATGTACTTATACTGCTATAGTCATAAGTAGGCGTGGTCCTTCGTTTGGAAACTGCCTAATAATGAGAAAGGGATTTCACAGTAGTACAGTATACTAAATCTTTCCTGTGCGGCTTACAATATTTCGAGTTCTACCCTAGCCTCACCTCACAATTAGGTCTATTGTAACAGAAAAACGGTTGCATGCCTGAAGCTACATCATGGAATCAGTAAACAAAAGGAAAGTTACTTGTATCAATGTAGCAATTTGTTGCTGAAATGTCGGTCTAACAACAAATAACTATATTTAAGAACAATTAGCCGATACGACCTAGCTTTAAAACATATTTCCGCAAATGGCTTATTCATAATTATCAAAATTATTCACAGAAAGAGTAATTTACTAAAAAAATATACAATGTCTCTGATTTCCAACTAGGCTGGCTGCACATGAAGCGTTCATGACTAAATATTTGCCTCGCCCAATAATTATTACTACATTTCGGCATAGACAAATACTGTATTTCCATCTAATCTTCTTACTGAAATGTTTTAAACGTTAACAACGTTTCTATGGTTAAACGATTCGACTAGATTCATGACTTCCTCGCGGGTAGATTCAACATGTCTCACTTAACGGAGCAAAATCGACATATGTAAAGGTAATTTCCGGAGTACCCCAAGGAAGTGTGATAAGACTGTTAACATTTACAGTGCACTTAAAAGATCTAGAAGAAAGCGTCAAAATCTCTTTAAGACTTTCCGCAGATGATTGTGCTTGGTTATAAGAAAACAGCAACACCAGAATGACCTGTAGATGATTGATGAATGCTGTAATCTCTGGCAGTTGACCTCGCACGTAAATAAATGTAACACATTGCGCATAAAAAGGAAGAGAAATCCACTACTGTACAACTACACTATTGATGATAAACTACTGGGAACAGTACTAGTATCTACCTTATGTGGAATGGCCACACAACAAAAATAGTAGGAAAAGCACGTGCCAAAATGAGATTCATAGGATGAATCTTAAGCAAATGTAACTCATCCACGAAGGAAGTGGCTTATAAGACGCTTGGTCGACCGATTCTTGAGTGCTGTTCATCAATATGGGAGCATTACGAGGTAGGACTGGTAGAAAAAGTCCAACGAAGAGCGGCGCGTTTCGTCACGGGATCGTTCAATCGGCGCGAGAGCGGTAAAGAGATGCGAAACAAATTCCAGAGGCAGACGTTACAAGAGACGCGTTGTGCATCACGGAGGGATTTACAACTGAAATGTCGAGAGAGCACCTTCTAAGACTAGTGGGACAATATATTACTGCCTCTAACATACATCTCGCGAAATGACAACGATGAGAAAATTGGCGAAATTAGATTAATACAGAGGCTTACCGACAGTCATTCTTCCAACGCGCTATTAGCGAGTGGAACACGGAAAGGGGATCAGTTACTGGTACCAGAAGTACACTCCGTCACACACCGTTAGGTGGCTTGCAGACTATGATGTAGCCTTAGGTTCCAACTTTATTTCGTTCTAACTCACCTAGGCAACGTCACCAATCTTACCGGAAAACTTTCTTACCGTGTCTTATGTATTTACATCTGCACCCGTACTCGACGAAACACAGTGAAGCATGGAAGAGATGGCTTCGCACTGTACCACTTTTTCTGTTTCCTTCTCGTTTAATTAGCGTATGGATAGCGGGAAACATGAGTGCTTGGAAGTCCCCGTGAGCGATGTAATTAGTCTAAGCTTTTCATCGCGGTCCCTACCGCGTGGATGGATGCAGTATACTCCTAGATTCTTTACTTAATACTGGTTCTCGAAACTTTCTAAGAAGACTTTCGTGGATTAATTGGCGTCTTTCTTCAAGCCATTTTACCATTACCGCGACGCTCTTCCGTGAGTCAAATATTCGTGTTATCATCTGTGCTGCGCTCTGAGTACATGAAATATCCCCTGTTAGATTTATTTTTCAGGAATCCCACAC
The DNA here is from genome assembly GCF_023898315.1 of Schistocerca nitens. Taxonomy (NCBI): domain Eukaryota; kingdom Metazoa; phylum Arthropoda; class Insecta; order Orthoptera; family Acrididae; genus Schistocerca; species Schistocerca nitens. Next base: position 869,868,105 of record NC_064616.1, read on the forward strand.
TACTCGGCAATATTCAAGGATGAGTCGCACTACAGCTTTGTCTCCATTGTCGTTTGCAGACAGACCGCATTTTCCCAGTATCCTACCAAGAACTGGACTCTGCCGCCAGCTTTATCTACAATTAAGTCTACGTGATCATTCTATTTCATGTACCCAAAAAATGTTAAACCCGGGTATTTGATTGACACAATCGATACGGTTACACTTTGCAATATTTTTAACGTCGCACTACATATTTCCGGAGAAATCAACTCTCGAAAAACAGTGACGACAGGAGTCGATGGTTTCCAAATTCGTCGTATGTGACAGAGAAGAAACTGTTTCTGAACACAGGAGTGACAATTGTACACGGAATGACGCTTGTAGTTGTGAAACGCTTGAGCCCGAAAGCAGGTGCAGGGCTTTAGCAAGCTGCGAGAATCGTGGCTGCGCGTTTCCAATTTGAGGCGCGGAGCGTTTTAAAGGCCGCCGGCCATTGTTCCCGCTCAGCTGAGAGGCCATCGCGTATATCGATTGCCGGCGACATTTACAGCGCGCCCACTGCCAGCGCACTTCATTCACGATTCCTTCCGTGTAACTAAACTTTCCGTGTACTTACCCCAAAATGCCGTTCCGTTCGTTAAAAATTATTATTTATCCCCACCACACTGTTCGGTAAAGGTCTCGGGTTACGGTCCTTCCCTATCTCTCTCTCTATGTCTCCCTCTCTCTTTTTTTTCATACACGGTTTGATTACCCTTTTTACATGCAAACTGCTCCGCCTAGAGTTTAAGGAGTCCTTTTAGAGACTAGGAGATAAAATATGAACTTAAAAGGAGCAGAAACGTTACGCCGAAAACTTTGGATACCGGCGACGTGGGAGCGCTGAGATATTGCGCCACCGGGTTCCATTAATTCGCACCCGGCCCACTTTTTCTATCTACTATTTACCTGGATTGTCGTCGACATTCACAGACAGCAGCAATTCTGCCGATTACGAAGAAATGAGCTGTCTCTACAGCTTTCTCGTAGGGCAATATTGTTTGCTGTCGTGTTGACACGTCATAGTAATTCTAGTGCGAGTCTTGTGTTTAATACCGTTGACGTCTTCTGCTTCCTCATACGTCAGTTCAGTGATTTTTCTTTAATTACTCTCGTAATCCAAGTGCGAAGGAAATATCTACAACAATGAGGACGCTCCAATGGCTAGATTTAGGTTTTATTATTCTAACAACATAATGCTTTGCACGTGATTTACAATACAACAACCGTTAACGAATTAATATAAAATTATAGGACACTATCACATAGAGTTAACTTCTTCCTCCGTTATGTCAGTTAATGTTCTACTTTAACTGCCAAGTTAACTTCACATTTCTTGAGTTCACTTTTTCATTGATTGACTGTTCCCTCGGTTCTTGGTAGAATATTTTATAGAAGGAAAACACACATGACGCTGGTATGATATTCTACAATATTTACTATTTACTTCACAAAGCGGTTTTCAGCTGTTACGCCATAATCAGGTACAAAGATAAATGTAGGGTGCGGTGAAATTCTTCTAGGATAAAGATTTTAAACTAGTGCAGCAACAGAGCATCTCCTTTACTAAAGACGAAAATAGCTAACTTTAGATTTAAGAATAAAACGAGAGGACCTTTTTAGGTGAAAATACGACATAAGCTAATTTACGTAAGGTTAAATATGTTACACACTGACATTAGTTAATGTTAATATCAATACATTAGTGAATGTGTCACATATTTTTTTAGTTAAAGCTAACATTAGTTAGCATTAACAGTGGTTAATATGTCATATATTGTATCTTAGATAAACAATCTTACATCGCATTATCACTGAAATAGTTCCTCCCATTTTATTTCTAAATCTAACATTGACTTTGTAGCTGCACTAGTTTAAAATCTTTAATCTCACAAAAATTTCTCTGTACCAAATATTTATCTTTGTACCTGATGATGGCGTAACAGCCAGAAACCGGTTTGTGAAATAAATAATAAATGTTGTAGAGTATTATACCAGTGTCTTGTGTGTTTTCAATCACTTCTTTTGACCTCGTCTCTGCTGTCCATATAATTCACTGTCCACTTGGAACGGTTTTGTCTTCGAAACCTTCCCAGTACGCGTTTTTTCGTTTACTTATAGAGTCTTCAATTTCTTGCGTATATGTAACAATTTCTTATCGATCTTAATGAATTTTCTTAAGCCTCTGAGTTAGCTTTTCAATTTTTAAAACATGTGACCTATTTTCTTGGCAATCTGTTAGGATACTCCTGCTTCCTGGTTTCACTTTCCTGTTACTTATTATTTTAAATGTTTCTACTATTTTTCTAAATTTTTGTCCATTATGGATGAGGAACACTGCTACTGCGACGGATAAAAGTTTTCAGTAACGACTGCAACCAGTTGCCTTTTGTAATGGTAGAATTTCTACTTTCCTGTTACCGGTTTTAAGTCGCCTAGCGTGACTCATTATCAAAGTTACAGTTCTTAGTATTCGTTCATTACCTTTCGGGGTAGTTCTCTACAGTTACACGATTGCAAAAGATTGCTCCTGGCGCTCAAACCACTGTAGGAAACATTGTTTATGTTCATAGATTATGATAATTACAAAAGCTACACAAACTTTGCCACAGGTAACAACTCGTACACGCACGTTCGAAAATGCTTAGTTCTTCAGTTATTAATGGAAAAATATTTTACAAAACTCTCAAGTGAGAAGCTGACAACAAACGTTCAAAATCGCCCCACTGCAGGTAACCGGGATAAGGTAACTTATCCACATGCTGGAGTTGATAGCAAACAAATGGAAACACAAAGAGAATACATACTGGTCATTCACTCGACCGTCTTCAGTTGAAGATACGCGTGAGCACAATGTATACGAACGACGAGGAGTTAGAAATGCCACTCATCTATGGAGAATGTAAGTTAGCAGTATAGTAACTGCAATAACATTTTCTTATTCACAATACGGATACATGTAATACAGTACTGCAGTACTTTTAAATGGTATGTAGCGTTTCTATCTTCTCTTCATTGATGTACATTGTATTTACACAAACCTATCGAAAACGGTTGACTGAATCACCCCCCCCCCCAAACCCTCCCGCCGCCGAGTCTTCCCTCGGGCGTGGGTGTGTGCTGTGTTGTCCTTAGCGTTAAGTTAGTTTAAGTTAGGTAGTGTGTAAGCCTAGGGACCGATGACCTCAGCCGTTTGGTCCCAAAGGAACTTACCACAGATTTCCAGATTTTTCTGAGCCACCGGTGTGCATTTTCATTGTCTTTCCATTTGTTTATTATGAACTACAGCAAAAGAGAGCCAAATTTTGTCTTAGCTTTCTGCGAGGGCTATTCAGGGAGCCAGCAGCAACAATAGGGAGGCTAGTGCGGTCATATTGTTGTCTGAGCGTTTGTCTTTTCGCTGTTCAGTTGGAATCCAGCCGCCGGCCGGAGTGGCCGTGCGGTTCTAGGCGCTACAGTCCGGAACCGAGCGACCGCTACGGTCGCAGGTTCGAATCCTGCCTCGGGCATGGATATGTGTGACGTCCTTAGGTTAGTTAGGTTTAATTAGTTCTAAGCTCTAGGCGACTAATGACCTCAGAAGTTAAGTCGCATAGTGCTCAGAGCCATTTGAACCATTTTTGGAATCCAGCCGCACCAGCGTGACGTTCGTGTCGTTTCCCGTAATTTCACAGTAAAAGTCTTAAATGTGTCCCGCAATTGAAAATCCCACGAATTGTGAAGTTCGGTCAGTAATAAGGTTTTTGTTGGCAAAAAAAAAAAAACGTAAACCGATCGAAATTTATCAGCAGCTCTACGAAGTGTACGGAAGAAACGTTATCACGAAAGGTGCAGTACACCGGGGTATTAGGTTTCATCATGGCCGAACTAATCTTCACGATGACCAAACATTGTGACGGAGCTCTCGTTTAGTTTTCGACAAATGTCACGAAGCTAGGCTATCAGAAATTTTGTGCAAGATGGATACCAAAAATCAATACAGAAAGCCATAAGAACCAGAGTGTGACTGCATCACTGACATTTCTGGATTCTTTGAAAAAGATGGTGACTCATTACTTGATGGTATCGTAACTGGAGACCAGACTTGGGTCAACCATGCGAACTGCGAGACAAAATATAAGTCTGTGGAGTGAGGACGCACAAAATTCAAAAAAGGTTCAAATGGCTCTGAGCACTATGGGACTCAACTTCTGAGGTCATCAGTCCCCTAGAACTTAGAACTACTTAAACCTAACTAACCTAAGGACACCACACACATCCATGCCCGAGGCAGGATTCGAATCTGCGACCGTAGCGGTCTCGCAGTTCCAGGCTGTAGCGCCTAGAATCGCACGGCCACTCCGGCCGGCGCACAAAATTCCCCCCAAAAAAACAGAAAATGCCTGCAAACGTTGTCTGCGAGAAATATTATGGCGACTATTTTTTGGGACAGACAGTGTGTACTTATTGCCGATTTTCTCTAGTGTGCACAACAATAAACTCTGCGAGGTATTGTCAAACGTTGGAAAACTTAAGAAGAGCTATTCAGAACAAGCGCAGAGCAAAATTGAGCTCAAAAATTTTGTTCTTGCACGACAACGCTCGACTGCACACGGCAAATCCCATTCGATGCTTTCAAATGGGAGGCGTTTGCTTTGCCACCGTACAGCACGGATCTTGCACCAAGTGACTACAATCTGTTTCCTACGATGAAGACCTCACTCGTAAAGCAGCGCTTTGACGACGAGTGGAACTGCGGGAGGGCGTCACTAACTGGTTGAAGTGGCAGGCAGCAGAATTTGATGACAATGATACTCGTATTTCAAAGTTTGTTCGCCCCTATGATAAGTGTCCGAATTTCTGTAGAGACTGTGTTGAATAGTAGTATTTCAGTGTCGCTTTCAGATGAATAATATATCATTTTTTCCATTTTTTTTCTTTTTTAATAGCAAAACGTTATATGCTTTCTGGAGAGCCTTCGTAATAATGTCATGTTTACGTGAATATAACACTGTGATGGGTTTTTCAAGAGGTTTTGAGGAGAAGTGCATCAGAGAATAAAAATTTATAAGGTGCTATTTAAAAAAAGTACTGCTGTTCATATCATCGTAATGAACAAAATTACAAGAAAGTAAATCATGGTTAATGTCACCCTGCTACTTAAACATCATTTACCTGAAAAATTTTAATTTTGCATCGGGACAAAAAGCTATTTCGGTTGGTCAAGATAAGTAGGGTATCCTGTATATGTAGAAGTAAGAGCAGTCAATGCTGAATAGTTGTTACCAGTTTATAACTTGAGAACTCTGTATAATGTTATTTTATTAATAAATCTAAAACGAAGTAGCTTCAAGCATATGTCCATGCGGAGTTTTTCCTTGTTTCGTTATAAGGGATCTCTAAGTAGCTATTTCACGTTTAAATTGATCCATATCTGTAAGCTGATGCTGCACGGCATTAAGTTAAGAAGTGAGCACCGAACCGAGTCGGGATCCTGCCAGAGAGGTAGGAATACGCGCCACAGCGTACAGCACACCGCCGTCGAACGGCGGGCAACTCGTGACGTAAAAACCGAATGGCGTCCCGGCGCTAATCCATCAGCCGGCCACACTGACAGCCAGCGAAAACCGCCGCACCACTCGCTGCTCACTTCCACAAGAAACACCGATGGCTCCGCCTCCCGGCTCCAAGTCACCATTTGCGCCAAATATCCAGACGTAACGTTGCTCTGTAGCACGTAACGAACCCTGCCATCAACAAACGGCACCGTCTGATGGGTAAAAAGTCTCTCAGAGATAGCCTCCGTAGTGACTTGCGACAGGCAGTCTGTAATGTTTTGACAGGATTGGCGTAGGTGAGCTCACACTAAAAATCAAACAACACTCACACACACACACACACACACACACACACACACACACACAAGCACACTTGCCCGTATGGACGACACAGAAATAAGCATACCTGTCGTAGTGAAACAACTGAAAGACTTGAAAACAAATAAATCAGTAGGTCTGGATGGAATTCCAGGTCGATTTTACAAAGAGTACTCTACGGAATTGGCCCGTTACCTTGCTTGCATTTATTGTGAATCTCTCGTCCGGCACAAAGTTCTAAGCGACTGGAAAAAAGCGCAGGTGACTCCAGTATATAAGAAGGGTAAAAGAACGGACCCAAAAAATTACAGACCAATAGCCCAAACTAGCGGTTCTAGGCGCGCAGTCCGGAACCGCGCGACTTCTACGGTCGCAGGTTCGAATCCTGCCTCGGGCATGGATGTGTGTGATGTCCTTACATTTTAAATACCTCACTTCTATGTCACAATAATTGAAACTTCAAGACATGCTGGTGTATTAACAGCCATCAACGTTTTTCTTGGTCATACTTTAGCTATGTAATTTGTATTTCAAAAATCGTCTACATTCACAGTCTCCGTAATCGCTATTTGTGCTCTGATTGTGTCGCTGTTAGTACATACTGTGAAAATGAATGACACTGATTCTTGCTTCGAAGTGAAACAAGCGAGCGGAACACCGTTAATTGCGAGAAACAAGTTGTTCTTAACGTTTTTCACAATCTTTCACAGAAAAATCAGTGCTAACGTTTTTCGAGAAACATTATACAATACACATTAACTCTGATTTAAAATGCTTGCGTGGCTTAATTGCCGGCACGGTAGCTCAGTGCGTTCTGTCAGAGGCTTAGCTGCCTTATGAACTGAGTGACTGACTCAACTATGAACTTCAAAGGGTGTCATGGGACGTCCTCCCCGAACAAATGAAACGAACAATTACGAACAAAATAAGTTTGAAAAAAAAAATCGGTAGCGTCGTAAAATTTCAGTCGTATATGCCTGGAACGACAGTTTATTGTTTTTTTGTTTTGAATACCTAGGTCATTTAAGTACGAAATTCATCGAATATGTTTATTAACTCATACTAAACCATCATTTCTCAAGAAAAATGCACCTCTTGTTTATAATTGAATATCGCACGCTAAATTCTGGTTTTCGTTGCAAATATAAATTTTTAAGTATCGATTTTTATGAAAGATTGCTGAAGTTAAGAAAACATTGCACACTAGGACAGATGTGGTCTCACACGAGCCAGAGTTCAAAATGGCTCTATGCACTATGGGACTTAACCTCTGACGTCATCAGTCCCCTAGACTTAGAACTACTTAAACCTAACTAACCTAAGGATATCACAACATCCATGTCCGAGGCAGGATTCGAACCTGCGACCGTAGCAGCAGCGCGGTTCCGGACTAAAGTGCCTAGAACCTCTCGGCCACACGGCCGGCCCGAGCCAGAGTGGCAAGCGTCGTAGAAACATGGAAAGCAATAATTTTCACGGCGTCGAGCAGACTGTACAAACGCTACTTTTTTATAGTTGCCACCGTACCACTGCTATCGGAACCCAATAGAACTGATCTAGATCCAAGTTAAGGGATGTGTCGCGAGAAATAACAAGACATTTAAACTGCCAAACGTACTGTAACTAATGCCCAAAGCTTTGTGACTCGTCGCCGGCCGCGGTGGCCGTGCGGTTCTAGGCATTTCAGTCCGGAACCGCGTGACTGCTACGGTCGCAGGTTCGAATCCTGCCTCGGGCATGGATGTCTGTGATGTCCTTAGGTTAGTTAGGTTTAAGTAGTTGTAAGTTTTAGGGGATTGATGACCTAGCTCAGAGCTCAGAGCCATTTGAACCATTTTTTGTGACTCGTCACTGCCGAACGATGGCGAAATGCAGAACAGCACGCCATAAAAGAGGAGGAGGAAATGTCAACTTTTCGGTGGCTTGGGATTCTGTTGCTAACCGCCTCGTTATCAACGTAGTAGTACTGAAATGTATTCCTCGGCGTCCGGTAAGGAAGGAATTTCAGAGATTACCAGACGAATAACTTCAATACCTTCAGTGGCTTCAATATTTAACTAAATGGGAAAACAACAGTGCGCTTTTACGCCATGCATAGCTCATGCAGAAAAATTATCCTTATTAACGCCAGAAATTTTCATCATTCTTGCTTTTAGGTACAATACTATGTTAGCTAAGACCAAGGACGTGATATGTTTCCGTCAGGTCACCTAAGAAGCGTATCGAGAGAGTGGCAGATATCGCTACGAAATGAGACTCAGGTATACCTTTATTTTGTGTCATCGTAAGTCTACGAGGAATAAAAAACCGGTAACTTTATGTAGTTTGACTACTTTACCGTTACCTGGGAAAGCATACATTGAGGCAACTAACAATTTAGCAGGAAATTTTTCGATACACAAAAGTGCGTTGGAGATAAACATGGTGTGTCATTCACGAAAATCTCATACACATTTCGCGCCTTAACTGTTTAGTCACATAACTCTAACGAAATTTCGGCGTCGACAAGTAATCACAGCTCTAAAATAATAATAAATCTTGCCATGACTCTAGAAGATAAAGAAAGACTTTTATTATGAATTAAAAAATCAGAAAAATTAATTGTATGCTTACTGATTTAAAGTGACAGTCAGATAATAACGGTAACTGTGAAAGGAAAACTGAACATATTTGTTCGTGACCACGTGTATAGACTTTCAAGAAGTAAGATACTTAATGCTGTTATTAAATGAAAATATTATTTCCATTGTAAATGAACAACGTGGGCCTATTTATGATATTGTGTTGCGTTAAGTAACCTGTAAATTGACTCATTCCACATCGTTACCTAACTCTCAATAAAACGAATTACATTTGTTAATCTTCATTTTATATTGCAGTTCGTCAGAGTACATTCTAAATGATACCATAACTTCTCCTTACGGTTTACGTATAAGCTGTGCTTATTACAGTTTACTAGTGCGACCCTCAGACGAAATACAGCAGACCTTATATCCCTGCAAGATATAAAAAATTCATCTCACAGCTAGCAGGCGTTATGAAGTTACGGTTACAATTACCATACAGATACCAAATATGCCTACAGAGCGACTCTCGAAGGCTGAGCGTTTCTGGCTGTACTCTCGGAGCGTGATCGTCGCGTTTTATAGACGCGAGCCAGTGAGAATCTGTAACTCAACGTTCTTTGCACACGAGCTCTTGCAACAGCTGACTTCAATGCGATTTCTTCTTTCTTTGATAAATTTTAATCTGCTGCTGCTAACGTTGGCTTTTTCAGAAATATCAGCCCCCATAATTTGTGATACACAAGTAGAAATTTGCTCCATTTGTATTTTATAAAGCTATACCGAATTTGTGAAGAAGTCATTGACAGCCATAAGACTGGAATTCCAGCAGCTACCCCGGGCTGGGAGACCGTCCCACATTGAGACCTCCGTCCGTAACCTTTCATCTGACGTCAAACCAAGAGCGTCGGTCGATAGGCTGTTCCAGATTCACTGAGCTAAAATTGAATATTACTTCCGTGACTCAACTGTATTTGCTCGATATACAGGTGACGTAGTTTCACCCATTGTACTTTTATGATTCGTTTGTCGTCACCAGCACGATTACGGATGCAAGCGTCACTGACGTTAGAGCTCAGCTTATTATATAAGAACTAGTTGATCACGCACAAGCGACCTCGCACCAAGGGAACAATTTTTCCTGTATATTGATAGGGAGAACATGCAAACAGCTCATGGAATAACAAAGCAGTTTGGACTGGTCACGCTGTGAAGCAACAAAATCCTTCCAGATACAGAGGAAACGTTGTAAAACCGCGGACTGTTAGCATTCGACGAATCGTTGAAAACATTCGCAAGGTGGGGTCGCAGTGTATAACGCAAAGCTACATTATGAAGTTATATTTAGGAAGCGCGGAGTACAGTTCCCCGTACGACCATACTGAATCAGACAGTCGTTGCATCTGTTGCTAGTTAAGTTCAATGCCATGAGAAATATTGCCGTACTCGTCTCTCAGCACCAAAATTAGTTGGTACTCGGACGCCAAAAGAATTCGTTACCAACGAAACGCAGAACTTGGCCTTTGTTCGTTCCTTTTATTAGGCACTAGATAGTAACAGTGATAATTCCGAGATGCTGAACGTTAACGTTCTTCTCTGTCAAGGATATGAAAGAAAATTCACCATTTATCTAAAAACAGGAATTTCTCTGCTATCAGCTGCTGCCAAAACTAAGTTCAGCACTTTTGCTGTTCGAATAATTGCTTCTTTTGAGAACAAACAAATCAGTATCTTAACACATTTTGCACATTTCTGCTCAATAATATTCTGTCGAATAATAATTTTCTAAGAAAGAAGGTTTCGAATGCACAAGAGCGAGTACTGATAATCATGTGTGTTCAACTACAATCAGCTTGTAGACATCCCTTCGAGGGATTAGTCATTGTAACATTTCCTTCATATACTTACATCAGTTCATGAATATCGCTATGAATAGTTCGCCACAATTAAGGAAGAACTGTGATGACACAGCTGTTAGTGGCTCAAAAAGGACTTCAGATGCAGCCACAAATAATTTTTGATCATTTTCTCAATAACATGGAACGTTCCACAGAGCAACTTTTAATTAAAAATGGTAGTGTCTGTAGCTTAAAGAAAGGATAGAAGTAACTTATCACTATTTGCCAGGCTAATGCTGAAAGTGTTCATTCTTATTCAATTAGAGTCATAGTTAATCAACCAGCATGTGGCCACGTTTACAAACAAATCAATTATATACAGCCTGTAAAATATCTCTTTGTAATAACTTCGATAAAAATCGTGAAAATGATCTACCGGAACATGTAACCAACTAACTAAATATCGCATTCCAACAAGATCTCTAATTCGGTGCCAGTGTAAGCCAGTGGAAGTGTGATTCCAGTACATATGCAGCCATATCAATAATCAGCACGCCACCTGATGGTGTGTGACGGAGGGTACATCTGCTACCGCTAACTGATTCCCCCCTCCCCCCTTCCCCCCCCCCCCCCCCCCCCGCCCCGCTTCACTGTTGCACTCGCGAATAGGGAGAATTACTGTCTGAAAGGCTCTGTATACGCTCAAATTTCTCGACTTTATCATCGTGATCATTTTGCGAGATATATGTGAGAAAAAGTATGATACTGCCCGACTCTTCCCAGAAAGTAGCGGTAGATTCTAATTTTAATGGTGGAAGTAGTCACTTCATCCTGCTCTAATTCTCTCATCAATTGCGCGACGGAAAGTGTTGCTTCCTTACCTTATCACCTGGACCTTGCCACCCTCATAGTTCTGCCTATTTAAAATATGTATTATAAGAGACTAAACTGTCATCAAAGAATTTATCTGATTTGCCATTTCCAATAAGTGTCTACATTAACATTCCTAAAAATTTCAACAAGCCTCTGGGTATCCCAGACCCAGAATGCGGTCCCCGAAGTGCTGCTCCAGTACGTCAAACACACTACTGCTTCGATGGTGTCGAACTTCGTCTTGCGTGAACCACATCTTTTCGAAATCAGGGTCACTCTGGATAATGGGGATGAAATCAGTTTCCAAAACCTTCACGTACTGTTCGGTATTCACCGTGCAATCACCGAATATCGCACCGATTTTTTCGTGACTGGACATTGCACACCACACACACACCCGTTGAGAGTGAAGAGACTTCTCGATCGCGAAATGTGAATTCTCAGTCCCCCATATGCGCCAATTTTGCTTCTTGATGAACCCATCCGAATGAAAGAGGCTTCGTCGCTAAACCGAACTATACAGCGTATTGTATTGTATTGTATGTTAACCGGAGGCCTAGAAACGACGGAGAGGCTCCGTCCCCGCTGCAGCCGCGGTGGTCCACAACCCCACAACGACTACCGCAGTCCACTTCACCCCACCGCAGTCCACTTCACCCTTCCGCCGCCCCACACCGAACCCAGGGTTATTGTGCGGTTCGGCCCCAGGGAACGTCTCACACCAGACGAGTGTACCCCTATGTTTGTATGGTAGAGTAATGGTGGTGTACGCGTACGTGGAGAACTTGTTTGCGCAGCAATCGCCGACATAGTGTAGCTGAGGCGAACTAAGGGGAACCAGCCCACATTCGCCGTGGCAGATGGAAAACCGCCTAAAAACCATTCACAGACTGGCCGGCTCACCGGACCTCGACACAAGTCAACGGGCGGATTCGTGCCGGGGACCAGGCGCTCCTTCCCGCCCAGAGAGCCGTGCGTTAGACCGAACGGCTAACCGGGCGGGCGTACAGCGCATACTAATACCCACCATGCAACGCGGACAACAGTGCAGTTTGAACGTCCTAATGCAAACCGTTCAGATGTTATGGCGCTTCTATGTCATATAGTTCAATAATTGTCACCATGTATAATTTACGGGTAAGCGTCACGGAGGTGCTCAGCTAACTCCCATGGCAAACGCTACAAGAGAGGCGTTCTGTATCACGGTGGGTCTTACCATTAATGTTCTGAGAGCATAATTTCCTAGCAGAGTCAAGAAATATATATAGCTTCCTCCGACGTATATCTCGCGAAAAGACCGTGAAGGTAAAATTAAAGAGATTGGAACTCACACCGAGGTTTACCGGTAATCATTCTTCCCGCGAAACATTCGCGACTGGAACTAGAAAGGCAGAAGTGACAGTGGTAGAGAAAGTAACCTCCGCCACGCACCGTTGAAGAGTATTGATATAGATGTAGCTGTAGAATTGCTTGACTTGTGCTTAGCTGCCTGGTGCTACATACCTCCCGAAAACTATGGACTTACCGAACACATTGTAAGTAGGCTGTTTAGGTTTTTATATTGGTAACGCCACGTAGCGCTCTGTATGAGAATCACTGGCTGTGCTGCGTGCAGTCTGTGGCTGGTTTGCATTGTTGTTGGCTATTGTAGCGTTGGGCAGTTGGCTGTTAACAGCGCGTAGCGTTGCGCAGTTGGAGGTGAGCCGCCAGCAGTGGTGGATGTGGGGAGAGAAATGGCGGAGTTTTGAAATTTGTAAGACTGGATGGCATGAACTGCTATATATATCATGACTATTAAGGTAAATACATTGTTTGTTCTCTATTAAAATCTTTCATTTGCTAACTATGCCTATCAGTAGTTAGTGCCTTCCGTAGTTTGAATCTTTTATTTAGCTGGCAGTAGTGGCGCTCGCTGTATTGCAGTAGTTCGAGTAACGAAGATTTTTGTGAGGTAAGTGATTTGTGAAACGTATAGGTTAATTTATTCAGGGCCATTCTCTTGTAGGGATTACTGAAAGTCAGATTGCGTTGCGCTAAAAATATTGTGTGTCAGTTTAAGCACAGTCATGTATAATTGATCAATGGGGACGTTTCAACATGTCAGGCAAAATTTCTGTTGTGCTGCGTTACACAGATGGACCAAGACGCAATTAAGCAGCAGACGGTCATAAGGTCTTAGCTCATCGATTTGTGTGCCATAATGGGGCACCCTTGAGTTTTTACATTTTATCGCACGTGTTACCTTATGTTTTATCTTTTTTCATTATCTACAGTACCTTTTGTCTTTTTGGATTCAGTTCATCGTTTCTTTAAAGGTTATTTACACGGTCTAAACAGTTATCACTCACCAATAAAATCCTTTATTTGAGCTCTGAACAAATAAAAACATTCGGGAGGACGACGGTTCAATCCCGCGTCCGGCCATCCTGATTTAGGTTTTCCGTGATTTCCCTAAATCACTCCAGGCAAATGCCGGGATGGTTCCTCTGAAAGGGCACGGCCGACTTCCTTCCCAATCCTTCCCTAATCCGATGAGACCGATGACCACGCTGTCTGGTCTCCTTCCCCAAACCAACCAACCAACCAAATAAAAACACTGATGTCAACATGGAGACAACAGCCTTGGAACTATACTCTCCGGGAGAAAATAGTACTCCTCGAAATTCGACATCTATTTTGATCCGATGACAGCATATGCCACCTGGAGGATAGTAGATGTACTGATAACGATTTCAACGTTGTCCGCCAGCAGATAGCGTAGTGGCATAGGTACCAGAGCACCATCTGTGTCTACCCTTTAACGAGGAATACTCACAGCCAGAAGGCTCGAGGTGGTACAAGCGTGTGTAGCAGGCAGGCAACCATGCCGCAGAGACACACACGTGCTTCCTACAACCGTCAGAGCAAGTTTGAAATGCATCATATTGTGGTCTTCCGAGTGGTGGGATTGTCCTTGCGGAGAACTGTCACACAATTTGTCCGTACTGCGCCAGTCGTGCAGCGATGCTGGTACAAGTAGTCCTGTGAACATTCTCACATCGGTAGACGAGGTTCTGGGCGCCCACTCAAGACAGACGCCCCCCAGAGTCGTTGTACTCTGAGGACAGCACTAACAGATCGTACAGCTGCCACAGCACAGATAAGAGGGTTTGTCAGCTCAGACGTAACAACACGAACTGTTGCCAACCGGGTATTAGCCTAGACGGTCTTCCATTCACGCCACTGCATCTACGTGCACTTCAAAGGATCACTCGGAAGATGGATCCTTTTATCGACCTCCCAACTCATATGATACAGCTGCTGAAAGGTTCAAACAAAACTTGAGTCTAGTATCAAACACGTACCCGACTCATACATTTATAGTTGATGGTAACTTCAGTTCACCCAAGCCATGTTGGCGAATATATACGTTAAATCCCGAGGTACGCATAAAACATTATCCGAAATTGTGCTAAATTCATTCTCTGAAAATTATTTCGAGCAATAAGTTCATGTGCTCACTCGAATAGTAACGGGTTGTGAAAATACACTTGACTTCTTAGCAACAAATAATCTTGAGGTAATAACGAGCATCAAAGCGGTTACAGGAATTAGTGAACACAGAGTTGTCGTAGCGAGACTGAATACCAAAACTCCAAAATACTCCAAAAATAAACGAAAAGTATATCTATTCAAAAAATCAGATAAAAATTCTCTTGACGCCTTCCTGAGAGACAATCTATACTACTTCCAAATTAACGATGTAAGTGTAGACTAGACGTGGCTTGAATACAAAGAAACAGTATCGACAGCAATAGAGAGACTAAAACCAAATAAATTAACGAACGATGGAGCTGATCTCCCACGGTACACATAACAGGTCAGAACACTGTTGCAGAAGCAACGAAAAAAGCGTGCCAAATTTAAACGAACTCAAAACCCCCAAGACTTGAGAGCTTTTACAGAAGCTCGAATTTATCGCGGACCTCAATCTGAGATCTTATAACAGTTTCCATAAAGAAACTTTGTCTCGAAGCCTGGCAGAAAATCCAAAGACATTTTAGTGGTATGTAAAATATGCTAGCGGCAAGATACAATGAATTCCTTCTCTGCTCGGTAGCAATAGAAATATTATCTATGACAGTGCTGCTTAAGCATAGTTACTAAACACAGCCTTCCGAAATTCCTACATCAAAGAAAACGAACTAAATATTTCACAATTCGAATCAAGAACAGCTGCCAACAGGGGTAACATAGAAGCAGACATATATCCTCGGAGTAGTGAAACAACTTAAATGACTTAATAAAGGCCGGCCGGTGTGGCCGTGCAGTTAAAGGCGCTTCAGTCTGGAACCGCGTGACCGCTACGGTCGCAGGTTCGAATCCTGCCTCGGGCATGGATGTGTGTGATGTCTTTAGGTTAGTTAGGTTTAATTAGTTCTAAGTTCTAGGCGACTGATGACCTCAGAAGTTAAGTCGCATAGTGCTCAGAGCCATTTTGACTTAATAAAAGCAAGTCTTCCGGTCCAGACTGTATATCAATTAGGTTCCTGCCAGAGTGTGCTGATGCAATAGTTCCATACTTAACAATCACATACAAACGCTCGCTCGACGAAAGGTCCGTACCCAAAGACTAGAAGGCTGCACAGATCACACAAATATTCAAGAAAGGCAGTAGGAGTAATTCACTGAATTACAGGCCCACATCACACACGTCGATATGCGGCAGGATTTTGGAACATACATTATGTTCGGACATTATGAATTGCCTTCAAGAGAGCGGTCTGTTAACACACAGTCAACACTGATTTAGAAAACATCGTTCTTGTGAAACATAACTAGCTCTTTACTCACACGACACGTTGAGTGCTATCGACAAGTAATAAAATTGCGTGATTATGGAATACCGTTTCAGTTACGAGACTGTATTCAGCCGGCCGCGGTGGTCTCGCGGTTGTAGGCGCGCAGTCCGGAACCGCGCGACTGCTACGGTCGCAGGTTCGAATCCTGCCTCGGGCATGGATGTGTGTGATGTCCTTAGGTTAGTTAGGTTTAACTAGTTCTAAGTTCTACGGGACTGATGACCTAAGATGTTAAGTCCCATAGTGCTCAGAGCCATTTGAACCATTTTTTAGACTGTATTCATGATTTCCTGTCAGAGAGGTCACATCCCTTAGTAAATGACGGAAAGTCATCGAGTAAAACAGAAGCGGTGTCTGGTGTTCCTCAATGTCGTTTATCTTCTAGTAAAGCCGTCAGAAGATCAAAACAAATTGCAAAACGATTTATAAGGGGCGTCTATATGGTGCAAAAAGGGAAGTTGACCCTAAATAATGAAAATTGTGAGGTCATTCACATGAGTGCTAAAAGGAATCCGTTAAACTTCGGTTACGTGATAAATCAGTCAAATCTAAAGGCCGTAACTTCAACTAAGTACCTGGGAATTACAAATACGGAAAACTTAAATTGGAAAGAATACAGAAAATGTTTTGGGGAAGGCGAACCAAAGACTGTGTTTTAATGGTAGAACACTCGATGATGCAACAGATCTACTAAAGAGACTGTCTACACTACGCTTGTCCGTCCTCTGCTGGAGTACTGCAGCGCAGTGTCGGATTCTGAACAGATCGGTTTAACGGAGTATATCAAAAAAATGGTTCAAATGGCTCTGAGCACTATGGGACTTAACTTCTGAGGTCATCAGTACCTTAGAACTTAGAACTACTTAAACCTAACTAACCTAAGAACGTCACATACATCCATGCCCGAGGCAGGATTCGAACCTGTGACCGTAGCGGTCGCACGGTTCCAGACTATAGCGCCTAGAACCCCTCGGCCACCCCGGCCGGCCGAGTATATCAACAAAGTTCAAAAAAGAGCGGCACGTTTTGTGTTATAGAGAAATAGGCGAGAGGGTGTTAAGCACATGATACAAGATTAGGGGTGGACATCATTAAGACAAGGCGTTTCTCGTTGCGGAGGGATCTTCTCACGAAATTCCAATAACCAACTTTCTCCTCCGAATGTGAAAATATTGTTTGGCGTCGACCTACGTAGGGAGAAACAATCATCATAATAAAATAAGGGAAATCAGAGTTTGCACGGGAAGAATTGGGTGTTCGTTTTTCCGCGCTATTCGAAAGAACAAAGAATTATTGTGAAGGCGGTTCGATGAATCGTCTTCGAAGCACTTAAGTGTGATTTGCAGAGTATCCATGTAGACGTAAAGGTGGAATGGCGCACCTTGGTCTTCAGCTATAAAAGCAAATTCTGACTGCACGCAAGTAATGGTCGTTTGCCTGTACGGCATAGACCTTGTGAACGCTGTCTCGTAGACTACATTCGTCCGAGACACACTAGCCCTACTCAAGGCCTTACGTTCTGACATGGGATGAGCTACAACTCTTGTACACCTTTGGCATTTTTGGAGGGGACGCTAACCAACGCTCGGTACGTGCAGAATGTTGTAAAATCCCTTATTTTGCCGTTCTTACGACATGGAGGTGATATGGCGTTCTAACATGATAATGCTCGCCCACACATTGCTCGTGAAATTCAACACGCTCTGCAAGATGTGCAGCAACTTCGTTGGACAGCACGATTTCCCGACTTGTCTCCAGTCGAGCATGTGTGGGATACGACGGCGATTCGCTAACAGCTCTTTCGAAACTACGGGAACTGGTCGAGCAGGCGTGGCATAACTTATTCCAAGGGCAGTATTCGCCATGTGTAAAATCAGCTCGATGCCAGAGTCAGCGCACTGCCGCCCGTGGAGGGTATACCACTCAATAGTGTGGCGGCCTGAGTCGATACCTGGTACCTCAGAACCGCTTCTGCTATTAATCTGTAAATGTACTCATTTCATTTACTCCTTGTTCATTGCTGCAGCAATAAATCTTGAGTGTATTGGACCTCTAAAAGAGTGTACTACTTTTTTCCGGCAGTCTACAGGGTGTTACAAAAAGGTACGGCCAAACTTTCAGGAAACATTCCTCACACACAAATAAAGAAAAGATGTTATGTGGACATGTGTCCGGAAACGCTTAATTTCCGTGTTAGAGCTCATTTTAGTTTCGTCAGTATGTACTGTACTTCCTCGATTCACCGCCAGTTGGCCCAATTGAAGGAAGGTAATGTTGACTTCGGTGCTTGTGTTGACATGCGACTCATTGCTCTACAGTACTAGGATCAAGCACATCAGTACGTAGCATCAACATCTTAGTGTTCATCACGAACGTGGTTTTGCAGTCAAAGCAATGTTTACAAATGCGGAGTTGGCAAATGCCCATTTGATGTATGGATTAGCACGGGGCAATAGCCGTGGCGCGGTACGTTTGTATGGAGACAGATTTCCAGAACGAAGGTGTCCCGACAGGAAGACGTTCGAAGCAATTGATCGGCGTCTTAGGGAGCACGGAACATTCCAGACTATGACTCGCGACTGGGGAAGACCTTGAACGACGAGGACACCTGAAATAGACGAGGCAATTCTTCGTGCAGTTGACGATAACCCTAATGTCAGCGTCAGAGAAGTTGCAGCGTTGACCACATCACTGTATGGAGAGTGCTGCGGGAGGACCAGTTGGTTCCGTACCATGTACAGCGTGTGCAGGCACTATCAGCAGCTGATTGGCCTCCACGGGTACACTTCTGCGAATGGTTCATCCAACAATGTGTCAATCCTCATTTCAGTGCAAATGTTCTCTTTACGGATGAGGCTTCATTCCAACGTGATCAAATTGTAAATTTTCACAATCAACATGTGTGGGCTGACGAGAATCCGCACGCAACTGTGCAATCACGTCATCAACACAGATTTTCTGTGAACGTTTGGGCAGGCATTGTTGTTGATGTCTTGATTGGGCCCCATGTTCTTCCACCTACACTCAATGGAGCACGTTATCATGATTTCATACGGGATACTCTACCTGTGCTGCTAGAACATGTGCCTTTACAAGTACGACACAACATGTGGTTCATGCACGATGGAGCTCCTGCACATTTCAGTCGAAGTGTTCGTACGCTTTTCAACAACAGATTTGGTGACCGATGGATTGGTAGAGGCGGACCAATTCCGTGGCCTCCACGCTCTGCTGACCTCAACCCTCTTGACTTTCATTTGTGGGGGCTTTTGAAAGCTCTTGTCTACGCAACCCCGGTACCAAATGTAGAGACTCTTCGTGCTCGTATTGTGGACGGCTGTGATACAATACGCCATTCTCCAGGGCTGCATCAGCGCATCAGGGATTCCATGCGACGGAGGGTGGATGCATGTATCCTCGCTAACGGAGGACATTTTGAACATTTCCTGTAACAAAGTGTTTGAAGTCACGCTGGTACGTTCTGTTGCTGTGTGTTTCCATTCCATGATTAATGTGATTTGAATAAAATCTCTAACATGGAAAGTAAGCGTTTCCGGACACATGTCCACATAACATATTTTCTTTCTTTGTGTATGAGGAATGTTTCCTGAAAATTTGACCGTACCTTTTTGTAACACCCTGTATATCAAACAAGATCTTTGATAATTAAGTTTGCTGTGAAGGACTGGAAACAATATTCCCGTACTAAAACCAAGAAAACCAGCGAATGTGTCGATTCTTATGCGTATGTCTTAGCCATTAACGTAATTTATGCAGTTTTGTAGCACGTCGGTTGAAACGTAAGCTCATCGTCCTGAATTACGAATGTCGGTGACAGTTACTGTGTCAGATGCAAAATATTCAGTTCTATAATGTACATTTTAGCGATTTAAACACTTTTCGCCACTCTATTTCAAACACCTCGAATATTTTTCAGTCAGTTTCACATATTCCGCTAAAAGATGTTTTCAGTAAACGTTGACCAGCTGGCGTAAAGATTTTGAGAGGAGTTGAGAGTTTGACATGAACGAAAGAGGCTGTAGAAATACGTAGAGAGCTGCCTCAATTTGTTCCCAAGTTGCTAACTTCATTCACAGAAAGGTTTATCTGATAATGCTCAGCACCTCTCCCACTAACTTAATTTGCCTCGTTAATCATGGAACGTCACTTTCATATTAGTACTTGTTTCGAGCTTGTTTTGTTCGCCTTCGGACGTCGGGGGCATACTGAGATATAAGTTCTGTAATAGAACTCTCTTCGAAAGTTAGTTAAATATGAAATTCTTCGACTTCGCTGTGGGTAGAGGTGGCAGTGATGATGAGGAGCGTACAAGGCTGCGCGGAGTTCGAAGAAGCAAAGTCGACGACAAGTTGTCATAAGTAGACCAGTGCGTTACCTCCCAGTCTTTTGTAAAGCGACTTCAGAAACTGCTGTCAATGCACGCTGAACTTAAGCACTAGAAAAAAAAAAAAAGGTGGAGCCCCTCTACGCCCACACCGGCATGACGGCCAACTCAAAAGGTCTACTGCCATCTCTGCATAAGGGTTACTTTTCACTAAAGTGAGGTGTCGCACGAAGTGGGTACTGCGATGTTTGCGTACGTCTGGTTAAGGCTAACCATTAATGCGCGCTCATCTGGAGATAGATTGGGTCGAAGTCGAACGAAGGGTAGCGGTTTGAAGGGCAGAGGAAAAAAAGTGCCAAGGCAAGAGCCAAGGGGAAAAAAAACTCTGCGATAGAAAAAACCTCTGCGATAGTAAGCATTGACACTGAGAGATGACTTTATACCTGAACGCCTTTCTCCATCTTAGTTTTCATACTGTGCACTTCTCGTATGTTTATTTATACACTTAAGAGACAAAGAAATTGGTATAGGCATGAGTATTCAAATATAGAGATGTTCAATCAGTCAGAATACGGCACTGCAGTAGGCAACACGTACATAAGACAACAAGTGTCTAGTGCAGTAGTTGGATCAGTTGCTGCTGCTACAATGGGAGGTTATCGAGATTTAAGTCACTTTGAACGTGGTGTTATAGCCGGCGCATGAGCGATGGGACACGGTATCTCCGAGTTAGCGATGAAGGGGAGTTTTCCCGTACGACCATTTGAAGAGTGCACCGTGAATATCATGAATTAAGTAAAACCTCATCAAATCCCCGACATCGCTGGGGCCAGAAAAAGATCCTGCAAGAACGGGACCAACTTTGACTGAAGAGAATCTTTCAACGTGACAGAAGTGCAACCCTTCCGCATATTCCTGCAGATTTCAATGCTATGCCATCGACAAGTGTCAGCGTGTGAACCATTCAACGAAACATCATCGATATGGGCTTTCGGAGCGGAAGCCCCACTCGTGTACCCTTGATGACTGCACGATACAAAACTTTACAGTTGATGACTGGAAACGTGTTGCCTGGTCGGACGAGTCTCGTTTCAAATTGTGTTGGAGTGATGTGGGAACCCTGATGCGTCTAGACACGACTCTGACAGGTGACATGTACGTAAGCATCCTGTGTGATCACCTGTATCCATTGATGTCCATTGTGCATTCAGACGGACTTGGGAAATTCCAGCAGGACAAGGCGACACCCCAAACGTCCCGAATTGCTACAGTGTGGCAAAAATGACTGTGTGGACGATGTGGCCTATTCTATACCTTATTTTAGATCTATGTGACGATGCTGTGCTGAGTATATTTATATATTTTGACGATGCCATTACGGCCTTATTACTTTAGGACATAGTGCACAAAAACCTGAGGCTGGTCATTACTGACTGAAACCGGTCATCGTCAAAAGAATTGATATTATGATGAAAGACTGGAATAAAAAACATTTTATACTATTGGATCACTGTTCATATACGAGTCTATGTCGCAGCTGGTGAAACTTGGTAGAGTACTTGCCCGCGAAAGGCAAAGGTCCCGAGTTCGAGTCTCGGTCCAGCACACAGTTTTAGTCTGCAAGGAAGCTTCATAACAGCGTACACTCCGCTGTAGAGTGAAAATCTCATTCTGGAAGTGTTTATATTTTCTCAGGAAATGTGCAAGTTAAGAAGTCTAACATTTTTTCATACAAAATTCGAACAAAATTACAATTCCTTTCGTTAATTAACATAATATTATCTTCTAATTGTAAACAGAAAAAGAAAATAAAATGTCTTATGAGTTCAATTAGCTCAGCACCAACATTACACCTATAAATCAGCACATTCTCCGCACATAAAAATCGCGTACTCGATACATATTGGCTTCTCTCACTTCCAACAACAATGTCTTTTTTCCTGTACAGTCAACACTTGACATATCTACCAGTCATTTTTTTTGGAACTGGCGATGAAGTTTCTTCCAGTTGATCAGCAATAATCTTTCGAATTTCACGTGGAAGTTGTATGTTTTCTTATCTAATGCGAAGACTGTCATTTATCAAATTCAAACCTAAATTATGAATGAAATCTCGGCACTTCATGCGTGTTTCGTCACCTTTGTTGTTTTCTTTGTAGACTGTGATGGAATTTATAGCAGCCATACTGAATATACCATAAAAAATTGTCACTGGCCAACGTTTGCTGTTGCGGGCAACATCTTATGCGGCACTTAGGTCATCTGCAACATCGACACTGGCTTTAGTTGCATTCTAATAAGTAGTCATTTCTGGTTTTCTTTTATCACCTGTTGATTGGTCTATGTTTTTTTCATGGTGTAAAGTTGACATAACCAGCACAACTTTATAATTTACAGGTACGTAGGACACCAATGTAACGTCATTCTGGAGCCCACATCGAGAACTATATACTTATGTTCCTTTTTTGAAAGTCTCAGGTATACTTGTCTTGTTTTTACGGACTGTGCCGACAGAAGTCAGTGAATGTTCTTTCAAGGGATGGATTATAAGGGGGTAACTAGTAAACCAATTATCGAACGTCAGATTTCTATTTATTTTCGTTATTGGATCCACTAAAAGGTTTACAATATCATTGGTTTATTACTAAGCTGGTAATGTCCTGGTGGTTGTTTTCCCGAGTGTACTTCCAGTTTGAGGATATAGAATGTCTTCGCATCTACAGGAGTATTTCGCTGGTTTGTTTGGCATGCATACACGGGAAGGACATCTCCCTTGGAAAGATAACAGCATCTCATCAAAAGTAAGACGGCATATAGCGTTGAATATTTTCAACAAAAATATCTCTTATAGCAGCCTGATTGTCAGTCTTTTTACTTTCGTCCCAGTTGTTGTTATCATAGAATCTCAAATAATTTTGGAGAAAGTAAAACCTCTGCAGTGTCTTTGTAGTCCGAAAGATTACAACTCCAATACCATCTGCACGCCATAAATCGTTCGAGTTTTGTCTGTTTGAGCGGTTTAGGCCCGCTATGTAGAAAAATCCTATAAAGACCTTCAAATCCGCCAAAATTGCATCGTTAATGTGGTACTACACTTTATTTTCTGGATATTTTTCCCTGATATTCCATATTTGGTTATTTGTATGTGTAAGTATAGTATTCAACACACTATTTGTTATAAAAAGCCTCCAACATTCAGTCTCTGTTTTGGCATGTTTTGCGACACCTTTTACGCCTGGAGAATCGGTAATACTATTCTCTAAAGTCTAAACGAAAACGCACACTTTGTCTAGGACAATCCTTCATCCATTTTGTACCATCTTGGACGTATAAAAAATTCCATATACCTCAGGCGACTACGAGTCGCTAACGCAGATTTTGGCTCTTCCGAATCACACAAAATACTCTGTTGCTCCGAATCACTATCTTCACTCCTTCGAGAGACTTTGTCAATCTCTTGTTCGCCATCGGTGTCACAGGAACATTTGAACAGTTTTCTAAGACTTCTTCTAGTAGTTCTTGTAGCCGCCGTTCATTTTCTTCATAAGACATCTTGAGAAATATAAAATCTAAATATCAGTCAAAGAATACCGTCAATAACTACATATCTCGCTCAAAAATCTAACACCGAGTACGAGGTCGGGTGTGACGTATCTTAGCCACCTTTGTACGCGTGTATCTCTCCCTGACGCTGGCGCAACAATAAACTCAACACTACATCTTGTCCCCCTCTCCCTTACCTCCGGCTACTGTGACGGCAAGATATCTGTAGCAACAATGACATTCAATAATCAGCGCTTCAAAACACTTCGGGTACGACATACCCGATCTCATTCACGCTGGGTTAATGGAAGATCTTTGATTTTCTTTCTTACTGCAGTCAGATTTCTTGGATTTGCGAGCATGTAATATTTGGTGCTGGCATCAAGTACGGGTGTTACGCAGGGTCAGCCAACACATGGCTGCAATGTTTTTGTAACTGGTCAGGATGCAAACCCATCCGCGTAGGCTAGCTCACAGGAAAGTAATTAAAGCGTAGGCAAAATCAAACAATGGAAACTTCAGGTAGCAATAATCCATGTAGAAAAGACAGATAGCTACTTACCGTAAAGA
Organism: Schistocerca nitens; assembly: GCF_023898315.1. Taxonomy (NCBI): domain Eukaryota; kingdom Metazoa; phylum Arthropoda; class Insecta; order Orthoptera; family Acrididae; genus Schistocerca; species Schistocerca nitens. The sequence goes on from NC_064616.1 coordinate 869,892,555, forward strand.
AGACACATTATGTTGCAGACAGGCACAATTAAAAAGGCACTTACATAAAGCTTTCGGCCACAGCCTTCATCAGTAAAAGAGAGAAACACACCGTTGATACACACAAGCAAGCACACCTTAAGCTCATATGACCGCCAACTCCAGCATCTGGGGCCGGAATGCCAAAAAAGAAAAAAAAAAGAAAAAAAGCCTAGTTAACGTAGACTCGCGGTGCCGTCTTCTTTACAGTTAGTAGCAATCTTTCTTTCCTACATTTTTAACTAAAGTGTAGAATATCTTGCCATTTTCCAGGCGCTTAGTTTTCATGGCACATTATTCTCGATAAGTGGGGTAAAATATCTGTAATTTTATACCTGTAAAAATGTAAATGTTTCAGTGAACTTTGTTTTGGGTGGTGGTCTTCGACCCGTGACATTGCCTTTGATCCGCGACGGAGTATATCTATAAGAAATGTGAACGTTATCACAATACGGCTAAGAGACATATAAACAGAATATCTAACTTAAGTCAATTTTTTTAGCGTTGTCGCTATAATCATTCGTTCTGTTCATGTAGATCATACACGAAAAGCTGAGAATACGATCATATTTCAACAAACGCCACGTGTAACATCACAAATATGTGATTTGGCAACATGAGGCTTTCTTAGCGGAAGCTCTCTGTTTGGTTCCGGATGACCTGATACTATGCCGAGTATCGCAGATGCTCCCCGAAGTCTAATGATGGCACGCGTGCAGTGGGGTGCCATGTTACACCACGCTAATTGCAACATGGTAATAGCGTTAATTATGGTAGTGCAACATATTCCTGTTTCTTAGCAGTCTCGGCGTAATTACCTGGAGTAGCTGATTTTTCCACTGAGAAATAATTTCGATGAAAGAAAGAATAAAAATATTTATATTTGTCGGAATATACAGTTACACGCAGAAGTATTTTTCTTGAAGATAATCATTGTTCCGAAAATCACAGCTCGATGGTTAAACCACCAGGGGAAAATTAAATGGGTCCTATACATGAATAATAGCGATAGTAGTAAATGATTACGGTGTCAACCCGGTATGATCGTAATACTGACAATTACCATGATCTGTGAGGTATGTATGAGTAAAAGTAAGACTTTCACACATCAGGGTAGAGAATCAGAGAACCATCTGATGTGCCTATGAAGAATCATGGGCTAGGCTGCTCCAATCGAAGTTATCTTTTTATTGGTACTGACCACTATTGACGAATATGTCGCCGAATGACTACACGCTATTTACGTCCAATCGCCCGACTTTTCGAGCAAATTGGTTAACGAAGAAAGAACTGTTAATTAAATATTTTCATAAGAAGTATGAAAGCCTCGAAGCAGCAATTGTTGAGACGTTTTTATTTTTATTTTATTTTACATATTTACTTTATTTGTCTATTTAACGTCTCACCAGGAATATTTTGAAGTTGGGTATGTTCTTTAAATCTTGCGCTGTAGTTTGGGAACATACAACTCGTAAAGATGAGTAGTTATTAATAAATGTTAGCCCCAGTTGATTTCACGAGTTCTGGTCATATAAGTCCATCTTGAGACATGAACCTGAACGGTAACTACACGTTTTCATTGATTTTTGCAATAGATTCTCTCATTTGAATGATCCGCGCATATGTGTTTGGTAGATGTCATTTCCCTGTATACCTCATATAGCATAATACTGAACTAGTGTAAAGCGTGATGCTATTATGTTACTCGCGTAACATCGTCATTCTGATTAGTAGCAGGGGGTTTCATAACGACTGACAAATTAGATAAGTAGCAAACCGAAGGGTACACTTCGTACAGTACTCATCTGGGCCACATTCTACACGAAAAGGCACCGCGACACACTGTCTGATATATGCAAACTTTCTTTAAAGGACACGCTCTATTAAATGAAGGCGATGTTTTCGCATTCAAGCTGTCTTCTTCTTCTTCTTCCTCTTCCTTTCTTCCTAGTCTATGGTCTGTTTCCTTCAGTAGCCCTCAGCCTACTCTGAGGGTGTCACTCCGGCTCTTCCTTGGACGGCCAATGTTTCTTTTTCCAGCTGGTGATTATTTCTTACGATTTTCACAGTCTTCTGTTTATACAGTCTGTCAGCGCGCTTGTTACATTCATGCATTCTGTTATGTACCCATTCATTAATGGATCCCACTTTAAATGCTTTTCTAGTGCTTTCACTTCGCTATACCTCTCTGTGTCTTTTCTGTAATTCTTCGCATAATTTTCATTTCTGTGGTTTCCAAAACTCCTTTTTTTTATTTTTCCGGTCTTATCTCAGCTGTTTCTGTCATAACTGGTCTCACTATTATTTTGTGTATTCGTGTTCAAATGGCTCTGAGCACTATGGGACTCAACTTCTGAGGTCATTAGTCCCCTAGAACTTAGAACTACTTAAACCTAACTAACCTAAGGACATCACAAACATCCATGCCCGAGGCAGGATTCGAACCTGCGACCGTAGCGGTCTTGCGGTTCCAGACTGCAGCGCCTTTAACCGCACGGCCACTTCGGCCGGCCTGTGTATTCGTGTCTTTGAGTCTTTCTCTATATGCTTGTGTTGACAAATAGTATCATTTAAACACTCTACCGCTCTGTTTCCTTTAGCTGCTTGTTCTCTAACTTCCTTTTCGACATTTCCACTGCTGGGCAGTTCAACATCAAGATATTTTAATGTAATTACTTGTTGAATAATTTTTCCGTCCACTTCCGATTTGCATCTAAATGGTTCCACCGATGTGGTCATACATTCGGTTTTTTGAGTGGATATGACCGTATTTAGGTTTCGGGCTGCCACGTTAACTGTATGTAAAAGTTTCTGCAGGTTAATTTCACTGTCTCCCAGCAGAACTGCATCGTCAGAGTAACAAATGATTTTTTTTGTTCCCCATTCTATAACCATTACCAGCCACTATTCAAGCTGGTGGAGGCGCCGCAATGGTGTGGGGCGTGTGCAGTTGGAGTGATATGGGACCCCTGATACGTCTAGACACGACTCTGACAGGTGACACGTACGTAAGCATACTGTCTGATCAAATGTTCAAATGTGTGTGAACTCTTATGGGACTTAACTGCTAAGGTCATCAGTCCCTAAGCTTACACATTACTTAACCTAATTTATCCTAAGGACAAACACACACATCCATGCCCGAGGGAGTACATACCTAAGACCGCTCGGCTAATTCCGCGCGGCCCTGTCTGATCACCTGTATCCATTCATGTTCATTGTACATTCCGACGGACTTGGGAAATTCCAGCAGGACAATGCGACACCCCACACGTCCCGAATTGCTACATAGTGGCTCCAGGAACACTCTTCGTAGTTTGAACACTTCCTCAGGCCACCAGACTGCCTAGACATGAACATTATTGACCCCATCGTACTCTTACTTATTTATGGACAGTCCTGCAGGATTTATGGAGTCAGTTCCTTCCACAAGTACTTCAGACATTAGTCGAGTCCACGCCACTTCGTGCTGCGGCACTTCTGCGTGCACGCGGGGGACCTGCACGATATTTTGCAGGTGTACCAAGTTTCTTTGGCTCTTCAGTGTATTACAGGACAGCGCAAATGCATAAGAAAGCGCACGTGACCCTCTGCTAGGCACTTCACATGGCTTAGCAGAATACTGATGTAGGGGGTTGTCGCTGTAGACGTTGTCGACACGGAACAGGAGAACAATAATGAGAGCGCAAAATATTTACTCAGACAAGGAACCGCACACATGAAAACAGTAGTTAACTCACACGAAATGCTATAGCTCGTGATGTTTTACAGACTGTCGGCGGATTTTAAACGGGAACCAACTGTACAGAGATCTCTAACTCCGTCCAAAGAATAAGGCTGAAGTTAGACAAGCAGTCCAGAGATCAATGTACGCACATTCATTCGAGTACCTAAATAAAAGCTAATAAAAATAAAAACTCTAAGAGGTATGGAGGTGTTAAATAGCACAGTTGGTAAATTAAAAAAAACTGGTATTTAAAACATTAAAATCGTAATGTTATTTAGAGATGTCAAGATTTAAGAGCTGGGATACGCGTGACAGTTTTTGGCAGTGAGACAGTTTGGTACTCTCACATAGTACATGTTTACACTAGGGGTGAATTTTCACTGATAGGTACCGTCTGACAATTACTTACGAATACTTTCTGGTAGTGTCTGAGAGTCTAGCGAGATCAGATGTCGAAAGTGTTTACACATAGCAGAGTGGAGATCACTCTCCGTGAGAGTTTTCAGTCGTAGTTCTGTGCGTGAAGTAAGAGGTTGTGATGGTAGAGCGTAGGACTGCAGCTGCACTTTTAATACTTTTGGTACCAAAGAACAAACATGAACGAGGACGATCGTGTTGGATAAGAGAGTGGATTAGGCGTCGGGATGATTTTGGAGCATGCAAAAATCTCAATGCAGAGCTTGTGATGGAAGACCAACAACTATACCGAAATCTTACGTGAATGTCAGCTATGGAGGTGAGAGAAATACTCCTTTATAATTGGACCCAACATTTCCAAGCAAGACACCATCATGCGTAAATCGATTAGTGTTGGGACACTAAGATTTCTAGGTACGTTTATTCACTTTACTATTTGGTGACGTATTAGTTTAGATAAAATAACATTACACCAGATTTAATCTTGATACGCACACTCTTCCACAAGCCAAATAGGGTGGATATCTGATAAATGAAGCATTATCGGGTATACATTTATTTAGATGTATTTACTTACGGTATCACTCGTAAATTCCTGAAGGTTTGTTTTTCAAAACCCAGTGTAATAATATAACCAATAAATACCATGCCATAAGAAATTATTATAAAATCAAGTATATCACTCGCAGTTAAGTGGCTGTTTTCCGAGTTCTAAAACGGTTGTTTTATAACATAACTTCGTTTGCTATCTTAATTAATCTGTTCTTGAATTGTGCATATTTTGGTAAATTTCTTCAGAGGAGGTATTAAAAACTGTAGCCATTTCTGCCAATAAACTTTGCTTCTTATCTCGGTTCCTATAGTCTTTAACTGTACATACCATAACGCTGGCGTTCCCTCGTACAAACTAATTAAATGCATAACTCCGTCCTGAGTCCACTTCCTGGCAGCATTCTTCGCCATTTTTTCTGCCGACACATCGCTGGCATTCACTTCATCGTGAGTATCCAGTGCGACAGTAGTCTCAAATATCTCTACAATGCCGGTACACGTTTATAGAGCAATTAATTGCAGTGTCTATGTTGCACGATAAAGAACGCGCTAGTCTCTCGGTCATGTTAATTCAGGATAGAGTCTCCTCGGTGACAATTTTTACCGTTTATTAACTCTATATAATATGTCTGATATTTTTTAAGTTCTTTGCTGCGTTGCGTTGTTTAAGTCTATAACTTTCGAAACAGGCGAAGTACTCGTGTCATTCGTGTAGGAGGTAAAACGATTCCTTCGCTCAGAAATATAACACGGCCACAAATCATGGCTCAAAACACGCAGTTTCGTGAGCTCTTTCATTTATTGTGTACATGAGTAAGGAAAAATACATTGTAAAGCTGTGGTAGTGTAAAAACTGTGAAATACGGCAAAAATTCTGGGCGCAATATGTTCGCTCTGTACTCACCGAGTATTCTTAGTGCTCCCGACAATGATGGTATAGCTTTTCATGTCTGAGAATTACGGAGAGCAGCTTTCGACAGATGGACGTTGCCGTCTACTCTGGAGGCCTAAACCATCAGACCGCGACTATCTGAGATCTTGCTCCACTTTCGGACACTGTCGGAGAGCTGCCGCTCGGTGCGAATTACACAGTACGTATTACTCGCAAAACACTCTGACTAGCTCTCACGTGTACATCTAGCTTAAAATGTTGATAATATTACAGCCTCAGAGGAAAGATATACCCTTCATTCAACAAATTTATGGCGCTCTTGACAAGCATGAAGATGGTGTAAATAATACATGGTGATTCAGTTGTCCCTACCAATGTCGTTTTATGCAGCCCGTAATGTTATATCTAGCCTTAAAAAACCACGCTCCAGATTTTTAAATTTTCTCGCTCGCAACACGCAATCAGTTAGTCCTACAGAAAAAAACTTTTTGTGAGAAAATTAATATAATAAAATTTTGTACTGGGATACGATTTCGCTAGAGGCCTAGAGGCAGTAGTTTTCGAGTTATTCAAGAAAAACATACAAAAGTAACCTTCAACCGCACCCCGACTCCCATACACAGCCCCCACGGGTCAAGATTTCTAGGTTACCTAAATAACTCTTACGCGTATGTTTGCCTTTAGCGAAACAAAATTTTGTTTTTTATCATAAAAATATTTCACTGCAGTTGTAGCATCATCAGTGGTTTTTTTTTATTTTATGGCTTTTTACCACTTGGTGTGGTTTTCCTGCTGTATTATGTTGTTAGAGCGTCTGTTTTCTTTTATAGTTTGCCATGTTTTCCTTTTTCCTCGCCTTCTTCGCTGTGAAGTTCTGTGTGCTGAACTGTCACTGACACTGTTTCACTGTTTACCAGCTGTAAAAAAAAAAAATATGTATTGTCAAAGCAAACACAGACAAAAGAGCTCCAACCTCAAGATGATTAACTATTACCTGACACACACAATCAATTAATGTCAATTAATGTATGTGCTTGATGGAAGAAACGACGTCCAAAAATCCAGGTAGGATTTATCTAACAGGTTTGTTGGATGACTGGCAGACGGACGGAAAAAATCATTCCTCAAAACTATGCCACGAGTCCACACAAAGCACGTCCAGCCCGCCCCTACCGAAGTAGCATGTTCTCCGAATAATGGAACGACCTACGAAATACCCGGACCTATTGCCGTACTTCCATGAAGAATGCTATATTTCATAAGCGCTTTTAGAAGAAAATTGAAACGAATGCACATAGTTTGTTATTTGATAAATCTTAGTGGCAGTTTCTTGATCAAATTCTTATCTCCCCCTCATCGGAGATCATGCTCGTAAAGCCAGTTTAAGATGTAGTCGACTAATGCACGTAAACAATACAGTGGATAAGGTCTGCAATTTACACTCATTCATATAACTTCAAAGAGGGGCAGCCTTCACGATGTCCTATGGTAGTGACCTGTTACGTAACTACAGTTAGGATGAAGCGAGAAGCCGATTTAAGCTTAAGCATTCCTCATTTGCAACCCCTCGTAATAATATCGCTCTATAAGTTCAGCCGTAATACGCTCTCTTATGTATTGAGAAGAATAGGCGCCAACTACGTGAACAAAAGCCTGATTACCCATTTGTAAATGAATCACATAATAAAAATGCCGACTGAGATAGGGGGAGGCAGGGACGCAGGAGCAGAAAAGGGAGCAGCACAAGGGCTCCGAAGCTCGTCCTCCATTCAATATAGATGAGGAGAGCGTAATTCACGACCCCTACCTAACGTAATTCGTTTGAGGGCCTGTGCGTGAAAACGACCAGATACGCTGATGGCCGATCGTTAAAGGTCGAGACTTTAAGTAGGGAGAAATAGATGTGATCTGTAGATTGTAAATGTGCAGACGCCGTTTCAAAAACGGAAACGAAATTTATGATTGTCACAGATGTTTAGTTATTTACTCGAATAATAATCTTGCTAAGTGCAAAGATATAAGAAGCGTAGAAGTAAGTGCTACGTGATAATAACAAAGTATTTTTACGACGAAAAAGGTGAAGAAATCATTTAATTTGAACGTAGATTGGAAGCAGTAGCTAGTAATACCGGAAACAGTTTCGTTCTTCTCTACATTTTCACTAACAGATGACGAGGAGAAGTGATGTTCGTGCGTAGAGTGCCAACTAACCCTTGTTTTCTGTGCTTATCATTTACATATACAGAAATATTTAAGACAATGAAACTAAAAAGAATTACCGAACGTGATTGGGCATTTTAAAAATCTCAGAAGCAGTAGTACAGTGATTCACCGCTTATTAACAGTAAACACCAGTTGCATTACGGCGTTATTAGTTATTTATCCTTGATCCTCATTTTACACAAGTCTCTGTTTCTTATTAAATGGATTAAAATAATTTAGGGATTAAATTTTATTTGATTTATTTCAACGAAACTAGTTAAGGAGAGATGCATTAGGGACAGACCTTGTCGATTTCTAGCGCGCAACACTCTTTTGTGGGGCAAGTCGCTTTCATTTCTACTTACCCCATGATTTGTCAGAAGTCGATACTTCTCTTACACATTGTATCATTTAAACCGGTAGATTTGCTAATAAGTGTGAAAGCTACCCAGAATCAAATATTATTTCTGATTCCTTTTCGTTTTCTTCTGAGTTAAGTGTGGTGTCACCGCCAGACACCACACTTGCTAGGTGGTAGCCTTTAAATCGGCCGCGGTCCGTTAGTATACGTCGGACCCGCGTGTCGCCACTATCAGTGATTGCAGACCGAGCGCCGCCACACGGCAGGTCTAGTCTAGAGAGACTCCCTAGCACTCGCTCCAGTTGTACAGCCGACTTTGCTAGCGATGGTTCACTGTCTACATACGCTCTAATTTGCAGAGTCGACAGTTTAGCATAGCCTTCAGCTACGTCATTTGCTACGACCTAGCAAGGCGCCATATTCAGTTACTATAATTACTTCAAGAATGTATTCTGAACAGAAAATATTGTGAATCATGTACCGTCAAGAGCGACGTTCATCATTAATGGATTAAAGTTAATTATGAAACTAATTACGTCCGCTTTCTGAATTCTCATTCCTTGTCATGTTCCAGACCTCACGTCAGTATGGTTCTTCCCTCCTCACGCCAGCCTTCGTGAGCTAAAACGGGTGCACTTCGGCCTCCACTCGTAACACTGTGTTGGCTCTTCTGATAACACAAAATTAAGACCTACAGAAGGCCTACACGTCGGCTAAACTGCTATTTTTACAACTGTTAGTAGTACGCCACACTTTTTAATGATCTCTGCTCTGAGAAAGTCTCCATTTTTACCGACGTACTACCTTTACCCTGCAAGGTTCACTAGAATTTTCAGATGACACACACAGCAAGAAATGTTGAACTTCATGATAAATAAAATAAGTTGTCTCAAAATTGTACCATCGTACGGGTAATTCCTTCTGTTTGGTGTAAATTCCCGTTTCCACAGGAACATCGTGTTCTTCTAATACGGTGCAACACCTGGTCACTCCCTCTCCGCGTTCGTCTGCTCTCCGTATCGACCAGTGAGGAAGGACAGGTACACGAAACGCCTCCAGTACGCTGGAAAATCCACGACGTTTACGCGGCAATGAAACATTTCTACTATTCCTGGCGTCGCCCGCTTGCGTCAGCGGCCCTTACTCAAAGTTTCAGACTCGGTGCACTACTTCAGGCGTATTTCCATTGATGGCTCTACGATGGCCACCAGAGGATTGGCATTTGCTATTCGTCTGTTGCCTCCTGTGCAGAGGCGGTTTCCGCGCCATCCCTCGCGTCGCCCACTGACTAGAATATTTAGTGACAGCTGAGAGGATCTGACCTGAGCCAACAAATAAAACAGCACGTCGCAATGACGCAGCGCTTCTACACTAGTTCCTTCTCTCCAAAAGACGCGTTACAGAGCCACGTTGCACTGCTGTAGTTTTTGCAGAATTTTTCCTTTAATATTTTTAGTTCCTATTAGTAATATTCGCTATTCACGTGTATGGTAGTCTCTTCACCATTCTGTACAAACCCAAGATTCTCTGCCCCTGAAGTCGCAGTAATCCAGCTCTGGATGTGTTAAGTTCGGTCCCGGAAAAACAATTTTCCGAGTGAGGCAGCTTCCACTTGACCTATGATTCAAATATAATCTCCCTTACCGAAATATCATCGGCAGCGCACTTAGTATAATAATTATAGTAATTTCTATTAGACATCATTGTATCCATCTCCTACAGCTTGTAAACAAATTACAATGAGAATATGGTCAAAAACAGACAGCTCGCAGTAAAATCCAAGTGGGGACAGAAGTCTTTGTGTATTGCATCAGTGGTAATATCAGACACTGGCGTAGTCCGAAAGGAAGCTTCAAAGAGTATGCAGTACTCTGATGGCAACTGCAAGAGGCAGTTGTAGTGAACGCCAGGAGAATATTTCTGCAAGTTGTTGGAAACATACATCTACATCTACATCTACATTTATACTCCGCAAGCCACCCAACGGTGTGTGGCGGAGGGCACTTTACGTGCCACTGTCATTACCTCCCTTTTCTGTTCCAGTCGCGTATGGTTCGCGGGAAGAACGACTGTCTGAAAGCCTCCGTGCGCGCTCGAATCTCTCTAATTTTACATTCGTGATCTCCTCGGGAGGTATAAGTAGGGGGAAGCAATATATTCGATACCTCATCCAGAAACGCACACTCTCGAAACCTGGACAGCAAGCTACACCGCGATGCAGAGCGCCTCTCTTGCAGAGTCTGCCACTTGAGTTTGCTAAACATCTCCGTAACGCTATCACGGTTACCAAATAACCCTGTGACGAAACGCGCCGCTCTTCTTTTGATCTTCTCTATCTCCTCCGTCAACCCGATCTGGTACGGATCCCACACTGATGAGCAATACTCAAGTATAGGTCGAACGAGTGTTTTGTAAGCCACCTCCTTTGTTGATGGATTACATTTTCTAAGGACTCTCCCAATGAATCTCAACCTGATACCCGCCTTACCAACAGTTAATTTTATATGATCATTCCACTTCAAATCGTTCCGTACGCATACTCTCAGATATTTTACAGAAGTAACTGCTACCAGTGTTTGTTCCGCTATCACATAATCATACAATAAAGGATCCTTCTTTCTATGTATTCGCAATGCATTACATTTGTCTATGTTAAGGGTCACCAAGAGCCTATCCGCTGCAGATTTTCCTGAATTTTGCTACAATTTTCTAATGCTGCAACTTCTCTGTATACTACAGCATCATCCGCGAAAAGCCGCATGGAACTTCCGACACTATCTAATAGGTCATTTATATATATTGTGAAAAGCAATGGTCCCATAACACTCCCCTGTGGCACGCCAGAGGTTACTTTAACGTCTGTAGACGTCTCTCCATTGATAACAACATGCTGTGTTCTGTTTGCTAAAAAGTCTTCAATCCAGCCACACAGCTGGTCTGATATTCCGTAGGCTCTTACTTTGTTCATCAGGCGACAGTGCGGAACTGTATCGAATGCCTTCCGGAAGTCAAGGAAAATGGCATCTACCTGGAAGCCTGTATCTAATATTTTCTGGGTCTCATGAACAAATAAAGCGAGCTCGGTCTTACACGATCGCTGTTTCCGGAATCCATGTTGATTCCTACAAAGTAGATTCTGGGTTTCCAGAAATGACATGATACGCGAGCAAAAAACATGTTCTAAAATTCTACAGCAGATGGACGTCAGAGATATAGGTCTATAGTTTTGCGCATCTGCTCGACATACAAATAAGCTGCTTCCTAAAATATTTTTATCAACAATATGATTTAAAATGAGAGATCCCGTAATAGCACAATCATAAATTTGATATATAGAAATGCATCTGAATGCCTTATCTCAGCCGAAAAAGATCTCTTTGCTGTAGTATAATGAAAAAGGGGAAGTACCTAGAACAAAATACTTGGTTCAGATTACAAAAATGTGACCTGCGTAAGACAGAGCAAACAAAACATATACTCTAAGATAAGCACGTTCGTAGATACATCTTTGGGCACCCATATGAGCTGAAGATAAATGGACAGTGACTAGCGGATTAAATTTATCCTCGTCGTTTTACGATTCGAGTAAAAAAGAGACTACTGTCCTGATACATGAAAACCAACTATCTCGTAGAGATGGGCTTGAGATTATAAGACGCCTGACAAAGATTCCATTCGCAGAAGCACGCTCTGGACAGTGTCTTGATAAACACAAGTCAGAGTAGACAACTCAATGTGAACAACTTTCAGAGTCGTAAATGAAGCTAATGTGTATCCCCAGTTGACCTGTCAGGCGAAATAAAAATAACATAGAGCGTATTATTTTTGGCAGCGGTCAAGATGTCTCAACAAATGATGCAAAGAAATTATGAGACATAGTTTATACCCTTTGGTGTACTAGTTTGACATTAATAATCATGGTAAAATTTTTTATGAATTTATCAGTGCGTTTCGATATTTTAAATCCGATTTTTATTCCATGTTGTCATAAGCATAAAATCCGATGGCGTGCTGTAAAGCAATGCCTCCGAATTTCTTATGCCAAAACTCTTAAATTTTCCAAATCAATCACACATTATTAACATTGTACATCTTTATTCTTTATTTCTACACATTTACTTCTCAACATAGTCACCCTGGAGACGAACACATTTCTCCGTACGAGAGAAGAGTTTGTTGACACAGCCACTGTAGAAACTTTGACGTTGTTGACTGAGCCGCAACTTCACCTCTGCTTACACCGCTTCATCACTGTCAAAGTGAAATCCTCGAAGGTGTTCTTTAACTTTTGGAAAGAGATGAAAATCGTGTGGGGCCAAGTCGGGACTGTATCAGAGATATTTGATAACCGTGAACCTAAGGCGTCGGATTGTAGCAGATGTGTGTAGTTTGGCATTATGATGTTGAAGGTGAGAGTGCTCCACGTGTGGACGAACGCTTCGAATTAGAAACTCGATTACAGCACTCTGTGTCTCACGCCCCGATATACTTGCGTTATACATCGCCATGTTACACCCTGTAATTCGGAGCGCTGTAGTGGCGGCTCCAAATACGCGGAAACGAAGAATAAAGATATTAATAACGTTCGTCTTAGTTAAAAAGCTTTAAGAGTTTTCGCATGAGAAATTCGGAGATGTTAAATTTCAGCACGCCGTCGTATCTAACGAATATCTTCCTGTAATTTAAGATATCTTTCCCGCCTTAATGATCAGTTATTTTCCCCTGTCTCAGTATTTACCTGTGCTAAAAAGAGCAAATAGTGATGTTAGAATTATGTTAATACCTTCAGCTGTTGACGGGCGTTGATATATATCAACGGGGACAGATGAAAATGTGTGCCCCGACCGGGATTCGAACCCGGGATCTCCTGCTTACATGACAGACGCTCTATCCATCTTTTTTTTAAATCTCATTTTGTTCGTTTTCGTTCGTTGCATCTGCTCGGGGCGGACGTCGTAAGACATCCGTTTAAGTTCGTCGTTGATCCATTAACTCCGTTTTTTTTATTACAGAAGGCAGCTAACCCTCCGTCCGAACACGCTAAGCTACCGTGCCGGTTTGAGCCACCGAGGTCACAAAGGATATCGCCACTGCAGGGACTATCTAGCGCACGCCTCCCGCGAGACCCACATTCTCACCTTGTATGTCCACACATTACATTCGTAGTTTCCCACCCCAACACACTCATTACTCGTGGAAGACATTCTTACCAAGTCCCATAAGAGTTCGGGGAATATGTGTGCATCCGCACAGAAGAACAAGGTCATGGCAAGTATTTCCAGAACGATATACTTATATGGATATGGTGTCTGTTCTTTCGGACATGTCCGAAAGAACAGACACCATATCCATAAAAGAAAATAGTGATAAGTCAGCTCAAGCGTTCGATATTTTTATTTTATCTCCACTACTATTCACTTAGACTTTTTGTGTTTGTGTGCGAATAACAACTCTCGCACAGATAATTTACAGTTACTATTTATTTAGTATTGCCAACGACCCTGTCGCAGTGGTAACACCGGTTCCCGTCAGATTACTGAAGTTAAGCGATGTCTGGCTGGGGTAGCACTTGGATGGGCTGCCGGGCACTGTTGTCAAGCGGGTCGCACTCAGCCCTTGTGAGACAAACTGAGGAGTTACTTGACTGAGAAGTAGCTGCTCCGGTCTCGTAAACTGACATGCGGTCGGGAGAGCGGTGTGCTGACCGAATGACCCTCCATATCGGCATCCATTGACGCCTGTGGGCTGAAGACAACACGGTGGCCGGTCGTTACCGTTGGACCTCCATGGCCTGTGCGGGTGGAATTTAGCTTTTTAGTTCTTTAGTACTCTTACTTTAAATAATTATAAAGTATGATGTCTTGAGAATGTCAGACCTGTAATTCGCAGATTTTCTGCAGGCTCCCACTACCAGGCTGTCGTCAATAAACAGTAATGAAGTTAAATACAATAAATGTGTTTAACCGTTCAGCAAATGGGATGCATGTAGCACTAACGGACACGTTTTTAGGAAACTTGGCCGTCCGAGTACATCTGCGTGACGCACTTCTGATATCGATTTACAGTATTACAGCTGGACATAGAGTTTGTTTTCAGAACGCTCGATATATCCGTGGCGTCATTGGGGTATTACAATTTTGATTGCCCTGCTGGCGTCATCAGAGTAATTGAGAATGCAAGCGTCACTACAGGTGGCTCAATTTCCTCGCCTTTACATAAGACGTCGCGGCTGAATTTGGGGACATACCGTGTATAGCGGCGCGTGCGGCTTTCCAACGCAAAATCAATTCGTGAATGTTACATGTTGCTGAGTCCAACTATAGCTGTAAAATTGGCCAGCAATTTGAATTTGATTGCAAACTTAGCTTACCATTAGACTGCAGAGACGAAATGCTCTGATAGTGGAATAAACGAGTTCGATAGATTCCGCTTTTAAACTTACTAGAATTATGCTGTTCTGCTTTTTATGACCTACTGTATGTAAAGAGTGCTTCAAAAAATGGCCTGATTTCAAAAATACGTATTTATTGACGAAAGCATACTATAAACATCGTATAAATTACAAAACACTCACAAGATTTTAAAGTTTTGTCTATGCTATTACAAATGTTCTATATGTCTAGCTGTTACTCTGCTCATCACTTCTTCTATGTGACGAGGTAAAGGGGAGATAAACACATTTTCCTTCACATATCCCCACAAGAAAAAATGGCATGGCGTCATGTCTGGCGATCTTTGAGACCAAGAACGCAGGGCAGTGTCCCGTGCGACCGATCCAGCTTTGAGGCCGAGTGTCATTGAGAGACTGACGTATGTTGATGTGCCAGGGTGGTGGAGCTACAGCCTTTTGGAAAATGAAGTCATCGGAGTCCTCCTGAAGCCAAATGTGCAGCTTCTGAAGGTGGCTCAAGGCTAGACAGGGCGCACAGGACTCCGAGAGACTGTCCTGCATTCTTGGCCTCCAGGATCGCCATGCGTGACCACGTGCGATCTTTTCTTGTGGGGATATGTGAAGGAAAGTGTATTTCATCTCTCATTTACCTCACGATATATAAGAAGTGAAGAACATAATAAAAGCGGCCATAACTTCTGTCAAAGCGGATACATTGTGTAAAATTTATGACGAATTTAGCTATCATCTGGATGTTGTTCGTGCTGCTGCTGGTGGACACATAGGGAATTTGTAATAGCATAGCGAAAACTTCAAGATTTTGTATTTTGCAATTAATCCCATATCTGTATTATGGTTTTGTCAATAAATATGAAGTTTTGAAATCAGACCATTCTTTTAAAAAAATCCTGTTCTTTAATCCTGAAACGTTGATAGGGGAGTTTTGAATGGGTTACGCCATACATTTTCCTATCAAGAAGATCACAGTTCGTAATAATTGACGGCAAGTCAGCGAGTGAAACAGACGTGATATCTGGGTTTCCCCAAGGAGGTGTTATAAGACCTCTGCTGTTCTTAATTTATATAAACAATGTAGGAGACTATCTGAGTAGCCCTCTTAGAGTGTTTGCAGATCATGCCATCGTTTACCCTCTAGTATCTCATCAGTAGATCAGTACGAATTACGAAATTGTATATTCACGATACCAGCATGCTGTGAAAAGAAGCAGTTGATTCAGAACAGTAGAAGGTGTGTATTCTTCCACATGAGTGCTAAAACGTTCTGTTAAATTTTAGTTACACGACAAATCATACAGTTTTAATGGTCGTCGGTTCAACTAAATATCCAGGAAATACCATTAAGAAAAACTTAGACTGGAACAGTCAAACAGAAAATGTGTAATGTTGTGGAGAGGGCGAACCAAAGACTGCGTTTTATTGGCTGAATACTTACAAGGTGCAATAAATTTACCAGACTGCCTGCACTACGCTTATCAATCCTCTTCTGGAGTGCTCCTGCGCGGTATGGGATCCTTACCAGATGGGATTGACGGAGGACATTGAAGAAGTTCAAAGAAAGGCAGTTTGTTTTGTATTATAGCGAAATTGGGGAGAGAGTGTCACTGAAATGATACAGGATTTGGGATGGACATCATTAAAAGAAAGGCGTTAAGGGTTGCGGTGACATCATCTCGCGAAATTTCAATCCCCAGCGCAAATATATTGCCGGAAAAAAAATTAGTACACCAGGGAAGACCACACCGATTTTGATCCGATGACGTCATATGCCACCTGGCTGATAGTAGACGTACTTTTAACGGTTTCAACGTCGTCCGCGAACAGATAGCGCAGTGGCGTTTCTATCAGAGTGCCAGCACAGCCAGAAAGCTCACTGTGGCTATAAACGTGTGAAGCAAACGTGCAACCCATACCATGGAGATGCACTCGTGCTTCCTACAGCCAACTGAGCGAATTCGAAAGAGGTCCAATTGTGGCCTTCTGAGTGGCGGTATGGTCCTTTCGGAGAATTGCCTCACAAGTTGGAAGTGCTGCCTTAGTTGTGAAACAATACTGTTATCACTGGTCACGTGAACATTCTCACACCCGTAGATGAGGTTCGGGATGTCCACGCAGCACAGACGCCCGTCAGGATCCGTCGTATTGCAAGGGAAACAGTGACAGATCGTTCATCTAGCACAGCACAGAGAACAGGACTTGTGAGCCCAGACGTGTCAACAGAACTGTTGCGATCCAATCACGTCACAACATCGACGTGCACGGTTCTACTGCTGCCGTTGGAGGATCACTTGGAAATTGGAACGGCGCGCCCTGGTCTTCAGCGATGAAAGCAGATTCTGCCTTCTCGCAAGTGATGGTCGTTTGCACGTGCGAAGTAGACCTAGTAAGCGCGATTTCGTAGTGTGCATTCGTCCAAGACTAACTGGCCCCAACACAGGCCTTATGGTCTTAGGTACGATAAGCTATAACTCTCGTTCATCTTTGATATTTCTGGAGGGGAGGCTAACTAGAGCTCGGCACGTGCAGAATGTTGTTAGACCCGGTATTTTGCCGTTCTTACAACAGGAAGGTGATGTGTTATTCCAACAGGATAATGGTGTCCATACACTGCCCGTGAAACTCAACGTGCTTTGCAAGACGCGCTGCAACTTCTCTGGCCAGTACGATTTCCGGACTTGTGTCCAGTTGAGCACGTGTGGGACATGATTGAACGAGAAGTGACTCGTGCGACTCAGCAACCAGCAACTCTTACAGAACTATGTGGACAGGTGGAGCAGGCGTGGCATAACGTATCCCACGATAATATTCGCCATCTTTGCGATTGACTGGATGCCAGAGTCAGCAACTGCATAGCCGCCCGTGGAGGCAACACGACGTCCTAATATTGGAGTTTCAGGGTGGCTCGATACCTGGTACCTCAGAACCGCTTGTGCTATCGATCTGGAAATGTAGCCATTTCATATATTTCATGTGCAATGTTGCAACAACAAATTTTGACTGAAGTGGCAACCTCTAACAGGGTGCACTATTTTTTTCCGGTTGTGTATTTTGTTGACGCCCACCTACTCAGTGAGAAATGACCATCATAATAAAATAAGAGAAAACAGAGGTCGCACGGAGGGATTTAAGTAATCGTTTCCTCCCTCGTTCTTTTCGTGGAGTGGAAGGGTAGAAAAATAGTTCAAAGGCGGTTCGATGAAACCATCTACCAAGCACTTATGGGTGCACTGCAGAGCAGTCGTGTAGATGTAGATACAGATCCTTGTCGACGCTAATGCGCTCTACCTAACATCGATGAGGCGTTATACGTTAACCAGCGATTTTCAACCTATGCGCGACCGCATGGAATAGGGAATTTGGGGAAGCTCTTGAAACGAGAGTATTTTCGTCGAATGGATTGGCCTGCCCGTTCACCCACATTAAATCCCATTCAACACGTGTGAGATGCTTCAGGAGCAACGACCACCCATCAGTTGTGAACCTCTCTGCTGGAGGAGTTAAAAAAAATGTTCAAATGTGTGTGAATTCCTATGGGATCAAACTGCTGTGGTCATCGGTCCCTGGACTTACACACTACTTAAACTAACTTATGCTAAGAACAACACACACACCCATGCCCGAGGAAGCACTCGAACCTCCGGCTGGAGCGACCGCACAGTCCGTGACATAGCGCCTCAAACTGCGCGTCCACTCCGCGCGACGCTGGAGGAAGTGAACGCTCACAAGAATTCCTTACTGAACTTGTGTCTCGGAGAACGTTATAGAGCATGCACAGCCGTCCGTGGTGATCACGTACCCTATTAAAAACCACGTATCGTCTTTTGTAATGTCCAGGGGTCCATCATAAATCTCGATAACATCAATGTAATTAATGTCTTTGAAAAGAAGATGATGATGATGATGTTGGTTTGTGGGGCGCTCAATATCTTGGTCATCAGCGCCCGTACAAGTTCATCTTTCCATTTCCAGTCTCAACAGTAGCCGAATGATGATGAGATGATGATGAGATGATGAGGACAACACAAACAGCCAGTCCGCGGGTGGAGAAAATCCACGACCCAGCCGGGAATCGAACCCGGGACCCCGCGATTCAGAGACAGCAACGCTAGCCTCTAGATTGAATAAAATAGTCATTTCTGTTTGTCTCATTGCGTATTTGTTTCAGTTACCTTCTGTTCTATAATGTGGTAGTTCTTTTTATATACGGTCCAAGTTTCATCGATCTATGTTACTTGGCAGTGACTCATCTTGATAAAAGATACTTTCGTCCTCACGTTTTGCAGACCAGTGTAGTAATTAATTGATTCCTGTAGTAATTAATTGATTCCATTGTCAGCAGTAACATAATGGAGCTAAACTTATGGATGTACTCCACACCTGCGAGGTGATTCTCTGACGCTTTCGTACACGAGGCATGGAAGCGAGGCTTCTACAGAACCTGTGGAGTGTGTCAGGTGCCTTGATGGGATGGCATCTCCAAATGCGTATCGATTTGGAACTGAGACGTGTAGACTGTCACAGGGGACTGTTCCTGGACGCTCAGAAATTTAGTGACATGGTCACGGCAATGAAAAATTCAGCGTCGAGTGGGCGTCGCTACAATGAATACGAGTGCAGCCGAGCTCTGTACGCGCTAAATGTTTCAGAGCGAGAGAGTCCGTTACTGCCACGTGCTAGAAACCGCAAAACGCCTGTCGCTGTTCCTGAGCTTACGGGATGCTTGAGAAATCAATTATAATTTACTGTGTGATAAATCAGGAGAGGAAACTAATTCGATAAGCAAAATAAACAATAACAATTGTCTGCCTTACGACAGAGTTCATACATTCCATAAGAGTCGCGTGTTAAAATAAAACAGTATCTCTGTACCATCGCCGGCCGCGGTGGTCTAGCGGTTCTAGGCGCGCAGTCCGGAACCGCGCGACTGCTACGGTCGCAGGTTCGAATCCTGCCTCGGGCATGGGTGTGTGTGATGTCCTTAGGTTAGTTAGGTTTAAGTAGTTCTAAGTTCTAGGGGACTGATGACCACAGATGTTAAGTCCCATAGTGCTCAGAGCCATTTGAACCATTTTTTCTGTATCATCCTTAGCGACGGTAAGCTCAGATGATAATCAAATAATATTGTGAAATTGAGACTGTAACTTTCTAATTTATAATTATAATGAACTACCGCATACATGACCTGCGGCATCTAATACGGTATACATGAAATGTATTTGCGTTTGCGAATATGGAAAACCATCAGCAGTAAAATAGAATGACGACAGTGAAAATTCGTGCCGGGCCGGGACTCGAACCCGGATTTCTCGCTTGGTTATCCGAGGACGCCTCGCGGCCAGACCCGAATTCCCATATGTCGCCAACCAGGTGACTACAGCCTGCACTCGTGCATCCATTATGTATAGGCCTATTCCAACACAAGAGAGACATTTTAATTGTAAGTCGCTTTCTTGATGTACGATACGTCACAAACGTGTCGCTTGGTTCTGAATTGACCTAGTATACTATATTGACCGACGGCTGTTTCTGTCTTGCGGTGACGTACCAGGCGTCGGGGTTTACGAGAATGAACCCGTAAACCGCTTGCATGAATCACAAGGGAGCGCTCGATATCTGGGAGAAGTGCTGCACCCAGTGAAATATTTATCAAGTTCCTTGCGTCAGTGCTCTAATTACGGATTCAAGCGTCACCGGACTTTCATCGTAAGTCATTTGCGTAAGGACGTACTGAGCTACTCCTTCGGCCTGACAATCCACGTTGATTGTTGTGTTGTGTGAATGTTACACCGTTTTTACCATTTTGATCTTCTCTTACAAAGGGGAATTGAGAGTCATAATGGAAGTTACTTAGTTCCGATTAACTAGAATTAGCCAGAACGCACAACTGATCATTTACTGAACAGTCCATAACGTTATACAGGGTGTTTCCGTAAGAGCGTACAAAAAATGAAATAGAACATAGAGAATGCTCCACTAAACAATTTGAGGTAGAGAACCTGGGGTTGGAGAAGCCAGCTGAAGGAGATATGGAGGTAAACTTGGCTACTGCTTTGTCTAGCATTACTGTTTTCCAGCTCATTTACAACTAACATGCGTACAAGTTTACACGTACTACACTGTTTATTTACATGTACATTCTTTATTTCCTGCAAAGAAACAAGGATGACGACCCTGATTACCAGGAAGTCATGATACAGTCTTTCTTTTTGCTATACTCGTCCATAATTTGGATCTGTTATATCGTATTTACACTGTCCCATGACGGACCCATTCTTTACTCAGTACCTAGTGCTATTCAGAAACGTCCGGTGCAATACGACGCAGCAGTAACGGTACATATGTAAGTCTGCAGGCTTTCGTGGCCGTTGTCACTGAAGTTAAAATCTTCTGGGTTATTCGGCCGCGTCATGTTTCTTTTAAAATGATCGACGTTTCGACCCTCCTGCTGGGATCTTCCTCAGGATCATCCGGTGTCCACTACTGCTAGAACACTGACAGCGACGAGTGTCGCGTCCTCTTATGAAGGGGGAGTTTTCACGCGTTCTTGCTGAAGAAGTGACAGTATTGGTTAAAATTCATATGGCTGCCATTGGTGGGCCATAACCATGGGCTAACATCTCCTCTCTGATGCAGAAGAAGCGGCGTTGTTAGCTAATCTCCTGTGGATATCGTTGGGAGACCATCGTCATTGGATAGAAAGGCACTATTCCACACTTAGGGTGGAGAAGGGTTTTTGCTTGAACTTCCTGCTACCGCTATTGGTTGGTCGTCATCATTGGCTAGATTCAAAACGCACAGAGGACGAGACACTCGTCTCCGACAGTGTTCTAGCAGTAGTGGACACCAGAAGATCCTGAGGAAGATCCCGACGTCGATCATTTTAGAAGAAACATGACGCGGCCTAATAACCGAGAAGATTTTAACTTCAGTAACCGTACAATTTCGCAGAACTGACTGACATGCACCTTGTGTATGGGGAAGTACGTTGCAATGCTCTTGCTGCTGGAAGGCTGCACAGGGAACGATTTCCAAACAGGCATCATCCGTTACCACGAGTGTTTATTTCTCTCGATCGACGAGTGCGGGAGACTGGTTCATGAGAAAGAAGAAACGGGGGACCTGGCAACGTGAGGAGTACTAGCACACCTAATTTTGAAGAGGAGCTTCTGGAACGAGTTGCAGCGGATCCCACAACAAGTAAGCGTCGTATTGCACTTGAAATGGGCGCTGCGCATACTAGCGTGTAGCGAGTATTCCACGAACAACGGTAACACCCATATCATCCACAACGAGTCCATGTAATGCTTGTGACTGGCTTTGCACCAAGGGTAGCATTGTGTCAGTGGTTGTCTCAACAATGGATTAATCGACCAGATTTCCTCCAGATCGTACTGTTTGCTGTCGAGGCCTCATTTGATCGTGATGGTGTTTCTAAGAGAAGGAATAGCTATGTGTGGAATGAGGAGAACCATCACGCTGTGGTAAAATCACAAGTACTTTTTGCTGTGAATGTTTGAGCTGGCATTGTAGGTGACAAACTTATTGGGCCATATCTTCTACCTGGCCGTCTGAATGGCCACCTGTACGTGAGGTTCGTGCAAAGATTTCTACCTGAGAACGTAAGATAGGCTGTTCGGCAGAGGATGTGGGTACAACATGACGGTACAAGACTCACTTCAGTGTGGGTGTCCGCAACCATCTAAGTGCTGTGTTCCCTGGTCGCTGGATTGGAAGGAAAGATCCTATTCCATGGCCTGCGAAGTCACCTGACCTGAGACCCTTTGATTATTTCCTATGGGGATATCTAAAGTCACTTGTGTATGAAACCCCAGTGAATACGGAGATGGAAATAGTTGCCAGAATTGTAGATGCCTGTAATGTGATTCGAAACACACCAGCGTTATTTGTCAGGGTGCGTCTTGTTTTCTGATGTCATGCTAACATTGAGGTTGATGGCCGTCGTTTCAGGACATTTTGTAAGATACAGTACAAGTGGTACGTTCATTGGGCCAATCATACTGTTTGCAGTTAACTGTAACTAATGTAAATAACAAAATACAAATGGTTCAAATGGCTCTGAGCACTATGGGACTCAACTGCTGAGGTCATTAGTCCCCTAGAACTTAGAACTAGTTAAACCTAACTAACCTAAGGACATCACAAACATCCATGCCCGAGGCAGGATTCGAACCTGCGACCGTAGCGGTCCTGCGGTTCCAGACTGCAGCGCCTTTAACCGCACGGCCACTTCGGCCGGCTAACAAAATACACAGTAATGTGATTTTATTCCTATTATCTCCTTAAGCTGGCTTCTCCAACCCCAGGTTCCCTACCTCAAATTGTTCAGTAGAGCATCCTCTATGTCCTGTTAAATTTTTGCACGTTCTTACGGAAACAGCCTGTATGAATTTACGCACTATAGTTAGCAAGATGTCTCATTGTCGATACATTACACTTCCCACTTTTTTTTTTTTTTTTTTTTTTTAGAAGTCGAGTGACAATAGCAATACCAGAAAGACAAAAATTGACAGGTGAAATCATTCAATAATAGCTTACGCAACTGAAACTTGAGGATAACAGTACATGCATTTATTAACATGACGCTTGATACAGAGTACAATACGTAGTAGTTAATGAACAAACTACTTTTTGCTCAAATCATTCTAGGATGACATCTTCAAACTGCCAAAAGCAATTACATCAGTATTTTCTTTATTTGTGACTAGTTTCAGTCATCATCATCATTATAGCTAATATATCAGATTTTGGTGAATTGAATATAGCATTACTGAGACAGTTACTGCAAGTTACATATCACGCCACTAGAAAAGCGTTACTAGATTTTGCATAATGCGACAAAACTGTTTTTCATAAATCGTTACATTTATGCTTTCCAACTTCTTACGAAGAGCCAGTTCGCTACCTAAAGGGTGTTTCCCTCTTAACGACAAAAACGTTCACAGAAAGTTGGATGCATCAATTGGAAATACGGAACTGTGATCTGAAAACTAATGAGGGTAAAATTACGATACCAAGCGTGATATGGGATAATTCAGCCAGAGGAATACGAAAACCCACAAATCGTTGTTTGTACTGCAAAATAAACTGATTTAGTGTGCGTAGTAGGTAACACTGTAGTTCAAGCAAAGTTGATTGACAGTAGGATTGCATCATGGCCAAATCGTTCACCTAATCTTCCCACTTGATTCCATCTCGTGAGCGTATGTGAAAAGACGCCTGCAGGCGTCACTTGTCGAAACGCAGGCGTATCTCCCGTCAAGAGTTCTAGCAGTCTGTGAAATTGTTCGTTCAGCAGAGGGGCTGTTCGAATGGATACGTCACGACTTTGGTGACATCATCATGTCTACCTACAAGATAGGGGACCCCACTTAGAACAGTTGTTGGCAGTGGAGTGGTTCCATCAAGTGGTGCATAATTATATTTGTTTAAATTCGTACCATCGTCTGCAGACCAAAAGTAAATTTGAAATCTTGTCATCTCGGCTTATACCCGACTAGCTATTAAAAGCGGAACGCCACAGAAACGGCGTGCAAGAAACGTACACACTTTAGGGTGTGAAAACAACTAGCATTTTAGTTCAACCGAAGAATGTACTCCTTTCTGAGCCACTGACAGCTTTAGAAATGGCTAGTAAAGGTCCTTT
This sequence comes from Schistocerca nitens, assembly GCF_023898315.1. Taxonomy (NCBI): domain Eukaryota; kingdom Metazoa; phylum Arthropoda; class Insecta; order Orthoptera; family Acrididae; genus Schistocerca; species Schistocerca nitens. The sequence goes on from NC_064616.1 coordinate 869,916,797, forward strand.
TTCCTCTAGCATTGCAGTATGGACATCACTGTTCTTCTCAAATTGTAATGGATTACTTATGACGAATTTCATTAGCGAATATATGTATTGTGACGGCGCAGTTAAAATACCAAGCTCCTTGAAGAGGTAACTACATGACGTGAGTGGGTGGATACCACATATTATTCTTACTGTTCGCTTTTGTGCAATCAGTGTTTTCGTTCTAAGTGATGAATTCCCCAGGAAATTATTCCGTAAGACGTTACTGAGTGAGATATGCAAAATACGTCACGAGCTTGGTCCGCTTGTTTCCAAGATTAAACAATTATACGCTGATCTTAACAGTTTAAGGAACTCAGTTCAAGTTTTCATTAATATGTACACCCAAAAATTTTGAGCATTGTATCCCACTTACCGACTCCTGTTTACGTGCTACATCGACTGTTGATATTGCTCTGTTCGTTGTACAGAACTGAATATAGCGTGTTTCTCCGAAAATTTTGGAAGAGTCCATTTCCTAAGAACCACTTTATAATTCTTTGTAAAATATCATTTACCACCTCTTCTGTTGCTTTCTTAATAATTGTATTTATCATAACACTAGTATCGTCTCCAGAAAGTACTAGGTATCAGTCTGCTACTTGAATGTTAAGTGAACGTCATTCACATGTATAAGGAATAGGAGTTGGACCAAAATCGAACCCTGTGGAATACCCTCTGCGATTTCTCCCCAAGTCACGAAAATTCTCTATCTTCCGACATTGTTTGAATTATTCAGCACAATATTTTCGAATCTATTTGTTAAGTATGATTCAAACTGGCTGTGCGTAAAGCCATCAGTTCCATAAAACTTGAATTTTTCAGAGACAGTCAGATGATCTACATAATCAGAAGTAATCCAAACTGTTTTATGCTACGTAAATTATCTCCTCTTAAGTGTGAGACTACACTTGAGTACCTTACTTTTTTTACTTTTTCGAAGTATGCACAGGGACAGTGCGACCACATTTGGAGCAACATGCACTGTTAGCATGGCAACCATTGTTACGCTTTCCTTAAAGCGGCACCAGAGAGAAGCGCACCGGCCGTAATGCGCCCAACGACAGCACTGAACACAGGAAGTCCCCTTTCTGAGTACAGAATTACGATGGTCCTGTTAGTGTGTGGAGGTGACGAGGAGAATGAGCGTTGTCAGATTGCATACGTCGACGGCATACTGGCCCAACACATCGAGTGATTGTATGGGGTGCCATTGCAAACTCAACACGAGAATCTCTATTTCGCATAGCTGGAAATTTTGACAGCAGCCGTTAAATTTGTGACGCGTTAAGTGCGTTGCCCCTATCTTCGGGATCTCCGTGACATTATCTTTCAACATGATAACACGAAACCGCGTGTTGTCCATATTGTTCTCATTTACCTTGATACAGAAACTGTTCGACGGTTACCGCAGCCAGCACCTTCTCCATATCTCTCACCCACTGAAGAAACCTGGCATGAGTTGCCAAGACAGTTACGCCACCACTCACAGTCCGCTCTGATTGTTGAAATTTGGCACAGAGCTGAAGCAGCATGGAGTGACGTACACGTATTTGAAGCCATTTTGACTATTTTTCGACTGTGATTGTCTCAAAAAATATGTAAAAAATTTGAACTACCACTCCGTCACAAAATTTGTGAACTAATGTATTATTTGTTTATTGTGCGACCTGTTTCGAGGGTATACCTCATCATCAGGCTATATGAAATTACGAAAACAATTTCACAATAGGATCATGCAGATGTTAAACTTTCTTTTAATAAATGCTATGGCTATCTTTGTTCGAAAAATTTAGTTATTTCGTAGTATTCAAATGGTTCAAATGGCTCTGAGCACTATGGGACTCAACTGCTGTGGTCATAAGTCCCCTAGAACTTAGAACTACTTAAACCTAACCAACCTAAGGACATCACACATATCCATGCCCGAGGCAGGATTCGAACCTGCGACCGTAGCGGTCGCACGGTTCCGGACTGCGCGCCTAGAACCGCGAGACCACCGCGGCCGGCTCGTAGTATTCTTCCTGCAATTTTAGTTGCCAGCATCGATTGTTGCAGAGGGTGTCTTGAGGAAATTTTGACAGCAGCCGTTACATTAGTGACGTGTTAAGTGCGCTGCCCCTATCTTCGAGGTCTCCGTGACGTTATCTTTCAACACGATAACACGAAACAGCGTGTCCGGAAACGTCTTCCAACAACGCTACAGAGCTTCGAAGTTCACCGGCGTCTGCCGCTAGGCCACATCTTCGTCATCAAACGTGAATTTGTACGCTGACGGACCGTTGGCGGAACGTCTAGCACTGTTGTTTGTTATTCAGTGATCGCTACTGATTGCCACGATCGCCACTCAAGAAGATGGAGCTAACTGCTGTATGGATATACATTGTCTCCCATGAATGTGGTGCTTTGTTGCCTCGATGGATGACGGTTTCGGACACGAGTTTCCACCCGAAGGTTATTTTTCTTCTGGAATCATCTGAGATGTCCAGCGTTTCTCGGTATACAGAACGTAAATAAACTACACATGGAAAACTGTGTCCAAAAGCGTCATCCATCAAGGCAACAGAACATTGCATTCATAGGCATCAAGACCTGTCTATGCAGCTGCTAGCTCCATCTTTTCCACAGGCGGCAATCAGTTGCGATCGCTCAGTAACAAACAACATTGGTAGACGTTCCGCCTACGGACAGTCAGTGTACAAAGTCACGTTTGCTGCAGGAGGGGTAGCCTAGTGGCAGGCGCCGGTGCTAATTACTTCGACGCTCTACAGCGTCATTGGATGTAGCTTCCGGACACGGTTTCCTATCCTCGATTTGTTCCTCAAGACGTCCTCTGCAATACCTCGAAGTTTTTCGCACCATTCCTTGTACACCCCCTATATTCCTGTATTTATCAACACCAGACCAGTACCACAGGATCTGCTTTTGGAATACCTGAAAAATATAATTGTATCTGTCGTCGAAGTGGCTAAAAATATTTTTGAACAGCATTTTAGGTTAATTTATTCATTTGGTTCTTCTGAATCGATGACGCTATCGACAGTACGTTGTACCTTGACAGCAAAATTTGACAACGTATCTGTTACAGTCATTGCAATTCAAAAATCAATAGTGACAAAATGTCCTCGGAAGTTTAAAATTAATTATACAGATCATAAAATGGTAGCAAATAAAACCGAATCCCTTGTCTTCAAGTGTTGATATTTTCCATAAACATTCGTTTGCTCAGTGCGGGATCTGATATAAACGTAGAGAAAGATTAAAACAAAAAGCAAATTGAGTAAGGTGGCGATTACTTCGAATAGATTAAACGTGCAATTATTTACGACGTCAACTGACGTCCATTTGAGAGGCAAAATGTGGAACTAGTTTCGTGAATTGAGGCATAACGCTCGATATCACCGTGACGCCAGTAATCTTGTGAAACATTTAGGGACGCAATGGCGTCACCGTTGTGATCAGGAATGCAGGCGTCACCAGTGCTGACAGTAGGGTAAGAGCTGGACGCTGCGTCATACCTGACCCTGCACTTGTGTAACTTCTGCGTCAGCAAACACTTGGAACAACGTTCCACACAGATACCACAACACTCAGGGTGACAGTTATTGAACTATATGAAAAAAACTAAATTATTTACAAATTACGGCCTGCACGCACTTTATTCAACATGTAAACGTCACTTTTTAAGTCCCATAGTGCTCAGAGCCAATTCAGACTTTGGTTCAGAGATCTGGGTGGTAAAAATAATCCGAAGCTACACTACATTTATATTCTTGTCAAACTAGATTCGTACATTATCTGTATAGTCTTCAGCTGTGGAAACTCTGAACGCGATTATATTCAAGTTAGTGTGACCTTTAGGATATTAGTTGTTCCGGACAATCTCAAATATCGAAGTTTCAAATTAAAACATCCTTGTAACGCCTTAGTCATTTCAGGGTAAATCCAAGCAGTATCTGAAAGTCATAGATAAACATACTTGCTAATCACAGCATAGTCAAAGTAAAAATCCTTTATACTTGCCATTTTAAAATAATATATCATGACATTTTCAATATGTCACTGATCTTCCAATTATTTCGAAAAAAAAAGAAACCCAGGTGTAGTGCTTAGTTCGTCATGAAAAATACGACTTACGACGTTATCAACTTGACAACTGTAATACAATCTTTTTGTGTACTGTTTTTAATTTTCTGTTGTTTATTAAGAATACAATGTTACGCATTTGCCAACTCATTCCCCTTAGTAACACGAAACGTCGTTAAACTTTGAAATCTACTGAAAATATCTGTCAAACTATAAATTTCTATTATAAGTAACAGCAACTTTAATATTCTCTGTGGTTTCATGTACATACAAGTACAATAACAGTTACTGTGAGGTGGCAAGAACGATAAGTTTCGCACTGCTTAAAATATTAAATGTAAGCAAACTAAATGTGACACTAATCTACATTAGCTAGTGACAAATGTATTCCAAAGGCCTAAGGGATTACAGGTATTACAGCGTAGGCTTTCTGTAAATGACAGTATTAAACCGTTTTACAGTAAAGTGACAAAAGTCATGGGATACCTCCTAATATTGCGTCGGGCCTCATTTTAACTGGCGTGGTGCAGCAGTTCGACGTTGCATGGACTCGTTGAAATGATTATAAAATTATCACAGTAAATGGTTCAAATGGCTCTGAGCACTATGGGATTTAACATCGGAGTTCATCAGTCCCCTAGAAACTTAGAACTACTTAAACCTAACTAACCTAAGGACATCACACACATCCATGCCCGAGGCAGGATTCGAACCTGCGACCGTAGCAGTCGCGCGGTTCCGGACTGAAGCACCTAGAACCGCTCGGCCATCGCGGCCGGCTGATCACAGTAAATATTTGATTCCTTCACGTGCTTCAAGTTAAGAAGACGACGGCGGCAGTTGCGGAACGTATGAGATGGCAAGATATACTCGAAAGTATTTTTATGCCAGTGGATGTCTTTGCGTCCAGGATAACGCGTTAGCTCTAATGCTCTACTCATCTACTTTGATTTTTTTTATTTAATATTACACCGTTAAGAACCTGTAAATGTTTTTGATTGAATAGATAACACAAAATTGTATACTCTTTTCTATGTTAAAACTTTGATGTTGTAGTTTGATTCTATGCAAAGTAGTGTATCTGTACTGTAAATACTTTGTCCCATTTGGAGGGAACAAAACTTACTGTATATAATTGTAATTCTGTGTGAATAATTTTTTGTAGAAGTGTCAATATGTGAAAATGTTCTGTCTTATTTAATGTATTTGATTGCTGTTATGTAAACTGCTGATCCTCACTTAGGGCTCTTAGTTATTCTGTATGTAAACGGTGTAGTGGTTCCCCTCGGGAACGGAACTGTGTAGCGCGCGCAAATTGTGGTTGGCCTAGGTGGAAAAGGTGGAACGAGCAGTTAGTCGTGAACAAGCAACGAGTCGGGGACGAGCCAGCAGTCAGAGATGAGCTACGAGTCCGTGCACTGCTGTGTAAAAGTTGCATAGTGCTGGTTTCGAGAGAGGCTTTTCTGTTATTTTCCAATGCCTCGGATGGATGGATAAATAGCTGGGCTATTCTGGAATTTGTATCTAACTTCGCCACCAAGAAATGACAGAGCCCAGCAATTCTGCATGCAATTCCACCTACCAACATGCAGTTGCCACCACATTGCGCAATCATTGCAACGTAATATTATAAGGATGTACAGTGAAGGATCAGCTTAATGGATGTGTTATTGTGCTGAAATATAAGGTAATGTGTATCTGAATTTATGTACCTACCTTGATTTTTCTCCTCATCATAACACCTCTCAGGGTCCTCTCCGTTTGAAGTAAAGTGATTACCGAGTATCCTTACTGAAAGTACGTTAAAACTCAGTTTGCTAATTAATACCTATTGGACAGAGTAAAGTTAAAGTTAATGTGGCAAGAGAGTGAGTTAGAGTTAATGATGCTTGCTGAAATAATTTTCCTAGTAAAACTGATTATTAATGTGTTGTTGCCAAATTCAAATTAAAATTTCTCAAGACGGAGGTTTATAAAGTTTTGCTTAGTAAGTGATCACATTACTACCTGTTGTTAATCGCAGAAAGTGAGCTAGTATCCTACATAAATGTTAATTTTATGTCTCATGCCACTAAAAGTGGAAAATTGCATAGTAGGAAATTATATGTTCATAATTACTAAGTGTTTGTCTTTCTTGTGTGCATATTAACAGTATAAAGACTACTCACTTTGTGTAAACCCTGAAAGTAATAGTGTGTTTCGGTAGCTGTTATAATTTTGCAAATAGTTTGTGCTGTTCCAACTGTTGGTTTCAATCTTAAAACATAGGTGTGTCAGAGTTCATTGCACTCGCGTGTGGCCAAGTCTAGGTTGTGTTTGTCCGTTATAATTACTAATAACTATTTTCTTGAACGAGAATGTTAATCATTCTCATGCCTAGTTAGGCTGGCGACCGGTTTCGTTATTCATTAAACAGTGCAGATAATCAAAATTTCGTTTGTTACTGTTCAAATATTTACGTAATTCTGACTTTCATTTCCGATAAGCCACTTCCGTTAGGGCAACACGGTCAACATAACAAAATTCCTCTCAGAGGGTAACACTGCTCTGTTGATTTGCACTATAATTGCTCTTACAAAAGAGTTTTATGTCACAACCTGTTTCTAGCATTGAGGTTATGGTGCAGTAGTAACAGCAGTTAGGAGTGTTATAAGTTCAGCTCATTTTCTTCGTTATTTCCCAATAATGCAGGAATTTTCAGTGCAGTCGTCTAACTAACGTGCATTACTTTCAACAAGCAGACTCAATGTTGGGTACGTAAAGTGTAAAAGGCAATGGTTCTCTTGTTTGTTCAATCCAGAACGTTTCATGATTTTTAGCAGTGTACGTAGGAGGCGACGGTTTTGACTGAACTGAAAGCAGAGTTAAAAATGATATGCTGTTGTAATAAATTTTATAAGCATTGAGGAAAAACGACCCGCCAAAGAATCGTATATATCCAAGTATAGCAACGAAAGTGCCTCGCTGCACATCATACTGTCCCACAAAAGCGTAATTTGCAAAACGGAAGAGAAGGCATTCAGAAATGTCACGAACTGACTGCTATCCTCCTCAGTATATGATTATTGAACTTTCGTCACAAACTCCAATAGCATGTATCTATTCACATTTGCTAAGCGCAAAATTTCAGTCGATTGTCAAGAATATTCCTCTGCCTAGCGGATGGGCAGGAGTCTTCGGTAATTTTAGCTCGCCAGAATTGGCATGTGGCTGTGACTTCGTTCGGAATATCGATCAACGTGTGCGGCACTGGATACAAGCGTCATTTCACGGTTTGGATTTTGTATGCATGGTAGGCGGCTGTGAGTGGGGGATACATTGCTCTGCGGAGCCACTAACGATTAAAAGTGCAAACGCGGGAAGCCGCAGCCCCGTCTCTGGAGACTTCACGGAAGGGCTACTGACGACTGCTATACATAGAAGCTGCCTAAAACACTCCGAGAGTTGCTAAATTTACCTTTGTCGAAAGTAAAACCGACGATGTGGGATAATACCTAAACACGGAGTATCTGTCCGCTGTGCCTATTAACATAACATTTTCGGTACGCTGAGCAGGGAGTGTTAATTTATTGTATTTCGCAAATAACCGCAATCCGAATCTTTTGTAATGCACTAATTAGGTTACAAATAGTTTACACATATTTGGAGCAAACGAACGTTCTTTTTCAGGCTTTCATTATTTTCCATTTAATGAACGATACAAATTAATTACTAATCATGCGTTAATTACATTAAGCTATATTAAATGTACTCTTCTTCATGTTGATGTTATGTACATTGTGCGCGTCACCACCTGTTTCACAGGATTTAAAAGTGCGATTCGAATTCGGTCATCTGTGCAGTTATTGTAACCAAAATGTGTAAAGATAATTTCCATAGCCAGCTAGCAGTGTAAAATATGCTATACAAAAGGTAACGAAAATTTAAAAAATCAGCATTAGAAGAGGTTCATTGCCTGTACCTTTAGAACGAACTCTGCTGTAAACAAATACCCCATCCTCGATCGTGATCACAATTTTTCATTCTGCTGGATGTCGTAACCGTACTTTTAAAACAGCGAGGTGCAAATCATAATGTTCAACGAACACTCTGAACACCATACAGCATTACATGAAACAGAACGAAAACACGTCAGTGTATACTTTCAGGATAATTTATTTCCCTAACTGTAGCGAATAACAATAAATATTACTTTTGTATCATTCGTTTGTAAAACAAGCTTAATATGCTGCATTACAAAATCTACTGCCTGAAATGTTTTACGTAACACAGTACTATTACATTGTTTCCCAAATGCGATAAATATTGCTTTGCACGAAAAGGGTACGAATCATTTCAAAGAAACCACAGCAAACGTGTCATGAAAACAAGAAAGACACACTTTCTCTTATAAAAAATAAAGAATCACGGAATGCACTGCCAAGCATTGTATTTAAGCCTTAGCGTTCACCATTTGTTGATGAAACATCGTACCAAAAACGAAAGCAGCAAAGTGAAAGCTGAACTGAGGAATTCTGTTGTCAAATAGTCAACCAAAAAGGAACATTAAAGTGCGTAACCATTATTCAACTGTCACTGAATTGGGGAGACGGATGATACACATTCTGTGTGTCCTATTGTTGTTGAAAAACAGCATAAACCTCCAACCTCAACAAGGTATCAAGACCCAGTTCAGTTCCGAGCTGTTGACACCCGTCTACAGAACGTGGTGGCGCCGCGGACTCGAATTCGGGAAGACGACGGTTAAAATCCGCGTCAGGCCATCCAGATTTAGGTTTTCCATGATTTCCCTAAATCACTCTAGGAAAAAACCGAGATGGCCCCTATGAAAGGGCACGCTTGAAACAATTCAAGTTTGTGCTCCGTCTCTAATGACCTCGTTGTCGACGAGACGTTAGACACTAACCTTCCCTCTCTTCTTTGCAGTAAAGAGTAACAGAAGTAATGTACACAAATATTGTTTTGTATCACTCACTTATGCTTATAGCAGAATCATAAAACATATTAGGAATTCAAACATAACAACTCACCCGCATCGAAACGAACTTATGAATGTCAACCATCATGGTTCCCGGAAACATCAAGCAAAATTCAGATTTTGGTCTTTGCGCATGGCATCCTAAATGCCACAGATAGAGAGCTGATAGTGTGGATTTCGATTTAATACGACACTGACATTGCTAAAGAAAACTGGTTCATATGGAATATCTAGACAGGACTAACGCTCGACTATAGACTACATGAGTGGCAGAAGGCAGCGCTTTATCCTGGACGCAAAGAAAGACGTCCACTGGCATAAAAATAATTTCGAGTGTATCTCAGTGATTTTTAATCTCGGACTATCCGCAACTGACTACGTCGTCTTCTTAACTTGAAGCAAGTGGAGAAAACAAATATTTTCTGTTATCATCATTTTATAATTACTTTCTTCTAAAAACATTGTACATTAATTTAATTGATGACAGGCTATGTTAAACACTGCGGAGCACTTCCTGGAGAATGGGTGGTGTAGATGCAGCTGGCAGACAAGCAGGCCAGATTTCTTAAAAGTGATTACGGGTCAAACTATTTCGTTACAAGAAATTCTATCAGTATCCTCACGAGTTACTATCCTGATAAACTCCAGAAACAACTTGTTTTCGCATTGTTAAAAGTCACTCCTAACTGGAGAGGTGATGCCTTCATTGGAGAAAATTGGACTGAGAATATAATTGGATCATTTTTAAGAATATAATTGGAACATTTTTAGTTTAATTGAATCCATAATCAAATAACGCACATTTTTAAGGAAATGTGTTATGAGATGAAGATAACAGTATACATTTCTAGTTAAATTAAGAAATTCTGGGCTGTTCCCTTTGGTGTTCTGTAAGTATGTTGTGAAACATAAAAAGGTCAAGTTCATAGAGTCCCATATCTCTTACGTTTCTGGCGCACTTATATTTTTGCTCAATATGTAAGCTCCTGTTCCTGTTTTTTCCACGAAGGAACTCTTTTATTTAGATGTTTAAATATCAGACATTAATTCTATTTATTTCTGATTGTAGGGTTGGCAAAAAAGTCAGCAGGTACAAAGAATTAGAGTAAAATATAACTACTCAATCAGCAATGTTGTCAAACCACGGAGGCTACCGCCGGCCGATTAGGGTATGCATAGGGAGTCATTGCAGTGATCGTGCAGAACTCGTTCGCAACCGCGTAGTACACTGCCACTGATACGACAGTTAGGGAGCTTATTTCGCGAACTGTGTAGGGCGACTTCCGTACCTCAGTCAGCTCGGCATTATTTATGGTGCTTATGCAGGAAATGTCAACAGGCTTCTCCCATGAACCCTGCTGAGAGAACTGTAGCGTCTAAAAGCGATTATCAACAGTTTCACTCTAAATACTTACAGAAAGATGTTGTTAGTGAGAACTAATTTCTATCGCTTGTAGGCTATAATTTTCCACTGGCACGCGTAGATTAATCTCCGTCTTTAACTAACACTGCATATGGAACGACGCATCGGCAGTATTTTGATGGAAAAACTGTCCACACAGGATGCGAAATTGGGTAATTCCCATCCCCACAACTTCCAAAGGTGGTTGAGGTGAAGGCTGTAGTTGTCTAACATCTTCGAAACGATTACTTGATATGTGCCAGAGTAGGACGTCCAATAGCATGTATGCAAGCTAAAACCCCCGTCCGAACAGGACTCGGAAGGCCCACCTGCACCGACCGACCGCCGTGCCCTCCTCACTCGGCAGACGTCACGGATGCGAGTACTGAGGGGCATGCGGTAAGCACACCGTTCTCCTAGCTGTTCTCTGTTTTCGTGGCCTTCCCAATGAAGTAGCCTCTCAATTAACCTCGCTTAGTCCACCCCGCTTGCCGACAGCTCTCTGCAGACCCATCCAAGTGCCAACTAAGCCTGACAGCGGTTAACTTCGGTGATCTGACGGGAACTGGTGTTACCACTGCGCCAAGGCTGTTGACGAGAAAAAAATACCATCTAACTTCATTTATGGACGATAGGAAATTACGAATAAGTATTCTGACTGGTTAATTATAACTACACTGAAGCGTCAAAGAAACTGGTGTAGGCATGCGTATTCAAACACAGATATCTGTAAACAGACAGAATACGGTGCTGCGGTCGTGAGCTCCTATATAAAACAGAAAATGTCTGACGCAGTTGTTAGATCGGTTACTGCTGCTACAATGGCAGGTTATCAAGATTTAACTGAGTTTCAACGAGGTGTTACAGTCGGCATACGAGTGATGGGACGCATTATCTCCGAGGTATCTACGAAGTGCGGATTTTCCCGTACGACCATTTCACGAGTGTACTGTGAATATCAGCAATCCGGTAAAACATCAAATCTCCGACACTGCTACGGCCGGAAAAAATCCTGCAAGAACGGGACCAACGACGACTGAAGAGAATCGTTCAGCATGGCAGAAGAGCAATCCTTCTACAAATTGCTGCGAACTTCAATGCTCGGACATAAACAAGTGTCAGTGTGCGAACCATTCAACGAAATATCATCGATATGGGCTTACGGTGCCGAAGGTTCACTCGTGTACCCTTGATGACTGCACGACACAAAGCCTCACGCCTAGCCTGGGCCCGTCAACACCGACATTGGACTGTTATTGATTGGAAACATGTTGCCTGATCGGACGAGTCTCGTTTAAAATTGTATCGAATGGATGGACGTATAAGGGTATCGAGACAACCTTACGAATCCATGGACTCTGCATGTCAGCAAGGGACTCTTCAAGCTGGTGGAGGGTTTTTGATGGTTTGAAGCGTGTGGAGTTGGAGTAATATAGGACACCTGATACGTCTAGATACGACTCTGACAGGTGACACGCACGTAAACCCCCTGTCTGATCACCTGCATCCTTTCATGTCCATTGTGCATTCTGATGGACTTGGGGAATTCCAGCAGGAGAATGCGACACCCCACACGTCCAGGATTGCTACAGGGTGGCTTCAGGAACACTCTTCTGAGATCAAACACTTTCGCTGGCTACCAAACTCCCTAGACATGAACATTATCGAGCATATCGGCGATGCCTTGCAACGTGCTGTTCATAAGCGATCTCGACCCCTCGTACTCTTACAGATTTATGGACAGACCTGCAGAATTCATGGTGTCGATTCCCGCCAGGACTACTTCAGACATTAGTCGAGTCCATACCACGTTGTGTTGCGACACTTCTGCGTGCTCGCGGAGGCCCTACACGATATTAGGCAGGTGTACCAGTTTCTTTGGCGTCCACTTGGCATCATTCAGCATGCCATCTTACCAACAGCAGCACAAAACTTAAAAGCCTCGGTACACCGTAAGTGGATTTTTACCGTTCACCACAGTAGCACGCTAACAAAAAACTAGTTTCAGCGTGTTTGAGATGCTTGTTCTCCGAGACCGGGTCATGACAATCTGCCCTTTGTCGAAGTCGGTTATTTCAGGCCGTGTCGCGTCACCACAGTAATTCATGTACTGGCCGACTGCAAGGAATTCGAGAAAAATGCTGGCGTGAGACATAACATCAGTGCACTTTATTGCGTTCAGGTTATGACCGCCCACTCATGGACATTCTAACTCCAAGGCCGTGCAGACACTTAAATAATCATGTACCACCATGTCAGTGTTGTAAACTGGAGAAATATCGTTTTCACCAAAGAGAACAGACATTATCAGGGGCTTAGAAATATTGCAACTGGACGCTCGAGGAGTAAAAGAAAGTTCATATGGAGTCTAAGGTCACGCTGTAGATAGGTAAATATCAATTGCAGGGTTTAAGTACCACGGCGTGCTGAAAAGTTATGCCTTCGTATTTTTAAGTGAAAATTCTCACAACTTTCTTTTTAAATTAGAACAAATGTTATTAAGATTCTACATACTTATTTTTCATGTCTACATACACTCCTGGAAATGGAAAAAAGAACACATTGACACCGGTGTGTCAGACCCACCATACTTGCTCCGGACACTGCGAGAGGGCTGTACAAGCAATGATCACACGCACGGCACAGCGGACACACCAGGAACCGCGGTGTTGGCCGTCGAATGGCGCTAACTGCGCAGCATTTGTGCACCGCCGCCGTCAGTGTCAGCCAGTTTGCCGTGGCATACGGAGCTCCATCGCAGTCTTTAACACTGGTAGCATGCCGCGACAGCGTGGACGTGAACCGTATGTGCAGTTGACGGACTTTGAGCGAGGGCGTATAGTGGGCATGCGGGAGGCCGGGTGGACGTACCGCCGAATTGCTCAACACGTGGGGCGTGAGGTCTCCACAGTACATCGATGTTGTCGCCAGTGGTCGGCGGAAGGTGCACGTGCCCGTCGACCTGGGACCGGACCGCAGCGACGCACGGATGCACGCCAAGACCGTAGGATCCTACGCAGTGCCGTAGGGGACCGCACCGCCACTTCCCAGCAAATTAGGGACACTGTTGCTCCTGGGGTATCGGCGAGGACCATTCGCAACCGTCTCCATGAGCTGGGCTACGGTCCCGCACACCGTTAGGCCGTCTTCCGCTCACGCCCCAACATCGTGCAGCCCGCCTCCAGTGGTGTCGCGACAGGCGTGAATGGAGGGACGAATGGAGACGTGTCGTCTTTAGCGATGAGAGTCGCTTCTGCCTTGGTGCCAATGATGGTCGTATGCGTGTTTGGCGCCGTGCAGGTGAGCGCCACAATCAGGACTGCATACGACCGAGGCACACAGGGCCAACACCCGGCATCATGGTGTGGGAAGCGATCTCCTACACTGGCCGTACACCACTGGTGATCGTCGAGGTGACACTGAATAGTGCACGGTACATCCAAACCGTCATCGAACCCATCGTTCTACCATTCCTAGACCGGCAAGGGAACTTGCTGTTCCAACAGGACAATGCACGTCCGCATGTATCCCGTGCCACCCAACGTGCTCTAGAAGGTGTAAGTCAACTAACCTGGCCAGCAAGATCTCCGGATCTGTCCCCCATTGAGCATGTTTGGGACTGGATGAAGCGTCGTCTCACGCGGTCTGCACGTCCAGCACGAACGCTGGTCCAACTGAGGCGCCAGGTGGAAATGGCATGGCAAGCCGTTCCACAGGACTACATCCAGCATCTCTACGATCGTCTCCATGGGAGAATAGCAGCCTGCATTGCTGCGAAAGGTGGATATACACTGTACTAGTGCCGACATTGTGCATGCTCTGTTGCCTGTGTCTATGTGCCTGTGGTTCTGTCAGTGTGATCATGTGATGTATCTGACCCCAGGAATGTGTCAATAAAGTTTCCCCTTCCTGGGACAATGAATTCACGGTGTTCTTATTTCCAATTCCAGGAGTGTATTTGTAGCCCTCTGCCACCGGGAAGCTCCAAATTGTAGCGTGTAACATTGCGATGTATAACGTAACTACGTCAGTGCTGAGAAACAGCTTGCTGTAGGCGAGATTTGAATTTGAAGAGTTCTTCCACCCATGGAGCATGAAAATGCCAGACCACACACGAGAGCTGTGACATCTGCAACAGTACGATGCCTTGGGTTCACTGTCACCTATCATTCTCCATACAGTCCCAATTCAGCTCCAGTCGATTTTAATCTGTTTCCAAAACTTAAAAAAACATCTTCGGGGACTTCACTTTGATGGTGATGAAGCGGTGCAAACAGAGATGAGATTGTGGCTCCGTCAACAAAGTCAAACATACATTGACAGTATCAACGAACTGGCCTCTCGTTGGGGAAATGTGTTCGTCGCCAGGAGAAATAAATAAATACGTAGGCATGAAGAAAACAGAAGTAGAATATTAATAAAGTCTGTTTTATTTTAAAAGATACAGAAGTTTTCATATAAAGAATTCGGAGGCATTACTTTTCAGCACGTTCTTTTACGTTGAAAACCGACGATGCAAGGCGTACCGTTTGCTAACAGAACCGTTCAGGCAGGTAGTGGAGTATTCTCGTACATGGGTTGTTTAAATGAGATATAATTAAACCCATAACATGCCTTTCATCGCCTTTCAGTGGTGCATGATACAGAAACCAACTGATCCTAAGTGTCTCACATGCAGCCTGTACCTACGGCAACTCATTGCGCCACTTCATAACTACCAAAATGTGTCGGAATGTTCTGAGGGACATTTTAGGCATTGGAAGTTGCACACATGTGCTGCCTCCACCCCTCACACCGAACACCTGACCTCAATAGTACTGAGCATAAGCCATCGAGCGAGATGTGCACACCTGGGACTCTCCTCCGATCAATCTCCCTGAGTTGTGGCTGAAACCAGGTTGCCTTACCAACGATTTAAGTGTTTCATGGAGTCCCTCCATGGCGTTTCTCTACCACAACAGGAACATTTGCCCTAGTAGCACGTCTCTAATTTTAATGCTCAATAATGTATAGCTACGAGACAACAAATACAGAGAAAAAAAATGTACTTTACATGTTGTCCGTACCGTATTGCCAAGATAAGGTATTATATTGTTTCATGTTAGTCACGAAGAGAAAGAGGGCACTGCTATATGACTGTTGTGCGTAAAGTAAAAAATAAATGCTGATTGACTTACGTTGCTTAAAAATCGTCCATCCTGGGGGATATTCTGAGTCAGTCTAGAGAATGAGGTGCATAATTTAGTGCAGAGCTTTACACTCTTTGCTTTCCATATTTCTCATATAAAAGTCACATTAAAAATTATAATGCTCAAGAAAGCTGTAAGTTTCGATCCGAAGCACCGCTTCCTCTTCTTATGACTACTCTAAAAATATCATGGTGGTAACAGACAAGCAATTTCAGAAAATTATTCACTTATAATGGCAATACATATTGCCTCATCAAATGCATTCACAGTTGGGAATACGAACACCCACTAACCGTATAAGGAAATGACGACAATGAAAATTTGTGCCGGAGCGGAACCAGAATATGGATTTTCCGTCTTACGCGAGCGTCACCTTAACTGTTTTGGCTATCCACGGCCAAACCCAAACTTTCGTATGTCCTCGTTCATGCATCACAACCTGTACTCGTACACATCTTATGTAATCCCCGTACAGGGGAGGCCATTTTTAATTGGAAGTCGCAGCCCGGCATCGGTGAATAAAAGCGATATTACAGTGCCTGTATTATTAAGAAGAATGATGCAGTCTTGTTTCACCATGTACGTTAATTACACAATGTGTGTACAAGTACATGTTGTGACACAGGAACGACGACATAAGGAAGTTTGAGCCTGGCTGTGAGCCGTACGCGGATAGCCAAAGCGGTTAAGACGACCGCTCGCGTAATGCGGGAAATCTCGGTTAGGGTCCCCGTTCGGCCCAAATTTTCTTTTTTTTTAAATTTACTGCTATTTCATCCACCCCCAGCCCCATGAAATAACCTGCTCTTCAGCCAGTAGAATTTAAGTTTATATTAGATACTAGAACAAAAAAAAAAGAGACATATGTACTATGAATTTAAAATTATTTGATAAAGTGACGAGAATGGGAGAAATATAAATCATGTAATGCTGGCTTCATGAATTGTTTAAAAACATTTATAAAGATGTGGACAGACACCGCAGTTAAAAACACTTGAGAAATACTGAAAACGACAGAAGATACACTGACCATTAAAAACGGAGCACCATGTACTTTCATTAAAGGTGGAGGAGGACCTGCCCTGCGACAGTAGACAGTAGATGAAAAGAAGGTTGGATATGGAGAGAGATAGCAGGGTGGTGGTAATGAGGACTGAGGACTGATAAGAGTTGATGACGAGATAGGGCTGTGGGGAACAAAGAGAGGACGTTAACTGGTATTGGGATCTATAGATTGGAGAGGAAAAGGGGTGGGAGGGAAAAGGAGAAGATATCGTGTGGAGAGAGGAGGAGGACGGAGATCTTGGGGGGTGAATAGGATGGGGGAAGATTGAGAATTTGTAGAACGGGTAGATGACGGGGCGGAGTTCGTGGTCCGGGAGAGGGAGACGTTTGAACTTTCTTTGGGAGAGGACATGGAGGGGGTGCATGTGAAGAGTAGGTGGGATGTGTAGGTAGAGACGCGGCAGAACACTATCGTTGGAAAGGAGAGGGGATACAACAGGATTGTTGGAGTCCAGTCTACATCTGGTGTAAGTTATTTCGTGGTGTTTAATGTGAGTGAGGAGAGGTGAGACTTTTATGATTTGGTAAGGAATCCTTGTGGGGGAAGACAAATGAGTGCGGAAAGCGAAGCGGAGAACAAGGCGTTCGAGGATCTGAAGGGTTTTACAGAACTTTAGAGTTTTAGTTTACTATGGGCTTTGTGTTGGAGATTCCACGTTAGTTGCTAAGGTATTTAGTGTGTTAGTTATGAGACGGTTGTAAATGGTGAGGATTCATAGAGACGGAAGGTTCGGATGGTGCGTCCTTAGTGTGTTAGTTGTGAGACGGTCGTGGATGGTGAGGTAGAAGTCATGGGGTCGGAAGGTTGGTACGATGCGTCCTATAATTGTTTTCTGGGTTTGGGAGGGTTTTATCTTAAGGAGCCATTGGTTACACAATGAGGTAAAGTAAGTTGGATTTGAAGGAATCGTTGAGATTTCTGGAGCATAGGGTAGAGGGGGAGGAAGGCGGTGTCGTCAGATATTGAAGAAAGTGGATGGGAAGAGGTCGTTCGGGCATATCGGCAGTTCATAAGAAATAAAGGACAGGGGAGAGAATAGAACCTTGGGACACTCAAGTTTTCATTGTCGTCATTCTCTTACACAGCTAACGGTTGTTCGTATTCGCAACTGTACATTTCGTGTATTTCATAAAGGTTGTAATCTCCTAATTGGCTGTTCCTTCGGACATGCTTGAATGTCCGTAGGAACAGTGCATAGTTCTTCTTAACAGCACAGGCACTGCAATATCGTAAATATTGCATCTGTCAGAGAGAGAGAGAGAGATGTCTTGTAGAAGCACTGTGCCTCTACAGCGCCCCCTAGTGAATGTTTCGGCAACCTTAACGAATCGCGCACCGGAGGGGGACATGCCGGCGATGCGCACTCGTACCACGTGTGTACGCACATAAAATATTCACCATAAGCCCACATGTTTGATCTCGGAAGTCCCCGGATGTTGAAAGCCCTTCAAAACAATAATACACAACGTGACGATTGTGTAGTGTAAGCTCCTAACGAAGCAAGGCTTACGAGTACTCACCAACTGTAAACGGTAGAGCGAGTGGGCGAGAACCACTTAAAAGAAAGCGTCAATCCCACGAAAGCGTCGGCATCACACAGTGTAATGAGAACAGTCCACACAACCTGTTTGAGATTTTCCATGGACTTGTTTATTATTAAGTGTAATTAGCACTTTCTCACTTTCATTTACGATAACTAAAAGAAACACATTTATATTTCGTGATGGGATATTATATTCACTGCATAGTCATTCTATGTTTCATTTGAGTGTAGTGGAGAACCATTGTCGCAAATCATTTAACAATCACAAAAACGACGAAAACACAAAACGGTGTTTATCAAAGGAGACGAAGCCGAGGTGCACATAAAATAAGAACGAAGCACAGTTCCAAAGAAAGATATCGCGCTCTAACGAAAAAAGTGTGAATGTATTGGCCGGCCGGAGTGGCCGAGCGTTTCTAGGCGCTACAGTCTGGAACCGCACGACCGCTACGGTTCGCAGGTTCGAATCCTGCCTCGGGCATGGATGTGTGTGATGTGCTTAGGTTAGTTAGGTTTAAGTAGTTCTAAGTTCTAGGGGACTGATGACCTCAGAAGTTAAGTCCCATAGTGCTCAGAGCCATTTGAACCATTTTGTGAATGTATTAAATGGTTGTGACAGTTTGGTTAAAGCGTTCGTGACGTCAGTTTGGAAGGTCTTGAAATAGCCCTGTGCCTATGTGTTCCACATTAAGCTGATATCATTCTTATAACAAAGCATCAGTCAATGTGGCGGGAGTCTGAGGAACAACAACATGTCTCGTAACAAGCATCTTTGACAAGCTCTATTTGATCCAGATTTGACGATCAAGCTGGCTGTTCCATCTGGTGAAATGTTTGCTGTTGAAGAAGTTAATCTCGGCGGAAGACATACATTGTCTTGTCGGGTGAAAACACTGAGAATGAACTTCTCAGCAAATAACCACCCCTGAGTTTTATTTACTTCCCCTCTATAACACTGTCCGCAGCTCGTGGTCTTGCGGTAGCTTTCTCGCTCCCCGCGCACGGGGTCCCGGGTTCGATTCCCGGCGGGGTCAGCGATTTTCCGTTCCTCGAGATGACTCGGTGTTGTTGTGTCGTCTTCATCATCATCATCATCATTCATCCCCATTATGGTCGGAGGAAGGCAATGGCAAACCACCTCCGCTAGGACCTTGCCTAGTCGGCGGTGCGGGTCTCCCGCGTCGTTACCTACGCTCCTCGTAGTATGGGACCTCATTATCATCATCATCTATAACACTTCGTCACGTAAATTATGCTTAGATGCCATTTGACCAAGCTGGCTATTTCATCTCTAGTAATTCTACATCTCTCGTATACATAACACAAACTACATTCGTATTGATAGACATGAAGTTGTATTACGTGCATTTAATGGGACCATATCACAATACCGCTGGTAAGCACGTGGTGGTTATAAGAAACACTTCTATTGTAACACTATACTAAAATTTCATGACATTTGTTTAATAATTTCCCACTTTATGACACCAGACTGTTCAATAACGCAAAGACCTGTGCCGAAAACACATCTACTATGCTGGCTTCTACCCTCCTGCGACAAAAAAATCCCGAGGCAGGCAAACTGTAGAATATATTTATATGGACGCTTTACTGGATACCAAATAGATGCTGTTTTTGTTTGTAGTTGGCCATTACTCGGATGTGACAATATTTGCCCAAGTTTCCTGCGCAATTCATAGTGCATACTGTATTTAATGCGATGTTCAGCGTCTATGTCGATATGGAGAACGAACTGCATCATCGCATGTGCGGTTCCATTAAATTCCAATAGTGTTCAATACGAACACGAACTGGTGAGTTTATGGGCCAGACGAAATGATGAATATCCGACCTTTGTTCTATAAACTACCACTGTTTAGAACGGATGCAGCGTTTAAGCGCGCTGTTTTTCAAAAACAGCTCTGCAGCCATAGGCCCGCATCTCGTGGTCGTGCGGTAGCGTTCTCGCTTCCCACGCCCGGGTTCCCGGGTTCGATTCCCGGCGGGGTCAGGGATTTTCTCTGCCTCGTGATGGCTGGGTGTTGTGTGCTGTCCTTAGGTTAGTTAGGTTTAAGTAGTTCTAAGTTCTAGGGGACTTATGACCACAGCAGTTGAGTCCCATAGTGCTCAGAGCCATTTGAACCATTTTGCAGCCATAGAAACTGCAGAATTATCTCTTATATTCAGTTCATAAACAGCCTATTCACTCCAGAAACATCCAGAGCACGCCTATCACCGGAAGCAGATGATGTAAGATCGGCTTTCTAGAGGACGTGGAAGCGTCATTTCTCAGAAAAAAGTCTTTTTCGTACCACCAACTGTTTCACAGGCATCTTCCAGGGGAATTGGATTTGATAGTGATAGTTTAAAGCTCAGACCGTATATTAGACATCTAATGCAGTATCCATAACGCATGTACTGTGGTGCAGGGATAAAGTTCGGGGTTGCCAATTACTGTATAAGGTGTTCATCTTTCAAGAGCACTGGATCTGTTATTACATGTCGAACACCGACTCCGGCACTTGTCTCCGTTACCAACTTATAGCTGTGCTCCACAGTATCAGAAACGTTCTTTTCGTCCTCCATCGAAGCTTCCGTGGTGTGACGCGAAATCACGCTAGCGGCTCCGGCCATAATTAACGCACACTGTGTGTGGCGTGCGAGACATTACGCAACGTTGTACGCCGCAGATTTAATCGTAAGCGTTTATCGACGGATCCAGATTAACTCTCACCACTGTTATACATGTAAGATGAAGGATCATCAAACTAGCTTTCAGCCAAGAGACAGGGTTAAACTTTTCACAACTGCACAGTCAATCATTAAAAGCCCAGTAGTTATCTAACTAAGATCGGATGAGATTTCGAGACGTGAAAACTGGCTTGGAATATGTTCACGCCTCCGACTGGTTAGTAACATCTCCTGACGTTCATCACAAAAAGGAAACAGAAATATAGTACAAAGTCAATATTGAGAAAGCCTCACGGAATCATCACACCCAACTTTGCACAGTTGGAGCTTAGAGCTCTCCCTCGGGCATGAGTGTGTGTGTTGTCCTTAGCGTAAGTTAGTTTAAGTTAGATTATATAGTGTGTAAGCCTAGGGAACGATGACCTCAGCAGTTTGGTGCCGCAGGAACGTACGACAAATTTCCATTCGACTGCGCAAGGAAACGAATGAAATTTGTTGGAACCACTTAACCCTTGCCAAGTCTGTCACTTTTATCTAATACCACTTCCAGCAAATTAATGGCGCTGGCCGGGGTGGCCGAGCGGTTCTAGACGCTACAGTCTGGAACCGCGCGACCGCTACGGTCGTGGTTTCGAATCCTGCCTCGGGCATGGATGTGTGTGATGTCCTTAGGTTAGTTA
Source organism: Schistocerca nitens (assembly GCF_023898315.1). Classification (NCBI taxonomy): domain Eukaryota; kingdom Metazoa; phylum Arthropoda; class Insecta; order Orthoptera; family Acrididae; genus Schistocerca; species Schistocerca nitens. The sequence continues at coordinate 869,938,450 of NC_064616.1, forward strand.
GGTTTAAGTAGTTCTAAGTTCTAGGGGACTTATGACCACAGCAGTTGAGTCCCATAGTGCTCAGAGCCATTTGAACCATTTTGCAGCCATAGAAACTGCAGAATTATCTCTTATATTCAGTTCATAAACAGCCTATTCACTCCAGAAACATCCAGAGCACGCCTATCACCGGAAGCAGATGATGTAAGATCGGCTTTCTAGAGGACGTGGAAGCGTCATTTCTCAGAAAAAAGTCTTTTTCGTACCACCAACTGTTTCACAGGCATCTTCCAGGGGAATTGGATTTGATAGTGATAGTTTAAAGCTCAGACCGTATATTAGACATCTAATGCAGTATCCATAACGCATGTACTGTGGTGCAGGGATAAAGTTCGGGGTTGCCAATTACTGTATAAGGTGTTCATCTTTCAAGAGCACTGGATCTGTTATTACATGTCGAACACCGACTCCGGCACTTGTCTCCGTTACCAACTTATAGCTGTGCTCCACAGTATCAGAAACGTTCTTTTCGTCCTCCATCGAAGCTTCCGTGGTGTGACGCGAAATCACGCTAGCGGCTCCGGCCATAATTAACGCACACTGTGTGTGGCGTGCGAGACATTACGCAACGTTGTACGCCGCAGATTTAATCGTAAGCGTTTATCGACGGATCCAGATTAACTCTCACCACTGTTATACATGTAAGATGAAGGATCATCAAACTAGCTTTCAGCCAAGAGACAGGGTTAAACTTTTCACAACTGCACAGTCAATCATTAAAAGCCCAGTAGTTATCTAACTAAGATCGGATGAGATTTCGAGACGTGAAAACTGGCTTGGAATATGTTCACGCCTCCGACTGGTTAGTAACATCTCCTGACGTTCATCACAAAAAGGAAACAGAAATATAGTACAAAGTCAATATTGAGAAAGCCTCACGGAATCATCACACCCAACTTTGCACAGTTGGAGCTTAGAGCTCTCCCTCGGGCATGAGTGTGTGTGTTGTCCTTAGCGTAAGTTAGTTTAAGTTAGATTATATAGTGTGTAAGCCTAGGGAACGATGACCTCAGCAGTTTGGTGCCGCAGGAACGTACGACAAATTTCCATTCGACTGCGCAAGGAAACGAATGAAATTTGTTGGAACCACTTAACCCTTGCCAAGTCTGTCACTTTTATCTAATACCACTTCCAGCAAATTAATGGCGCTGGCCGGGGTGGCCGAGCGGTTCTAGACGCTACAGTCTGGAACCGCGCGACCGCTACGGTCGTGGTTTCGAATCCTGCCTCGGGCATGGATGTGTGTGATGTCCTTAGGTTAGTTAGGTTTAAGTAGTTCTAAGTTCTAGGGGACTTATGACCACAGCAGTTGAGTCCCATAGTGCTCAGAGCCATTTGAACCATTTTGCAGCCATAGAAACTGCAGAATTATCTCTTATATTCAGTTCATAAACAGCCTATTCACTCCAGAAACATCCAGAGCACGCCTATCACCGGAAGCAGATGATGTAAGATCGGCTTTCTAGAGGACGTGGAAGCGTCATTTCTCAGAAAAAAGTCTTTTTCGTACCACCAACTGTTTCACAGGCATCTTCCAGGGGAATTGGATTTGATAGTGATAGTTTAAAGCTCAGACCGTATATTAGACATCTAATGCAGTATCCATAACGCATGTACTGTGGTGCAGGGATAAAGTTCGGGGTTGCCAATTACTGTATAAGGTGTTCATCTTTCAAGAGCACTGGATCTGTTATTACATGTCGAACACCGACTCCGGCACTTGTCTCCGTTACCAACTTATAGCTGTGCTCCACAGTATCAGAAACGTTCTTTTCGTCCTCCATCGAAGCTTCCGTGGTGTGACGCGAAATCACGCTAGCGGCTCCGGCCATAATTAACGCACACTGTGTGTGGCGTGCGAGACATTACGCAACGTTGTACGCCGCAGATTTAATCGTAAGCGTTTATCGACGGATCCAGATTAACTCTCACCACTGTTATACATGTAAGATGAAGGATCATCAAACTAGCTTTCAGCCAAGAGACAGGGTTAAACTTTTCACAACTGCACAGTCAATCATTAAAAGCCCAGTAGTTATCTAACTAAGATCGGATGAGATTTCGAGACGTGAAAACTGGCTTGGAATATGTTCACGCCTCCGACTGGTTAGTAACATCTCCTGACGTTCATCACAAAAAGGAAACAGAAATATAGTACAAAGTCAATATTGAGAAAGCCTCACGGAATCATCACACCCAACTTTGCACAGTTGGAGCTTAGAGCTCTCCCTCGGGCATGAGTGTGTGTGTTGTCCTTAGCGTAAGTTAGTTTAAGTTAGATTATATAGTGTGTAAGCCTAGGGAACGATGACCTCAGCAGTTTGGTGCCGCAGGAACGTACGACAAATTTCCATTCGACTGCGCAAGGAAACGAATGAAATTTGTTGGAACCACGTAACCCTTGCCAAGTCTGTCACTTTTATCTAATACCACTTCCAGCAAATTAATGGCGCTGGCCGGGGTGGCCGAGCGGTTCTAGACGCTACAGTCTGGAACCGCGCGACCGCTACGGTCGTGGTTTCGAATCCTGCCTCGGGCATGGATGTGTGTGATGTCCTTAGGTTAGTTAGGTTTAAGTAGTTCTAAGTTCTAGGGGACTGATGACCGCAGAAGTTAAGTCCCATAGTGCTCAGAGCCATTTGAACCATTTTTTGACGAGCTATATGTCAAACGATATCGGATTTTGTCACCTGCATAATTAATTTTTTATGTTATGGGTCAGCTGCCAATCTTTCTGGTAGACACTGATCATCCGTAACTCTGCATTTCCTACCAATTTCATAACGAAGAGACTTCTCTGTACGAAACTCCGTAGCTTAAAACAGCCTCAGAAAGCTAAAATCGCTACCCATCAGGTCAGTTATCAATGTCGTGGACAATGACGGTCCTATCTCTCCATCCTAACACCATGTATCCTGCAGTGCTGTCCATAAATCCGTAAGAGTACGAGGCGGTGGAGACCTCTTCTGAACAGCACATTGCAAGGTACCCCAGATATGTTCAACAATGTTCGCGTCTGGGGAGTTTGGTGGCCAGCGGAAGTGTTTAAACTTAGAAGAGTGTTGCTGCAGCTACTCTGTAGTAATTCTGGACGTGTGAGGTGCCGCATTGTCCTGCTGGAATTGCCCAAGTCCGTCGGAGGTCCCACACCACTCCAACTGCACGCTCCCCACACTATTATAGAGCCTCCACAAGCTCGAACAGTCCCCTGCTGACATGTAGGGTCCATGGATTCATGATATTGTCTCCACACCCGTACACGTCCATCCACTCGATACAACTAGAAACGAGACTCGAACGACCAGCTAACATGTTTCCAGTCATCAACAGTACAATGTCGCTATGGACGGGCCCAGGTGAGGCATGAAGCTACGTGTCGTGCAGTCATCACGGGTACATGGGTGGGCCTTCGGTTCCGAAAGCTCCTATCGATGATGTTTCGTTGAACAGTTCACACGCTGACACTTGTTTATGGCCCAGCATTGAAATCTGAAGCAGCCGCGCGGGATTAGCCGAGCGGTCCGGGGCGCTGCAGTCATGGACTGTGCGGCTGATCCCTTCGGAGGTTCGAGTCCTCCCTCGGGCATGGGTGTCTGTGTTTGTCCTTAGGATAATTTAGGTTAAGTAGTGTGATGACCTTGGCAGTTAAGTCCCATAAGATTTCATACACACATCTGAAATCTGCAGCAATTTGCGGAAGGGTTGCACTTCTGTTCTTGCAGGATCTTTTTTCCGGCCGCAGCGATCTCGGACAGTTGATGTTTTACCGAATTCCTGATATTCACGGTACTATCGTGGAATGGTCGTACTGGAAAACCCCACTTCATCGCTACCTCGCAGATGCTGTGTCCCATCGCTCGTGCGCAGACTGTAACACCACGTTCAGTCTCGCTTAAATCTTGCTAGCCTGCCATTGTAGCAGCAGTAACCGATCTAACACAGCACTTGAAACAACCGGTAATGAGTCTCCATTTAATTCCTAACTGGCTTTTTTAGCGTCTTCGGCAACCTGAGCGAACAAAAGTCCCATGAGCAACAGTTCAGAGATACGAAACTGAAAAAGTCTCTCCAAAACCGAAACGTTCAGTTTTACGCTGAAACAACATCCCAGCTTCAATAAGCTTTCAATTTCTTCGACCAGCATTTCCTCCAACCAGCTATTTAAGTCCTCAGTTTAAGTCATGACTGCTGTTCAGTCCGTCACAAACGTCGCTTGGATTAGCGAGTGAGTTTTTAGCTGGTGTATATAATCACTAGGCAGAATCACTGTACGCTAGACTTCGAAAATCGCAGCTGCCGACAGGCTATCACTGCAGCAAAGCTTCCGTCGTTAGATTACACGTAAATGGGCTAACATGGCATAATCTGTTTATGAAACCACAAACTGCCGACAACATTTCGCAGAGAAGACTTGCAGCACGTTCCATCTTCCCTTAACAAATTTTGAGTGTTCAGGACAAGTATCGAAATCTGTTGCCAGTGTCGGGGCTACAAATTAATTGGCTTGTTTCTCATTCACGAACGTTAATATCGGTTCAGCTCCCTTTACAGCTAATAATAACCATCTGTTAAGCGATGTTGTCTGGCAGATTCATTACTAAACTAATTTTCAAACGAAAATCCTCCGGATAGACGTCAGGCAAAGAGACATCTCCGAAATCACTCCCCCACCCCCACCCCCAGAAAAAAAGAGAAATCATTTTCACAGCGCGTTAAAAGCCTCTGCGAAAGTCACGCTGTGCTCGAATTTGCCGAAAATCCCCATATCTCCTTCACGCTGCCGCCAACGGCAGTGCAGTGCCGGGACATAAAAATCCCGCTGATGCCTTCTCTCTCCAGTGACTGCAGCAGTCTCTCCATCGCAGTTAATGGCCATAGAGCTGCAACCCGGATTGAAATTCGAGTTCAGTAATTACTTCTCTGACTAACTACCCCAACCGGCTTAAAAAAAGGTCACTACAATCCTATATAATTATTTCAGACGGGCTTCAAAGAACGTAGAACGGTAACATGCTTTCTGGAACAACAAGTTCGTTATAGCACTGTTATATCTCATATCTGGCCCACGAGTACCATTAATTCATGAGTCCAGGGTCCTAGACTCTTTTTTTTACCTTTTTATGTCACTTAGCAGCGCGGGATAGCCGCGAGGTCTGGGGCGCCTTGCCACGGTCCGCACGTGTCCTCCCGTCGGAGGTTCGAGTCCTCCCTCTGGCATGGGTGTGTGTGTGTGTGTGTGTGTGTGTGTGTGTGTGTGTGTGTTTCCTTAGCGTAAATTTGTTTAAGTTAGATTAAGTAACGTGTAAGCCTAGGGACCGATGACCTCAGAAGTTTGGTCCATGGGAACTTACCACAAATTTATGTCACTTATTGAAGAAGAGCCGATGGAGGAGGTCAGCATTTTGCTAAATAAGTGAGCATGAAAGGTGAAACTTTGCACTACCGTCTACGCTTTACATCAAACCAGACGGTCGGCTAGATAGTTGGGCAGCTATTGCGAATATATTCTTGGTCCCTTCCAAAGATTTGTTACTCTGTAAGGTTGGCTCAAATGGCTCTGAATACTATGGGACTTAACATACGAGATCATCAGTCCCCAAGAACTGACAACTGCTTAAACCAAACTAACCTAAGGAAATCACACACAACCATGCCCGAGGCAGAATTCGAACCTGCGACCGTAGCAGTCGCGCGGTTCCAGACTGAAGCGCATAGAACCGCTCGGCCGCTCCGGCTGGCACAACACGGATTCATGGCGATAATAACTAGTTATCGAACAGACGTCTGCTACATACCACTGTTAATTTGACGTTGAAATGCAGAAGTAATATGATTTAGTGTAATTCCCTCTAAGACTAAAAGTTGTTGGCCATCATAACTCTGTAAGGCTTGGGTCACAGTTATGATGGCCATTAACTTTTAGTCTTAGAGGGAATTACGCTAAGTCGTATTACTTCTGCATTTCAACGTCAAATTAACAGTGGGATGTAGCAGACGTCTGTTCGATAACATGGTTATTATCAATATGAATCCGTGTTGTGCCGGCCGGAGTGGCCGAGCGGTTCTAGGCGCTACAGTCTAGAGCCGCGCGACCGCTACGGTCGCAGGTTCGAATCCTGCCTCGGGCATGGATGTGTGTGATTTCCTTAGGTTAGTTAGGATTAAGTAGTTCTAAGTTCTAGGGGACTGATGACCTCAGAAGTTAAGTCCCATAGTGCTCAGAGCCATTTGAACCATTTTTGAATACGTGTTGTCAACTTACATGTAAGTAACTAAAAAATTCTGGAATGCTTCATGAGTTTGCAAAAATAGTTCTCGGACATGTAATAGTAGCAGGCCAAATTATAACCTCTCATAGACATTAAGGTTGTTGGAGACGGGACATGCGCTAGGTGTTAAGGAAGAGAGGGGAAGATATCAGCCTTAGCGTTTTTGACAGGAGTATTCCGTCATTCGCTTGAAGCGATATGGAACACCACAGAAAATCAGCTTCAAGACTGTCGAAAGGGGATGTAAATCTGCGTAATTGTTGGAATCCAAATGAATGCCCTCGCTCACGTCGTAACACCTCGTCAACCACTCCAGATTAGGATTGACATTGCAATCAAGTAAGACACTAAAACTAAATAAAAGTTACGGAAAGCTAGGCAAAGAATTAAAGTAGCTCTGCATCCCCTGTTTAAACTGCGTTGGACCTTTGCAACGAAACGTTCTACTATTGCAAACACTGGTTTAGGATAACGGAACCACATGCTGGTTCGAACGGCCACCCCTCAGCGGTTTAGCTAACAAAAGGGACGTAGCCTTTGAATTGGCGTAATGCGGCGCCTTCAGTAGCGTTGCAAAGTGAGAATCCGATAAAGAGTGACAAGAGGACGTATTTGGCGGGTTGCGTGTAGCGCTGCAAATACCCTCGCCTGCAGGCGGCTGATAGAGGTGTGAATGATGCCAGGCGCGTGGACAGCGTGAAATCGACTGCGGCTGGCCATAAAACCAAGTCGGTTTCAATTACGGCTCACACAGACGGAAACAACGCAGCAATTTATTGTCTGCGCTGCCATTGTTTCTCGTTCCTAAATCCCTGCTAGATAATTAGCAAAAATAACACTGCCGAAATATTCCGATTATTTAAAAATTCCGTATTAATTAGAAGGATGATAGCGCTAAATATGCATTATTATGGAATTAATAAAACTCGTGGTAATTATAGGACCAGTACACAAAAAATTAGTATCTTCTCGTGTTCCGGGTCACATGCGAATCTTTAATTAGGACAATTTCACCGCAATCATCCAGCTGTCCGCATAAAAATTGTAGTACTGACAGATTCAAACTCACTACTGTAGTGTCATGGAAATATGTTTTGGTAGTGAGAAATTTGGTGAGTAATTTGATATTTCCGTAGTTGTAGCTATTCTTTAACGTTGTTGGTTTTACGACGTTGGCAAGGTATAGGAAACCAACCACTAGGGATACAAACTCAGTTTTTCCATCCGAGAGTACAGAAAGAAACCATTTTTGTACTTTACTTAATAAGGCGAACAGCGGGTCTATGAACGAAACCTCTAGACGGACAGATTTAACTGTAGTGAAAAAGAAAAAAAAAAATAGCCAACTCCGGCAGTTATTAGGAAAGTCTTGTGGATAAAATTATCCAGAGAGAAGAAAAGGAACAGAATTCGGATAAAATGAATAACACCAAGAAAGTCACTGTACTATATTACGGTGGAAAATCGCTAGAAGTGGCAAATATTTTTAATTATTACAAAGTCTACATCTACATGTACATGGATACTCTGCAAATTACACTTACGTGATTGGCAGAGTTCATCGAAACACTTTCACAATAATTCTCTATTATTCCAATCTCGAACAGCGCGTGGAAATAACGAACGCCTATATCATTCCGTGCGAGCCCTGATTTTCTTTATTTTATTATGATGAGCTTTTCTTCCTATGTAGGTCGGCATCAGCAAAATATTGTCACATTCGGAGGAGAAAGCTGGTGATCGAAATTTCGAAGATTCCGCAGCAACGAGAAGCGCCTTTGTTTTAATGATGTCCACCTCAAATTCCGTATCATGTCCGTGACACACTCTCCTATATTTTTCGGTAATATAAAATGTGCTGCTCTCCTTTTGAATTTCTCGATGTGCTCCGTTAATCCTATCCGGTACGGATCCCAGACCGCGAAGCAGTCTCCAAAAGAGGACGGACGAGAGTAGTGTAGACAGTCCCTTTAGTAGATCTGTTATGTTTTCTAAGTGTCCCGCGAATAAAACGCAATCTTTGGTTTGCCTTCCCCAAAAAATTTTCCATGTGTTCTTTCCAATTAAAGTTGTTCGTAATTGTAATTCTTAGGTATTTAGCTGAATTTACAGCCATTAGATTTGACTGATTTATCGTGTAAACGAAGTTCAACGTATTCTTTTTAGCTCTCATGTCGATGACCTCCCACTTTTCATTATTTAGGGTTAATTGCCAATTTTTGCCTCATACGGATATCTTTTCTAAATTTGCAATTTGTTTCGATCTTCTGATGACTTTACTAGACGATAAACGATAGCATCATCCGCAGACAACCTAAGACGACTTCTCGGACTGTGTCGAACTAGCTTTCCAAATTACGAAACTACTGAGACACAAGTTACATCATGATCTCAAAACTAAGGATAATTATTTCGAGAAATCTGGGGTCTACATATTTCTGTGTTCTTCAAACGATCCTAATGTGTAAGGCATACGGGGATAGTCGTTACAACTAACTATTTACAGGGTGTTTCAGGAGGAACAGCAAATACTTTAGGAGGTGGCAATAAAGACATTCCATGTAATATGTGTCGAATTTGGAACGGCTACAGAAATACTGCTGTTAGAATGTGCCCCAAACAAATACCCGCGGCTGTAAAGCAAGGCAAAGGATTATTTAATTTGATTTTGAAGAATTCTACCTCCGACGTCAAAGCGCATTCGAATTCTCCCGAAAAAGACGTATGTAGCTCTTCTGAGGTATTCTTGGCGTTGTAATTCAAACTATAAATTCGTTTTTTGTGTTTACCTTTTCTTTGTGTAGTTCGCCTTTCAGCCATCCCCACAAGCATAAGTCTAAAGGAGTAAACCCTGGGAACACTGGTGGCTAAGAAACGTGACCATTTCTGCCGATCCATCTTCTTGGGAATGATAGGTTTAGATGATGTGTCACCTGAAGACTAGGATGTGTGGAGGCCCCGTCCTGCTGGAAGAACATACCCATCCTTCTAGCCAAAGGCACCTCTTCCAGCAATGATCGATTCTCGTTTTCAAGTAAGTCTAGGTAACGGAGTCATGTATGGAGATCCAGTAACACAACGGACGCAGTGTCACGTTCTTGCACTGGTAAAATAGATAAATGACGTAGTAAATGGTAGAATTACCAGTAGTACTTGTAGAATTGGTAGGGAAAAATCAAAAACGAATGTGTAAGAGAGAAAAAGGTAGCCGATGACTTCTCTTTAGCTTTTGTTTGTTTTACACGTAATTAGAACCGCACATCGTTCAGTGATAGTCCACAGTCTATTTTATATCCTTAAAGAAAATAAATTGCATTTTATCAGTAATAAAAATTAGTTGATAGCGTAACTTATGCACTTTTATGCACCAGAGCAATTAATTTTGATGCAAGTACAGTTTACATGTACAACCATAAAAATATAATTATTGTTATTTTGTACTCAAGAGAACGTTCTTCATCACGACCAAAGGCAAGCTTTCCTGTTATTATTGACAGATGCGATAGTTGTTTATGAATAGCAGAAACATTGTTCATATACGTTAGACGAAGTATTGAAGTGATGTTGGATATTTTTTATTTTAATTTTACCCTTTTGTTGAGGGTATTACTTTTTCTAGCTCTGATGATAAATCTGTATTGTTTTCTTTACTTTTACTACAACATCCCTCTGTGTCACGTTACAAATCAACAATTTTCGAATAAAACCTGAATTAAACATTGACTGCTCCAATTTTGCTATAAATACTGTTGATTCTTAAATAACAGATGTTGTAACCTCCCCACAAAAATTAAATAAATAATATGAATAATATGATTATGATTCTAATTTAGTGTAACCTCAAAACAGAATTCTTCCCCACAAAATTCGTTCCCATTTAATGTAAGCTCAAAACAAAAAAATTCTTAAACCTCTCAACAGTAAAAATTATAATTATGTCGTTCACATTCAATGTAACGTCCCAATAAAAAAAAATTCGGTAACCTGGTAATAAAACAATGTAACTAACCTCTCAATTAAATTGTCGCTCACTTATGACTTTTCAATAATTCACTGTGAATTTAACCTGGTAAATTTTGGACGACAGCAGTGCTGCGTCATGGCCCTGAAGGATCATTCTGAATAAAAAAGGGAAAAATTCTTACCTTAATGAAGTCGCCGGATATATCTGCTCTTACAATAAATTTTTTCCGGCACAGCTCTGTGCAATGCTGGCCGACCTATCTGTCATTTATGAAAGGGAGCAACTGATTTTTCTATTGCAATAATCGGGATGATCATGGATGGGAGAAATTAGTAAATTCTTTAAATTGAAATGAATGGTTGTTAAAAGTTACTTTTTATGAGAAAGATTATTATTACGAGATTTTTAAAACATTTACATGGGACTTACATTAATACTCAGGCTCCGACATCGCTGCACCGCGACCGGGCCAGCCAACACGATACACCATACCAGACCAGAGCAGACTCCAGACTAGCAACAACTTACTGCTACAGCTGCACAGTTCCTACTGCAGTCAACACTGCTCTCTGGTCAGAGATTGTCTTATACCTTGCCTATTGCAGGAGCAATACACCTCTTACAATAGGAGGATAATTATGTAGAACAAAAATGTTCCTAAGGTTACCTAGCCCTCACTGAGTTGATAGACGGTTCACCACTTCCAATTTTTAGGGTGATCCAGTGAGACACTGATCACACATGTGAAGAAAGCGATGGTTACGATGTAACGCCCGATACGTATGCAACACACCAAATGTACAAGTAATGTGGGTGCGACCTTAACTGACAAAAGCTACTAGGAAAACTACCGTAGTCTACGCTTACTTACGGTAGACTACAGTAGCCTACGGCAGTTTTACAACACTAGTCTCCACAAAGGCATGAGGGTTTTCATCAGAACACCGACGTGAGTTACGAGTGTCTATCAACACAGTCACTAATGAAAGAGCTTTGATCACTGAACAATATTCGTGGGATTACTCGACGATTTGCAACTAGACAACGTAAAATGCGAATCGTCTATCTTCACCTCCTTCTCGAAGGTGTAGAATTTGCTGGTAAGTGTAGAGGCCACATGGTAGCCAAGCGTATCTCGACTCGCTTCTGTATAGCTCAGTAAATCAAGAAATATAGCTACTGAAGCTAGCCGAAGGAGAGCTTCTTTTTTAAGCGGTGGAGCCCCTCCACACCTGCACTGTTCGGTCCGAAATGCCAGAAACGTACAAGTGAAAGGACACAAATTACATGAGAAACCAGACTGAAAACGAAGACCCGGTTTGGAGCACCATAAAACGTATAAGTGTTAGACATGTGTTCCAACAGAGCTGATATACACTAATGATCAACAAAATTACAGAGGCACGAAACAATTAGCCTGTGATAATCTATTTCACTCTGATGCCGCCGGTGGTGCACCCAGGTACGGACTCCACAAAACAACAAAAGCCTTGGGAGAGTCATCCTGATCGAGGCCTGTTTAACATAACTCTAGATTAATGCTAGGTGCTGTGTTCGTTCCATCATTCTGACGCAGTTCCTGAGCTATGGGACGACGCATTGCCTTGCTGCAGGTACAGATTGCCTGAATGGACCTGATGGCGAAAAAAAAGGACATGATTGGACAGTAGTTACTACATTACGCGCCAGAGAGACAGTGAGAAACTATGAAGACTTATTAAGAGGCACATAACATTTTACGAGGGTTGCCCAGAAAGGAATGCAACGCATTTTTTTTTCTCAGCCGAAATCAAAGCACACTGGACTCGTATTCGGGAGGACGACGGTTCAAATCCGCATCTGACCATTCTGATTTAGGTTTTCCGTGATCTTCCTAAATCGCGTAAGGCAAATTCCGGAATTGTTCATTCAAAAAGGCATGGCTGCTTTCCTTTTCCATTGTTCCCTAACGCAAGCTTGTGCTCCGTCTGTAATGACCTCGATGTCGACGGGACGTTAAACAATAATCTCCTCCTCCTCCTCCCCTCCTCCTCCTCCTCCCCTCCTCCTCCTCCTCCCCTCCTCCTCCTCCATTCTGCGGTTAACGGTGGGGCCGACAGACGTGCAGTGCAGGATCTGACGATATCAAAGTCACGTGACGCGTCTAACTGTTCCATTCGTCTTGGCAGTAGGTGCACTCTTCTTGCAACACAGCCGCTATCTCTAATTCAGCTGCTAGTCGGGGCAAGATCATTACCCTTCATTTACTGACAGGAGATTAGGAAAAGCCAAAAGCAATGTGCTTTAACTTACCGAACAATTTCACTACATCTACATCTATACTCCTCAAGCCAACTTACAGTGTGTGTCGAAGGGTACTTCTTGTACCACTATCACTTCTCCCCCCCCCCCCCCCCCCCGTGTTCCAGTCGCAAATTATGCATATGAAGAACGATTAGTCTGGAACCGCAAGACCGCTACGGTCGCAGGTTCGAATCCTGCCTCGGGCATGGATGTTTGTGATGTCATTAGGTTAGTTAGGTTTAACTAGTTCTAAGTTCTAGGGGACTAATGACCTCAGCAGTTGAGTCCCATAGTGCTCAGAGCCATTTGAACCATTTTTTGAAGAACGATTGTCGGTAAGCCTCCTTTGAGCTCTAATTTCTCAGATTTCCTCCATCGTCAAATCGTGAGATGTATGTGGGAGGCACTAATAATATGTTACCCAACTCTTCCCGGAATGTACGCTCTCGAATTTTCAATAGTAAGCCTCTCCGTGATGCAAAATGTCCCTTTTGGGGAGCTTGCCACTGGAGCTTGTTAAGTATCTCCGCTATGCTCTCCCGCTCAGTAAACTAAAGCGCAGTTCTTTGTTTGGTCTTCTCTATCTCTTCCATTGGTAAGGGGCACAGACTGATGAACAACGCTCAAGAATCGGTGGGATGAGTGTTTTTGCTTTCTCAGAACATATTTATTTTTAAGTCAGAATTTGGTGATAATATACATCAACATGTCTTGTCCATGTCCTATTTTTCTACGTAGTCTCCATGACGTTCTATGGCCATACGCCAATGGTGTGGAAGAGCATGTATTCCCTGTTGGTAAAAGCCCTTGCCCTGCAGGTGCAGCCATGTTTTCACTGCATGACTGACACTCTCGTCATCTTCAAAGTGTGTTCCCCATAGAGAATCTTTAAGCGGCCCATAGAGATGGAAGTAAGAGGGTGCCAGGTCTGGACTGTAGGGTGCATGAGGCAATGATGTCCAACCCAATTTGGCGGTGTGTTCCCGGGTTCTCAGACTTGTACGTGGGCGTGCATTATCGTGTTGGAGCAAGATTTCTGATGGATTCTTGTCCGATCGAACATATCGGAAACGGTTCTTCAGTTTATTCAGAGTCTTCACGTATGCCTCTGAATTAATGGTTGACCCTCTTGGCATCACATCCACGAGAATAACGGCATCACAATGCCAGAAGACTGTCACCGTGACTGATGATGCCACTCTATGGACTGCTTCTTTGTGTCTGGCGCAAAGTGGTGCACGCACCTTTCGTCCCCCGTAGGGATCCGTGACAAATAGGCCTCTCCGTTGGTCTCAAAACATTCCAACATTCAGATGAATGCTCTCTCGCTGTGAACATTCGTGGAACGCATAGTGAGCACGTCTTTGAATATCCGAGAGTCTCGATCATTGCAGACGCTCTTCCAACGCTGGCCAACAACTGTAGAGCCAATTGTCTAGTTGTGATGCGCCGGTCGGCACGAATAATGTCATCTGCTCGATTCAGCATGTCTGGAGCAGTGGCTGTGGCAGGACGTCCCGAGCGTGGCTGATCATGGAGCTCTGTTTCTGCATCTCCTGAGGCTCTAACTTTCTTTACCCATCGCCCAACTGTATTCCTATCAACTGCAGTGTCGCCATACATTGCACATACAAGCTTATGGATGTTCACCACGGTTTCTTTTTCTGCACACAAGAATTCAATAACAGCACGCTGCTTGTAACTTGAGTCGGATTCAGACGCCATTTTGACGCTGTACTACGGCTCTGCCATCTGCCAGAACGGTTCGAAACTTCACCGGCGCACAGATCAAACATCAAATGTGAAGCACTAACAAGAACGTTCGTCTATGCATATTAACGGCTTTAAAAAAAAAAAAATGTGGGCATTACTTATTGAACGACCCTCGTATTTCTGCAGCTAGTTTTATGTGGCAATTCCAGTGAGGTCGTTCCAGACGATTAATTCTAGGTATTTTACGGTTGTTACTGTATTCAGTGATTGTCGTCAATATCATACTCGAACAGTACTGGAGCTATTCGCCTGTAATGCCTAACACATCACATTAATTCAAGTTCAGTAACCGTTCGTCAGTCCGTGCAGCAGACGTTGATCTTCTGTAGGTCTCTCTGCACTTCTCTGCAGTCTTTTGGAGTTTCAGTCTTCTTAGAAACAACAGCATCCTCTTGGAACACCACACCGGAGCTTCTGGTGTTATACACTAGATCAGTTACAAAAATTTTAAACAGTAATGGCTTTGTATTAGATGTACACGAAAGACAAATCAACGACTCGTTATGGAAAATAATTATTGAGGAGTGCAGCGTCATTTGTTTTAAAGAGACGTACAGTTCGTGTGATACTCCCTCCCATGGTATCACACAGAAGTTACCAAAAAAAGAAAAAAAAAAACAGTTTAAGATTTGAAAAATCTGTTCGTGCTTGTGAACAAATTCTGTGGTTCACTGAACTATCTCGTTCCCTACTGTTAAGCAGATTCTGTGTTCGGTTCTTACTGTGTACCTCGGATTTTACTGTTGCGGGCTGGCTTGGCGCGAGGTACACAAACTCAGCAGTTTTTGTGGAGTAAATCAGTGATCATGAGAAATGGGCCTACCAGAATTGAAGAGAACTGCTGAAAGCTGGTTATCCCTCTCAGGAACAGTAGCAGCCAACTACTGTTTTTCACATCGTCTGGCTGACGTTGCAAATGCCACTTTTAATTTGCAGAAGTGTATGTTTGTTGACGGCAGCATTGCCAGAAATAGATTGTTTCTAATATGAAAGCCACCGAACATAGACGTCAATCCCTATATTGCATAGCAACCTATGATGTATGACTTTCAGTTTTTCATAATTCTAACGCCAGTATTAACACAGCTTCTTTCACCAAATTGCACGTCGTTGCTGACTTAAAATGTTGAACATACCAAGACCATTTCAAATTATTTGCTTTTCATATTCAGTTAACAATGCCTCTTCTGTGGTAATAAACACCATCTTTCCATTGGACATTATTTATTCCTTGCTGTACTGCCGTAAACGAACCTCAGTGGATATTGTTTGATAGTCCAACAAATCCCCCAGCCTTCTGATCGCGCATGCATTTACTAAACCAGCAGCACGACAAATTCAGTCCAGAAATAAGTATTTCTGGTTGGTTTGCCGATATCGAATTGATGTTACCGACAGTGTACTGTGCATAACTTCTTTGAGCCTCACTGACAAATGATTCTACTTCACTCACGTATTTTCTATAGGCACGGGCAGATATGGTACCGACGTCGACTTAACGAAAATCGGAGAAGCACTACGAATTAATCCAAGAAGACGATGAATAATCATTCGACGTACACTGTTCAGACTTTTTAAAATTTATTCCTATGACCAGACTAAAGATATTCAGTGTCATCATCAAATTTTGGTTCCTCAAGTATACACAAAATGAATAAATAAATTAAAAAGTCCAAAAATCAGCTGTGGAAGGATTATTCATTCATCCACGGGCCTTCTCAAACATGGTTAAGGTATACTGAATGAAACGTTGCGTTAGGTAATGATTCTTCTCGAGCCAGCACAATGCATATTGCTACAAATCCATTTATGAACTTTGGATTAATAATTACGTTGCAGTATCCGTTAGTTTGTGGGAAAATAAAGGAAATATAGTTTGCTTTCATAGAGTCGTCGACGTCAAACTCATTAGGCAGAACACACCATCGTAAAGCAAAAGAAATATGTACGGCGGCGTTATTTAAGGAACCATACCGGTTGTAACGACAGGAAAACGGAAAAGGCACCTGTCAACATTCTCATGGATTTTACTCTCGGATGGAAATGTCAGTCTTACTACAAAGTTTAATGATACTTCAGAACCTGCATACAAAACAGAGCTAAAAGAGTTTCGTCAGTTGCCAGACACGACAGTGACGCCTGGTAAAAAACGAAGTCGATGGAAGTGTTAACCCGATACCGATAAAAAGTAGAGACTAAATCAAACGTCTGTTGTCGCATTCTTAAAGTATGCGGCGTGGGAAGAAATCGAGATCATGAGACAAACTGTCGGATTCCTTGCAAACGCGATAATGCGTTCTCCGCTCAAAGCGTTTCAGGAGGAAGGGTGTGATATCACACTCCATATATTCGGCGAATAAGAAGGAAAAGGAGGGTGCATTTAGTCTTTCAGTTTGGAAAGGCATCTAACCACAGGCTGCCAAATCGCACAAGATGCGGGTGCCGCTAGAGAAGAATGGCAAAATTATGCGGGGTGTGAATTTCTTGAGAAGGTCATAAGAGAATCAGAACGATTCCCTTTAGAAAAGAATCCTCGTGCCGTTCTCCTCGGAAAACGGAATCGAAAACAAGCGCAGGAACATTCTTCATGCAGTGTAGTTGCACGGCTGGCAGCAAGCCGAGCAAAAGCGGTTTCTCACAGCGTATAATAAAACAAGCAGGAATAAATTAAAAGGGGCCTTATAAACACCCGAATACATAGTGTAATTCTCCACGCAACTTGAGAATGTAACAGCAGTTTCTATTCGGAAACTTGCGTTCCGCTAAGTTTTGACAACAGACGATTGTAATCGCCGCTAGAATCTAAATTTAGCAGTTCATTTGTTGCATTTGTTTTCGTTTTCTATCCATACAAACGCTTCGGAACATGATAAAAATCTCTCTTTGTCGAAGATTTCACGGTGTAGGTGGTATAAATTTCAAATTAATCTCATTTATCCAACAAAAGGAAACAAAATATCTGGGGGCATGTTTAAATAAAGGTACTTTTATTACGTCAATGTGTGTAAAGAAATTACACAAAGCAGCCTTATTATACAGGAATAGTGTTTTGTATACGACTTTAACGTTGAACGATACATTTTATTAAAGACCAATTTAAAATGAAATGTACTTCAACGCCTAAACTAAAAATCTTGTCCCCTAATGCTTTTTCCTCAATATTTCCTCTTGTATCCATATATTTATCTTATATGCGTCCGAATATATTAAATTATAGTAACGTCATGTGTAAGAGACATTAAATAACAACTACAACAAAAAGAGGTTTTTATATTTGAGAATATTTTTTTTTTTTTTTTTTTTCACTTTACGCTTTTCGGCTTCTTAGGCCATCTCAAGGTTCCAACTGACTGTCGCAACAGCAAATATAGGATATGGGAATTAAAAAACTGGTCCGGAATATATTTACGATAAGACTGAAGGGAACTGACCCTTGTTAATGAACAGGAGAACTGCCCATCGCAGAGAATGCTGGCAGTCATGATTTCGATGCGTATCGAGTTCTGCCAGTGGTTCCTGAGAGAAATGTAATCACAGCTTTTGGATCTGTAGTTTCTCATTTCTTCAGATGAGACTTGGTTCAGCCTGCCAGGGTATGAGACCTGACAGAAAGCGCGCCATTATTCAGCAGAAAATCCCTATAAGTACTTTGAAGAGCCATCGAAAAATCTCAAGACTGGTATTTGGCGCGCAATGTCTGGTGTCCGCATCGTAACACGATTCTTTCACCAAACTGTAACTGCTAATGACTATGTTCAGAAACCGTTAAATCCATATGCGGATCAATTGACAGAAGATTAACGACTGTATTGGTATTTTCAGCACGTCGGAGCAACATCACACATTGCATTGACGAGATTGTCACAAGTGCATGAGGTGTACGGTGTGGAGAAGACAATCAGTTGAAGCAGTGCTATCTCTTGCCCTCCTCCATCACCTGGCTGATCTCTCTTCCTGTCGTTTTTATCGGTGAGGGCAAATTGAAGGGTCAGATTTGCTCAAATAACTCTCACACAGTGTGAGAGAACTGAGAACTGCCGCGCGGGATTAGCCGAGCGGTCTTGGGCGCTGCAGTCATGGACTGAGCGGCTGGTCCCGGCGGAGGTTCGAGTCCTCCCTCAGGCATGGGTGTGTGCGTTTGTCCTTAGAATAATTTAGGTTAAGAAGCGTGTAAGCTTAGGGGCTGATGACCTTGGCAGTTAAGTCCCATAAGATTTCACACACATTTGAACATTTTGAACTGAGAACTGAACACTGAAAACGCTGTTGTTGCTTTCCCTCAGACAGGGCTGTTAAGCGTGTCTCACAATTTAATAAATCGTGCACAGCACCGCGTTGACGTCGACGGTGGTTATCAACAAGTACCAGCACCACCTCTGTCTTATTTTAATATTTTCCAACTTTATTTTGCGTAATGCTGTATAACAACAGTGGAACAGACAGTGATTTTAGGTAATACAGCGTAACACCTTAGGGGAACATGCGATACCGACCGGCCGCTGTGTCACTTTCCGCCAATGGCGTTATGGATTGTGTGCTGTCAGCACAACGCTTTCCCAGCTATTATCAACTATCCAGATATTGCAGCTGCTACTTCCCATTGAAATAGCTCCTCAAATGGCATTACAAAGCTGAATGCACATTGTTCTAGTCCTCCAACCAAGGAAAATTCCCTGGCTAGAATTAAACCCGAGTCCTCGACGTGACAGACAAGTTTACCGCTCCGCTACGGAGGGTGTCAGGGGTTTAAGTGAAGATATTTCTGTTGATGACAGAGGATAGTGTACTGAACAATGTTAGATCAGTATTTGCTTTATTTATTCACTAATAATCCCTATAGCTATTACAAGTAGTATATTTTTTGGTTGGCTAGTATCTCCAAGTATCTGTGGTACAAGCAAACCAATAACGCTCGTTTTCCCGTGGGCAGCAGGTCAGGTACTGGAGTGTGGATGCGTGGACGGAAAACGGAGAGTCTGTACTGAGAGGCGTAGTCCACTTCCTGGCGTACTTACAACTATGTGGAAAACATTATGTAGTAAATAATGTGACGTTATTGCAACAAGACTGTAAGACGCAGCGAAGAAACAGTAACATAATTTAGTGGGTACATATTATGGAACCAATTATCAAAATAATTGGAAGAAGTTACAACATCGAAAATTGACAAGTTTACCTTAATTACGGATTCTATACAGAAAACGTGTCACCTGTTAAAAGATTAAAAAGTAAACTTAATTTCACTGACTCTTAGTTTCATTATACAGGATTGGGCATATAAAAGTGGCCCGGACGAGTGGATACGACTGGAAGTATATGTACGCATATAATAACACCCCGTGACGCGCACACCACGTCTACGCCCACCACGTGATCAACACCGGTTCAGAGCGTAGTGCAGGCTGTCAGTGCGAGAGGAGCCATGCAGAGGGGACGATGGTAGATGGTACTCTCAGTGGAGCGGCACTAGCTGGCCACCGAGGTCACCTGATCTGTCACTGTGCGAGTGCTTTGGGTGGGGAGCCCTCAAGTCTAATGTGTATCGCAACAACCCTCATAGACTTCAAGAACTGCAGCAGAACGTTTCGGATGAGACAGCAACAATCCAGCAGTCCAGCTTCCATCCGTCTTCAGTAACTTGATGACCAGGGCCCAAAAGTGCCAAGAGATGAATGGTGGTCACTTTTAAAATCTGCCACAGTCAGGATAGTACTGTATTTCCTTTCTTCTGCTGTTTTTCATTGTACCCTGGAACTCTATTCTCCTGGCTACTTTTATTTGCCCACTCCTGTATTAGATTTTTTGGTACTGGGACTCACAGCCACAGCTAATGACACGCAGAATTGAAACTACTTGACAATTCAGCATGTAAAATGCTACATTCGTATTCCCTGGACATATTTCGTACAGTTGTCGTTGAAGCTGGTTTTCCTTCTTCCAAGTTCTGGTTCGCTTAAATCTGGCAAGAAACACACACTTTGCTGCCGCAGTAACTTTCTAATATTGGTTTTTAACCACGGCGGGCCCTTCGTTTCCTATTATTTTACATGACACAGTTTTTTACCTAGTACGTAGCCTACAATACTTCTGAATTTTTGTCAATCGTTCTGGTGTCCGACTAGACACTATACAGCAATTGAACTTACGTCAAATGATAATCGCAGTTTTATTAGAGTACGGTATCAAATTATTCGCGTCTGGAATGGAAGAAAGCCAAGGCAACATTTCGAGAGAAAATTTTCTTCTACGACACTGTATTTCACATGAGAACTGTAAAACATCATCCTCTGGTTTTTTATGCTCTAACAAGAGTCATTTTTGCAAAACAAATTTCGGGAGTTGGGTTCCACCTGTTTATATCAACCACGAATTCTTCTTGTATTACTTTTTCTCTCCAAAGAGGCTTCGGCAAATTTCTGCCATCGTCAGTGCGTCTCATTTTGTTCAGATCTGAAAATACAACACATGAAGAAATTTATCTACATCAATCGTTTGTCTTAATTTATAGTTGGTTCGGCATTCTAGAACCTTCATTAACTGGTCAGATAGCTTGTCAACTGCAACAGCATGATGCTTTTGTGAAGGCAGTTAGAGAGCTGATACTAAAAATAAAACGTTCAGTGTTTTTATTCCTCTAACAGGAACATGTGCTTGATGACAAAGACAGCGATACTAACTGTAAATACAAAATATTTTCACGTAACCACGTTACAGTAAAATAATAATGTGTTTTTGTTAACTTTCCAGCTGTTCAAAAAATAACATAATTTTGTTACAGATGACAAGCTATCTGATGATTTAATGAAGGTCCTACACAAAGCCCAACAAACTAGGAATTATGGTAAAATTTGCTGTAGACAGAAAATATTTTTAGGCGTAAGTACTGTTTGTATAAAGCGTTTATTTTGCATTTTGTTTACGACCTTCCACTAAGGAAGGGATTCTATTAGTGTTTATCTGCTCTGCATAGTAACTAACAGTTCTTGATAAAACTTTACGTAGTTTTCGTGTTAGATTTCTTAGTGTTTTCTTGATAGTTTAGAACAGAAAGCGCCCTAAAACCGTCTTTTGTTTGTTTCGCGGCCGTTAGCCACTAGTCACTTGAATCAGCAGTTGTCTTGTGACAGCCAGAGCGAGAGCACCAGCAGCAGCGAATACTGTTTGTATAAAGCGTTTATTTTGCATTTTGTTTACGACCTTCCACTAAGGAAGGGATTCTATTTGTGTTTATCTGCTCTGCGTCTCGTATTTCAGTGAGTGTTTCTTGATTATCAGAGTAGCTCATCAGAAGATTATCTTGGGAATTTGTCACCGTATAGAGTAGGGTAAACATAGTCATGTGTAGGGACTGTGGTTGTTGTGAGCGGACGCAAGGAGAATTGGCCACTCTTCGGGGGCAGGTGGAGGCTTTGTCTGTTAGGCTCATCGAGCTCGAGGCGCAGGCGTCGGCTCGTAGTGGCGTTGGGGCAACTGTGGTGAGACCTATGCCTACTTCGGTGGCCTTGGAATCACATGGAACCCCTGATGTCGCTGCGTCTTCCGGCAGTGAGCATCTTACCGGTCAGCCATCACTCCAGGGTGAATGGCGGACAGTGGTGGGCTCGCGCGTGCCTGGCCGAAAGGCGAAGGTGGGATCTGGCCGCGTGGCAGCTGCCTTACCCCTTTCCAACAGGTACGGGGTGCTTCCTAGTGGTGATGACATCGTTTCCGAGCCACCACAGGATGCCTCGCCTGTTGGGCCAGTGGCCGATTCTCCGGCAAGGTCCCGACAGTCACAGAGGGCGGGCCTATTAGTTATAGGGAGCTCCAACGTTAGGCGGGTTATGGAGCCCCTCAGGAAAATAGCGGGTAGGTCGGGGAAGAATGCCAGTGTGCACTCGGTGTGCTTGCCGGGGGGTGGTTCAAATGGTTCAAATGGCTCTGAGCACTATGGGACTCAACTGCTGAGGTTATTAGTCCCCTAGAACTTAGAACTAGTTAAACCTAACTAACCTAAGGACATCACAAACATCCATGCCCGAGGCAGGATTCGAACCTGCGACCGTAGCGGTCTTGCGGTTCCAGACTGCAGCGCCTTTAACCGCACGGCTACTTCGGCCGGCCGCTTGCCGGGGGGTCTCGTCCGTAATGTGGAGGAGGCCCTTCCGGCAGCTATTGAACGCACTGGGTGTGACCGGCTGCAGATAGTAGCACATGTCGGAACGAATGACGCCTGCCGCTTGGGTTCTGAGGCCATCCTTGGTTCCTTCCGGCGGCTGGCTGATTTGGTGAAGACAACCAGCATCGCACGCGGAGTGCAAGCTGAGCTTAATATCTGCAGCGTAGTGCCCAGAGTCGATCGTGGTCCTCTGGTTTTGGAGCCGTGTAGAGGGTCTAAACCAGAGGCTCAGACGACTCTGCGACTATAATGGTTGCAAATTCATCGACCTCCGTTATTGGGTGGAGAACTGTAGGGCCCCCCTAGACAGGTCAGGCGTGCACTACACACCGGAAGCAGCTACTAGGGTAGCAGAGTACGTGTGGCGTGCACACGGGGGTTTTTTGGGTTAGAGGGACCCCCCCTTGGGCGAAACGATAAAATACCTGACGGCTTACCAGAGAGAACATCAGCATCGTTGATAAAGAACGTCCGTCCTCAGAGACCAAAAACAGGAAAAGTTAACGTAATATTGGTAAACTGCAGGAGTATCCAGGGCAAGGTTCCTGAATTAGTATCGCTTATTGAAGGAAATAGTGCGCATATAGTATTAGGAACGGAAAGTTGGTTAAAACCGGAAGTGAACAGTAACGAAATCCTAGACACAGAATGGAATATATACCGCAAGGATAGGATAAACGCCAATGGTGGAGGAGTATTTATAGCAGTAAAGAATTCAATAATATCCAGTGAAGTTATTAGCGAATGCGAATGTGAAATAATCTGGGTTAAGTTAAGTATCAAAGGTGGGTCAGATATGATAGTCGGATGCTTCTATAGACCACCTGCATCAGCAACCGTAGTAGTTGAGCGCCTCAGAGAGAACCTGCAGAACGTCGTGAAGAAGTTTCGTGATCATACTATTGTAATAGGGGGAGACTTCAATCTACCAGGTATAGAATGGGATAGTCACACAATCAGAACTGGAGCCAGGGACAGAGACTCTTGTGACATTATCCTGACTGCCTTGTCCGAGAATTACTTCGAGCAGATAGTTAGAGAACCAACTCGTGAAGCTAACGTTTTAGACCTCATAGCAACAAATAGACCGGAACTTTTCGACTCCGTGAATGTAGAAGAGGGTATCAGTGATCATAAGTCAGTGGTTGCATCAATGACTACAAGTGTAATAAGAAATGCCAAGAAAGGAAGGAAAATCTATTTGCTTAACAAGAGTGATAGGGCACAAATCGCAGAATATCTGAGTGACCACCATCAAACGTTCATTTCTGAGGAAGAGGATGTGAAACAAAAATGGAAAAAATTCAGAAACATCGTCCAGTACGCCTTAGATAAGTTCGTACCGACTAAGGTCCAAAGCGAGGGGAAAGATCCACCGTGGTATAACAATCATGTACGAAAGGTACTACGGAAACAAAGAAAGCTTCATCATAGGTTTAAGAGTAGTCGAATCATAGCTGATAAGGAAAAGCTGAACGAAGCGAAAAAGAGCGTAAAGAGAGCAATGAGAGAAGCATTCAACGAATTCGAACATAAAACATTGGCAAACAATCTAAACAAGAACCCTAAAAAGTTTTGGTCATATGTAAAATCGGTAAGCGGATCTAAATCCCCTATTCAGTCACTCGTTGACCACGATGGCACCGAAACAGAGGACGACCGAAGAAAGGCAGAAATACTGAATTCAGTGTTCCGAAACTGTTTCACTTCGGAAAATCGTAACACGGTCCCTGACTTCAGCCGTCGCACGGACGCCAAAATGGAAAATATTGAAATAAACGATATCGGAATTGAAAAACAACTGCTATCACTTAGTAGCGGAAAAGCATCCGGACCAGACGAGATACCCGTAAGATTCTACAGTGATTATGCTAAAGAACTTGCCCCCTTTCTATCAGCAATTTATCGTAGATCTCTGGAAGAACGTAAAGTACCTAGCGACTGGAAGAAAGCGCAGGTCGTTCCCATTTTCAAGAAGGGTCATAAATCAGATGCGAATAATTATAGGCCTATTTCGCTTACGTCAATCTGTTGTAGAATAATGGAATATGTTTTATGTTCTCGTATTATGACGTTCTTAGATAATACAAATCTCCTTCATCATAACCAACATGGATTCCGCAAACAGAGATCATGTGAAACTCAGCTCGCCCTATTTGTCCAAGAAATTCACAGTGCCGTAGACACTGGCGAGCAGATTGATGCCGTATTGCTGGACTTCAGGAAGGCATTTGATACGGTTCCGCACTTACGTTTAGTGAAAAAAATACGAGCTTACGGAATATCGGACCAGGTTTGTGATTGGATTCAGGATTTCCTAGAAGAAAGAACACAACATGTCATTCTTAACGGTTCAAAATCTGCAGATGTAGAGGTAATTTCGGGAGTACCGCAAGGAAGCGTGATAGGACCTTTATTGTTTACAATATACATAAATGACTTAGTTGACAACATCGGTAGCTCCGTGAGGCTATTTGCAGATGACACGGTTGTCTACAAGAAAGTAGCAACATCAGAAGACTCGTACGTACTCCAGGAAGACCTACAGAGGATTAATGAATGGTGCGACAGCTGGCAGCTTTCCCTAAACGTAGATAAATGTAATATAATGCGCATACATAGGGGCAGAAATCCATTCCAGTACGATTATGCCATAGGTGGTAAATCATTGGAAGCGGTAACGACCGTAAAATACTTAGGAGTTACTATCCGGAGCGATCTGAAGTGGAATGATCACATAAAACAAATAGTGGGAAAAGCAGGCGCCAGGTTGAGATTCATAGGAA
The DNA here is from genome assembly GCF_023898315.1 of Schistocerca nitens. NCBI lineage: Eukaryota > Metazoa > Arthropoda > Insecta > Orthoptera > Acrididae > Schistocerca > Schistocerca nitens. The sequence continues at coordinate 869,963,722 of NC_064616.1, forward strand.
GAATTCTAAGAAAATGTGACTCATCGACGAAAGAAGTAGCTTACAAAACGCTTGTTCGTCCGATTCTTGAGTATTGCTCATCAGTATGGGACCCTTACCAGGTTGGATTAATAGAAGAGATAGACATGATCCAGCGAAAAGCAGCGCGATTCGTCATGGGGACATTTAGTCAGCGCGAGAGCGTTACGGAGATGCTGAACAAGCTCCAGTGGCGGACACTTCAAGAAAGGCGTTACGCAATACGGAGAGGTTTATTATCGAAATTACGAGAGAGCACATTCCGGGAAGAGATGGGAAACATATTACTACCGCCCACATATATCTCGCGTAATGATCACAACGAAAAGATCCGAGAAATTAGAGCAAATACGGAGACTTACAAGCAGTCGTTCTTCCCACGCACAATTCTTGAATGGAACAGGGAAGGGGGGATCAGATAGTGGTACAATAAGTACCCTCCGCCACACACCGTAAGGTGGCTCGCGGAGTATAGATGTAGATGTAGATGTAGAAGTTGTCACTTAGATTTTATTGGTAAAATATGTTGTATTTTGCAATGTAAATAAAATACGACTCCAACAATGAAAGCACAAATGCACCAGACATGTTTTGGGGAATAACAGTAACGTAAGAAAATTTCTGGTTTGCATAAAACGGTAAAACCTAAATCCCATAAACTGAAAAACTAATCTGTGGCATGAGAAGGAAGGATAGAACTGAGTGAAATGTGTTTTTCTAACTTTCGAAGACTCTAATTTGTGTAAAGAAGAGGTGTCTTGACGTCTTCTTCCTAGCCTGAAAATTATATTATAGGTTTTAACGCGTTGTTCATTTTAATTACACGATACTTCTACAACGCTACGAAGCAGCGATGTTTTCCCTCGAGCCCTCGTCAACAGCCATGTTACAAGGGCTGTAGACCCTTGGATGAGGCTTCCGGTAGCAAGTGGGGTGAACGCCCCTGGCGCAGGTTGAAAGCTCGAACAACAGCGTAATAAGTAAACTCGAATGCCCAGTTATCGATTGTGCTGCCGTCGTCCGCTCCGCGGCGGAGACTTGGGGAAGGGCCGTGAGATGTGCGTCTCATTAGGTGGCTCTCGACTCTCGGCCGGACCCGCCTCTGCCTCTGAAGGCCGCTTCTTTTGTGTTAGCGCGCGCCCGTTTTACTTGCTTACGACGTTTAGGAAACAACACGTGTTCCGCGGCCAGGAATTGACAGAAATAAAAACCGCGTGAAAGCACCTGTCACGACCAGCAAAGCCCATTGAAATTTCCGCTACAAGCGCTCCCACCCTGTCAAAAGTGTCATGTACCGAAAGCGCACTCGAAATCATTCCGCTGGTAACAAACGCGAGCTTTGCAACAGCGAGTCACGCGAACGTAGGTGAATTGCTATTGGGTGTCATGCCTGCTCAACTAACATTTGCACAGCGGTCTTGTTGAACGAATGCCCGGCACTTCCTTTTCTAAGGGACAGTATTGGTAGCAGAGGAAAGAAATTTATCGTAATTAGCCAGTAAGAATCCCTGAAATGGGTGAATTATGAACTGCAGTTCTCGATAGTCAGAAAAGGAAGGGTTGGATAGAGTTTAAAATCCTATTGACGTTGAAGTGATTAGAGATAGAGCTCTGGACAAGGGTACCGAAGGAAATTGTCCGCGACATTGTTAAAGTACTGAAAACTTTTTACAAATACCTGAGTGGTCTGGCGAAGATTTTCAGTGTACTCTTCTCGGGGGAACAGTTAGCAGACAAAAGTCTTGTTTTAAATTACAAATGACAGCACATCGTCTGTCGGAAATAGTAGTCTGTCCTTCAATTAAGGTCACTGACATTTCTACTCTCTTAAGATTTTTTCGAAGTGCTGTTGTCTTTGCTGCTGACATTGGCTGATTGCATACACTGCTCAACCGGGAAACTGTGGTCAAATAATTTCGTGATGATCCAATTTTCGCGCGTTGCTGCCGAATATATTTTTATAAGGTCTTAGTAGCTGGCAGTATGAAGATGACACAAGATGATCACACACACACGTGTCTCCAGTCCTATCAGTTGCAAGTAGGTGATTTGGAAACTCTGCGTTGTTAATCTATGACATTCCAACGTAGGTTCGGTACGTCCCATATCCGATAAATATGGGAGTACTGTCATCAAATGGAATTAATCATTAAAGTCCTAAAACCACTATAAAATGATTACGCGTAAACATGATATCAACGTTGAAAGATTACTAGTTGTCAGCATTAATAATGACGTAGTTATTAACATTCTTGGGGCCTTTTACATGTATTTATTTATTTGTAGCTGTTGTAAATTAAATCTAGTCTTGTTACCTGATCCAGACTGTATAATAAAAATTGTAACTGCAACAATAATTCAAACATTGCGATCACAAAACCATAACATAGTATCGAATACGTTTATTACAGCTATATCTAACCTAAAAAGCTACCAGCTAACTGCCGGCCGCGGTGGCCGAGCGGTTCTAGACGCTACAGTCCGGAACCGCGCGACTGCTACGATCGCAGGTTCGAATTTTGCCTCGGGCATGGATGTGTGATGTCCTTAGGTTAGTTAGGTTTAAGTAGTTCTAAGTTCTAGAGGACTGATGACCTCAGAAGTTAAGTCCCATAGTGCTCAGAGCCATTTGAAGCATTTTGAACCAGCTAACTCCGTAAAACTAAATATCATGATTATGTAATGCAACTTCAAGCAGATGTGCCATTTCACATCTACCATGACCTGATAGTCCCAGACCGAGTGTTACTCTACCCTCAGAATTTAGATTCAACTATTCAAAGGAAACAAAGAATGATTACCCACATTAACTTCAGGCTATATTACTTCAGTCAGCCTACTGTTCAATTTCTCTGCTGGATGCTACATTACCCTGCCCTCTGGAAGTCTTTCAGACCACAATCGTTTTCTCTCTCCGAGTGTGAGATGAACCTGTGTTATCATGGAAGTTTTGCCCAGACGCTGAGGGCGCCTCGTAAGTCTCCCACTGGCGCAGTGCCAACGTCCAGCAGCGCTTCCTCACCGGACTCAACAGGAGTCATTTGTTCCTGGAGAACACGACTCCACCCCTCTAATGATACCTACAAAAATCGTCTTCTATTAGTTATTGTTTTGTCTCCGCTCTTACGTAGATTCTTGGCTACTTGTATTCTTTGCAATGCCACGTCTTGATATTTTCTTAACTCCTGCCGTTGTTTCTCCTTCTGCAGCGGTCGTTAAAACTTGCTGCTCTTTCATTCCTAATGAACAGCTTTAACTGCTATAAAATGGTTCAAATGGCTCTGAGCACTATGGGACTCAACTGCTGTGGTTATCAGTCCCCTAGAACTCAGAACTACTTAAACCTAACTAACCTAAAGACATCACACACATCCATGCCCGAGGCTGGATTCGAACCTGCGACCGTAGCAGTCGCACGGTTCCGGACTGCGCGCCTAGAACCGCGAGACCACCGCGGCCGGCGACTGCTATCGACTTTCCCTTTTTTACTAGAGGCTTAGTGTATTTTGATACTCATCTGATTTAGCTTCCTATTTATTGTTCGCTACAGTATCAGGCAACTGCTACTTTTCCTCATTGCGGAAAATGACATACAAACTGTCAGATATTATGTCCACTCCCTGTCTAAATTCAGAATTTTCGGCTCATTCATTTACGTGTGTTCAGGAGTGCCTACCAGTAGATAGTAGCACATGTCTTTCGTAATCTTGGTCATTGGTCATTCTACATAAAAACACACGATACGAACCACATCCTGTCAAAATACGTGTTACACTTTGTCCATGCGTCCATCGCGTTGTGCTTTTCCCCTATCAGTCATGTTGCATTTTTCCCGTCAGTGATATTCTGACCAGTAAGGTCTTGCACTTTTGCCTCCACGTACCCAATGACAAATTATTAGACACAGTGAGCCGATGTCTATTTTGTAAATGCCTAACAGGACCAGCAGTGTCCAGACAGGCGTTGTAGTAGAAGCACCCATTAGTATGAGGAATATTGTTCTCTAGATGCCAAGTAATTTGACTTCGATATGTTGGCTTCATAATTTAAAGTCCATCAAAATTTTGCGAAGCTGACTTGATATCAAAATGGCATCGTGATACACTTTAAATGTGTTTATTGGTAACCGGTATTCGTTTGTAAATAGCGTTACAATTTTTTGCCTTTAGCGACCAGTGGTCTACGACGATTGTCTCCGCAAAAAATGTGTGTTCAAATGCACACACACCCATGCCCGAGGGAGGACTCGAACCTCCGCCGGGATCAGCCGCTCAGTCCATGACTACAGCGCCTCAGACCGTTCGGCTAATCCCGCGATGCTGATTGTCTCCGCCACCAAAACACATCCATCCTTGGCTTTCCGTGTAAATGCCGAGAAGCTGTTTTCCTGGAAGACAATGCAACCTATATCATGTCTAAAGGTGATTGATCTGATCATATGCCACAATTCATATATTCTGTCACACATTTAGAACGTTCCCATGAGGGTTGTAATTGAGCCAACGATGCCACAGATCTTACCAAGGGCACGCTTACGGACCATTTGCTAAGGAGCCCAGATTGCAGATGGACACTGTGCTCTGAAACTCTTGTTTCATCCATTTTTATCAGAGAACACCGCAACTGTTTTCATAAATTACACTGTAGGAAATCTTGCAACCAACCACAAGTTTTTTTTTTAAATGATTTAATGTACGATTTTTGTTTTCGGGCCTGAGCCCACAGTCAAATTGTGGCGCTGACTTCTTAGCTACATTTTAGAACACAAATGTAAAACTTGCGAAGTTTTTGTGATTGCATAGTATACAAAAGGTTTTACATTTGCGTCCTAAAATATAACAAAACTTTATTATAATTTAGGACGCAGTTGTAAAGCATTTTGTAAATTATGCATCACAAACAGTTCCTTATATTTTAGGACACAAATGTAAAACTTGCGTAGCTTCTGTGTGGCCGGCTGGTGTGGCCGTACGGTTAAAGGCGCTTCAGTCTGGAACCGCGTGACCGCTACGGTCGCAGGTTCGAATCCTGCCTCGGGCATGGATGTGTGTGATGTCCTTAGGTTAGTTAGGTTTAATTAGCTCTAAGTTCTAGGCGACTAATGACCTCAGAAGTTAAGTCGCATAGTGCTCAGAGCCATTTGTAAAACTTGCAAAGAAATCGACGCTACCATGTGACGATGGGCTCAGGACCGAAACTAGTAACGTTACAATAAAATCATTTCAAAACTGGTTACTGCTTGTAGTATTTTTTACAGCGTAATTGATGAAACGCTTGTGCTTTCCCAACAGCAATGGTCAAAAAAAAAAAAATGGTTCAGAGCACTATGGGACTTAACATCTGTGGTCACCAGTCCCCTAGAACTTAGAACTACTTAAACCTAACTAACCTAAGGACATCACACAACACCGAGTCATCACGAGTCAGAGAAAATCTCTGACCCCGCCGGGAATCGAACCCGGGAACCCGGGCGCCGGAAGCGAGAACGCTACCGCACAACCACGAGCTGCGGACTTTCCCCAGCCCTTTGCGCCATCTTTAGCTGCGCGACAGACTGTAAACACTTATGGTTATGTAGCCTTCTTTGCTTGTCCGGCACGTGAGAGTCGATGATATGCGTATTTTAAGATAAGTAAGGAATAATTGTGAAATAATGCGTTATCCAACTTTAATTAGATGCTTCAGGGAAGCTGTAACCTACAATTTTTTGAAATGACAAAGCGCTGCACTGGTAGTCTCGAATATCTGATTTCACATCTTGCTTTCTCGTGATTGGCGCGTATCACGAGAATGCATCGCTAAATCAGTACACTGCTGATTGCTTCCCTTTACTGTTAAGATTTAGTCAGGCTCGTCGTATTTGTTTTTAAGATATAACATCTCAGAGACAGAAAGGTACGAATCGTTATTGTTCTTTACATATATTATTTTTTCATTTAAACAATAAACACTGCGTCGAATGGGCCTAAAATGTGGGTCCATCCCTTCAGAGTATTCACATTGTGCTTACAGCACTGATGCACCCGGGCGATGAACGCGATTATGTGAACTGAAAGACAGATCTGTTGCATAAACAGGCTGCCAATGAAGTCGTGAAAGTTATCGGAGAAACATATCCCGCATCAGTGGCAAAACAGGCATCAATACGCAGCAACCCGTTACAGAATAATAATAGTAAACACAATATAAGAAAATTATAAATAACATATACCTGCCTTTGGACGAAAGAATGTGAAGCGGTAGAAAGGCTACTCAGTACTTTCCCACCTACAAAGAAACATGAAGTATCTAAAAAGCAAATTGCTTAGAAATTATCTGTCATATGGTGATTTAATTGTCTTGCGCCAAGTATACAGAAATCCTCGAATTTATTATGAGGCCCAGTTCAGCGGAAAACCTCGAGGTGCGTTTGTTACTGTTTGTTCAACGCTCCCCTTCCACGTAGACCGATACGCAGTTAGTAATAGGGGCATGTGAAACTTAGCATCCCCTGCAGCCTCTGAATCCATTTGTCTTTTCGCTTACATTCCCACACCCCCACACCACATTGTTACAATCCGCGCCAGACGACAGTTTTAACGCACGTTCAAATATTTGCGTTAATATTCGCGGAGCCGCTGAGCAGACATCTTAACGTTGTAAAGGGACTGCAGCTACGCTGGCTAGCTTGGAGAAGCCTCCCTGCGTTTGCTCTTAAATTAGCAAACGCTGTTGCCACGCGACTTTACACGCTACGTTTCGAAATTCATGAACCGCTACAGAGAACATTAAATTACTATGAACTCGTAGAAAAGCAAGATAATACGTATCCCACAAAAGAAAGATTCCGTTTAAGGTTAGTATACAGTGCCACATTCATTTATATTCCTTTACATTTACGACATGAAATGTTTTACTCGTTTTTGCATCTGTTATTTTTAATGCAGACTTGAGGTTGATAAGAGTGAAAACGTTCTCTATTACATCACAACTGACTGATATATTTGTCATCATCATTTTTGCAAACAAAAGGTGTGTTTATTCCTGATTATAACTGCTCCCACTTGACATTACTACAATGGGCATACAGCCAGAATTGAATGTTTATGGTGTTTACGTTCTATCTGTTCCTCTCTTTCTGATTTTGTACTAGGCTGTGTAAAGTTGACTGCAGGATACCTAGCCACAGAATAAAATCAGTCGCAAAACTGCAACTAGATTCTATGGAAAAATTTGACAAAGCTATATAGTATTTATATCCCATTTCAGAAGTGGTTTCATATAAGTGTACATTTGCACATAAACGTTGACATAAAGCGGTATCACTGTCTAAACAGATTTGCAGAACGGTTGAACTCATATTCTTAAAAAGGAAAAGCAACAGACGTACAACTCTGTCATGTGGGACTTCCTATTGCAAGTACTAACTAGTTTAAGTTCAAAAATGGTTCAAATGGCTCTGAGCACTATGGGACTCAACTGCTGTGGTCATAAGTCCCCTAGAACTTCGAACTACTTAAACCTAACTAACCTAAGGACATCACACACATCCATGCCCGAGGCAGGATTCGAACCTGCGACCGTAGCAGTCGCACGGTTCCGGACTGCGCGCCTAGAACCACGAGACCACCGCGGCCGGCAACTAGTTTAAGTACTTCCAGTCTTCATCTCTATTTTCTCGCATGAAATACGAAGATGCATCGTATACGTTCTTTTCCTCCTCCTTGTTTCGGTTTCTTTGTCGTAACGTTCTATCGGCAATATGGGCATCGGAGCCAGAGACAAAGCACAAATTTGGAAAAAGATGCGGGTATACAATACTTTAAAAACAATCATGAGTATCTGTTTACACGTAAACACCACCAACGTAAACAAATGAACATTGCTTGTAATAGTTTAAAAGAAATGCCTTTCTCGTAATCTCAGACTTCTGAGCAATATCCAAATCACTTAAGTGAAGTATTAAACTTAAAAACGGCAACTTGACTGGAACTGTTATCCATAGTTGCTCATAGTGTATGTTGTAAAGACAAAAGCCTTACCGTCAGAAAGAAACTGACCTATGTAACGCAATATATATTAAATAATTCCACAGAATGTCATTCTATGAGACAACGCGACTTTGATGGTGGTGACATGTTTACCGATTGACAGCGTTAGGTCTATCAGCTCGCATGATGCTACTCAAGAGGCATGGGATACGCGTCGGCAACGGGTCTTTCCCTGAGGGAAATACCTAGGGTTAAGACCCAGCACACACAGACTCACTCACTCACTCACTCTCTCTCTCTCTCTCTCTCTCTCTCTCTCTCTCTTACACACACACACACACACACACACACACATACACACACAATTCGGAAATGAAAAATGATACGTGTGGCCAAAGAAGAAACGTTTCTCTTTTATGCTACTGAACACGTAAGGAACTGCGCAGTCAACAATGCAGACAGTGTTTTACCTTAAAAAAGGTATGTGTGTCTATAAGGTAATTATCAGATTGGACATCGTCTTTTTATGAATCTGTAGACGTTCGAAAAGAAGGGAAACAAATACAGCAGTGCTTCCTTGTCATGGATACTTCGAATTTTAAAAAAACAGGGCTCCAGTCTTTTTACAGACTAGCAGCGGAGTGGAAATACAAGAATATAATAACATCAGCCAATACATTACTTTCATTTGACAAAATAACTAACTTTACTAACCACAAACCACCCACATTTGCGACTTCAGTTGTGCAAACTAGAGCTCATTGGAGGGCTGGGTGGATGTCTGCCGCGTTTTCCGATGAAGGTTGGTTCTGTCTCGGTGCCAGGGATGACCGTATGCTGGTTAGGAGGAGGCCAGTTGGGGGCCTGCAACCAACCTGTCTGTGTGCTAGACACACTGGACCTACACCTGCAGGTATGGACTGGGTGCGATTTCGTATGACAGCAGTAGATTCTCGTGGTTATCCCGCGCACCCTGACTGCAAAACTGTACGTCAATCTGGTGAGTCGACCTGTTGTTTTGCCATTCATGAACAGCATACCAGATGTTTCCCAACAGGATAACGTTCGGCCATATGCCGTTGTTGTAGCCCAACATTCTGTACAGAGTGTCGACATGTCGCCTTTGCATGCTCGGTCCCCGATCCATCTCCAATGGAGTACATATGGAACACGCAACTCCATCCCACAAACTAACATCCGGCACCTGTACAACACAATACACAGTCGTTTGCGTGCTAGCATTGAACATTCTGGCGGATACACTGGTTATTAATATAGCATAATTTCACATTTGTAATGGATTATCTTGTACTGACATTAATCTGTAATCTTGCAACGTTAATCACTTAAATATATCACTTAGACAAATGTTTCCCCAGAATTTTAGTACCCCACGTTAATTATTTTTCGTATTACGATTTTTTTCCCGTCAGTGTATTTCAGAACGTCTGAAGAATGTGTAGGTTTTAAACACATCTCTTGTTAGCTGGCGATCGCTACGGTCGCAGGTTCGAATCCTGCCTCGGGCATGGATGTGTGTGCTGTCCTTAGGTTAGTTAGGTTTAAGTAGTTCTAAGTTCTAGGGGACTTATGACCACAGCAGTTGAGTCCCATAGTGCTCAGAGCCATTTTTTTGTTAGCTGGCGAGGAAACAAGGAAATGGAATACAGTTGTCTGTGAATGTATGCTGTGCATCGTAAGTCGTACACGACTCCGCTCGTTTTTTTAAATAGCTGTAAGTTAGTCAGCGTGGAACATTATTGAGATATTAAGTCGAGAGTGCAAGAAGCGATGAATGTTCACTGTTTGTCGACAGTATAAATAGATATTATGCGAGAGAATATTTCCCATAAAACGGCTACACAACGCCGTGTTACACACTACAATTCGGAGCCCTCTAGCTGCAAGAGACGGCAGATATGTAAACACGAAGAACGAAGACGTGGAATGTTAATAACGTTTGACTTATTTAAAAAGCTTTAAGAGTTTTCAAAATGGTTCAAATGGCTCTGAGCACTATGGGACTTAACATCTATGGTCATCAGTCTCCTAGAACTTAGAGCTACTTAAACCTAACTAACCTAAGGACAGCACACAACACCCAGTAATCACGAGGCAGAGAAAATCCCTGACCCCGCCGGGAATCGAACCCGGGAACCCGGGCTAAGAGTTTTCACATAAGAAATTCGGAAGCATTACTTTTCATCACGCTCTCTTAATATTACCATTTAATGAGAATAAAGTTTCTGAGAAACTGAAGCGTCCCTATCTCGTCCGTAAGATTGCGATAGTACACACCAAGAAAAAACAAAGTTGACCACTGTCGATACAAAATTTCAAATTTTGGTATCCAATTTAGCAGTCCCTGTGTCGGAATTCGTGATTATAGCCTCCCGAACAGCTAAGTGGCACCCTGACGCACGTTTAATTTAGACACCCGCAAGTTATAACCTTTAACGTTTGTTTGACGGACGTCGGTTCCGTTGTTGGTATTTCGTGTAAGTAACACCCAACTAAATAAACATCCTCATTTAGGTAAGCTGACGTCGTCCTTGCTAAGACTGTGAAAGAATGCTTACGTGGCACAGGTTGGATTGTAAAGAGGAATTACTCGGCTCGCTCTGTCCACTGTCTACTTGTCTTGGGGTCACTGACCTATGAAGGCACCCAGCGTATGAGAACTGACATGAGAAAGTGTTCAATTAAGAACTGTGAGGTAATGAATGAATTAATTTACTAAGCATAAGTAATATTTTGCGTAGTTGATGGTTTCATTTTTTCCGATTTTGTAGGGTTAAGGGCACCTCTTTCCAATGTACTACTGCGCCCAAATTTCACACAGCTCATTTTTACTCAGAATGAAACTAAACTGATGTGGGGGAGGAGGGAGCTGCAGTGGAGGGTAGCTCAATAAAATTGTTAATAAATTTAAAAAGCGGCAAATAAGTGCCTCCTCTTCATTATTGCAGGCAGAATCCAACGACCTACATACGATGGTTATTCGGAAAGTAAGTTACGATCGTCGTGAAATGGCAACCACTGTGAAATTCCGATGAAATTTTGCACAGATATGTTGGGTAGTGTCTCTAATATGTCCGTTGATCGCGGAAGGTCGCTCGTTTCAATTCTGAGCGCACAGTGGGCACGTAAAGATGACTACAAAATAGCGTCTCCCGCCAAGTATGAGGGCCTGGTGAGAGATTTCGCCTGATGTTATGCAGCCCGCATAATATAACTGTTATGCATTTCGTTCTTCATGATAATTCTTGGCCGCTCTCTGCAGGGGAAATGAAGATGCTCCTGCAGCATTTTCTGTGGGAGGTGTTTGATCAGTGACAACACAGCCTGTAATTGTCTCGGTCTGAGTGTTATCTTTGCTCACTTGAACCGCTGGCTATGAAGACAACATTTTGGCACAGACAACGAGCTGTAGACGAGCGTAGAGAATTGCTGGAAACCACTGATGGCTGCATTCTGTGACGAGGGGATTTCAAAATTGGTAGTACGCAAAGACAAATGTCCAAGTCGAAGCGGCGACTATGAAGAGAAGTAGCTGTAAGGTGTAGGTAACTACTTCAAGTAACACAGTTTTAATCTTCACAGTGTTTTCGATCTCCCGACCGATCGGAATTTAGTTTCCGAATAACCGTTGTACGTACCTCTCTCCATGGCAGGTAAAAGGGAACACAGAACACAAGGAAAGCTTTAATATTTCCGTTGGACACTCGAAACATGGAGAAGATGGCATGGGCGTTGCCTCACTTGTTGGTATACACCGATGGCAGGGTACGTGAATGTTGCAAATCATATAAGGTGATACCTCCCTCTGGCCAACATGGCGCTGTTATAGTAGTTGGGATATTCTTATTTGGTGGATGATTACATGGGGTTAAAGGAGACCCTTGAGGCGTCTTCGATATTCTCCCATCGGCGAAAGGTACAGGAGTTCCCGTTCAATAATATGCATCCATTTTTCAGCCTCCACCACACACCGAAGGTGACCTGTACCTGTAACATGGCAATGAAACAACTTATCACTCTCTATTTGTGTAAGAATGTTGTGGGGAGCACTACACAAAAATGACGGTGCGTGTGCATCTGGGTTACGCGCGTCTTGGACCCAGATTCGAACAATCTCCACGATAAGCAGTTCTGCGACCATGGATGAGAATTGTTCCCAAAGACTTTCGGTGTCTCATCGTGTCCGTGCCACGACGTGTTACGGCCGTCATCTGTGGGAAAAATGATGCTGAATGCTGCTAGTTAGGTGTCTCTTAATTCATATGATCATGGGTGTATAAAGTGAACAATAGCACTGATACGATTGGAATTTACGAGATCAGTCTTCTTAGTTACGAACAAAACAAAATACAGTACGATTACGAGGTTACATCAATCAATCAATATAGAAATATGGAAATATCGCCGTGAATGCATCCTTGAATGTAAATGTAGAAGCTAGCCAAGCCTGCAGATTCCGCTGTTGTATTTGACCACTAAGGGCACCTGTGAAATGTTCTCAATGCGTGACAAACGTCAGTCGCGGTCATAACAGTGTTCGTTGTAGTTATGTGTGCATTATGATGGAGCTACGGGAATTTGAACTTGGGTGAACTGTTGGTGCTCGTATTGTGGTTGATTCCGTAACCAAGGGAGCCGAAGTGTTTGGTGTTGCTAGAGAAACAGTATCAAAGATTTATACCGCATACAGAAATTTGGAAATTTGTAGTAAGGTCCTATAGAACCAAACTGCTGAGGTCATCGGCCCCTAGGTTTACACACTACTTAATCTAACTTAAACAAACTTACGCTAAGGCAACACACACCCATGCCCGAGGAACGACTCGAACCTCCGACGGGGGGAGCCGCGTGAACCGTGTCAAGGCGCCTGTGACCGCGCGGTTATCGCTCGTGGCCGCATACAGAGAAAACGGAGAAACACCATTTGTACTATGGGTCGGATGAGCTTTTTTCAACACTGTTTCCAACTTCTGGGCGAGTTTATGTCCTAAGAGTGAAACATGGCGGAGGTTCAGTGATTATTTGGATACCCATATCATGGTATTACATGGAGCCCATTGTTACTCTGGAGGTTCGCACTACTACCAAGAATTAAGTGACCATTTTGGCTGATCAGGTCCATCCCATGGTACAGCATTTGTTCCGCAGTGCTGATGCTCTGCTTCAAGATGACAGGGCTCCTCTCCACACAGCTTGCTTCGTGCAGGACTGCTTTCGTAAGCACAAGGACGAATTGTCGCATATCCTCTGGGCAGCATAGGCAGCGTATCTGAGCATTATTGAGCTTTCGCGTTCTAATTTGGAGAGAAAGGTGCGTATGGCTATCCACCTCCATCATTGTTACCTCAAGTTGTCACTATTCTGCACGAAGAATGGTATAATAGTCCCGTGACAACCATACAGGTCCTGCATGTATCCATTTCGAGACGACTGGAAGTATTTTTGAATGCCAGCGGGTTTCCAACACCATATTAGGCGCTGTTGGGGAGTGGATCGGTAGAGAAATAACTTGAAGGTGGTTCGATGATCCCTCTGACAGGCACATAATTGTGAACTGCACAGCAGTCGTTCACATGTAGATGTAATATGTTGTAATTTCGATGTTTCCATATTTTAGTCATAGCCTTAAATCTGAAAATCATTTGTTTCAGTAAGTGTTCAAATGCCCTTCCAGTCATCCATATTTACGTTCCTTATAACAGACACGATGGACTTCCTTCCCCAATCCAGAACTGTGCTCCCTCTCTACTGACGTTAAACTCAAGTTTGTTTTCTTTCCGTTTTGATTTTCTTTAGGGAATCGTAAAAATATGAGCTAGTCATTCTGTGATAGCTATGTGGCATATGATGACAGTAACAATTGTCTTAGTGACAACCGATTGATTTATGATAGAGCAAATGAGGGACATGAGCGGAAAAACAGATCTTTGTCATAAATTTATTTAGTTTAGATTGTCGCAGCTTTTAGTGTAATTGAGATGAACTGCATGATAGATTGCTTGTTTCGATATTGCGCTAAAGCCTACTGGAGGTGTATAGCTTAGTTTCCCTATCCACATATCATATGACGAAGCAGACGTGTACTGTAAAATCAAATTCCTGTAAATCTTATAATGCAACCTCATTATTAGCTTCTCCAACTGAGGCAGAGAACAACATATTATAACTGCAAAACTCTGAAACATTGTAATTAAACGTGAGATTACCAACTGTAGCCTTCTTTTGTAACTGAAACAAAATATATACGTGAGATCCAAACGTTAATTCGCAAACTTTTGTGGGAAACCAGTGACTGAATGCCATAGAGGAGATTCTTGTCAAGTATTTACTATGTGGTTGTACAATAAATTTGAAAACAGGATGCTCGGCTCCGCAGAACGACGTAAAATCTGAAATTCGACAAACAAAGCAAACGTAATCGCACTGAATTACATCAATGTAAAGATAAGGCTAATTGAGCGGTATGAAATAAAACAAAGCCGGGCGAGCGAACTTTTTGTCTAAATAATGAAATCTGGCTTTTCACTGCTGAAAAATTAAACTCCAACCAAAAGCTATACGATATACATCAGGGATTAGCATGAAACAGTCAATAGTCCGATACATCTCTCTCACCTAATTAAAAGAAGTAAGCCATCGTAAAAGAGAGGAAAAGGGAATATGAATGCTCCACAGTTTTACGATGGAAGCGCAGAGACGCGTAAATTGGACAGACAAATTGCTTTTCTTAAGCTCTATAAGAACTAAATGTCATCTTTAGCGGTGTTAACAAACAAGAAAGTGTTGAAAGGAATATCAGAAGAAAATTTCACAGTGAGTATCAGAAATAAATTGCCTTTTGCGTCGGATGTTACATTTCCAAGTGTGGAATGGACAGGGCATTACTTACTGAAACTCTCTGATTTGTAGGTCTAACACATATCTAAACGTAATTGTATTTTATTATTAGGTAGTAAACATAAAAATTTCAGAGAGCGTATGACAAATAATGAATACATATTTAATTTCTGCCCGTCGCAGTGGCCGAGCGGTTCTAGGCGCTTCAGTGTGGAACCGCGCGACCGCTACGGTCGCAGGTTCGAATCCTGCCTCGGGCATGGATGTGTCTGATGTCCTTAGGTTAATTAGGTTTAAGTAGTTCTAAGTTCTAGGGGACTGATGACATCAGATGTTAAGTCCCATAGAGCTCAGAGCCATTTGAACCATTTTTATTTAATTTCTCAATGCAGTTCAGAAAGGATTGCGAGAGAAATGTGAAAGGTTCATACGACATAAAATGTCGACGATACTAATATGTTGTTATTTTGGTATATGTCAATCCATAACGCCAGAAAGGAGTAAATTTGAATAGTTTCGCTTAAACCAATTTTACTGCATTCTACCTGCGTCTTCAGTTCAAACAGATAACTGGTACATCATACCGTCGTGACATTCTTTCTTTCGGGCTGTTTATCCAAAATAGAAGTTCGTTAAGATTACTACTGAATCTCTCCTTCCCTTACAACGTGCAGATGAATTTAAAAATGGCCTTACTTCTTCTGAAGATGATTCACTTGAAATATATCTTAAAATTGCAGCCGCAACCAAAACGTCGAGAATTTGTAACGACATAGTATTAGACGACTGGGGATAGACAATTGCATAAAAGCGCTGAGGCCTCAGATGTATAAAAGATAACACAATGAACAGATTTGGAGGTAGCGGGGTTCAAATCCTAATCCGGGCATTCCGATTTAGTTTTTCCACGACACCTCTAAATCGATTACGAGGAATTCGAGAGAGGTTCCTTTGAAAAGGACGCGGGCGATTTCATTTCTCGTCTTTGCCCTGTTTAACTCGATTTCAGTCACTAATAACCACATCGTCGACGGGAAGTGGATACCGAAGTTTCGTTCTCTAGGTCAGGGCTGAGATTTAACTCAAGTAGATATGACAAACTGATGAAGGGTACATTCTTTTGTTGTTCGTAGACTGCAACGGTGTTTGCTAAACTCAAACACGGCATCCAGAATATTCAGCCGACGGCGTCAAGGAACAGGGCGCGTGCCGAATACCAACGTTTGCTGTTATGCGCTGGAGAGAATAGGACTGCCACCGAATTCCAACTACGATCTGTCCTACTGCAGCCGCCGGAAGGGTAATATCGAGGTATGTGCCCGAAGGCTATGAACGCGGTATGTATGCAAGGCAGACAGCCACATGTGGACACTAGCTGCTAGCCACAAGAGGCAATGTTTGCGCCGGGAATGCCAAAATGCACACAGGATGGCTGCTCAATGGAGGACGGTTTTCTTTACGGGTCAGTCCTGATGTAACTCCGAATGTGACGGAATATCAGCCATTAACCACAGGAATAGTCCCAAGCGACTAGAAAAAAAAAGCGGTATATAAGATGGGCAAAAGAAACGGTGACCGAAATTAAAAAACAACTGCCGACATGCCCCGGCTTCACGCGGGTAGTATCAAGTACGTGTCTACGGCCGAACGTCTTCTCTGTAGTATCGGTAATAAGTTGTATGCACAAACCTTCCTCATGTGTCAGTCTGTCAGTGAAAACTGTATCAAAATCCCTACAGTAGTTCCTAAGCTTAGGCTTCACATCCAGAAGGAAAAGCACGGTAGAGTACTTTATGTGATATGTATAGAATAGATATGCACACATCCTGGTCAAGCTTCGCTGTTCTATGCAATTCTGGTTTCTGTTTCCTTCACTGCTTTTCGCATCCTATGTAGGTGACCGGCTCGCAGCATGGGATGTCACTCCTAAATCCAATTAAAAATGGAACACTTAACGATACTGTTAGTTGTACACAGAAAACCAGTCCAGGACGCTGAAAGCTGTGTGAACAGGGCCCAGTCGTCTTCGGACACAGCATCACCATTTTGGAATAAACATTGTACCATGGTATTGACCCCATTAGTAAAAAGAAAAAAAATGGGTCAAATGGCTCTGAGCACTATGGGACTTAACATCTGTGGTCATCAGTCCCCTAGAACTTAGAACTACTTAAACCTAACTAACCTAAGGACATCACACACATCCACGCCCGAGGCAGGATTCGAACCTGCGACCGTAGCGGTCGAGCGGTTCCAGAGTGCAGCGCCTAGAACCGCTCGGCCACTCCGGCCGGCGACATAATTACACACACTGTCATATTACATACTACAATTGGAAACCTTCTAGCGGCAACGGGTTGCAAGTTGCGTCTTCAGAGTGGGAGAGTAGGCCGAGTTATATGAATGACATGTAAAACTTCAACCGTTATTGAGAACAGAACAAAAATTTTGGAGGCATTACTTTTCATTACTCCCTCGTAGTAATGCGATATCGCAGAGTAAACATGGGAGTCATGGGATACAACGATAAGGCTGCCCAAATAATCACCGAACCACTTCCATGTTTCATTCTTGGGAACTTAACTCGACCAGAAATGAAAAACAATGTTGAAAGGTCTCTGTTGGATTCCTTTGATGTTAATTTCTTAAATCTGTTGTCATTTACGGCATAAACTCCTCTTCCAAGTTTTCTGTGGTGTTTCTGACTATCTGGGAGGAGACTGAGCAGTGGAGCGTGTTACATTAACACATAAACAAGAACGATCTGTCACACTACTACACTTTAAAACACAGCTTATATGTAATTCACGTCACACAATCTCATACGGAACCTACATCCGCTTTCTTTTATATTCTGTATATGGTAAAATACTGTCATCCCCCTTCTTCTGTGTGAAAGGATGAATGAGCAAATGTATTTTTAGATGCATGCTTGATGGTAGCAGACAAGCCTGTCTGTTAGAGAACAGTAGGACCAACGTCGGAACAGGTAGCTACGCTTTCTAAAAGCAAAGAGGTTTCTATTCTTGGTATGGTCCTGTCCGTCCCTTGTCATGTTGGTATAGGAAGCTGCCTCTCTGGTCACTTCCGTTTGTATCTGTGAGGTACCCTCGGTAGGGGCCCAGGCCAGTCTGTCCGCAGCGAGCGTCTGAAGTGGTAAGGTCTCCGGCTAAGCGCGTCTCTGCTAAGCCAGTAGGCCAATGGATTTCTTAAGTTCAGCCTAACTGAAAATTTAATCACCTTTATTTCAGGTTTAGATCTAAAATATCTAATGTTATCTTAAATTGCAGTGCAGTGTAATTCGAGTGTGAAGTTCAGAATATCTTGAGTAGTTGCTTTGTCACTACTTTGTGAGTAAAGTGGAACCACGTGTTGATGATCCGTAACTCTCACTAAGATCATCAATCTTAAATGCGAATGTGCGTGAAATTATAACGTCTCGTCTTGACAATATTTTTCAATATAGCAACCTTTATTTATGTTCAACCCACGTGGGGTGTACTTTGTGAGACCAGTACCACGTGCTTATACAATTGTTTGACCCGTCAGGTTAATAGTAAGACGATAGTAACCAGTTCGAGGTTTTTCTTTTGTAAATTGCGTTTCGAAGTAGTTTATTTTAATTATAAAAATTATTGTGGAGTTACATTCTTTGTGTAAACCAAGTTGACCACGGGAAGCATGTGGTGTAATCATCAAAGCAGCCCTCAGCTATTCTTTTCGGGAAGATTTCACAGAGAGTTAGTATGAATTTAGTATACCAATGTGTGGTAATTTCATGACTGACAGGATTGCACTACGAACGTAACTTCTTTGGGTGAAAATTGAATCGGTTGGTTGTGGTTAATTTCCTCTTGCATATGTTTCAACGTTCTTCGTGTGTTATTTTACGAATTCAGTGTTGTGTGCAGTCTCCCAATCTTGGCTCCATATTTGATGTGTTGCATAAGATAACAAACTCACATTTTCACAATCCTAAATAAGGCACCAGTTTAGTTATGAATCAAGTTTAATATGCTGAAATTTTAACGGAACAATGATCAATGTTAAAATAAATGTCCTAATATAAACTGATTTATTTCCTTTTATTTAAATTCTCTTTATATATATCACCGGTTGTCGTAAGATGACTATTAAAAGATTATAATTAATGTTAGTCTGGTTGGGAATTTGGTAAGCTAGCATGGATATCTGGTGAAACAGTTGCTCAGTAATGCAAGGTTAACTTCCCCAGATAGCTCACAGCTTTTAACCCGCTTTTATTGTCTTGAATATCAGCACCGCTTCCAGAACAACTTAATGCATCAACTTTACACAGTGAAACAACACTCATCCGAGTAAATTAATTTCTTCAATTGCTCCGTTGCACTGGTTTTGTGGCTTCAGCATCACGTTTCCTTGCAACGGACATTTGCATTAGTGATGAGTGGTTTTGGAATTCGCACTGTGATTCCCTTCTTATGGAGCTCCCTTTTTGTGTTGTTTTGGTGCTGACAGCGTTCGCGAGGTCAACGTTCAGTTCCGCGGTGAGTTGTGTAGCTGTCATCCATTTATTTTTCGTCACAATGCTTTTCAATCACCGGATGTCACTATCAGTCAACACACATTTTCGTCCGCTTCGTGATTTAACAGATAATGTTTTCCTGCTGTTCCTGTATGTGGTAAATCTTCGATACGGTGCCTATTGAAACACAAAATCCTTCGGCTTCCATAGTTGTGGAAGCACGCGTCATACGAGCACCAACAGTTTGGCCAAGTTCGAATGTACCTAGCTCCGACATAGTCCACTGATAACGACAGAGAACACTGTTCTGACCACGGCTGGCATTTTCAATGTATTGAGGACACTGCACAGATGCCATTCCTGTCCAAATACAGCAGTGAAACCTGACGGCTTAGCTATAATCTGCATTTACGTTCAAGCATGCATTTTTCGCGGTGTTTACAAAAAATGGTTCAAATGGCTCTGAGCACTATGGGACTTAACATCTGAGGTCATCAGTCCCCTAGAACTTAGAACTACTTAAACCTAACTAACCTAAGGACATCACACACATCCATGCCCGAGACAGGATTCGAACCTGCGACCGTAGTGGTCGCGCGGCTCCAGACTGTAGCGCCTAGAACCGCTCGGTCACACCAGCCGGCCGCGGTGTTTACACACTTTGTTCATTCCCTATACATGTAGGCCTGCATCGATATTTCGGAGGACATCACGTTTGAAAAGCGTAAGCTGTGATCCATGCTGATCCATGAACGGAAGCTTTTCTCCCACTAGGAAGATCATTACATTAGAGTTTAGAATATGTTCAAGGATCCTTGCAGGATACCTATACATAATATAAATTAAACGCCACACCTGTGCGTGTTTTCCTGTCTCTCTGTCATGACTAATGTCGGGAACTACTGTAGTGATTTTTATATTGTTTTGACTAATACATAGGCTGATTCAGAAGCCAGAACTTTGTCCTGACAAGCGATTTTTCACCAGACGTCAGGAATGCTTCCGTGAACTGCCGTACGATGACTCCTCTACGCCTTGAATACAAGCTTTCGGCAGGAGAGCAATCTGAGACTTTTTCACAACAAATTCCCCTCCCTGACACGACACTGCAAGTCACTGTTGTACAGAAGAAAGTGTTGTTAATGAGTGACTGTAGGGGACTCAGGATACTAGGACAAAATGTCTGTTTAATGGAATAAGTGATAGCGTACTTTAAATCTGGATATATCGAAATTAATGTGGATGGGTAGGAGAAATATCCCTGAACTGTTCGAAAATGGTACACTGCTTGACTAGAGTGACGAGGGTCAAGGTTTTCGAGGTACTTTATAGGCCTTATAGTGAGTAAATAGTACAACTTAAACGTTGCCACAGTGGATAATGTCGCGACTTCACACTTTTTGCACCCCGTGTTCGAAACCCGATTTTTATATTTGTTGTTCATTTATCTTCCCATTTTCATAGAATACTACTACGCGAATGTTTTCCAGTGTATGTAAAAATAACGTTGTCCTTATTCGTGTACTAAATTTATGTCTGGTGAATGAATTTAAAATAATTTTCTGAGACTTTTTTAAAATTGTTTTCGGTAAATTACTGTAGTGTGCCTTGATTCATAATCAACTGCAAGCCACCGTTTCGGGGGCAGTGATCCGCTATTCGTGGTTTGCAGCGAAATTATCGACAACGCGTGAAATCTACAGCAGTGTTAACGACGTTTCTTTCCCGAGTGAGATTCATACGAAGAAACGTTACTGTGACAAACTTGCCTTCGTTCGATGCTCGCGGTGTTCGGAATTTCTATGTTTCTAATGTTACTACGATCGGTCTCGTCCAAGGGAATGCACGAAATCTTCCTAAAGAATAAACATAGGAATAAAATATATTAATTAATTTAAGAATCGGTGTAAGAATGAAGTATAAGAATTCGAGAATTTCAAAGACTGTAGCCCTTGTAACGGTGCAGAGCGTGTGCAGTTTTGTTTATGGTTTCATGAATCCAAATCCACTACCATAGTTCAGAGACAATTCAGGACTAAATATGACAAGCCACCATCCCAAAGACAAACCGTTATTAATTGGTAGAATGTGTTCACCGAAAATGGCTGTGTAACATATAGGACGCAACAAGTTCGGCAGTAAGTCAACGGACGGGCGAGCTTAGAACTGAATATGCCTAGTGTTACAATGTGAAATGTTTTACAGAAACGGATAACACAAGCAGCTTCAATCACACATCAAGACTTGTTTCATAGGATCTGGCAGGAAACTGATTATAGATGGGACGTTTGTCGTGTTACAAAAGGTAGCCACACTAAACATTTGTAAACAAAACTTGAACATAAACTGCGTTCAGTGCTGTATCTAACATTTCTGTAAGATAATTACCCTTTTCATATTAGAGGTTACTTTTGTATAACAAATTTATAAACACCAAATGCGTGTCATTATGAAATACATTTGTGGTTTTACAAGTAATATAACGCCCTTGTATCTCCTACCAGGATTAGACACACTCATGTAGTAACTTTCTATCGAGACAGATACCTGAATGAAAAAATAAATAACATAAAAAACAATGATCGGGTTTCGAACACGGGGCATAATAGTTAGAGGTTGCGGCGCTAGCCACTGTTCCAACAGTTCGACTGGCGATATGGCGCACTAAGAGGCGTCTAAGTTATGTCGAAAACTTTCACCATCGGCGGATCCGTGTCCAGATACACTGATTCGCCGAAACGTTATAGCCTTCTGCTTATCAGCGTGTTGGTCCACTTTCGGAACGCAATACTGGAGCGATTTTGCGTAGGATGGATTCTACAAGTTGTGGGTAGACCTATGGAAGTATGTGATGTCACATAACTACGCAACGTTATGCAGTTCCCGTAAATTACGGGACGGTGGTTTGTGGGCATGGAGTGGTGCCAGAGAGCGTCACAGATGCTTTCCATCGGTTTCATATCCTCAGACCTAGATAGCACCATCTTGCCCTGTGACATGGAGAGTTATCCAGCTGCAAGATACCATCACCAGCAAGAAAGACATCAAGCTTGAGGGGCTACAGGTGGTCCGTAGCCCGCATCTCGTGGTCGTGCGGTAGCGTTCTCGCTTCCCGCGCCCGGGTTCCCGGGTTCGATTCCCGGCGGGGTCAGGGATTTTCTCTGCCTCGTGATGGCTGGGTGTTGTGTGCTGTCCTTAGGTTTAAGTAGTTCTAAGTTCTAGGGGACTTATGACCACAGCAGTTGAGTCCCATAGTGCTCAGAGCCATTTGAACCATTTACAGGTGGTCCGTAATAATGCAGTAGACAGTAATCAAATTCGTATTACACAATGTCGCGTTTTTCGTCGCTTGACATGAAAGTTTATTCAGCACTATTTGACATACATGTGTAGAAACAAAGAGAGAAGGAAGGGGCCAAGAAAAAGAAAAAGAAAAAGAAAAAGAAGAACTAGCGAAAAGTAAAGAAATCCTCACAGTCCTTACAAATTCGTTCACCACTATCGAAGTAAAATTTGTTTAGTTGTGTATTGCTGCTCACATGAACAGCTGTCTACGAAGACAACATTTTGGCACAGACAACGAGCTGTAGTCCACCGAAGGGAATTATCGGAAAGCACAGCGGCTGCCTCCTACGACAAGACTATTGGAAAGTTGGTACAACGCTACGACAAATATTTAAGACGGAGCGGCGACTATGTGGGAAGCAACTGGAAGATATAGGTAACTGTTGCAAATACAACGTTTTTGATATTCACAGTGGTTTCCATCTCGCGAAAAATTGGACCTTACTTTCCGAATAGCACTCGTAGTGCGTTTGCTACTTCAGTTTCTAATGGCTTGATTTATTATATGCCTTCCACCTTGTCCACGCAATTATGTTGCCTACGTCCTTAACACGTACAACGACGACGATAAAACCGCATGTCCTCTCCTGCGTTACCTATCATAGAAAGTATACCGTCCGTCGATTATTTCTATTTTGTTTTGATAAAGGGGAAACGCTTGGAAAAGACCTCTTGGTTTATCGCAGGAATACTAAACCCGCTCGCGAAATGGAAGCTTTTGCGAAAAAAATAAGTACAAGTTGCCAGAGACGGACAGTAAACGGGCTACAGCTTCTGGTTAGGGGGTGAAATGACAGTGTAGCAAACGCTGCGCATTCAAAAAGGCAATAATTTTTAGGTAATGTGCATGAAACAATTTTCCATCTCACTTTTGAGGGCAGGTACCGATTCGCTGCTCCCTTCCGCTCGCACGCGTAACTTCAAACAGCACGCAACTTTCAAAACTAGCTATAAAATTACGTCTCTCTCACGGCTATATTTAAATTTAACACCAATCAAAATGATTTTACATTAGGTTAAAACTGTTTCTCTCTGATATCCATATCCCGATTAAACTCCATTTAAAACCTTTTCGTTACTCAAATCATATTAACAATATACGGGCATTATTTCTGTCACCTAAAGCGACACACGGTAAATTATGCCAAGCGGGAAATGAGTGTATTATGAAAAGCTGTGCAACATTTATTTAGTAGCGAATGGCGTTACTAATTCGATATCATTCAATTTGAACCACCTTTTGACAGTACGCATACGCTGGAAGTTTAAAGTGCCCAGATACACAGCATCCGGCAGGACAGAAGAAGCCATCGTATATCAGTATTAATTACATATGAAAAACCCATGCAAAATACTTAATGAAGTTTTGTGTAATCATTTCTGTTATCGAAGGGTTTGCATATTGCAGTGTTACTCCACATACGCGTTTTTATATCAGGTTCAAATGGAACTGAAAAATGCTTCTACATAGGAGATGGTGTGGAAGGGGGCAGCATTATGGGCTCATATGTCTTTAGAATGAGGAATTTCTGAAGAAATGGAAACTAATACTTGCAGTACATTACTTAGAAAGGTGTTCACAAGCGCAAGTAAGTCAACACGAAACGACTAATGTGGATATAGCCGTGAGTAAGATTTTGTGGTTATACCGAAATCGTTAGAACCGTAGCTGTAGAATTTCAGTTTCAACTGATAATGGGTAATGTGAAATCAATATACATTTTACTTCATATCGAAGAGGTAACATCGTATGTACAACCGATCACTGATAGAGGCAGTTGTAGAAGGAACACGACCGAATGAGGTGGTTTATACTTGTGACATGGGATTCACTTTGCAAGAGTACGGTCATCCTGATTTATATCTACGCTAGGCTGGTTTCTTCCAAACTTTCAGACGATTACCTCGCATATCACCCTTCAATTGAACCAGTCTTCCATCCGTGATGATGTCAGTATACAGGAGACCTAAAATCTATATTTTTTCTTAAGGAGCACTAGTTCAATTGGAGAGGGTCAGGTGGGATCCACGTGGTTTCATTCAGGGGGCCACAATGGACATTTATACTCCGCTCCTTCCGAATATGAGAAGCGTGTTTTAAGTAATGCTACACTTATTTCGTAGTATTTTTCATCTGCTACAGGTCAGGTGTTCTGCGTTATTCTTAGGGAAGCATAGTTCACTAATGAACGTACTTCGGATACCACTATTATTTCCTCTCACTCTCCTCTTGCGTTCAAGAATGGTTCTCGGGAATGACTGTCAACACAGAATTTCTATGACTTTACTTTCATCGTGGTTTTGCGAGATTTATGTGACAGAAAGTAATATAATGCTTGAATCTTCCTGCTATCGGAATTTTATCAGTAAATTTATCAGTGATGCACAAAGCCGCTCTGTTGCGTATGGCAGTGGAGTTGGATTGCTATCTCCTTGACACTCCCGCGTTTACTAAAGGAACCCGCAACGAAAATAGTGTTTTTTGGATTTCCTTCTCTCCCTATTGATCCTATCCGGTAAGTGTTCCACAATGACCATCAGTACACAAGAATTTGTCGAATCAAGATTTTCTAAGCTACCTCTTCTGCAGGCGAATTACACTTTCTCAGATTTCGACTTTCATCTTAGGATATCATCTACAATACGAATCACTGGACTGCCGTATGTACACCACTTATTACGCAAATAGTGCTTTTGCTCTTCATTCATTTGAGAACTTCACGGGTTAAAGTTTACGTGAGATCACGATACACACACTGTTTGTGAGGTATCAGCGGAGCGCACCATCCATCAGCTGCAAATGAAATTTTAAGACTTTACCTGCATAACGACTAAACGTAAACAGCTTTAGATTCTTTCTTGCTGTAAATTATTCCCCTGACTTGAGGCAGTCTTCTAGTAGGTAAATTATGGCGTGTACCAGTTAATTCGTCACAAGCAGCTCTTTAAACAGCAACAGCTAATACATACTGCGAGAGCCTCAACAAAAGCTCTCACAGTGGGTTAAAATTAAACATCTTATGACACATTAAGGCAACGGCCTTGCCGCAGTGGATACACCGGTTCCCGTGAGATCACCGAAGTTAAGCGCTGTCGGGCGTGGTCGGCACTTGGATGGGTGATCATCCAGGCCGCCATGCGCTGTTGCCATTTTTCGGGGTGCACTCAGCCTCATGATGCCAATTGAGGAGCTACTCGACCGAATAGTAGCGGCTTCGGTCAAGAATACCATCACAACGACCGGGAGAGCGGTGTGCTGACCCCACGCCCCTCCTATTCGCATCCTCCACCGAGGATGACACGGCGGTCGGATGGTCCCGGTAGGCCACTCGTGGCATGAAGACGGAGTGCTTTATGACACATTAAGTATCTGATCAATTTGAGGCAATTTTTCTTCGCTTTATTCTTGTCGAGAGTTTTTTTAATGGCCACAACAATAGGCTAGACACATGCTTTCTAAATATTGATCAAGGATTCCGATTGAACTGAAGTACTGTTGTCAGTGAGAGTTCATATTGGGACTGGTAACTGGGATGGGCGTAACTTCAAAAGTTCTCCTCGAAAGTATGCAGGATTCCCCGGTTCATTCGCTGATAAGGTTCTATTCCAATACAGTTGGAGAGCCTCTGCAATGCTGTTTGATTTTAGGGAGAATACCACGTGGGCAGAGGCTTGAATGGGAATCTGGATTGAGGAGGGAGGCGTGCCACAGTAGTCCGTGCAGTTGTGCAAAGCCAGTGTGCCAGGATGGAGTAGTGGTTAGTGCATTTGCGCAGTGAGCAGCAGATCCGGGTTCGAATCATAGCCTGGGTACAAATTTTCATTCGTCGCTTCAGTCTGCATGTAAACAACATGGATATTTGAGACTTGAAAAGGTTCCTGGAACCATGTAGTTTCATTTCACCAAGTACAAAATGAGAGCTAATATTCAAAATACAAATAAATTACTTTTTGAGTAGTAATGGTGCCCGTTGAAAACACTATAGTCGTCACTGTTGATCACATGTAGTCACAATGCCTTTGACTAGTATGACAGTACTCAAGGGAGCCCTCGATAATTTCTTAATAATATAATAGACTTCTGCCCACACCGCACGGCGTCTTTGGCTCGGTGCATGTGCCGAGCAGCCGCTCACCTGGATGGTGGCGTATAGGGACGCTACCATCAACCTGTTGTTACAAGAAAGGTGATTTATTGTACTCGATGATCGCGTGTCCACTGTAGTCGAAATTGACGATGTCGTTCGACCAACATGGGAACACGTAGGTGGACAAGAAAACTATAAAAGTAGCTACGCCATATTCGCCGTGATGTGCCTACAGATTATTTCTATACGTGTACGTTGTTCTAATGCCATTCACAGAATATATTCTCGAAGCATTTCACCGAGCAAGGTCGCGCAATGATTAGCACACTGGACTCGCATTCGGGAGGACAACGGTTCAAATTCATGACCGGCCATCCAGATCTAGGTTTCCCGTGGTTCCCATAAATCACTCGCGGTAAATGCCTGGAGTGTCATAGGACCGTTGCTATTCACAATATACATAATTAACCTTGTGGATGACATCGGAAGTTCACTGAGGCTTTTTGCAGATGATGCTGTGGTGTATCGAGAGGTTGTAACAATGGAAAATTGTACTGAAATGCAGGAGGATCTGCAGCGAATTGACGCATGGTGCAGCGAATGGCAATTGAATCTCAATGTAGACAGGTGTAATGTGCTGCGAATACATAGAAAGATAGATCCCTTATCATTTAGCTACAAAATAGGAGGTCAGCTACTGGAAGCAGTTAATTCCATAAATTATCTGGGAGTACGCATTAGGAGTGATTTAAAATGGAATGCTCATATAAAGTTGATTGTCGGTAAAGCAGATGCCAGACTGAGATTCATTGGAAGAATCCTAAGGAAATGCAATCCGAAAAGAAAGGAAGTAGGTTACAGTACGCTTGTTGGCCCACTGCTTCATTACTGCTCAGCAGTGTGGGATCCGTACCAGATAGGGTTGATAGAAGAGATAGAGAGGATCCAACGGAGAGCAGCGCGCTTCGTTACGGGATCATTTAGTAATCGCGAAAGCGTTACGGAGATGATAGATAAACTCCAGTGGAAGACTCTGCAGGAGAGACGCTCAGTAGCTCGGTACGGGCTTTTGTTAAAGTTTCGAGAACATACCTTCACCGAAGAGTCAAGCAGTATATTGCTCCCTCCTACGTGTATCTCGCGAAGAGACCATGAGGATAAAATCAGAAAGATTAGAGCCCACACAGAAGCATACCGACAACCTTCTTTCCACGAGCAATACGACACTGGAATAGAAGGGAGAACCGATAGAGGAACTCAAGGTACCCTCCGCCACACACCGTCAGGTGGCTTGCGGAGTATGGATGTATATGTAGATGTAGATGGTTCCTCAGAAAGGGCACCGCCGATATCCTTCCCTAGCGCTGAAACAGTCCGAGCTCGTGCTCCGTCTCTAATGACCTCGAAGTCGCTAGAGGTCGATGAGATGTTAAACCTTACTCTTTCTTCCTGTATATATATTTTTTTCAAAACTTATCTTGGACTCCTCTCTGCATCATTCACAGATATTGATGTCTAGAAGCAGCTTCCCATACCTCTTGCTCCATCCACATTTCTTCCGTCAAAGCAACGATTCCCAATATTCTTCGATGAGAAGTGAGTAGCACTCCCCTCTGCCGTGCTTCCTGGCATATTGTTCAGGAGGGCTGGTGGGGGGGGGGGTGAGGGGGTGGCGGAATGGGGGGGGGGGGCGAAGGGCGCAGGGAATGCCCACTGCCTCCAGCCCTAGGGTGGACTGCCTTAAGCCCCTAACCTTTCCGCGACAAATTAATCTGGCCCTGCTAATTCCCCGTATCGTGCTTACTCGACTGGGGAATTCCGTGGAGTAGATAAAAGCTGAATGGTATCGGTCCCCTTAATGAGATAATAGTTGCAGCGCAAAACTTTAACGCAGGAACTGCAGCTTCAGACCTAGTCTACACTCAACATGTCATTTACGTTTGTTGTTACGATTTTATTGTATTATCATGAAGGTTGTGGAAGTTTTGCAACAGCAGTGTGGAAGTGACACGAAAAAGGTACACTGCACATATTACTTGATCAAAATGATCCCGATATTACTATGTAGTGCAGAATTGACCACTAGATATCAACGAGAGGCATACCCTCTAGTGTGATAGGAGGCGAGGAGAGTTTTGTCGTCACTAGAGAAGCAGTAAAATCAGATTGAGTCGGTTAGCAGAGCACGGTGACTTCGAACGTGGCGATGCAACCTGAGTCACAAATCCGGGACTTTTCAAGCCTTCTAAAGCTTCCGAAACCGACTGTTGGTGATGTGAGTGAGCAGTGGAAAAGCGAAGGAATTACTAAAAAAGATCAGCCAGACCTCACCTACTGACGGACAGTGATCGTCGAGCATTGTAGAGGTTGCTTGTAAAAAATTACATGCATGAAGTCAGCGGAGTGATGAACAACACTATACCCTGCGACAGTCCGATGGAATGGTTTGGGTTGGGCGAATGCCTGGAGAACATTCCCTACCATCGTATATGGTGCCAGCAGTGAAGTACGGAGAAGGTGGCGTTACGGTACATGGGTGTTTTTCGTTGTTACGGTGTGGTTCCCTTATTGCGCTTCAGAAAGCGCTAAATGAGGAAGGATATGAACACATTTTACAGGACTGGGTACTACTTACAGTAGAGAAACTGTTCGGAGACGATGACTGAATCAGCCTGACAATGAAGCCTGTCGTAAACTAGTATTTGTGAAGAAATGGTTTGAGGACAGTAATATTCGCGCAATGCAATGATCTACCCAAGTGTTGTGATCTGAACCCAATGGAAAACGGCTTTCGGATGAGTTACGTTGTCGACTTAGCTTCTGACCCCAACGACCAAGATCACTACCTCCTCTAGTTTTTCTTGAGGAATAATGCTCTGCCATTTCTCCACAGAGATTCAGACACCTCATTAAATGTCCAGCAGAGTTCAAGTGGTCATAAAGGCGAGGGACGGAAACACAACGTTTTTATGTTTACTGATAGATAGCGGTATACTTTTCATAGGATAATGCTGATCATTACTGTATATCTGTAGCTTTGGCGTATTGTCCAACAGCATGCAAGAATGTTTGTTGAAAACAGCACGTAGAACATCAGTGGAACATTGGTCTCCATGTTTGTTGGAGCACGTAAATGATTGACTGGGGAAAGATGATTAGGGGTATAGTATGATAACTTTATCAGTCGTAACCAAAGTCCAAATCCGAAAGCCAGTCCGTCAAGGACACTGCGAGAATCGCAGCTTACGGCAATATAATTTTAACCAACATCGTAAGGAGGTAACATCGATCTGTTCTGCTCAATTAGTAAACACAATCAAGATCGCAGAATATCTCATTTATTAAAATGACCGGTTTCTGCGCATTTAATGACCATCTTCAAATTATAAGCTGTCGAAAGATATGAAAGTGCATTTTAATGCCTTTACATAATATACAAAAAACATCAGAAATACTGTAGTGTGATGTCTTCTGGCTGGAGCTCCATATAGCATATACAGAAGATCAGCAATACTATAGCATGGTGATTACCCATTTTGTTGGAGCTGGCGGCGTGGTGAACAGCTAGGTGTGGTCACAACGGTAACTGCTACTAGTTGCTATACAGCCACACGTTAAATAGAGTACGAAGGCGCGAGAATTTGCTGAAATTCGGGAGGACGACGGTTCAATCCCGCGTCCGGCCATCCTGATTTAGGTTTTCCGTGATTTCCCTAAATCGCTCCAGGCAAATGCCGGGATGGGTCCTTTGAAAGGGCACGGCCCTTTCCTAATCCGATGAGACCGATGACCTCGCTGTCTGGTCTCCTCCCCCAAACAACACAAACAACACACACTAGCTGAATTACATCAGCTGCAGCCAATGGGAACTTAACTTACGTAAAAAAGTACTATAATTTGCGAAAAAAAATTAAAAATTCATAATACAAGTATTGCTATTAGTTTATAAAAGCAATTATGGCAGTATGCCTGCGAGGATTTTTTTTTTTTTAAATATTAGGTTGGAAGTGGATGTAACAGACATACATGTTCACACACCGCGAAATTTCGACGCATGTCATGCATGGCACTCTGATGAAGTGATTTCGTCACGATATTCGTCGAAGCGTCGCGGCTTTCAACACTGGTACCTGACTGCAGATTTGAAACCTTTTCGCACAGCGTCACTATTTGTATCATATCGCCGGAGAGATTTAGTGTATAAACAGTGTATTCATCTCCATTATGTTCACAAAAAGACTATATCAGTTCTGAAAATATACTTCAACTTTATATGAAAACAGTCCGCAGCTCGTGGTCTTGCGGTCGTGTTCTCGCTTCTCGCGCACGGGGTCCCCGGTTCGATTCCCGGCGGGGTCAGGGATTTTCCCTACTTCGAGATGACTTGGTGTTGTTGTGTCGTCTTCATCATCATCATCGTCATCATTCATCCCCGTTACAGTCGGAGGAAGGCAACGGCAAACCACCTCAAAAATGGTTCAAATGGCTCTGAGCACTATGGGACTCAACTGCTGAGGTCATTAGTCCCCTAGAACTTAGAACTAGTTAAACCTAACTAACCTAAGGACATCACAAACATCCATGCCCGAGGCAGGATTCGAACCTGCGACCGTAGCGGTCTTGCGGTTCCAGACTGCAGCGCCTTTAACCGCACGGCCACTTCAACCGGCGGCAAACCACCTCCGCTAGGACCTTGCCTAATAGGCGGTGCGGGTTTTCCGCATCGCCCCCTGCCCTCCTCGGAATATGGGACCTCATCATCATCATATATGAAAGCTGATTGACTAATAAATGTGGTAACATATGTCTTTCACATTTCTATTGAAACTTCGTTTCTGCGGGAACATTCCACAGTTATTTGGACATAGCGCGATGGAAACGAATCGTGGGCTTGTATAACCAGTATCGGTAAGGAACTATTATGGTGGCTGTATATAACGATATTACATGGACATAAACGACAAAATATGTAACAATATTTTCAAATGTGTCTCAAATAATGCATTTTGGTAGGACACATTATTATCCCGTTCGCTGCTACTGTGCTTTATGCAGTGATTTGCAGGATCCGGGCGCACGCATGACGTACGACCTGCCTTTAGCCTCCTGCGCCCAGGCTTTGCTGCGGACATTTGACCAATGGCGCTAGTGCCTCGTTCCCCCAAGCGAAGGAAGGCGCACTCACATTTTTCTGGGCGCCAGAAAAATCAATGCCCACGGCAGCTCGCCGGCTCGGAGGCGTGGTGCAACAGGCGGCACAGCAGGCTGAGTTCCGGACACGCGCTACGCAGCTGCATTCCGCGCACAGCCGCCAACCGTTACGCTTTTTTAACGCCGCAAGCGCTTGCACGCACGTCCCTGGGTGGTTTTGGCGAATGGGTACGAAATAAAAAATCTTGGAGGTTTCCGGAAGAGCCAAAAGCTTGAAATTTCGAACGTGTGTGTGTGTTTGTGTTTGTGTGTGTGCGTGTGTACGCACACACGCACGCTGCTTCCTGACACGAATAGCGCGTAATCGGGAAAATGAAAACCGCTACTTTTTTTTATTTGCCTAAACTCTTTAACGTTTAGTGTAGCGGCTGTGACAACACTTGTAACATACACTCGTGATGAAAACAATGGCTGACGGGAGTCGCAAATGCTCACTGGTGATATCAAAATGAAAACCTTATTGGGTAAAAATGAAAACGATAAAACGATGGAAAGCCGATAGTTAAGAAATTTTTCTTTTCTGGCGTAATCCCGGTTTGTGGAATCGTTACCGCAAATGTTTGCTAAAGCCACATCTCACTATGTGACGAAGGGGATTTAGTGAGTTCTCTGGCAAATTTTATGTGCATTTTTTGTTTTTCTTTCTGAGCCTGCAGTAAAGCATCAAGCTTGCATATCCCCAAAGTATGTGGAGAATGAAGAGAATTTTGCAATACATTGTGACGTTGTACTTCATCGATCATGTAGTGAAATTACTTACTTATGGAATATCGTCTCAGTTATGTGACTGGATTCGTGATTTCATCGAGTAAAACAGATGTGATTTATGACGCTCCACAAGGTGGTGTTATAGGCCCTTTGCTGTTCCTTATCTATAGAAACGAATTGGGAGACAATCTGAACAGCCGTCTCAGGTTGTTTGCAAATGATGCTGTCGTTTATCGTCCAGTAATGTCATCAGAAGATCAAAATCTATTGCAAATCGATTTAGATGTATCTTTATGGTACAAAAATTGGCATTTGACTCTAAATAATGAAGTGTGAGGTCATCCACATGAGTGCTAAAAGGAATCCGTTAAACTTCGGTTACACGAGAAATCAGTCAAATTTAAAGGCCGTAAATTCTACTAATAACCTAGGAATGACAATTACGAACAACTTAAAGTGGAAGGAACACACAGAAAATGTTGTGGGGAGTGTTAAACACAGACTGAGTTTTATTGGCAGGACACTTAGAAAATATAACAGATCTAGTAAAGAGACTGCCTACATTACGCTTGTCCGTCCTCTTTTTTAATACTGCTGCGCGATGTAAGATCCTTACCAGATAGGAGTGACTGAGTACATCGAGAAAGTTCAAAGAAGGGCAGCACGTTTTGTATTATCGCGAAATAGGGGAGAAAGTGTGTCTTTGAAATGATACAGGATTTGGAGTGGACATCATTAAAATAAAGGCGTTTTTCGTTTCGGCGGAATCTTCTCACGAAATGTTGTCACCAATTTTCTCCTCCGAATGCGAAAATATTTTGATGACGCCGACCTACATAGGGAGAAACGATCATCATAATAACATAAGGGAAATTAGAGCTCGCACGGAAAGATATAAGTGTTCATTCCTTCCGCGCGCTATACGAGATTGGAATAATAGAGAATTGTGAAGGTGGTTCGATGAACCGTCTGCCAGGCACGTAAATGTGATTTGCGGGCTATCCATGTAGGTGTAGAAGTAGGTGTAGGTGGTGCCAGGTATCAGTCCACGATTCAGGAGTTTGTAACGTTAACCTTTGTTTCCAAGAAACCGTATATCTGCTTTGTTCTCTTTCTTAAAAGTGTGTCAACTTCGCTGTAATTAGAGACAGAGCGACTTTTCAGACGTGGAGATGAAAGGAGAAAACCAGTGGGGTTCCCATTTGTAGAATTACAGTACTATTCATCTGCGCCAAGCTCAGAGAAACAATATCAGCTTGCCGAATCAGCTCTCTAGCAACAGCATTTACGATCACGCGTCATTCTTCTGGGCCACGCCTCCTCTTTACAAAATAAAAAAAGACATTTTGCGTGCATTCATTTTACTGGCTGTCCTCTTGCGATCATCATGCTGATTTCAACCTACGAGATACGTGTAAATACGAAACGATGGAAAGTAAGCAGAAATTTGACGTCCTATCGGTGTCGATGTCATTTGTGATGGAGCACTAGCTTAGTCGGAGAATACTGTCGAGGAATTCGGCTATACACGTCTTAAAGAATCACCAATTTTTTCTCGATAACTAATTTACAAAACCACGGAAGGCCTAAATCAGGTCGGGCGCACATTTATTTGAAATCTGCCACTCTCGAACGCTCTTAGAGACCGTGACACCTCACTTGCTCATTTGCATACCGAGCCAGTATTTTCGCTCTCTAGCAGCACGCCACTCCAGTGGTATTTCCCCTTCCAGACATCGAGATCTGGTTTTCTCTTGATTTTCCGAAACCGCTTAAAGCAAATGCTGGGATGGTCCTTTTTCAAGGGCACGGCGGAATTCCTTTCCCACACTTCTCCAATCCGAGTTTGTGTTCTTACTCTAATGACCTCGACGTCGACGGGACTTTAAACAATAACTTTCCTTCTTTTCCCCTGGTAATGTTGAGACGGACTACGAGAGTGGTGATGATACTATTTGTGTGGCACATAGTTCCGTCTTGGACATCCAGGGCTCCAGGGATATTGCTGTTAGACCATTCCAGAAAAGAAATATCCGGCGCCAGGGATCGCAGTTCGTACCTCGACACTGAAGCCTAGATTACGCCCACTCTCGGATACTGATTCTATCTCCCTTTCTGGACTTCGGCTTTGGCTTGAAACTCTGTTTGATTACATGCTGATGCGCAAGATAATTATGGCTTTGTTTATCGGTAGTGATGTCATATGATACTGGTAATGTTCACTATCTATAATACTTGGTCCATTGACTTAGCGGCAATTTTAATTTTGCAACAGTTCGGTACCTAGTTAGTTTCAGGTTACGACAGAAAATGAGAAATAGGTAAGACGATTATTTTTAACTTCTCATCAACGACGTGGTCATTAGAGACTGAGCACACATTCGGATTGCAGATTTGCACAGGAATGACGAAGGAAATCGACCAGGTCATTTTCGTCTATTCTAAGGAACCGTTCTGGCATTCGCCATAAGCGATTTGCGGAAACAATGGAAAGCCCAAATCTTGATGTCAATCAAGTTGCTACCGAAGATGTGTCCACTGATTTAAAAACTGTACCATATCGATGGAGATTTTAGTTCGAGCACAGAAGACTAAGAGTTACAAGATGTCTTGCCTGGAGCCTTTCAATATTAACACACTTTTCCGTCCGATTCAGGTTTTCTTGGCGTCAGTTCGCTTTGCAGGGACTCCGTTTGGTCTTAGGTCATCGTAGATCAAGCACTAGCCTCTACGGCCGGATGTCGGATTTGACGCAATCCGTCTGAAAACTATGTAAATTTCGTTCATTTTTAAAGTAATTTTTCAGCTGCCCTCAATGTTTAGCAATATTTATTGGCACGACGCGTTTCAGCCGCATACTGCCATCATCGGAAGCTTTAGAGTTACATGTACATTTAAATGTTGATTATAGATTTCTCTGAAGTGTGATCTGGTCTGTTTGGTGTGGCACTGAGGTTATCTACTGAACTTCATTCCTGTTCATCATGTTATTTATTTTGTGTGTTTCTTCACGTGTGTTGTACGTTTAAATAATCTTAGTGATGTCATAACATTTTTGCTGAATATATGCATATCTGCGCCGCAGAGCACAAGAAGAAACAAAACAGCATCACGCAACACTACCACACATCGTTGTTTACATTCCAAAGATTATTAACAGCGAAGATAAAATTTATTTCAGGCGCTAAGACAGTACATACACGAACAATACAGAATTTTTTTGTGAACGAATTTTTATGTCAACTCACATGTTGTACAGTGTGATTATTGAGTCAGTTTGTTTATACTGCCTTAGCAAATGAAATAAGTTTGATATAGTGACAAAGTCTACACATAACCTCACTGACGTAGATGAAAATCAATCTACATATAGCCGTAAAGCAGGATGCTGCCGAAAAGCATCGCGCCAATAAATATAGGCAAAAAGTGACTGAAGCAATACAGTCGCAGAGCTCAACAAATTCTATACAACATGGATAAGTTTACGTAGTTTCTTTGACATATTGTTCATTTTTACACTGATTTCATTGTCTGGAGCACGATTTTAAACCACAAACAGTACCACATTCTGTTGGTGTGAATTCATATTCCATGACCCACTGCTGCAACGCCAGTTTTCAGATATTCCTACATACATCATGTAGTGAATCGATTTCGAGTTTTCAAATTTGCGGATATTCTCTGTAAGAAGTGCTTTAAAAATGTTTTATTAAATATTACTCCAGCCGCACGACTTCCATAAGTTCATTCCGAACTGTTCGGTTCATCCACGGTTTACACAGTCTTTTTGCTGTTTCGAATTTGGTCAGAGCTTGTTTCGAAACCAACTGCATATACATCTGGGAAAATTCAGTTTTATCCGTTGGCTATTGAGTACTTCAGACAGGAAGGCTTCTCAGTCGACTAGAAGGTCTCGGGTTCAATTCTAGATAGGAGGTCCGATTTTTTATTTTGTTCTTCTTTTTTTACCTTTGATTTCCTTCGAGGTACCTCTCAGGTCCCGCTGGCAGCTGTTCAATTGAGTTCCACGGATCAGTTTCTGCCTAAGGTTAAAGGTCGACCAGACCGTATTGCTGGCTCCGTGTCGCTGACTCGCCGGGCATCGGAACATTATTTAGGAGGCCTGCAGCTGAGCTTTGTACCTGACGTCATACCACCACTTACATCCCATCCATACGAGTGTAACCTCAGAATAAGGATACATTATTAATAACACCGTATAAACTAGTTATTTATTTCAATCGATTTGATTATTTGACACTGAAAATGGAATTTCATGGCATGGTAAACGATTAGTATTCAACGTGAGATAAGACATACGTTGCGTAAAACGAATGGAACGCATGGTCTTCGAAGCATTATGTAAAGGAATTAGTTCTCAACATAAGCCGCTAGCGCTTGCTGTTTACAATATCCTCTTCGTGTTATAAAGATTTACCGTGGTATTCTTAAATCCCTTCTGGTGAATATCGGAACGTTTGCTGTGACATCACCACGAGCATTTCCGTCGGCTGTGGAGCATTTCTTGCCTAATTCTTATCCGGTCTGAATGTATCCTCCCATTCTAACGACCGTATACTTAATAGGACGTTAAATTTAGACCTTCCTTTCAAAAAAATGGTTCAAATGGCTCTGAGCACTATGGGACTCAACTTCTGAGGTCATTAGTCCCCTAGAACTTAGAACTAGTTAAACCTAACTAACCTACGGACATCACAAACATCCATGCCCGAGGCAGGATTCGAACCTGCGACCGTAGCGGTCTTGCGGTTCCAGACTGCAGCGCCTTTAACCGCACGGCCACTTCGGCCGGCCTTCCTTTCAACAATAAAATCACGACATTAGAGAATTAAATTAAATCACTTGCTTTCGAAGATACCCGACTGGCAATGGGAGATGCAATTCTGGAGCTAATTCTATATTTGAGATCGATTTGGTGAGAGAGATAAGCACGTTGTGGCGTTAGTTGTGATAGAGAAGGTTAAGAAAGTAAGGCTGGCGTTAATGCCCGTCCGTGGCCACGAGAGGGCACATTTACCCAAAAAAAAAAAAAAAAAAACTTGAAAATTCTGTAACGCAATCTTCAGACATGCCCATATTTTCGGAAGAACGCTATATATTTTGATCGATTTACAACTAAAATACGTGAATTGGGATCTCAATCATTAAAACAAAGGCGTTTTTCTTTGCGACAAGATCTAATGAAATTTCAATCAACAACTTTCTCTTCAGAGTGTGAAAATATTATGAGGGAGTCCAGCTTCACAGACAGAAATGATCATCTTAAAAAAAAGAGAAATCAGAGTTCTCGCACATAAAGATTTAAGTGGTCCTTTCTTCCGTGCTCTGTTCCAGAGTGTAAAGATAAAGAAAGAGCTTGACAGTGGTTCGATGAACCCTCTGCCAGGCACCTAATTGTGAACTACAGAGTAATCGCGTAAAGTTAGATACAAAATGGATTATCAACTGCTTTCAGCTTCCGTTGATTATTTATTTCATTAACGTTTCTGTGCGTGGGACCAGCGTAAACAACACGCTGGAGGAAATGAAAAGTTCAGTGTTTATGTATAATACTTCCCGAAAATATATCATTTCATTAGAGTACTGTAATATCAGCCATGTATATTCCATTATTTTTCAAAAATATATGGTCACACTGTTCGAATACATACCACAAAGTCTGCTGACCATAAATGTAATTTATCAAAAAAAATTTACAGATGATTTTGTTCCATGACGCATGACGCGACACTTCGCAGAAAACTGCCACATGGAAGCGAGACATCATCACTTACAACATCGTAGATTTAAGTGAAGTCTAAAACCCAAAACAGTAACGATGTTTGATGAGTTTATTCAGACTGCTGTTCTCTAAAACAGTAATTTAATTGACAATGAACTATTTATATCCTTAATTCAAAGAAAAATTAACGCTTTATGACTGTACGTTCGTCGATACCGCAACGCAGTCCTAAAGCCATGATGTGCACATTATCTTCTACCAGTGTGCTGTACGAACAGGGTTGAATAAATTGTATTGTCACAGAATTGTCGGAATGAAATGCCCAATCAGCAATGCTTGCATATTCGTCGTTGACAGGAAGTTCTCTTGATCTACTGATAATATTATACCAAAATATTTCCAAAGGTGCGGCCATGTAAAACAAATAGTATTGTTCTGTTATCGAAACAATACTGTTGCTTCAGTGCGACTGATTCGTCAACATTTATATCGATTGTAAACGCCAAACAGAAAATATGTTTTGCCTTAGAGTAAAAGACTCGGAGCCAACTGTTCAGACAACGTCAGAAGTGAACTGTGAATAACAGGAGCTTATGCTTCTTACATAAACCATGAAAATGTTGTAGGGACGTTTCCAAAGGCTTCAGGTGCACGGATGTCTAACCAGATGTCCTGTGCAAAACACCCTATGGGCTGATCGGGGCCGACCGGCCGTCGTGTCATCCTCCGCCAATGACGTCACTGTGTGCGGTATGTAGGGGCGTGGGATCAGTACACTTCTTCGCCGGCCGTTTAGATGCCCTACTAAACGTCTGTTCTCACTCCCCCACCGCCGGCTGCTGTGACCGAGCGGTTCTAAGCGCTTCAGTCTGGAACCGCGCGACCGCTACGGTCGCAGGTTCGAATCCTGCCTCGGGCATGGATGTGTGTGATGTCCTTAGGTTAGTTAGGTTCAAGTAGTTCTAAGTCTATGGGACAGATGACCTCAGATGATAAGTCCCAGTGCTCAGAGCCATTTCAACTCCTCCACCAAACCTGATGCAGTTAGTCCATATAAAAATACGAAGAAAGGTTTCTTGAAATCAGCAACACCGAAATTATTGTACTTAATGTTTAGAATAAAAGGTCCATACGATGTCTATCGTTCATTCACATCGCAGTAGCGTTGAGACGAGTTCACAACTCCACTCAAGTTAGCGATTCCTTTCAGTTTCAGTTCTGTCGCCGTAAAATATTTGTTTTCTCATTTCTTACGCATAAGCACATACATCAATCTTCGCGCATATCTGACGCGCCCCGAGTGCATGATTGAGCTCACCTCACTAGCGTCAGGGTCTCCCAGTAGACATACTCCGAGTACCTCAAAACATTATATTTTTGTCTCCTATCGTACAAAACCGCCGTAAATATACAAATACCACTGTTCTCACCTGCTTTCTATATTTCACTGCACACATGACGCTTGCCCGCGACCTGCTCGGCAGACAACTTCAGTCAAGAGGAGACTGACTCATTCCCGCCGCCGAATCGGAAGGCGCCAAAACCACATCTGTCTCGGATGATGGGGAATCCCCGCACCACCTGTGGGGCTCCGGGCCGCCACAGATGAGAAAGGGCAGAATTCGAAATGTAGGAGCAGCATCGATATCTGTAACCTTCAGTGTTAATCTCAGGACGTGAGAATTATACGATGAGGGGCATAGCGGAAGATTGTCTAACAGACGGCGGAATTTTGTTGAATGTTATGACGCGTCGGTAATATACATAAAATAATTCAGGCGAAATAGTCAGAAATGGTCAAAAGCTGGCTGCTTCAGCTTCTCCTTTTACTACTACTATTACTACTAATACCATCTTTGGAACAAATGTTCTACAACGGTAGAAAATAAAAAAAATTAAGATCACTATCTCAACAGTGGGGAAAATAATGTACAAAAGAAACTTAAAGTACGTAAGTAGTTCAATAAACAAAGCTGAAATACGTATTTCTTGAATATACAAAATGATCCAGTTTCCCCTACGATAGTCGTTTTATGCAAACTGCAGTGTGAAATCTCACCTTCAAAATCCACACAAGTTATTTTTATATTCGCTCGATAACTTTTGCGAACTATTAATCCTACAGAAAAAATTAACGCGAGCTTGGAAATTTAATATAGCTGAATTTTGTACTGGGGTACGTTTTCGCTGGGGGCCACGGTTTTCGAGTCATTCAAGAAAAAGGTACAAAAGTGACCTTAAAACGTACCTCCATACCAGTTTCATCCCTCAGCTGTCACAATTTTTAGTACGTTGTTCGTAGCATTCCCTCCTACTACAGTATAAAAATTACCTACGACACGAACTATTCCCGATATTCGATTTTGGTCTCTACTGATTGGCCTATAACGCCACCAGAACAATCGGCTGTTTCGTCAACTCTATTAATTAACACGTGTCCGTGGGGGTAAGGAAACAAAACAGACTTTTGTAAAGGTTACGCTGAAACTAAATATGTTGATAGTCCGATCCAAATTTAACGCTTATAAGCACAGTAGTTTCGTATTTTTTTTTTTTTAAATTTGTGGTAAGTTCCTGTGGGACCAAACTGCTGAGATCCTCGATCCCTAGGCTTACACACTGCTTAACCCAACTTAAACTAATTTACGCTAAGGACAACACACACACCCATGCTCGAGGGAGGACTCGAACCTCCGATGGGGGCAGCCGCGTGAACCGTGGCAAGGCGCCTGAGACTACGTGGCTACACCGCGCGGCCTTAGTTTTGTAGTCAGAGGCCTGACGAATACAACGATGCAGTTGTTTATTTTATGCTGCTAAAATTCGCAAAACTGTTTTGTAAAATTTACAGAAAAGTCAATTTTACAATTTGTAAGTGCTGGACTAACCCCTTGGCGTAATAAGGATAGTCAATCAAACGTTCGAGTGTGATAAATAATTCATCCAGTCGCAAATATTTGTACAGTGGTACGAGGAAGTGCCATGAACAATATACTAGAAATCCTGACCATTCGAACAGAGTGCGGGAGTGAGGGTTGGTTTGCAGCTGTCTTGTACGTTTATCTTGCATAACTCGACAACTACGGTCACTAGCGAAGACGTATCCTGGTACAAATGGTATAAACTTTAACTACATTAAATTTCCTAGCAACAAAGGACTTGTTTATATTTTCCGTAGGAGTAATACACTGAAGCGCCAAAGAAACTGGTATAGGCGTCCCTATTCAAATACAGATATGTAAACAGGCTGACAACGCCTATGTAGGACATCAGGTTCAAATGGCTCTGAGCACTATGGGACTTAACATCTATGGTCATCAGTTCCCTAGAACTTAGAACTACTTAAACCTAACTAACCTAAGGACAGCACACAACACCCAGTCCTCACGAGGCAGAGAAAATCCCTGACCCCACCGGGAATCGAACATGGGAACCCGGACGTGGGAAGCGAGAACGCTACCGCACGACCACGAGCTGCGGACGGACATCAGGTGTCTGGCGCAGTTGTTAGATCGGTTACTGTTGCTACAATGGTAGGTTTTCAAGATTTAAGTGAGTTTGAACGTGGTGTTATAGTCGCCCACGAGCTATGGGACACAGTGCCTCCGAGGTAGCGATGAAGTGGGGATTTTACCGTACGACCATCTCACGAGTGTAACGTGAATATCTGGAATCCGGTAAAACATCAAATCTCTGACATCGCTGCGGCTGGAAAAAGATCCTGCAAGAACGGGAATAGCGACGGCTCAAGAGAATCATTCAAAGTGACGGAAGTGCAAACCTTCCGCAAATTGCTGCAGATTCCAATGCTTGGCCATCAAAAGGTGTCAGCGTGCGAATCATTCAACGAAACATCATCGATATCGGCTTTCAGAGCAGAGGCCCCACTCGTGTACCCTTGATGACTGCGTGACACAAAGCATTACGCCTCGCCTGGGTCCGTCAACACCGACATTGGTCTGTTGATGACTGGAAACATGTTGCCTAGTCGGACGAGTCTCATTTCAAATTGTGTCGAGCGGATGGACTTGTACGGTATGGAGACAACCTCAGGAATCCATGCCCTCTGCATGTCAGTAGGGGACTGTTCAGGTTGGTGGAGGCTCTGTAATGGTGTGAGGCGTGTGCGGTTGGAGTGATATGGGACCACTGATACGTCTAGATACGATTGTGACAGGTGACACGCACGTAAGCATCCTGTCTGATCACCTGCATCCATTCATGTCCATTGTGCATTCCGACAGACTTGGAAAGTTCTAGCAGGACAATGCGACACCCCAAACCTGCAGAGTAGCTACAGAGTGGCTCCAGGAACACTCTTCTGAGTTTGAACACTTCCGCTGGCTAGCAAACTCCCCAGACAACAACGTTATTGACCATATGTGTGATGCCTTGTGACGTTTTGTTCTCCATCCCCTCGTACACTTACGGATTTATGGACAGCCGTGCAGGATTCATGGTGTCCATTCCATCCGGCACTACTTCAGATATTACTCGATTCCATGCCACATCATGTTGCGGCACTTCTGCGTGCTCGCGCGGGCTCTACACGACATTAGGCAGCTGTACTAGTTTCTTTTGCTCTTCAGTCTAGTTTGTGCGTAACGAGCGAGGGAAAATGAAAATCTCGCTCGTGTTGTTTGAAGGCCAGATATAGCACTGCGGGATGCATAAAACGACAACGGTAGGGGCAGCTGAATCAACCCGTATGTTTTCGTCATTACATCTGAATGTACGTTCTGTATGATGCTAGTAATAAGAGTTTTAGGGCGAATGTCAGGAGTAAATAGATAAAATTATTTCTTTGGGCCTTTAACAAGGTGCAGCTATTTTCATTTTGATCTTCTTTTCGCTACTGGTTTCTTGAGGCATTCTTAACTCCCATTAGTGATACTTGGTGGTTTCACCGGTAAGAGCCAGACTGCAAAAATAAATGTCCGAAGTTTGATCCTTGGTTGTTACCAGGATTTCTTTATGATAAATGTGACAAAAATGGAATGGAACTGTGGTTCAAAGTGCACGTGATACTGTAGACCACATTCCCCATCTACCGTCTGTTAGGATGAACCACTCTTCACGCAGGAGGAAGCGGAGGACTTGATTTGTGTCTGACGATTTTCGACTAGATACTACTTCTGATGGTACTACGCAACCTTAGTTTTCCGGAAGGGGTGTAGGATGCGTCAGCTCACTTGCGATCGTGTGAACACTACTCTGTGTATTTGAGTGGTTCTTCTGTTTCTGGTTTGTGTTACTAAAGCGTCATAGGAAACATTGGTATATTTTATGCTTACAGTAGTACTACTAATATTTTGTGTACTCACGCTTTGCACTGCTTTATGTGTTTCAGTATTTCGACCGAGATAAATTGTCACAATCATGTCTGAAGGTGAAATTGTTTGATTTCGGAATCGATCATGTGAATTAAATAACATCTATAAAACGACTGACAGGGTTATATCCAATAACAGTATGTTAATGAAATGAGCGTCCGTCATGAAGATGATACACACCAAAATAAATGTATGGAAGGTGGGGACGAAATGAATGAAAATGCAGTGACATGAAATTATGTAAGCGGAAACTGTCGAGAAATACTGAAACAGCCTTGAGCATTTCTGACTAGTTAGCACTGATATAAGTTCAAGTAAAATGCATCTTAGTTTATTGCATCCCCAGCTTACATTCATTTCGTTTCAACGAATCTAATTCAGGGAAGGAAGTAGTAATTGGCTAGGTTCTTTTCGAAGGAAGCACGCAGCATTCGTCTTGACCGTTTTTGGGAAACGGAGGAAGACCTAATGCAATATGGCGTACGGGAATTTGATCTTCGCTCTTCCCGCATGCGAAGGAAGGATGAGTTAAGGTTTGAAGTACCGTCGACGTCTCCACTACTAGTCTAGTGACGATTAGAAAGAGATTCAGAGAAGGGAACTTGTCAGTCCTGGAGCTCGAGGAGAGGTGTAGAAGTAAATCTTTATGGAAACGAGCCTGTGTGAGCCGTTCCGGCGGCCGGGCGGCGCCAGCTTGCGGCTAATACCGGGCTTACTGCAGCGATCGACTGCTCGGCGGGTGAACGTCCTCCTACAGGCCGCTTGTTGTTCTTCCATCACGCCTCTACACCCGCTCTTACCACCCCCGCGCTGAAATAATCTGCCGCTACCTGAAGCGCCACACCCTCACTTTCTTAATCTACTACCCTGATTCGATTCGGGTTTCTCCGAAACATACGCACAGACACACAACATGTAGGCAAACACTCTGGCACTTGCAAAGGCAGACGGGTGGTACTGCAAATAGTTGGGAGAACTATAGACGAACAGCTAGCACTAAATTTAAGGAAGAAATAACACGTATTACGATTATGTGTTACTCAACCTTCTTTTTAATATTTTGCTCACGTATATTCGTTAGGGAAGCTCTCTTGGAGT
This sequence comes from Schistocerca nitens, assembly GCF_023898315.1. Classification (NCBI taxonomy): domain Eukaryota; kingdom Metazoa; phylum Arthropoda; class Insecta; order Orthoptera; family Acrididae; genus Schistocerca; species Schistocerca nitens. Next base: position 870,008,598 of record NC_064616.1, read on the forward strand.
ATAAATAATAGCAGACGATTTCATATTTTATTGAATTTTCCAGCTGAAAAACCCTGCAACCCCAAAATTAGCAAAGTTAAATTAAACGAGAACTTTTAGGGCATGGTACTTTCCAGGTACGAGGTCCATTTTTTCCGCCTCCGATCGGCCGCGAAAGGAAAACAACAGTGAAAATCAAACATTTAGTTACACCTTGCAGCTACTTCTCTACATAGCCGCCACTTCAACTTAGACATGTGTCATAGCTTGGTTACAACATTCTAGTATCCTCTTCAGAGAAAGCAGCCGTCCGTGATTTCCGCCAATCCCCTATTCCGGTCTACAGCTCATTGTCTGTGCCAAAAATGCTGCTCTCACGTGAGCGAACCAAGTCCGGGGTGTATGGTAGGTAATCAATTACTTCCCATCGAAAACGTTGCAGGAGAGTCTTCGTTACACCTGCGCCATGTGGCCGAGAATTGTCAGGCAGAAAAAAACGCGTAGCAGTAACTTTATGTAGTCCACGTACAGTCAAGCGATATCCCTCAACAGGACTTGACACTTGGCGTAGGGCACTATTATTTAAGACTTCTTTATGTGCTCAGTATGCGCTTAGAACTGAAAGTGATACAATAGAAGGGCATACCAGAGACACTACGCAGCACATCTGCGCAAAGCTTCACAGGATTTCCACTGTGGTTTTAATTTCGTGAAAGATCGGAAGTTGGAAAAAAAACTAGCTCTCCTACACTGCTGATATTCTCCAATAGTCACTGTTAATGAACGGATAATTAGTGTTCTTCGTCCCATCGACGACGCGATCATTAGAGAAAGAGAACAAGGTCTCATTGGGGAACGAAATCAGCTTTGCCCTTTCGAAGACCCATTCCAGCTTTTTTCTTAAGAGATTTAGTGACATCAAAGAAAATCTAAATCTGGATGACCTGACATGGATCTGAATCGCCATCCTCTCGGATACGAGTGTATTGTGTGTGTGTGTGAATTCCTAAGGGACCAAACTGCTGAGGTCATCGGTCCCTAGACTTACACACTGCTTAAACTAACGTAAAGATAAGGACAACACACACACACCCATGCCCGATGGAGGTACGAGTGCATTGTCTTAATGCTAACCGAGCGAGGTGGCGCAGTAATTAGCACACTGGACTCGCATTCGGGAGGACGACGGTTCAATCCCGTCTCCAGCCATCCTGATTTAGGTTTTCCGTGATTTCCCTAAATCGTTTCAGGCAAATGCCGGGATTGTTCCTTTCAAAGGGCACGGCCGATTTCCTTCCCAATCCTTCCCTAACCTGAGCTTGCGATCCGTCTCTAATGACCTCGTTGTCGACGGGACGTTAAACACTAACCGCCACCACCATCTTAATGCTAGTATGTATGTGGCACACCTTTGATATGAAGATGCGGCACACTTTCGTGTTGTCTATGCTACACAAAACACGTATCTAGAGGGGATACTACGTTTCCATGCATGGAATGTGTACCCATTCGTTAATGTAGGCATTGTACACTAACTAGATACAGGCTTGTTACTTCATTATCTATTACAGATTATTATGATGGCTGTAGTCGGGACGCACAAAACTATGTTATGCACTGAAAAAGTGCTCATGTGACAGCTGGCCTCTAACTGAATATTTGAACGACGCACTTTTGCGATTATTTGTTTGTGGCGTTGTATCTTTCACAAACGTAAGAGTATGACTACATTCGCTCCTGTAATTCATCAGTATGAATCATTAACTGGTCTACTTAACTTACGACAGGTACGATGCACCCCACACGTTTAGTGTCGTACGTGAGTTATACGATACATCATTGACATAGCCTTGTAACTACATCAAATTCCCGTTCAAATAGGTATGAATGATCAGATTCTATTTTTATTACAGCACACACTAGGAGCGCCTGTTTTATGCTTTTCTATTTTCTGGAAACTGGCGGATTGCCACCTGTTTATCATAGTGCAGTGACGTTTTTCGTGATTTTAATCATTCACATTGCATCACTAATGTCAATGAAGGCCAAGCAACGAACCGGTCATAAGCTTCGATTTGTTTGTTTTTGGATACTGAGGTTCTCTTGCTGCAGAAGATTATATTCAGTTGGTTGTTTCGAAATACACAAAGGAAGAATCGGTCTTAACGTCCGCTGACAACGAGATTAATGAAGACTGAGCACAAGTTCGGATAGGAGAAGGAAATCGGCTGTGTCCTTTTCATCTACGTCTACATCTACATTTATACTCCGCAAGCCACCCAACGGTGTGTGACGGAGGGCACTTTACGTGCCACTGTAATTACCTCCCTTTTCTGTTCCAGTCGCGTATGGTTCGCGGGAAGAACGACTGTCTGAAAGCCTCCGTGCGCGCTCGAATCTCTCTAATTTTACATTCGTGATCTCCTCGGGAGGTATAAGTAGCGGGAAGCAATATATTCGATACCTCATCCAGAAACGCACCCTCTCGAAACCTGGCGAGCAAGCTACACCGCGATGCAGAGCGCCTCTCTTGCAGAGTCTGCCACTTGAGTTTGCTAAACATCTCCGTAACGCTATCACGGTTACCAAATAACCCTGTGACGAAACGCGCCGCTCTTCTTTGGATCTTCTCTATCTCCTCCGTCAACCCGATCTGGTACGGATCCCACACTGTTGAGCAATACTCAAGTATAGGTCGCACGAGTGTTTTGTAAGCCACCTCCTTTGTTGATGGACTACATTTTCTAAGGACTCTCCCAATGAATCTCAACCTGGTACCCACCTTACCAACAATTAATTTTATATGATAATTCCACTTCAAATCCTTCCGCACGCATACTCCCAAATATTTTACAGAAGTAACTGCTACCAGTGTTTGTTCCGCTATCATATAATCATACAATAAAGGATCCTTCTTTCTATGTATTCGCAATACATTACATTTGTCTATGTTAAGGGTCAGTTGCCACTCCCTGCACCAAGTGCCTATCCGCTGCAGATCTTCCTGCATTTCGCTACAATTTTCTAATGCTGCAACTTCTCTGTATACTACAGCATCATCCGCGAAAAGCCGCATGGGACTTCCGACACTATCAAGCAAAGCAAATATTCCAAAATTTGCCATCATAAACTTGGGAAAATCACAGAGAACTAAATCTGGAAGACACTGCGTGGATCTGAACCCCATTCATATACGTGAGCCCAATAACTTAACCACTTCGCCACTTGGCTTTGTAGAAACTACGCGTCTCCGTATTAGCATGAAATTCTTTCCCATTTACCAGAACTTAGGGGGCTTAGGGATGCAGCAGAATAGCACATTCGCATATAACATAGCACGAACAGCCTTGCCGTAGAGGTAACACCAGTTCCCATCAAAACACCGTAGTTACGCGCTGTCGGGCATGAACAGTACTGGGATGGTTGACCGTCTGGGACTGTCGCGTGCTATTGGCCGGCATGGCGCACTCATCAACCCATGTGAGGTCAATGGAGGAGCTATTTCACTGAGAAGTAGCGGCTCCGATCACGAAAGCTAACAACGGCCGGGGGAGCAGTGCGCTGACAACGTGCCCTTCCACGTTCGTATCCACTGACCACTATCAGCTGAGCAAAACAGGGCTGTTGGTTGGTACTTTTGGGCCTTCCGAGGCCTCTTTGGAGTTTGAAATAACATAACTACACTCCTGGAAATGGAAAAAAGAACACATTGACACCGGTGTGTCAGACCCACCATACTTGCTCCGGACACTGCGAGAGGGCTGTACAAGCAATGATCACACGCACGGCACAGCGAACACACCAGGAACCGCGGTGTTGGCCGTCGAATGGCGCTAGCTGCGCAGCATTTGTGCACCGCCGCCGTCAGTGTCAGCCAGTTTGCCGTGGCATACGGAGCTCCATCGCAGTCTTTAACACTGGTAGCATGCCGCGACAGCGTGGACGTGAACCGTATGTGCAGTTGACGGACTTTGAGCGAGGGCGTATAGTGGGCATGCGGGAGGCCGGGTGGACGTACCGCCGAATTGCTCAACACGTGGGGCGTGAGGTCTCCACAGTACATCGATGTTGTCGCCAGTGATCGGCGGAAGGTGCACGTGCCCGTCGACCTGGGACCGGACCGCAGCGACGCACGGATGCACGCCAAGACCGTAGGATCCTACGCAGTGCCGTAGGGGACCGCACCGCCACTTCCCAGCAAATTAGGGACACTGTTGCTCGTGGGGTATCGGCGAGGACCATTCGCAACCGTCTCCATGAAGCTGGGCTACGGTCCCGCACACCGTTAGGCCGTCTTCCGCTCACGCCCCAACATCGTGCAGCCCGCCTCCAGTGGTGTCGCGACAGGCGTGAATGGAGGGACGAATGGAGACGTGTCGTCTTCAGCGATGAGAGTCGCTTCTGCCTTGGTGCCAATGATGGTCGTATGCGTGTTTGGCGCCGTGCAGGTGAGCGCCACAATCAGGACTGCATACGACCGAGGCACACAGGGCCAACACCCGGCATCATGGTGTGGGGAGCGATCTCCTACACTGGCCGTACACCACTGGTGATCGTCGAGGGGACACTGAATAGTGCACGGTACATCCAAACCGTCATCGAACCCATCGTTCTACCATTCCTAGACCGGCAAGGGAACTTGCTGTTCCAACAGGACAATGCACGTCCGCATGTATCCCGTGCCACCCAACGTGCTCTAGAAGGTGTAAGTCAACTACCCTGGCCAGCAAGATCTCCGGATCTGTCCCCCATTGAGCATGTTTGGGACTGGATGAAGCCTCGTCTCACGCAGTCTGCACGTCCAGCACGAACGCTGGTCCAACTGAGGCGCCAGGTGGAAATGGCATGGCAAGCCGTTCCACAGGACTACATCCAGCATCTCTACGATCGTCTCCATGGGAGAATAGCAGCCTGCGTTGCTGCGAAAGGTGGATATACACTGTACTAGTGCCGACATTGTGCATGCTCTGTTGCCTGTGTCTATGTGCCTGTGGTTCTGTCAGTGTGATCATGTGATGTATCTGACCCCAGGAATGTGTCAATAAAGTTTCCCCTTCCTGGGACAATGAATTCACGGTGTTCTTATTTCAATTTCCAGGAGTGTATGACTAATCGATTAGTCGGATTGATAATGTGAAAGCTGCACAGATAATTATTAACTACAAAGCTACTGTTTCAGTAGTTTAGTAACTTACCACTCCTCTCAATAACCTGCCACTTGTAATAAGCGTTTTCGTACGGCAGAGCTCACAAATTTGGTTGTCATTCCATCCTGGTGGGGGTTTTTGCGGTACATCGAGCATCGATACGGCGATTTAAAAACATGGCAATGTAAGATTGATTAACTCTTAACACGTCTTGTCGCTGACTGTTACCCACTATTTAAAGCACATTTTAACTACGAAAAAACCGTTCTGAAACATTACCATTCATTCGAAGAAAATATTAAAATCCTAACATCATCGTGCTGTTATCAATTAAATAAATCGTAGACAATATCTAATAATTAATTTGCGATCGGTTTCAGCCGCTAAAAAAATATAACTTTGTTTCATTCGAAGAGTATTAGCAGTTGGAGAAATACTGTAACATCAAACAAAATACGTGGTAACACTCAATCCATTATTATTGTTTTGCTTTAATGTTTTTAAATGAGAAAATGTTGTGTTTGAAATGAGAGAGACGAATTTTCTTGCACTCGAAATGTAGTACGTCAATGTTTTCGTCAATAATTGTTCCCGAGCTTCGCTGATGGTGTTGTTTCTGTGTTACGTGTCAACGAAATTCTAAGAACTTAGTCATCTGACTTCCGGCCTCTCGTTGAAGCCGATTCACAAGAGCGAAACTAAAAAGAAAGATCGTTCAATCGAGTACGAGTCCCGACTCTTAAACCTAGCATATATGTTTCCGTATGGCTTTCCACAACAAAGAACACTACCGAAAGTTACTGGTGCAGCTTTATTCGCGATAACGAGTGCATGTTGCGCAAAGGACGTCTGTTTGACTATCCGCTGGAAGGGCGCGTGGTCGCTGTTAGGGCAAGTGTAATGGCGGCGAGGTTTGTGTGACCTCCTTTGCACACGCTTGTTATGGATCTGGGGCACCGTTGTGGTGGTAGTCGCGTAGTCTGTGCTCCATCGCCATTCTAGAATGTTTGTTTCCTCTATCCCATGCAACGCTGACGAACTACGCCGAGCGAACTGTGTCCAGGGAACTACGTTTATTTACGAGTATTGTCCACCTTCACCGTTTACGATCACTCAACTGGAGAGAATGTAGCTAACAGTATTACTTTTATAGGCCACGGTATCTGTTTTATTTTACCTCTGACTAATGTCTCTGCATCTTTCAGTCATTTGATTTCTCTTCACAAGTGCTACTGCCTTTTAACCAATAGTATGTTACTAGTGCAGCTGAGTGAATGACCCAGATCTCTTGCATGATATATGGTTCCAATCCTTATGCTTTTACTGATTTTTATTTTGTTTATTTTTCTATGAATATATTTTACCTGATGAATGGTATCACTGTCACCTTTTTGCTTTCCTTAGCTCTCTACCTTGTATCAGATTTTTCAAATGGTTCAAATGGCTCTGAGCACTATGCGACTTAACTTCTGAGGTCATCAGTCGACTAGAACTTAGAACTAATGAAACCTAACTAACCTAAGGACATCACACACATCCATGCCCGAGGCAGGATTCGAACCTGCGACCGTAGCGGTCGCTCGGTTCCAGACTGTAGCGCCTAGAACCGCACGGCCACTTCGGCCGGCCTCAGATTTTTCCATTTTACAATAAAATGTATTGTTCATGCCGAGCGCCAAGAGTAACTGTCTCATAAAAATACTCGTACGTATTTCTCTGGATCTTAACCTGTTCCTGCGCCTACACCCATCTTCAAATGGCTGCATTTATACAATTTCTTGCTTGGTGTTTAAACTGACACATAAGAAACCAGACTGTTCTCGTTATTAAGGAACTATTTGTATTAGCATATTAGGGCTTGTTGGTGGACAGCTGATTTTCGACCTTCAACTGTGTTATTATGCTCTGACAAATGTTATCATTATACACACACCAGTCATCTTATAACTGCACCTCGAGTTTCTGCAGCATTAGTGTCTACGATCAGAGAGACCAATCATTTAGCGAAATTAAGTACAGAAAATTTTTTGTCTCTGTTTCATTGCAATAACTTATGGCATCGTGGGAACACGCAACTATGGTGTTTAGCAGTGTGCTGTTAAATCATTGGCCCCATCTGACTTGATTCTGGTTTCGCGTGTTCTCCTTAAATTGCTTCAGCCTGTGTTAAGGCTGTAGCCATGAAACGCTTTTCTTTTTTCTCTCATCTCAGAAGCTAATGACTTCACTGTTTATTGGACAGCTGGATGTGGCTGGCTCTGAGCACCATGTGACTTAACTTCTGAGGTCATCAGTCGGCTAGAACTTAGAACTAATTAAACCTAACGAACCTAAGGACATAACACACATCTATGCCCGAGGTAGGATTCGAACCTGCGACCGTAGCGGTCGCTCGGTTCCAGACTGTAGCGCCTAGAACCTCACGGCCACACCGGCCGGCACAGTTGGATGTCTACATGTAAATAGTCAGAAATATCAGGTAACTGAAAGGAAGCTCTCGTAAACGATAAATTTCATAAATACTAAATAGATTTATACTGAGATAGAAACATTTGCTTGCGTTCGTAGTTTTCAAGTGAATGAACTGATACTTCAGTGACTACTTCTATATGTGGTACGGGGCTTCTAAATATGAGATGCAGAAAAAACAACTGAATTACTCTGGGAGCAAAGTGCAAAGAGGCACAAGAAAAAAATAATAAGGTTTTTATGACCCTCCTGGGGCTTATAATTATCTAGTACTTTTACACATTTCAGTACAAAGAAAGGAAGAATAGAATTTAACAGTCCGCAGACGAAGATGTCATTAGAGACGGAGCGCAAGGGCAGATTATGGAAGGACGGGGAAGGAAATCGGTCGCGCCCTTTCAAAGGAGCCTTCCCGGCATTTGCCTTAAGGTTTTATGGCCGGACGAGGATTTGAATCATCGTTCCCCAATATATTTTAGTACGATAATTTTTGCTGAGGTGTTGGTACGAGCAAGGTAGCATTTAACGTATATTTTCAGACTTACGTTATCTGAGATCGGGAGTGGTTGATGTGAGAGACAGAGGAGGAAATTCCATGTTTTTAGCATATGTAGGATGTTGCTCTTTCAATTTATGACAGAACATGTATATTCGATGACCGCACAACTAAGGAGAAATTGACAGTGTCCTATACGTTCAACGAAAATGTAACCTATAGCTAGAATTAGTTAACTCAGAAAGATAGTGTGCTGAACTTAAACAACGGCAATCTTGTATCATAAGTTTATTTGATGTGCAAGTCGTTGTTTCCGTGTGGAATTACATGTTATTAAAATATTGACGTCATAAAAAGTCCATTAACGTGAAGCTGAGGGCGATACGAAAGGGTTATGAAGAAATGGCATAATGTGGAGGAGTTCCGCTTTTGTTTCTTGTGATGTGTAGTTCATTGCTAGATGTAATTCCTAGTATTCGCTGGATACACCCTTTAATTTCCGCTCATCTTGGCAGGGAACAGAGGGAACGGAGTTTCATCTCGTAACCACATCCGATTAGAAATTGACGATTTAGCACTAGTGAAAACCACCTAGTGCACCCAGAATGGGCAAAGCGAAATAAAAGTGTACAAAACCCCAGAGAGCAAGCGGATATTTGATTCATGGGCCAAAGGTACGATTTAGCGAGGAAGAAAGTAATTGGGTATTACAGAGTGGTGCAAAACAGGTGTTACAAGGTTTTTGTCTGCTACGACGTAAGAAGGGACGACGTATTCTTGTCATCATATTTATGCCACAGCAGACATCCTGAAATTTTATACAGAAGGTTTTCAAAATGGTTTCCTTCTGCAGCAATGGGTATTTAGACAATTGAACTAAATTCCGTGATGACTTTCTGAAGAACTCCATTGCAGAAATCTCTTTCCAAATTGCAGTACGTGGATCCTGGAGTGTTACACGAACGTTGTTGAAGACACTGTCCTTTATATAACCACATAAGCAATAATCACCTGAGTTGAGATCGTGACTGTAAGGACACCTTTTCACACCATGTCCAATGAAAGCTAAGGTGTCCAGGGCTACGGTCCGATGTCTGAATGTCGTCTGGAGAAAATGGAAGACTTGTGTAGCCCTGTGTGGACGTGTTCCATCCTGCATGAACCAGCAGTTTGAGCATTCGGCGGCATCGCGCAGCCAATACAAATTCATGTTACAGCACTTGTCCATATTGTCTTTTATGACAGGTTCCTCAATAAAAGTGGACCCAGTAATGCACTGCACAGGTTGCGCACCAAACAGTGATTTCTTGTGGATGAAGTGGAGCAGAAGGTTGAGCGTGTGGGTTCATTGTACCGCTGCCGCAGTGTTATTGCTTCCCTTATGAAATCTAGACTGAGACATAAGTGAGTGAACTACGGAATTTTCAGAGCTACAATACAACAATATCACGAAGAGAATCATTTACAGCAAACGATTAAACTACAATAGAAAAAACACTTTCTAACACCATGTATTTTCTCATCAGAAGTAATTCGGTACTGAAGTCAAGTGGAAAGTAACAAAAATGGTTCAAATGGCTCTGAGCACTATGGGACTTAACTGCTGAGCTCATCAGTCCCCTAGAACTTAGAACTACTTAAACCTAACTAACCTAAGGACACCACAAACATCCATGCTCGAGGCAGGATTCGAACCTGCGACCGTAGCGTTTTGTAAGCCGAAGAAACATAAAAATCTGGAATGGTTCAATTATAAGTATTTATTGTATTTATTTGTAAATCCTTTTGATGGCTTACTTCAGCACATTTGATTTCTAAGTGGTTTAGATACAATCAGATTTTTGCGCAAGTAGAATTCTGGTTTGTTGAGCCGTTAACATTATCATCCCCTTGCAAGGCAAACGTTTGAGTACAACTACAATTTATGACATGTACAACGGGAAAATTTTAGCAAAAGTAGGCTTGTAGTGTTATTAAACGGACTCAATAAATTCTCATTTCCAGAATTAAATAAAAATGTATGAATTTGGTAATACAGTCCAGATAGTACAGGAACAACTATCACGGGCGAAATATACTCTCAAGGCCATATTACAAACATTCAGTGCAAGTAAGAACGCAGTTTTAATACATACGACCGTAACAGGGAATTAACACCCTTAATGCATTTCTGAAAGACGATTGTTGGCAGCAAACTGACTATCTGAGATTCATTTAAGGCTTTTATCGAGAAAATTAGCGTGCTGTTCTGCGGAATTATCTCGTAACTTACATCAGTCAATAAACTGTAAGGGAGCGCACATTTCCAACAGGCACAGTAGCTCGGGAAATAACATCTAGAGAGGAGTTTTATCAGCGGCCGATCCTGCTAGCGACAAGCATTATTAATGGGCACGCCTCGCCAGACGTAAAATTTTTGCAGTGGAAAAAAGGACAAATTCAAGCTTCAGACTATCTGTTAGCACTACGCGTCCTGGCAAAACGACTTCGACGACATTGTGTGGATGTCAGAGACAGCTCCGGTCGTGCAGCAAGAGGTCTTAATTTTTGAGGTTACGGCTTCTTCTCGTGGTCCAAGATGAGACAGAAATCTACTTAACAGTTCGAATTAAGCTAGACTATGTTCGATATTTGAATGCATAGGACAATTATCTTATTGCAATGGGAGTTACACAAAAGTTAATAGATGAAACTGAATGCCGTTTCACATACATACCATACTAGTTAATCCTTATTTCTACCGATCTGCTGCCTATACCTAAAGTATCTCTGTTTCTCGTAGGTAGCACAGACAACGAATTGCAACAAGGATAGGCTTGTTAAGATGGAGATAGATTCAGAACTATCTTAATTCCATCACAAGCACACATACTTCACTGTAGTACGTCTTCCGCGTCTTTGCCAGCAATGTAACCTTCCTCATGGCTCGTCCTATTGCCCATAGTGAAACTCTAAGCAATATGGACTGCTCCATCTGGCGGAATTTCTCAGTCATAGGCTTCGGATAAGCGCCAAATAAACTCATCGTTATTTAAAGCAGGTAATTTCGAGTATGACAAGATCTTCACTCACGCCCCAAATACTCGTATGTTCAACTGGTATCACGAATCACAATTCGAATGACCAAAGAAGCTTTCTAACAGAGCACAATTAACTCGAAATGAATAACAATACCAGCGCTGTTGAACACAGACAACGCAGAACAAAAACAAAATCCGGGTGCTGCGAAGGGGGAAATTTAAAGTGATCTGGTTATCAAACTCATTTTATATCCAAACCGTATATTTACGGGCGTGGGTTCCGTATGAAAACTTTACCTGATGAGCCCTGTTTACAACCCATAGAGACCTGTAATAGGAACAGTCAAACACTCTGTATTTGAAGAAGTATCGTATGTAGTTATATCTGTCAGAACCAATAGGCAACAATCGGAAAACTATTGTAAACATATGGCAGGAAAGCCTAGCATCAATTCGTGTTTCAGTACCGTTCCCATTGATCTGAAGTAATACTTTGCAACAGAAATCGGTAGACGTGATGTAAATGTACAAACAAATGATCGCAATTTAAGAAAAATTGGATGATTTATTAAGAGAACGAGCTTCGCAAATTGAGCAAATCAATAACGCGTTAATCCTCTTATGGCCCTTGCACAAGCAGTTATTCGGTTTGGATTTGATTAATAGAGTTGTTGGACGTTCTCCTCAGGGTTATAGTGCCAGATTCTGTCCAACAGGTGCGCTAGATCGTCAAAATCCCGAGGTGGTTGGAGGACCCTGCCCATAATACTGAAAACGTTCTCTGAGGGAGAGATATGGTGACTTTGGTGGCCAAGATAGGGTTTAGCAAGCACGAAGACGAGCATTAGAAACAATCGCCGTGTCCAGGCGTTCATTATCTTGCTGAAATGTAAGCCCACGATGGCTTGTAATGACGGGCAACACACCGGGGCTTAGAATATCGTTTATCTACCGATGTGCCGCGGATGACAAGTAAAGGAGTCCTCCATGAAAAGAAATAGCGCCACAAACCATCAGACCCGTCAGTCGGTCCGTTTGGCGGGCAGTAGTCGGGTTGGTATCCAACCACTCTCCGGGGTGTCTTCAGACACGTTGCGAGGTGCCGGGGCTAGCAGTGTATTTAACACTAAATTTTTCTAGAATCCTCGTATGGAAATGATGCTCTAAGCCCCCCTTTTCTATCTCCGACTTTTGCTGTTGCACATGGATTAAGAAGAAACGCGAGCTGACTGTAATAGACCCTGCAAGTGGAGTAGAAAAAAGTTTGGCACCTGCAATAATTTAATTTGATATAAAGTAATTAGATAAAGGAAAGTTTCATTAACGTAGTGAGAAATGAAAGGGTTGCTCTACCGATTAACAGAATGAAAGTTCTGTCCAAAATAACAATTTGATTTATTATGACTAAACTCAAAATAGTAAACAAAACACATGAAACATTTACAATACATCAAAATTGGATACTCAACTAAAATGCTGTGAAGGTGAGGTTGTCCATAAACTAGATTGTGACATTTATGACCAAGTGGAGCCGGCCGAAGTGGCCGTGCGGTTAAAGGCGCTGCAGTCTGGAACCGCAAGACCGCTACGGTCGCAGGTTCGAATCCTGCCTCGGGCATGGATGTTTGTGATGTCCTTAGGTTAGTTAGGTTTAACTAGTTCTAAGTTCTAGGGGACTAATGACCTCAGCAGTTGAGTCCCATAGTGCTCAGAGCCATTTGAACCATTTTTGACCAAGTGGTATGTGGAGCCAATTCCTTGCAACTCAAAACTTAAGAGAAACACCCAGCCAACCCAACATTAATTGCTGCTACAGAAGTGAGAACTTAGGCAATGAACATCCAAGACAGAACCACGTAAGAAAAGATGGGAACAGGCACGCTCTGCTGAGCTCTAATTATCACAGAGCAAATCCCCTAATCTGCCGGTGCTGCGGCCATACATTACAAAGCTGTCTTCTTAACTGCAAGGACACGATCTGGCGTACCAGAAGCGATGGCTGGTTGCTTCGACGTCCCGTCGTGGTGATGATAATGTCGCGAGTATAGCCCGAAACAAACTGTCCTGGTCTGGTTGTTCCAGACTTCCTAACAATACAAATGCGCCTCTTAGGGAGACGAAGAAGGCTCGCCACACAATCACTGACAGTACAGTGATTGATTTTAACAAGCGAAGTCACACAGTAACTCCGATACAGTCAATTTTAGCCAAAACTGCTCAAGACGGACAACGTAGGCTGCTTGTACGCAGAACGCTCAATTGCCAACTGTACTCGGAAGGTTACGTTGAAGTCGAAACTTCAGCAGCGTCGTCAAACAGTTACAATTAAATGAAAGTATATTAGACAGCCAACGGAAGGCAGACTGTCCAGAGCAGCGAGAGCTCAGTCTTGTAACCTACCCCGACCGAAAGGCGAGAGCCGACCCTTTCAAGAGCATCCGTACAAACTGAACACAGAACATTCCCGCCCCCACGACAGTGGCTGTGGTTAAATGTTGCAATCAGCAACTCGAAAACCGGCGGAAAATTCCACTCTATTGCCGAAGCACTACCATTCCACCAATGGAGATTCTTGGCGGCAATTTCTGCGCCGATTTTGCTACGTCACGGAGCTATGCCCTGAGCAAGCCAATCACAGTTACGATTTTGCAGAAAACGCGGGAATTTGCCCGCCAAGACTGCCTCGCTGGTAGCCCGCCAGAAAGTGTTTTCACTAAGTTTCTGCGAATTAACGGAATCTCTAGCCCAGCCGCCCTTCTGGCCCCTCTGGGCGTGTCGCTCCCGCTCTTATGACAGTGTCTGGAAAGCATCCACTCGACTCCCTCACACCCATCGGCTTAACCCTTTCAAGCTCAGCAGAACTCGCCTGTCACTGGACCACCCGGGTGACGAGAGACGCTGCTTGGGAAGTCCACGTGTGAAGGAATAGCAACTTTTCACCGCATGCAATTGAAGAGGAAATCGAATTACTCAGAATAAGATAGAAATATGAGATGGTACTCATGCCACCTCTCAACGTCTTCACAGTTCATCAGGGCTCAATCGAAGTGGGATAATCCTGCTAGTGTCAATGTGATTCCAGGCCAACAACGTGTCTGGAGACACACCGGACAGTGGTGGGGCACCAACACGAATGTCGCCCACCATACGACCCGACAACTAAGAGTGATGATCTGGGATTCCATTTCTTTTCATACTGCTCCACTAATGAAATCCACGAGATGTACAGTGACTGGTGTAGGAGCGAAGTACTGATGCAGATATGAATGTAGGTGTTTAACTTGAGATATGAATACAGCAGTTTTTTCTTTATTATTTTTTCATGAAATCAGTTCGGTTTCACTTTAATTTTCTGTTGAAGAAAATAAAAATGCTCCTAGGCACTTGCCTGGTCTGCTTTCTTTTCGAAATAACAATTGGCGTAAAAAATTGTATATTTCTTAGTATAATTACAGTTCAATTCAGTGCTTTGTATCGCTGAAGGGAGTATGGTACTTATGAATGATAGGTTGCACCTTATAATCAAAAATGGCTCTGAGCGCTATGGGACTCAACTGCTGTGGTCATCAGTCCCCTAGAACTTAGAACTACTTAAACCTAACTAACCTAAGGACATCACACACATCCATGCCCGAGGCAGGATTCGAACCTGCGACCGTAGCAGTCGCACGGTTCCGGACTGCGCGCCCAGAACCGCGAGACCACCGCGGCCGGCGCACCTTATAATAATCCACGATGTGTGTGATCTTCGAACAGTCTATGAATGGGTACAAGTGGTGTTCCCAAATATCAAGCATTCCCTTGGTTGGAAGAGTATTGCCTACAATGAGGAAAGATTCTCTCACAATCCCTCAGTCTCTCCTGTAAGATATTCCTAGCACTCCGCCAAACCTCAAACCTAGAGCAAAGTTCTGTATAGGTCGTTAAGAGGCCTCTGTCTAACTGTAAACAGGTGCTCTACCACGCAACATGTGGAGCGAGTTACAAATCCTAGATGCCACATGCAATTAGTCTTCTACCTAGCGGCGTCAAGATGGAGGCTGACTTTGCTAAGCAGGCTGTGGAAGATTAACGCCTCTACCGTTACTGGCAGAAATCTCTTTTTTATACCTTCATTTGATAAAGAACGTATGGGAACAAAAATTGCGTGCGTAAGAAATATACACTACTGGCCATTAAAATTGCTACACCACGAAGATGACGTGCTGCAGACGTGAAATTTAACCGACATGAATAAGATGCTGTGATATGCAAATGATTAGCTTTTCAGAGCATTCACACAAGGTTGGCGCCGGTGGCGACACCTACAACGTGCTCACATGAGGAAAGTTTCCAACCGATTTCTCATACAAAAACAGCAGTTGACCGGCGTTGCCTGGTGAAACGTTGTAGTGATGCCTCGTGTAAGGAGGAGAAATGCGTACCATCACGTTTCCGACTTTGATATAGGCAGGACTGTAACCTATCGCGATTGCGGTTTATCGTATCGCGACACTGCTGCTCGCGTTGGTCGAGATCCAATGACTGTTAGCAGAATATGGAATCGGTGGGTTCAGGAGGGTTATACGGAACGCCGTGCTGGATCCCAACGGCCTCGTATCACTAGCAGTCGAGATGACAGGCATCTTATCCGCATGGCTGTAATGGATCGTGCAGCCACGTCTCGATCCCTGAGTCAACAGATGGGGACGTTTGCAAGACAACAACCATCTGCACGAACATTTCGACGGCGTTTGCAGCAGCATGGACTATCAGCTCGGAAAGCATGGCTGCGGTTACCCCTGTCGCTGCATCACAGACAGGAGCGCCTGCGATGATGTACTCAACGACGAACCTGGGTGCACGACTGGCAAAACATCATTTCTTCGGATGAATCCAGGTTCTGTTTACAGCATCATGATGGTCGCATCCGTGTGTGGCGACATCGCGGTGAACGCACGTTGGAAGCGTCTATTCGTCATCGCCATACTGGCATATCACCCGGCATGATGGTATGGGGTGCCATTGGTTACATGTCTCGGTCACCTCTGGTTCGCATTAACGGCACTTTGAACAGTGGACGTTACATTTCAGATGTGTTACGACCCGTGGCTCTACCCTTCATTCGATCCCTGCGAAACCCTACATTTCAGCAGGATAATGCATGACCGCATGTTGCAGATCCTGTACAGGCCTTTCTGGATACAGGAAATGTTCGACTGATGCCCTGGCCACACACATCTCCAGCTCTCTCACCAATTGAAAACGTCTGGTCAATGGTGACCGAGCAACTGGCTCGTCGCAATACGCCAGTCACTACTCTTGATGAACTGTGGTATCGTGTTGAAGCTGCATGGACAGCTGTAACTGTACACGCCGTCCAAGCTCTGACTCAATGACCAGGCGTATCAAGGCCGTTATTACGGTCAGCGGAGGTTGTTGTGGGTACTGATTTCTCAGGATGTATGCACCCAAATTGCGTGAAAATGAAATCACATGTCAGTTCTAGTATAACATATCTGTCCAATGAATACCCGTATAAAATCTGGATTTCTTCGAGGTGTAGCAATTTTAATGGCCAGTATTGTACTAATAATTATGTAAAACACCATTTTCAATCGTTCAATGTGAATAGTTTCAAAACTGATATCTACTACCTCTAACAGTAGACACTAGAATCGTGACCAAAAAATTATATCTTACGCTGACAAACACTTTAAAATATTACCTGTACATCACAAACTTTTCATTTCGTAAGACTATGAACACTGTTGCCAATATCAATGAAATTCTGCAACAGTCTTGTAACTAATATGTTATTTTATTTTGGTGACAACCAGTTTCGGCATTCCACTATGCCGTGTTCAGGCCCCATATGCATCTTTCAAAATAAACGATAACGCAATAGAGTGCCATATATCCCTGATTTCGTGAATTCAAAGTGTTTCACAAGTGGTTCATTCGAAGATTGTGTTGCTATCAAGTCTTCGAATGAAGCACTTGTGAAAATGTTTGAATTCACGAATTCCAGGGATATATGGCACTGCATTGCATTATCGTTTATTTGGAGAGCTGCGTATGGAGCCTGAACATGGCATAATGTAATGCCGAAACTGGTTGTCGTCAAAACAAAATAACATCTTAGTTACACGGCCATTGGAGAATTTAATTGATATTGACAATTGCTTAAGAAGCTGATGTCGCCTGTCCATGAGGGATCAACAGAGATAACTACTGTTGGCTGTTTACTCGCTATGCATTATCACAGTGTTACAAACAAGTATGTTCCTATAGCCCACTGGTGTGCGTGGTAGTTCAAATGGCTCTGAGCACTATGGGACTTAACTTCTAAGGTGATCAGTCCCCTAGAACTTAGAACTACTTAAACCTAACTAACCTAAATACATCACACACATCCATGCCCGAGGCAGGATTCGAAGCTGCGACCGTAGCGGTCGCGCGGCTCCAGACTGTAGCGCCTAGAACTGCTCGGCCACCCCGGCCGGCCTTGCGTGGTAGTAAAGAGGCTTCAAAGATAGAGTCTTTTGCTCTTTAATGGTACTCAGCTTCATATTTTTGAATTTCCGCTTTGTTAGATAAGCTCAATTGTAATGATTATACCACTAAATGTGTTTCCATGACTTAGTTTGGTGTCATGTGAAAAGAATTGTTCTTTCTTTCATACTAAGATGATGGTTACGACCGAAAACGGTGCAATAATAGTAAAAATACAATACAGCTTTGTGTCATGCATTTTTCAAAACAAATTATTGCTGTTGATAGTCGCCTGAAGGAAATATTTTGTTACTGACAGACGGTAGTTTTACCGTCGCGACTGAAATACATTTCACCGAAGCGACACCGTAGCCACTGAAACTCAGGTTGTAAGCTCTTCACCCTTCAGTAAGAGTAAACAGGGCATTCCTTGGAGTCACGGGATTTCACTTGATTAAGATTTCTACCATATTCACGCACTGCAGCTGATTCAACATGGAGCTTCTACGAAAAAATTAATAGGTACAAAGAATACGATCGGGTGGCAGTAAATGAGTTTGCGGCAGTCCTGAGTTGACAAGAAGTAACGAAGATTATCTGTTGTCTGAAGTTCGACTATGACAGACAGCAGTTGCACATTAAAATGGATGATGCCCGCATCTCGTGGTCGTGCGGTAGCGTTCTCGCTTTCCACGCCCGGGTTCCCGGGTTCGATTCCCGGCGGGGTCAGGGATTTTCTCTGCCTCGTGATGGCTGGGTGTTGTGTGATGTCCTTAGGTTAGTTAGGTTTAAGTAGTTCTAAGTTCTAGGGGACTGATGACCATAGATGTTAAGTCCCATAGTGCTCAGAGCCATTTGAACCATTAAAATGGATGTTATGTTCAGTAAAATCAGTTAATACTCTGTTTGAAAGTCCGTTGGAGGATCTGAAACAGAGGCTGCATTTAGATATACTGCACGGTAGACTGTTTTGTTTAATGTTTCGATATGTATTTACTTTCAAGCAACAACCGCTTAAAGTTTCGTTGGTGCTGTGGACAAAGACCTTGACAAAAGGGTTGCCGCATGTGATTGATGTTTACGACTTCGATTTCGATTCCGTATGGTTTTCCGATGAACAGCATTTCCATATTAATGGACTCGTCAATAAACAAAATTGGCACGTTCCAGGAAGTGAACATTCGTATTCTGTATTCCATGAACACTTTATAGAGAACGACATACTGTAACTGTTTCCAGCAAATGCATCGTGGTCGTATGTTCAAACGAGGAACGGACCTTTAATCCCAGTACGAAGAGGAACACTGAGTCATAAAAACTGCCTTGCATGATTCATAACAGTTCAGACAAAGAAAAAGAGGGAGAGCTTATCGCACTACTGCTGTTTCTGACTGCTCTGAAAAATATTTCGCCTATCGATTCATTCTTTTCAACCACTGCGGTTTTGTGGATGAGGAATATTGATCCCTTTATGCACCTGACAGAATCTGTGTAATTTCTTTCTTGCTGAATAGGCAAACTGGCTGAGTGTGTATAAGATAACCCAAAAAATAGGGTATTCAGCACAATTAATCACTGATCGTTGGGAGGACACTTTGGCTGCTGTGTTGAGATAGTTAGCAGTACACTTCGTTCTTCGTCAACGGCAAGCGATTTCTAAAGATGAGAGTTTTTAAAATACTGCGACTTCGATATTAAACCAATACATGAACAGTTTCCTAACTAAAAATCTGTGCTTTGTCTCGCACGTTTGGTAACAAACACAATTTTGTATCCTTCATACAATCATTTACAGAGTTGGGATACCAGTTTCAGGGCACACCACGCTTATCATGACAGAAAACAAACTTAAGATGTGGTAGCTACTGTATCAATGAAGAAGATGAAAAAGTAGCGCTGTTATAAAGAGAACAGACTGCTCTCCATACTAAAATTGCAAATTCCTTTGTATTTTATTCCCACGCACTGAGGCTTGCAGAACTCAGAACACGTTACTGATAGCTAAAAATAAATATTATAATTTTTTAAGATGGGTGCATTACTTTCTTGGTTCTAGTTAAACGGTAATATTATTCGACTCAAACAGTGCCAATGATTTTCTACTTGGTGTAATATCAGGAGATTATTAAACTTGTTACTCAGTTACTTTGATAACATTGAAACGTATTATAATGACTTGGTGGATTCCAGATCATATTTGCATTTTGTTGTATTTCTGCACTTGATCCCTTGTTTGTAATTTTTTCGCATTTTTCCATTGTTAAGATATTTTATAACGATTATTGTTAAAAATTGTGTCGGTGTTACTAAAACTGTGTTAGGAATACGACAAAACATAAAAATTATTTCAGCTTGTTTGTTATAGTAACAAACGGTTATTTTACATGATTTTTAGCCTTCTTGTTGCAATGACAGCAGTGAATACTTACAGCTAACATATAAGTAACGAACATAGTTCACCAATCTTCAGCGTCATATTCAGCGTTTTTTGCCAACGATCGACTCATGTGATTTGTTGTCTAACTTACTTTTATTATACATTTTTCACTCGCGGCGAATAGAAGTATATGAAAATTTTTTCCTTGTCTGAAAGCGATAGTAATCAATCTTTAGTGAATGCTATTCGTGATAGAATGAAATTTTCACTCTACAGCGGAGTGTGCGCTGATATGAAACTTCCTGGCAGATCAAAACTGTGTGCCGGAGCGAGACTCGAACTCGGGACCTTTGCCTTTCGCGGGCAAGTGCTCTACTAACTGAGCTACCCAAGCACGTCTCACGCCCCGTCCTCACAGCTTTAAATCCGCCAGTACCTCGTCTCCTACCTTCCAAACTCCACATTAATTCATTCTAGAAACAACCCGCAGCCTGTGGCTAAGCCATGTCTCCGCAATATCCTTTATTCCAGGAGTGCTCGTTCTGCAAGATTCACAGGAGAGCTTCTGTGAAGTTTGGAAGGTAGGAGATGAGGTACTGGCGGATTTAAAGCTGTGAGGACGTGGCGTGAGTCGTGCTAGGGTAACTCAGTTGGTAGAGCAGTTGCCCGCGAAAGGCAAAGGTTCCGAGTTCGAGTCTCGGTCCGGCACACAGTTTTGATCTGCCAGGAAGTTGCTATGCGTGATGTCTGCAACTATCTACTGAATTCGCAAGCCCAGTTATTGTTACTTAGAAACTGTGGTATGGCCAGCTGTCAAGACAGAAATAAAGCGCTATATTGTCCCCTTAACTTACGTGGCCCTATAAATAGCTTTAGTTAATTTTCCACAAAATTAGAACTCATAACCATACATTTTGTGACGAAATTAAAATTCCGACATTTGTCGAAATCGGACATTGAAATAAATTTAGTGGGAACAAGTGAAAATTTGTGCCGGACTGGGACGTTTGAAGTGAGCGGTCGCCTTAGCCGCTTTTTGTATGCTTGTGTGGGTGTATGCGCAAAAAAGGCTTCTCAATTAGCAAGAGTAACAGTGTAAGAGATTCACACCGATGTACAGTTAGCATAAAAAACAACGAAACAGAAATTGAGTTCAGAAAGCCCTCCTGGCAAAAAAAAAAGGCATCTGCAGGCTGCCAATATGCAGGTAGATGCACGAAGAATCCCAAGTCCATTAGGCGTGTTCCGGGCACGCCCTCTCGAAGAATATTCCATTTTGCCTTAAGGTAAAATGGTCTTGCAGGAATGTCCAAAAATTTAGTGCGCTCTTACATCACCCCTGAAATAACTAAGAGATCGATAGCTCTTTTATCCAATTCAGTACGTCGGTCTCCATATGGGGAAAAGAGGTGTCATCCAGGAACAGAAATGACTTTGATGCAGTGTTATGGGGAGCTTTTCGTAGAAGAATCAAGAATTTTCCGAATCAGCTGCTACATATCTGCAGAAGATCCACTCTCCAGTTGATGTTTAATGACATGTAGCCGAAGTTACCTCACATGTTTACCATTAACGACCAGACGAGAACAGACCATGAGCCATGCGATTTCAGGATACCGGCTTTCCACCACATTTCATGCATGATCTCTCATCATTAGGCGATGAAAATCACATATCTTAGAGTACCTGGTACGAGGCAAGTCTACATGGACATAGCAGTATTCGACGAAGAAGGTCCTGATAAGTGATAGGGATGTAGAAATATGTGGTACTGCAACGGGTGCCACTCGGGAGGAAGGGGCCAGTTCATCAATCACGGTTCCCATTACTCAGGCCTGGGGGCGGGTCCACGGTCTAATAATCATCGTACTTACATAAAGGGCAGCCGCTCTTGCATTTACGTTGACGAGACCAAGGCCGACGTCGCGAGAAGGAAGAGTTTGCGTGTCGCAGCGAACTTTGATAATACGATTCGCGTTTACAAAGTGGGCAAACACCGCCAGAAGTCTGTCTGCTATTGCCTATGGCACCGGTAAAATCTATGCCAAATGGGGTAGTCGTGACGCCAGATGAGTGTTGACAAAAACGTTTGTATCATGTTTGATGCTCGTAAGAGGTTAACACGTACATTCTCGCGAATTACTTGAAGGATGTGTTTATAGTCACTTGAGGCCGTTTGTCGCGCATGAAGATGATCCCTAAACACCTGAGCCTGTCCAGTAATTGCAATGGGGCTACATTCTCTGCCGGGAGATCTCTACCAATCACAGCACCAAACCTCGTCAGATTCACACAGCTGCCCACTGCAGTCCCATGGCGGGTGATCCATTCCAGCGCCACTTTTCGTGGTGGTTGTGTGCAGCGTCATTGCTTTGATTGAGGTGTATTCACAGATATGTGAGTTACTCAGGATTTATTGTCCGTCACTATGCAGTCCAAAATGCCTCCTCCACGCTCTTTTGGTAAGTTGTGTGAGATACCTTTGTCATCTGCATTGTCGTATTGGTTCCGGCATGAATTTCCAGTTGCAAGACAAGGGTCGTCGAAAGTAACTAACATTTCACACTGAGAGCACATTTACTGAAAATGCGCGAAAGGAACGGCGGAGCTGAACTGAATGCCTCTGTTTAAACATACGCAGAAAATTATGTCAGACTATAATATTCCATTACTAAATAGGTCCAAGAACCTTACAGAAGTCACAGATGTAAAATGATAAATAAACGCAAGAGTCGGGAATTGAACCTGCGACCGGTAGGTCCCAGAAGACGACTATGGCTTCCACATCACCGTCGACGACGCACAACGCGTTGCAGCTATCACGAGAAATGTAAATTCGTGCCTGAACGGGACTCGATCCCGGATCTGCTGCTTACTGTCAGGCCATCAGAACACGACTCCAGACCATACCGAACAAGCCTTCGGGAACAGCACTACCAGAGGAACGGGTATGGTGTGGACTTTGGCTACCCTGCAATAGGGACACACAACTGAACTAATGAAAAGATATGAATGGAATCAGTGGGGCTGAAATCTTGGAAATGCCAAGGCATGAAATAAGATCAGCTAAATTTTGCTTAGGAAATCCGAACGGGTAAGGTTATGAGTGTGTACTATGTGATCAAAAGTATCTGGACACCTATTAGTGGATGTTAATAAGGCATGTGTCAACCCTTCGCCTTTATGATGGCTTGAACTCTGCTGCAGGCACTTTCAGTGTATCTGGATGTCTGTGGAGGTACGGAAGCGCATTTTCCTCGAGAGCCGAAACCAGAGAACGTAGGGACGTTGGATGCTGGTGTCTGGAGCGAAGTCGACATTCTGACAAATCCCAAAGGTATCCCTTCGGGTTCAGGCCGGGACTCTCGGCTCGAGAAAACACAAATCATTGCCTCACTGATGCCGCTGTATGACCAGGGTGTACTATCACGCTGAGACAATCAACCATGGTCTCCGAGCTATACATCTACCGTACACGGTACACAATGCTGTAAACTGTGTTCATATTCTCCGCATTTAGAGTTTTCTGAAGCGCAATAAGGGGACCACACCATAACCACGAGAAACCCACCCACACTGTGACACCTGCCCCTCCGTACTTCATTTTTGGCACTACACAAGATGGCAAGTAACGTTCTCCAGGCATTCGCTAAACCCAAACCCTTCCATGGGATAGCCACAGTGTATAGCTAGTGATTCACCACTCCTGGTCACTTGTTTCCAGTCGTCCACTGTCCAGTGGGATTGCCACAGTGTATAGCTAGTGACTCATCACTCCAGGTCACTTCTTTCCAGTCGTCCACTGTCCAGTGGGGTTGCCACAGTGTATAGGTTGTGATTCACCACCCCAGGTCACTTGTTTCCAGTCGTCTGCTGTCCAGTGGGATTCCCACAGTGTATAGCTAGTGATTCACCACTCCAGGTCATTTGTTTCCAGTCGTCCACTGTCCAGTGGGATTCCCACAGTGTATAGCTAGTGATTCACCACTCCAGGTCATTTGTTTCCAGTCGTCCACTGTCCAGTGGGATTGCCGCAGTGTATAGCTAGTGATTCACCACTCCATGTCACTTGTTTCCAGTCGTCTACTGTCCAGTGGGATTGCCACAGTGTATAGCTAGTGATTCACCACTCCAGGTCACTTGTTTCCAGTCGTCCACTGTCCAGTGGGATTGCCACAGTGTATTGGTAGTGATTCACCACTCCATGTCACTTGTTTCCAGTCGCCCACTGTCCAGTGGCGTCGCTTTTTACACGACCTCAAACGTCACTTAGGACTGACTTCAGAAGTATGTAGCTTACGAGGAACTGCTCGACGATCGTACTCCATTCATTTTAACTTCCTGCGCGAATCATTGTGCTAACAGGACTTCTGATAGCACTTTGGAAGTAACGAGTGATTCCTTCCGCTACTCTCATGCGATATTTTAACAACCTTCCTCCGCAATGCTCGATGGTCTGCCTGATCTTGAGACAGCTGCGGTTGTTCGTTCGCTTTTCTACTTCAGTACCACATCACCAACAAATCAGTTTGGGCAGCGTTATAAGGGGCGAAATTCCATTGATGGATTTGTTATTTAGATTATATCCAGTGACTTGTTAAAGTTCGAACTCACTAAGCTGTCCTGACTGACCCGTTCTGCACTTACTGCTTCTCTACTGACAACACAGTACTCCCTGACTCCTTTTGCACTGTACGGTTCGGCTCTCATGACAGCTAATGGTCAATTACTCACTGCCTACGGCTGTCCGCATGCTTTTGATCTGAAAGTGTATTTCTGGAAATTAAAGGTAAACAAAAGTGAGACTGAATATTCTAGTCGGTTCTGTAGGAGAGTGCCTTAGTCAAAACGACTAAGGCGAACCACATGATAAGCAACATACTTCAGTTTGAATCGTGGTCTAACATCGATTTTCATCTGTCAGTACATGGCATGTCCATTTTTTGAACGGATTCATTGATAGAAATTCTTATCATTGTTTATAATTGATTTCACCTCCACTGATCCCATTCATTTCATAACAGCTTGTTTCTGATGCCTGACGACTCAGCACTGAGCTGTAGGGGCAAGAGAGTTTCAAGATGATTCTACTTAGCCAGTTCAAATTGGACGCTATTTCGATTTTGTTTACTTACGAGGGCTCTACGGAAAGTAAGGTCCGATTGGTCGGGAAATCGAAACCACAGTGAAAGTCAAAAATGTTTTATTTGCAATAGTTAGCTACACCCTCCAACTACTTCTCTACACTCTCGCCGCTGCGTCTTAGACTCTTAGCGTTCTACCAACATTCCATCACTGTCGTCATAGGAGGCAGTTGCCTGATCTTCCCGCCAATTCTCTACGCTGGTCTTCAGTTTGTTGTCTGTGCCAAAACGTTGTCTCCATAGTCAGCGGTGCAAGTGAGCAGAGATGAAATTCAGGAGGAACCAAGTATGGGCTGTATTGTGGGTGATCAAACACTTCCCATCCAAATCGCTGCAGGAGCATCTTCATTGCCCCTGCAGAGGGCGGCCGAGAATTGTCAATGAAGAAGGAAACGCATGGCAGTTACGTCATGTGGCCTGTATAACATCAGGCGAAATCTCTAACCAGGCCTTCATACGTGGCGAGAGGCTCTACTTTCTAGTCTTTACGCGCTGACTGTCGGCTCAGAACTGAAAACAGCGATGTGATGCGATCGACGGGCGTCCTAGAGACACTGCCCAACACAAGTGAGCAAAGTTCTTCGGATTGTCACTGCGGTTTCCATTTCGCACCTGATCGGACCTTACTTTCCGAACAGCCCTCGTATAAGCCGAGCATTCACAATATATTTGCTATATACGTCGGCATCTGAAGAAGTAAACTGTCCATAATTACGGCATAACAACGTTCAATTCGTTGACAATAGAATTCCGCTCATTGATCCCGGAACCATTCGACAACGACTGTGTGAACGTTCTCATCGCTGGAAAAATTTCCTTCCTTCCTTCGTTCTTTTCCGATCAGCACGTCTATGCGGCCTTCGTCAATTTGTCGGCATCATTTAACTACATCTGGGCGCGACTTTACATTTGGTCCACATACCGCCAGAATTTCACGTTGAATCCGTGTGCAATTTAGTCGTTTTGTCTACAAGAATCGTAGTGTCTCGCGTATTCCAACTTTGGATTACGTTTTCGGTTGCCGCGCCATTTCACTTCCACAATGTGACGCGCCCACTATCTGTACCAAAGCCGAAATGTCTGCAGCAAGCCCAGAACATGTACTCTCGTCCGACTATCCGTCACTCTTGTTGCACAATGGTCTTAGCTTAGGATAACATGTGTAACTTATTTTCTGAAGTCCTTACATACCGTTTGCTGAGGTCTTTTTCTGGCTACTTTTACGGACAACAAAGTAGGATACGTTTGTGGATATTTTGATTTTACCTCATCTCAATCAACTGTTGATAAAAGGATCGGCTGCATCTTTGTATCAGAGCTACAAACAAGCCATTACGTTAACAGTTGCTGCCGAACATTTAAGAGCCTGTCGAACACAAGCATCGTTCCAGCTACATCGCTGTCACTGAAA
The DNA here is from genome assembly GCF_023898315.1 of Schistocerca nitens. Classification (NCBI taxonomy): domain Eukaryota; kingdom Metazoa; phylum Arthropoda; class Insecta; order Orthoptera; family Acrididae; genus Schistocerca; species Schistocerca nitens. Next base: position 870,035,115 of record NC_064616.1, read on the forward strand.
TCAGAGCACAGCGTTGGAGTTTTTTATACGAGAGTGACACAAAGCAAGCAAATAATTTATCGTTAAAGACTGTGTGACCATTAGGACCAATATATTTTTTCGCTGATGGAATTCCCGTTATCGAATATTTTGAAAGCACCAACGAAATTTTTGTTATGATTCGATATTGCAGCCAATGAATACTTTAACGTTAAAAATTTCGGAGATTCCGGTCAAACTGTGGCGTTTAACGACAGGAATTCAGTCTCTGATACAAAAGTACAACATTATAATTGGGAAATGAATTCTATTACGGGCGATTTTGAATTTCATTGTAATAAGTGAATCAAGTAAAGGGACACATCATTTCCGTGAAACGCAAATAAAATTTAAAAAAAATGAATGAAATGAATATCTCCATACATAACTACATTACTGTACAAGCCTCAGAAAAATATCTGTATACCAATATTCAATTATTATTTGGCTCTCATGATTGTTTTCAGAAAAGGTTGCTACGCAGTGTCACCAAATACACTTCAAGTTTTTCGTTCGTAGCTGTTAAAAGAGAAGTCAAAAAAACTCAAGTATTCATGTAACAAAGAGCTACCTCTGTCAAACACAAAAGGAAACGTGTAGCTTGTTTCTTATGTGTGCCTGTCAACGGAGTAATCAGATATTGACCTAATGGCAGTTGCAATATTTGAAGAAAATGGGAGCAACCAAGTATTTGTAGAAACTGTTATAATCAGCTTTTTAAAATGTATAGTTACAAAATATGGGACGCTCAAGCAGTTAATCTAGCTGACAGTCAATTATTAGAGGAAATGGTCCAAATACTGACTCGAGTCTAAATATGGGCTAGTTGTTGCCTAAGAGCATACATGTGCTTCAGCCTAGTAGCAGTAGTGTTAAAGTGTTAGAGAGGGAGCCAACAAGAGAAAGAGAGCAGTGCAGCGGTATAGAACGATGTTTATTTTATTTGCCATTAGTAGTTATGGCAAATCATTTTATGTTAAAAGCATCTTACTACTAATATTGCCGGCCACGGTGGCCGAGCGGTTCTAGGCGCTTCAGTCCGGAACCGCGCGACTGCTGCGGTCGCAGGTTCGAATCCTGCCTCGGGCATGGATGTGTGTGATGTTAGGTTTAAGTAGTTCTAAGTTCTAGGGGACTGATAACCTCAGATGTTAAGTCCCATAGTGCTCAGAGCCATTTGAACCACTACTAATATTCTACAGTACGTTTAGCATAAATCATTTTGGTAATGAGCTACTATTACTCTAAGCGTTCTTATCCAGCTGGTTTAAATATAGGCTACACAACCGGATCTACGTAAATATTGGCTATCCCATATTTACACAATATTTTGGTACATTTGATGCAAAACGAATGATTTATGATACCTGTTGTTTCAGGATGCCAAGAAACACGCCAAAGTATATTCGAAAGGATAAAAGAAATTGGAATGAAGAGAACATGGAGAAAGCTATTGTCGCTCTCATAGGAAAGCGAATTGGGACCCTGAAAGCAGCAAGGAATCTTAATGTACCTCGTAAAACATTTCAAACCTTAAGTAAAAAACATGATATGACTCCAACTGTAGCACCTCGTAATAAACTAGGAAGAAAATCCTATATGGGAGCAGAATTAGAGCAACAGCTGGCTGAATATCTACTTATCATGGAACAAAATTTCCACGGATATACTACAGCATATTTGAGACGAACTGTGTTTCAGCTTTCACTTAGGAATGGTCTGCAAACTCCTTTCAAGTCAAATGACACTGGCGACCATGCTTAGATCTTTATCTCAATCGACACAAAGATTGCTTATCATTTCGCAGACCTAGAGGAACATAATTTGTAAGGGCACTAAGCTACGAAAATGAAAATTTCCAAGCCGTTTTTAACTTTTCGTAAGAAGCATAGCAAAAAGCACAGTTTGACTGTAGAAAGAATATTCATCGTGACTGAAACAGATCTTTCAGTTGTCCAGAGCGACATCCCATATGTCATAGGGAGGAAGGGCAAGAAGCAAATATCAGTTTTGACTTCTGCGAAGAGAGATTCTACACTGACAGTTATTACCTGCGTAAGTGCAGCTGAGCAATTTGTTCCTTTTATTGCCATTTTTTCACGAACGAACACGACCCACGTTCTAATGAAAGGATCTCCTCCGGGTTCGATAGACAGGGCTCACCCATCGGGATGGGCGCAAAGTAATCTGTTTACAGAGTGGCTTGCTTATTTCATTGCAAAAGTCGGCCCAAAAGAAGAGTCACCAGTTTTACTGATTTTAGATAGACCTTCTACTCACGTACGGATCATTGATATGATTGACATGGCTAGAGCAAACCATGTGATGATCGTCTCTCTTCCTCTTTATTCCACCTACAAGCTTCAGCCTGTGGATAAGACGTTCATGGCCTACTGACAGTTTATAACAATGAGGAAGTTAGTTTTATTCGATCCTCCCACCGTCACACCTTATAACATAATGGAGCTGTTTGGAAATCCGTACCTCAAAGTCCAGACTGGGGAGATTGCAGTGAACAGATTCAAAGCAACTGGAATATTGCCCTTAAACGAAGACATCTTTCCCTATTTTGATTTTCTAGCTTCCGAAACTGAAGCAGAGAAGACATGCAGTTCTACGACATCAAAGATCGCCGAGACGCTCCTAAAGTTATTGCCTTATCATTATGTTTGATTTCCACTGCCGCTATTCAGAAGGCTCTTTCAGAAACGTCAAAGACAGTGAGCTCTTTCGAGATTACTCCAGTCCCTGGCATCAGGAAACTAGCAACAAATCGTGGTAGTAAGCCTTCACGTTCTTGTGTCGTTAATGAAACAACACACAGTCACGTATTGTCCGTATCTTTGGAACAATCTGCTGTCAATATGGGTAAAAGCAAGTTATCTTCCGGTGACAGTGGAGGTTGTAAGGGGAAAACCAGCACTCCAATATCAAACACACGAAGTGAAGGCCTTCAGAAAGGAGGCAACAAACATCGGATTCTGAGGCAGGTGGTACAGCTGTGAAACGAGTTGTGCATAACGACAGTGCCTGGAAATACATATACGAGGATATCCAGATGATGGGGATGCAAGCTACATTTTCGCGAGGGTCTTTTTACTGAGGACTCAAGGGGAGAACTTTGGTTAAAGTGTTTTGAGTGCAATATGAGGACACACAATGAATGTGCAAGTGTGAAACCAATGTCTACATTTGCAACTACTGCAAGTAGGCACTTTTCTTTCATAAAATATTTTCATATGTTTCTCTCTATTTTAAACTATAAATACTCATATCGTTCTGAAGTCATGTCGTCTTATGTGCGTATGTTTAGCTTTCCCAATACTGGTAAGGCTTTCTTAAAAGTAACTTTGATGTCTGACATATTTAGTGTTCTTTCTATAGCTGCTTTATAGCATTTTCGAAGTAGCCCATATTTGGACCGTACCGAGGTAAACGACAAATTTGCAGTCCTCACTAATTAAGCTATTTTGTATTACCAGTTTAGTTTAACCTCACTGTTAGAAAGCCAACATGTTTTAGAATTCCTTTAAGGTGTTAAAATGTTCCACAACCTTGGCAGTATATCCTTCAATGAAAGTGGTAGCCCTGTTTGGACCATCTGATCTAAAATTAACAATTCCTAGTATTTTACATGTAACATGAAATGAAAGACAGTTGGAAAGAAAATATATGTCAAAGAACTTTTTGATGCGGTTAAAGTTTGAGGAAAAGTACGGTGACGGTCTTGCAGGGAGTAGTGTTTCAAGAAAAACCTTATAAATGCCGGATAGAATTCTTTTAATCTTTGCTCCTTCAGTTCTCAATAGCATTCTTCTTAACCTCTATCCCTCCCAATTCCCTATCTATGCTGAAGCTTGAGGCTTGAGGATCTGTTATTGGTGATTTGTGTGCTATCAGTCTTTCTCGTCATTATTGATGCCAAATGTCAGATACTTACTCCTAAATACTTTTGACAGCTTGACCCTACCTATTCTGCGTGTCAGAGCGTCTTCCGTTACGGTACTGGTACTTACCTGAAAAAGAAAAAGAAAATGTCAGATACATAAACAGGTACTCTTGGCTAAATAGTGAAGGATGTTACATCTTTACATAACACTCCTATGCATTACTTGTTTCATTCGTTCATATTTGCTGAGATATCAATTTTGAGAACAGTACTATACAAGGTTTAAGTCGAATGGTAAGAGAAAACAGTTGAAGTCATTGCGAATCTCTAATAATATATCTCTGCTAAACGAGTACGCACTTCGGTCAGGGTAAATTAGCATAGAAGTTATCTTCGTTTGTTCCGGAACAGGGCAAGAGCTGTTGAGAATATTTTCCCACACTGTTGCAGTGTTCGAAGAAACACACAAAATAAGCCTAATGTTGGAGCCCAAATGGCATATTTAATCGTGAAATGAGCTTCAGCTATGACGAGGGTAACAAATCTTGCGGTTACTAAATTGTAATACACTTATAACATTAGTACTAAAACAAGGTAATTATATTACGTTACAAATAAAGGAAGTAGCACGACGGCATATTTTCAACCGATATAAATGAAACTGAATGATAAATAGCATTCTTAAATCTCAGTTTATTGGTCTTTAGCGCTATGCTGACTTTAATGTTTACCAGGAATGAGCATCCGTTTATTGCCCACTTCTGAACGAGAAATCTTCGTCGTAGAGTCTGATAACTGTCGCAGACGAGAGGTATTAAGGGGGCAAACTTTAGCCACTCTCGCTAAGGTTACACATACCAGGACTGAAACTCTTTTTATAAGATTAAATTACGAGCTTATAGGAAATTCCGTCACACCACTCTCATTGACGCATATATAGGGTGTTAAAATGTGTCGAATATTTTGAGAAGAGATAGTACCCAACAAAACAAGAAGAAAGAAGTTCATTAAACAGCTTTAAAATGGGTACCTTAAAACCTATGATCATTTGTTCATTTTTGATACGGTGAAACTTTGCTCTTCTACGGCAAGCTCCTTGCTTTCCATATTTTGGGAGGAAGTAGTAGGGACCAAAAACAAGAACGAAATGTCCAGTAAACATAGGCTGTAAAATGCACACCTTAAGAGCTATGAGCACTTGTTCATCTTCGCTGCTGTGAAACACATCTCTTACACGGAACCACTGCTCATAGCTAAATGCCTCGTCACCGGGACGAAACACATCAGCTGTCTCAAGGTCACACTACACCTAGCGCGTAGCCATGCACTAAAAGCGTAGATAAGTGAATGAATATTTTTTTTGGGGAGATAAGGAATTAGGAAAGGAGGTAAGGAATTTTTATTGTCTATAATACAACATATAGTCATCAGTAACTTTTATTTTACAATTGTTGTTGCCTACTTTGGCCCATATAAACAGGCACTCGTCTGCATTCAGCTTCTTCTTTCTTCTTGTGGCCAAATTAAACGGCTTGTATGCAGCCAAGGTACCACAGGGAACCTTAGCTAGTAGACCTGTCCTCTCCGCTGTACCCCTCCAAGCCAAAATGTTTGCATCAGGGAAAGCTTCAAGGCTACCATAGTCTGCATGGTTCCCCCATACAACAGCAAAGGTCAACCATGTACTGACACCAAAAACAGCACTAACATCACATGTGAACTGCATTCCTAGTCCACTAAAGACATTTGGACCACCAATAAGCTGCTGCTTATTGAATTGCACAGCAAGGTCGATGTCTATTGCTTTCAAAGGCATGTGAACAGGACACTGCGCCGCCAACGGCCACGATAACCACATCGCACAGGCATTGCAGAGGTACGTTAACATTGCATTTTAGAACCTATATTTATTTGACTATTTTTTTTGTTTTGTTTTGGCGATTACTAACTCCTCTGGGAATATTCGACACTTTCGTAAGACCCTGTATACTACGAAGCTATGTGTATTCCAACATATCTTACACGTACCGCTGAAAAAAATATGGCATACGCTTTTATAATCTACTGAGGGTCAAATTACACGATATACTATACTGTTACGTACAACTCGCATGTTACGTCTTTCTATTACAACTGGAAATCTGTTTTAAGGCATTTCAGGTTAATGTTAAATATAAATAAAAACAATTTTATGTTCAAGGACACATGGTGAATCATAATTAACAGCGAAAGCTGACATAGGTGAAAGTATACGATAATAGAAACAAAATCGTTGGAATAAACATGGGTCTGCAACGAGGTATGTGTGAGATAATTGCAGATGTATGATTAGAAGCCCAACTGATTTCATTGTGAAATATTTTCCGGTTAGTATAAATATATTCGAAATGTAGTCTTTTCGATTAAGTCTCCATGGATTTGAGCTGAAATTTGACCTATGACCGACCTTTACACGAAGTGCAATATTACTTAAACGCTTTGCATGTTACTGTTTGCTGTAAACTTGTAACTGTTAAAGGAAATTTTCCACCTGTTATCTCATTTCGATACAATAGTCAACTCGTCTCTGCAGAGAGTTACAAATTCTTTCAGACATTCCCGTATCGTCACCTACATCGTGACAAGGCTGTAAAATTCTCTGCTTCAGTTCGTCAATCTCATCAACGGGAATGCTGTACGCTTCATTGCTGAGATGTTCTTGGATAGAAAAATGTGGCAGACTGAGGTCAGATGAACATGGATGCCACGGAAAACCCCTGTTCATGCAATACATCTTAGGTCATGTTGGCGCGGTAAATGTCGTTTTGCATCAATAACAGTTACCAATACCCCATCACGCATGTATCACATTCCCAGTTGATATTCATTGTAGAGTTTACATCTGAAATACGTTTGTATTTCAATCAGAAGGCAGCAGAAGGCAGTGGCGGCAAGTAAACACACTTTAGAAATTATCTGGCGGAAGTAAAGCTGTGAGGACGGGGCGTGATTCGTGCTTGGGTAGCTCAGATGGTAGAGCACTTGCCAGCGAAAGGCAAGGGTTCAAAATGGTTCAAATGGCTCTGAGCACTATGGGACTTAACATCTATGGTCATCAGTCCCCTAGAACTTAGAACTACTTAAACCTAACTAACCTAAGGACATCACACAACACCCAGCCATCACGAGGCAGAGAAAATCCCTGACCCCGCCGGGAATCGAACCCGGGAACCCGGGCGTGGGAAGCGAGAACGCTACCGCAAAGGCAAAGGTCCCGAGTTCGAGTCTCGGCCCGGCACACAGTTTTAATCTGCCAGGAAGTTTCATATCAGCGCACACTCCGCTGCAGTGTGAAAATCTCATTCTGGAAATATCTCGTATACAGTTTCTTCGTAGACCCAATTTTCCTGGAAGACCTTTGCTTCTGTTGTTGTATACTTTCACCCTTGTCAGTTTTCGCTGTTAATTGTGTTATGTCCTGTATATATAATCCCTCTCAGATTCTCAAATCCGTACATATGATGAAACTATATGTATGTATGTTCTACATCTCCACCTAAATCAATGGACCGATTTAAAAAAAAATGGTTCAAATCGCTCTGAGCACTATGGGACTTAACATCTATGGTCATCAGTCCCCTATAACGTAGAACTACTTAAACGTAACTAACCTAAGGACATCACACACATCCATGCCCGAGGCAGGATTCGAACCTGCGACCGTAGCAGTCGCGCTGCTCCGGACTGAGCGCCTAGAACCGCGAGACCACCGCGGCCGGCTTTTGCAGACAATATCCACATATGCCGCTGAATGTACCTACACAAATTTAGTACTGTACGACTCGTAGTTCAAGAGTTATGACGTTAGAAACACTGAGAATCATGAAGAAATATCGCATGATGCATGAAGCTTTAATACATTTATTCTTTACTACTAAGACACTCCTGCAGTCGTCAGCCTAAGGATAACTCTGACATCTGGCAGCGCTGTTGACAGCTTTCAACTGCGAAGCGCAAACGGCTATAGGTGAAAACAATAGCTGTATATGGAGCTATGACGAGGGAATGCCAAAGAGACGTTAACAAAATCGCATTGTAGACACAGGAAGCAGCTGCAGCCAGGGCATAAAAAGTGTTCTGGAAACGAACAACTGTTTCATAGAATGAAAGTTCACTCTGCAACGGAATATTCGCTGATATGAAACTTGCCAGCAGTTTAAAACTATGTGCCGGACCGAAACTCGAACTCGGGCCCATTGCCTTTCGCGGACAAGTGGTCTACCGATTGAGCTACCCAAGCAAGTCTCACGACATATCCTCATACCTTCAGTTCTGCCAGTACCTCGTCTCCTACGTTCCAATCTTCACAGAAGCTCTCCTGCGAACCTTGTAGAACTAGCACTCCTGGGAGAAAGGATATTGCGGAGACATGGTTTAGCCACAGCCTGGGGAATATTTCCAGGATGAAATTTTCACTCCGCAGTATCTTTTCTTCCAGGAGTGCTAGTTCTGAAAGGTTCGCGGAGAGCTTCTGTAAAGTTTGGAAGGCAAGAGACGAGGCACTCGCAGAACAGGAGCTGTGAGGATGGGTTGTGAAGCGTCATGGTAAGTCCGCCCAGAACAAATAGAACGAACACTAACGAACAAAATGAGATTAAAAAAAAAAAGTCGGTAGAGCACTTGCCCATGAAAGGTAATGGTTTCGAGTTCGAGTTTCGGTCTGTCCCACAGTTTTAACCTGCCAGGAAGTTTCAACTGTTCCATAGTTTCAAAGGTGTTTTTAAGAAAACATGGAAATGAAATTTTTTCGATATTACACTAAAAACGAGTGTGCAATTTGCAGGGGGGGGGGATGGGGGGGGGATTTCCCCCCTCTGCATCAGAACAACCCTTCCTCTGGTTTTAGTTTATGCATCCCAACCTGGGATGTTTATTTCCCACGCACTGGGGTAAAACTTTACATATAACTTAAATTTGTGGAGACGAACACTGAAAGTTTTTAATACAGTCTTACTATTAATATGTTTGCTTATTAATTTTGAAAAAGTGTTATGTAGTAGTTAAGCATTTCAAAACATTTAGAACTAAATCATCATTATCATGTTGTCATTGTTGCTTTCGTCTAAGGTGCGTCATCCGTTTACTTGCGAGCTTGCGAGGGAAGTAGTGTGGCAGTCATACCGCAGAGTTGGGTGAGTGGGGGGCTGTAAGTTCCATCCCGGGCCCTGCACGGGGTGGTGACCGGCCCGGTACCTGTGCGAACATTTACCGTTAGGCCACCTTTTGGCAACGGTATGGCGCGGACTAACGCGCCTGGGACGAAGCACACATTACTAAATAACGCACCATCGTCTGCTTCTAGTTCCTAGGATACTATTTTGTGGACCTTCTTTAAATACTCTTCTCTTCCACCATCGTTTTCTTTTCCTTTGGTTTTCATTTCCGTTGTTAGCTGCATGTGCAAGTACCAAGTAGGCCGCCGCTGCGATCACTTTATCATCCATTATACTGCAAGACCGACACACGTGTGGCACAAATTCTGTTGCTTTGGTATAAATTAACCTGCCGCATGCAACATACGCCGCAAGATGTTGCCTGTTGTAGCATGCTACAAGACGACGCACGCCACATTTCCGTAGCATGCCACAATGTTGCAAGACGTCGCCCCAGCGTAAACGAGGCTTTAGAGCCAGGTCTGTTTTGTATGGTGGATGTGATGTGTTGCGTACGAAACTAAAACCTGCAATCAGATCCAAACGTCGTGGAAAACTGTGAAGAGGTGTCATCCTGCAGCAAGATAACGCTCGCCCACATTCTCCCAAACGGACAGCCGACGCAATAAAGGAGATTCGAGGTGCTGGAACATCCACCATACAGTACAAACCTGGCTCCAAGTGATTTTCACATGTTTGGACCCTTAACGGAAGCACTACAGGGAAGAAGATTTGAAAGTGATGAAGACGTCATTGCTGTGGTGCAAAACTGGTTACAGATGCAACCGAAAAACGTATTTTCTGATGAAATAAATAAAAAAAACTCGTAAAACGTCGGGAAAACTGCATTGAAGTCCAGGGAGGTTACATAGAAAAATAACGCATGTTTCAGTTTTCTATCATCAGAATAAGTACAGCTTTTCACAAATGTGCCTTTACTTCCTGAGTTCCCATCGTATACCTGTATGTAGATGACTCTGTAAATAAGATTTACCTATAATATACTTTTAAAGATATAACAAGGGATGGCTTTTCTGATAGTGCATACGCGTGAATAGTGAGTTTCGGCATTAACCTCTATTTATAAATAACTGTTTAACTATGGGTAACGCCACGGTCCAAGCTAGTAACATATGTAATTATACTAACCCCCTAAGACATCCCCCCCCCCCCCCACTGCTAAAAGCACAAATCGCACACTGCTACAAACACACATCACTTTGTGTTGTCGTTTCTAATACAGAACTTTATAGTCCTTACCTTCCTCGTCGGCCTCGCAAAAATGCTGTTCCAGCACACAGATTGCATTTCTTAGCTTAGTGATTGTAAAATATTTTCAGTTATCCAAACTGAAACTGGTTCTTTAGTAACTGAATTGATTTTTAACAAAATCATGCTAACCTAGAGAATTTGATTGAAACCCGACAGTATACGTATGTCTGCGCAGAATTTGTGTGCTTGTGACGTTACAGCACAGGCACTAATAAATTTTTGCTGTCTTACCGGGTGTGTTTATATGAAATGAATAAATTTCAGCAAAAATCCCGCAGCCGGCTCAGAGCTCTAAAGCACTGTTTACGAATATTTTCATCACAAAGGAGATTAGCACGTCAGAGTTGAGAGGAGTTGATTCTGTTCCCGGAATTCTGTTTAATGAAAATTTATTGCCTTTTGCACCAAGAACGTACAGAACGTATGATAAAACAATTATAAAGGACTTAACTGGATTGGCAGCAGACAAGCAATCAGTGGCGTTGGAACTGATCACTGACGGCTTTAACGCTGGCGCAGCCCGAGTGTTCTGCGCAGAGTACTTTGTGAAATATTACCGACGTGTTCAAAGCAACTTCAGTCCTATATGAACGTACAAACAACATCAGGCATGCTTATCTCTTTCATAAGTAAGTGCAATGGTGCTTTTCAAAAGCTTCAGGTGAGTTCCTGCCATATCCGTAGCTAACCCAAGTTTCTCTCTAATGACCTCTTCGTCGACGGACGGTAAACCTAAATTTGCTTACGTCTCAGATGAAGTTAACTGTTTCGTAATACACTTCGTGGAAATATCGATGCAAGTGACATTTCCCGATTGTGGAGAAACCTTAGTTTCCCAGCCTACGGATAATAATTCGAACTGCTGCCAAATATAATCAGAGACGGACACAGCTCGCAATTTTTCGCAGCATTGACATACTATAAATTCATCTTGGAATACGCTGGATAATTTTTTTTTTCAATTTAGCTCAATGTACTGGTGTGTGTGTGTGTGTGTGTGTGTGTGTGTGTGTGTGTGTGTGTGTTTGGCCAATACAGAGGGGGATGGCCAGGCAAAGGATTTATCACTCAATGAATGTGACAGATCGGTACGCGTTTACTTTAAGGTTGAAGACTGGTTGACGTGGACAAACGTGAATGTCAATGACTCACCCCATTCGATGGTCAGTCTTAACAACGCGAAAAGAATAGGATGTTTACTGCATCCTTACGTACGTTGCTCGCATTTTCGTGAATAACTTGGCGCTCATGCCAAGAATGTTTGTTTCTCCCAGCTTCCTCCACTTGAGTCAGACTTCTTTCTGCTCATTCCTATATCGACAGTACATTACATACTCATTCCACAGACTCACTATCCCCTTATCCCCCTTCCAGATACTTTCTATAGAAAGAAACTACAAACTGCCTAAAGAGGCATGGTCCTTTTGGGCGTTCTGTGTTAATGTTAGACCATGCCTCTTTAGGCAGTTTGTAGTTTTAGTGTGTTCCGAAGAAGGCGTGGTTATTCGCGCCGAAACCTTCGTCAACATCCGGTTTCTATTTGCAATCGTCGACACGGATTCTTTATAATCATTATCATTAATGTTATAGACTCTTTGCTGATATATATATATATATATATATATACGAGGCCTGTTCAGAAAGTAAGCTCCGATTGATTGCCAAATTGAAACCACAGTGAACATCAGAAATGTTTTACTTGTAATAATTAGCTACACCTTTCAGCTACTTCTCTACGTAGTCGCCGTTCTGACTTAGACTTTTGTCATAGCGTTGTACCAACTTTTCAATAGCCTCATCATAGAAGGCAGCCGCCAGTGCTTTCCGCCAATTCTCCACGCTGGCCTACACCTCGTTGTCTGTGTCAAAATGTTGTCTTCAAAGACAGCGGTTCATGTGACCAGAGATGAAACTCAGGGGGAGACAATTGCGGACTGTATTGTGGGTAATCTCACATTTCCATTTGAAAACGATGCAGGAGCATCTTCATTGCCCCTGCAGAATGCGGCTGGGAATTGTCTTGAAGAAGAAACAGCACGACAGTTATGTAATGTTAGCTGCATAGCTTCAGGCGAAATTTCTCACCAGGCCCTCGTACTTGGCGGCAGACACTATTTTCTAGACATCTTTACGCACTCACTGCGAGCTCAGAAATGAGAAGAGCGACGTGATGCTAACTGGGGTTATAGTAGAGACACTACCCAACACATCTGTGCAAAGCTTTATCGGATTTTCATAGTCGTTTCCATTTCGCGACCGATCGGAGCTTACTTTCTGAACGCCCCTCGTATAAACTATTTGGGAGATAATCTGAGCAACCGTCTTAGGCTTTTTTGCTGATGACGCTGTCGTTTATCGGCTAGTAAAGTCATCAGAAGATCAAAACAAATTGCAAAACGATTTAGAAAAGATATCTCTATGGTGCGAAAATCAACAGTTGACCCTAAATAACGAAAAGTGTGAGGTCATCCACGTGAGTGCTAAAAGGCCGTAAATTCAACTAAATACATAGGAATTACAATTACGAACAACCTAACATGGAAGGAACACACAAAAAATGTTGTGGGGAAGGCTAACCAAAGACTGCGTTTTATTGGCAGGACACTTAGAAAATGTAACAGATCTACTAAGTAGACTGCCTACACTACGCTTGTCCGTCCTCTTTTAGAATGCTACTGCGCGGTGTGGGATCCTTAAGAGATAGGATTGACAGAGTACATCGAAAAAGTTCAAAGAAGGGAGGCATGTTTATTATTATCGCGAAATATGAGAGAGAGTGTCACTGAAATGACACTGGATTTGGGAGGGATGTCATTAAAACAAAGGCGTTATTCGTTGCGGAGCAATATTCTTACGAAATTCCAGTCACCAACTTTTTCCTCCGAATGCGAAAATATTTTGTTGACGGCGACCTAAATAGGGAGAAACGATCACGATGATAAAATAAGGGAAATCAGAGCTAGTACGGTGTTCGTTCTTTCCGTGAGCTATACGAGATGGGAATAGTGGAAAATTGTAAATGTAGTTCGATGACTCTCTGCCACAAACTTAAATGTGATTTGCAGAGTATCGATGTAGATGTAGATGAGTGAGTTTTATCTTGCAGCCCTCCCAGGATTCGGAAGGTTGAGCCTGAGAGTCCACACGCTAGAACTGTAGTTCAGAATTGAACCATACAGACAGTGCCTTGGTACATTCGCCTTACATCTGGTGACTGTAGTGTCTCTATCTAACATCTATAAGTTTATTAAATATTAACGATACTGATGTACTTGCTTCGCCGATGTCATGCGGACTCATTTTTGGATTAACGGAACCTCCATCTATCTCGCTTCAGTTTCGCTTCTCATGTTTGGCGCCTTTACCCTGATCACGGAATAGCTTTGAAATCGACGCTTAAGAAATAAACAGTTTGAATCAATAATAGTAAAGCAACTACAGACAATGCGGCCACACAATTAAGAACTTGAATAATGTGGAGTAATCGCAAGTTTCATTCGGTACTGACACCACTGAATTAAATTGTCCAGACAAAAACAGAAAGAAACTAATTTTAACATCAAATAAAAGAAAATTGGTGGTGCAACAGAAAATTAACTGTGTGGTGGATGATTTTCACTGCAGTGGACGGCTTTTAATGGTCATTGCCATGGAGTTGTCAATCAGTCATGAAGCTGCAAATGCATGCAGGGCGCAACACAAGTAGGGAGTGTCCATTGCAGTGGACTGTGTGCTTTTGCAGCCTCAGGACTGACTGAAAACGCCAGAGGAGCAAATATTAACAGCTGTTCACTGTAGTGGACGCTATCCGCCACAGGGTTGAAAGCGTATTCCCTGCCTGTTCTTCACTACGCCGAATGTTGTGTGCGTACATCGGATGACTAACGTAAAGAAACTGAACAGAATCAAAGAGTAAAGAGACTGTAATAGTTGACTAAAAGAGGGGATTCTTGATACGTCAATGAATTGTTAATTTCGTAACTGAGAGAAGTGTGGCTGGCAATTGTAGAAACAGACCGAGGTTCGAATAAAGCCAAAAGGTTCAAGTGGATGTAGACTGCAGAAATTATGAAGAGACAAAGAGATCTGAACAGTTCACCATCGCACTCTTCGGGCTGAAGACCACTAGAGAAACATTAACTACAACGCTGTCACTAATCGTCGCGATACTGCCTCCTTTGCTGAAAGACTTCATTTATGATGTATGACTTCATTCTCTCTACGACAGTAAAATTTTGAATTAGTGGACAAATAACTACTGTAAGTAGGCTGTTTAGGTTTTTATGTTGGTAACGCCACGTAGCGCTATATATCAAAATCACTGAGTGTGCTGTGTGAAGGCTGTGGTTGGTCTGCATTGTTGTTTGCTATTGTAGTGTTGGGCAGCTGGATGTGAACAGCACGTAGCGCTGCGCAGTTGGAGGTGAGCCGCCAGCAGTGGATGTGGGGAGAGAAATGACGGAGTTTTGAGAGCGGATGATCTGGACGTGTGCCCATCAGAGACTGTAAATTTGTAAGACTGGATGTCATGAACTGATATATTTATTATGACTTTTGAACACTATTAAGGTAAATACATTGTTTTTTCTTTATCAAAATCTTTCATTTGCTAACTATGCCTATCAGTAGTTAGTGCCTTCAATAGTTTGAATCTTTTATTTAGCTGGCAGTAGTGGCGCTCGCTGTATTTCAGTAGTTCGAGTAACGAAGATTTTTGTGAGGTAAGTGATTTGTGAAAGGTATAGGTTAATGTTAGTCAGGGCCATTCTTTTGTAGGGATTATTGAAAGTCAGATTGCGTTGCGCTAAAAATATTGTGTGTCAGTTTAAGCACAGTCTTTAATAATTTTTCTAAGAGGACGTTTCACTACAGATTTTTCCCGGGTTCGTTTCCCGGCGGGGTCAGGGATTTTCTCTGCCTCGTGATGACTGGGTGTTGTGTGATGTCCGTAGGTTGGATAGGTTTAAGTAGTTCTAAGTTCTAGGGGATTGATGACCATAGATGTTAAGTCCCATAGTGCTCAGAGCGATTTGAACCATTTGAACCACTACAGATTTATCACTGCTTCCGAATTTTATCTGTATTTGTACCTACACACAAAAAAAAATTCGATTTTAAGTAACCACTTGGAGTCACATTGGGTTCTGATTTCGCTCCTAAACTTGATACAAACGTCAGTGTTTCGAATGAGAGACTAAAAGCGCTCGTGAAAGTCCCTGGACCTAATTTTCTATTCCATCGGAAGTTCACGAACAATGGGAACCACGTCGCCACTTGTCTGCGAAGGCGTGTAGATCATTAATAAAAGATGTCGGTGTACGCCGGAATTTATGCATGTACAGATTAGAAGCTAAATTTGCGCGCTCGTCGCAGCGGAGCGCTGTATATCGAAACAAGTGCTGGCGGCGCTATATCGGGGAGCCGGCGGATCCGCTCGGCCGCTAATTTCCTGGGGCGGGATGGCAGCGGAACAAGCCGGAGATGACAACAACGCTCTCACCTCAGGCCCGCCGGAGGCGCTTTATCACAGCGACCGTCACACCGCGCTCCTGCTTCTCTCGCATCGTTTCTTGGGGAAGGCAACGAAAAAGGAACGGGGGTTGGTGTGCATCTGACGAGGTCATGAAAGAACAACAACAAACTCCCACTCCAGAAAGAAGTTCGAAGAGGCCGGCTGTGGCTTCGTTTAAGGAATCGTCCCAACAATATACACTACTGGCCATTACAATTGCTACACCACGAAGATGACGTGCTACAGATGCGAAATTTAACCGACACGAAGAAGATGCTGTGACATGCAAATGATTAGCTTTTCAGAGCATTCACACAAGGTTGGCGCCGGTGGCGACACCTACAACGTGCTCACATGAGGAAAGTTTCCAACCGATTTCTCATACACAAACAGCAGTTGACCGGCGTTGCCTAGTGAATCGTTGTTGTGATGCCTCGTGTAAGAATAGAAATGCGTACCATCACGTTTCCGACTTTGATAAAGGTCGGATTGTAGCCTGTCGCGGTTACGGTTTATCTTATCGCGACATTGCTGAGCGCGTTGGTCGAGATCCAATGACTGTTAGCAGAATATTGAATCGGTGGGTTCAGGAGGGTAATACGAAACGTCGTGCTGGATCCGAACGGCCTCGTATCACTAGCAGCCGAGATGAAAGGCATCTTATCCGCTTGGCTATAACGGATCGTGCAGCCACGTCTCGATCCCCGAATCAACAGATGGGGACGTTTGCAAGACAACAATCATCTGCACGAACATTTCGACGGCGTTTGCAGCAGCATGGACTATCAGCTCGGAAACCATGGCTGCGGTTACCCCTGTCGCTGCATCACAGACAGGAGCGCCTGCGATGGTGTACTCAACGACGAACCTGGGTGCACGACTGGCAAAACGTCATTCTTTCGGATGAATCCAGGTTCTGTTTACAGCATCATGATGGACGCATCCGTGTTTGGCGACATCGTGGTATTCGTCATCGCCATACTGGCGTATCACCCGGCGTGATGGTATGGGATGTCATTGGTTACACGTCTCGGTCACCTCTTGTTCGCATTGACGGCACTTTTAACAGTGGATGTTTCATTTCAGATGTGTTACGACCCGTGGCTCTACCCTTCATTCGATCCCTGCAAACCCTACATTTCAGCAGGATAATGCACGACCGCAAGTTGCAGGTCCTGCAAAGGCCTTTCTGGATACAGAAATTGTTCGACTGCTGCCCTGGCCATCACATTCTCCAGATCTCTCACCAATTGAAAACTTCTGATCAATGGTGGCCGAGCAACTGGCTCGCCACAATACGTCAGTCACTTCTCGTGACGAACTATGGTATCGTGTTTAAGCTGCATGGGCAGCTATACCTGTACACGCCATCCAAGCTCTGTTTGACTCAATGCCCAGGCGTATCAAGGCCGTTATTACGGCCAGAGGTGGTTGTTCTGGGTACTGATTTCTCAGGATCTATGCACCCAAACTGCGTGAAAATGTAATCACATGTCAGTTCTAGTATAATATATTTGTCCAATGAATACCCATTTATCATCTGCATTTCTTCTTGGTGTAGCAATTTTAATGGCCAGTAGCGTAGTTCGCGCGGGATACGGTGGCCGATGCGCACTGACCAGTTATAGTCCAAGGCGCTGGGAGAGTTCATTAGTCTGTTAGGAACGGGAATTTGATAAGTTTGTTCCGCCACCGGCCGGTCAGCGGTGACTGAATCGAGGTGCGCACTCTGCAATATTTCTCAAACGATTTTACAGAAACTACTCGGTAAAAAAAATTAATTTTTGCTTTGCTTTTATCTTTATATGTCAGGTTCATGAAGCTGTGCCCGTCGTTTCGTTAATGATCATACTTATTGTGATAATTACACCACGCGAAAATCTGAAAAGTGTGCAATTAAAAACAGGGGTCACTAACATTTTGCGTTTGGTGATATAACATAATATGTTGTTGCATATGAAATTTAGCTAACATATTGAATTTTTCTTTAGACTTGGGTAGAGGTATCTATCTGGCATCAAACTCTAGAAAACTGATCTGATGTAGCACACTCATTTGCGATCTCGCCGCGCCAGCGATAAAGATAGAGTGACATATCAACAACATTCCTCGTATTTCAAAAACTGTTTCAGATGTCGAAATGAAATTTTGGCAAATGATAGCATGTAAAGAGGAGAGTTTTCACCATATCGTTATTATGTGAAACTTCATTATCCAGCATGTCATTCCAATAATTACAGACATTTTAGATGAAAGGAAGTAATTTTTAAGTGCTATTGATGGCTGGTGGAATGAGAACAAAATATGTGAAAACATTGCACGTTTTGTTTGTACCAAGGAATCAGCTTAATTTTTCAAGGGACTCCTCGATAGAATAGAAGGACTGACTCATGAGGAAACTCTTCAGTTTCGATTTGAACGCGCGTGGATTACTGCTAAGATTGTTGAATTCTTGTGGTAGCTTATTGAAAATGGGCGCAGCAGTATACTGCACACCTTTCTGCACAAGAGTCAAGGAAATGCGATCCATATGCAGATTGGATTTCTGCCTAGTATTAATTGAGTGAAAGCTGCTATTTCTTGAGATTAAGCTGATATTGTTAACAAGGAACGACAGTAAAGAATATATATATATTGAGAGGCCAATGTCAGAATACCCAGACTAGTGAACAGGGGTCGACAAGACGTTTGCAAACTTACACCACTTATCGCACTGTTTCTCAGATCAATGTAACTATATCGGGTGTCTCTCCTATGGGTCGTTGGGCGCATTTTCTCTGGTGTTTCGGAAGATATTTTCAATTTTGTTTTTGCAGTGTGTAGCTGGAGTCAGTCGAAACAAATACTGCCAAGCGTCGACGTTAAGGGTCGTTTTGTTATCCGTTACAAACAAAATGATTTTTAAATCGGAACTTTTCGTCCCCATTCGATAGAGCAATCCTAAATTAGCCTAGTACGTTTTTCGTTCAATCTATACGTACAAACAGGAACGGTAAAACACGAAGAATAATCAGTATTCCAACAGCGACTGAGCAGCGATTCTCGGTGGCTGTAGCAGTCAGCGTGGGCTACGGCGGTGCTGTCGCTTCTGAAATACTTGAAATGATTCGTCTTTTAAAGTCCGCGTTAATGCAGATCGGTAAAAAGAATATCGTGTTGGATTACTTTTGGACTGCTCTGTGGAATGAGAGTGTACAAGTCCACTATAAAAGAATTTGTTTGTGAAGGGTAAAAAAGCGAAGCTTCCCAATGATACTGAGCGTCGCATGAAAGATGTGATGAGTAGTATTTGTTTTGGCTAATTCCAGCTACGCGTTTCAAAATAAATTGCAAATTTCTACCGAAACACCTAAGATAATGTACCTGACGACTGTTAAAAGAGACAATTACACACAGAACTATGAAAGAACGAACAGGAGAAGGATTATTTCAAAAGTGCTACTGTAAAAAAAAAAAAAAAAAATTGCAGGTATGGGTAAGATGCCCGCCCGGTTAGCCGTGAGGTCTAACGCACTGCTTTCCGGGCGGGAAGGCGTGCCGTGCCGGTCCCCGGCGCGAATCCGCCCGGCGCATTAGTGTCGAGATCCGGTGTGCCGCAAGTCTGTGTATGGTTTTGAGGCGGTTTTCCACGTGCTTCGTCGAATGCGAGCTGGTTCTTCTTATTCCGCCTCAGTTACACTATGCCGGTGATTGTTGCGCAAACACTTTCTCCACGTACACGCGTACACCATAATTACTCTACGATGCAAACATTGGAGTTACGTTGGGGTTACACTCGTCTGGAGTGTGTTGTGTACCACTCCGGGCTACGGCGGAGTCGAAGCCTCTCCGTCGTTTCTAGGTCCCAAGTTCCATACAGGACAATGAGTAGGATTCGCACTCTGGGGGTTCTGTACAGTATGCATATTGATATTTCATCTACAAGTTTTTGAGTATGGAAATATCTGACATAAATGGCCGAACGCTTTGATTACATTGACTTAGAAGCTTAAATTTTTATAGTAACAAGGTACCGTAAACTTTAATATTTGAAATAAATTTCAATTCGATATCTTTACCTCTTCCAGAGAAAAAGGGGCCTTAATAGACAAACAGACATAGAGCAAGGTGACCTTATAGGGGTTCCATTTGTACCGATAGAGGTACGGAACTGTAACAACGCATCAAATATATAAAGAATGCACTGAGGGGTTATATGAAGCGGAAGAAGTTACCAATATAACTATTTTTGATCCCCAGTAAGATAGTAAAGGTAGATAAAATACCTTCAGAGTTACAGAAGTCTACAGGATGTAGAAATAGCTATGTGTTAAATCTTTTATATTAACTAGCGTAAAATATCTAGACATAACGCTTTGAAACGAGCTAAAGTGAAATGACCAAACAAAACAGATAACAGGAAAACAAGGTGCCTGGATGACATAACTGGAAGAATTTTAAGGAAATATAATTCATCCAAGAAAGATGCGGCTTGCACTTTTTCGATCAGATCCTGAGTATTGCTCATCTGTCTGGGATGTTCATTACGTTAAATACATAGAACAGATAGAAAAAATGTAACGAACCGTGGCGGATTTCTTCACGGGATCACTCAGTAAGCGCGAGAGTGTTACGGATACTCTCAGCAAACGGCTATGGCAGGCGCCACATCAGAGGCGATGTGCACATTGGTGAGATTTACTGTTGAGATTCAGAGAGTGTACGATCCGGGATGAGTCGGGCAACGTATTATATTTCTCTCACTTAAGCCTTGCGGAATGATCACAACGAGGAAATTAGAAAAATCAGAATCCATATGGAGGTTACCGACAATCATACTCCACGCCCCATTCGTGAATGAAGCATGATAGGGGTAAAATGATAGTGTTACCTGAAGTAATCTCCGCCACATATCGTCAGGTGGCTTTTGGAATATAGATGTTTAAGTAGATGTCGATTTTAGAGGAATCGTAGTTTTAAATTTACAGATAAGTACTTCTTTGCTCTCCTTAGCATAGGACAAGTGATTTGTCACTCGAATGCCATAAAATATCAGGCGTAAAAGTCTGTCAACTAATATAGTGCACTAGAAAACGTACATAAAATCTAAGAAATAATAGCCTCGATCTGAGTTTCGGACAAACTCAAAACATATTATTTTGGTTCTTATTAGGTTAAGAACCGATCAGATCTTGCATGGCAATTCAAAGCTTTGTTTATATACACGGCATCTCAATTTGTTCCATCGTAGTATTAATTTACCATAGGTGTTTCCAGCAGTCATTGGTGTTAAAGTCATTTTCAGCCAACATTCTTGCGGATTCCAGGCGTGGATGGTGAAAACGAAGCCAATCTTTGCTTATGCTTTGAATGTCTGGGCGAATAGGGAGGTTAGGATATTTCTGTAATTTTTTATACTCCCGTATATGCGCAGAGGTGGAGATAGTATGTGGTTAAGTATGGTTAACCAGAAAGTAGATGTCTGTCTGATGGTACATGTATCATTGAGCTGTGTGTCAACAAGTTTTGTGTAAGCGCTATTCATCCAGTCAAAATTTTTGGTAACGTTTTCGGAGAACAGCGATGATGTCTGCTATGTACAATTAGTGAAAAACGGTCTAGATCGTAAAATTAATTTTATTTGAAATCGCCGGTTTCGACCTAGTCATGGGCCACTTTCAGAATAGCACCATCAACTGAAGTTGACAATGACCAGAACTACAGTTTCAGCGACTGAGATCTGCTGACTGTTCTGGACACCGTCGACGTCAGCTGATGGTGCTATTTTGAAGATGGCCTAAAACTAGGCTAAAACCAGTCCTTTTAAATAAAATAACCATTGCGATCTAGACTGTTTTTCACTCATTTTACTATCCATCCAGGCAACAATCAGCAACAGGGTAAACCAGTTGCAGAGCTCAAGTAGGAAGTGTTGCAGTTGATTCCCATGATGTGCCATAGTTTCGGACGGTCGTTATTTGGAGTTTTGATTTTGGCAGGTGCTCTTAATGGGTGTTGTGTGTAACTAAGCGCACTATCAAACGTGATCCCTCGACGTATTGGATTTTTGTTATGTCTGAGTAACCTTCATTCAAGGTTGACAGTGAGCTCATTGTTGGCCATCCTGTTGCTTAGGTGGAAGGTTGAGACTTCTGTCTTAGTTGCTCTTTGTTGCAACCTCCATTTGTGGAAATATTCATTGAGGGTTGGTAGATAATTGATCAATACGGTCTTGGTAGCTTCAAGATTTCTATGCCTAATTTCGAGTACACAGTCGGCAGCACTCCCAAACATTCCTGATGTGATTCCACGCAGTCTGATATGTACAAACTGAATTTAGGTTTTGGAAATGGAAGGGGAAACTTAAAGTTTTATTCATGGGTTTTTCACCTGAAGATAACTTTATGGTATTTTATCTAGGACTTAAATATAATACACCTGCCTAATATCATGTAGGGCCCCCGCGAGCACGCACAAGTGCCGTAACACGAAGTAACGTGAACTCGACTAATATCTGAAGTAGTGCTGGAGGGAACTGACAGCATGAATCCTAGAGGCTGTCCATAAATCTGTAAGAGTACGACGGCGTGGAGGTCTCTTCCGAACAGCACGTTGCAAGGCATCCCAGATATGCTCAATAGTGTTCATATCTGGGGAGTTTGGTGGCCAGCGGAAGTGTTTAAACTCAGAAGAGTGTTCTTGGAGCCACTCTGTAGCAATTCTGGGCGTGCAGTGTGTCGCATTAATCTGCTGGATTTGTCCAAGGCCATCGGAATGCACAATGGACATGAATGGGTGGAGGTGATCAGACAGGATGATTACGTACGTGTCACCAGTCAGAGTCGTATCAAGGATACCACATCACTCCAACTGCACACACCTCACACCATTACAGAGCCTCCATCAGCTTGAACAGTTACCTACTGACAAGCAGCGTCCATGGATTCATGTGGTTGTCTCCATACCGATACACGTCCATTCACTCGATACAATTTGAAACGAGACTCGTCTGACCAGAGAACATGTTTCCCGTCATCGAAAGTCCAACGTCGGTGTTGACAGGGCCAGGCGAGGCGTAAAGCTTTGTGTCGTGCAATCATCAAGGGTACACCAGTAGGCCTTCGCCTCAGAAAGCCCATATCGATTATGTTTCGTTGAAAGGTGCACACGCTGATTTTTGTTGATGGCGTAGCACCGAAGTGTGCAGCGATTTGCGGAAGGGTTGCACTTCTGTCACGTTGAACGATTCTCTTCAGTCGTCGTTGGTGCTGTTCTTGTAGGATCTCTTTCCGGCGGCAGATTTGATATTTTACCGGATTGCTGATATTCACGGTACAATCGTTAAATGGTCGTACGAGAATATCCCCACTTCATCGCTACCCGAGGACGATTCAGAACCCGTACTTTCGCCAGTACCTCATCTCTTACCCCCTTCAAACTTCACAGATCTCCTGCGAAACTTGCAGGAAATTTCATATCGGTGCACACTCCACTGCAGAGTGAACAAGAGCCACCACCCACCCCCTCAAGATGTAGCCAAGCCCTGTCCCCGTAATGTCCTTTCTTCCAAGAGTGCTAGTCCTGCAAGTTTCGCAGGAGAATTTCTGTAAAGTTTGGAATGTAAGAGATGAGGTACTGGTGGAAGTACAGCTGTGAGGAAGTACACGCGGAAGTCGTGTTTGGGTGGCTCACTCGGTATATCATTTACCCATGAAAAGCAAATATCCCGGGTTCGAGTCTTGATCGGGCATACTGTTTTAAGCCCCTTGGAAGTTCGTATCAGCTCACACTCCACGCAGAGTGAAAAATTCATTCTATACTGAAACATTTTGTTTGGTTGGGTGCTTCTGTAATGAATGTCATAAATCATTTCTCCATTATTTGATTGCTGACGTACAATGTAAATATTTTTCATATTTCTGGTCTGTTACTGTACAGTCATTCTCCAAGGTTTTGGATATTCGATTCTGATACTCTTAAACAGCTAGGAGTGTACACCGGATTATACATTTCTGGAGTCTGACAGCTTATGACTTCCCTCTGTATTTTGCAAAAATGTGCA
The DNA here is from genome assembly GCF_023898315.1 of Schistocerca nitens. Lineage (NCBI taxonomy): Eukaryota > Metazoa > Arthropoda > Insecta > Orthoptera > Acrididae > Schistocerca > Schistocerca nitens. The sequence goes on from NC_064616.1 coordinate 870,059,039, forward strand.
AGTAGGATCGACCAGCTACTTGTTTTATCTCCCGAAACGCGTGTATCAAATGTAAATTGCGATTTGCGAGTTTATGTATCCAAAATGATTGTGTAAGCTACATATTACTGTCACTGCCCAAAATTTCGTGTTGTTTACTGCACACGTGTATGTTGTTAGTACCACGAATACTAGCTGCCGTTCTCTTACGTCCCCTTGTAACTATTCGTAGCAAAACTGTGCTAAGCAGACAGAGGGTAGTGCGTTTCTTTAAAACGAAGAATAGGTGGAAGCAATAAGTGGCATCCGAATGAAAGACCAGGATCAATGGATTAAAGTGTCAGTGGGCGAGAATCGATTAGCGAGGAGCGGCGGCAGAAGCGAGGGAAGCGGTTGCCACTGAGAAGTTACAGGCAGGGTGATCGCTCATTGTCACCCAGCCATGAACGCGCCGCATCCGACTTCAAAGGCTGCTGGCTCTCCGGCTCCAAATTAGTTCCCAGAGAGAATAACTGGCTGGTAATTGGGTAACTAACTCTGTGCGCGTACCGTCAAACGCTTGCTCGTAATACAAGGGGGTCTTCATTCCGAGTGGAGGGAGAAATTATTCTCGGTTCTCAGTTCCCAGAACACGCGGCTTTATGGTTCCAAATAAATCTGTTAAACGCTACGTTGGATTGGATCCGTCTTTTATTATTCCGTTTCTAGACTTCAGTATGAAGTCGATTGCAATGGAAGCGTAATTACGGACACGACACTCACGCATCAGCATTTGTTATTGCATCAGACGTTGGGAAAGATTTCGCTTTGTATAGCGAAACTGGCTTTCCTGCAAGTCTCCTTCGTTTGCAACATTACAGCTACTATTTTCCTGCTACATCATTCTAATGGAAGACACGTTAAATACGACAAGCAAGAGCGTGGTAGTAACTACAATGAAGATTCAATTATTTTCTCATTTAAAACTGAAGAAAACCAAATGATTATACATGTAATTCCACCCCTTTTCATTTTTCCCTCCACTTTCACCTCTCACCTTCTTAAATGCTCTTCGTTAAATTTTGTTCATATTACAGTAACAAATTGCTGTTTCGTTGCAGTATAACTAACGGTACATGCGTACGTGTCCAGTATCGCAGTACACATTATGAAGAAGATGGAGAGATGTGGAAGGAGCAGTAATAAATTAATGAAAATGTTTGCGATAGCCTACCTGCAAGCGACATGTTACCTGTCAGTACTTATTCCTAACAGTTTTGTATATGTAGCTATATTCCTACGCTACTGGCAGTTATATTCTTGCTTATTCACTACAGTCAATAAAAGTACTATACGGGAAGCAGAAAAATCTGATTTCAACAAACCGGGTGGTTTACTAATCACGCTCTTGCCTTCAATATTTTTGCTTTCAAAGGTACAAAATGGTTCAAATGGCTCTGAGCACTATGGGACTTAACTTCTAAGGTCATCAGTCCCCTAAAACTTAGAACTAATTAAACCTAACTAACCTAAGCACATCACACACATCCATGCCCGAGGCAGGATTCGAACTTGCGACCGTAGCGGTCGCTCGGCTCCACACTGTAGCGCCTAGAACCGCATGGCCACTCCGGCCGGCTCAAAGGTACAAGATCAACATGAAAGTGTACCAGGTGTAGTAGTATGGAACCGAAATTTGGTTGCAATAATTACACGTCTGTTATTTGAAACTGATAAACAATATTTTATTCAAAATAATCTCCATTGCTATTTATACAAGGGCTATTCAGAAAGTAGCTAACGTTTTGGCATTAAAAAAACTAAGTACAAGAAATATATTTTATTATATACATCTAAAAGAGCGACTGACATACTACTTTTCCACATAGTCATCAGATGCATTGAGACACTTATCATAGCGGTGGACAAGCACTGAAAGACCTTCGTCGTAAAGTTCTGCCGCCTAAGACTTCAGCCAGTGTGTCACGCCCGCCTTGAGTTCCGCGTCGTCATCAAAGCGCTGCGTTGCAAGCCAGTTCTTCATCTAGGGAAACAAGTGGAAGTCTCTTGGTGCAAGATCGGGGCTGTAGGGCGGATGAGAGAAAATTTCCCATTTGAATGAGTTAAGGAGTTTTTTAGTGAGGTTTGCAGTGTGAGGTCGGGCATTGTCGTGCAAAAACCAAATTTTGGACGTCAGCTTTCCTCGGCGTTGTTTTTGAGGCGGTTTTCCATCTGCCTCGGCGAATGCGGGCTGGTTCCCCTTATTCCACCTCAGTTACACTATGTCGGCAATTGTTGAGCAAACACTGTCTCCACTCACGCGTACATCATGATTACTCCACCAAGCAAACATCTGGGGCTACACTCGTTTGGTATGAGACGTTCCCGGGGTGCGTCCACTAGGGGCCCAACTGTACAATAACCCTGTGTTCGGTGTGGGGTGGCAGTGGGGGTGAATGGATTGCTGTGGCCTGTTGTAGTGTTGTGAACCACTGTGGGCTACGGCGGGACGAAACCTCTCCGTCTTTTCTAGGTCCCCAGTTTAAATACACAATACGCAGTACGCAAATTAATGTCCATGCCGGATGTGGATTTGATAACCGGTCTCCCTAACAGCGAATGAAATGTCTCACCGCCGGACGTTGTGACCGAGCGGTTCTAGGCGGTTCAGACTGGAACCGCGCGACCGCTACTGTCGCAGGTTCGAATCCTGCCTTGGGCATGGACGTGTGTGATGTCCTTAGGTTAGTTAGATTTGAGTAGTTCTAATTTTTAGGGGACTGATGACCTCAGATGTGATGTCCTATGGTGCTCAGAGCCATTTGAACCATTTTTTGAAATGTCTCACCTCTGCTCTAAGTCGCTCGATTTAAGAACAAAGTATTCTCACTACAGCATGAAGTTCACGAGTGTCTAATAACGCGAAGAATATTCAGGACAATCTGACAACAGGAGTATAAACGTTGCATTAGGACTGCTGGACGTTTTCGGATATCGTAAGGCAAGAAGAAGGGTGCCCGTGGTACACGTCACAGTCTAGGATGAAATTAAATATCTGTTGCTAACATCTCACGGACTGGCTGAAGGGTACACAGAGTTGGTGCTGACTTTTTGGTATAGTGGGAATGTTATGCTTAGTTGCTCCCTGAGTCCTATTTGAGGGAAGTGGACTGTATCCCAATACTGGTCTTCAGCTTTTTACCTTGTGTTGATCTGATCAGAATACACTAAATGTCCAAGATTGCAAGAGCAAAATGGCAAATCATTTCTGTTAATTTGTTGTCACGTGGGCAACGTAAAGTATGTGACATCGTCTCTGCTCATTCACTGAAATTTAATGCCGTTACAATAGATGTGGGAGCGAAAGGCTATTTACAATTTGTACAGAAACCAGATGGCAGTTATAAGAGTCGAGGGACACGAAAGGGAAGCAGTAGTCGGGAAGGGAGTGAGACAGGGTTTTAGTCTATCCCCGATGTTATTCAATCTATATATTGAGCAAGCAGTAAAAGAAACAAAAGAAAAATTCGCAGTAGGAATTAAAATCCATGGAGAAGAATTAAAAACTTTGAGGTTCGCCGATGACATTGTAATTCTGTCAGAGACAGCAAAGAACCTGGAAGAGCAGCTGAACGGAATGGACAGTGTCTTGAAAGGAGGATATAAGATGCACATCAACAAAAGTAAACCGAGGATAATGGAATGTAGTCGAATTAAATCGGGTGATGCTGCGGGAGTTAGATTAGGATATGAGACGCTTAAAGTAGTAAATGAGTTTTGCTATTTGGGGAGCAAAATAACTCACGATGGTCGAAGTAGAGAGGATATAAAATGCAGACTGGTAATGGCAAGGAAAGCGTTTCTGAAGAAGAGAAATTTGTTAACATCGAGTTTAGATTTAAGTGTCAGGAAGTCTTTTCTGAAAGTCGAAGTAGAGAGGATATAAAATGCAGACTGGCAATGGCAAGGAAAGCGTTTCTGAAGAAGAGAAATTTGTTAACATCGAGTTTAGATTTAAGTGTCAGGAAGTCTTTTCTGAAAGTATTTGTATGGAGTGTAGCCATGTATGGAAGTATTTACTATTAAAAACAGTCTTGATCACGATTTATTTATCAATGTCACCGGTTTCGACCACTGCTGTGGTCATCTTCAGACCATTGAGTAGGAATCTCCAACAGAAAGAGGTTCCTACTCAATGGTCTGAAGATGACCACGTGGTCGAAACCGGTCACCTTGATAAATAAATCGTGATCAAGACTGTTTTTAATAGTAAATATTTGTAACACATTGATCACTGCCACTCCCATAATGTATTCAAAAGTAATGTATGGAAGTGAAACGTGGACGATAAATGGTTTGGACAAGAAGAGAATAGAAGCTTTCGAAATGTAGTGCTACAGAAGAATGCTGAAGATTAGGTGGGTAGATCACATAACTAATGAGGAGGCATTGAACAGAATTGGGGAGAAGAGAAATTTGTGGCACAACCTGACGAGAAGTAGGGATCGGTTGGTAGGACATATTATGAGGCATCAAGGGATCACCAATTTAGTATTGGAGGGCAGCGTGGAGGGTAAAAATCGTAGAGGGAGACCAAGAGATGAATACACTAAACAGATTAAGAAGGATGTGGGTTGCAGTAGGTACTGGGAGATGAAGAAGCTTGCACAGGATAGAGTAGCATGGAGAGCTGCATCAAACCAGTCTCTGGACTGGAGACCACAGCAACAACAACAACAACTTCAATAGATGTTTCTTTTATACATACACATTGTTCAATTCTAATCCTTAGTAGTCAGTGCTAATCGAAGCTGCCCACAACGAGTGAAATACGGGGGTGTGCTGAAAACTAATGCCTTCGAATATTTCATTCTGTTCTCAAAATCCGTTGAGGTATTACAACTCGTCCATATTACTCGGTCGATTTTCCCGATTCGCTGGAGCAAGTTGCAACCCTCTGCTCCTAGAGGGCTCCGAATTATAGTTTGTAACATGGCGATGTGGAACGTAACTATATCGGTGCGCGAGAAACAGCATGCTCTAATCGAGTTTCTAACCTCAGAAAACTTTGTCCACACATGGAGCACCCTCACTTCAGCACGACAACGCCAGACCTCACACGAGCGCTGCGACATCTGCCAACAATCCGACGCCTCGGATACACTGTCATTGATCATACTCCAAACAGTTCCGGTTTGGCCCCATCAGATTTTCATCTGTTTCCAAATCTTCGAGGACTTCACTTTGATAGTGCTGAAGCGGTTCAACCAGAGATGAGGTTGTGGCTCCGTCAACATAGTTAAACATTCTACAGTGACGGTATCAAATGGTCTCTCATTAGGAGAAGCGTGTTCGTCGCCAAAGTGACTATGTTAGTTCGGAGTTCATATCTTTGCTAAAGAGCCTCCGTCAGGAAACAAGAGGACACCACGTTGCTGTTTGCACATTTTCTATCGCAATGAAGGACTTTTCGTTCCAATAACACTGAGAGCTGACTCTAAAATGTGTTACGTTCAAACTAAACCCAGCGTAGCAAGATCCGTAACGGACGTCTCCCAAAGAATTCAAGAAACCGTTTCTCAGCAAACCATTGTCAAGCTCTGTTTGAAAGCGGCTGATGTGCGCCGATCAGAGAAGAGTAAATTGTCTCGGGTTGGTGTAGAGCACGGATGCGCTCGCCGGAGAGCTTCGCTTCCGAGCCGGCGATGCAGCCTTCGTGGCGAGCCGTGCGCCACTCGGCTTACCGACATGGAACTTTTCCACACGGCAGTTGCGCGCTACGGCCTCTGTCATCACAAGGGACTGCGATCGTTTGTGGGAAGCTTTTGTTCCCCCCACATTTCCTTCAGCATCCTACTGGTTGTTAGGAAGCGCAATGCGCTCGGCGCTGGTTCTACAATACAGTTTGTTTCCTTGGTCAGACTGTCTTACTGCTTTTTTTATCTGTGGTATCATGCACTTCCTCAAGGCAGGTCACCGTCCAAATTTCTTCCATTCCCGTTTGATCTGCTGAAACTTTCTATACGTCTACCAAACTCAGCTTTACGTACAGCTATTGAGAGACGTAATTATTTGTCGCTGTCGACAAAGAGAGGGCAGTATTTCTACTAGCGCAGCATAGCGAACTGTAGCACGAGACCTGTTTAACAACAGAAACATTAGGCTTTCATTATCTGTGTGTGACTTTCGAGTGGAGTGAAGAGAGCAGACCTATTTCGTGCCTTGAACTTTTCGAGTTTTGTGCCTGCAAAACAGAATTTGCGGTTAGTGTTACTGTTCTGCCTTCATCTCAAGAAATTTGCTGCGAAAAGTCGCAGTTTGCTACTGGAAACATGTTCTGTCGGATACCATATGCACAGATTGGTTTTGACGATTCCTAGACAAATATCTTGAGGTGAAAGACAAAATGAGTCCTGGTCGGTGTGGCGTGCCATGAAATTCTGCAGCCTGGTCAAACGGTGAATTCTGAATGTTGCGAAGCACAATTACTCAATTTTAATTGAGGGCTTAAAGGAAAACCTCTGAAATATGCTCAGAAACACCACAAAGTCATTGTGCTTCATGACAATGACGAACTACGTGTTGAAAACCGAGTGAAGGAAATCTTGAAGGTGCATCGATGGGACGTCTAACAACACCCGCCGTATTCACCAGACGTTGTCCCGTCTTATTACCATTTGTTTCGGTCCATGTAGCATGGCTTTCTGAACAGCACTTCACGTCTTTCAATGTTCTCGAAAACTGACTCAAAAAAGCCGAAAGTGATAAAAATTATATAAGTTATATCTGCTGAAAGACACTTATTTAAGTAAACTGTCTTATACCATTCTATTAAAATAAACATGTTTCTGTCCAACAAACAGTGAGAATTAATTCAAGCACGTAGTATTATAAAACACGCGTGAAGATCATGCATAAAATCTCACTACATCATATTTTTCATAGATGCTACATCTCGAATGAGGGAAATACAATGGATGGTTTTTACTACTATGATTAGATACTTCCAATGTTTTCAAATATCTCGCTTGAGTATTCCGACGTAACTCAGCAGTAGGAGAGAGTGATACATGTGAAACTGCCGTTTGTGGTACGTTGACGTCCCATTATCCCTCTAATTGGCTCTGAGCACTATGGGGCTTAACTTCTGAGGTCATCAGTCCCCTAGTACTTAGAACTAATTAAACAGTAGCGACAGTAGCGGTCGCGCGGTTCCAGACTGTAGCGCCCAGAACCGCTCGGCCATCCCGGCCGGCTCCCTCTAATTCAAAAACTTTAAATTTATATCACATAGTCGGAAAATGTAAGAAAAAGTGAAATTAAATTTCATGTTGGTAACAGTAGCTTATTCTAGTGATAAAGATGGGAACCTTTCGAAAGACGGTGGCTAATCGAAAACAATTTGACGCTTAACAGCTATAAAAAACAGCGCATACAGTTTTGAATCAGAAAGCTTGTAAATCAGACCATCTATTGCCACAAACGACCTACGAGGAACGAAACGTCTTCGTCCGCGCCAAACGATGTATTGTATTGTATGGAACTGTGGACCTAGGAACGACGGAGAGGCTTCGTCCCCGCCGTAGCCTCAGTCGTTCACAACTACACAACAGGCTATAGCAGTCCACTCACCCCACCGCCGCCTCACACCGAACCCAGGGTTATTGTGCGGTTCGGCCCCCAGTGGAACCCCCGGGAACGTCTCACTCCAGACGAGTGTAACCCCAATGTTAGCGTGGTAGAGTAATTATGGCGTACGCGTACGTGGAGAAAGTGTTTGCACAGGAATCGGCGGCATAGTGTAACTGAGCGGAATGAAGGGAACCAGCCAGCATTCGCCGAGGCAGATGGAAAACCGCCTTAAAAACCATCCACAGACTGACTGGCACACCGTACCTCGATTCGTGCCGGGGACCGGCACGCCTTCCCACCCGGAAAGCAGTGCGTTAGACTCCGCCGCTAACTGGGCGGGCGCGTCAACCATCATAGGTTCTGAAAACACTGCTCATGTAAAGGCAGGACGCGCTTATAACATTTGGCATACTAAAAATCATATATAGACGTCAAAATGTGGAATTGCTGTTTCTCGATTTTCGATAAGCTGTCGATGCAATGCCAGACCGATTACACTTTTTTTGTCCAGACTGTCCAGGTTCTTTTCGGAGTATGATGATACATTATCTCCATGCTTAACAATCACATACAAACGTTCGCTCGACGAAAGATCCGCACTCAAAGAATGGAAAGTTGCACAGGTCACACCAATATTCAAGAAAGTTAGTAGGAGTAATCCACTAAATTACAGGCCCATATTGTTAACGCCGATATGCAGCAGGATTTTAGAACATATATTGCGTTAAAACATTATGAATTACCTCGAAGATAACGGTCTATTGATACACAGTCAACATGGGTTTAGAAAACATCGTTCCTGTGGAACACAACTAGCTCTTTATTCACATGAAGTGCTAAGTGCTATTGACAATGGATTTCAGATCGATTCCGTATTCCTGGATTTCCGGAAGGCTCTTGACATTGTACCACGCAAGCGGCTCGTACTGAAATTGCGTGCTTATGGAATTTCGTCTCAGTTATGTGACTGGATTTGCGATTTCCTGTCACAGAGTTCACAGTTCGTAGTAATTGACGGAAAGTCATCGAGTAAAACAGAAGTGATTTCAGGCGTTCCCCAAGGTAGTGTTACAGGCCGTTTGCTGTTCCTTATCTATATAAACGATTTGGGAGCCAATCTGAGCAGCCTTCTTCGGTTGTTTGCAGATGACGCTGTCGTTTATCGACTAACAAAGTCACCAGAAGATCAAAACAAACGGCAAAACGATTTAGAAAAAATATCTGAATGGTGCGAAAAGTGGCAGTTGACCCTAAATAACGAAAAGTGTGAGGTCATCCACATGGGTGCTAAAAGGAAATCGTTAAACTTCGGTTACACGATAAATCAGTATAATCTAAAAGCCGTAAATTCAACTAAATACCTAGGTATTACAATTACGAACAACTTAAATTGGAAAGAACACATAGAAAATGATGTGGGGAAGGCTAACAAAAGGCTGCGTTTTATTGGCAGGACACTTAGAAAATTTAACAGGCCTACTAAGGAGACTACGCTTGTCCGTCCTCTTTTAGAATACTGCTGAGCGGTGTGGGATCCTTACCAGGTAGAACTGACGGAGTACATCGAAAAAGTTCAAAGAAAGGCAGCACGTTTTGTATTATCGCGAAATATGGGGGAGAGTGTCACAGAAATGATACAAGATTTGGGCTGGAAATCATTAAAAGAAAGGCGTTTTTCGTTGCGACGCAATCTTCTCACGAAATTCAATCACCAACTTTCTCCTCCGAATGTGAAAATATTTTGTTGACACCGATCTACATAGGGAGAAACGATCACCACGATAAAATAAGGGAAATCAGAGCTCGTACGGAAAGATATAGGCTTTCATTCTTTCCGCGCGCTATACGAGATTGGAATAATAGAGAACTGTGAAGGTGGTTCGATGAACCCTCTGCCAGGCACTTAAATGTGATTTGCAGAGTATCCATGTAGATGTAGATGTAGTTTTTAGCTACACGTGGGCTGAACTGAAAGCTCCGAAGGCGTGACATAGCAAATTAGTGTATTACAAACCCAGAGTAATTTTGTGTACGCCCGCGGAAGTTTCTCAGTGTCAGTAACGTTCATTATATAAGCTAATGACTTACTAGATAGCAGGCCTATTACTTGTAATCTGAAGTTCAGTTATTAGCTGAGAAATATCAAGTTCTCTGCCCCCAAATCCTCAAAATTAAACAGCCTTGGACTAAGCGATTAAGTAATCAAAACTCTAGATACTCAGATCGTACATATATCTTGGAGTAACAATAAGTAAGAAAGTGATTTTACGAGAAAACTCATTCAGGAGTAGGAAAAATAATTGACAGGCTTCGAATTATTGACAGGATACTGGGAAATTATAGATTTCCTATGAAAGAGGCTGTTTAATAATTGGATTTACGGCATACAAACGAATACTAAAGGATGGGGAATCCGTTCCTCGTGGAATACGAATACAGCCAGAGTCGCTCACCTTTAGGGCCAAATTTTGTTTCCTGTCCCATCGCACAAAATTCTTCCTTTTTGTTTACTTCGATATCAGCTTAATGTTAAATTCAATAAGGTTGTAACGGATCAACACTTAATCGCAATACATAGACTCGATAAGATAGCATGAATATCCTAGTACAGCGTTCGCGTTTTCAAGTTTTCTTTGACGCTATTGGGTCTACGAGCGTTGCGGTGTTACACTAATACGGCAACAAATTGTGCCTGACACACATGCAACGCAGTCGAACTTGATAAAATCCACAAACGCTATTTTGGGTTCCTGTACAAACTTATAAATCATTTGGAAAGAGCGGCAGGACTGCACATATACCGAGCTTTGCAGTAGTCTATGCAGTGGTGTTGCTTATTTTGCAAGGGATAAGGCGTCATAGGACGGTCTGTACAACTGAATGTGAGGAAAGACAACGTCCAAGTCTGTCTCTCTCTCTCTCTCTCTCTCTTTTCCTCTAATTAGTAATTCAGCGAATAGTTGGTACGGGAAAAGAAAAACGCAGAGGAACTTTATTAATGTGTAAGCATTACTTATTCTTTTCGTTTTCCATTGAATTGATTTTAAAGAACAGATACAAGGTATCACAATACAAATTACGAATAAATTATAAACAATTCGGCTTGCGGGCTTGTCTGAATCTGTAACTGATTTCTGAGTTGTTAAAGTCTCTGAGGATGTCTCAGGCATTGGAATACGAAACTTTAGGCAGAGAATCATTCCTTTGACCACTAACTATTACCCACAATACGAGGGGCGTTCAGTAAGTAATGCACGTTTGTTTGAAAGGGAGTTAGTTTTATTCAGGATTCCAATTCACCATATTATTCCCCACTCTTTTGGCTACAAAATCTTATTCTTCAACATAATTTCCGTTCCTTGCGACGGCCTTACGCCACGTTACTGGGAGGGGCTGCCTGCCCCCTTGGTACCACATAGCAGATCGAAGTCGGAGTCAACGTCTTGCCTCCCCATCATCCTCGTACTGAATCTCGCGGATTGAGTCATTCATTGGGCGAAAAAGATGGAAGTCTGAAGGTGCGAGATCCGGGCTGTAGGGTGGACGACGAAGAACAGCCCAATGAAGTGTTTTGAGCTCCTCTCAGCTGCGTAGACTGGTGTGAGGCTTTGCATTGTCATGGAGAAGGAGAAGTTTGTTTGCATTTTTGTGGCAACGATCGCTTCTTCAATTTCTTGAGGTTAGCACAATACACTTCAGAGTTTTGTCTTTGCACCGTGAGGGAAGACATCAAACAAAATAATTTCTTCAAAGTCCCAGGAGACCGTCTCCATGACTTAACCGGCTCTGGGTGCGGTGTTGAACTTTTTCTTCGCAGGAGATTAGGTATGGCGCCACTCTATGGATTACCGATTTGTTTTGGGTTCGAAGTGATGAATCCATGGCCGTCTGCAGTGACCGAGCGGTTATAGGTGCTTCAGTCTGGAACCGAGCGACCGCTACGGTCGCAGGTTCGAATCCTGCTTCGGGCATGGACGTATGTGATGTCCTTAGGTTAGTTAGGTTTAAGTAGTTCTAAGTTCTAGGGGACTGATGACCTCAGATGTTAAGTCCCATAGTGCTCTGAGCCATTTGAACCATTTGATGAATCCTTAGTTGCTGTTTGTGGTCTTCTGTTAGGCGGCGATAAACCCAGCGGACACACATTTGCCGGCCGCTGTTGGCTCTGGCTCTGAGCACTATGGGACTCAACTTCTGAGGTCATTAGTCCCCTAGAACTTAGAACTAGTTAAACCTAACTAACCTAAGGACATCACAAACATCCATGCCCGAGGCAGGATTCGAACCTGCGACCGTAGCGGTCTTGCGGTTCCAGACTGCAGCGCCTTTAACCGCACGGCCACTTCGGCCGGCCGGCCGCTGTTGGCCGAGCGGTTCTAGGCGCTGCAGTCTGGAACCGCGTGACCGCTACGGTCGCAGGTTCGAATCCTGCCTCGGGCATGGATGTGTGTGATCTCCTTATTTCAGTTAGGTTTAAGTAGTTCAAAGTTCTAGGGGACTGATGACCTCAGAAGTTAAGTCCGATAGTGCTCAGAGCCTAATGAACCATTTTTGACACACATTTCTTAGTACCCCAACTGGTGAACGAGTGTCTCAGCGTTACCAACAGAGATGTCCAGTTGATGAGGGAGGTGTTTGGGTGTGATCCGTCGATTACCAAGAATGAGAGTGTCCACACGTTCCAGAACTGTAGGGATCAGCTGTGCGCGTCCGGCCGGCACGCAGGAGATCGGACAGGTTTGCGCGACTTATGTCGCAATGATGACAGACGCCTCACCCAACAACGCAATGTGCTTTTGTTTACTGCCAGGTCTCCATAGACATTCTACAAGCGCTTATGAATATTTGCGATGCTCTGGTTTTCTGCCAGATGACAGCTCTCTGTTTGGAACGCACCTCCGTAACAGACGTCATTTTGAAGGCTACGTATAGCATCACCACTTATCGGAGGTTCATGAAACTAAAAGGTCTAAAGTAGGAGGATTCCACGATGTACGACAACAAACTTCGCATTTTTTTCAATCGAAATTGGACGAGAGAAAAATAGATGTTGCATTACTTACTCAAAGCCCCCAGCACAAATATCAACAATATCAACAATATCACCCGCCCTCAAACCACCGGCCAGTAGTTTAAGGGACTTTTGTAGTCTGTGCGTTGACATCTGGTGCCACATACCTCTTGAAACTTAAGAACGACTTGTCGATTCCATGCCACGCAAAATGACTGCTGCAGTGTGTTCCACAGGTGAACTAACACACTATGTAATTGGTCGTCAAAACGTCTTGGCTCATGAGAGTATCATATGTGTGTTTCCACTAGGGTAATGTCAACGGCGTACCGTAATCTCCTACAGATAGTGATGTACGAAAATTTGCTTCTTAAGTTATTCATTTCAGATAGCATCATATATAATAAATAAAGTGGATTAAGGTCGAGGTCAGGCGTTTATAAAACTGTGCGTCGCAGCTCCAAGGAAAGTCGCGGCCTTAATAATTTGGTATCTGAGCAAACGAATAACGTGTGGCATTAGTAATGATATCTAGTGAACTGACAGGAAAATGTTGTTACCACGGCGGCGCTGTAGATGGCAGCCGAATCGTACTACATGACTAATCTGTTCCCATTCAGTTACAATCAGTTTGTAGATTAGTTTTGTCAAATGCAGATGGTTTTTAATCGTTGTTTGTTTTCTTTTATTTGGATTTCTCTGTCAGCATGGACAATTTTTAAATGTAAGTACAAAACATGGTATTTCAAATTTATCACGCATTTCTAAAGGCGTGAATAGAGGAAAATACAGGAATTGTCACGACAATGACTTGAATTTCGGTTTTACATGTCATACTGTTGGAAATGAGGAACTACAACGGTATGTTACTTCTTTCAAAGTCCTAGCTACTGAAAGTCTGCTTCCTCGTAGAATGAAACTACATTTGGAGTCAAACTCCAGTAGTCTGGTAAACGAACCACAAGAATACCATCTTTTTCAGGCAAGTTGAAAAATCATAGAAGAAAAAAAACTTTCACTAAACAGTCCTAAACAAGCAAAGATTTCTAAACAGGATTTTCTTTCATCTTACAAACGTACCTACCTTGTCGTAAAGAGCAAGAAACCTCATACCACAGCGACAGACGTTATTTTACCAGCTGCTCTTGCCGTAGTATCTACAATAGGTGAATCAAAAAAATGTGTTCAAATGTGTGTGAAATTTTATGGGACTTAACTGCTAAGGTCATCAGTCCCTAAGCTTACACACTACTTAACCTAAATTATCCTAAGGACTAACACAAACACCCATGCCCGAGGGAGGACTCGAACCTCCGCCGCGACCGGCCGCACAGTCCATGATTGCAGCGCCTTAGACCGATAGGTGAATCCGCTGCGACGCAACTGCCAAGTGTGCCTTTGTCACCCAGCAATATTAGTCGTCAAATAATGGATGTGGATGATGATGTTATTGACCATTTGATTGAAAAACTCAATTGTGAGTGTTCTTTCTGTATTTAGTTGGATGAAGCTACAGACATCCACAGTGATGCGCATCTAATTTGCTACGTGCGGTTTATTCATGACATAAAATTTCATGAATATTTTCTTTTCTACAGGAAAATAACTCTTGGAATAAAATCAATAGACTTCCTTGAAATACTACGCGCTTTTATGGATGAGAACAACATTAATTCGGAAATTGTGTAGCTGCGCAGCTGTGTGTACACATGAAGGTTGTTTCACCAGATTGAAAACTCTGATCCGTAAACAGGCCCTTCATGACATTTCAACACTCGTGTTTTTCACCGAAAAGCAATGCTTACGGAATTCAAGCTTTGGTCTCCCTTTGCTGTCCCCCCCCCTCCCCCTCCCACCACCAATATCCCCCCCCCCCCATTAGCAAACGCAGTATCTCTTGATGTCTGAGACTGACCCCTTCTTTTAGTCCATTTGCGCCATAAATTTCATTTTTTCTCCTGTGAAATTCAGTATGTTCTCATACGTTATTCGATCTACCCATCAAACCTTGAGCATTCTTCCATAGCACCACGCATTCTACAGCACAACATTTCAAAGCCTTCTATTCTCTTCTTGTCTGAATTTATCATCCACGTTTCACTTCCTTACAACGCTACACTCCTAAAAAATACCTTCAGAAAAGATTTTTTAACACTTAAATTTATATTAGATGTTAAAAAATTGCTCTTTTTTCAGGAATGCTTTTCGTGCTATTGCTACTCGGTTTTATTTCATTTCTGTTTCGACCATCTTAGGTAACTTTTCTACCCAAATAGCAAAAATCGTCTGCTGCTTTTAACGTCGCCTTTCCTAATTTAATTCTCTCAGCATCACCTGATGTAATTTGATTCCTCCATTAACTATGTTTGGTTTTTTTAATACTCGTCTTATAATCTCTTCTCGTGTCAGTATCAGTTACGTTTAACATCTCTTCCAATCCTTCCCAGCGTCTCTTCAACTCTTCAACTTTCCGTCTGGTTTCTGTACAAGTTGTAAACAACATTTTGCTCCTCGTACATCATTCCTGCTAAAGCCAGAATTTTGAATTAAATTCAGTATCTTCTGTGTTACCCAAGGAATTCAGCTAAGCCTTGTCTTTTTTACCTATGTGTTCCTCTGGTATCTTCACTATCTCATTTTTCAAAAGTATCCATTCTTCTACTTTCTTCCTTTCATCTATTTCAGTCCAACGTTGCCTATGCTCCCTCTGGTTCCTTCAATTTATCCCGGTCCCATCTGCTTCTAATGTATTTTGCAATTTCTTCAGTTTCAGTCTACAGTTCACAGCAAATAAATTATCTGCCCCTGGAAGAATCTAACCGTTTATAATCTGCCTGCTGCATTTATCTCTTACCATTGCATAATGATTCTGAAATCTTCCAGTATTCCCAGATTTCTTCCATGTTTAAGACCTTCTTTCATTATTCTTAAACCAGGTGTTAGTGATGATTAAATTATGCTCTGTGCAAAGCTCTGCCAGGCGTCATCCTCTTTCATTTCTTTCCCCCAGTCGATGTTATGCTACTGTATTTCCTTCTCTTCCTTTTCCTATTATCGAATACCAGTCATCCATCACAATTAAATTTTCGTCTCCCGTCACTATATGAATACTTTTTTACCTCGTGATATATTCTTTCAGTATCTTCAGATATCTTCCTCATCTTCGGAAGTACTTGACAAATAGATTTGTACTACCGTAGTGGGTGTTGGCTTCGGTCTATCTTGGCTACGACAATGCTCTCACTATAACGTATGACGCTGACAATCTCGGAGTTGAGCACCCGTTAGCTCCAAACATACACACTGTAACTTATGAGGATGTACTGATTAGAACTGGGGATAAATTTATGTCACAACTTCACTAAAAGAAGGCTGCTGATGAAACACCTTCCTTCTGTACCATGTAGGAATTGATATGGAAGGGAAGAGTGAGGATTACAATTTTACAGGTAGGCCAACGGATGAATACAGTAAGTAGGTTTAAATGGATGCAGGTTACAGTAGTTATTCGGAGATGAAGAAGATTGCACACGATAGGCTATGGCAATCCAGTCTTCGGACTAAAGACAACATCAGCTGCTGTTCGTAGTACAATACTCGCTTTCGTAATTTGTTATTCAGTATTAGGTCTTCTCCTGCATCGCCCCTATTGGTTTTGATGTTGATAAATCTATATGGGCTTGACAAGAAGTCCTATTCTTCCTGACACCGCAATTCACTAATTCCCTCTGTATCTAACTTCAGCCTACACATTTACATTTCGATCTGTCTTACCCATTTACACGATTAAGGATTCTGAAGTTCCACCCTCCGACCCGTAGAATGGCAGATCTATTATCCCTCATAACGACATCCTCTCGATAGTCCCCGCCCGGATATTCGAATTATGGACTGCTTTCACCACGGAATATTTCACCCAAGAGGAAGCTATCATCACTAAGCCATAAAGTGTATCTGTATACCGTCGAAAAGAGAAAACGACTGTAGCGTCTCTTTGCTTCCGGGCATTCGCAGTACTAGAGCAGCAAGCCAAAACTCGCTAATTTTATAAGGTCGGATCAGTCAATCATCCAGATTGTTCCCGCTGCAACTACTGAAAAAGGCTGCTACCTCTTTTCAGCAACCACATGTTGGTCTCGCCTCCCAACAGAACCCCATTCGTTGCGGTTACACCTACGGTACGGCTGTCTGTATCACTGAAACAAGCAAGCCACTCATGTCGGCGAACTCCATGGTTCATGGGCGAGGAATCTGACTATTAAATGTGTTAGAAGAACATCGTACAACGAAGCGAAAGAATAAAAAAGGAAAGATTCTATTGCTTAGCAGGCGGCTCTACCTTAGTCTGGGCTCAGTTATGTCAGCGAAGAAAGTCGACTTGGATCTCAATTTAGAAGGAGTCCCAATCCACTGCGACTGGTATTCTTGATGCGGAAGGGTGCAGAGCGCGGAAAGAGATTACTTCGCCTCTTCGAGCTAGGCCGTCGGAGAAGGCCTGGTCTCCCGGTTTCATATAGTGTCATTTATTCAGCGGCAGCAGCAACCGGTTGTTTTGCCGACACAAATTCGACAAAATTGCAGAGAAGGCTGATTCTGCGGCGCGGTGCGGCCGCCTACATATTGTAAGCAGAGCCGGCCTTGCGCATCGATCCGGCCTGGCTGCACCCCGCCGCCGGAAACGAAAAATCTGCCGCCACGTAATTAACGTTTTCACAAGGAGCTGCCACGCAAATTCGCTTCATTGTCGGCTCTCTCCACCTTTATTACTTGCTGACTCGCGGAAAATCTTTGAGGAGAGGTTGACGCTAGGTATTTGCGTGCCGTGGCCAGCGCTGTCTAGTTTCAGCCCAGCGGATGGTTTCGGTCTGTGTGAGGTTCGCATCACGTTTTATGGCAAGGTCGAAGCTAAGTGTCCCCTAGTGTCTCGTCGTCAGCCTCCCATCCGAAGTGGAACCAGCGTGTAATCCCGACAGAAACCAAGCAAATATGCAACAGACTGAGCAGACATTCGGGCAAGCACATTAACATTATCAATCTGTTGAGCTCACCATTACGAGACATGGCTATTGAATACAAGCGTCGTCTTTTTATTAACTCATATCAACTAGTGGGACCCTTCTTTCCATAAATACAGTGACGGAAAAAAAATCGCGACACCAAAAATAATTAATATAGAGTATTGAAATTGCGGGAATACATTTGTCTCGGTAACATATTTAAGTGATCAGAAGTGTAAGATCACAGGTTAATCTAAGCGGGAAGTAAGCAATTGCAAATGTGAAATGTTTGTACATTAATAGCGGTGTAATCGCCAGAATGTTGACTGCAAGCATGCAAACAAGCATGCACTGTGTTTTACAGGTGCCAGTTGGCAGTTTGTGGGATGGAGTTCCATGCCTGCTGAACTTGACTGGTCGATACGGGGACGATTAATACCCATTACGTCCAATGCTGGGGTGCTTGCCAATATCGGAGAGCCCTGGCAGTAGTGACAATATATAAGGGAAAAATGAATTGAAGTTTGTGTTGGGGACGGCACTCAGGTAGTTCGTGCAGCAATGTTGACCATCGTGCTGTGGTAGTGTACTGGTTAGCATTTCTGCCTAGCAAGCAAAAAGACCCGGGCTCGAGTCCCGGCGGCAACACAAATTTCAATTCATTTCGTCTGCTTCGATCACTGTCTGTGCTTGATACTGGAGTTGTCGTTCGATGATGTCCATGGAGACAGACCTGGCGATCGAGCAGGCCTAGGTAACATGTTAGCACCCTGTAGAGCATGTCGGGTTACAACAGCGGTATGTGGGCGAGCGTTATCCTGTTGGAAAACACCCCCTGCAATGCTGCTCATGAATGGCAGCATAACAAGTGGAATCACCAGACTGACGTGCAGCCTTGCAGTCAGAGTTTGAGGGATAATCACGAGAGTGCTCCTGCTCTCATATGAAATTTCACCCAAGACCATAACTTCAGGCGTACGTCCAGTGTTCCAGCATGCAGACATGTTGCTTGCATGCCCTGAAGTCGCCTTCTAACCAGGACACGGCCATCACTGGCACCGTGGCAGAACCAACTTTCATCAGAAAACACAACAGACCTCCACCCTGCCCCCCAATGAGCTGTCGCTTGACAGAATGCCGGACATTTGCCACGCCGGACATTTGCCACGCTTGCCCCTTCGCCAGGTAGCGATCCCTCAGGTAAGGGACGCCCTACCTCGTACTACTTCCGTCCGCTTTCAAACCGCCGTCTCCACGTCTTATTCGATACAACCAGTAGGTAAGGGACCTTCTTCTTCGACATCTTGGCCAAATACAGAGCTTCTTTTCCGAAATCAAAATATTTATAACTTTTGGGAAACGAAAGCAATACCGACGATTATGTCAGTATGTAATTAGTTCTGCCAAGTATAAATATAGATCCCTCTGTCTGTACGGTAGCTTCCTTCCACGCTTACTGATTGCGATAGAAACAGTCCATCACCATGGGAGCAACAAGAAAGGAACGATGTAAAGAGGACGCGAATGTATGCTAATCATTTCTTTTTGATCACTGCATTTGTGCCTACTTTAATTACTACAACTGCATGCCCAAAAGACAATAAGGAAAGAAGAAATGGGTATGAGAATGTCTGAAAAGAAAAACGACATACTCCATATTAATTTACTCTCTAAAATGCGATATTCCTTACGGCGAAACATTAGTTAAGAAAGTGTAGCGGGACAATGTTGAAAACATGACTGAAAATACGTTCACTAAATAGAGATAAGAACATCTATGATTGACATGTCATCTAAAGTCGACGTACAATTTTAAAATGTTAGAAATAAGGAAATGAAGTAATAGAGAATGCTATGCTTGTAACGTATGTTGTTGTTCTACATTGTTTAGCTCTGGTCACAGAGAAAGCATCCTAGGTTTGGGAGGGAAAAGCAGTAATTGTAATGATCTGCACTACAACGGAAACAAGAAGCACAACTTAAGGAAAAATAATGTAATGTGTGTTCCAGCTCACAAGCGACATTAAAGCAGATAGTTCCTGTGACTTAGTATGGCCAGAGGTTATATTCGACAACCGGAATAAATTAATAACTGGCTCCTTTTACCGACCCCCGGTCCCAGATGAAACAGTTGCTGAACAGTTCAAAGAAACCTTGAGTCTCATCACAAATAGGTACGCTACTCATACAATTATAGTTGGCAGTGACTTCAATCTACTTTCCGTATGTTGACAAAAATACATTTTCAGACCCTATTGTAGATAGAAAACAACTTCTGTAATTCATTTAAATGCTTTTTTAAAAATTATTCTAACAATTAGTTCACGAGGCCATTCAAATTGTACATGGTTACGAAAACACACTTTACCTCTTAGCCAGAAATAATCCTGAGCATCACGACGGATAAAGTCGTAGCCAGCCTCAATTCCGTAACAAATAAATTCACCAAAACTAAACGCGAAATATATCTATTTATAAAAGCAACTAAAAATTCGGTTGACGTCTTTCTAAGAGACAGTCTCCAATCCTTTCAAACTATGTAAGTGAAGACCATATGTGGCTTAAGTTCAAAGAAATAGTATCAACAGCACTCGAGAGATTCGTACCAAATAAATTAATAAGAGACGGAACTGATCATCCATGGTACACAAAACACGACAGAAGGCTGCTGCCGGAGCACCGAAAAAGGCAAGTATAATTTAGACGAACGCAAAATCTTCAAGACTGGCGAAGTTTTACTGAGGCTCGAAATTTGGTGCGGATTTCAATGCGAAATGCATTTAATAGTTTCCACAACGAAACTCTCACTATAAATGTGGCGGAAAATCCAAAGAGGTTCTGGTTCTATGTTAAGTAAACCAGCGGAAAGACTCAGTAAGAGATGAGGAGGAGGAGGAGGAGGAGGAGGAGGAGGAGCAGGAGGAGGGGGAGACAAGGGACCCAACCCTTCGGAGCAGGTAAAATCGTGGCAAATGTCCGGCGTGGCAAATGTCCGCACACCGCTTGACACCACTGAAGTCGCAAATGGCGGTGGTTCAGGTAGGTGAAATGCAGTATACAAGGCATCTGTCTCTGAGCTGTCCTTGAAGTAACCTATTTATAACAATTCGTTGTGTCACTGTGGTGTCAACCGCTGCTAAAACTGCTACTGCAGATACAGTACGATCACGACCCCACGTGGCTGTCTGGAGAGCGGTCATCTAGCGACCGTACATTCTCGTGACCGCCGCTGCCAGCAGTTATGTACAGTAGCTACATTTGTACCAAGACTATCTGCAGTATCGCAGTAGAAACATTCAGCTTCTCGTAGCCCTATTACACGACCGTGTTCAAGCCCAGTGATGTGCTGATAATGCCATCTTTGCCGTTTTAAAGGCTTTCTTGTGTAACATAAACTCACCACGTTCAATGTCAAAGGCAGCTAATGCTCATGTCTGTTACAGTGTGTATTTGAAGAAAGTCTGGTTTCAGTATCATAGTGTAGCTACTAGCGGCACTCTTATGCAACAGGAGCGAAATGTGTATAGACATCACCTTTCAGATGCAGAAACACGCCTATCGACTTTCGTTTATGCCCGAGAATTCCTTCTTGGTATCGCGATTTTTTTTCGTCAGTCTGTGTTAAAGATCCTCATTCCTTTCCTAATAAAAGTATTCATGGAAATTTAGATCTCTTTGCATGAAATGACGCACAAGTTGATCATTACTGCTTTGCTAATTATTGCATGCTTCGTCTTGATCGCGTTTTGAATAAACTTATAAACTTTTAAAAATACGGCTGTTCCCGGCGGAGGTTCGAGTCCTCCATCGGGCATGGGTGTGTGTGTTTGTCCTTAGGATAATTTAGGTTAAGTAGTGTGTCAGCTTAGGGATTGATGACCTTAGCAGTTTTAAGTACCATAAGACTTCATACACATTTGAACTTTTTTAAAAAAATCTATTAAATGCCCTGATTTATAGAACATTACGAATAGTGAGAGAGAGACAAAAACGAACCATAAAAATAGATTTGCAATGAGAAAGATAAACCCAGTATCTTGTCATATCTGTATTTCCTTAAACAATTGTAGCTGCCAAACTGTTTAAATGATTACATAGCTTTTTATTTCGCCAACAGCCTTAGAGATTGAAGAACAGTCTAACTTCTCTTCGCCTTCGAGGTCGTTAGGGACGAGGTGTTAAAAATTGTTCAAATGGCTCTGAGCAGTATGGGACTTAACATCTGAGATCAACAGTCCCCTAGAACTTAGAACTACTTAAACCTAAATAACCTAAGAACATCACACACATCCATACCCGAGGCAGGATTCGAGCCTGCGACCGTAGCGGCAGCGCAGTTCCAGACTGAAGCGCCTAGAACCGCTCGGTCACAGCGGCCGGCACGAGGCGTTACATAAGCTGGCTAATGAGAGGTAGGATATCATTCGCAACCTAATGAAAGGTATCATCCTAGCGTTCAACTGAAGTGATACAAGGAATCGCAGAAAATGGCAAGCAGAATTGTCAGGTAAGGCTCTCAGCGGTTCTTTCCTATCCTGTCCTATGCACAGGCTGGTCAGAAACAGTCTGAAAATCCTGCAGGAAAGTTGCACGGGAGGCGATGCTGAGAAATAATAGTTAAGAAAAAAATTCAATAGGTTGCATCGTTTCCGAGCTGTTTAGCACTGAAGTTAGCCAATCAGGTCGGCGCGCGCGCATATTCAAGCAGCCTGCCAGAGACAGGGTCGCTAAACTTGTTCTTAGTTTGGTTTCCTCAAAACGAACAATAGTAACTTTTGCTTAGCTAGTTTAAATTTATCAATTATGAAAAAGGGACATTTTAACTGGTGATGAGCATTTGAACAAGTGGCAACTCACGGACCCACAGCTATCTCCATTGTCGCAATTTAGCACCAGGAAGTACTTGAATTCGCGCGGGCAACGATCTTATTGGGTAACTTCAATGCCCGATAACACGGAAACGGAGGCAACATACTGATTTTTTCCTTAATAATTATTTCGCAACAGAATCTTCCCTGCAACACATTTACAAGTTTTTCAGACTTCCTCACCTCCCTGTATATGCCAGTATGTCACCTCAATAGGCTTCACAACCCAACTAACATTCTCGGTCACATCTCTTCATCGACAGGATGGTATTGGTAATTATTTGTTTTATGAGTAAAAAGACACGGCACAAAACTAAAACAGCTCTCTCTCTTCACCTCTCCAAAATGTGTGTAAATATCTCTCCATTATGTCAGCCTTTCTTCAGTTTTTGAAACCGCTTTGGGCTCTAAAATAAAATGCAGTCCCGCATTATGACTTCTATTAAGCTGCTGACAGAAATTTAAATTGTTAGATATACTTTTTTTCGCATTACTACCTTATTTCCGTCACGTTGGCCACCTAATCACTTTCTTTAAGAAAGTTATTTCAAGGAACTTGAGAATGAATTTAAGCTCACATATGCTATCCAGCTGAATGTTGCTCCGTGAAGAGTAGCAAAATTTCTAAAACATCCAATACTGACCACTATAGGACCATATATCGTCAGTAATCGAGGAAATCCCTAGATCTACAGTAGGTCGCTAGAAACGTAACAATCCGTCGGGAACTTTTCTGGTGCTTACAAAAAAGAATCTGGAGAACCTTTATTAAGGAACCGCTCTAGAGTTATTATGCAGCCACCGAAAACAGCCGAGAAAATCGTAACCAGGTTGTTGGAGCTGAGACTCGAAATAGTCACACCGTACATGACTTTGGGAAGTTAGTTCTGCGCCACGTTGCTCGGAATCGATGGGCTATAATTCGTTTGGAAACTGCCCCCTTCGGCTCACGCACGGGAATTGGAGAACTGCATTGCGGGAAGGGAGAGGAAGGGCTGCTGGCTACCTCAGACGCTTCGCACCTGTCGGTCTACACAGATACAGTTACACCGACGTTCCGAAAAATGCTCGCCAGCTTTAACACGCGATGAGGTCAACCTCATCTGAGTGTCAGCATAACAATAACTGTTGAGGACTCAGGCGATGCACGTCATTAATCATTTAGTTACAATGCTCGAAGTTTACAAAAAACTCAAATGGCTCTCAGCACTATGGGACTTAACATCTGAGGTCATCAGTCCCCTAGACTTAGAACTACTTAAACCTAACTAACCTAAGGACATCACACACATCCATGCCCGAGGCAGGATTCGAACCTGCGATCCTAGCGGTCGCTCGGTTCCAGACTGAAGTGCCTAGAACCGCTCGGTCACCAAGGTCGGCCAAAGTTTACATTTGTAAAGACTTCATTCGTTATGACCATTTATGACTAAGCAAAGGTGTAAGTGGGCGATCAAAATATTTCCGCTCGAAGGCCATACGGTCCAGAATCGGTCTGCAAACCAGGCGAAATCACCGAGAGCATTGAGGAATCATCCCAATGACGCACCAGGCTGAAAATAGCCCATGGTAAAACAGCGCGTCCTGCTGCGTGAACAAGTCCGTAACTGCCTGCTGCATATCCTCGTCCGCAAAGAATCATCGATGCTTTAAGGCCATTTGAAGAGACCTGGACGCGTAATAATCGCGTGCGGAGGGATCAGGACAATAGGGAGGATAATCGAGTGTATCCCATGTGAGTTGGCTAACTTCTGCTTTACGACTTTTCGATATGCATATGTGCGTTTTCATGAAACTGCAGCTCCCCTTGTCGCACCATTCCACAAACGTGATTTTCGACATACATGCTGCCCCATACACGTTACTCATTCTCCGATAGATGTCTACCGGTGTTTTTTTTTCGGTAGCCAAGAAATGAATAACAGGACGCTGGAACTGTTTCAACGCATTTAGTAACAACGTCTCCGCAGTTCACGTTTCCACATTTACAGCAAGCAAGTCGGAAAGACACGAATGCCACTGTAATCCCTTGCCTACAGATCGGTGCTTATACGAGGGTTGGAACTTTAACAGTGGCAACTATTTATTTACAGCTCGTACAAAATGGATACTTGTGATTCTTGAGTTTCTCCCGGCGTATTTGATAATCAAAATATCCACGGGTGTGCTGCCGGTCTATAGTGTCCAACGGGCACAATATTTCGGCGATCATACATGTCGCCATCATCAGGTGAACTGACGGACTGAGCTCCTGTGAACGTGCCGGCACGGAGATCCGTACGCTATGGCTGCTCAGAGGGAACTGGGTTCGGTCGCGGTGGCGGCCGATTTAAATACCCTCCGCCCGCGGCGCGCTTCCTCCGCCGTCCGCGCCCCGCACCACGGTCGCGCGGTGGAACAGATTGCGACGGCGTCTGAGATGACGTCGGTGTGATGGCTCTGTCCGCCGTGGTCGTCACAACTATACGTTTGCTCGATTTACTCTTGATTAACCCAATCGCTGGTTCCCAAGCATTGCTAAGATTATAGCCACAGTCACGGTTTATGAGGTGGATACTTGTTTCAAAGTTTTACTGACCTTCAAAGTAGTCACCAGCATTGCGTATAGCTCGTTGCCAGCGATGTGGAAGTCGTAGGATACTCTTAGCAGTGCCAGTTGTTTTGACAGCTCGAGCGCCGCGGTTAATTGCCTGACGGATTTTGTAGCAGTTCTGAAGCGAATGCTAGCCGGCGGGGGTGGTCGAGCGGTTCTAGGCGCTACCGTCTGGCACCACGCGACCGCTACGGTCGCAGGTTCGAATCCTGCCTCGGGCTTGGATGTGTGTGATGTCCTTAGGTTAGTTAGGTTTAAGTAGTTCTAAGTTCTAGGGGACTGATGACCTCAGAAGTTCAGTCCCATAGTGCTCAAAGCCATTTGAACCATTTCCTTAAGCGAGTGCTGTGAAGTGTTTCCTTCAGTTTATAAATCGAGTTGAACTTACAAGGCCTTAAGTCAGGGGAGTGAAGTAGGTGGTACAGCACTTAGCAGCCCCATCAGTCAAACAAATCAGTAACAGCTTGCACTGTACGTGCTTGAGCATTGTCCTGCAAAATGATGGTCAGGTCCTGCAGAAAGTCTCTAAGCTGGTCGTAGGTTGTGTTCCAAAAATGAACAGCATAGAGACAGAAGTGATGACACTTTCTGCAGGACCTGACCATCATTTTGCTGGACAATGCTTAAGCACATACAGTCGCAAGATGTTACTGATTTGTTTGACTCATGGGGCTGCTAAGTGCTGTACCACCTACTGCACTCCCCTGACTAAAGCCTTCGTAAGTTAACTCGATTTATAAACTGAAGGAAACACTTCACGGCATTCGTTTCAGAACTGCTACAAATTCGTCGGGCAATAGACCGTGCCGCTCTAACTGTCAAAACAACTGGCACTGCTAAGAGTATCCTACGACTTCCACATCGCTGGCAATGGGTTATATGCAATGCTGGTGACTACTTTAAAGGTCAGTAAAACTTTGAAACACGTATCTATTTTGTACGAGCTGTAAATAAATAGTTGCCACTATTGAAGTTCCAACCCTCGTATATCCGCAGCGGCGTCGCGCTACGTTGCGTATACACCGAAACAGCGACCTCAATCGGAATTATTTTGATCGCCCCTTGTATAGATCACAGCTCATGGGAACTGCATCTGTCCATATGTGAAGTGAAAGTAACCAAAATACGCAGTATGCTGCTGAGCGATTTTTTTTTAAAAGGACTGAAAAAGCAAAGAAAACCACGCAGGGAATGAGCTGCATGCAATGTATAAATGGAAAGCGTTACATCATGAACACCTTGATCGAACGCTACCTAACCTGTGGGCCATGTTAATTAAAATTTCGTCCCTCTGCGAGCTCATGTTTAATATAGAAAAATACCATTCTGAAAGATGAAGCATGGCGCGATTGTACGACTGTATCTAACACCACTGTAACATTTCGGGCTCAGGAAATCCTAGAGTACAATATAAGCAGAATATCAGGAAGAACCATCAGGAAAGCATTACTGGAAACTGGGTTCATACCCGTAGCCAACAGAGGCTGACGTACACCCAACGTCAACTATGACACTGAGTGGCATGCTGTGGTGTTGTGGTGAGTGTTGGCCGGCCGGAGTGGCCGTGCGGTTCTAGACGCTACAGTCTGGAGCCGAGCGACCGCTACGGTCTCAGGTTCGAATCCTGCCTCGGGCATGGATGTGTGTGATGTCCTTAGGTTAGTTAGGTTTAATTAGTTCTAAGTTCTAGGCGACTAATGACCTCTGAAGTTAAGTCGCATAGTACTCAGAGCCATTTGGACCTTTTTTTGTGAGTGTTGGTTTTTTATGTGTTGGCAGATCTACGCCAACATGTCCGTATGCAATCTGGCGGAAGGTCATAAGAAGCAGCAATTCTCAAGGCCCGCACCTTTCCAACAACTGGAATCATGGTGTTCTGAGGTGTTGGATGCGACAACATGACTTATTTGGTAATTGTTGAAGGGAGGCTGAATGCTCTCCAGTGTGTGTTAAGAATGATAAATCCATATATCATACATTTCATGACATATTCCAGCAGAATTATGCAAGACACAGCACTGCAGTTGACACTACAAACGACTTGGGTAATGTACAGATTCTTTACTGGCATGCCCAGTTCCCTCATTTGTCACCCTTAGAGCATGCCTGGGATATGACGGGAAGATGTATACTTCCGTACCAGCCTCCGACCAGTAGTCTTCGTGAAGTGATACATTATATTTCTCAGGCAAGGCAAAAATTCCTCACAATGACATTCGTAGTTCGTAGGGTACAACGATTACGCATTCGGGCCCGTGGGGACCGCAGCTTACACTGATATCGAGTGTGGACACCAATTTCGAGTAGAACTGAAGTTTGATCCTTTAATACCCGTTGTGTGATGCATGTCTTCATGAAGTTTGACAAATATCAGAGTGGTGCAACACGTTCTATTTCTGTCAGTGCAAAATGAAAACTTGCTTGTAAGATAGTGTACATATGAAAAGTGCAACAGGATCGTTGACGGAAGGGGAACAATACATGTTGATGGTTGGAGGGAGATCAGCGCTGATCTACGTCGCTGAACGATTCATTACCCACCTCAAAATTGTGCACCCAGGGCAGTCTGTGCTCGGTAAGACAGCATACGAACGAGGCGCCACAAATTGTCTTACTGAATATGCTGCGTCCCGTGACCGAAAAATAAGTCTACAGTAGCATCCACCTAGTCTACAGATTTCACAGTGTCTTATGTAACAATCTTTGGTCTTAGGCAACTCCACGAGTTCCTTCTCTCTTCTTTCCCCTTCCACCTAAAACTCAAAATCTTCCACTCCTTCAGCTTTGCCTCTTGACTGACTGTCAAAGTGTAATAGTACAGGGCGTCTCATAACTTTTTTGTCAATATTATACAAATTGAAGAAGAGATTAGGCAGTCTACTCGACCGAATAGTAGCGTTTACGGTCAAATAAAACCATCATAACGACCGGGAGAGCGGTGTGCTCACCACACTCCCCTCCTATCCGCAACCTCAGCTGAGGGTGACACGGCGGTCGGATGGTCCCGATGGGCCACTTGTCGCCTGAAGACGGAGTGCTTAAATACAGATCCGTAATCATGTCCCCTTTCCAAATTACTCATGTACTGGCATAACTTTCTCACACAAATATGTGAAACTTTCGGTGGTCCTTCATAGTGATCACTAATGCTGTGCACTCCCTCCTGTGTACACCATCAGGTCGGTGTACTTTAATTTATAGCTGCGTATAAAATGAGTCGTCATTGTTATATCTTGGTTTTAATTTTGTTAAATTACCTATATTCCCTTTCTGTAACACGACCTGAACGCTCACGGTCAGTTTCTAGAGGACGCCACAAGAAAAAGCTCAGGCGATAGTTTATTTTCACGAGCACGCCGTGACTTCTTTGCCATCTTTCGCCGAACACTCAAGTATTGATATTTTAGCACCTATAATTACATATTCCAGTAAACAGTCAATAGCTGAAAGCCAGTAATTTAATAAAAATGACGTGCTTAAACTCCGGCAAAAATTTCTGGTACATGCTAAAACCAGTTGATATTAGAGTACGCAAACAGACAAGCTCACACACAGAAAGTGGTAAAAATGGCAGTAACTTAATTTTTATTCTTCCCTGCAAAAGATGAAGGTAGCGCTCCGATTACATCAGGAGCAAATTTAACGCGAGACATTTTAGTTTTAAATTTACAGCACTCTCGTGGCGAAAGGAAGAACACTTAACTGCTGCGTTTGTTGTTATCGTTTTATTGTACCGGACAGACGCAAAGCGTAAAGGTAAAATAAAAACCCTGTAACTTTCACAGAGTTCTCAGATGTTCCAGAGGTGCAGGAAATAGTCTTGTTAACCTTAAAATATACAGATTCAAACCACTGTCAAAATGGAAAAGTAAAACCACATCTGTTTACGACTTACTGGCTTTTTAAAGCGTCGCACGTTGTGTTATGTTGTGCATACATTAATTTTTGTTTCATTTCAGTAGCCTTTAAAGTCAGACAGCGAAAGCATAGCATTTACTTGAAAACGTTCGTTCTACGGACATGTATCTTAGGAATTCTAACAAATTAAAAAAGAACTTAAATGAGAAACATTAAAAGAGGCTATAAGTGTCAAGGCAGTATTTGATTACTTTACGTAAGTTTGCATACGCAGGCTATCCTGTAAGAAGCAAAATATTTTATTCTAACCTACGATTCCTTCTATTCTTTTACTGTAAAATATACAGACTATAATATCGTCAAAGACAACACACACACGAACAACAACCAAGTACCTCAGATATAAAACAGCCATTCAGTTAAGATGCAATAGGTCACCTTCCAGTAACTGGAGTGTCTATTTTACATGCTAAACTCTGTTACAGGCAGTGAAAATACTAGACCACGTGTAACACCATAGCTCTAATGCTATACCCATCTATTTTTTTTTCTTTTCATTTAATATTACATCGTTAAGAACCTGTAAATGTTTTTGATTGAATAGATAACACAAAATTGTATACTCTTTTCTTTGTTAAAACTTTGATGTCGTAGTTTGTTTCAATGCAAAGTAGTGTATCTGTAATTTAAAATTCTTTGTCCCATTTGGAGGGAACAAAACTTACTGTATATAATTGCAATTCTGTGTGAATAATTTTTTGTAGAAGTGTCAATATGTGCAAATGTTCTGTTTTATTTAATGTGTTTGTTTGCTGTTATGTAAACTGCTGACCTTCACTTAGGGCTCTTAGTTATTCTGTATGTAAAAGGTGTAGGGGTTCCCCTCGGGAACGGAACAGCGTAGCGCGCGCAAAATGTGGTTGGCCTAGGTGGAAAAGGTGGAACGTATAGTCAGTCGGGGACGAGCAGTCGGTCGGGGACGAGCCAGCAGTCAGAGATGAGCTACGAGTCCGTGCACTGCAGTGTAAAAGTTGCATAGTGCTGGTTTCGAGAGAGGCTTTTCTGTTATTTTCCAATGCCTCTGATGGATGGATAAATAGCTGGGCTATTCTGGAATTTGTACCTATCTTCGCCACCAAGAAATGACAGAGTCCAGCAATTCTGTCTGCTATTCCACCTACCAACATGCAGTTGCCACCACATTGCGCAATCATTGCAACGTTATATTGTAAGGATGTACAGTGAAGGATCAGCTTAATGGATGTGTTATTGTGCTGAAATATAAGGTAATGTGTATCTGAATTTATGTACCTACCTTGATTTTTCTCCTCATCATAACACCTCTCAGGGTCCTCTCCGTTCGAAGTAAAGTGATTACCGAGTGTCCTTACTGAAAGTACGTTAAAACTCAGTTTGCTAATTAATGCCTATTGGACAGAGTAAAGTTAAAGTTAATGTGGCAAGATAGTGAGTTAAAGTTAATGATGATTGCCGAAATAATTTTCCTAGTAAAACTGATTATTAATGTGTTGTTGCCAAATTCAAACTAAAATTTCTCAAGACTGAGGCTTATAACGTTTTGCTTAGTAAATGATCACATTACTACCTGTTGTTAATCTTAGAAAGTGAGTCAGTATCTTACAGTAATATTAATTTTATGTCTCATGGTAGTAAAAGTGGAAAATTGCATAGTAGGAAATTATATACTCATGATTACTAAGTGTTTGTCTCTCTTGTGTGCATATTAACAGTATAAAGACCACTCAGTTTGTGTAAGCCTTGAAAGTGATAGTGTTTTCCTGTACGTGTTATAATTTTGCAAATAGTTTGTGCTGCTCCAGTTGTTAGCTTCAATCTTAAAACATATGTGTGTCAGAGTTCATTGCACTCGCGTGTGGCCAAGTCTAGGTTGTGTTTGTCCGTTATAGTTACTTATACCTACTTTCTAAAACGAGAATGTTAATCATTCTCTTGCCTAGTTAGGCTGGCGGCCGTTTTCTTTATCCGTTGAACAGTGCAGATAGGCAAAATTTAGTTTGGTACTGTTCAAATATTTACGTAATTCTGACTTTCATTTCCGATAAGCCACCTCCGTTAGGGACAACACGGTCAACATAACAAAATTCCTCTCAGAGGGTAACACTGCTCTGTTGCCTCGTACCATAATTGCTTTTACTAAATAGTTTTATGTCACAACCTGTTTCTAGCATTGAGGTTATGATGCAGTAGTAACAGCAGTTAGGAGTGTTATACGTGGCTTTTCCGTGACAGGACTATTTTGTTCTGTTGGGGACATACTACGTAATAAACCAAACTTGGTACTTCATAATATAAGCTACGTAAATACGCTGTTGTAGTGTTATACACGATTAGTTCCATACCTATTATGTAGGAAAAAGTATTTTACTAGATATGCTGTAAGAAGTCTACAGACATATTCCAGGATCGCAACCAGCAGTGAGTTTAGCCTCCTGACACAATTAAAAGCTAACTCTTCTTCGGAGTGGGCACCACCGCCACAAATTTGTTGAATCATGTCAACTTTTTTCCACTCTGTAATATTTATCAGTACCTTCTCTTAATCACACAACTACACTGACGTAAATGGAAATTGTTACACCAAGAATCATCAATTCGATATTTATCGAACTTTATGGAGAATTTCATCACATAAGAGATATTAAATGATTCAGCTTTCATTCAGCACATACTGGTGAGAATTCAGCCTCCATTCAGTAATTAACAAATCAGTCCTCTTGTCATACACGATAGCTCGCTGCTTCGTATGATCTTTTACTAGGCCATGTACGGAAACGTAGATTTAAGCTGACCACTACGAACAGAAGCGAGACTCATTGCGGAACACACACACACACTCTCTCTCTCTACACTATACAAGTTTCTGTTGTCTATGGCAGAGTGCCAGTGGTAAACTACGCATGGCGACGTGAAAACTCAACCCACAGCCCCGACTGTTTATTTATCAAAGTCCTAAAGATGGTAATAGCTTGTGTTGGATCCTGTAACGATGCGTGAGTTCTAAGGTAGAAAGCAGAGAATGAAAGACACAACAACAGTTAGGTTAAAATCGTTAACTTAACTCAAAGGCCGGCCTGTGTGGTCGAGCGGTTCTAGGCGCTTCAGTCCGGAACCGCGCTGCTGCTACGGTCGCAGGTTCGAATCCTGCCTCGGGCATGGATGTGTGTGATGTCCTTAGGTTAGTTAGGTTCAAGTAGTTATAAGTTCTAGGGGAATGATGATCCCAGATGTTAAGTCCCATAATGCTCAGAGCCATTTGAACCATTTAACTCAAAGGGTTGCAAGAAGATAGGTGCAGGTAGACCAAGTCACAATATCCAAAACGTCTTAATCCGTAGCAAATACCCGCAAGACTACATCAATGGGAGAGGGAGACGGACTACTCGCTAGCGTAGATCATAGTACCGGAAGGGGCTCTTGATATTTGGTTTCCTTATCGGTATTTCATTCCCCCGTGCCCCATATGGGCGGAAGGGGGTGGAGAGTGGTGGGCTGCCGGCAGTACGGAAATTAGACGAAAAAGAAACCAGAAACAGATAACGGATATATTTACACTGCATTTAAAACTTTTTAAAGGTGCAAAATAAAATGGAAGTTTTTAGACATACCATAGATGACTTCTTGCACTGGTAGCTATGAACAGTAGTAGTAAAAGGCAAAATGAAACACAAGAAGCGCAAATTTCAAACATTTAAAGCGTGTTGCCGAAACACTGATATTTAAAAGATTAAAAGACGTACTTTAATGTCACTAGAAACTGGAAGGACCTGCCATTCGAAAAGGAGTCACTTGTTGAAGGGCAAATGTTGGCCAGTGTGGAGGGTAGGAATGTATAAGGCTGGAGGACTGGTGCATAGCAACGGCGGGGTAGATGTGGCTGGTGGGACGAAAGACTGGGTGGAGTATAGGCGGGAACTGGTGACACTAATACGTGTTGTGAAAAGTGGGGTGTATAGGGTGAAGAAGCCCTGCTAAGGGCAGCATATGAGGATTGGAAAATAGAGTGGAAATGATAAAATTACTGGAGTCGAGTTTGTGTATGGTACAGATTGTTTGGAGGTGTTCAATGTAAGTGAAGAGACGCGGGAGTTTGATGATTTGGTAAGGGTTCCTTGTGGGGGGGAAGGTAAATCGATGAGGAAATCGAGGAGGAGTGCATGGTGTTCCAGGATCTGGAGGGACTGATAGAAGGGGGCTGACGATAACTTGCGGCGGCCTGTTATGCACTTCAGTAGCCGTACTGCGTTAGCTGGCTGGAGGAGGATGAGTCCGTTGGACGGCCGTCGTTTCCGGTGTAGCTGGTTCTCGCTGTTATACTGGGAATTTCTGGTGCCAATATACGAATTGCAAAGCGAGACGCCTGGCCAGGTGTCCGGGTTGGACGAAGCAGACACAACATATTTTAATCAACATATACCACAGTCATGGAAATATCGGTATATCTTTTTGGTAACGTACGGTCAAAGCGTTCACTTTCCACTTCCACCAGTCTACATTCGGTTTATAGAGCCATTATCAAGTGTAACTGTTACGTTCAGCTGCCACAGTACACATTACGAAACCCAACTTAAGTGCAATGGCACTTCTATAGGGCGAACCAACAGTTCGTTACATTTTAAAAATCAATACTTCGTGGAATAACGTAGGTAGAGAGGTAAAAATTGACACACATGCTTGAAATGAGGTAGGGTTTTATTGAAAAAAAGGGTGCAAGATGACTAGCACATGAAGCTCCATATGATACAAAAGCAGTTATCAACATAATAATTGATATGTTTAGCGAAGACGATGTTCTTTGTAAAAAATGCTGAACATGTCGGCCGTCACTCACAAACAACACCTGTAGTCGAGAGACAATGTCGTGACCAACACTGTTCAGCATATCAGTAGGTATGGTGAGAAATTACACGATTAATGTTTGAAGTAGTGCTGGAGGGAATTGACACCATGAATTCTGCAGGGCTATCCATTATTCCGTAAGAGCAAGAGGGCGTGGAGATTTCTTCTGAACAGCACGTTGCAAGGCATCCCAGCTATGCTCAATAATGTTCATATCTGGAGATTTTGGTGGCCAGTGGAAGCGTTTAAGCTCAGAAGAGTGTTCCTGGAGCCACTCTGTAGCAATTATGGACGTGTGGGGTCTCGCATTGTCCTGCTGGAATTGCCCAAGTCCGTCGGAATGCACAATGGACATGAATGGATGCAGGCCATCAGACAGGATGCTTACGAACGTGTCACCTATCAGAGTTGTATCTAGAAGTATCAGGGGTCCCATATCACTCCAACTTCTTACGTTCCACACCATTACAAAGCCTCCACCAGCTTGAACAGTCCCCTATTGACATGCAGGTTCCATGGATTCATGAGGTTAGCTCCATACCGGTACACGTCCATCGGTTCGATACAATTTGAAACAAGACTCGTCCGACCAGGCAACATGTTTCTTGTCATCAACAGTCCAATGTCAGTGTCGACGGACCCAGGCGAGGCGTAAAGTTTTGTGTCGTGCAGTCATCAAGGGTACACGAGCTGGCCTTCGGCTCTGAATGTCCATCCCGATGATGTTTCATTGACTACTGTCACGTTGAACGATTCTCTTCAGTCGTCGTTGGTCCCGTTCTTGCAGGATCTTTTTCCATCCGTAGCGATGTCGGAGATTTGATGTTTTACCTGGTTCCTGATGTTCTCGGTACACTTGTTAACAGGTGGTACGGAAAATCTCCACTTCATCGCTACCTCCTCCGCCCCTGGTAGCTAAGTGGTCAGCGTGACAGATTGTCAATCATAAGGGCCCGGGTTAGATTCCCGGGTGGGTCGTAGGTTTTCTCCACTCAGGGACTAGGTGTTGTGTTGTCCTAATCATCATCGTTTCAACCCCATCGACGCCCAAGTCGCCGAAGTGGCGTCAAATAGAAAGACTTGCATCCAGAGAAACGGTCTACCCGACGGGAGGCCCTAGTCGCACGACATCGCTAACTGAAGATGCCGTGCCCCATCGCTCGTTCGCCGGCCATATCACCGTGTCCAAACTCACTTAAATCTTGATAACCTGCAATTGTAACAGGAGTAACTGATCTAAGACTTGCGACAGACGATTGTTGTCTTATATAGGCGTTGCCGACCGCAGCGCCCTGTTCTGCCTGTTTATACCTCTGAATTTGAATACGCATGCCTATACCAGTTGCTGTGTCACTTCGGTGTATTATTATTATTAATTTTATCCATTGTTTCCCAACTAAAAAAAAACCTGATGAAAATCACTAAAAAGCACCTGAAGATGAGCCTCCAGGGCTCGAAATGCATAGTGCAGTAAATAAATTCAACTTGTGACTGAAGGTGGTTTGTTCTTCATATTATTATTATTATTATTATTATTATTATTATTTATACAGTAGCTAACGCTCGATGGAATGACCTTCTGGTTTCAGTGCTGTGAATGAAATGAAGAGAACTGTTGTTAGAGGCATTTGGTTAGTTCTGTGTGCTGTAATAAGTAATGAGAGCATAGTTTCTTAAAGAAGAAGTGGCCCACCAGCCTCTGACAAAACTGTACAGACTCCTCATCTGTAATGAGGTTAATGTCATCGGTATTCACGATGTTAACGTTAGGAAAGGAAGGCAGAGATAACACATTTCCTATAGCGTCAGACAGAGAAAACTTTCGAATATCTAACGGTTCCGCTAGCCTGCATCCGGACAAAAACGCACGACACGTCTCAGAAAATGCTTGCTGCCCCTAAGATCGTTAAGCCCACGGTAGGCAGCAGTTCGAAATATGCCAAATATAAGTCTGTGGAACATACGAAGACACCTCTGGAAAAACGCAGGCAGATGAAGCCGTCGCCGTGTTTACTATATCGACTGCCAATGACAATAAAATGATTAAAATACGGTAATGTTTTCGGGGTGCGCATTCTAATACCCTCGGCACACCGCCGAAACGAGCTCGCGACGTTTACTGCTCGGCATAACGTAGAGGAGGGAGTGGAATGTACTGCCGCGGGCACAGAGTGGCAGCCGGGCCATCCCTAATCGCCGAGTCAGATCTCGGCGCCGCACTATTAGGCGAGGCCCACTGCGCGTGAATCAGAGCGAGCGGACACGCCGAGATCCGCGCGATATACTTGAAAAGGAGCGACAGGAAAAGCGAAGCAAAAGTAAAAGGAACAAACGGAACAAAGGAAGAGACACGGTGAATCAACTACTGGGTAGCGAGCGATGCAAATAACTGATCCATCAGATAAGGCGAGTAAGACGGAATGTTATGAGCTCCAACTGGCTGCCGACATAAAGCGGGAAGAATATATTCGTGAGTGAACAAGTGCTCGAGTGGCTTAGTTGCGGTCAAAGTACAAGTATTTAAGTCGCCGACGATTCATTAGTCACCGGGACGGCCACTGTTGCTCCGCTCATAAAGGCGCCCTGTTAAATTCTTTACTCGCAGTCGGCTCGTTTTTATGACTTCATTTCGGCTCTCTTCGCCTGGGTGGATTCCGCCGCTCCGTTCGTGGCCAGCCGCAAGCTACGAGTGTGTACCACAGGCCCCATCTGCCCACTATACGCAATACTTCTGATAAGACAGATAGCGTAAAACTTTAAACTCTTCCTGATTCTGGCCAAGATATTTACTGCGTTTCGCATGTATAGTTATCGTCGTGATCATCATTGTCAGTAGTAGCAATATCAGCATCAGTTATTTGTCATCTCTTGCCGGATGTATTATACACTACTCGCCATTAAAATTGCTACACCAAGAAGAAATGCAGATAATAAACGGGTATTCATTGGACAAATATATTATACTAGAACTGACATGTGATTACATTTTCACGCAATTTGGGTGCGTAAATCCTGAGAAATCAATACCCAGAACAACCACCTCTGGCCGTAATAACGACCTTGATACGCCTGGGCATTGAGTCAAACAGAGCTTGGATGGCGTGTACAGGTACAGCTGCCCATGCAGCACACGATACCACAGTTCATCAAGAGTAGTGAGTGGCGTATTGTGACGAGCCAGTTGCTCGGCCGGCATTGACCAGACGTTTTCAGTTGGTGAGAGATCTGGAGAATGTGATGGCCAGGTCAGCAGTCGAACAGTTTCTGTATCTAGAAAGATCCGTATAGGACCTGCAACATGCGGTCGTGCATTATCCTGCTGAAATGTAGGGTTTCGCAGGGATCGAATGAAGGGTAGAGCCACGGGTCGTAACGCATCTGAAATGTAACGTCCACTGCTCAAAGTGCCGTCAATGCGAACAAGAGGTGACCGAGATGTGTAACCAATGGCATCCCATACCATCACGCCGGGTGATACGCAGTAGGGCGATGACGAATACACGCTTCCAATGGGCGTTCACCGCGATGTCGCCAAACACGGATGCGACTATCTTGATGCTGTAAACAGAACCTGGGTTCATCCGAAAAAATAACGTTTTGCCATTCGTGCACCCAGGTTCGTCGTTGAGTACACCATCGCAGGCGCTCCTGTCAATGATGCAGCGTCAAGGGTAACCGCAGCCATGGTCTCTGAGCTGATAGTCCATGCTGCTGCAAAAGTAGTCGTATTGTTCGTGCAGATGGTTGTCTTGCAAACGTCCCCATCTGTTGATTCAAGGATCGAGACGTGGCTGCACGATCCGTTACAGCCATGCGGAGAAGATGCCTGTGATCTCGACTGCTAGTGATACGAGGCCGTTGGGATCCAGCACGGCGTTCCGTATTACCCTCTTGAACGCACCGATTCCATATTCTGCTAACAGTCATTGGATCTCGACCAACGCGAGCAGCAATGTCGCGATACGATAAACGCAATCGCGATAGGTCACAATCCGACCTTTATCAAAGTCGGAAACGTGATGGTACGCATTTCTCCTCCTCACACGAGGCATCACAACAACGGTTCACCAGGCAACGCTTGTCAACTGCTGTTTGTGTATGAGAAATTGGTTGGAAACTTTCCTCATGTTAGCACGTTGTAGGTGTCGCCACCGGCGCCAAACTTGTGTGAATGCTCTGAAAAGCTAATAATTTGCCTATCACAGCATCTACTTCCTGTCGGTTAAATTTCGCGTCTGTAGCACGTCACCTTCGTGGTGTAGAAGTTTCAATGGCCAGTAGTGTAGGTACGAATATAATAAAGTTCATTGAGAAAGAAGAGATTTCCTCAAAAAATCGACACGGGTTTAGAAAGTATCGCACGTGCGAAACTTGCTGCCTTTTTTTCACCTGCGAACCATGGACGAACGGGAACCAGTAGATTTCGCATTCCTCGATTTCCGGAAACCATTCGACCAGTGCCTCACTGCAGACTATTAAAGGTCCCAGCATACGGAATAGGTTCCAAGGTAGGTGAGTGGCCCCAAGACTTTTCAATTAGTAGAAACCCATTGGTTGTTTTGGACGGTAGGTCTTCGTCAGAGACAAGTGTGTTACGACAGCTCTTGTTCTCTATACAGGGTGGTCCATTGATAGTGACCGGGCCAAATATCTCACGAAATAAGTATCAAACGAAAAAACTACAAAGAACGAAACTCGTCTAGCTTGAAGGGGGAAACCAGATGGCGCTATGGGTGGCCCGCTAGATGGCGCTGCCATAGGTCAAACGGATATCAACTGCATTTTTTTAAATAGGAACCCACATTTTTAT
The DNA here is from genome assembly GCF_023898315.1 of Schistocerca nitens. NCBI lineage: Eukaryota > Metazoa > Arthropoda > Insecta > Orthoptera > Acrididae > Schistocerca > Schistocerca nitens. The sequence goes on from NC_064616.1 coordinate 870,097,644, forward strand.
TACATATTCGTGTCGTAGGTAAAGAAATATGAATGTTTTAATTGGACCACTTTTTTCCCTTTGTGGTAGATGGCGCTGTAATAGTCACAAATGTATAAGTACGTGGTATCATGTAACATTCCGCCAGTGCGGACGGTATTTGCTTCGTGATACATTACCCGTGTTAAAATGGACCGTTTACCAATTGCGGAAAAGGTCGATATCGCGTTGATGTATGGCTATCGTGATCAAAATGCCCAACAGGCGCGTGCTATGTATGCTGCTCGGTATCCTGGACGACATCATCCAAGTCTCCGGACCATTCGCCGGATAGCTACTTTATTTAAGGAAACAGGAAGAGCCTGTGCGGTTCTGGCGCTGCAGTCCGGAACCGCGGGACTGCTACGGTCGCAGGTTCGAATCCTGCCTTGGGCATGGATGTGTGTGATGTCCTTAGGTTAGTTAGGTTTAAGTAATTCTAAGTTCTAGGGGACTGATGACCTAAGATGTTAAGTCCCATAGTGCTCAGAGCCATTTTTGAAACGGGAAGTGTTCAGCCACGTGTGAAACGTCAACCACGACCTGCAACAAATGATAATGCCCAAGTAGGTGTTTTAGCTGCTGTCGCGGCTAATCCACACATCAGTAGCAGACAAATTGCGCGAGAATCGGGAATCTCAACAACGTCGGTGTTGAGAATGCTACATCAACATCCATTGCACGCGTACCATATTTCTATGCACCAGGAATTGCATGGCGACGACTTTGAACGTCGTGTACAGTTCTGCCCCTGGGCACAAGACAAATTACGGGACGATGACAGATTTATTGCACGCATTCTATTTAGCGACGAAACGTCATTCACCAACAGCGGTAACGTAAACCGGCATAATATGTACTTTTGGGCAACGGAAAATCCACGATAGCTGCGACAAGTGGAACATCAGCGACCTTGGCGTGTTAATGTATGGTGTGGCATTATCTGAGGAAGGATAATTGGCCCCCATTTTATCGATGGCAATCTAAATGGTGCAATGTATGCTGATTTCCTACGTAATGTTCTACCGATGTTACTACAAGATGTTTCACTGCATGACAGAATGGCGATGTACTTCCAACATGATGGATATCCGGCACATAGCTCGCGTGCAGTTGAAGCGGTATTGAATAGTATATTTCATGAGAGGTGCATTGGTCGTCGAAGCACCATACCATGGCCCGCACGTTCACCAGATCTGACGTCCCCGGATTTCTTTCTGTGGGGAAAGTTGAAGGATATTTGCTATCGTGATCCACCGACAACGCCTGACAACATGCGTCAGCGCATTGCCAATGCATGTGCGAACATTACGGATGGCGAACTACTCGCTGCTGAGAGGAATGTCGTTAAACGTATTGCCAAATGCATTGAGGTTGACGGACATCATTTTGAGAATTTATTGCATTAATGTGGTATTTACAGGTAGTCACGCTGTAATTGCATCCGTTCTCAGAAATGATAAGTTCACAAAGGTACATGTATCACATTGGAACAACCGAAATAAAATGTTCAAACGTAGCTACGTTCTGTATTTTAATTTAAAAAACCTACCTGTTACCAAGTGTTGGTCTAAAATTGTGAGCCATATGTTTGTGACTATTACAGCGCCATCTATCATAAAGCGAAAAAAGGGGTTCAACTAAAACATTCATATTTCTTTACGTACTACACGAATATGTAATACAAAATGGGGGTTCCTATTTAAAAAAAATGAAAGTTCATATCCGTTTGAGCTACGGCAGCGCCATCTAGCGGACCAACCATAGCGCCATCTGGTTTCCCCCTTTAAGGTAGACAAGTTTAGTTCGTTATAGTTTTCTCGTTTGACGCTTATTTCGTGAGATATTTGGCCCGGTCACGATCAATGGACCACCCTGTATATGTCAATGATTTGATGGATAGCGTGAGTAACTATCTGCGACTGTTTGCTGATGAAACTGTAGTGTACGGAGAAGTGTCGCCGCTGATTGTCTGTAGGAAAATACAGCACGACCTACAGTTTCTACTCAGTGATGAATGGCAGCTTGCTGTAAATGTAGAAAATGTAAGTAGAATGGGAAAAACAATTCCATAATGTCCGCATGTAGCATTAGTGTGTGCTACTTAACACCATCACGATGGTTGAATATTTGGAGTAACGCAGGAAAGCGACATGAATTGCAACGAGCGCGTAAAGACGGTAGATGTGAAGACGAATGGTCGACTCCGGTTCATTGGAATAATTCTGGAGAAGTGGATCTCATCTACAAAGGCGACTGCGCATAGAACACTACTAAGACCCATTTTTGAGTACTTCTCTAGTGTTTGGGATCCCCACCAGGTCGGAGTAAAGGAAGACTACGAGGCAGTTCAGAGACATGATGCTACATTTGTTACCAGTAGTTTCGATTAACACGAGAGTATTACGGAGATTATTCGTAAACTCAAATGGGAATTCCTGGAGGGCAGTCAATCTTTTCGCGAAACATTATTGATAAAATTTAAAGAACCGCATTTGCGGCTGACTGCAGAACGATTCTACTGCCGCTAAAGTGCACTTCGCGTAAGGACTGCGAAGATAAGGTAACATAAATTAGGGCTCGCAAGGAGGCATTTACAAAGTTGTTCCTCTGTCGCTTCATTTGCGAGTGGAACAGGAAAGGGAATGGTCAGAAGTGGTACAAGGTACACTCTGCCATCCACGGTATGGTGGCTTGCGGAGTAGAATGAAGATGGTGATATCAATACAGACGTCTGTTCAGTTATGGTGTGTATGTTTTTCCTATCCGATCCACCCACTTTTTATTATAACGTCGTCTAAGGCATTCCCTACTACTACCAATCCAGTAAAGAACTTCCATATCCAGTGTTTCGTCAATTCTTCACCCTATAAGACCGTCCACTTCGATTTTAATTTCATGACAGATTCCCAAAAACATTCTTAAACTGCTATCTCTGTTCCGCACCTACTTCGTTCCTTTATTATTCTCAACATGGTCCTTTCCTTTGCCAGTTAAGGAGTTCCAGGTTTTTGGATGATGGTTGCACTTCGACGTTTCATGGATGACTGCGGTAGGCTAGACCTGACACTGCACACTACTTATAGGGACGCTGCTTTACGTATTGGAAATTTACTTTTAAAACTAGCTTTCGGATTTCCCAGTCAAATGAACATAAAGGGCTTTAATCTACTGTTTAATTGTCTAGATAGATATTGGATCATTGTTTTCAGGTGTAATAAGTACACAAATCCATCAAATTACGTCGTTGTTAGTCCTCATTGTCATATTTTTGAGCTTCCTGTAAAGAATTTCCTCTAGTGATTTCATTTTTTTTTTTTTAAGATTTTCTGCAGACGAAGCAACCCGAACATTTTTCGAAGATAGTTCAGTTGACACCCCTGTTTTTTCAAACTAATTGGCTAATTTAACTAAATCTTCCAAAGGCGAATTATTTTTAAGTGGAACAGTCACCTCGCCAAATTCATTTTTGAATTTCGATATTACTTATTACTGGAATGTGGCCAACGAGAAAAGATGGTTATGTTCTGTTTCCACTTCCATGGATTTCTGCAGTGGCTTAAGAAATGAGTGCTTACGCCATCGTTAAACGCAGCCAGTATAAACACAGAAAAGTTTTGGCTGTGATATTTTGCAAAGAGTAAGTCGACTTTCGCTAAGAGTGATTAATAGAAAACATGGAAAACAGATCGCAAGAACTAAAGTGCGATCCCGTGACGAGACAATATAAACATGCGCTAGCTAGAGGAAGCTTCGTGTTGCGAGACTAAACCGAAGCATAAAGACATCTAAAACAACGAGGGCGGAAATTATTAACTCTCGCTGTTACGGGACGTTAGGTACAAGGACTGTAACGGAACAATGTCCAATTTCACGTGATTTTTTCGTTATTAAAGACAAAGACTGTTCATAATTCGTATACTAGTAAGCTGCTCCTCATTCACATTATAGGCGTTCATCTTCCTTGGGGATACGAACTGAATTCTGAACAAAAGCAAATCATCACCGATGATATCATTCGGCGTAAGGAGTGCAGGCTGTTAGACTTCCACACATGGCTACAGAAATTTCACGGGGTCGGCGCATCCGACACAAACGAGTGCCTTATCGAAAAATTAAGTTCACTGAATTGGAACACAGTCCTCAAGACATGCTATTTAGTGTCCATATTAAGTAGTTCAGTTAATAACTGAAACAGTATCCGGCAGATACCATGTCCAAGTTGTCTTTCATTCTTGATTGATTTATGAGAGAATTTTACCCCTGACGAAAAAAATCGGAATTTTGATGCTGTAGACGACAACAAACATTGTAAAAAATTATCTATATTACTGCTACTTGCACGGCCGAGGTGAGACACAGTAAATTCGCAACTTTCATTTATACCTCCGTCAAACGATATGATAGACTTAACCTATGTGTTGAGGAATAACTGAAACCCGTATCCCAAGTTTTTGCCGTAGATGTACATTTCGATAGCCGAAGGCGGCTTCTGACAGTATCTTTCTGTTCTGAAAATCATTTCACTACAATATGTTTTGTCTGCATGGCCATCCTACACAGCAACTGTTAAAATCAATTATTGTTGGTTTTTCCTTAGTAAACTTCCTGCAACCAATTAAAGACAATTCTCTTTAATTAGTTGCAGTAAGTTAAAGACGGAGAAACCAATAACAATTCTTTGAATCAAATATTGTCTTTACGATGCAGCCTTAGGACATACTGTTATCTTTTTCTATTCTTTTACTTCGACCTATCAGTCCAGACAAGTTTCAGGAGAGTCTCCGCAGAACTGGAAATGTACATAGAGACAAGAAAGGAAAGAAAGAATGAGAGAGTGGAGAGGGGCGCCTTGTTAAATTTTCAGCCCTCGTTGATATTTGATAGAATATTGCGAACACTTTATATGCTCTTTTATCTTAGGCAGTTATAATCTGCCGTGAAATGTACACATTCCTAATGGGTGAAAGACTAATTAATCTTTATTTTTGTATAAAACCCTTTTTAGTCTTAATCCATATTGTAACCCGTACGGAAGGTCAGTGAGACACTCAGGTTTTAACATCCTAACAAACTTATCGGAAACGAAGCGTTATGTCAGTTGTACAAAGTCCGCCCCCGGTAGCTGAGTGGTCAGCACGACGGAATGCCAATCCTAAGGGCCCGGGTTCGATTCCCGGCTGGGTCGGAGATTTTCTCCGCTCAGGGACTGGGTGTTGTGTTGTCCTAATCATCATCATTTCATCCTCCATCGACGCGCAAGTTGCCGAAGTGGCGTCAAATCGAAAGACTTGCACTCGGCGAACGGTCTACCCGACGGGGGGCCCATTAGTTGTACAAAGCTAGCGAACGTAATCATCAGTGATCTTACTGAATGACTCATCCGGGCAGTCCCCCGACGCAGTTTAGGGAAACCCAAATCAGGATGGTCACTCGATGATTTGAGATACTCTCCATCCGAATACGAACCACCTCTCTCGGACGTAACGTAGCACTGCATGTTAACGAAACAGTATGATTCGAATTTATGTATATAATTTTCATAAATTCACTGGAATACGAGAGTCAACATACTACTACACTGGTGTGCAAAACATTGGGACATAAGTACCTTTCGCATGATGTGTCACTGGCAAGCAACATACCTCGACGAAACTTGGACCATACATAGAAAGAACTGCTACAGTGCGCCGGCCGGTCTGTCCGAACGGTTCTAGGCGCTTCAGTCTGGAACCGCGCGACCGCTACGGTCGCAGGTTCGAATCCTGCCTCGGGCCTGGATGTGTCTGATGTCCTTATGTTAGTTAGGTTTACGTAGTTCTAAGTTTTAGGGGACTGATGACCTCAGAAGTTAAGTCCCATAGTGCTCAGAGCCATTTGAACCATTTTGCTACAGTGCAGTACAGAAAAATCTGAAAGAAATAAGCAATGGGACGAACAGAAACGACACTTTTATTCAAAGACAATAATTATACTGAAGTCACCGCGATTTATGCTGGTCCCTTTGCCATTGCAAAAGAGGTGGCGTCGTTCTTACTAGGGTGTGATCACCAAAGGGGGAGATGTATGCTGTGCAGCGTGCTCCCATGCTGAACAAAAAATGGTTCAAATGGCTCTGAGCACTGTGGGACTTAACAGCTAACCGAAGGACATCACACACATCCATGCCCGAGGCAGGATTCGTACCTGCGACCGTAGCGGTCGCGCGGTTCCAGACTGAAGCGCTTAGAACCGCTCGACCACACCGGCCGGCCATGCTGAACACAACGTTGATGTGGATTTCTTGTGGTAGGACGTTCCAATCCTCCGCCAGCTCAGTTGACAACTTCTGGTTTGTCTCTGATGCATGTAAACGTGCTGTAATACGTCTTCCCGACGCGTCCAGCATATGCTCGATGGGTTTTAAATAGAGGGAACCGACAAGTCAGTTCATTTGGCGAATATCCTCTCGTTCCAACAGCTCCTCCACTTGCGATGCTCGATGCGGTCGCACATTCACATCCATAATAATAAAGTCAGGTTCGAATGCTCCACGAAAATACGCACATGGGGAATGAGTACAGTGTCTTAATAACAATGACTGTCGAATGTCAAAAATTTGGTTAGTATGCCCATGCTACATTATGCCACCCCACACCATAACACCTAAAGCAAAAAAATGTTCATATTCGACAATATTACTGGGTGCATTAGGTGTTCTCACCTCTCACCGTACTGGGGTATGTAATGCACCTAGGAATATTGTGGAACGTGATAGTTTTGGTGGTACTACACTGTAGGAGGTCTTTCTACGTATGGTCCGAGTTTCATCGAGCTATGGCAGTGACACATCACGCGGAACGTACTTTTGTCCTTAAGTTTCGCGCGCCAGTTTACGTAGTTCGTCCTTTAGCTATCCGAACGTCAATGATACAGCAAAACAATATTACTATGACATGACGGTATCAGTCTTAACTTATGCCAAACTACACTTTGCATAAAGTGTCCTTCAGAGTTGATACGGAGGTGGGGGTACATTGCAAGAAATCAGATGTGTCGCTGCATAAGTCACACATATGCTCGATAGTACTGACATCTGGTGAATTTTGAGGGCACTAAAGCACCCTTCCATTTGGATGATCCCGATATCATAAGGCTCTCGAGCGTTCCCTTATGACTAATAGAGGCCTAACGTCCTTCCAAGTAAACGTTGCCATTGTTTTGCACTGTTGATATAGTAGAAAATGGAATAAGAGTCCCATGTAGAAGATGCTTAGCAGCCAGTCATCCAACCACGAGGTTTAATAAATTATTGAGCAGCGACTCGTGAGACAGAAGGGCATCTTACCAGTTGGCGTTTTATGTGGACCAGGTACAATGGTTAGCAAACTGCTACGCTGCGATGCTGCTATAAACAGAGCTTATTAAACTTCCAGTTCCTCCCTAGTTGTTCAGATGATTTGCCGCTTCCTCATGTTGGCAAACTTCGATACATTTTTGACGTGGAAACTCTTGATCACGGTACTAGTCACTTTATGTTCTTTATGTCACTTCGTTCCATGTTGTCATTTAACCATCAAACAAGGTCGTTCATTCTCTTAAGATCAATTACTTATTTCTCTTTGCGACACATGGTTTTATGCTGATTGCACGCAAACGTTACCATGTCAGATGTTTGAGATTGCAACTTAACAGTACCCTCATAATTTAGTGACAGCTCATCACATGTAATATCTGTTAGATATAATATTTCTAGATGAAATATCTGAAACTATGGTGATGCGTCTAATGCAATACCACCTTGACAGTTGCAAAGTCCTGGGTACATGTCAACCAGGTGGCGCATTCATTGTATTACGGACTGCAGCCCAACCAACAGCTGTGTCCGTCCAACGTGATCACCTGCTGCTGCTGCTGCTAGAGCGAACATCTTTGCTGGAACCGCACTTCCTCCAGTTATGGTCTGAAGTCTTAACACGCAAGTATTTCACCTTCCACCAATTATGATGTTCCTAAGATTGGTCATCATTCACGTCTGACATTGCTGCGACTCATCGTCATAATTACCAGAAAAAGCTATTGTAACGGCAAGGCGAGTCTGAATATGGTCCTGTTCATGTTCACATCTAGTGGCATCAACATCTCTTGCTTATTCTGTCAGTCTGCACCTTCCTCTAGCGCTGCAGAGTTGGAGGTTACTCTTCTTGAGGACTAGCGAAGTATTTCTTAGCAACTCACCGACAGTCCCGCTGGATACATGCTACGCAGATGAATTACAATAATGGCCTCTGGTGGTGACCAATGGTTCAAATGGCTCTGAGCACTATGGGACTCAACTTCTGAGGTCATTAGTCCCCTAGAACTTAGAACTAGTTAAAGGTGGTGACCACAAATTGTATTAAATGTCAGTAAGTTGGTTCTTTCATCTCTTTCAGACAACACTGCTGGTGCAAAAATTGACTTCTCATGCAATATAATCTTCAGTCTCTTTCACTGTATTCTCGTATTACGCGGAGACACAGTGCCCAGCACATTGTGAGCATTACTTCAACAGAGTTTTATTAACCCTCATAAGAACGACATAAATTCTTGGCGGTTTCCGGTTTCGGTTCTTGCAAACAGTCTTCAGATCGACAAAAAAATTAAAATCCAGACGTGCTATAATCCATATTAAAATACATCTACAGGCAGTAAAAACATTTAAAATATGAATATCAAATAATAACTCTCACTACGATAGTAACTGATCTGTACTTCTAGCCTGTCATATGACATGCTGCGTCAGACTGCTATGATGCTGCTAGCGTGGCCTGACTAAGACTGCGAAGAGAGAGACTTTTGGCGTTGCGGGCGCACCGTAGAGCCCTCAATAAAGTTGTATTTCACCTGTCGAACTACAGAGCTAATTAAACGTTAAATATTTTTCCTAGTGGAATCTCGGAACGTCTTACGAAGAACACAGCAAAAAAAAGAAAGTCCACAGGTTCGGGAACATTCTGAATAAACAACGACTACAAATATAACTCCGCACAAACAACATAGTAAAGAAAAATCTAAACGCTACTAACACATGCACAAACAAATTTTCCAATGCAGGAATGTATCAGTTAACCTGCAGTTCATGCCAATTCGTCTACCTAGGCCAAATGTGCAGATATTTTGATATTAGATATTCTGAACACGTCGCAGCCTTAAAAGGTGACAGTATACGCTCCACTTCTGCAGATCATCTCATACAAGAAAACCATCACCCACACAACCCTGAGGATGATCACAAGATCCTCAGAAAAATCAATAGTCTCTATCAAACACTCGCAGCACAGAAGAACTACCGCACACAAAAGCAGTGATACGGAGAAAGAAAGTCGTGAATGGAAATACAACACTGTGCAACAAAACACTGTTTGAACAATCAATAAATTATGCTAAGACACTTCCCCATGTAAAACATTCAAACATCCTCGAATATCTAAAAACATCTGCTTCTCAATCACACACACATTTCACGTAAGTTCTATACCAGTAGACACACCATAATATTTTTCACCAAGCTTTCAAAATAAGCACTGTGAGCGGCTCTATGAGTACGGCGATGTAAGTGTTTCCTCAAATCCCGTTTTGTGTAGTAAAAAGTGTGAAAACATGTGAGAGTGAAACAGGAAAAAGCACGTGGAAAACAGTGTACACAATCGCAATAAAAAAAACCACAAGTGATGCACAATTGGACGAAAACGTAAGTACATTGACATACGCAATCACTACTTACGAAAACGTACTTAAAAAATAAGCAGATTTCTTCACGTCTTCTTTTCAGATGACAAAACGATAAAAGGCATAGGAACAAGCTGTTTCCACAAGTAATGCAATTTCAAGTGAGCAACTGAAACAAATGCACATGTTATAGTTTTTAAACCTATAATAGGAAAAAACCTTGAAATTTGTATGTTATTTTGCAGAAGTAAATCGAGACCCACAGAAGATGGCACATAGGTCTCCAAACGTGATTCGGAAAATAGAAAAAGACATACATTGTGTTTTGCACAAGGCTGAGGGTTGAGTTTAAAAAAAATTAAATATAAACTTTACATCAATTACCTGTAGTATGAATATTTGTGTGTGGTAATAGTTCAACATTCACCTGCACCAATCTATCTGTAGCTCAGACCTAGTCCTGAATCTAGTGAACGAAGCTACTATCACTTGTAGAACGTCAGTCTGGCTCTTCTTGGTGACTATTTTGGACACAGTCCTGATATTGTTTGAGGCACTACTGATGTTGTCTTGATACTGTTCCGAGTCTAGCTATGTTTCAACGTATATCCGCACTTTGTGGGTGGATGTCCACTTGGGAACTATTTGCGCGACGTAAGGCGGAATCATGAAATAGTTGCTCTCTCTGGATGTGGCCTTAGCCCACTGCGACGGAGTCTTAGGCAGCTGGGCGCTCTTCTATGTGTGACAATGTTCCGTAACTTCCGGAGGACACAGCATCTGCTGTAGAACATGCCCTCTCGCCACGCGGGGCAGCCGCCCTGTCTTAGGCGCCTTACCACGGTTCGCGCAGCTGCCCCTGTCGGAGGTTCGAGTCCTCCCTCGTGCATGGGTGTGTGTGTGTTGTCCTTAGCGTAAGTTAGTTAAGTCAGATTAAGTAATGTGTATGCAGTTTGGTCGCATAGGAATTTGCCTCTCTTATAAACATGGCTTCGTTTGTAAACAACACCAAAGTAAGAAAACTGTGCATGTTACGGGTACAATAGTTGTTCATATATGATTATCGAAACAGTTATTATGTCGTGTTCAGAACTGGCAAAACCCGCCGGCTACTGCTGGTACTTTTGTCACTAATCACATGTAACACATTCTTTTCTAGATCGGATTTTCTGGCAAATCTCGAACGGTCATCTCCATACTAGTACAGAAATATCCGTTTTAATGTAGACGTCTTTCTATAGATGAAAAATAACTTTGATGATGCCCGCATCTCGTGGTCGTGCGGTAGCGTTCTCGCTTCCCACGTCCGGGTTCCCGGGTTCGATTCCCGGCGGGGTCAGGGATTTTCTCTGCCTCGTGATGGCTGGGTGTTGTGTGCTGTCCTTAGGTTAGTTAGGTTTAAGTAGTTCTAAGTTCTAGGGGACTGATGACCATAGATGTTAAGTCTCATAGTGCTCAGAGCCATTTGAACCATTTAACTTTGATGTTGTTGCCGTCGCTGCGGAAACAGCTCAACATAATGTGATCGTGCCATTCTCCCACTGCATTCAATGAAACCACACACGAGACGCATATCGGCCAAATCTTAGTCACTAAACCTATCAATTTTGCTGTGTATCACTAGTAACGTACAACTAGCACTGTCGGAAAAATAAAACCGAGACAGAACCGAGCAGTACTAAATATAAATTACAGGGTGAATATTAAAGTGCTGTTATGAAATGTAAGTACCGCGAGTTAATTGAGCAAGCTTGTTTTCAGACAAGATAGACGCGACATACCGCCGAGCGTTTGTTGTGCAGATTTTTTCAATGTAATGCAGATACAAATATGAACGGAGACAAGAAAGGAAAAGAATGCAGTGTATCTGTAATGAATCTCCTTCGACCACAAGCACGAGACATTTATACCAACACACTCAGAAAATATTGCTAAAGGGCATACGAAATTTGATGGGTGTATCCGAGGTCACCAAATACACACTGCCTGATAAAAATGAAGCACCTAAAAGCACTTCATGCACGTGAACACAATCGGCGGGTATGTAAATGATTAGAGCTGCGATTCCCTGTGACATTTCGAATGGCCAGTTGTTCGTGTTGAGTACTGTTACCAGGGGTAAATAAGGGGCGTGGACAGCACTAAATATTGAGCGATCACTCTAAAGGATACGTAAATGCTGCGTACTTGTGTGAGACAGCGTTATCAGCACATGATAGACTCTGAGAGGAGTCTCATTGGGGGACTCCATATTGCCGGTTGGTGCTGTATCACGGTATGTGAGGCATTCGAATGTGTCAGTGGCTCGATGTTGGCGTGCGTGGGAGCGTGAGGGCAGACATATTATCGAGGTTCCGGTCGACCACGTCTTACCTGCTGAATAGAGGATCGCCGTATTGTGCACCGAGTACATCGTATCCCCTTTACATTTGCGTCTGCCAGCCGAGAAAAAGTTATGCATTCCTTGCAACATTCCGTGTCATTCAATACCATTGGTCGGAAATTATCGTCAGCCGTACAAGAGAATTATCGTCTCATACGTAGGCTGCCGTTAACACCACAAGACAAACGGCTGTCTTTGCAGTGGTGCCGTCACCTGGAAGAATCGACTGCTGACGAATGGCGTCGTACTGTGTTCAGTGATGAATACCAGTTCTGCAATGCCCGGTTGACAATCGTCGGCAATGTTTCGGAGAGGCTCAGTGATGCTACTCAAGGCGTCATGGTGTGGAGACTCAATGGATATGACTTCAGGTCACGTATAGCAGTAACTGAGTGTGTTCTGACGGCACAACGGTACGTCACGGACATCCTGCGTCATCATGTGCTACCTCTCTTGCGACAGTGTCTTGGTGCCGTTTCCCAACACGAAAATACTCGTGCACACTTGGCGTGTGCCAGGGAACTGTCTGCGTGATATGTTGAGGTACTCCCGTGACTACCAAGACACCCTGATTTGCCCCCTACAGAACATTTGTGGCACCATATCGGTCATCAACTCCATCCCAGAGCCAATATCCAGGTCATCAATGACCAGTTACAACATACGAGGGCCAGCTTGCCTCAGCAGAGGATACAACGGCTCTATAATACCATTCCCAAACGAGTTAGTTCATGAATCCAAGCCAGATGGGGTGCAACGCCATACTGGTAAGTAAGCCCTTACTGCCCAAGTTCTTGGTAAATGTTGTTGTGGTCCTCAGTCCAGAGACTGGTTTGATGCAGCTCTCCGTGCTACTCTACCCTGTGCAAGTCTCTTCATCTCCGAATAACTACTGCAACCTACATCCTTCTGAATCTGATTAGCATATTCATCTCTTGGTCTCCCTCTACGACTTTTACCCTCCATGCTTCCCTCCAATACCAAATTGGTGATCCCTTGATGCCTCAGAACGTGTGCTACCAACCGATACATTCTTCTAGTCAAGTTGTGCAACAAATTCCTCTTCTCCCCAATTCTATTCATTACCTCCTCATTAGTTACGTGATCTATCCATTTAGCCTTCAGCATTCTTCTGTAGCACCACATTTCGAAAGCTTCTATTCTCTTCTTGTCTAAACTAGTTATCGTCCATGTTTCACTTCCATACATGGCTACACTCCATAAAAATACTTTCAGAAAAGACTTCCCGACACGTAAATATATACTCGATGTTAACAAATTTCTCTTCATCAGAACAGCTTTCCTTGCCATAGCCAGCCTACATTTTATATCCTCTCTACTTCGTCCATCATCAGTTAGTTTGCTTCCCAAATAGCAAAACTCATCTTGGTAAATATACCTCGATATTGTAATCACTGAATTAACATCATGTACCATCTTAAGGCGTGAAGTTTAATTTCGTTTCATCATTCTCTTCTGGGTGTTTCACTTTTTTTGTGCATCAGTGTGATTTTTAAACAGTTACTTTATGGAATAGTCTTTCGATATTTGAAGGAAAAACGTTGTTACGTATACGATTAATGTGGTAGAGTAAACTAATAAAACCGTATTACAGTAATATAATCATGCGCGTTGCATTCGCTAATTACGTGCTCTCTACCTTCAATTATTTGCCTAACACTGTTGGGTCAAAAAAATACTTTTCAAAGCGCAAAGTACGAGTATTTTAGGGACATTCGCAGTTCGTGTTAGCATTCGCGAAATCAGTTGTCGAACGTATTTGGATAACGAGCAATAAACGCAGGATCTGCCGTTACCATTGTAGATTCGACGGACGCGCAGGGGTAATCAGGAAATGAGACGGTCTTTTTACGTAAACAGGTTAATTTTTGCTTTTGTTGCGGCGGCGGCTTTGCTCTGGCGGTGACGTCATTTCATTTGTCCCGTTTCGGATGCGACCGAAGCTTGGAACAATAACCTGGAGCGGGGGTGCGGCGCTTGAACAATGAGGCGTGCGGGGCAGGATATTGGTGCGGCTCGCCACACACTCACTAATCAATTCACAGCGCGCCCTCTGCTTTGATTCGAGCATGTGAAGGCAGCGCCGGAGCGCGCGCCGCCTCGGGGCTGCAGGTGGCTAATTACGGCACAAACGCAAATCCCCCGCGCCAAGTAAACAGCCAACACCCAAATAAGAGTGACGCCCTTTCACGTCTGCCGCCTACCGGGCCCGCAGAGATAAATCCTAGAATGCAATCAGTCGCTAGTCAGGAAAGCAGAGTGCGTGTGTTCGTCAGACGTCCTTCTGAAGTTAATTACTTCCCAAAGGAAATGAAACAAGAAATCAAATAGTGAGAACTTCACCTCTTTGAGATCAGTATTCTGCGAAAATTGAAACTTCTATCTGTGTTCTGAGCTACGCTGCTTGGTGCCGCATCTAACAAGAGTTCAGGATATCTGAAATTATGATAATACTAGCGATGTGCCCCGGTTTGGCATTAAGTATCTACGGCCGGATCACTTGCTGACGTCAAGGCAGTAAACTATATACACAAATCTTTCTCTTTATTAGTGCAAACCGTATCAAAACCCAGCCAGTAGTTCCTGAGATAGACTTCACATACAGACCGAAAAACGCGACGGGGGACTTTAGTCAGTACATACTATAAAAATGTATGTACACCACTGGCCATTAAAATTGCTACACCATGAAGATGACGTGCTACAGAAGCGAAATTTCACCGACAGGACGAAGATGCTGTGACATGGAAATGATTAGCTTTTCAGAGCATTCACACAAGGTTGGCGCCGGTGGCGACACCTACAACTTGCTGACATGAGGAACGTTTCCAACCGATTTCTCATACACAAACAGTAGTTGACCGGCGTTGCCTGGTGAAACGTTGTTGTGATGCCTCGTGTAAGGAGGAGAAATACGTACCATCACGTTTCCGACTTTGATAAAGGTCGGATTGTAGCCTATCGCGATTGTGGTATCGCGACATTGCTGCTGGCGTTGGTCGAGATCCAATGACTGTTAGCAGAATATGAAATCGCTGGGTTGAGGATGGTAATACGGAACGCCGTGCTGGATCCCAACTGCCTCGTATCACTAGCAGTCGAGATGACAGGCATCTCATACGCATGGCTGTCAGGATCGTGCAGCCACGTCTCGATCCCTGAGTGAACAGATGGGGACGTTTGCAAGACAACAACCACCTGCACGCACAGTTCGACGACGTTTGCAGCAGCCTGGACTCTCAGCTCGGGGATCATGGCTGCGGTTACCCTTGACGCTGCATCACAGACAGGAGCAACATGCTATGGTGTACTCAACGACGAACCTGGCTGCACGAATGGCAAAACGTCATTTATTCGGATGAATCCAGGTCTGTTTACAGCATCATAATGGTCCCATCCGTGTTTGGCGACATCGCGGTGAGCGCACATTGGAAGCGTGTATTCGTCATCGCCATACTGGCGTATCATTCGGCGTGATGGTATGGAGTGCCATTGGTTACACGTCTCGGTCACCTCTTGTTCGCATTGACGGCACTTTGAACAGTGGACGTTACATTTCAAATGTGTTACGACCCGTGGCTCTACCCTTCATTCGATCCCTGCGAAACCCTACATTTCAGCAGGATAATGCACGACCGCATGTTGCAGGTCCTGTACGTGCCTTTCTGGATAGAGAAAATGTTCGACTGCTGCCCTGACCAGCACATTCTCCAGGTCTCTCACCAACTGGAAACGTCTAGTCAATGGTGGCCGAGCAACCGACTCGTCACATACGCCAGTCACCTCTCTTGCTGAACTGTGGTATCGTGTTGAAGCTGCATGGACAACTGTACCTGTACACGCCATCCAAGCTCTGTTTGACTCAATGCCCAGCGTATCAAGGCCGTTATTACGGTCAGAGGTGGTTGTTCTGGGTACTGATTTCTCAGCGTGAAAATGTATTCACATGTCAGTTCTAGTATAATATATTTGTCCAATGAATACCCATTTATCATCTGCATTTCTTCTTGGTGTAGCAATTTTAATGGCCAGTAGTGTATGTATGTATGTATGTGCGTATGCATGTTTCACATCTCTTACTAAACCGCTAAGCCGATTTCAACCAAACATGGAATACATATACTGATGAGCCAAAACATAATGACCACCTGCTTAATAGCTTGATGAAGTACATCACTGATTCTGCGTATCAGGGCTCCGTTAGTTTTTGGTAGGTTTGTGGAGGTGTGTGGCAATAGATACCTACGCACAGGTCATGTAATTCGAAATAAATTACGGGCCGCTTATATTCGTACGCGGTGATGGCGCCAGAAAGCGACCCAGATGAGTTCCATAGAATTTACGGCAGGCGAATTTCGTCGCCGAGACATCAACGCGAGTTTACTATAATGCTCCTCTAGCCACTGTACCACGGTTCTGGCTCAGAGACGCTGACAGTTATACTGATCAAAGCTGATGTCGATGTCGGGGAAGACATCAAGCATGAAGGGAAGCTGGTGGTTCGCAACTGTTAACGTGTCTTCGATTACTACCAGACGTCCCATGCAATCGCAGGAGAATGTCTCCCATAGCATAATACTATTCCCACCATCCCGCGTCCGTGGCGCACTGCACGTTTCGAGCCGCCGTTCACCTCGATGACGGCGTATGTGGAGACTACCATCGACTTAGGGTAGCAAAAATCTGATTCACCCGAAGAGCCGACACGTTTCCATAATCGACGGTCCAATTCCGATGGTACCGTGCCCACTGCAATCGTAATTTGCGATGTCGTTGGGTCAACTTGTGAACAGGTAGGGTGGCCCGCATCTCGTGGTCGTGCGGTAGCGTTCTCGCTTCCCACGCCCGGGTTCCCGGGTTCGATTCCCGGCGGGGTCTAGGATTTTCTCTGCCTCGTGATGGCTGGGTGTTGTGTGCTGTCCTTAGGTTAGTTAGGTTTAAGTAGTTCTAAGTTCTAGGGGACTGATGACCATAGCTGTTAAGTCCCATAGTGCTCAGAGCCAACCAGGTAGGGTGGTCTGCTGCGGAGCTCAATGTTCAACAGTGTACGATGAACGGTGTGTTCCTAAACACTTGTGTGTGCATCAGCATTGTGCTCTTTCTGGAGAGATGCCACAGATCTCCACCTGTCCTACTTTATAGAGCAGACAGGCCTCCGAACCGACGTTCTGTGAAGAGTCGTGGACGTCCAACCACTTGGCACCGAGTGGTAGTTTCACTGTCCTTATACCTCTTTCCGTAGATTCTCACGACAGTAGGAAGTGAGCATTCGACCAGCTTCGTCGTTTTCGAGATACCCGTTCACAGGCTCTGCGTAATAATAATCTGCCTTTGTCAAAGTCGCTTATCTCGATGGATTTCCCAATTTGAAGCCCATATCTTCGCTATGGTGATCCCCCGTCAGTGTCTACTCCGCTTACATACAGGAAATTTTCGACAGACTTGAGAAACATATCCGTCGTGTTTATCCACACATTTCTAACAACTGGATCCTGCATCACGATAACACTCTGTGTCTTATTGCATTGTCTGTAGGGCAGCAAGTCCACTGCAGTGCTACCACAACCTCCTTATCCGTCAGAAATGACCCGTGTGACTTTTTTTTTAATACCCAAAAGTGAAGTCAGTCGTCAAATAATATCATTTTGTAATGGTACAGGATATACGGATTATGCTGGTATATCAGAAGATGAGTTCTACAGATGCTACCAATAATGGAAACATCGATGAACTAAGTGCGAGCAGCCAGAAGGGAGTTACTTTGAAGGTGATACAGGTGTAGTTGGTCAAAAATGTAAGTAAAGTTTTTCTAACCAGTCTCATTACTATACCATCGCACCTTTTACATCTCGTATAAGGACCGTAAAAACAAGGAAGGAGGAATCAGGGCTCGTACGGGAGCATATAAACTATCGTTTTCCACTCGCTCTATTTGCGAGTGGAAAAGGGAAGGGAACAACTAGCAGTAATACGAAATATCCTTCGTAAATCATCGTCTGGTGCCTTGTGTAGTATGGATGTACATACAGATGTACGTGTAGAAATTGCAAACAATCGTCTAAAAACATGTTCACATTGATTCGTGGGCTGAAAGTTTGTAGGTCTTCTATATAACAAATCCCGAAATGAAGGTGGTTTGATGAACTCAGTAGGAGACAGTTTCCGCCAATAGACAAGAATCAGGATTGTTGACAGCTGACTTGTTCGCTCAGTATCGGCAGTGTCTGGAGATTGGCCTAAAAGCTTTCTCCGCTGCCTGAACCAGTTTCGCCTTCGACTCGGAAATTTCGTGTGCCATTTCTCTGCCTGTTTGCAAGCCTGTCTGTCAACATGTCCGCTTACTCGCGCGCTTATTGATTGTTGGTTCACCTGTACTCATTAAGCTAACAAGGCGCAGTCTAAATCACAAGCAGCGTGCTTTCAGACTCGTCCCAAAGCCTGTTCGTGCAAGAAAATAAAATTCACGTAAAATATAACGTCATATTTCTTCAGTTTATGAGTCAACGCGAATTTTTATCCGCTTGCTTATTAAGACATCGTTTTCCAAAATATCCAAACAGTAACCATCTACTGATGTTATACAACTCCACTAGGACTCCTTTGCCACTGCTCAGAGAAAGACTTGGCAACGTTACTGGCTATGTTGTTGTTGTCTTCAATACGAAGACTGGTCTGATGCAGCTCCCTACGCTAGTCTATCTCGTGCAAGCCTCTTCATCTCTGCGTAAACATCGCAGCTCACATCCAATAGACCCCGCTTACTCTATTCAAACTATGGTTTCTCATCGCAAGCTATAGCCCAATTCTTCCTTCCCTTATCAGACTGACAATTCCTTTGTGCTTCCGGATGTATCCTATAAACCGATCACTCCTTTTAATCGAGTTGTGCCATAAATTTCTTTTTTCACAAATTCGATCATCATCTACGCATTTGTCATTCAGTCTACTCATGTAATTTCTGCATCCTTCCGTAGCACTAAACTTCTGAGCAGCTTTTGGTCCATGTTTTACTTCGATAAAAGACTAAACTTCAGAAAAATACCTTCAGAATCGACTTCCTAAAGCTTAAACTTATTTTCGATGTTAACACATTCCTCTTAATCAGAAATGCTTTCCGTGTTACTTCCAGACTGCACTTTATATCCTCAGGACCTCGGTCATCATAAGTTATTTTACTGCCCAAATAGTGAAACTCATCTACTACTTCTAGCGTCTCATTTCCCAATCTAAAAGTACATGTCCAATCCAGTTGGCCTTTCTCTGAAGAATTGTACGCAGAATACTTCTCTTCTCTCTTACTCTTCGCAGTAGAGTACTCTCTGTTAGTACCACCCGATTTAATCAGACTACAGTCAATTAGCCTGATTTTACTTTGATTGAGGCTCATCTTACAATGTCTGTTCAACACACTATCCGTTCCGTTGAACTGTTCTCCAAAATCCTTTACTGTCTCTAATAGAATCATAATGTCGTCGGCAGACATCAATGTTTTTATTTATTCTCCCTGAACTGTAATCCCGTTTCCGAATTTCTCCCTGATTTCTGTTAACGTTTGCTCATTGTACATAGTGAATAACATGGGGGATAAGCTACAAACTCGTCTCACTCCCGTATCAACTACTGCTTCCCTTTCATGCCCTTCGACTGTTACAATTGCCATATGGTTTCTGTACAAGTTGTAAATAAACTGTATTTTATCCATGCTACCTGCAGAATTTCAAAGAGAGAGTGTAGTTCAACTAAAGTTGTCAGAATCTTTCTCCAAATTTATAAATGACGTAAGTTTAGGTTTTGCTTTCTTCATCCTTTCTTCTGGGGGAAGTTTTAGGGTCAGTATTTTGCCTACATTTCTCCAGAACCAAAACTGATCTCCGAGATCGGCCTCTACCAGTCTTTTCATTTTTCTGCCGTTTAGAAATTGGATTTAATACATTCTTCCTGAAACCTGAGGATATTTAATCTGTGTCGTACATCCTGCACAGCAGGAGGAATATTCTGTCGTGGCTCGCTCTCCAAGGATCCTAGTAATTCTGAAGGAATGTCGTTTATTCCAGAGGCCTTGTTTCCACTTAGCAGTGCGCCATCAACTTTGTGTGCTGTATCATATCTACTTATTCTTCTTTCTAAAAAACTGTGCTCAAATTTGTTTCCCTTATATATCTCTCTACATTTTGTTCCCACCTTTCAGCCTTCCCTTCTTAGCTTAGTACTGGCTTTTCATCTGAGTTTTGAACCCCGTACAGCCGGCCGTGGTGGCCAAGCGGTTAAAGGCGCTACAGTCTGGAACCGCGCGACCGCTACGGTCGCAGGTTCGAATCCTGCCTTGGGCATGGATGTGTGTGATGTCCTTAGGTTAGTTAGGTTTAAGTAGTTCTAAGTTCTAGGGGACTGATGACCTTAGAAGTTAAGTCCCATAGTGCTCAGAGCCATTTGAACCATTTTTTTGAACCCCGTACAGCAGCTCCTCTTTTTCTTCAAAGGTCTCTTTAACTTTCATGTAGGCAGCATCTATCTGTCCTCCAGTTGTGTATGTTTACACAGACTTCCATTTCTTCTTATTCGTTTTACACTTTCTGTCAACCTCGTTCGTTAGACATCTGTCTTCGAATTCCCGTGATTCATTTGCTGCGCTTTTATATTTTCTCCTTTGGTCAATTACATTCTATATTTACTGTGTTATCCAGAGATTTCTTCTAAGTCTTGTTTTTTTTTATCTATGTAGTCCTCTGGTGCGCTTTCTGTTTCACCTCTCAAAGCTACCCGTTCGTCTCCCATTGTATTGTTTTCATTAGTTTCAGTTCCACTTTTCCTAATGCTCCCTCTGAAACTCTCAACAGCCTCTGGTTGCTTCAAATTATACAAGCCGCACCTCCTTAATTTCCTACCTACTTGCAGTTTCTTTATTCTGAGTCTCCAGTTCATAGCCAACAAACTATGGTCAATCTCAACATTTGTACCGTGGAGACACCTCACAGTTTAATGTCTGATTTCTAAATCCGTTTTGCTGTTATACAGGGTGGTCCTAAGCAATCTGTCAAAAATGTAAAGAAAGGAGGACGGGACATAAATAAGCAGATTTCGTATAGAAATGTGTGTGCGGTAATGACACATTACTGCGCTAGCTTGTACAGCAGTATGAATTACAGGAAACTGAAAAGGCATGTAAACACAAATAACATTAGAAATTTATTAATAGTTTACAAGAGGTCCTCGAAAGAGAGGCCACAAACAGCGATACACAACTCACAGCGACAGCGTATCGATAGGCGTACATCAGAAAAGACGTCAGGCAGGGCGATCACATGTCCAGCAGCAACAGACACGCTGGCAACTAGATCTTCAGAAGTGACAGGATTCTCGTACATCAGACTTTTCATGTGACCTCACAAGAATGCCGGCCGGGGTGGTCGGGCGCTACGGTCGTAGGTTCGAATCCTGCCTCGGGCATGGATGTGTGTGATGTCCTTAGGTTAGTTGGGTTTAATTAGTTCTGTGTTCTAGGGGACTGATGACCTCAGAAGTTAAGTCCAATAGTGCTCAGAGCCATTTGAACCTCACAAGAAAAAATCTATACAGGTTAAATCGGGAGTAGGCGGTGGCCGGGGATCTGGACCGCCTCGTCCTATCCACTGCCGGCTGTAGAGAGCGTCCAGGCGATTCCCGACGTTTCTACCGAAGTGAGCTGGCGCTCCATCATGCTGGTAACACATTCGTCTGCGGACAGCTAGAGGAACATCGCCCAGACGTTCAGGTAAGAACTCCTGTAGGAAGATGTTGTATTTGTGGCCAGTTAAGCGGCTAGGTCCTACTAAGTTACTGCGCACAATGCCTGTTCAACCATTAATGGAAAACTTTCCTTGGTAGGCGTGTGCTATTGTGCCACGTGAGTTACCATGAACCCACAGGTCAGAATTACGGATGTTCAACTTACCCAACCGCGTAAAGGTAGCCCGGTCAGTAAATAAAACGTGTGTAGGGAAGATTTCATTGGCTGCAATCTGTTGCAGGTACCAGCGAGCAAAGCTGGAATGTGGAACATAATCTTCAGGGATCATTGCTGCACTCTCTGTACATGATACGGATGCATTCCGTCTTCATGTAAAGTCCACAAAACACTTCAATGGCTCACATCCAACGCAGGTTCTACAGGTCTCGAGCTTGTCGAAGTATTATCCTCTACTATGTTTAGTATTCTTTCCTCCACAGTAGGAGTTCTGCGGTATCTTCCAGTGCCAGTTCCACGCCAGGAAGCATAAAACGATCCACTCGTGCGTAACTCCCGATGAAGACGCTTGAATGTTCGGCGATCCGGCTGATTCCTATCCGGGAATCGCTCCCTGTACATCCTTTGAGCAGCTAGTCCATTTCCTTGCATGTCTTCCAGCTCCGCATTGGTGAAGCGATGCATGCTGCTCGACATCTGTGCGGGAAATGATGAATCCCGCTACCGAAGCGCTGTTACACGCCGCAGTCGTCAACGTTCTCTATCGGCTCAAGACGGCATTACCGTACACACATTACTGTGCGACATCTTATTTCGGACACCTGTACCTGCCGTTACATTTTTGACATACAGTTTAGGACCACCCTGTATAATCCATCAGAAACCTTCCAGTGGCTCGAGGTCTCTTCTCCGTATACAAACTTTTTTCATAATTCTTAAACAAACTGTTTGCGATGATTAAATTATGCTCCGTGTAAAATTAGACCCGGTGGTTTCCTCTTTCACTCATTTCACTCAGTTAATTTATCCTACTATTTTTCCTTCTCTTTCTTTTCCTAGTATAAAATTCCACTCCCTCTTCAGAATTAAATTTTCTTCTTCGCTATTATCTGAATAATTTCAATTATCTCATGATACATTCCTTCACTCTCTTCATCAACTGCTGAGACAGTTGTCATATAAACTTGTACTAGTGTGATAGGCGTTGGTTTCGTATTTATCTTGGCTACTATGACACGTTCTTTAAGCTCTTCATAGTACCTTACGCGCATTTCTATTTTCTTATTGATTATTAGACCTACCCCTGCCCCTATATTAGTGGGTGTTGACAATCTGTACTCACCTGTCTTGAAGTCCTATTCTTCCTGCCACCGAATTCTCTCTGAAACTCCAAGGTATCCATTTCCCTTCTGTTTTTAAGTCTCGGACCTCCTATCCGATCAAGGGGTCTAAATCCGATCCGTAGAATACCAGAATTGTTTTTCCTGCTGACATAGATGACCTACTCCTGACTAGCCCCGTCACAAAATCTTATTGGGGGCTTTATCTCCGGAATATTTTACTCCAGATTATACCATACAGTAGAGTTGTATGCTATCGGGAAATAATTAACGGCTGTAGTTTCCCCTTGCTTTCGGCCTTTCGAAGTACCAGTACAGCAAGGCCATGTTGGATAATATTACACGGCAAGACAGTTACCCCTGTAACAATTTAGAGGGCTGCTGCCCCTCTTCAGGAAACACGGATTAGTCTGGCCCCTCCACAGGTAACCTTCCGTTGCGGTTCTACCTGCAGCACGGCTGTTTTTTATCTTTAACTCACGCAAGCCACCCCACCCCGGCGAGACCAGTTGTTGATGTGGAGTACTGACTATATTCTTACTGCACTGAAACGCCAAAGAAACTACTATAGGCATGCTTATTCCAATACAGATATACATAAACAGACAGATTACGGCGCTGCGTTCGGCAACGCCTATATAAGACAACAAGTGTTTGGCGCAGTTCTTAGATAGGTTACTGCTGATACAATGGTAGGTTATCAAGATTTAAGTGAGTCTGAAAGTGATGTTACAGTTGATGCACGAGCTATGGGACACAGTACCTCCGAGGTAGCGATGAAGTGGGGATTTTCCCGTACGACCATCTCACGAGAGTACCGCGAATATCTGGAATCCGGTAAAACATCAAATCTCCGACATTGCTGCGGTCGGAAAAAGATCCTGCAAGAACGGGAATAACGACGACTCAAGATAATCGTTCAAAGTGACGGAAGCGCAAATTTCTACAGATTTCAGTACTAGACCATCAAAAAAAGTCAGCGTGCGAATCATTCAACGAAACATCATCGATATGGGCTTTCGGAGCAGAAGCCCAACTCGTGTACCCTTGATGACTGCATGACACAAAGCTTTACGTCTCTCCAGGGCCTGTCAACACCGACATTGTACTTTTGATGACTGGAAATATGTTTCTTGGTCCGACGAGTCTCGTTTCAAATTGTATCGAGCGGATGGACAAGCAAGGGTATGGAGACAGCCTCAAGAATCTACAGACCCTGCATGTCAGCAGGGACTGTTCAAGCTGGTGGAGGCTCCGTAATGGTGTGGAGTGTGTGCAGTTGGAATGACATGGCACCCCTGACACGTCTAGATACGACACTGACAGGTAACACGTACGTAAGCATCCTGTCTGATCACCTACATCCAATCATGTCCATTGTACATTCCGACGGACTTGGGCAATTACAGCAGGACAATGCGACACCCCACACGTCCAGGATTGCTACAGAGTGTCTCCAGAAACACTCTTATAAGTTTAAACTCTTCCGATGGCCGCCAAACTCCCCAGACATGAACATTATTGAGTATATTTGGGATGCATTGTCGCGTGCTGTTCAGAAGAGGTCTCCATCCCCTCGTACTCTTAGGCATTTATGGACAGCCGTGCAGGATTAGTGGTGTCAATTCCCTCCAGCACTATTTCAGACATTAGTAGAGTCCATGCCACGTCGTGATGTGGCACTTCTCCGTACTCGCGTGCTGCCCTACGCAATATTAGGCAGGTGTACCAGTTTCTTTGGTTCTTCAGCGTATATACAACCTTTACCGAAGTGTGAATCTTTTTTACTCATTACTGGATGGTAACTATTGTGTAACTTTGGAAGTTGTGTCATTTCAGTGAATCATATAAACTGTTATTACGGTTTCTTTATCTTTTACCGAATTCTAATGTGGCTTAATTAATTCGTATTTAATCTAGGTATTTGAGATCGAAGAATAATGGGCATGTTCAGCTCAATAGACTTACAAAATTAATTATAAGAGGAAGTAATTGCATTAAATTTCGTATAAAGCCGTTTAACATCTTATTTCCCGGAAAATCTCCGGCTTTGATCCCTGTGGTGAACTCAGACCCATTGTTTTCAGTTACGGGGAAAATATTTGGCCATTTTTAACGGAAATATTTATGCTTTACTTAGGCTGTTAGCAAAAATCACTAAATTTATAGATCGCAATATCTCCAGCGCTATGCTTTCCTAAGATTGACTCTAAGGCCCACACTGCATGAATAAAGAGTAGCAACACAAAAATTAACAACCAGAAAGATATTATTGATAGTATTAGTAATAAGCGATTTAGATAATTAAATTACCTACTGTGTGACGTTATCCCAAGAAGAAACAACCTCAAGCTAGAGCTATACAAGACTTAAACTTGTGATTTTTATTCTTAACAATCATCACGCATCCGAAAACATACAAAATTACTTTTAAACAATGCTGTTCATCGTCAAATTATTTGCAAGTAACATTGAGCGGGCTATTACCTGAAAAAAGCACTATGTAAATGTAAACCAAACACTGGAGAGATAATACATTCTCATGCGAAAGTTAATAGTTTCGATGTGGATCGCCGGCTGATGTGGCCGAGTGGTTCTAGGCGCTTCAGTCTGGAACCGCGCGACCGCTACGGTTGCAGGTTCGAATCCTGCCTCGGGCATGGATGTGTGTGATGTCTTTAAGTTAGTTAGGTTTAAGCAGTTCTAAGTTCTAGGGGACTGATGACCTCAGATGTTAAGTCCCATAGTGCTCAGAGCCATTTGAACCATTCGATTAGGATCAGTATATGTTATGCTTCTTGGAAGTTGAATAGGCTTATTCGAAGAAGCATATCTTGACATAATAACCATTAATATGCCCATTTCCGACACTAGAGAACAGTTCATATGCTATGGTGTACAACATCACTGTTCGTGGCTTATTCATTTTAACTGCCAGTATTTGAAGTTGCTATTTTATCACACCTTCGTCATGTGCTTCTTGTACGAAAATAATTGTACACAGATCTCATCATGATCATCACAGACGGAGAGTGATAAATTAAAACACTGGAATATAGAATCTACTTAACTTTGTTGGATTGCTGTAGACCTTCATGTCGCAATTCATTCTGTTAGCTATAGACTGTAGAGTGATACCCTTCCATGATCTCTTTCCTGATGTTATATTTCAACAGGAGAAAGGTCTCAAAACTGGTCTTCCCAACTTTACTGTTGACTTTGTCTACTACGTTTCAAAAATGGTTCAAATGGCTCTGAGCACTATGGGACTTAACTTCTGAGGTCATCAGTCCCCTAGAACTTACAACTACTTAAACCTAGCTAACCTAAGGACATCACATACATCCATGCCCGGGGCAGGATTCGAACCTGCGACCGTAGTGGTCACGCGGCTCCAGACTGTAGCGCCTAGAACCGCTCGGCCACTCCGGCCGGCTAATACGTTTCCATATTGCATATCTGTAGGCACAAGCAATGAATAATCTATCGTCTCTTTATTTCTTTTCGATAAAATTTGACTTCGTTTATTATATTACTTTCCATAACTTTGAGGCCATTTTGTCGCAGTAAATGTTCATCGCCGATTCAGACTTCAGGTTTTAAAATTCACAGAATCTCATTTTAACTCTGTAGTCCTCTCTGACAATAATGTAAAGATAGTAAATGAACAGATCTCTGATTTAGCAAGTTTTTCTTGAAACAAAGGATTATGTTCCTCAATGAGGATTATGGTGGCTGCAAAGTTTCCGCGTTACTATAATTATTTTTCTGTTACATTACTTTCGTGTAAGAAAAAATTGTTTTGGTGTACCGATGGTTCAATCAAACGAGGTTTTAGAGTTGATTTATAACTACGATCATTACTAACGCATTACAAACAGGAATTCGGTTACTTCAGTGGTTTCCGATTACTTCTACTCCACCTTCACATTAAAAATATTTATACGCTGACCGTGGTTTAATATTAAGTGTCGCCTTCTATGTCTGCATAGCGTACACTGATGTATTCAGTTGCAGGTCGCATTTTACCGAGTACAGTCGTCAACTAAGGGCAGCACCATATTACATTTATCTTCGTTGTAAGTCACATCTAGTGCCAATATCAACAGTAAACGTAACCACCTACATAAATGAGCTTCTGATGTTGCCAAGAAAGCAGCAAACAATCTATAGGCCTGAAAGCTGAAAATTCTTGGGGAGAACTATCACTAAAACATAAATTTTTCTGGTGTTCGGTTTCCCGCAACTACATCAGACCGTTCTCTCTGATCCTGGAACACGGCAGAGCTGCTTCTGGCGCTCAGTTGCACGTTACCTGCAGCAGCCTGGAATCTGGATTAAGCCAGGTCGTCGGTCAGGGGCTTGTGCTAGCACTGGCAGATGGTGCGTGCAAACGCATTCCCAAAGTGGGGCACTGCCAGATCTGACCACAAGCTTAAAGGCTTCCGTACTGCACAACATATCTGCAGCAGGCATTGATTCTCAGCTCCATTAATCCAATGTACAGAATGCCGACACGAAGTAGAGCATAACTGCATTTTTCTGGATACATCATGACATTCGCCATACATTTATAATGGCGTAGACGACTCATGACAGATAAATAAGCCGCATGCTGAATTATGTTTTAAGACTGTAATTATCGTCTACGAGTGACTAATTATCTTACATAAAATAGGTCTACAGCATTATACTGATACATACACTGCACGGTCTCTCTCACATCGCGACCGCAGGCTAACAATCAAAATTGTATTTTATATTTAGTGCCAGACATGTCTAGATATTAACGTAAGGTTAAAATTTTATAAAAACAAAAACAGTGATTGCTTAATACATTTAGAAAGGCCGATGGTAATTACTCCCACAGCTATGACACCATTAGTAGATGCAGCGTTTCTCCTCTTCAGAGACCAGGAAAAATCTACTTGTTTGACAGTGAGCTCAAGCGAGGCGAGTAATCGCAATGGATAAGAGACTATACTCGTATTGGAGAGGAGTTTGCTTCAAGAGCCGGGCGGAATGGCCGAGTGGTTCTAGGCGCTTCAGTCTGGAACCGCGCGACCGCTACGGTCGCAGGTTCGAATCCTGCCTCGGGCATGGATGTGTGTGATGTCCTTAGGTTAGTTAGGTTTAAGCAGTTCTAAGTCCTAGGAGACTGATGACCTCAGCAGTTAAGTCCAATAGTGCTCAGAGCCATTTGAACCACTTTTTTTGCTTCAACATTCGACTCGATCATTCTGATATGGAGCTCCCCTGTTGCCTCTAAATCACTTCCAACAAAAGTCAGTATACTGCTGTGTTTCGAAAGTTAAAAGAATCATTAGTCTAGTGTATTACTTGTTGTCTTGGAATACTGACTGTTTTTATGTACATCTAAATCTACATCACACTCCAGAAGTCATTCCTGTATTCTGACAATTCCGAAAAGGTTTCCCTGCACTTACATTTCTAATCCATAAAACAGAAAAATCTTCTGTATCATATGGATGTAACGTCAAACGTGACAAAAAGCAACATGAATATATGAGCCGTAAATTTAATCAATTTTGTCATTATGTCCTAGAAAACACTAAGAAAAGCCGTAATGAACATTAACCGAAAAAAAGTTTTTAAAAACGTAGTATCTATCGTCTTAGTAACATTACTATACGAGTACTGTTTGGTAATAAATATGTAGAATTTTTTGCTCTTATATCAACGACGTAAAATTTGTTCACTGAAACTCTAGCAAGTACTTAAACAATAGACACTGTGAATGTTATTGGTTGGACATTACTAATGACATATCACTAGGCAAAGTATGTGATTCACACAGAAAGGAATTATTTTCATGTTTCCAGAAGAAGATGTTGATTTCCATATTCCAAGTTAACTACCACTGGACATTGTTTCCGTCCCCATTTCTTGGAAACAATAATATCATAAACTCACCTCCACTTTTACTTTTATAGACAACAGTAAAAGAACATGGCATATCTCGACTGATGTTCACACCCGTATTATTAATAATAATTAAATGGCATTCAGTCAAGATGTAGCCGACAGAAACTGCTGGGAATCTAATTCTCGAACTGTTGTCACAGATCCGACATAGCATGAGTGCTTATCGCGGGTAAATTACGTAAAATTAATTGACAAAATGTATGTTAACACGGCAGCGAGGCGTATCACTCACTGATCAGCCAAAATATTATGACCACCGCCCACTGCAAGGGTGGATACCTCCTGGTGGCGTCGCGGGTACGTCACACAGTAAGAAAAGGACGTAAAACGAGCAGGGACGGATAGGGGATTGCCATAGCGAAGACATGCGCTGCAAATGGAGAAATCCACTGAGATAAGAGACTCTGCCAAAGGAAAGATTATTATTATGCACAGCCTGTGAACGAGTATCTCGAAAACGGCGAAGCTGGTCGAATGTTCACGTGCTACTGTCGTGAACATCTACGGAAACAGGTAGGACAGTGAATCTACCACTCGGAGCTGAGTGGTTGGACGTCCACGACTATTCACAGAACTTTCGGTTTGAAAGCTTGTCTGCTCTATAAAGTAGGATAGATAGAGATCTGTGGCATTTCTACAGAAAGAGAACAATGCTGGTGCACGTACAAGTGTTTCGGAACACACTGTTCATCGCCCATTGTTGAACATAGAGCTCAGCAGCAGATGCACATAATTACCGGCCAATTTCACTGACATCGATTTGTGTTCAGACATAATAACCTTTCTAGACTCAGAGAAGCTCATCTGCAGAAACCAGCACGGTTTTAGGAAACAGCGGTCATGACATACAACAGGCTCTAGATACCGGCTCCCAGGTTGATTCCATATTTCTCGACTTTCGAAAGGCGTTCGACTCAGTTCCGCACTGTCACTTGCTCCAAAAAGTGCACGCTTACGGTCTATCCTATGACATATGCTGTTGGATAGAAAGTTTTCTAACAGACAGAGAGCAGTATGTCGTCCTGAATGGGGTGAATTCAACAGAAACAAGCGTAACTTCAGGTGTGCCGCAGGGCAGCGTAATAGGTCCACTGCTTTTTACGATCTACATAAACGATCTCGTTGATAGTATTGACAGCGGCATTAGACTGTTTGCCTATGATACTGTAGTCTACAGGAAAGTAGTGTCACACGAAAGTTGTGAACAAATCAATGAGGATTTGCAGAAAATAAATGCGTGGTGTTGACTGGCAGTTATCTCTCAATATTAGTCAGTGTAACCTACTGCATATAAAAAGGCGAAAATCCCCATTAATGTACGAGTACAAAATAAATGCCCAGTCTTTAGAAGCGGTAACATCCGTCAAGTATGTGAGTGTGACTATTCGAAATGATCTCAAATGGAATGATCAGATTACACAAGTAATGTGCAAGGCGAACTCTAGATTGCGGTTTATTGGTAGAATCATGAAGCGATGCAGTCCTTCAACAAAGGAAATTATTTACAATACGTTAGTTCGTACAGTCTTGGAGTATTGTTCGTCTGTATGGGTCCCTTACCAGTTGGGTTTCATTCAAGAGATTGAAAAGGTCCAAAGAAGAGCGGCAAGATTCGTGACTGGTACATTTAGTCATCGCGAGAGCGTTACAAATCTCATAGAAAGTTTGAAGTGGGATGTACTTGCAGATAGACGACGCGCTAAAGGGAAGGGGCTGCTCACTAAATTCGCCGAGGATGTAGAGCATATATTATTACCACCAACTTTCAAATCGCGAAATGATCACCATTCAAAGATAAGGGAAATTAGAGC
Organism: Schistocerca nitens; assembly: GCF_023898315.1. Taxonomy (NCBI): domain Eukaryota; kingdom Metazoa; phylum Arthropoda; class Insecta; order Orthoptera; family Acrididae; genus Schistocerca; species Schistocerca nitens. The sequence continues at coordinate 870,128,577 of NC_064616.1, forward strand.
TCGTACTGAGGCGTTCAGACAGTCGTTTTTCCCTCGTGCGATCCGCGAGTGGAACAGTGGGGGGGAGGGGGAATATGACTTTGACGCAAATTGTGCCCTCCGCCAAACACCGCTTTTTGGCTAGCGGAGTATATATATAAATGTAGATGTGATCACATATTGACCAAACGACATCGCCGATTACGATTGTAGTGGGCTCGGGATAATCGAGACTGGGCCGTGTATCATTAGAAACATGTCGGCTCTTCGGGTGAATCACGTTTTTGCTACATCAGATCGATTGTGTCTTCAGAAGCGGCATCATCCAGGCGAACGGCTGCACGGGCGTAAGCTGGTGGCAACAGCATTACGCTACGTTAGACATTCTCCTGCGCTTACATTGGACGTGTGGTAGTAATCGAAGACAGAATATCAGCTGTGGACCACTTGCATCCCTTCATGCTTGATAACTTCCCTGATGACGGTGTCACTTTCATAAATATAATTGTCCGTGTCTCGTAGCCAGAATCGTGCTATAGTAGTTCAAGGAGCATGATAGTGAAATCACGTTATGTCTTGTCCACCAAATTCGCCTGATACGTATCCAATGGTTTCCAGCTAGGTCGCTATCGAGAGCTATCACTGCGTGCACAAATCATCGAACAATTATTTTCGGGAATTACATGAGTTATTCGTAGACACCTGGTGCCACAGAGCTCCCCAAATCTACCAACGAACTGTAGAATGAATGACACTCAGAAGCGGTGAGATACTGCGTTACAGAGATGGCCCAACAAGCTATTAAGCAGGTGGTCATAATGTTTTGGCTCGTCAGTGTGCATTTTCATTCTCAAGTGGTCTGCTACGACATTCAGCGTGTTACAACAATCTGTACCCATACCACATGAACTGCAGTAACCGAAGCGAACAAGACTTCTGAAGACACTCTGAACTTTCAGCCAATCAGGGATTGCTAATCTGCCTATACAAGCTTTTCAGTGCGGTGACCCTCATGGTCGCCAGCTTAACTGTTCGGACGCATTCCACTGAATTTCGCATATACGTTCAAGTAGCCTTGTTCAAACGGTACTACGAAGCATTCGAAGTCTACCTGAAATAAACAGAACCAACAACAAGACCACTACCACCACCACCACCACCACCACCACCACCAACAACAACAACAACAGAAAACCCATGTTACAGCTAGCATTAACAGCTAAGAAACGTATCGACACTCTGTAGAGCGTGTTGGGCTGAAAGAGCGGTGTGTGGGCGAGCTTTATCCAGTTGGAAAACGCAACAGGTTGAATCACTAGACTGAGGTATATATTTTCAGGCAGGGTCAGTGAGATAAGCATGAGAACGCTCTTGCTGTCATACGAAATCGCACCCCAGACCACAACTCCAGGTATAGGTCCTGTCATACGAAATCGCACCCCAGACCACAACTCCAGGTATAGGTCCAGTGTGTATAACACGCAGACATATTGTCTGCAGACCCTGAGCTGGACTCCGTCTGACCGACACACGACCATACATGTCCATCACTGGCACCGAGGTAGAATCAGCTTTCATCGGAAAACATAAAAGACCTCCACCCTGCTCTCCAATGAGCTGTCGGTTGACACAAGTGAAGTTGCAGTTAGTGGTGGCTTGGGGTCAGTGGAATGCACGTGGCTCAGAGTTGTCCTTGAAGTAACTGATTTGCAACAGTTCGTTGTGTTACTATGGTAAAATGGAAATGCCGTGTGGCTAGGCCCTTCCGTCGGGTAGACGTTCGCCTGGTGCAAGTCTTTCGAGTTGACGCCACTTCGGCGACTTGCATGTCGATGGGGATGAAATGATGATGATAAGGACAACACAACTCCCAGTCCCTGAGCGGAGAAAATCTCCGACCTAGCCGGGAATCGAACCCGGCCGTTAGGTATGACGGTCCGTCGTGCTGACCACGTTTTTTTTCAAAGTAGCTTTTTATTTTTTATTTTATTTTATTTTATTATTCTTTTTTACCAGGAACAGGGTAACTGAACAAAGTATCTTTATTTGTATAAGCTTAAATACAACAGAAATGCCATCCTTCCGGCGGAAATAACACGAGACATGACACTCGAACAAGGCGAGCATTTTTTTTTCGTTTTTTATTAACAAGGTGTAGGAAAAAATAATAATAATAATGATGTAAGTTAAGAGGTGTGAAGCAATAGCCAGTAGAGTTGAGGAATAACCAGCGTGTTCTGGTATAGTGCATAAAAGAAAGGAGGCGCGTGTCCATGCGCCTGCTCCACTGTGGGTTACGATAAAAGTAGGGCGGAGAGTCTCAGATGTCAGCAGCTGGGGAGGGGGTGGGGGGGCGGGAGTGTTGTCGGCGTGTGGCACCACCAATCTGAGCGGGGTGACGTAAAGATAACGTGTAGGTAATTCGCGAAGAAGGCGCGGTAGCGCGGTCTGTGCTCAACGTCACTGTGGGCAGTTTGTAAGTACTACCAGAAATCAAGGCGTGACTTGTCACCATTGTTATACATGTACCTAATCGTCCATCCCTTGACCCACACAATCGTATGATTTTTGGTGGCGGGGAAATAAGTATCCTCAGGATGGATGAAAGTCCATGGGTCAATCGAATACGGCGGAACGCGGAGGTAACAAAATGGTTCAAATGGCTCTGGACACTATGCGACTCAACTTCTGAGGTCATTAGTCCCTTAGAACTTAGAACTATTTAAACCTAACTAACCTAAGGACATCATACACATACACGCCCGAGGCAGGATTCGAACCTGCGACCGTAGCGGTCTCGCGGTTCCAGACTGCAGCGCCTAGAACCGCACGGCCACTTCGGCGGGCGGTAGGTAACAGGCAACGAAGTATCGGCCAAGTTTCCAGATGTCACTGGTGGCAGCACAATTCAGTTGCTGGACATCGTCATCAATGAGGTGGCAAATGGAACAAAGTGGAAGCTGGCCGCCGTGGCTGAGCAGTTATAGGCGCTTCAGTCCGGAACCGCGCTGCTGCTACGGTCGCAGGTTCGAATCCTGCCTCGGGCATGGATGTGTCTGATGTCCTTAGGTTAGTTAGGTTTAAGTAGTTCTAAGTCCTAGGGGACTGATGATCTCAGATGTTAAGTCCCATAGTGCTTAGAGCCATTTTTTTTTGAACAGCCTTTAAGCTGCTTCTCTAGCGTTCCGCTCTCAAACAGCTCGAGGGAAAAAATGAACACTTAAATCTTTCCGTGCGAGCTCTGATTTCTCTTATTTTATTATGATGATCATTTCTCCCTGTGTAGAACATTTTCACCGTCTGAGGGGAAAGCTGACGACTGAAATGTCATGAGAAGGTCCTGCCGTAGTGAAAAACACCTTCGTCTTAATGACTGACACCTAAGTTCGTGTGTCATATTCGTGGCACTCTCTCCCCTGTTTCTCGATAAAACAAATCGAGCTGCCCTTCTTTTAACTTTTTCGATGTCTGATGTTGATCGCACGCCGCAAGCAGTATTCCAGAAGAGAGCGCGAACAAGCGTAACGTAAACAGTCTTTTTAGCACACCTGTTACATTTTCTAAGTGTTCTGCCAATAAATCGTAATCTTCGGTTTGCTTTCCGCACATTGTTATCTATGTCATCGTTCCACTTTAATTTATTCGTAATTGTAATTCCCATGTATTTAGTTGAGTTTAAAGCGTTTAGATATGTGTGATTTATCGTGTAACTGAAATTTAGCGGATTCTGTGTACTGCTCATGTGGATGACTTCACACTTTTCATGATTTTGAATCAACTGCCACTTTTTTCGCCATACAGATATCTCATCTAAATCATTTTGAAATTAATTTTGATCATCTGATGACGTTGCGTGACGGTAAATGAAAGCATCATCAGCAATCACTTTAAATGGGCTGCTCAGATTGTTTCCTAAATCGTTTATGTAGTTCAGGAACAACAGAGGGCCTATAACACTTCCTTGGGTCACGCAAAATATTTCTTCTACGACTTTCCGTCAGTTATTACTAACTGTGACCTTTCTGACAGGAATTAACGAATCCTGTCACAAAACTGAGACAATATTCCATAGGTTAAGCCCCATAGTGCTCAGAGCCATCTGAACCATTTTTTGAACAAAGTGGAGAGTCCGTTAGTCCGATGGCGTGAAGACGTTGATTTGTGGCGAATTTTCCACTTGCGAGGTGGTACCATGTTGCCCGGACGTTGGAGGGAAAAAAAGGCTGGTGGATATGACCTCAAACCGTAGACCACCGCTTGGACGGATGTCTAAGTTCGATATGGTTGCTGGATATGTAACGAAGCAGTGGGGTGTAAAAATCTTTAACCACCCAGCTATCAGGGGCGGACGTGTTACTTTAGTGCCAACTGCTGCAGCAGATGAAATAACATGCGACAAAGCCATATGTCCAACTAGATTGTCTTCACTCTCGGTAGTGCCACGTGGCCGTTCGGAGCCCGGTGTTCTTGCGACTGTACATGCCCGTGACCACCGCGGCCAGCAGTCATGTACGGTGGCTACACTCCTGCCACGTCTTTCTGCAATATCGCGGAAGAACATCCAGCTTCTCGTAGCCCTATTACACGACCTCGTTAAAACTGGGTGAGGTACTGTTAAAAGCGTCTTTGTCGCAGTGCAGATCACATTAAAGACATTATTGACTAACATCAACTCACAACGTCCAATCTGAAAAGTAACTAACGCTCAGGACCATTACAGATTGTATTGAAAGCAAACCTGAGTTACATCCTCATAGTTTATACGACTGGCGCGAAATCTGAATAGAAATCACCTTTCAGGTGTAGAAAGAGGCACAATCACTTTTGTTTATGTAGCACAACTCCTTCTTGGCGCTGATTTTTTATTCCGTGAGCGTAGATGTCTGTTCTCGGGCACTAGTCGCGTGGGGCCGTTAAGAAAATGCGTGGCATTGAGTGTGGCCCCCTTGATACCACGACAGTTTCACGTTTGTTGCATGTCCCCTTCACGATGTTGTAGTTTTAATGCCCAACAGCGTATTTATTTCAACCTAATATCCAATGTGGTACGGTTATCTTTTTAATATTTTCGAGACTGAGGTGTCGGATGAGAAGGAATCTATTCTCGAGTCCTGAATACCTTTAGTGGCAATGTAGTATCACTATTCTGTGTTTTTTGGAAGTCTTTAATAAAGTATAGCTCTCCTTAGTATACACTATTGATGCGTTCGGATCATAGAGAGCAATACCACTTTACCGCACGATATTTGTTTCTCCAGGTAGTGGTGTCACGACCTCTGTTGTAGCACCGTGATCTCATGGAAAGCTTCTCAGACGCTGCTTCCGGAAGAACAGACTAGACCGCAATCGCGAAATGGAACGTGCGCTAATGCACATGCAAATGAACATGCATATGCAGCTATTGATCTAGTGCAGATGTGCTTGGAGATGCTGATTCAGACTGTGTACACACAGATCTTGTGACGATACTACTTGAAACACTTCGTAGTTACAGCGCTAGATGATGGTGCAAGTACTGTCGTGTATAAACTATTCACGTTTCCGAACTTCACTTTCTCCGAGAAAGACACAAGATAGTATCTACATCGTACATCGCAATACAGATACTACATTAAAGCCTCATAATTTTATGTGGCAGTTTAAACTTAAGGCAGAGGTGAGCGACAGTGGGGTGGAACTCTACTTAAAGTCCTTCATGTTATTTTGTTACTGACCTCACACCTTTACAGACTGATATACTATTTTTTTAAATTTATTCGCAGTTTCGGAATCTTTCTGACATTAACTGCATTAGGTATGAAGATATTATCTATTTAGTGATACATGAAAATTTGTGCTGGAGCGGAAATCGAACCCGGATTTCCCCCTTGTCGTGAGCAGTTGCCTTAACCATTTGGACTATCCAAGTACGCTTTCAGGACCGACTCAAACTTCCATATTTCACCCTGTCTACGACTCCATAGTTCACAATTTTACTCGAATTCCCACCACAGGGTCTAAAGAAGACAGACGTATTCAATGTTAGTATCACGACCCTTATTTTTCCCGTCGAGGATTGTAATACTTATTTTTAACAATGTCACCAAGAGGATATATACATACCTAATGCAGCAAATGTCAGAAATATTCTGCAACTAGGAATAAATTTCATAAATTTAGTACAGCTGCAAGTTCATCACAAATGTCTGTCACATTTGCCTGTGTTGATCAGAAGCATTGAAACTGATATCAAATAAAGCATTATTATCAACTCATGGTATTAAATGAAAATAACGGTCTGAAAACACTTACCTGCTGCAGGGCACTACAAAAATGTTAAAATCCTATGTCCGTTTCGCTAAAGAACAGTTAATGTTGAGCAATCATTTTGAGAAAAGAGATCAGCGGGAAGGGAGAAGAGCACAAGAGAAAATTAAACACTTTTACCAGTACCGTACCTCTGAAATTCCATCCGTATTGTACTTACTATCAAGTAAGAGCTCTTGTAACATCAGACGCAACAAGTGATATGCCGTACCTTAGATGAAAATAAATTCTGTGCATTTAACATTTTTAATGTGTCTCCATGCTTATACTCGTATTTCATTAACGAAATTTTATATTTTCTTCCGAAATTAAATGGGAAATTTTGAGGAAAAAAAATTAATCGAAACGCTCTCTATACTGATGAAATCGCCGTTTACTTTAAAATATTCTGCAAATATTGAAATAAGTGAAAATGTATCTCCTAGTTTAACCAGGTAGGAGTCAAGATGACCTTTTGTCATTAATTTCAGTGCATAGAAAGCAATGAGTGATTTAAGAGAACTCATGTAATAAAGCAGTTAGCATGTTTGGTTTTGCATCCAACCCCAATGACAACATAGTTCAGAATGTACGCTTGTAGATGCACATATTGCAACGATACGTTGCTTCTCATCACTTCAAACAATCAAGGATATATTTCAGTGTATTTTGATTTTCGCATTGGTAGCTGCGGGGGCAGAGCGAAGAGGCCCGTGTTCGACTCCCGTTCTGGAAGGAGATTTTCGCCACTCGGAGACTGGGTGGTGTGTTGTCCTCATCATCATTTCATTATCACCGAAGTGGAAGGCGCCTAAATGGCGACCCACAAAAAGACTTCCAGCGGGCGCCGAGCCGCCGCACGACACCCATTAAAATGGCGCTTAGTGAAACATTGTGCTAATAAAACTAAGTGGAGGATTAAAAACTGAAGTTAGCGCACTTCACGATCCTAGAATCGACTGTTATATAAAATTTGCTGTATGTCATGCCCCGGTTTCTGATACTTCCAGTTGGAGAATAGCAATCACGAGGCTATCGAGTACACCGAATATGACCATTGCACCTATTTTGTTGTTACTTATGACTGTGAATCCTTACAAGTTTTATTAAACCACTACAATTTTCCTTTCCCTCTAAGCTTTTTAATGAATAACTTACTAACCACCCCAATATGACATAGTGTATTTCACGGCCTGTATATAATTATGCCTAAAGAGACAAGGGCATAACAACTAAAAATTATGCCGTTATTCGTTTTTAAAACAACGCTGTATTCCGAGTAACGTCTCCTTCTCATTTTCGTATAATTTCCCATTGTATCCATAAACTACTTCAGTGTGCGCATTACCCTTCAATAGCTTCCTTTACAAACATGCTCTAACAAGTCATTGGAACGTTCTGAAAACCAAACAAACTAATAAGTCAGGTAAAAAAGAATCACAGTAGTAACAACAAAATGTTTAGGCCTGATTTTTCAACCATCGCTGTTTTTGTCAACGCATTTAACATTTTCAGAGCACTAAGGACCTATTAAGTATGGAACCAACATCTTGAAACATATTTGGGGAAAGAAATTAAGAATAATCTTCAATTTGCAAAAATGAGAGGGACACTGTCGCACACCTCTCCACGTAAAATTAAGAGGCTTTAATGGTGTATCTGTATTGCGATATACGGTGTAGATAATGTCTTGTGTCTTTCTCGGAGTAAGTGAAGTACGGAAACGTGAATCATTTATAAGCGCCAGTACTTGCAACATCATCTAGCGCTCTAAAATCGCTACCAACACGTTTACATCAGAACATGACGAGCGAAATGATGATTAAGTTCAAAAATGGTTCAAATGGCTCTGAGCACTATGGGACTCAACTGCTGTGGTCATCAGTCCCCTAGAACTTAGAACTACTTAAACCTAACTAACCTAAGGACATCACACACATCAATGCCCGAGGCAGGATTCGAACCTGCGACCGTAGCAGTCGCACGGTCCCGCACTGCGCGCCTAGAACCGGATGATTAAGTAAACTTAGTGCCAAATAAATGGAATTAATCGTTGTAAAACACGACAAATTTAAATAATAAATTGTAAGTAACGAATTATCCTTTCTGAAGAGAAAAAATGAAAAATGATTAGAGATACAAAATTTTTAGTGATTTCAGGTAAGAGTAATGAAAATCTTACAAGTAACCGTTCGATTAAAACAGATTATTGGAAAAGTAGAAACGTTGGGGTGCACACTTACAAAAAATAAATTTCTTCGGACAAAGAGAACGGGACATTTGTAAGGAAAGGAAAGGAAAGAAGTGCTTTTATTCTTGGATATTCATATCAAGTGCCGCAGCGCTTTGCCTACTGTCCTCCCAACCCTCGAATCGACAAGCGAAGTCAAAAGGAAGTTACCGTGGAAAGTTAATTATACATCTTTGTGACGCTCCCTGGCGCAACGGAGCAGAGAATTTCGAAGGGCTATCTCCGTCACATTGAGATGAACACGTGCTGCGAAAGCTCTCAAAAAGCGTCGAGTGTGGCCATGTGTCAATGGGCACTCGGAGGCGAGGCCCGGAGATGGCATGACGTCACACGCAGATAAGGCAGCTTCTGCAGAGCTACAAGAACCCTCTGGTCTGCTCTCCCGCTCGTTCGCTACCCGCCGACCCACGCAGATGAAACCGTGCCCCTCGAAACACAGCAACGCGCCGAGTAAAGGCCACGTGTCAAAACTCGACTTTTTAGATTGAGTGGGAAACCAGAACCTAGAATTTGTAAGAGCTTCTAATTAAACTGCGTAAGAAAGAGAGATATTTTAAACACGAGAGAACAGCATCAGTTCAACATTTAGCTGCGATCAGTTGCTGGTAACTGATTCAGCACCGTTGCTCGGTAGATGAATTTCTTATATATGCCTGGAAAACACAAACTGTCGGTTTTCTACCGTACAGTTATATCATAGTATGTTCTGTCTGTGTATTTAATTCATAAATTACGAAGATTTATCGAACACTCGAAGACTGTATTAAGAAACACGCATTCGACGTTACATGATTGCATTTCATTGATTTTCTAGAATAGGGAGACACGGGAAATGATGACTAAGTTGAGAAATGCCTTTAGAATCGTTTAACGTATTTTTTCTCTCTGATACGGGTGCACGTAACTTGTTTACCGTTTCATTTCTAATAGCTGCCTTAGACAGCTAAAGCTCACTGATAAAAGCTTCTGTTTTCAACGTAAGGTCTTACTTGTAAACGGTACCAGGTATTTCTGCTAGGATATGTGTCGAAAATCACGAGGAAAATGCGTAATGGAAACATTTGGCCTCGTAAATGTCATATCTCTTCTATATTGCTATCTTTTATTCTGAGCGGTTACGAAGTGAGATTTTCTTTTTTTTTTCTTGAATTCCATACAGCCATCTGTCAGTGATTTCCCATCATCTCCAACCAGATGGAAAAGTCAATCAACTATAGTGCACATCCAAGCCGGCCGTGGTGGCCGAGCGGTTCTAGGCGCTACAGTCTGGAACCGCGCGACAGCTACAGTTGCAGGTTCGAATCCTGCCTGGGGCATGGATGTGTGTGATATCCTTAGGTTGGTTAGGTTTAAGTAGTTCTAAGTCTAGGGGACTGATGACCTCAGAAGTTAAGTCCCATAGTGCTCAGAGCCATTTGAACCATTTGCACATCCAGTGGTTAGCATCTCAAGTCCGTTACACTAATGATATCGCATACGTTATTACCTGTTGCAATAAAACGTCTGCTTCAGCATTGTGTATTTTTGCCTTTGATAATGGCAAGGTGAGCTGTGTTATAAAACATCTGTGTTAAGTTACTGATTCCTCTTGTACATCAGTCTCGAAGTTCCATTGCTTTTCTGTGAACGGTTAATTCAAAATCAATATCCGCATGAAAAGAACCTAGTTTTCCTAAAAAAAAATGTGAGTTGTACTGTACAATACTTATTTTTCAGTAACATTTACTACCAGACGCATCTGAATAATAAAGCACACTAAAATAAAGTATTCTATACAAAACAATTAAGAGTTCGCTGTTGTAAGCACCTTGCACGTGAGGTTTTCGGCTGTGTCCTAGGGAATGTGAGTGTATAAAAATCTGAAATATATATATCGAGTGCTAGCCTGGAAGCAGTGATTAGAAATACGAAGACGTAAGGCATTACACAGGTGAAAACCTCCTAGCCTGGAGAGGCGCCATTGACGATCAGGTATTCCTAGCCTTTCAGCATCCTTAAACAGCCAAATGCAACTCAAGATTTGAACAGACGTGTAAGCTCGGCGAAATACAACATATCATTTAGTTCGTATTCTTAGCGTACTAACATTAAAAAGAAGAAACTTAAACTCGGTCCTTGAGTATTGAAGTTCCCGGCGTCATTCTGAAGGATATCGCGTCATTTCCCCTGACGTAACGTCCTGTTGTTTCCTAACACACTCCATCATAGTTTCATTTGGTATCATAAAGAAGACTACAACGATCTTCTTCCTGTTTCTAGTGCAAACGTGCGTATCATTACATCTCCGTCTATCCAGAAAGAAATTTCCATTGTTATCTGATCGTAGACTGTTAAAGATCTCTGACGGAAAATAACTTTTGAGAAGGATGAACGTGATTTTGAATTATAAAGTTCGAAACTATTGTAATTGTACATGGTGACTAAGCTAAGCTCTCCACTTCAAATATTTTCAAAATCATTTGAGATATCATAAATTTGTTTTCGCCCAGATGAATCGCAAGAGAGTCTTGAACAAACGATAGTTCGTGTCGTTCCATAGCTGTATTAATTACAAAGATAACGCAAAGAACTTCGCTTTTTCAAATGGAACTTAAGTAACATCTGCTGCTAGTATCGTAGTTATAAATGAGACGAGCTCGACAACGTTTTATTGTTCAAAATCCTGTTGGTAGTTTCGGAGGAATTACAGTATTTAGAACTTAGGATTTATCTGTTTTGAAGATGAATCGATTACTGTCTTATGCGAAAGGTCGCAAATTCATCTACATCTACATGATTACTCTGCAATTCACAATGAGGTGCCTGGCAGAATTTTCATCGAACCGCCTTTGCCGGCCGCTGTGGCCGAGCGGTTCTAAGCGCCATGTCCGGAACCGCGCTGCTGCTACGGTCGCAGGTTCGAGTTCTGCCTCGGGCATGGATGTGTGTGATGTCCTTAGGTTAGTTAGGTTTAAGTAGTTCTAAGTCTAGGGGACTGATGACCTCAGATGTTAAGTCCCACAGTGCTTAGAGCCACTTTTTTTTGGACCGCCTTTAAGCTGCTTCTCTAGCGTTCCGCTCTCAAACAGCTCGAGGGAAAAAATGAACACTTAAATCTTTCCGTGCGAGCTCTGATTTCTCTTATTTTATTATGGTGATCATTTCTCCCTGTGTAGAACATTTTCACAGTCTGACGAGAAAGCTGATGACTGAAATGTCATGAGAAGGTCCTGCCGTAGTGAAAAACACTTTTGTTTTAATGACTGACTCGTAAGTTCGTGTGTCATATTCGTGGCACTCTCTCCCTTATTTCTCGATAAAACAAAACGAGCTGCCCTTCTTTTAACTTTTTCGATGTCCTCTAGCAATCCTCTCTGATGCTGATCGCACGCCGCATGCAGTACTCCAGAAGAGAGCGCGAACAAGCGTAGCGTAAACAGTCTTTTTAGCACACCTGTTACATTTTCTAAGTGTTCTGCCAATAAATTAATTTATTCGTAATTGTAATTTCTATGTATTTAGTTGAGTTTACAGCGTTTTGATATGTGTGATTTATCGTGTAACTGAAATTTAGCGGATTCTGTGTAGCGCTCATGTGGATGACTTCACACTTTTCATGATTTTGAGTCAATTGCCACTGTTTTCGGCATACAGATATCTCGTCTAAATCATTTTGCAATTAATTTTGATCATCTGATGACGCTGCATCACGGTAAATGAAAGTATCATCAGCAATCAATTTAAATTGGCTGCTCAGATTGTTTCCTAAATCGTTTATGCGGTTCGGCAACAACAGAGGGCCTATAACACTTCCTTGGGTCACGCAAGATATTTCTTCTGTTTTACTCAGTGACTATCCGTCAGTTATTACTAACTGTGACCTTTCTGACGGGAAATAACGAATCCTATCACAAAACTGAGACGATATTCCATAGGCATGCAATTTAATTAGAAGTCGCTTGTGAGGAACAGTGTCAAAGGCCTTCTGGAAATCTAAAAATATGGAATCAATTTGACGTCCCTTGTTAATAGCAGCGAGTTGTGTTTCACAAGAACGATATTTTCTGAGTCCTTGCTGGCTATTTGTCAATAAATCGTTTCCTTCGAGGTGATTCATAATGTTCGAGTACAGGATATGTTCCTTAATCCTATTGCAAATCGACGTTAATGATTGGGTCTGTAATTCAGCGGATTATTCCTTTCTTGGATATTGGTGTGAATTGTGCAACTTTCCGGTCTTTGGGTACGGCTCTTTCTACGAGCGAGCGGTTGTATATGCTACTTAGTATGGAGCTATTGTATCAATATAGTCTGAAAGAAACCTGACTAGTATACAGTCTGGACAGGAAGCCTTGCTTTTCTTGTGTTTTAAGCTACTTTCCTACACCCAACAAGGAAATACATTTCGGAGAAGGAGGAAGCAGTGTTGCACCGCCCTCATAACGGTATAAAAGAGGCACAGAGGAAATGTAGGTTTCAGGTCCTTATACATGACACTGATTAGACCTCTGATGACGTACGCAGCTCCTGTCTGGGGATATGCAGCTCCCACACGACTGCGCCGCCTGCAGATCATACAGAACAAGGTGCTACGAATCATTAGCAATGCTCCACGCTACACACGCACCGTGGATCTTCACCATGAATACCGCCTCGATACCCTCAAGGAAGTATTCAAGAAAGATGCCACACGACTATACAGGACCTCGAGACACTCGAACAATCCTTTCATCCTCACTCTGAGAAACTACGATCACAACCACAGGTGGAAACACAAGCGGCCAAAGACACTGCTAGCTAGGGCATAACCACCTATGGTAAACTAACATACGCAAACAGCGACAAACGTCGGTAAGCCCCTGCATATCAGCAACACTGACTGGCAACTACCAGCTGCTATTAGAGCCGACCAACAGGCCACAGCAGGGACACCGACGAGCTCGCCCACAGACGCACGAACAATCTGCCAACACTCCCTCACACTGTGCCTCCGGTATATGACCATCGGACACAAGACCGATAACAAACCTAACTGTTGCAGGTTGCAGGACGCTGAACGAGGACTCTGTACCAGCACCCAGCGCCAGCCGCTGAGCAGCACAAACGCACAACGTCAAGGTATCGACATGCACGATACCCACTACTAACAAAGCCTATCCTTGCACAACCTATCGCAGGCAGCAAGACAACCGCTTCTGCTCTTGCCACCCGACCTAACTTTCGCAGAGGTTTTTTTCCCTTGGCTCTTGCTTTGGCACTTTTTTTCCTCTGCCCTTCAAACCGTTACCCTTCGTCAGATTTCGACCAATCTATCTCCAGATGAGCGCGTATTAATGGTTAATCCTAACCAGACGTACGCAAACATCGCAGTACCCACATCCTGCGACACCTCACTTTAGTGAATACTAACCCTTATGCAGAGATGGCAGTAGACCTTTTGTGTTGGCCATCATGCCGGTGTGAGCGTAGAGGGGCTCCACCTCTATTTAAAAAATGTAGGTTTCATTCTGTCTGTGGCGTTCATGAGTGGCGAGTGCTATTTAATTCGAAAAAATAACTGTCTTCCTCAAACCAAGTAAAAATAGATATGCTACTTCTTTATGGAGAAAGCAGAAGGACCGCGAAGAGAAAAGTTGAGTTGTACGCACGAAAGTATCCCGCAAGACAGTGTCCAATAACAATGACAATTCAGTGAGTGCACCAAAAATAGTTATTGTCAGGACTCTGGAATACTGTGCAGAGTGTAAGGACCAAAAGGCTGCAACGAGCGGAGAAGCGTGGCAACTGTTGCTCCTGAAACATTGGGAGTGCCTCTGGAATAAGAGAACCCAACGCTGGCTTGCCTATGTACCACGTTTTACTTCACCAGCATATTAACCTGCGTGATTGCAGAAATGCATGGAATTCTGCCGCTTTGACACGACATCAATAGGTTCTTTCTCCAAAGAATTACCATTATCGATGAAGCAGCCTTTACGAAACATGGAAACATGGAAACGTTTGATGCATAATTGTTGGAGACCGTGAGATTCGTTCTTACTTCACTGAAGAAACCTTAACAAGTAAAAGATATGCAAAGTTTCTTACCGAAGTGATACCAACTCTTCTAGAGGAAGTACCCCTTGATTTACATAGACGTACATTGTTTCAGCACGATGGGGGCCCGGATAACTTCTCCATCTCATAACATAGTTAGAACAGACCACAGTCTCTGAATATAGTCACACTGCTGGTGATGCAGAGACCGGTCGAACGAATAGAAGCTTCCTGTGGTCGATAATAGAAGTAAACTCTAGAGTGTAACGAAAGTCCTTGAACGAATGCACAAACAGTCCAGGGAGCGATCCGAATCGAAAAACGTAAACACAGGTAAGGTCAATCGCTCTATGAATGGTGCGTATCAAAGGCTTCAAATAATAGCGAGAATCCCAGACAAGTGCGGGGCTGCGGTGTTTGTAGACACTGAATGTATGCAGACTCAAGTGACGGATGAAAATTTGTACCAAGCCCAGGATTCGATCGCAGGTCTTCTGCTCACTAGGCAGATGCGCTGACCGCTACAACACCCTGGCACAACGGCTTTGCACAACTGCACGGACTACCCTAGCATGCATCCCTCCTCAATCCAAATTCTCATTCACGCCTCAGCCTATTTGGTATTTCCCCTAAACTAAAACAGCGTTGTACAGGCTCTCCAAATGTATTGGAATAGCAGCTCAGCATGGAATGAAACGGGTACCCTGCGTGAACCCAGGCATAGGCGCTTTAATCAAAGGAAAGGATATGCTTCCAGAGACCTTTTCAAGTTTCAAGCATCTATGATGTATGTATACAGACGGAAGCGAAGAACGATTTATTTTCCAGTTGGAGAGCTTCTGCAATGCTGTTCGGGTTTAGTGGGAATACCAAATAGGCTGAGGGGAGAACGTGAATTGAAAGGGAAGAGACGCGTGCTAGAGTTGCCCATGCAGTTGTTCAAATCCGTTGTACTATAGTGGTGTAATGGTTAGCGCACCTGCCTAGTGAGTGGGAGACTTGGGTTCGAATCCCGGTCTTGGTAAGAATCCTCATTCGTCACTTCAGGCTGCATTCACGTGTCATAGATCTTTGAGACTTGAAAAGGTTTCTGCAACCATATAGTTTAATTTGTTTATAGATACTGTCGTGTCCGTGAACAGGCCCACGAGATGTACACGCGGTCGCGCTGGCACCCTCCACGGGAGCAAACAACGACTGTCGCATTAAGCAGGAATATCTCTTACCTTCATCCATGTGGATATTCGGTTCGCTGGGGAATCCGAATCACTGTCGGATACCAAACTCACCCTCTCCGCAGCTCGTGGTCTAGTGGCTAGCGTTACTACCTCTGGATCACGTCGTCCCGGGTTCGATTCCCGGCCGGGTTTGGGATTTCCTTTGCCCGGGGACTGGGTGTTTGTGTTGTCCTCATCATTTCATCATCATAATTCATGACAGTGGATAGATTGGACTGTGAAAAAATTAGAACTCTGTACGGGCGCTGATGACAGCGCAGCTGAGCGCCCCATAAACCTAATATCATCATCATCATCATCATCATCATCATCACCTAACTCACCAATCGCTTGTGGGTAGGAAGTGCTGACCCATCTTTCCCTGTCGCTGGGTTAGATGTGAAGGCGGTATCGTTTAGTCTTCGTGTTGGATTGATTTGATGCCACTGGACTTTTTTCCATGGGGCAACCTCAAAAAATGTTCAAATGTATGTGAAATCCTAGGGACTCAACTGCTAAGGTCATCAGTCCCTAAGCTTACACACTACTTAACCTAGACTATCCTAAGGACAAACACACACACACCCATACCCGAGGGAGGACTCGAACCTCCGCCGGGACCAGCCGCACAGTCCATGACAACAGCGCCGAAGACAGCTCGGCTAATCCCGCGCGGCAGCAACCTCAAAGACGAAATCTATGCATACGTTCTGGCGACCTAAGAGGATTTAAAAAGTCACATTGTTGCAGCATGTGCAATAATATGGAAGGAAAGTCTTCATGATCAGAAGTCCTCGCAAACGTGTATTGGAGTAGACAGTGGAGGTTTTTAATGAACTTCTTATGACCACATTCTTTTGTGAGTTCCTTTTTGTTGCTTTTGGCAATGTAACGTTTGAAATGTATGTCTGTATATTGACAATTCAATACACAACGCGAAGTTTTTTTTAACAATCTTTATACCTCAATTCCCTGTTTTATAAATACATGCAATTTTTGAAGTGCACCTTTATTTCAAGGCTGTGTCAGCACCAAAAGCAGAACTGTTACCGTAGTTAACTGGAGAATCATGTTTGTATCCAACGTCCTTTGCCTTCCTATTGGTGTGTCGATCCAGCCACATGCAACCAATTGTGATTAATATCGGTTTTAAATCAAATGTTACTCAGCGATATTGTAAACGGTTAAGGAGATATTTGAGGTGAGCAGCTTATCTGAATCTCCATGTATAACAAAGTTAAAATCAACAAGAAATTTTCTTTTAACTTTGTCATTTTTTTTTTTTTCGAATTGCGCGATGTCGTTAAACGTGTCAAAGACGACTATCCAGTCACTTAGTGATCATATTAGCAGAGCTAGTAGTATGGTTCCGCAATAGACACAACAAAGCCGAGAAAAGCCAATACTACACAACGGACTATAGAAGAGAAAATCCATTACGGCTCAACAGAGGAAAGGTGACTGGACTTGGTGCGATACGTTTACGATTATCTGTCGATAATGCGAAACAATGTGTTCCCCTTCGGATAGCAGTTTATCTTACGTCGATGCACCAACGAGGCGTTCCATGATGTTGGAGAAAGACAAAAGTCACTCCCGTTTACGAGAATGGTTAGCGGACAGATGCTGATGCCAATCCATTACAGAGTTTTGGAACACATTTTACTCGTTTTATGAGCATTTTGGATGTCGATAATCTAATCTGCAGGAATCGACATGGATTCTTCAGAGAGCGGTCTTGTGAAACTGAGCTTGTTGTCCATTCATGAGAATCAGAAAACAGTAGATAGCGTTACCCAGGTTGATGACGTGTTGCTCAACTCGCTTTCATGGCTCTGTAGTGACCGCGTGTAAATGCAGTACGGAGAATGCACATTCGACTTATAACACTAATAGTAGATTTTTCTTGGAAGGAGCACTAAGACGAGCACAACTAAGAAGTTACTTGAAGGAGAAGCAGTGGCTCTGATTTAGAAAGTCTACATTAAATAGTCAGGAGAATGATGTGCTGACACAATTCGCATCTGATTTTCAACTTCTAATGTCACAGGCAGAGGATGAAGTCTGTATTGATCAGCAAAACGATAATATATGAAAATATTTCGTCGCAAGATGTTAGTTTTTAGCTGATAATATATTAATATCATACAGCAGATCTTCCTACATGTTAAAATAGAACAAAATCCACATCTAAAGGGAGAAACCGATCTCCAGCGATGACTTTTCACAGGTGGTTCTGGGATATTTTCTGAGTATTTCTGAGTTACGTTACCCCAAGTACCTTAGCTGTGTGCTAGTACAGGACAGTCAAAGCTAATTTTGTGTTAAGTTCTCCATAACGCCATGTTTGCGCAAGTGGTATACTGCGATACCTTTATGGACAAATCTTGAGGAGAAAAAGTGGAAGACCAAGTAAAAATATAATGTGCTATTTAAAAATACGTTCTGTTTTTCAAATCTCCATGACAATCATGAGCCGGTCGTTGCGGCTGAGTGGTTCTAGGTGCTTCAGTCCGGAACCGCGCTGCTGCTACGGTCGCAGGTTCGAATCCTGCCTCGGGCATGCATGTGTGTGATGTCCTTAGGTTAGTTAGGTTCAAGTAGTTCTAAGTCTAGGGGACTGATGACCTCAGATGTTAAGTCCCATAGTGCTCAGAACCATTTGCACCATTTTTAACAATCATGCTGGCTGATGTCCCTCTGGCAGCTAAACAACATTTGCTTTATACATTCTTTTATTTTGCTTCACAATAAAATGTTATTTGGGTTGATAAAAATAAATTGAGTAACCATCTATATACACCGAAGCGCCAAAGAAACTGGTATATGTATGCGTATTCAAATACAGAGGCAGAATACAGTGAAGCGGTCGGCAAGGCCTTGCAAGACAACAAGTGCCTGGCGCAGTTATTAGATCGGTTACCGCTGCTACAATGCCAGATTATCAAGATTTTTAAGTGAGTCTGAAACTGGTGTTATAGACGGCGCACGAGCGATGGGACCAAGATCTCCGAGGTAGTGATGAAGTGGAGACCATTTCACGAGTGTACCGTGAATATCAGGAATCAGGTAAAACGTCAAATCTACGACATCGCTGTGGCCAGAAAAAGGTACTGCAAGAACGGAACCAACGACAACTGAAGAGAATCGTTCAACGTGATAAAAGTGCAGCCCTTTGCTCCAGACTTCAATGCTGGACCATCAACAAGTGTCATCACGCGAACCGTTCAACGAATCGTCAACGATATGGGCTTTCGGAGACGAAGGCCCACTCG
Source organism: Schistocerca nitens (assembly GCF_023898315.1). Classification (NCBI taxonomy): domain Eukaryota; kingdom Metazoa; phylum Arthropoda; class Insecta; order Orthoptera; family Acrididae; genus Schistocerca; species Schistocerca nitens. The sequence continues at coordinate 870,147,599 of NC_064616.1, forward strand.
TGTACCCTTGATGACGGCACGACACAAAGCTTTACGATTCGCCTAGGCCTGTAAACAAAGACATCGGACTGTTGATGATAGGAGGCGTGTTGCCTGGTCGGACAAGTCTCGTTTCAAATTGTATCGAGAGGATGGACGTGTACGGGTGTGGAGACAACCTCATGAATCCATGGACCCTAAATGTCAGCAGGAGACTGTTCAAGCTGGTAGAGGCTCTCTGATAGGTGACACGTACGTAAGCACATCCATTCATCCATCCACATCCATTCATGTCCATTGTGCAATCCGATGGACTTGGGAAATTCCATTAGGATAACATGACACCCCACACGTTCAGAATTGCTACAGAGTGGCTCCAGGACTACTCTTCTGAGTTTGAATACTTCCACTGGCCACCAAACTCCCCAACTTGAACATTATTGAGCATATCTGGAATGCCTTGAAACGTGCTGTTCAGAAGATATCTCCACCCCCTCGTACTCTCACGGATTTATGGACAGCCTTGCAGGGTTCATGGTGTCAATTCCCTCCAGCACTACTTCAGACATTATTCGAGTCCAATCCACGTCACCGAGCGAGGTGGCGCAGTGGTTAGCACACTGGACTCGCATTCGGGAGGAGGAAAGTTCAAACCCGTGTCTGGCCATTATGATTTAGGTTTCCCATGATTTCCGTAAATCGCTTCAGGCGAAAGCCGGGTTGGTTCCTTTGAAAGAGCACAGCAGACTTCCTTCCTCATTCTTTTCTAATCCAATTGGACCGAAGATCTCGCTGTTTGGTCCCCTCCCCCAAATCAACCAACCAACCATTCCACGTCATGTGGCGGCACTTCTGCGTGCTCGCTGGGGCCGTACACGATATTAGGCAGGTGTACCAGTTTCTTTGGCTCTTCAGTGTATATTAAGAGACAATCAACATTTATCGATTTTATGTTTTCCTAGCTCTATGGCATTATTTGTCACGCTCTCTTTCATATCTAGATAAGGTCTTTTACTCGGTACGTTAAGCACCATCCTTCCACCTACAATGGACCTCGCTGATCGATCTTCACTTTTGCCAACGAAGCTTGTGTCTCTGCACTGCCAAAATTTTATGACTTTTTGTAATTCGTGGAACGCCATACACTCCGCCTCCCTTTCTGCATCTTTCCTCTCCTACACCCATCCCCCTACTCCATAAAGTCCTCGAACACCTTCCCATTCGTTATACATCCTGTTAACTCTATAACCAAAACCTCATTTCCTCTCTAATCTTATGGGGCTGCCATGAATATAACAACACGTTCCACATTCCCTCCGCCTCCACAGCTTCCATACTCCATCCTAAGGATGACACAGAAATCCGTCCTGCCTCTTTCATGCCTCCAAACCCCACACCCACCTCTCATATCATTTCCTTAGGTCGATGCTCCCATCCTCCTCATTCGTACTTTCTCTTTCTTGTTTCAGCCTCAACTTATACACCTCACTTACCATATCAGCGTTATGACACTATCATCCTACTTCCAGAAATAGCGAGTGACCCATCTATCTGACTCACCCTTTTACCCCTCATCCCTGGTCAGATTTTTTTCTAACTACTCAGCATTTACTGGAAGCTAGACCCACACGACTGGAATTTTTATAATACACCATCAAAAGAAATTATTTTACGCTAATACCATTATTTAAATGTTTTTAAATGTAAAAAAAGATACATACGTATTTTTGACATGATTTGGCTGCAGAGCAACAATATGGCTGGTACCATTCGGGCAAAGGGGGTGGGGGTGGGGGTAGGAAGCAAATGTGTGGAGGATGAAAATATAAATAATGAATAAAGGAAAAAAATTACACTAAGCAGTTCGAAAGCGCAAGCACCGCAACTTTGGCATGACGTTCTTCATCTTCTCCTTCTACACGGTAATTTATAAGTTTTAGTGTTGCTTGGTTATGTTAGTTCCTATATACGAGATGTGAAGACAGCTGTGGATCACAGCAGAAACGGTTAATTGTAAGAATAAACCAGTGACTATCGACCAGTAAACAGCAGAATAAAAAACAATATTGAGTTTTCCTGATACATACCAAGATATTGGGGGTGGGCTCCTTCCTCTTTCCTCAGTTTCATGTGCCAAGATTGTTTATGTGTTGCGAAAATGAATGTATCGTGTGCTTGTGTAGGGTATCGTTTGTGTATTATGTCTCGAAGCTCATCAATTCTTGTAGTACACCTCATATTATTAGACACGGTATTTCTTGTCAGAAGACTAAGATGATCTATATGGATCTGAAAGGATTACTACGTATAAAAGTGTTTCGAAGGAAGTTTATTAAACTGCGTCGAAATCCTCAGACTCTTGGGTGCCAGGGAGAGGGATTTGTGCGGGGACAAGAGAGGTACTACTAGAAGGACGCAACATATTGCTGCTGCTTTCATTGCCGCCTTATTACGAGAAAGCATCGCCTGCGTGCCTCAGATTCCAGCTGGAGTCTTTATTATTGCTGCCTCTGCCCTTCCGGTTTTCCTTTTCCCATCTCAGCTTATTGCAGGAGGCATCTGCAATAGTTCATTAACGAATGTCACAAAATATGATCAACCGAAATTCATGATTAATTTAGTAGAAATATTCTGTATCAATAACAATTTGTCCGTTTTATTTGGACTGTTGAGCTCCGTGGTCGTGGACAATAATATTTTACTATAAAAATACAGCGATCAGCCACTTTTTAATGCGTTTTATTTATGCCAATATGCATTTCGGGTTTGCACCATCTTCAGCTGGCAAATTACCTGTATCTTCAGTTTCTACAGTGGTACAATCTCGACAGCAGTTTAGATGCTGCAGCTGGCCTGTGCAAAAGCAACGAATTCAATCATTTACTTCAATTTCGCGAGTTTACAGTTACACACTATCAGCTGTTCATTTTATTTACATTCTCCTCTCTTTGTTTTTTCTTGGCTTTTCTTCTTTTTTGTAACAACACAAACACTTCTTGTCACGTATTTTACACAGGAGCACTGCGTTATCCGCCATGTTGTCGACTGACAGTTTTTGTTCACATACAAGCAGTTTATCTATGGACAGAATTATATTTTACGAAAGTTTTGAGGTTCTAGATAAGCTACTGCTTACTAAACATTGACCTGAGTGACAGAAGTAATCTAATTTTTTTGTTACTTAGGCTGTATTGAAGGTAATAAACTAACATAACACATTTATACAAAGCAGTAATTCATACATTTACAATATAACAAATATAGGATTAAGATTTTTATGTTGTATATTATTACATGCATTTGTTGGGTTTATATTAGATTATGTTGTTCCTTGATTGTGCTTAGTAAGTGGTTTGATAAGTAGAGTGTGGAAGTTTTTCAGAAATATTCGGTTTGGCAGCTCTGTTTGGTCGTTAAGTGTGTCAGAAGGGGATGCATGTTTATGTGAATAAATTTCGATTTCTTCTAGGAAGTTCATTCTTTTTCCTTTGTTGGCTAGGTGGAGAACTTGTAGGTTATGGGATAGGTCTGTTACTTGACGTTCTTCTTCTGCTACATGTTGGGCAGATATCAGAATCAGCTACTATACAAATAACAAAATAAAGGACAAAATTATGCATAAGATTAAAAATAATACCAAACCGTACAATCAATCAGGAATATACAAACTTAACTGCAACTCATGTCCAAACACATACATAGGCCAAACAGGGAGAAACTTCAACATACGGTTTCGAGAACACATGGATGCTCTTCGTTTAAAAAACTTAAATAAATCCACATTTGCCCAACATGTAGCAGAAGAAGAACATCAAGAAACAGACATCTGATCTAAATTCAACTATGTCAGTTACCGATAATATTAGTCACTTCAGGATACTTTGGACAAAGAATTACGTTTTCCACGCCTGCCGTAATATCTGCACAGGAAAATTAAACGGCAGGTTTTAGTATGACGGACGGTATCTTTCTTGTATAGTCTGTCCTTCCAATCCGTTTAGTAGACACTGACTAGTAACAAGTGAACGAATGTGCCAGGGAATTGTAGAACTTTTCGTTCATTTTTCGGTGTTTTCTATCATTGCGGTCTGTTAATGAGCACAAAAAATTCAACAATAGCCAAGAATTAACTGAAAGACGGTTACGCCTTCGACTTAATTGATGGCGATATACATATTCGACATCTGACCACGAGTTCCAGGGTCGCTACACTGAAAGATCATTGGCTCTGAGCACTATGGGACTCAACTGCTGAGGTCATTAGTCCCCTAGAACTTAGAACTAGTTAAACCTAACTAACCTAAAGACATCACACACATCCATGCCCGAGGCAGGATTCGAACCTGCGACCGTAGCGGTCTCGCGGTTCCAGACTGCAGCGCCAGAACCGCGCGGCCACTTCGGCCGGCGAAAGATCATTCTAACGTATTTTGGAAACATGAATAATTCAGATTCCATCTACCTTTATACTCCACATGCCCCTGAACAAGATCGTGGACGAATGTATGACGCACTGAAATCGTGCAGTACCCTCTTGATAAAGCACACTGCTAAACATCAGCTTATACAAGGTGGCCGCAAATCCCCGTTACAAACTTCTTGGACTTATGGACGGAAGTGAGTACATAACACTTCGAATAGAAACCAATGTCTGGAAATGTACCTTTTACGTTTTACGACGGTTTCTATATAGATGTTTATTCATCCACTCCTACTTGAAAAATTGAATTAGGCGTGACGTGGTACAGTGATTAGGTAGGAAACATAACGGAACATCTGTTCATCACTTACGCACATTTGTTTTTATTAACATGTAAATATTACATCAAATAATTCCAAAAACAAAAAACAATCCAGCATACTTTACGTGCAGAAGTGTGCTGATGCATTACAACATCAGATGACGGTTTGACTTACTACACGTCATTCTGTCTATCACACTGCATACCAGGACAAGCAACTCTGAGACTTTTCTCTTCCTCTCAGCAGACATGGATGAGTTACACATCTGGACTGAAATCGTCGTAGAAACGAAACGGCACGTTTCCAGACATGAGTCCCCACTCAAAATATTATGTACTCATTTCCCTCTACAAGTTCTAGATATTTATAATGGGAACTTCCGAACACCCTGTATTTAGGAACTTGTGGTTTTTGACTACAAAGTCGAAAAATCGCCTCTAACAGTCTTCAAAAGCTACTAGTGCTCTCTGTTGAATCATTTTCGCGTACTTTGCACAACACTGGTCTCCTCATATATCCCTTAGATACAGCGAGTACTATGGACACTTCTGAAAGTTGAATTTGACAAAATTATATCCCTAGCCCTTATTCGAGTCCCCTTACTTTTATATTTCACGGCAAATGCGCTACCAGTTACGTTACCCAAGCACGCCCTTAGAACAACCGACAGATTAGTGCATGAAAGATGCGCAGTGATAAAATAGTCGATTTGCATGCTTGAGGAAAGCTGTTCGAATCCCGTCCCTGCCATCCAGATCAAAGTTTTTCGTGGTTTCCCTAAATCACACAAGGCAAATCCGGCATGATTGCTTTGAAGAAGACACAGGCGATTTCCTTCGCCAACCGAGTCTGTGATCGGTGTCTAATAACCTCGTTGTGGGCGGGGAAAAATCGTCCTTTATATCTGTTCGGGATTCAGTACATTATTTCCACCACCGCATAAGAACTGAATCTCACTTCCGAAAATGTGTCACGCCAGTCAGAAAATCGTTGCTACCTTGCGTAGCTATGCATTCCGTTCAGGTTCATTTTGGAATTCGAAGAGTAGTGTACTTGTTGCATGACTTAAAAATAAACTTTTCTGAAACTGAGGACACACTTCATTACGATCATCATCGGCCCTTTGAAATCTGCAGTTAGATAATAGCGTTCTCTAGACATTTCCATGGTACCTGGTTTTCAGCAATATGCAAGGCTTCTCGAAAAATCACTGACAGGTAGTCCAACCATGAACATAACGTTCTCAGCCAATAAATCTTACTTAATGACTAGACAGTGGCGTTCTTTAAATCAAATCTTATTTTGGAACTGTACTGCGTACTGATACGCATTTCATTGCTGGGTGTTTGTGTGAACTTGAAGATGTAATGAAACGTGTGAGCATAGATATGAGGGCAGAAAATTTGAGTTGAGGCTCCACAATCAGTTGCGAAGAGTAACCCATACTTAATCAGTTCCTATTCTGGTTGGATGCTAATCATACGAGTAAAATGATTACAGATGACACTTTAAATTGAAAGAATCATTAGGCAAATTTATACAGCAGTAACAGTTTTATGATGCTTTCTTCATTTAGTTCTGTGTCGTAGAAACACCACTTGCAAACATCACAGACTGTTGGAACGGTTAAATGTTTGTTCTTTGAGCGTGCAAAATCCGAGAATTGTACGAAGTGAAGTAAGTTCACACATAAGTTAAGCCCTTCGTGATTCCTGCATTAACACACGCGACAGTAGCATGCCAAAGAATCTTAAAGTAGATATTTCAAAAAACTGAAGCCGATTGTCTCGCAAGTGCTACACGCAAAGTTCACACCGGTAGCACTCGGGCGTTCAGAAAACATGTTGCTACTATTCACGTACTTTTATGTGCAGATTTTACTGCACAGATAAGAGAAACGACGAACTGTATACAAAGCACTGTTATCGGCCTCCTACCACGAACGGAATCTGGAACGATGTATTCCTGTTCCATTTCTGCCAAACCAACTGATGCACAGTCATAACCATATAAATCAAGTTGCAAGTTTAGTTGGCCGTAAAACAACAATTACGTTAACCTATGACAGAGGCCGAACTGAATTTAATGCGTTGTTTGGTATCAGTGCTGAATTTCCGAAGGAAAAAAAAAGTATTGTTATACAAAGCGGAAAATACTCTCCACCGACAACCTCCAGATATCTACATATGTATATACTCTTATAGTAATACACTATGTGATCAAAAGTATCCGGACACCTGGCTGAAAATGACTTTGAAGTTCGTGGCGCCCTCCATCGGTAATTCTGGAATTCTATATGGTACTGGCCCACCCTTAGCCTTGATGACAGTTTCCACTCTCGCAGGCATATGTTCAATAAGGTGCTGAAAGCTTTCCTGGGGAATGGCAGCCCATTCTTCACGGAGTGCTGCACTGAGGAGAGATAAAGATGCCGGCCGATGAGGCCTGGAACGAAGTCGGCGTACAAAAACATCCCAAAGGTGTCCTATAGGATTCAGGTCAGGACTCTGTGCAGGCCAGTCCATTACAGGAATGTTATTGTCGTGTAACCACATCGCCATAGGCCGTGCATTATGAACAGGTGCTCGATCGTGCTGAAAGACACAATCGCCAGCCCCAAATTGCTCTTCAACGGTGGGAAGCAAGAAAGTGCTTAAAACATCAATGTAGGCCAGTGGTGTGATAGTGCCACACAAAATAACAAGGCGTGCAAGTCTCCTCCAAGAAAAACACGGCTACATCATAACACCGCCGCCTCCGAATTTTACTATTGGCACTACACACGCTGGCAGATTACGTTCGCCAGGCATTCGGCGTACCCACACGCTGCCATCGGATCGCCACATTGCGTACCGTGATTCGTCACTCCACACAACGTCTTTCAGTTGTCCAATGTAGACGATCCTTACACCAAGCGAGGCGTCATTTGTCATTTACGGGCGTGATGTGTGGCTTATGAGCAGCCGCTCGAGCATGAAGGCCAACTTTTCTCACCTCCCGCTTAACTGTCATAGTATCTGCAGTGGCTCCTGATGCAGTTTGGAATTCCTGTGTGATGGTCTGGATAGATGTCTGCCTATTACACATTACGATCTTCTGCAACTGTCGGCGGTCTCTGTCAGTCAACAGACGAAGTTGGCCTATACGCTATGGTGCTGTATGTGTCGCTTCACGAGTCCACTTCACTATCACATCGGAAAAAGTGGACCTGGGGATGTTTTGGAGTGTGGAAATCTCGCGTACAGGCGTATGACACAAGTGAATCTCGCGTACAGGCGTATGACACAAGTGAATCTCGCGTACAGGCGTATGACACACGTGACACCCAATCACCCGACCACGTTCTAAGTCCGAGAGTTCCGCGAAGCGCCCCATCCTGCTCTCTCTCGATGTCTGATGACTACTGAGATCACTGATATAGAGTACCTGGCCGTAGGTGGCAGACAATGCACCCAATATGAAAAACGTATGTTTTTGGGGGTGTCTGGATACTTTTGATCACATAGTGTAGTTACATCAGATCGTACTCTAGGTTGGCGTTCTACGACACCAGTCCTAGTACACTGATGATCCGAAACACGAGAATTACGACTACCTGCTTAGAGCTGTGTTGGTCCGTGTTTGGAACACAATCCAGCAGCGATTCTACGTGGGATGGATTTGCAAAGTCTGTGGTTGGTTTCTAAAGGTATCCGACGCTAGATGTGTACGCACAGGTAACGCAATTCCCGTAAATTATGGGCTTGAAATATGTGGGAGCGGAGCTGGCACCCGATAGCTTCCCGCATTCAGATCAGGCTAATTTCGTACCCAAGACATTAGCGTGAGTTCACTATGATTTCCCTCAAACCCTTGTAGAACTATTCCTGCCTTGTGACAAGGACAGTTATCCTGCTGGAAGAGGCCGTCGCTATCGTGGAAGACATAAACCACGAAGAGACACAGGTCTTTCTTAATAATGTTCACGTAGTCCACAGTTGTCATGGTGGCTTCGACTGTTACCACAGGCCACACGTAGTGTACGTCTGATGCGGAACTCCACGTTCAGCAATGTGTGCTGAATGCTATGCTCTGATACTATTGTGTTTGGACCGCCGTTGTACTCTGTCGGTAGATGGGCCACTCGTGGTTTCACCGACCTTCAACCACTTTCCATACATGCTCACGACAGTCGTACTCGAACAACCGACCAGCTTCTCCGTTTCCGCGATGCTAGATTCTAGGCACCGGGCCATAGCAGTCTTCACTTTTCAAATGCTCCTATGTCAGTGGATTTCCCGTAAAGCCTAGTGATCTGGTGAGAAAGTGCTTGCCCGGAAACCGAAAGCTCGTGGGACCGAAACTGCCTGGATGGCGGAAATTTACAGCCTATTCTTACCCTAATCTTCACCATAACGACGTGAGCAGTCGCAAGAAACTACACGAGGTTCAGACTCCATGTTAAACTGTAGGTCTCCTTTCCCCAGCTGGATAACTTGGGCAGAATGAAATGTATTCGTAGTTGCAAATATGGATAACCATCAGCTGTATAATGAAATGACGACAGTGAAAATATGTGTCGTACCAGGACTCGAACCCAGATTTCCCGCTTTTTTCGAGCGGCCGCCTTACCATTAGGCTATGTGAGCATGCTTCACGGCTAGATCAGAACTTCCATATGTTGTCAACCATGGGTCTACAATCTACACTCGTATATCCACTATGTATATTCCCATACAGTGGAGGCATTTTGGTTTAAAGTCGCTTGCGCAGTACCGGAGGATAAATACTACGAGGGTTGCTCAGAAAGTAATGAACCGCATTTTTTTCTTCAACAATTCTTTATTGACCATAATGAGAGTTATACACACGAATGAATGGTGTTTTATCTACACATCCTATTTTTCAACGTTATCTCCATCCCGATCTATGGCCTTCCTCCAGCGCGAAACTAGGGCGTATATGCCCTGTCGGTACTAATCCTTGTCCTGGTGGCGGAGCCAGTGCTTCACTGTGTGAATCACTTCCTCATCGTCATCAAAATGTCTTCCACGAATGCGTCTGTCCTCGCGAATGACATCAGCTCGCTGCAACAAGTCAGGCGTGACAGCCGTGGACGGTCTCCCCGACCGCTGCAAATCGTTGAGCTCCGCCGAACCGCCTTCTGATGACCTCACCCTCCGTGTCCAGCGACTAACTGTACTTCTGTCGACAGCAGATGCTCCACAGACTTTGCCCAAGCGTTTGTGAATATTGCCAACAATTTCTTTTTCTGCGGTTAGAAATTCAATGACGGCACGTTGTTTGTAGCGTACATCGCCTACAGACGCCATTTTGAAACAGTCCTGCAGCTACGCTATCTGTCGGAAGTGACGGAAACTTGGCGCGCTCACTCATGGGACTTCAAATAATATACACGTAACGTTTCGCATTTGTAGTACTGTTTCCGGCTAAGAAAAAAAAATCCAGTTCATTACTTTCTGGGCAACCCTCGTATACTGCAGTACCTATGTTGTTCGTTCCTAAGGCGACTGCAGTCATTGTGAAATTCATAAAATGCATACATGTCCGAAGGACCATTGCTTCGTACTTCTGAACAATACAATCTCTGCAATATATTATTATCCATCGATACCGGGCAAGCGACTTTAAATTAAAATATCTCTCTTGTACAGGAATATAAATAATGGACATACAAGTGCAGGTTACAGGCACAGGGTTGGCCACATATGGTAGTTGGGATATAGCCGTGAAGCGTGCTCGGATAGCCTAAATGTAAGGTGACAGCTCGCGATAAGCAATAAATCCGGGTACGAGTCCCAGGCAGGCACAAATTTTCGTTGTCGTTACTCCTGTACACAGCTGATGGTTGTCCGTATTCACAGCTGCGAATACATTCAACGTATTTCATAACGGCTGTAGTTGCCGCACTGCCTTTGCATCGTACTTCTTAACGACACAGGAACTGCAATATCGTAACTCGAACAGTTTAGGGAAACGCAATAGCCGAACTGGCATCCAGTCGAAAGATTTACACATAGCTATCGAGTCGCAAGAAATTATTAGTGAATGATTCTAAATTCGTCTCTGCTCCGCTTATATACTTTCCTTGCCGCATCACGTACCCACATCCCTACCAGGCAACATACAATCTCGCGGACCGCAGTGGTTATTATGTTTTGGCTGATCAGTATGTATTATCGAGGAGATATACGTTTTGGTTTTGGTCATATTCATAAAAAAAAAATTGAAGTCACTCTGGTAGAACACCAAAAAAGGTTATTCAGCTGCTAGAACAGGATCGTGCACCACCCGATGGTTGGTTCAAATGGCTCTGAGCACTATGCGACTTTACTTCTGAGGTCATCAGTCGCCTAGAACTTAGAACTACTTAAACCTAACTAACCTAAGGACATCACACACATCCATGCCCGACGCAGGATTCGAACCTGCGACAGTAGCGGTCACGCGGTTCCAGACTGAAGCGCCTAGAACCGCACGGCCACAACGGCCGGCACCACCCGATGGTTCTGGAGTAAACAGGGGTATAAACAGCCAGTCCTACCCTCTCTTCTCCTCCTGAAGTTATCCTCTCCCTCATCTGAATGCGAACAACTAGTATTCCTAACATATGCTGTAATATAAAACATCCTTTGCTGGGAAGGCTAAGTACAAGATTGTGAACCAGTGTGCACAACCACTTGAAGATTGAGCTGACTTTATGTGAACACTTTAATTAACAGAGTTTCTACTTATTCTGAAATTCTGTTTCGCCCATGTGGTAAAATGTATAGCACTCCGTCGTCAGGCCACGAGTGGCCTACCGGGACCATCCGACCGCCGTGTCATCCTCCGTGGATGATGCGGATAGGAGGGGCGTGGGGTCAGCACACCGCTCTCCCGGTCGTTATGGTGGTATTCTTGACCGAAGCCGCTACTAATCGGCCTAGTAGCTCCTCAGTTGGCATCACGAGGCTGAGTGCACCCCGAAAAATAGCAACAGCGCATGGCGGACTGGATGGTCACCCATCCAAGTGCCGACCACGCCCGACAGCGCTTAACTTCGGTGATCTCACGGGAACCGGTGTAACCACTGCGGCAAGGCCGTTGCCTAAAATGTATAGCACATAAAATAATTTCAATATGAAATCCACAGCCAGCCGTTGTGGTCGAGCAGTTCTAGGCGCTTCAGTCCGCAACCGCGCTGCTGCTACGGTCTCTGGTTCGAATCCTGCCTCGGGCATGGATGTGTGTGATGTCCTTAGGTTAGTTAGGTTTAATTAGTTCTATGTTCTAGGGGACTGATGACCTGAGAAGTTGAGTCCCGTAGTGCTCAGAGCCATTTGAACCATTTGTACGTTTGGGATAACATCAGCAACAACTGCAGGGATTTTGATAAGGTTTTCACTGATCAATATACTTATTCATGGTTGATTGATTTGAAGGAGGGAACTAAACAGCGATGGCATCGGTCCCATCGGATTAGGGAATGATGGGGAAGGAAGTCAGCCGTGCCCTTTCAATGGAACCATCCCGGCATTTGCCTGAAGCGATGTAGGGAAATCACGGGAAACCTAACTCAGGAAGGCCGGACGGCGGTTTGAACCGTCCTCCTACAGAATGCGAGTCCAGTGCGCTAACCACTGCACCACCTCGCTCAGTAATGATTCATGAGGAATGTTCGTAGGCACTGGAGTTAGGTGCAAAGCCACCCTACTGAAGCGTCAATCTGGCACAAGTAATCGTCTCCTGGTAGGCTCGCATAAGCTACCTTCGACCTCGTCTGTCTGCGGCGTTTTCGTTTCTAAATTACTTTCAAGTTTATAACTATTTAAAGCTGCAGTAATATTAGTCCTTATTAAAAATAAGAAATAAGTATCATATCCTGTACATGCACAATTTCGCAATGTGAACGTACGACATGCCTTAGTAACGAGGTGTTAGGTCGTTTGAAAATGGCAGCAAATAAACAAATAAATAAATCAATACTAAATGTCTGTTAATTCCAATCAATGTGTTAGATTTAAAAACAGAACACGTTATTAGTACCACACAGAAGTTGGAAAGTGGAAGCTACTATGATATAAGAAACAGACGATATGCATGTAACTCATTGACTGGCGAAATAGTAACTCATAGCGTTTCACCTTCAGTGGAGAGATAGTCTTATGACTAATTAAATGAAGTCAAAATATGTAAAAGGGTTAGTGTGCGTCTGTTTTTGTGAGATTTATCACGCTCAATATACTGTACCTGTTCTTAGCTAACATTTAATTCAGTCATGTTTTTCAGAAGCTTGCTTGTTAGTACCAATTGTGGTAAAGTAAATTATTACCAGTGATAAAGTAGGACGCAGTATTTATAGAAAAACAGCTGCGGTGAAGGGTCAAGTTTCTCGTTTCGTTTTCTGCAGTCAAGGGAAATAATGGCTATAGTACGTCCGCGCAAGTTAGTCCTGAACTTTGACAACGCTGACATCTAGAAAGGAAACTATCAGAATGCGCGCTTACAACGCATGTGCTCTTTAAACGTCTCCAACCTAAGGCAAGAAATAACGTTTCTAAATTTACTCGCCCGTAATTGCTTGAAGGAGGTGAGTAAGGAAAGCGATTCAGGAGTAATACAGTAGAGTACAGCACGCGAAGTGGTACGTGATGATAACGCGCCAGGGGAGCCGAGCACGCCACCGGCCGCTGCTCTCCCTAAATGCGCAGGGAGCTGCGCTGTCCGATTCCTCTCACGCTTTCAGGACTAACTCACTCACAATCGGTGAGGCTGAAGAATGACTCTCAGTACGAATACAGCTGGTACAGATACACAAGCCACGCTGACTCTACATCCGTGCCCCTCCGCCCTGGTATCTGCGAACGACGGTCTCGTTCCATCCACCAAATCTAGCTTATTCTTTGACATACACGGCTCATTTGCCTGTTCCTGAGAAATGCTTTCCTTTGTGTGTGTACCAAACCAGGTGGCACAGTAGCTTACATATTGGATTCATGTTAAGGAGAAACGGGTTTGAAATAACTCTCAGGCCATCTTGATTTAGGTTTTCCATGATTTCCCTAAATCTGGTACAATCTGCGATACATTTCACAGTGGTTCGCAGAGTATGGATGAACACTGCCTGCCAAAAAACGTAAATCACTCGGAACGTGAAGAGGGAAAGACATGAAAAATCACGTATTGAGATGGTATTTGATTTCATTCCAGTGATTACCATATCGCAGCAAACTTCCAAAGTACGAGGGCAGTTCAATAAGTAATGCAACACATTTTTTTCTCGGCCAATTTTGGTTGAAAAAACCGGAAATTTCTTGTGGAATATTTTCAAACATTCCCGCTTCGTCTCGTATAGTTTCATTGACTTCCGACAGGTGGCAGCGCTGTACGGACCTGTTAAAATGGCGTCTGTAACGGATGTGCGTTGCAAACAACGGGCAGTGATCGAGTTTCTTTTGGCGGAAAACCAGGGCATCTCAGATATTCATAGGCGCTTGCAGAATGTCTACGGTGATCTGGCAGTGGACAAAACCACGGTGAGTCGTTGGGCAAAGCGTGTGTCATCATCGCCGCAAGGTCAAGCAAGACTGTCTGATCTCCCGCGTGCGGGCCGGCCGTGCACAGCTGTGACTCCTGCAATGGCGGAGCGTGCGAACACACTCGTTCGAGATGATCGACGGATCACCATCAAACAACTCAGTGCTCAACTTGACATCTCTGTTGGTAGTGCTGTCACAATTGTTCACCAGTTGGGATATTCAAAGGTTTGTTCCCGCTGGGTCCCTCGTTGTCTAACCGAACACCATAAAGAGCAAAGGAGAACCATCTGTGCGGAATTGCTTGCTCGTCATGTGGCTGAGGGTGACAATTTCTTGTCAAAGATTGTTACAGGCGATGAAACATGGGTTCATCACTTCGAACCTGAAACAAAACGGCAATCAATGGAGTGGCGCCACACCCACTCCCCTACCAAGAAAAAGTTTAAAGCCATACCCTCAGCCGGTAAAGTCATGGTTACAGTATTCTGGGACGCTGAAGGGGTTATTCTGTTCGATGTCCTTCCCCATGGTCAAACGATCAACTCTGAAGTGTATTGTGCTACTCTTCAGAAATTGAAGAAACGACTTCAGCGTGGTCGTAGGCACAAAAATCAGAACGAACTTCTCCTTCTTCATGACAACGCAAGACCTCACACAAGTCTTCGCACCCGAGAGGAGCTCACAAAACTTCAGTGGACTGTTCTTCCTCGTGCACCCTACAGCCCCGATCTCGCACCGTCGGATTTCCATATGTTTGGCCCAATGAAGGACGCAATCCGTGGGAGGCACTACGCGGATGATGAAGAAGTTATTGATGCAGTACGACGTTGGCTCCGACATCGACCAGTGGAATGGTACCGTGCAGGCATACAGGCCCTCATTTCAAGGTGGCGTAAGGCCGTAGCATTGAATGGAGATTACGTTGAAAAATAGTGTTGTGTAGCTAAAAGATTGGGGAATAACCTGGTGTATTTCAATGCTGAATAAAACAACCCCTGTTTCAGAAAAAAAAAATGTGTTGCATTACTTGTTGAACTGCCCTCGTATTTGGCAGTATGAGCTCACTTATCAGTAGGACGTTGCAGCCCCTGTGGCCTGGATGCATGCACGATTCGATTGCGAAGAGTGTCGTACAGCCGTTCTATCCTCCCCTGAGGCAACTTGTTCCCCAACCTCTGTAGCTGGTCGTTGATATCCTGGATACTGACACTGGGACGGAGTTGACGTCCGCTGTGCTTTCATAAATGTTCTATCGGGGACAGATCTGGGGACTTCGCTGGCCATAGGAGTTCCTCGACATCACGCAGACAATTCATAGAGACCTCTACCATGTGTAGATGAGTGTTGTCCTGTTGAAAAATGGCACCACGATACCGTCGAATGAGAGGTAACACATGAATATTTAGGATGGCCTTGACGTAACGTTTTGCCATCAGAGTCCGCTCAGTCACTGTCAGCCATCACTTGAAGTCATACTCGATGGGTCCCCTCACCACGACCCCAGGAGTAACACCGTAGTTCCTCTCCAAAACAGTGGAATCGAAGGACGTTTCCTCAGATCACCGTAATATTCGCGGAAGATGCTCATCTGGGGTCACGCAGAACCTCGATTCATCGCTGTACACAATGCGACCCATTCATCAGCAGTCCATGCTCCCCAGTCACAGCACCACTCCAAATGTAGCCATTTGTAATGTGTTCACGGCAGCTTACGAATGGGACGGTAATTCTCAGCCTGCTGCTGCTAGTCTTCAGCCAGCAGTGCGGGATCACACAGAATGTTGCAGGGTGTCCAACTCTTGTTTTCCGATGACAGAAGCAGATGTGAAGGGGTTACGATTAGCCTGTTAGCCTGATGCACAACACGGCAGTGCGCCCTGTGAGGGTTAGACGAGGACGAACTGAACCTTGACGACGCACGTATACATTCTGTATCTATGGACAAATACACATCGCTGGCAACGGGTTATACACAATACTGTTGACTACTTTGAAGGTGTGTGTGAAATCTTATGGGACTTAGCTGCTAAGGTCATCAGTCCCTAAGCTTACACACTACTTAACCTAAATTATCCTAAGGACAAACACACATACCCATGCCCGAGGGAGGACTCGAACCTCCGCCGGGATCACTTTGAAGGTCGGTAAAATTTTGAAACACGTATCTGTTTTTTACGAGCTGTAAATAAATAGTTTCCACTGTTAAAGTTCCAACCCTCGTATAAAAATAAACTAATTGTGTTTGCATAAGGTTAATTTTCAAAACATCCCAGCTTTTAAATCGCAAACAAGGAAGAACATAAAGAGGAGCTTCAAACCTTAGTAAAATATGGGCTGATCGATAATAGTACTTCCACTTGTAGCCACAGACTGCAGTCCACTAGAGTACAGAGACTGTACACAGGGATTGCTCTTATCAGTACACAGTGCGCCATCTGCATTGGATTAGTTCAGTTATTATCCCAGTCTCTGCACCTAAGTGCTCGCCAGGCTTGCGTACTCCACAGTCATAGCAGCAACAGTACCGGTAGACGAATTCCACTCTCAAAGGTAAGAAGGATTCTCGCTTATAACCTTCGACTCGGTCGTTTCCGGACCAGCGTCCTTTACCTCAGATTGATACATTTACCCATCTTCTTCATCCCCGGAAGTTTGTAACATCATCGTGGGATCACCCTGTACGTTTATATTAGTTTTCATGTTCACTCACCTCTTACTTCCAGTTTTCTTTTAACTTTCATTTGTTTCTTGCAGCAGTGTACTATTTTTTGAACGACAGAATCTGATTTACCAGTTAATTTACTACTGTAATTAAATTGTGAAGAAACTTTATATGTCGCTGCTTATAGTTCAATGTTGCACTGGTACACTTTAGAATAAAAGATATCACCAGTACAAAATTTTGCAGTACTGAAAAATTAAAAGCAAAGGGAGGTTATGTCTCGTACATGGTGTAATTGTGGACGAGTTGCCTACAAAACAAATGTAGCAAAAACTTTTACAGAAATCTCACTGTTAAGAGTATAAAAATGTGTGTTACAACATTCAACTCGCTTGTGATGATTGGTGAAATCTGTCTGGCATGAACCTTGTAAAGGTTTAGCGGGCCTGTGTGCAGGTGAGAAGGATAGGCAAAGGCTGCACGGGAAGGCACTGCCCCCACGCCCTCCAGGCTTCACCCTTCTTCCAGACCGCTTCCGACCGCGGCCCCAACACCACGCTCTGCTCGCAGCTGCTTTAATAGCCCGCAGACAATACGCGTCTCATTGCCCTATTCACTCGTGCCAGAAAGGATATGTCGGTGCACTCATTGAACTGTCAGAGTTTACGGGCTCGTGATGCGGATCTAACAGTACCTACCATCTGCAGCTATAGCCGCACATGGTAGTCCGCCGCTAGAATGTTTTGTGGCACACAGAACGGTGATCTGGGCTAAACTGCTTGCTTCGTGACCATGGTGCAAACCAATTTTAAATGTATTTCAGCGTCAGGTTATACCACATAACGAGGTGGTGGGTGGCTGTTGAACCGGAACAGTCGATAGATGGTAACATGGGGACCCTCTTCCACCTTGTGGCGTATGTGGGGATCTGCTTGAATCGACTTGTATTTCCGTATGTTATCGTAGGACCTCAACGGTTTTTATTTCACAAACAAATTACATTTCTAAAACAATGCATATCCTTTGTGGGGACAGTAACACCAGTGTAAGCAAAATATAAGGGCGATCAAAGAGATTCCGGTCGAAGGCCACAGTAATTCCTTGCCTACATGTCGGTGCTTATATACTGCGACAGAATCGAGCTGGGTTGCATATACGTTGTAGCAACGTCCTCAGAAGGAAACGTTTAGATCACCCCTTATGTCACTGGAGGATAATCCACGAAGAAGTTTTGAGAAAGTAACAAAACACTATAGCAAAATTTTTTTTTTCTTTTCGTAATGAAAAGAGGTTTGTTGTAAAGGTTTCACCATTCATTATACATTAAGCATTTAGTGAAACGATGGAACAGTTCAGTACGTGGAACGGCTCTGGAACAGTGTATTACTTATAGAAACATATATCTGTCGACAAGCAAAGCAGATACAAAACTTTAAAGTGCTTGTTGCTAATAGTATTGTAACTAAGATTTACAGTGTTTAAAATGCCAGAAAGTTTCCTTTTCTGTAGAGACATCGAAGAAGTGGAAGTGTGGAAAGAAGGACGTATAACAGAAAGATATTTAATGTTGCGAGCGGTTCTAGGCGCTACAGTCTGGAGCCGCGCGACCGCTACGGTCGCAGGTTCGAATCCTGCCTCGGGCATGGATGTGTGTGATGTCCTTAGGTTAGTTAGGTTTAAGTAGTTCTAAGTTCTAGAGGACTGATTACCTGAGATGTTAAGTCCCATAGTGCTCAGAGCCATTTTTGAACCTGGAATACCATATGCATCGCCACTATTCTGCATAAACTGCTCTATAAATTAGGGAGTCTAGAGTCGCGAATATATAGCTGCAAATACCGAGCAAGAGGCTGGGTGACTGGACACTAAGAGCGTGTTTTAGTTTTTGATTAGAAAAATCAACATGTGTTCTATTTAAGTACTTGCGTCTTCCAGAACTTAGAATGAGGGATACCATTTAAAGATTCAGTGAGGTTCCTATGCATTTAATAAGAGGGTTTAATGAAAAGTAATACCTCTTAATTTTTACGTGAAAACTCTTAAAGCTTTTCAAATAAAACAACAAACGTTAGTAATGTTCTACTTGTTTATTATTCATGTTTACATCTTTACTTCTCACCATAATTACCGCGGGGACGAACACATTTCCCCCAATGACAGACCAGCTTGTTGATACCGTCAGCGTAGTATGTTTGACTTCTTTCATGGAGCCACAACCTCACCTGTGCTTGCACAGCTTCATCAGTACCAAGTGAAGTCCTCGAAGGTGTTCTTTAAATTTTGCAAACAGACTAAAATGGGATGGGTTCAAGTTGGGACTGTATAGAGGATGACTGATGACAGTGAGCCAAAGGCGTCGGATTGTTGCAGATGTCGTAGCGCTAGTGTGTGGTCTGACATTGTCATGCTGAAAGAGATGATGCTCCATGTCTCAACGAACTCTTCTGCGATTAGGAACTGGATTATAGCATGCACGGACGCAGGTGCGTTACACACCGCTATGACACAAGCTACAAATCGGAGCCCTCTAGCGGCAGAGGGTTACAGCTTGCGTCAGCGAAGAGGAAAAGTTACCCGAGTAATATGCATGACGTGTAATGCTTCAACAGATATTCACAACAGAATAAAAAATTCTGAGGCATTATTTCCAGTACGGCCTCGTACTTTAAAATGCATTTTGCTGTTATCATCGGGATCCCACCTGTGCTCGTGCGCTACAGGTTTAGACAGCCATTCCCGGCCGCGGTGGCCGAGCGGTTCTGGGCGCTTCAGTCCGGAACCGCACGATTGCTACGGTTGCAGGTTAGAATCCTGCCTCGGGCATGGATGTGTGTGATGCCGTTAAGTTAGTTAGGTTTAAGTAGTTCTAAATTCTAGGGGACTGATGACCTTAGGTGTTAAGTCCTACAGTGCTCAGAGCCATTTAGACAGCCATTGTACGGTTCGCCTTAATTGTAGGCACATGGTGTACAGGTTTGCCAGGCCATTATAACTGAAGGGTTTCGGTGCAGTAGACCAAGGGGAAAACTGTGGAAGGGGCGTTTGCAAGCAATTTTTTTTAATCTCATTTTGTTCTAGATTGTTCGTTGAATTTGTTCGTGGCGGACGTCCGATGACGCCTGTTCAGGTTGATCGTTGATTCGTTCTCTCAGTTTTTTTGTTACAGAGGGTAGCTAAATCCTCTGACCGAACACGCTGAACTACCGTGGCGGCATGAACCGCTCGGCCACACCGGCCGGCTGCAACGAGACACTTCGTATTCCTGATAAGGAGCTACCTTTTAAAAATACTGCTTTTTTCCAAGGTTAGAGTAAAGAACCATCTTAGGCCTATTTAGGGCACAGAGTTATTATAAAATTGGCGAATTTTAGGAAAGAAATCACACAAACGGTGATTCTTAGTCATCTGTTTCATAATTCACCGATGAACCAAAATATTATACCTTCTTGCCCATCACAATACGGTAAAGAAAGTATATTAGTGAAGCAGAGACAAATGGTGAACCATTGTAGCGACGATACGCGCACC
This sequence comes from Schistocerca nitens, assembly GCF_023898315.1. Taxonomy (NCBI): domain Eukaryota; kingdom Metazoa; phylum Arthropoda; class Insecta; order Orthoptera; family Acrididae; genus Schistocerca; species Schistocerca nitens. The sequence goes on from NC_064616.1 coordinate 870,168,032, forward strand.
AAATAGGGAAGTATACTAACATAACCTACTTTGGCGATGGGAAGTTCGTTGCTGCCCGGCATCGGGGAACGAACATCTTGAAGACGAAAAAGCAGGTCGACTATTCGCGTGCTACTGTCGTGAGCATGTGTGGAAAGTAGTTGTAGGTCGGTGAAACAGAGTTGGAGACAAGATGTTGAGCGAGCACGCCTCATCACAGAATGCTCTGTAAAGCGGAATAGGCCGCGCAGTCTGTGACAGGACGCCACAAACCGCACTTGTAAAACATCAACTTGTCGATGTACAGCAAAATGCGGAATCGGCCCTCAAGTTTGTAAACGACATAAACAATCTTATTCCATCGCCCAGTAAGGTATTTGTTTTCAACTCCAACCAGTCGGGATTGAAAGAGGAAATGCATGTGAAAGGAATCCTGGACATAAGGGCACTAAGAGAGTTATATCAATACCAAAAGAGTTATATGAAGACCAACTAATATCAGTGCCTTAACGCACTCGTGTACTATCATGTCGACTATTAATTTTCATGGTAAATTAATTATCTGGCAAGTTATTTATTGTGCTGCGAGCAGTTGGAGGTGCTCTGCTCCCTACGATACTTTCTCATGTACGTGATCTTGTAAGGGCAGTAGGGAATATTTATATATAACAAGCAAAAGTGGAAAATGGGCATAGGAGAACTACAACTGTGTTATGGGTACTGCTTTTGGCCAATAGCTGGTAAAAATACACTATTGGCCATTAAAATTGCGACACCAAGAAGAAATGCAGATGATAAACGGGTATTCATTGGACAAACACAGTATACTAGAACTGACATGTGATTACATTTTCACGCAATTTGGGTGCATAGATCCTGAGAAATCAGTACCCAGAACAACCACCTCTGGCCGTAATAACGGGCTTGATACGCCTGGACATTGAGTCAAACAGAGCTTGGATGGCGTGTACAGGTAGGGCTGCCCATGCAGCTTCAACACGATACCACAGTTCATCAAGGGGAGTGACTGGCGTATTGTGACGAGCCAGTTGCTCGGCCACCATTGACCAGACGTTTTCAGCTGGTGAGAGATCTGGAGAATGTGCTGGCCACGGCAGCAGTCGATCATTTTCTGTATCCAGAAAGGCCCGTACAGGACCTGCAACATGGGGTCGTGCATTATCCTGCCGAAGTATAGGGTTGCGCAGGGATCGAATGGGTAGAGCCACCGGTCCTAACACATCTGAAATTTAACGTCCACTGTTCATAGTGCCGTCAATGCGAACAAGAGGTGACCGAGACGTGTAACCAATGGCACCCCATACCATCACGCCGGGTGATACGCCAGTATGGCGATGACGAATAGACGCTTTCAATGTGCGTTCACCGCGATGTCGCCAAACACGGATGCAACCATCATGATGCTGTAAACATAACCTGGATTTATCCGAAAAAATTAAGTTTTGCCATTCGTGCACACAGGTTCGTCGTTGAGTACACCATCGCAGGCGCTCCTGTCTGTGATGCAGCGTCAAGGGTAACCGCAGCCATGGTCTCCGAGCTGATAGGTCATGCTGCTGCAAAACGTCGTCGAACTGTTCGTGCAGATGGTTGTTGTCTTGCAAACGTCCCCATCTGTTGACTCATGGATCGAGAAGTGGCTGCACGATCCGTTACAGCCATGCGGATAAGATGCCTGTTATCTCGACTGCTAGTGGTACGAGGCCGTTGGGATCCAGCACGTATTACCCTCCTGAACCCACCGATTCCTTATTCTGCTAACAGTCATTGGATCTCGACCAACGCCAGCAGCAATATCGCGTCACGATAAACCGCAATCGCGATAGGCTACAATCCGGCGTTTATCAAGTTGGAAACGTGATGGTACGCATTTCTCCTCCCTACACGAGGCATCACAACAACGTTTCGCCGGCCGGAGTGACCGTGCGGTTATAGGCGCTACAGTCTGGAGCCGAGACACCGCTCCGGTCGCAGTTCCAATCCTGCCTCGGGCATGGATGGGTGTGATGTCCTTAGGTTAGTTAGGTTTAATTAGTTCTAAGTTCTAGGCGACTGATGACCTCAGAAGTTAAGTCGTATAGTGCTCAGAGCCATTTTGAACAACGTGTCACCAGGCAACGCCGGTCAACTGCTGTTTGTGTATGAGAAATCAGTTGGAAACTTTCCTCATGTCAGCACCTTGTAGGTGTCGCCACCGGCTCCAGCCTTGTGTGAATGCTCTGAAAAGCTAATCATTGGCATATCACAGCATCTTCTTCCTGTTGGTTAAATTTCAAGTCTGTAGCACGCCATCTTCGTGGTGTTGCAATTTAAATGGCCAGTAGTGTAATTACCCACTAGGAAGATCATCCGCAGCATAGTAAAAATCCAATTATGAACGGATTTTTAATAAGTTCGCAGCAATATGACCGTGACATGTATAAGGAAAACTACGGATATTCGAGGAACGAGAAGGCGCATTTGCTATAAAAACTGATGTAATGTAAATAATAATAAATCTTTGTGAATTCCTAAGGGACCAAACTTCTTAGGTAATCGGTCCCTAGACTTACACACTACTTAAACTAACTTATGATAAGAACAACACACACGCCCATGCCCAATAGAGGACTCGAACCTCCGGCGGCAGGAGCCGCGCAGTCCGTTACAGGACGCCTCAAACCACGGGTGTAAAGCATCAACTTGCCGATGTACAGCAAACTGTGGAATGGGCCCGCAAGCTTGTAAACGACATAAACAAACTTATCCCATCGCCCAGTAAGGAATTTGTTTTCAACTCCGACCAGTCGGGATTGAAAGAAAAAATGCATGTGAAAGGAATCCTGGACATAAGAGGCACTAAGAGAGTTCTATCAATACTAAAAGAGTTGTATCAAGACCAACTAACATCAGTGCCTTAACGCACTCGTGTACTATTATGTCGCCTATTAATTTGCATGGTAAATTAATTAGCTGGCAAGTTATTTATTGTGCTTCGAGCAGTTGGAGGTGCTCTGCCCCCTACGATACTTTCTCATGTATGTGATCTTGAAAGTGCAGTAGAGAATATTTATATATAACAAGCAAGTGAAAAATGGGCATAAGAGAATTACAACTATGTTATGAGCACTGCTTTTGGCCAATAGCTGGTCAAAATAATTTCGTTTTTCTGGATTCCTGGTCTACGTATAAATATCAGACTCCTTTAGAGCGGATTATCCCTCCTTAAAAGTGTATGACATTGTAATCTGTACCACCTGGACTCACTGAACAAATTCAGTCTCTGAATGTTTGTTTAAAGCATATTGTCGCACTATCTTCAGCTATGCCTTAAAGGATAGCCAGGTTGACGATAAGCTCCACAACAGACAGTTTCGCATTCGGCTGCACGCCATCACATTCCATCAATTCTCATCACACCGTTACACCAATATGATTCTGTATGCAAAATGGGTCAAATGGCTCTGAGCATTATGGGACTTAACATCTATGGTCATCAGTCCCCTACAACTTAGAACTACTTAAACCTAACTAACCTAAGGACATCACACAACACCCAGTCATCACGAGGCAGAGAAAATCCCTGACCCCGCCGGGAATCGAACCCGGGAACCCGGGCGCGGGAAGCGAGAACGCTACCGCACGACCACGAGCTGCGGACGAGTATGCATTCTTTAAGATTAGATACCTGACTGAACGTCCTGTGCGGTTTGTAACTCCTAAGGATTGTTCCTTCGATATTTCTGGTGCGATCCTTTGTGACCACTGTGACGTGCCATTTTTCATTCGGTGTGTATGGAGTAAATTAGTGACTTGTTTTGAGCATTTTATGAATGTCGACGATGTTCATTTTGTGGAGTGCAATACACATATCCATAGAAAGTTGATCTCTGCACCTACCGGACAGTCAATTCCTGTCGCCCTCCTGATGCTCATGGTGAGTCATTAGCAGCTACTATTTTTCCTGTCGTAATTGTTAACACGACACTTTCAAACGAGCCTTACTACAAATTGAACTTGCGACCTCTCATTCAAGGCTTTGCTTGAAGAACATCATAAGAGCTGTCGACCACGTGAACATTACTGCCGCCCACCTGCATACCTTCGTGCTTGATATCTTCCAAGACAAAGACGGCATCTTCCAGCGGGTAATTGTCCGTGTCGCAGTGGTACAATCATGAAACAGTGCTGTGAAAAGCATAACAGAAAATTACGTTGATGACAGATCCCCAAATTAGCCAGGTTGATGGAACATGTCTGTAAACCCATCAGATGCCAGGTCCGCTACCACAAACTACCGGACCATGATTGACGGAGTACGTGTGAACTGTTCTTAGACATCCGCTGTCACGTATCTCTTGGAACTTACGAAGGAATTTTGGAAACCATGCTACACAGAATCACTGCTGTATTGCGTCGCAAAGGTCGGTCAGCACGCTATTGCACGGGTGACATAAAATATTGGCTTATCAGCGTATTTCACAGGAACGCCGCAATTTTGCAATCATCTCTACGCAGCGGCTTCCTCAGTAGTTCAGTGACTTTCCTAGGTCGTGTTTTTAAGATCAGCATATCAGGTAACAACATAGTGTACTACGCAGAGTTATACGCGATTCTGAATTTCTGGGCCGGATAAGGTGTGTTCGAATGAAGAAATCCCTCATTTGATCCGTTTTTCTTATCCTTATTCAAACTCTACAGAACATACCCAGCAAGGGAAACAATGCAGTAGATATTTATTTTATTTGAGAGAGATGACAGCGGATGTTGAGTCTGGTACGAGGACCTTGCGGGAACAATGTGCCATTCGCCTGTGAACTGCTATCGCTATTTCGACCGAAAAATGTACGCAGATGGGATAAAGAGAGACTTTAGGACAGGAACAACAGGCTGCGGACAGTGGCCATAATTTCCTTCTCTCTGTCACAAAGAAGAGCGGGGTCGCATTCATCCTTCGCCATATACGACATTGTAGGCTTATATTTCGGCACGGAGATCCATGTTTTTGTGGCGTACGTATTTCGGTATGCATTTCATATTTTGACTGACGGAAGTTCAGTGGTAAAATAATTAAGAACCCACTCTCTGTTTTATCTGACGTCAAACCTGTTGTGACACTCATTTTACAGTTTTGAATATGTTTCGTGGCGAGTTGCAGAGTGAATGGTTTATCCATTTATTGCTATGGTATGAAACTGCCATAGATTTTTCATGAAGGAATTTAGTTTTTCTCTCTTGACGATTATTGTTATCTTCCCGTAAGTTACAATTACTGTCAGTATTCGTATTTTATTTGTGTAGCTGTGCGCATGGCTGTAAGTGGTTTATGAATTTTCTATATCCATTGACCACGAAAAAAGTTACGAGTGTAGAAAGAAACGAAACAAAATCCTGCGTGTTGACGTATTACATTAATTTACTTCTCTAACTACAAAGTTAACTGAACTGTACAACGAAGTTAGCAGTACGAGCATATTGCTCGTCCCATTTCAAGAACGAATTTGGACACTCTCGGGCTTGGATACTCACATTTATTTTGTTGGAAATAGTGTCAAAGAGAACTGCTTTAACAGATTCTCATTTCATGGAGTTTGGAACTGGACTGCAACTAGCGTTTGTAATGGTTCCGTAGGGGACATATCGGAGAATCTTGCCGGTGAAAGCAATCAGAACAGTTCAAAGAGACATGTACACTATGTGATCAAAAGTATCCGGACACCCCCAAAAACATACGTTTTTCATATTAGGTGCATTGTGCTGCCACCTACTGCCAGGTACTCCATACCAGTGACTTCAGTAGTCATTAAACATCGTGACAGAGCAGAATGGGGCGCTCCGCGGAACTCACGCACTTCGAACGTGGTCCAGTAATTGGGTGTCACCTGTGTCATACGTCTGTACGCGAGATTCCTACACTTCTAAACATCGATAGGTCCACTGTTTCCATGTGATAGTGAAGTGGACACGTGAAGCGACACATACAGCACAAAAGCGTAGAGGCCGACCTCGTCTGTTGACTGACAGAGACCGCCGACAGTTGCAGAGGATCGTAATGTGTAATAGGCAGACATCTATCCAGATCATCACACAGGAATTCCAAACTGCATCAGGATCCACTGCAAGTACTATGACAGTTACGCGGGAGGTGAGAAAACTTGGCCTTCATGGTCGAGCGGCTGCTCAGAAGCCACACATCACGCCCGTAAATGCGAAATGACACCTCGCTTGGTGTAAGGATTGTCTACATTTGACAATTGAACAGTGGAAAAACGTTGTTTGGAGTGACGAATCACGGTACACAATGTGGCGATACGATGGCAGGTTGTGGGTAATGCGAATGTCCGGTGAACGTCATCTGCAGGGCATGTGTAGCGCCAACAGTAAAATTCGGAAATGGTTGTGTTATGGTGTGGTCGTGTTTCTCATGGAGAGAGCTTGCACTCTTTGTTGTTTTGCGTGGTACTATCACAGTACAGGCCTACATTGATGTTTTAAGCACCTTCTTGCTTCCCACTGTTGAAGAGAAATTCGGCGATGGTGATTTGCATCTTTCAACAGGATCGAGCACGTGTTCATAATGCACGGCCTGTGGCGTAGTGGTTACACGACAATAACATGCCTGTAATGGACTGGCCTGCACAGAGTCCTGACCTGAATCCTGTAGAACACCTTTGGGATGTTTTGGAACGCCGACTTCGTGCCAGACCTCACAGACCATTACTGATGGAGGGCGCCACGAACTTTTAAGTCATTTTCAGCCAGGTGTTCGCACACTTTTGATTATTTAATTTAAGTGTTTTTACGGGTGCTATTCTGTTGAATGATGAGGAGTAACAATGAGAACTTGGAATGAGCGTAATATACCGCTGTGTTGTCAGAGTTCGTTGCATCAGTATAAAATGAGAACAGAAGTCATATCCGATCACTCCCCAAACATTGATGCTAGGAGCGTCACTTATGTGTCTGTCCAAAACACTGGCGCCTCATTACACGAAGGCGATGATCACTGAGATAATGCAGATGTGATTCATCGTTGAAAATGGAGCGACGCCACTTTTGAGCAATCCAGACATACTCGACACGGCGCAACTCCAACCGGAGCTGCTTGCATTGGGGTGTTGACGACAGCCTAGGCGAGACAGTAATCTGAAACTAAGCAACAATTTCGAGACTGCCTGCTCTACTCTTGACTGTAGGGCTGGAGCCGATTCGTGGCACGAAGTTCAACAGTTGAAGCAGAGTAACAACTAACAGCTGAGGCCAGGCGCACATAACAAACACCAGACCGGAATCTCAGTCTCAGACCCGATTCTCGGCACCCACGGAGCGAGAACCGGGGTAAGCGGGCCGGCATGTGGCAGCACCCCACACCGCCGACGACGGCGCTCCCTCGGAACAGGGGAGTCGTCCCCTGCAGACAACAGCGGGGACACATTCCACTACAACACCCTCCATACCGCCCAAGGAATTCGCAGCGTGCGTCCCCGGACTGGGGAGTGATAGAGTGCCTTATGAAATCTGTCACGCAAAAAATCAGTTGTTAATCCTGTTTATGATGTATTTAATTAGTTACAGTATGCAATAAAGACAGAAAGTATTGAAACTGTTTGAAGCGTATCAGCAGCAGCAAAAACAGGTAGCTGTTGTAATATGTATAATAATAATTTAATAACAATAGTAGAAAAAGCTATTCAAAGAAATATCTCATTTCTACACGGCTTTTAAGTTAAAATAAGCTCTTTAGTTAACACTTTTGACCAGTTTCTAGCTGTTTATCAGTTTAAAGTGCACAGATGGATGTAGCCACATCATCCTAATAAGTGCATATTGATTCGCCATACACATTTAACCATGGCACGGTCGTTAACGGCGTGAGCATGAGTAGGGATTATGTTGACCGCTCGAACACCTCTTCATAAACATGTACGTTTGAAGCGGCAATATTTGACTGTTGTCACATATCTTGACGAGATCTTGGGATCTCATGTAGGGTGGTTGTACTTCGTATTGATGTACGATAATTCTTGATCTCATAGAACACAGGTGGTTGATATTTTCTTAGAAATGGGAGAATTTGCACGCTTGGCGTGGCCTTCTCGCACTCGTGGTTTGAATCCCATAGAGCAAGCCCGGGATGCACTAGGGACACGCGTTGCATCACGTTAGCATCCACCAACCACTCTCCAAGACTTGCGAGCAGCTCTGCAGTAATAATGAGCATTATTGCCTCAACGTGAGATTGATTACATCATTTACACCATGCCCCATCGTTGTCAGGTCTGTACTGCTGCCAGAGGTGGTCACACCCAATACTGGGCACATTAACCAGTTGTGGGAATGTGTGTGCATATCCTTTAAGTTGGAAAAAAACCAACAACTTTTTTGTGTACCGTTGTGCATGTTGCAGTTTTTTACGTTCTCTATTCTTTACATTGTTTCTACTTTACGATCACCCGTTTATACTCTTTTGTGGCAAAAAAGGCAACTTCGCAAAATTTATGTTTATTGCTTTTAGTTTGGACATCAGTGTATTATGTATATGTATGTCTCACATCTCATCCTAAGACACTGATATGATTTTAATAAAATTTGGTACAAGCTCATACACTGTCTATATACAATCGCTCTTGGGGTAAGAACCACCCACCTATCAAAGGTGTGAGGGAGGTGATGAAAAAGCAGTGTACCTCACAACAAGCGAATACCCACACTTTATTCATTTAGTATTTTAGCATAAAGGTACTTCAAACATTATACATAATTTCAAACCCTTATGAAACTTTCTCTCGCTAACAGTCCCGCAAAATGACGAAAGAGTAAACGTTTATCGCTTACTAGATTTTCACTTGGTACAGTAACACTGTTGTATGAAGCAAGGCATATTAATTATTATCTCTTTACTTCTAGGTGTACTCTTGACACATTTTGCAGACATTATTCACATACACCACTAAACGTACTAGTCCAGGAGATATGACGTCATCAACATTGAGATGCGTAGAAAACTGCCGTATCCTGCACGATGTTTTAATTTATTACTTCTTTATCACAAACTCTATTCACAACACATCTGCCAGACAGTAGACACATATACCATGTGATGTACTTCGAAAATTATATTATTCTGCGACATAGAGTTCAAGAGATATGACGTCATATACATTAAGCTGATGAAAATGAAACTGCAGTATAAAACTCACTGAGACATTTATAAAATATGTGTACAAATGCTTTTGAAATATTTAAAATATATGTGAGATATACAGGGTGAGACACAAGCTATTTCCACCAATAATAACTCCGAAGTATGATAGGAGCTGAAACGTTTGTGGGACAAACGTTGATTGGGACAACGGGGGCCATAATATGACGTTGGTGTTTTGTTGCTAGGTGGGGTCGCTTCAGAGGTATGAGGCTCAGCTTTGTTTTTCTAATTGGGATGCTATAGTTTGGTACTTGTTTTATTATAGGTCTTTGAAGGTCAACGAAAGTCAAAAAGGAGGCATGAACGTCCATTTACAGGAGGTGTTCGAAGTGATGGGCATTGGTATCAATGCAGTGCTTGCAAGATTCTTATCCCTCAACTAACACTTTCCAAGTTCCTAAGTTCCTATCCCGGACGAGCCCCCAATTGGGAGCTAACATCCCAAAGATGTTCGGGCTCACATGCGGTTCCCCTTCGTCGAAATGTCTTGGCTCAAACTCGTCTAGGGGTTGAACAGCACGTGTCGCATTACACGCCCTAAATTAGACACTTTGGTTAAATTCACTGGCTGATGACAAATTTTCGAAATACAAAGTCAACATAACAACAGTAATAATAATTTCGGGAACTAAATTAACGATCCATAAATGATGTAGGCCACACAGTTGCGATTTGGTTAGAATAATGTTTATTCAGAAAGCAAACTAATTGCGAAAGTGGTCGTATTTAGAGTTACTGTTACACTCGAGCACATTTCTGTTTGATACAGTACGATCATTCACAATCTCATCGCGAAACACATGTCCAATACTCCGCCTCCTTAGCAACGCGAAAATTTAGAGTTCACACCAGGCGCGCGGCTGCTCACCGCTCAGAGACTAAGTCCCGCGATACCACACAACGCGAAATTTTCTAAGTCGTTACACTTTCTAGCTACCTAAAGACCAACCGTCCAATTTTGTGTCTCCTCCAGCACTGTCCTCTTTGTCACAACGAAGTTTCCAGCGGGGCTCCACAGATTAGGAGCCCAATACCCCGCTGAAATTCTGTATGGCTCTGCAGTCCATCGCCAACGTTGTTCGGGAACAAATTTGTCGAAATTCGAATCTGGTGTAGATGCCAGATCGCACATCAAATTGAGATCGAGATTCATTCTCAAACAAACATTCAACATCCACAAATCCTCCCAGACTTTCGGGTTCACCTCCATTAGTAGAAAGATACGCACAGATTCCTTCCTCTGAAGTATCATTACCAGCAGCTTCAACTTTCGTAACTTCAGCGCGTAAAACATCATTACTATCTTCTTTCAAAAATAATTCATCAATATCCGCCGATACACACACAACTTTATCAACTGCTGACGAGACTAATGACACGCCGCCCTTATTAACCTCCTTAACAACTTTCACCGTCACAGTATCACCTGAAATGTCATCACCTTCATCACTATAATCGTTACCGCTGGTTAGTACCTCTTTAGAAATTTCTTGACCATCTAATTCCACCAAATTGACCTCCACCTCAGCCTCCTTTTGGCACATAGAATCTTTCATTGTATTAAGATTCACACACTCTTTTGTCTCACATTCATAAAACAAATCACGTAGGCCTAAATCGCCTTTATCGTTGTCTCTAATTACCTTAGGATTACGTCTTTTAGGTACGACCTGATCTGAAATTTTACCTATTTGATACTCATATCTTACTAATTTCATTTTCATATTCTGACGCCTTTCTGCCAATTTATTAACACGTATCACATTTCCGTTTACTCGCGTCCTATTCATCGCTGGTTTATTTTGCCATCTCCGGTCCTGAGATGCGGCGAAACTTAGTTTCCCGATCTCCCAATACGCTGGTTCATTTCGCCAGGTGCCGGTCCCTCAAATCTACGTTCTTGGTGTCGGTCCCTGTCACGAAAGTAACCGTTCCCATTACCCCTTTGAAATTTATCATTGGATATGTTCCTGTTACCGTTTTCCTTATCAAAACTGTTGTTTGCGTTCCGTTGATAACTTCTCGGATGCCTTTCATAGTAGTTACTCGGACTGTAGCTATGACTTCCACTCTGAAAACTATTTGTCTGCTTACTTTGCGCTTTAAAGTTCAACGCCCGTTCTAATTTTTCAACAAAGTCCAAAAATTCGTCTACTGAGTTGCTAGGACTGTGCCCTAGATCCCACTGCAAATTTTCCGGTAACCGCCTTTTCAAAGTAATTTCAGTAAGCACTCCTAATGGACGTTTCACATGCATTAATCTCGCAAGTTCACGTTTACAAAATTCTTGCATCAACCCGTTGCCATTTTTAAATGTTGGCCCGTTCAGAAACTCATTTTGGAGTCGCGTTTACTTCGCTTCACTCCACAACTTTTTCAGGAAACTGCTTTCAAATATTTCGTAGGTAGTGAACGTATCACTGCGTATATTTGCCCACGATTGCGGCTCACCTTCCAAATGTGTTTTCACGAATTTTATCTTCGGCTCGTCGGATATTCCCCTTATAAAACCATCCCTGCATGCTGCTACAAAATTTAATGGGTGATATTTCCCGTCGTCTCCAAAACATTTGACCGTTCCGAGTTCATCCACGGAACACTGATCACTGTAGAGGTTTGACGTGCAGCTACAAAATTCAACTCGCTTTTTATTTCATAGACTTGCTTTTTAACTTCGTAATTTTCAATTTTAACGCTAGATTCTACTTGTTCCTTTATTTTATCTGCTTCTTTCTCCTCTTTACCTTTTCGAATCGATAAGTTGCTTATAGCCTCTGTCGTCTCAGCCATTAGAGCATCTTGCCTACTGATGCAATTTCTTACGTTGCCTCCCAGATCTGTCTGCAACTTCTCCACCTTGTCACTGGAAATTTTCTCCACTTGATCTACCTTAGAGTCAAGTAAACCAACTTAATCAGAAATTTTGCCCATTTATTCCCTAATGGATTTTAATTTTCCGTCTATCAATTCGTCGATTCCACTAGCCATTTCACCTACTTCGTCTTTCACAACCGAAGCTATTTCGGATTGAAGCGAATCAATTTTTAAATTTACGTCAACCATTACCGGTTTTAACAGAATCGATTTTTAAATTTACGTCACGTATATCGGTTCTAACGGAATCAGTTTTGAATCCCAATCCTCTTATCATTTGCATTAATTGCGACATCATGTCTGCCCTAAATTCATCTCCATTGCCTGATTTAGGACTATTTGCCCTACCAAATTCACCGCCCATAACGCTCTCCCGCTCCTACTTCGGGCTAAGCGGCTCGCTAGTATTTTTGGACCCACAGAAACTGGCCAACTGCTTAATATTAGCGATGTCTATTATTGGCGATTGAACTACAGAACCATACATAATCTCGCTATCCGCGCAGGTACTTAGCTTTGTCGTTCTAGATCCTTCTGCCATGGTATTGCTGCCGATGTTGCAGTTGAAGACTACGTTGAAGATCTCGTAGCCTCTGCTGTGGTACTGCAACCGCCGCTGCGCGATGAATCGCAGTTGAAGATGCTGGAACCACGTGCTTTCGCTGTCGCCTTTTCTTCCACGTTACTTTTTTATCACTCCTAACCGCTGCTAAAACTCGATTCACACAACTGTTGCAAAAGTCGTAGCTCAGAGCCCCCACGCAATCTGCCTAAACTGCCACAGACTTCGGACCTAGGTCACAGAATGTCGTTAATTGTGAGAATTACGATTGTAATTTCACAACTATTAAAGAAACCTAATATTCCGTCCTGAACCGATGTCATATTTAACTTTTGCGAGAGTTCCTGCCTATCGAAGTTCAGATAATACATTTGGAAACATTTTGCAGAATTCAAATCCAATCCTAAACCTTCCAGAGTTCATACTCCGCAACTAATACTTTCCAAAATCCAGTCCTGTCCAACGCTTTGCAAGATTCGTATCCCTCAACTAACACTTTCCAAGTTCCTATTCCGGACGAGAGCCCAATTGCGAGCTAACATCCCAAAGACGTTCGGGCTCACATGCGGTTCCTCTTCGTCGAAGTGTCCTGGCTCAAACTCGTCTAGGGGTTGAACCGCACGTGTCGCATTACACGCCCTAAATTAGACACCTTGGTTAAATTTTCTGGCTGATGACAAGTTTGCGAAACACAAAATCAACATAACATATAAAACAGTAATAATAATATTGGGAACTAAATTACCGACCCATAAATGATGTAGGCCACACAGTTGCGATTTGGTTAGAATAATGTTTATTCAGAAAGCAGACTAATATCGAAAGTGGTCCTATTTAGAGTTACTGTTACACTCGACCGCATTTCTATGTCGTACAGTTTGATCATTCACAGTCTCATCGCGAAACACAAGTCCAATACTCCGCCTCCTTAGCTACACGAAAATTTAGAGTTCATACCAGGCGCGCGGCTGCTCACCGCTCAGAGACTAAGTCCAGCGATACCACAAAACGTGAAATTTAAGTCGTTTCACTTCCTAGCTACCTAAAGACCGACCGTCTGCTTTCGCGTCTCCTCCAGCACTGTCCTCTGCCCGTCCCCGGCCGCGTTTCCCGCGCACCAAATATCCTCGCTCAACTGACTGCGGCAGTTCCCTTTCCTGAAGCCGTCCATCTGATTGGTTACAGCTTATTTTAAATTACTTTACACTTTAACACATTTAAATAATCAAAGCTTGGCCACTGTCACGTTCTAAAGAAAGTAACAATAATATTCATTATATAATAAACGTTAAATTCTTTTACATAAAACCAATACAATTTCCTTCTTAGCTTTGAATGCCACAGCCAGTAGCCTTGCAACAAAGTGCTTTGTGATAAATAAATAAAGAACAAAAGTAACTATTATGCACTAAACATTACAACATATATTCCATTTCCTGATGATTCAATAAGGTGTCATGCTGTCATCGTTCAATGTGTTTTGTGTGGAGGAAATGATGATGTGATGCTTAGCTGTAAATACTGATAATTTTAAATTACTATATCTTTTATACAAATAAAGTTACAGAGTTCATATTTGCAATGTTTGTCATTTCAATGATGCGCTTCTATATGAGTCATCGATCGTTAAGATCGACCAAATCGTTCAGATTTTAGCATTCAGGTCATTCATACAAAACTTGTTATTTTCACTTTTACAGTAAATCCTAAACTGTTACATATATGAACAATATTGAAGTTTTATTGGGATTCCCATGAAAATTTATGAAGGATGGTAGATTAAAATTACTGTAGCTTCGTTCCCTGCATTACTACAGAATGAAATAGTTTCCATACATGTTTCCATTTGAAGCCGATCTTAGGTCCTCCATATTTGACACTGCTACGTCTCCTCGGCCACAAATGGCTGACACTGGGTTTCCCTATGACATAGGTTCTCGTCTGTCTCACTCGCACACTACAACGGTTAGGCCTCAATAGACAATAGACGCCTGTGAGTTTCCCCATCTCGTGGTGGATCTGCGCTCTTTGCGGCACGTGGTTCTGGGCGACAGGTTCGTATCACAATTGCTGAAAGCTGACTCTTTCGATATTTACTTAAATGAGAGCGAAATGCTCGTTAGCTCACATGCTGCAATCTTCTTATCACGTATTGAGTGGTATTCCTTATCACTTCGGCACTTATCGAAGCACATACTCTGACAATTCTCTCTCGCAATACTTCAGGTGTAGTTGGAACGTCTTTATAAACAAGGTCTTTTACAAATCCCCACAAGAAAAAATCCGCAGCCGTAAAGTCTGGCGAACGAGCCGGCGTCCAATCCAACGATTTTTGAATTGTCTGTACAACTTATTTCTAGCCATCAGCGAAAAATGTGCCGGACACTCATCGTGTTGATGCCACATTCTATTGCTTGTTCCTAAAGGTATTTCTTCCAATAACAGACCTAATGTTTCTTGCAGGAATGTGATGTACTTCCTACCATCAAGATTTCCTTCGATGAAATAGGGGCCTATAATTCTGTCCTCCAGAATCCCACACCATTCATTCACCGACCATGGTGCTTGGTGTGCAACTTGCCGCAGCCAACATGGATTTTCAGTTGCCCAATAATGCATGTTATGCAAATTATCATTTCCATGGTTTGTGAATCTAGCCTCGTAGTAAATAAAATCAAATTAATAATTGTGTCATCCCTCTGATTCTGAAGTTGAGCCCATCGGCAGAATTCACTGTGACGCATACGATCCGTACCAGTTAATTTTTGGAGGAGACTTATATGGTAAGGACGATATTTATGGCGATGCAGAACACGAACAACACTACTCTAGCTCATGCCAGATTCCCTTGCGATCTGACGCGAACTAACACAAGGATCTCGAACCACAGTGGCAAGAGTACGAATTTCCGTTTCCTAGTTAGTAACTTTTACTTTTCCGGATATGTTTTCGATGCATTAAAGATCCAATTGTTCTCAGTTTATCATATACATATCTAAACGTGCGACGTGTGGGGTGAGTACGTTGAGAATATCTTTCAACGTTTAAGTCTCTAGCTGTCACAGAATTTCGTTGGCATACTCCGTAAATGAGAAGCATATCGACTTGTTTTTCGGAGGAATACATCATTCCCATTCGCTTGATTGGACGATACTAGTCTTACCTTTCCTATTAGTGTTGTATTGCGAAACCGTCGAATGGTGTATACATGTCAATGGCACGTTATATGGATACGCCGTATTCGGCGAATATTTGCTATTTGCACGATATACGAGATAGAATTGTGAGAGCAGGTGCTTCGATAATGCTGGAGGGATAAAGAATACCACTCAATCCATGATAAGAAGATTGCAGCACTGCATTGACACCAATGCTCATAATTTGGAACACCTTCTCTAAATGGACGTTCATGCCACCTTTTTACCTTCGTTGACCTTCAAAGACCTTACTGTTACACATCATTGGATTCGTCTCGATAGCCGCTATCAGAAAATAAGTACCGAACTATAGCATCCCATTTAGAAAATCAAAGTTGACCTTGTTATCTCTGAAGCGACCCCACCTAGCAACAAAAACCAGGGCCATAGTATGGCCCCCGTTGTCCCATGCAACTTTTGTCCCATAAACTTTTCAGCTCCTATCACACTTTCTTAGTTATTCTAGATGGCAATAGTTAGTGACTCATTCTGCATTTGACATGTGCGTACGGGGGGAAAGCCACCGCTAAAAATCTCATCCTAAACCCATTCAACGATTACAGTCAAATTTTGTACACAAATTAGTTACAATCTGTAAAGAAATACTGTCTAAGTAAGAACTTCGAGTCATCATTTGGGGTGGTGGTGATAACGTCGAAGAAGAAGGAGAGCGGAGAAGATGGACAGACATATTGCGGAAAGAGAAGATGGACACGAATCGGTGGGAGAAAGAGATGGACAGAGAGAGAGGGGCAGAGAGAAATGGACAGGGAGAAGAGAGAGAAGGAGATTGAGAGGGAAAGGAAAGAGGAGGGGATGGACAGAGCCAGCAGTGAGGAAAAGATAAGCTGAGAGAGGAGGAAGAGGAAGTGAAGACAGAGAAGTGGAGGAGGAAATGGGAAGAGAAATGGAAGAAGAGGAGATGGACAGAGAGAGGGGGAAGGAGGAGGTGGAAAGCTAGAAGAGTGAGGAGAAGACGGACAGCGAGAGGGGGCAGAGGAGAGGGACAGGGAGAGGGAGAGGAAGAGGTGGACAGAGAGAGAGAAAGGAGGATATGGACAAAGGGAGGGGAGCATGAGGTGGAATTAGAGGGTGGAGGTGGCTGTGGAGAGAGAGAGGGAACGGAGGATATGGACAGAGAGAAAGGGGGGGAAGGAGGAGATGACAAGATGGGAATAGATAAGTAGCTGGGCAACACCGGGTACTCAGGTGGTTGCTACATAAATACAGCCAAACAGCCTGATTTAAAGGATGTCTTTCACTAAATTTGTCCAGGCTGCGCTGTCCAACCAGAAGAAATCAAGCGGTATTATTCAGTACCTGTAGTTTCATTATTTTTCGATACATAGATAAGAACAATGGCTGTTGATAGTAGTAATCTAAATAAAGGTGAATACAAGCTGTGTTTAAATTATAAATGAGAGGCTACAATGTAATAATTCAATAAAAATTTTGAAAAAAAGATCAAATTTTTTCTGAGATGATTTCTCTCGAAGTACGAAATAAGGCATATTAGAAAAGCATTTGACGTGCCTTCGAATGTTGTTCGTATCATGTACCGCAGATAAGCTGTCGATTAAGAATTTAAAGTTCAAAGATTAAATTATAATCTTAGAGTTTTGAGTACTACTAGAGGAAATTTATCTGGTAAATTATGTAGATCGTCCAGTCTGATGTTGAGTGGGCTTGAAATATTTCTATCACCTAGGCCCGAAACTGTAAAAATGTTAAAAAACTTTTCAGATTCGAAATTTTTCAGTAGAGAATCTTTCGAATATCAAGGAAGAAAATGCGCATTTTCAGTCGGCACCTCATTTGACGCAGATGAATTCAAGCGCCCTTCAAATGCACGAGACTGTATCTCTAACATATTTTATTTCTTAGTTTTAGAAAAATAATTTCACAAAGCATTTCATCGTATGTTTCTTTCAGTTTTCTTTTATTTTCAAGTATTATTTAGAAAGCTGTTCTCAAACTATCCTAAATTTAGTGCTTAATTCAAAAGAAGCTATTTTAAAAATGAAAAGTCAAACCAATGCAAATGTTTATGCCCTAAATAGCCACACCTTGAAGGGATGAACTTCTTAATTCGGCTTTTACATAGTGAAATAATTCAGTTTTCCATCCAGTCACTAATTAATATCAATTGCCCTGACTTCTTTCAAGCACTTTTTTTTGTTCTTTTCCAAAATCGACCTCAAGCTGGTCAGTATGATACCCCATTTCCCACTCTTCGTTTGGCTATTAAAATTCAGACAAAAACCCATTGTACAGTGCATAGAGAATCATTGTTTCGTTACCCTCAAATGTATGACCAAATATAGGTCTCCAACCAATCACAATGAAGAACGGTGTGTTTTAGTGAGTACATTAACTGCGCTCGGATGACGGGTGGAGAGATGATGGAGTTAAGATGTGACTGGCATACAATATGAAGATCCTTTCTTGGTGTGGTCAGACTTCGCCAGTGAGTACTATGGAGATTAGTGTGGTTTCCTTTATGCTCCTTTCTAGTCTTAAAATCAGGTCATTATTGCATTCGAACGCCCCAGAAGCCTGGGTACTCACATAGTTCCGTTTAGCCACACAGGCCCAGTGTCAGCGTGCGTCAAATCCTGATGACGTGGTCCTTTCAAATGGTTCAAATGGCTCTGAGCACCATGGGACTCAACTGCTGTGGTCATAAGTCCCCTAGAACTTAGAACTACTTAAACCTAACTAACCTAAGGACATCACACACACCCATGCCCGAGGCAGGATTCGAACCTGCGACCGTAGCGGTCGTGCGGTTCCGGACTGTAGCGCCTTTAACCGCTCGGCCACTCCGGCCGGCCATGG
Organism: Schistocerca nitens; assembly: GCF_023898315.1. Lineage (NCBI taxonomy): Eukaryota > Metazoa > Arthropoda > Insecta > Orthoptera > Acrididae > Schistocerca > Schistocerca nitens. The sequence continues at coordinate 870,186,687 of NC_064616.1, forward strand.
TCCTTTACAGAGTTAACAAACCAACTGGTGATGTGCACGCCCTTATATGGTCTGCCTAGATTGCCAGTACTGTTGCACACTGACGCCCTTTTCTAGTCATCATATCACTGCAGCTATAGTCATTTACATACCAACCTATTATATACACCTGTACAAAAATCACATAAGCATCGAACCATTTCTTCCAAGCGCTCAATTATTTTTGTAATCAAGTGTACTTTTGCAAACTAGCTAACGGCCACCATATACAATGCCATTATTTTTATCGCCCCCACCACAACTGGCGGTGATTGGAACAAATACGACACACTATACCGCTATATACAATTTCTTCTTGTCCACTACATTAGCGAAGAATAAGATGAGCAAAAGAACACTCGTGTAATGTTACTAACAAAAAAACTTGAAGAACAGTTAAGACGCAGTTTGCGCCACAAATTTTGCCACTTTCCGTGCGAGCTTTTCCATTATACTGTGACTATCTTGTCACGCAATCCATGGCAGAGACTTTTTCACGCTTGTGAAGCTCAACTCTTGCCGAAATGGACCTCTCCTTACTTATCCGAGCACCTTCTAACTGAGTCAGAATTCGTACACTCGACACGTAGCTCTCCAGATACGTCCCTAACTTCTTTTCCGGTGTCCTTTGTTTTGTTAGTTGTTGTTCAGCACGACCGCTGGTATTCCTGAAACAGAAGACTTTAGCCTTTCTCTTCTCCATTAACTATTGTCGTTTGATAAAGGATTGGATAGAGGAAGCATATAGATCACTTGCTCACGAATTATGTATCACTGTTTTGTGTGTGGGAGCCTGGCGTTATTCGATAAACTCGTGAATCACATCACTGGCTGACAATCCAGTAGGTAGATTAGATCCGTGTTTGAGTTAATAGCACATCCTGTAAGCAAGCGCCAGCCGTAGTAGAATTTCGGAAATATTTTTGAAACACAGACTCCAAGATATTTCCTTTTTCAGGATAAATCGCACTGTTCTTTCGAAACTTGACTATAAACTAAGTGATTTTCTATGTTTGGAAACATCTCGCCAGGGGAGATCGATTAACAGTTTGTTGAGTTTTACAGAGCTAATGTTCTTCTAGAGAAACAGGATTAGGTTTGGTCCATACACATCGTTGAAATTTTGGAATCGCGTTCAAACGCAAAGAGAGAAAGCCTTGTGGAAATGCCAACACAAATTATCAGTGTTCCTAGTCGCTCTCAAAATAAGCATATCGTACAAGTTCCTAAAATTACAAACAAAAATGCAGCCAGTCAGTTTCGTATCGCGTTTATCAGCTTACATAGCTCTTTTAATCTCCATTAACGCATCCCTGGCACAGTACGAGATTCAAATCGAAACTTCGTAATTGAGTGGGAAATGCGGAACGCTATATCCAACATTTTTCAGGGGTAACGAGCTTACATTATTCTTCAGTTGGAAAAGCCTGTATGCAACCGTTTCTCGAAACGCAGCGTTGGATTTTTACCACAGTGTAATTAACTTAGTTCCTCTGTATGACACAAAGAAGAGTTTTCCGATATTCAAACGCAGTGAGCTATAAACTAGCTGTACAATAATTGCAGTATTCAATGGACGATTCAATATTTATCTGTCCGCACATTCCACATTACGTATCAGCTTGTCTACCTCGCGGATTCAAAGAACACGACACAGCAACTAGTATATCCTCAACAGGAAGAGCCAGCTGACGTCCCTGAAACCCTGCCTTCAATATTCCTAGCATCCAATTCGACATCATTTAATGTTTATAATCGTTTCAAACTCTTAAGCGTGTAACAGTCTTGGAACAAAATTGTGAACTACAGCTTTCGCATCAGCCTTTAACTTGGGACAGTAGAATACAAAATTATGGCACCAGTGAAATGAAAACAAACTTGACTATTTTAGTTCACGTAACTGGCATGAGGCATTTGACCATGCTTAATTTTCAAAAACCTGAACATCTACCGTTCACGTTCAAACAACTAATTTCTTGCTACAGTATTTTTTCTTAGGCAAAATGATTACTTGTTTCACGTATTATTGTTATTAATCATACCCCTTGAACTTTCATTTGAAAATGATTCACTATGGAGCAGGGCCAAATTTACCGAAAAGTGTACAAAACTGGTGGTTTGTCTCACTAGATTTTGTCGGTCTCTTTTCTCGATTGGTCGGCACCTCGTGAGTTTTGCCTTTATGTTGGTATCCGGACTTTGGTGAAATTCTAATACCAATTTTTTTCGCTCTTTCACTGAAACAGTAACTTCTGTCTTTTAGCTTACATATTGACGTTATGTACTGACGCACTTAAACAAAAATTTTCCTTCCATTTTTCTATGGTTTACTGTCTGAATCTGAGTATATAAATTGGATGAAGAAGCCGCATACATTCGTTGTGATCCGAGCTGCCGTTGGATACTTCGAAAGCATCCGTGGTCTACCACAACCTCTATTCCAGCGTCCTGACGAACGCATTATATACAGGGTGAAGAAAAATTCGCGCACTCTGATTTCGCAGTGCGGGCAACGGCCTTACCGCAGTGGATACACAGGTTCCCGTGAGATCACCGCAGTTAAGCGCTGCTGGGCGTGGTCGGCACTTGGATGGGTGACCATCCAGGCCGCCATGTGCTGTTGCCATTTTCGGGGTGCACTCAGCCTCGTGATGCCAATTGAGGAGCTACTCGACCGAATAGTAGCGGCTTCGGCCAAGAATACCATCATAATGGCTGGGAGAGCGGTGTGTTGACCCCACGCCCCTCCTATCCGCATCCTCCACTGAGGATGACACGGCGGTCGGATGGTCGCAGTAGGCCACTTGTGGCCTGGTGACGGAGTGCTTTTAGGACACTAAAGAGGGGGGTGGGGGGGGGGGAGAGAAGACGAATGCTACATCGGAGTGCTTTTTTTTTTTTTTTTTTTCGCAGTGCGATTCCTCACATACTAGCGACACAAAAATGTATCTCAGAAAATTTCGTCCTGCGCATGTTTCCGGCAGTAAACGGACTTTAAAGAGTGGCCGACTGCAACCCTGTAACCACATGTATGGTAACTACTTCGTTTAGCAGTCAACAGTAGTTACGCGCATTTGGTGCAGTGTATAGCGTTTTGGGTTAGCTTGCTGGAGGTCGACGGTGCGATTCTGGGTAGAGGTGTGTTTGTTTTTATTTGCTAAATGTACTTTGCGTGGTATCTGGCGTCTTAATCGTCATACAGCAATTACAGTGTGTTTTCTGCAAAACATTTGCACTTACGTACTAGGAATGCAGAAATGAAAGTACAATTGGTCAGCTTTTAAAGAAGCTTTTTGCACGTCGTGGATGCGAAGTGCTTCGCACCACTACATCCTCTAGGTTCGAAACCTGTTTTCTATGTACCCTCCGACAATGGTTCCATTATTATCCTTGCCAAGTACAGGTCCATCACACTTCGTTAGGGCCTTACATCATCATTAGGGCTAGCAATGTGCTTTGGAAGTAATTTCCTAACACGGTTACCATTTGTATGAGTTATCACCATGGAACCACTAATTATTCCTTTCAACATTGAGTCTGATCAGCACACGTTTAGTATCTTCATGCATTACTATTATTATTATTAATAATATTATTATAATCGATGGAAAATGAAATCATCAAGACCATTACCGTTAGGGAAACATTTTAAATGTCAAATATGTGCGGCTTATGAAACGGTGCTTTTTACGGTATTATATGACAGAATCAAATTGACAAATAAAAACAACTACGTCTCGATCCAGAATCGAACTCTCTACCTCCTACATGCTAACCCAAAACGCTATCCACTGCACCGTCTGCACGCAACTACTGCTGTCTGCTAAAAGAAATAGTTACCGTACATATGAGTACAGTGTAGCCAGATTGCCAATCGTTAAAGTCAATTTACTGCCTGAAGCAGGCACAGGTCGAAATTTTGTGACAGACATTTTTGTGTTCTTAGTATGTGAGGAATCGCGTTCCGGATTCCGATTGCGCGAATTTTTCTTCACCCTTATACCTAGTACTAACATACCGCAATAGTCAAACATCCACTTCCAGTATTCGACCCAATAAGCCAACATCATACAAGCTCTTCTTCTGTAGCGACCAGCCGTTTTACACCTATAATACGAGGGCCGTTCAGAAAGTAACCTCCGGTTGATTTAAAAAAATACACCAAGTTAAATAAAAATATTTTAATATATACATCTTACAACTACATCTTTGCACTATTTTTCTACATAGTCTCCATAGCGAATGAGGCACTTATCGTATCTCTTCACAAGCTTTGAAATTCCTTCTGCATAAAAATCACCCGCTTGTGCCTGGAGCCAGCCTGTGACCGCATCTTGCTGTCACTATCTCGTACAAGAGAGTCTTAGAAATCTGTGGAAAACCAGTAGACAACTTCGACATTGAGAAACGTCGATTTTCACGAACTTTTGCATCAACTGTCTGAACGAGTTCGTCAGTCACCAATGATGGTCTACCACTCCTCTCTTCATCATGAACGTTTTCTCGTCCACTTTTAAATAAACGTACCCATTCACGGACAACTCCTTCACTCATAACTCTTGGTCCGTACATGGCACAAAGCTCACGATGAATAGCTGCTGCAGAATATCCTTTGGCTGTAAAAAACCTTATGACAGCACGCACTTCACATTTGGCGGGGTTTTCTATTGCAGCACACATTTCAAACTGCCACAAAAACTAAACTAGCGCAGGTACGACGTTCACTCGACCACGGCTTGATGCCGACTGACCTGTTGAGTGCGTGAACGCACAGATGGCGTCGCTACTCCCCCCACAACCCGCACTGTGACCAATCGGAGGTTACTTTCTGAACCGCCCTCGTATTATGAAGATATTAACACTAGGGGGGGAGACCATCATATTACTCTACAAACCGCAGAACTTATCAGCACCATTTTCGCGTATAGCAGACTTGAGTAAAGCCGTAACCACTTACGTGTTTTTTCATCCCAAATAAGTTGCTCTAACCTTCTCATCCACACTTTACGAGCTTTAGAACTTCTAAAAACTCTCACAGGATTCTACAGATTCTTGTTCCTTTCCCGTACCCGTAGCGCACTGAAATGCCGCAAGAAATTGTACAGACAAGTCCATGACTTATATAACACAAAACGATGGCTAGAGCGGAGATGAGTATGTACGAAACTCAACTGAACGTCACCCATAAATCACTGGACTCGCATTCGGGAGGACGACGGTTCAATCCCGCGTCCGGCCATCCTGATTTAGGTTTTCCGTGATTTCCCTAAATCGCTCCAGGCAAATGCCGGGATGGTTCCTTTCAAAGGGCACGGCCGACTTCCTTCCCCGTCCTTCCCTAATCCGATGAGACCGATGACCTCGCTGTCTGGTCTCCTTCCCCAAAAACCAACCAACCAACCGTCACCCATAAACTCAGGTAAGTATCGGAAGACATCCCACCTGCTCATAAGCTACAGTTATGCTTCACATAATCACTCCACATCATTTTCAACTCGATGATTGTCTTTCTACATCCATTCTAACACATGTGTACCGTGACACGTGAGGTTAGTAGATGTAACGATGTGGGAAAAACACTTCACACGGCAATGAGATGGTTCTCTACGTAAATGCAGTGGCCCTTGCCTCTGGTCACAGTGATAAAACCACGACAAACATGCTAAAATGTCATCTCTTGTCAATCCCATGCGCGAACCTCAATAGTTGGTCAGTTGTATATCTGAAGATAACACGAGCATGCACGTTGCTAAACTATTCCATATGCTGAGTATACAGGAGCGATAGCTCTGTGTTATCTGTTTGTGATGTTAAGTAACCTGCGAATGAAATAAAAGTTGTGAGAGCCACTAAAGTAATTAAGATTGGTAGAGTCGCATGTAAGAAAAATACGGACAGTATACAACAGAACGTACTCTATCTCTTCCTTCAGTGCGAAGATAAACGTAAGTCCAAAAGAAGTGCCGGTATATAGTAGGCTACTGCAGTTTCTTTCTTCCTCGGTTAACGCAGCCACCCACATTTTACGAAATTTTGATAATAGAAACTGCGTAAACTAGTAATGCGAAATATTATGATGGTCTTATAATGGGCTACATTAGCAGATAACTTCTAATCTGAAACACTTATGTATATGGAGATCACATATAAAACTACCAGAAGTTATGACTCGTAGCCCAACAAAGATGTTAATGGGAAGACAAATCAAATCTTTCCATTCAAGTGTGAAGCGTGATGTAAATAGATGAAAAAAGCTGATTCAGAGAACTGTGGCACAGTTACTTCTTAAACTAGAAAATAGTTTTCTACATATTAACTTCGCGTATACAAATCGTGATAGGAAAATCACGATGCAGAAACGCCGCAGTAGCAGGCGTATTACGACTGAACATCATATTCACGTCGGTGTAATTAGTGACACAGTACAACGTCTGATTGGACAAAGTTCGTGAAGAATATTGGAGGTGACAATTTCAAAGGACCCATGTCGATATTCGGCTTAATCGTTTACGGGAAACCATAGCAAACCAAAATCTGAATAGCCGGAAAAGGATTTGAACCCCTCTCCTCCTGAATACGAGTACGTTGCTCTGTCTCACTCGCACTGAAAGAAATGAGCCGGATGCTATAACACTTGTACATGGTGGTCAAAATGAAGCTGGCCCGGTAAAGATTTAAACCAAGGCTGATGCTTGAATAATCCTTTTTGATTAACATTACGGTCGATGCTGACAATGACCACCGTTGATATCGATGTAGCGCTATGCTCGATTTATCAGACGGTGAGACACTAGTAGCAACTGTACGTAAGGGATAGCAACAGTAGCGTTTTCAGTGTTCTGCTGTAGCTTTTCCAGTGCGTGAGGGTTATTTGAGTACACCTGACCCTTACATTTTTCCCAAAGATAAAAATCACAGGGTGATCCAGGTGGCCAGGAGATTGCTCTGCTTCTGCTGGTTATCCTATCCTCGTCGAACACCTCATGCACTCGTGGAAGGGTTGTCTAGGTTGTGCGTGCTGTTGCACAGTCTTGCTGAAAATATCCATACACTCGTTCATCTTCTGTGAATTGAGCCACATACGGATTAACAGTTTATGGACATACCGGTTAACATTAACAGTTTGGTTAAAGAATTGCGGCCACCAGACATTATGCTGCAGACACCAGTCATAAGATTGTACAACGGCTCTTCAAAGAATTGATGGAGATTTTCTGATGCATAATGTCGCATGTTCTGTAAGCTCACGTACCCTTCCAGGCTGAACAACGCCTCGTCTGACGAAATCAAAAACTGAGGATCCAAAAATCTGATTCCACTTCACACAGGAATCACCGGCAGACCTCCACACCAGAAAGAGTATGTGGATGCTTTTACTCGTGCACAGCCGTAAATTTGTAAGGATACAGATGCAAGTCGTTTTTTGTAATATTTCGATACGACGATTTCACTTTCACAGATAAACGGCGTTGAGATTTCGTTGGACTTTATTCCAGGCTTCCTTTCACTCGAGCAATGTTTTCGGATGTTCGAACTCTTTTCGGATGATTACGGTTTCATTCGCCACAGAGCCCATTTCAACCCATTTTTCCACTAAGTTCTCTTCAAACTTTACTGAAGGTTTTGTCAAATGACTTCCAGTCTTAAACTCTTGTGCAAACAGTTCTGCACACGTTTTCCACGAATTGCGCTTCACCCAAAACTCGACAATGAACTTGCGCTGTTTAATCGCGAGCACCACTTTGTGTTGCACTACACTGGTTGCTAAACGCGCCTCCTCCTCTCTCTCCCTCAAACGTAATGACACGTCCTAGTATTCGGGACACAGACCGAGCGACATGGTGCAGTGGTTAGCATAATGGACGCGCATTCAGGAGGGCGTCGGTTCTCATCCCCGTCCCGCATCCAGATTTAGGTTTTCCGTGATTTCCCTAAACCACTCCAGGATAGAGTTTTAACACTGCTGTAGCTTACCGTAAGCTGTCAGAAGTAAGCGTAGACTGCTGTAGGTTTCCTAGTAGACTCGGTCAATTAAGATCGTAACCGCCTTACTTGTACGTTAGGGGTATTGGATACCTATTGGCCGTTACCTCATTTCGATCGCTGTGTCTGCGTATGCAATCAGTTGCTTAGTAGATTCCTGTAGAAACCGGAAATAGTGAACTGTCTAGAAACTGAGTGAGGATATACAGTTGACAATTATTGAACTATTTGAAATAAAATCGTCATAAGTTCTGAACGGTTTTCATTAGGAAGTCCAAACTGCACGGTTGGCCGCGCGGCATGATGGGAATTAGTATGCGCATGCGCAAGCGTCTTGTTGTTGTTGGCCATTTGCACGTGAAAATGTCACGGTGTAGCGTGCCTGAGCGTATAGCGCTGGTGAAGGTCTACTATGTGTGCAATAACCACCCAACTGCGGCTCAAAGGAAGTTTGCGACCGAGTTCAAGCTGAAGACAACCGTTCCAAGTGTGCTACCAATCACGAATTTGATTCGCAAGTTTGAGAGAAGGGGTAGTGTTCGTGACGACAGTGTAGGCAATGTCGGTCGCCCAAAAAGGGTAAATACGCCTGAAAACATCGAGAAGACACGCGGTGTGTTTCAAACCAGCCCCAGGAAATCTATTAGATGACCTGTACAATAGGTGGGAATCAGCTGAAAAACAATGCGAAAAATTATTGTTGAAGAACTACATCTCTTCCCATACAAAATTCAAACCCAGCAGCCATTAATACCTACGGCCATGGACCAGCAGTTGTGTTTCGCCAATACTATTGTCCACAGAATTGATGGACAGGACTTTGATGTGAATATGGTTTGGTGTAGCGAAGAAGCCCATTTTCGTTTGGACGGGTTCGTCAAAAAGCAGAGTTGACGCATTTGGGGGACTGAGAATCCGCATTTCGCGATCGAGAAGTCTCTTCACCCTCAATGGGTGACTGTGTGGTGTGCAGTGTCCAGTCACAGAATAACCGGTGCGATATTCCTTGACGGCACGGTGACTACCGAACGATACGTGAAGGTTTTGAAAGATGATTTCATCGCCATTATCCAGAGTGACCCTGATTTCGGCAATATGTGGTTCATGCAAGACGGAGCTCGACCCCATCGAAGCAGGAGAGTGTTTGATGTCCTGGAGGAGCACTATGGGGATCGCATTCTGTCTCTGGAGTACCCAGAGGCCACATGCATGGGTCTCGATTGACCGCCATATTCTCCGAACCTGAACACATGAGACTCCATTTTCTGGGGCTATATTAAAGACAAGGTGTACAGCAACAACCCCCAAACCATTGCTGAGCTGAAAACAGCCATTCAGGAGGACATCGACAGCATCGATGTTCCGTCACTTCAGTGGGTCATGCAGAATTTCGCTATTCCTCTGCGCCACATCACCGCCAATGAAGGCAGGCATATCGAACATGTCATAACCTAAATCCAAATATCTGTAGTGATGTTTACATGTTGAATAAAGTGTGTGCACGCCATATTTTGTAACTAATTTACATTTTTTTCATATATTTCAATAACTGTCACCCTGTATAAAGGGCCACGTAACCTACGGAACATTGTTATTCTACATAATTATCCTCCAGTCTGTTACTTAAAAATTAGCAGTATTTATGGCAAAATTGGAATTGTTATTATTTAATTCAGGTTTTATTCTAAAACCGTTTATTTATAACTTGAAACAGAGAGGTGTCCTAGCAAAAATAAAAAAAATACACATTTATCGTGTTGTGCTAGAAAGCTGTTTCCTCAAAATAAATAAATAAATAAAAAATATAAATGCAAAGAAGCTGTATCAAACATAGCTTCAATATTTCGTCGGGCTTGTATAAAACATGTTTGTGCTATTCTCAAACCACTTTCGCAGTTATAAATAATGACAGGAAACTTTTGCCTTGCCGCAGTGGTAACACCGGTTCCCGTCAGATCACAGAAGTTAAGCGCTGTCGGGCTGGGCTAGCACTTCGATGGGTGACCATCCGGTCTGCCGAGCGCTGTTGGCAAGCGGGGTGCACTCAGCCCTTGTGAAGCTAACTGAGGAGCTGCTTGATTGAGAAGTAGCGGCTCCGGTCTCGTAAACTGACATACGGCCGGGAGAGCGGTGTGCTGGACACATGCCCCTCCATATCCGCATCCAGTGACGCCTACGGGTTGAGGATGACATGGCGGTCGGTCGGTATCCTTTGGCTTTCGAAGGCCTGTTCTGACAGAGTTTAGTTTAGTTTTAAACTTTTGCCTTTCACCATGATGAACGTCACATTGGGTTTGAAATAACAACAATATTTATATATTTTTCATGTTTTTGCATGCAAACTGTACTTGAATCAAAAGTTATTGCTTTGGTTACATAAAAGCACAGAATTTATGCCATCAGTTAATTTTTATTACTTATAGACTGTAATTTATATTTTTTAAGGACGTCAAATATAGTATGGACTTACACTGAGCAATGTATAGTTATAAGTATGTGTAAAACAAGCAAACAAACAAAGAGAAATCGTTGGCTCCCAGTTTCTATCGCATACAGTGTTTTATGTTTCTTCCTATACCAATGCTACCAATATTACCGATAATCCTACCACTTACTACGTCGTTTTTTGCTTTCGTGTAATATTTCTTATTTTTTTCTTTCATTTTCTCAAGATCAAATAAGGAAAGGACTGGTGCTTGATTTCAGTTTCTATAATAATGTGTGACATCACCAACAACTTTAATCTTTGTACAATCCCAGTTTCTGTCGCATACAGTGTTTTATGTTTCTTGCTATACCAATGCTACCAATATTACCGATAGTCCTACCACTTACTACGTCGTTTTTTGCTTTCGTGTAATATTTTTTTATTTTTTTTCATTTTCTAAAGATCAAATAAGGAAAGGACTGGTGCTTTATTTCAGTTTCTATAATAATGTGTGACATAACCAACAACTTTAATCTTTGTACAATTCAGTGCATATGGACACAGACTCTGATTAATTTACTTTACGACGATACCTTATTCTAAGAACCAACGGCATTGTAGACATATAGTAAGATATACCATGATCTCTGTTATACACCGTAGTTTCAGTAAAGCGCGCCGGCCGGTGTGGCCGTGCGGTTCTAAGCGCGTCAGTTTGGAACCGCGTGACCGCTACGGTCGCAGGTTCGAATCCTGCCTCGGGCATGGATGTGTGTGATGTCCTTAGGTTAGTTAGGTTTAAGTAGTTCTAAGTTCTAGGGGACTGATGACCTCAGTAGTTAAGTCCCATAGTGCTCAGAGCCATTTGAACCATTTTTTTTTCAGTAAAGCGCATCTCTACTCCAGGCTGAAGCCGAAATGATTTCTTCGAATGGATACGGTCGAATTCATTCCCCATTCTTACAAGAATACCAAGTTTGCGCTCCGTTTCTAATGGCCTCGTTGTCAACTGGACGTGAAACTGTAGTGTTCCATCTTTTTGCCTGGGACAGAGCATGGCCGGCCGAAGTGGCCATGCGGTTAAAGGCGCTGCAGTCTGGAACCGCAAGACCGCTCCGGTCGCAGGTTCGAATCCTGCCTTGGGCATGGATGTTTGTGATGTCCTTAGGTTAGTTAGGTTTAACTAGTTCTAAGTTCTAGGGGACTAATAACCTCAGCAGTTGAGTCCCATAGTGCTCAGAGCCATTTGAACCATTTGACAGAGCATGTGGGAGATGGGGACACGCAGACGTGTGACAGCAACCGAACGGTGCATCGAAATCATGGTTTCCAGCATTTTCTGTGATGGGCAGCTCTCCTGCTAAGTAATCAGTATATTCCGCATCCGTGTTACAAATATTTTCCAGACCAGTTTTAGTTTCCCATCCTGTATAATCACTGGCAGTGCTGATCCTTACTCTTCAGCCATCACAAACGTAATCTCCGTATTACTGCTTGCTTTTATAGACTCTAAATTACAATGAACTGAAAAACACACAAAACCCACACTTTTGAAGGGCAGACAATTGTAAGATTTGTCGAACTGAAGAGAAACAGTACAGCAGAGTATTGTATAACTACTGCTTTTCAAGAAAATGTATTCTGCAAAAGTACTTAAACCAAATGGGTACAATTTTTTCGTTTCTCTCATGTCACTTTGAGTGTTTTTGTAATACATTATAAGACTTGACATACGTGCATTTATGTCAGTGTCACATACGATATACGTGAAATCCGAAGTTTAGGATAGAGAGCGTACGATTAACAGGAGCAGATACAAACTCGGAACGTTCCCCTCCTTCCTCTTTGTTCTGTTAGAAGTTCCATCAACAAAGCGAAGGGAAGATTGAGAGAGAGGACGTGGCCGACGACGTCGATTCTGTGAGGACGCTCGCAGCGATAACAACTTCCGGAAAACGGATCTCATCATCGCGCAATTCACGTACGAGATATTCAGTAAACAGAGCGTCTCTCGATGCTGTGGAGGTCTCCTAGCTAACTTCTGCATTCTCCTCTCGGCTAGGCTGCCTCTACAACATTTATCGTTTATCATATCTCAAATTATTTAACGCGTTGTATGTCATCTCGTTTGCGTTTATCCTATGAATCCATCATCCCCTAGCCACAGCAATTAAGTGAGAATCTGAATTCTAATTCATGGTGCCCCCTGTCAAAAAATTTTCGATCCAGTTACAAACCCGGTTAGATATTCCATACAAGCGTATTTTCTTTAGAAGATATTGCAGTGTTACTGAACCAAAAAAAATTCGAAAGTCTAGAAACCCAGGATACTCTTGGTTTCATCTATCAATGGTACTGGGTCTATTACGAGCGAAGAGCAGGAGGTGGTGTCAGCGTGATCGATGTTTTCGAAACCCATTCTGACTTCCCTGGTGAAGATTATTTTGTTTCACGTACATCCACATCTACATCTACATACATACTCCGCAATCCACCATACGGTGCGTGGCGGAAGGTACCTCGTACCACAACTAGAATCTTATGAGCCAGTTCCACTCCCAAACAGAACTAGGGGAAAATGACTGCCTATATACCTCTGTACGAGCCCTATTCTCTCTCCGCGCGGCTGCTACGGTCGCAGGTTCGAATCCTGCCTCGGGCATGGATGTGTGTGATGTCCTTCGGTTAGTTAGGTTTCAGTAGTTCTAAGTGTGGTGTCACCGCCAGACACCACACTTGCTAGGTGGTAGCTTAAATCGGCCGCGGTCCAGTAATACATGTCGGACCCGCGTGTCGCCACTGTCAGGATCGCAGACCGAGCGCCACCACAAGGCAGGTCTAGAGAGATGTACGAGCACTCGCCCCAGTTGTACGACGACGTTGCTAGCGACTACACTGACGAAGCCTTTCTCTCATTTGCCGAGAGACAGTTAGAATAGCCTTCAGCTAAGTTAATGGCTACGACCTAGCAAGGCGCCATTAGTTACTTCATGAATCTAAAGAGTCTCACTTGTATCATAAAGAATGCTGTATACCAAAGGACAATATAAAAGTTAAGTGTTCTAGTAGCTACGTTCTTTTCTTTATCACATTCATTACGAATCCTGTTCCAGACTTAACGCCAGACGGCGTGAGTTGACGCGTGCCCTTTCGGCTACTTCACTGTGGACTGGCTGCCTTAACAGTCCACTACACTAAGTTCTAGGGGACTGATGACCACAGATGTTAAGTCCCATAGTGCTCAGAGCCATTTGAACCTAATCTCTCTTATCTTATCTTTGTGGTCTTTCCGCGAAATATAAGTTGGTAGCAGTAAAATTGTACTGCAGTCAGCCTCAAATGCTGGTTCTCTAAATTTCCTCAGTAGCGATCCACGAAAAGAACGCCTCCTTTCCTCCAGAGACTCCCACCCGAGTTCCTGAAGCATTTCCATAACACTCGCGTGATGATCAAACCTACCAGTAACAAATCTAGCAGCCCGCCTCTGAATTGCTTCTATGTCCTCCCTCAATCCTACCTGAGAGGGATCCCAAACGCAGAACTCAAGAATAGGTCGTATTAGTGTTTTATAAGCGGTCTCCTTTACAGATGAACCACATCTTCCCAAAATTCTACCAATGAACCGAAGACGACTATCCGCTTTCCCCACAACTGCCATTACACGCTTGTCCCACTTCATATCGCTCTGCAATGTTACGCCCAAACATTTAATCGACGCCTATGTCAAGCGCTACACTACTAATGGACTATTCAAACATTACGGGATTCTTTTTCCTATTCATTTGCATTAATTTACATTTATCTATATTTAGAGTTAGCTGCCATTCTTTACACCAATCACAAATCCTGTCCAAGTTATCTTGTGTCCTCCTACAGTCACTCAACGACGACACCTTCCCGTATACCACAGCATCATCAGCAAACAGCCGCACATTGCTATCCACCCTATCCAAAAGATCATTTATGTAGATAGAAAACAACAGAGGAACTACCACACTTTCCTGGGGCACTCCAGATGATACCCTCACCTCCGATGAACACTCACCATCGAGGACAACGTACTGGGTTTGCATTCAGAATATATTCTAGTACTAGCTGAGCACCCAGCGTTTCCCGGATATGTGTTTATTCCAATCTTCCATTAGCCCATCTGCTCCCTTCGCTCTCTCTGTCCACCTCCTCTCCCCTATCTATCCACTCTTCCTACACCTTTTTTTATCCATCTGCTCCTTCCCCCTCTGCCCACCTCCTCCTCCCCTGTAAATCCATCTCCTTCTGTATCGCCTTCTCACCCGCTCTAAGTCAACCTCCTTCTTCCCCTCCTCTCTGCCATCTCCTCCTCTCCCTCCCTCTATTCATCTTCTTCTCCCCCGCCCCCCGCCCCTCACTGTCCGCCCCCACTACAGTTACGTTTTCACGCAGTTCAGTGTTAATGACGTCATATATTCTGAGCTATGTGTCATACAATAATATGGTTTTGTACGTACCTTCAGCAAGATATGTATAGTATCTGCCTAATTTGTTGCGAATAGAGTTGTCAGGAAAGAAATAATAAATTTTAAAGTCATACATGAATGGACAGTTTTACTGCATGAACAGCGTAAGTGTAGTAAGGAATAAACTTTTTTCCTTTCATCAATTTGTGGAGTTGTTATAAGAAAAAAGTTCCTTAAATGTTTGAAGTTGTATGAAAAGTTTGTTGCAAGTCACTAAGTGCTCTCATTCTCAAATACTGAATGAATAAAGTCTGGATATTCACACGTTGTGGACTACACTTCTTCTTCACCGCCATCCCTACCCGTTTGATAAATAGGTGGTTCTTATCCCTTAGTGATTCTTTCCAGACAATAAGTGATATGTATACCAAGTTCGGATTAAATCTGCCAAATGGTTTAGAAAGAGATGCGGAACATACATACGTACATGCATTTTATAATACGTGTGTATGCATGGATTCCGCTACAAGCAGATGTGTGTGACGTCGAACGGTAGTTCTGTGGAAGGGATCTACGTCTTCCTTTGTAGATTGGCACGACGTGTACTCTTTTGTACTAACGGTGACCATATTTATGTTCGAGTGACTTGCGGTAAATTATGGTCAAGAGTGGAGATAATTCTCTTGGAAAATGTGTATAGAATTTAACAAGTACATCAGTACCTGGGACCTCGTTGGGTTTCAACAATTCAAACTGCTTTTCAAGGTTATAGTACTGATTAATTATTATATCACTCATCTTATTAGCGGCATCGCTCCTGAATGATGACCTTGGTATATGACTCTACGACTGAAAGGATTAAGATTACAGATTAAAGTTCGGTAGACATGAGTGTCATTTATAGCGAAACATCAGTTGATGTATACAAGGATGGAACTGGCCATTGTACTACATAGCTCGGTCAGATTGAGTAGTCTTAACTAGTACCAGTAATGTCGGAAAAATATAACGTGTGTATATGAAATAGGGATCATCGGTTTACTGGTAGAAGGTGTGGAAAGTGTGCTGTTCTGTGAAGAGGTTACTTATTAAACGCTTGTTCTCACAGTCCTGAGATATTCGTCAGGTCTGCGCGAACCATACTAGTTTAGACAAAGAAGAACTACCGACTGTATTCGAAGACAGCGAGATATATGGGCAATGGGTTGTTTATAACTGCTGAACAGTTTGGATTGGAAGACATTCAGCTCTTAGAAAATTTCAAAACGCTGTTTCCG
Source organism: Schistocerca nitens (assembly GCF_023898315.1). NCBI lineage: Eukaryota > Metazoa > Arthropoda > Insecta > Orthoptera > Acrididae > Schistocerca > Schistocerca nitens. Next base: position 870,202,829 of record NC_064616.1, read on the forward strand.
GGAAGTAAACTAGAATAGTGCTACAGCACCTCAAAAGCCGCCTAAGAGAGAATGGTTTAAGTGAACTATGTTTTGTTCGTAATGAAGTATGAAAACAAAGTACAAAGGAGAATATCCAATTATAATTAGTCTATTCTCTTCAGAGTAAAGCGTTATATTTAGAATCTGCATCAAAATAACGGATAGTGTAATTTACACTGGTCCATCACAAACAAAAATGAATAACTCTACATCGAATACTTTAAAAGGAAAAAAAAAATTCGTGTTGCACTTAAAAGTATCATCTCTGCCGAATGTGCTAGCATTGAGACTACACATTAATAATTTCCACATCTCCTAGTATTTCGGATTAAACAGTGTGAGTACAGTCCTCACACATCTGTCCACTTCATTCATTCGTATTAAATGACCCCTCCCCCCTCAGATCTTCCTTCTAAATTCGATGCAGTATCGAACGACCCGTTCTCCTCTCAACTTCGTCACTGGGAGCGCGAACTGTACCATCCTTTCTAACGTATATATTTCACATGCGGGAAAACTGCTCTCATAAAAAAATGCAGCATGAAGGGAAATGAAATGTCGTGTGACGAGGGCCTCCCGTCGGGTAGACCGTTCGCCTGGTGCAAGTCTTTCGATTTGACGCCACTTCGGCGACTTGCGCGTCGATGGGGATGAAATGATGATGATTAAGACAACACAACACCCAGTCCCTGAGCGGAGAAAATCTCCGACCCAGCCGGGAATCGAACCCTGGCCCTTTGGATTGACAGTCTGTCGCGCTGACCACTCAGCTACCGGGGGCGGACAGCATGAAGGGAATTACGGTAATGAATACCCATTATTGCTTATCGGAGGCCATTACGTTATACATGGCTTGTCTGTCGAGTTTTGGAACCAAACATGTTGCGTCACAGCCAATATTGGACAGGAACCATATGATGGCTGTACTGTCATCTCATGGTTTTGCAACAAACGTCTTAAACGTACATCAACTTCTAAAGCTGTAGTCTGAGAATCATTACAAAAGTGTGATAGAAAAGTCTCGAGATTTTATTAGTTTATGATGTACGCTCAGAAAAAAAGACATATTTTGATTTATCGACTTCCCAAACGGAAATTCATGCTGTTCTGCAAACTCCGACTAACTTAAGTTGCCGGAAATAGAAAAAAAAACATATCTGCGAGTTTGTAAATATTTGGCTTAAGCGTCAACCGTACACCTAATTCTTGAAAGAGCAGTTCCGCCCATTTAAATGATTGTATCGTAAACAGCCTGACAGGGCGCGATATGACGCAGGCGTCTTTGTTCTGTTCCGGTCAGTTGAACTAATTCCTTCTCTGCTGCACGATAATGAATCTCTGTAACAACACCACCCGGCTCTCGCAGTGTCAGGGACGAGATATGGCCGGCTTTAATGATTTTATTGAAATGGCAGAATTCCTCTTTGAATCCTGCAGAACCTTTGTTAATGCACTGCGCTTGTTCCACAGATGGTCCCATTAGTCGCCTTTCATTCCGGCCAGATCAATGATCCCTTTTGTTCCCAGAACCATTACCCAACCTAGCATCCACAAATTGACTGTTTTTGTTCTGTATCTCTACTCAAAAGTGACTGAAAACTGTGTCACAGGACATCGCTTTTCACCGTTTACTTTCTATTGTCAGTGTATTCGACCATTTTCACGTCCTCATTGTATTGACAATTTTGCTCTTACGTGCACAGTACAGACGTGAATTGTTGAACACTGTGGTTGACCCCAAAGTAAAACAAGTCTGTCATTATACTTTTCCCCATGCGCGTTTCACAGAAGCGAGCTACACGAGGATGTAAAGACATCTGCATTGTCAGAAAGCCAGTCGCCTGTTTTCCGTATTTTTTTTTTTAGTTTATTCTTGTTCAAGTAGAAAACTAATATGTTGGTCTACTCACAGCGTTTTTTATTAGTATAAATGCTACAACAAATCGTAAACATGATCTGCATCTCCTCTACCTAATATTTGCGCTGAATTCTTAAGGTTGAAATAACATTAACCGCAGAGGAAATGCAGCAAAGTCCGATATTCCACCACACACAATCTGTCGTGAAACATCGAGAACTAATTTTTAGATTACTAAAAATAATTTCAGGTAATTTTAGTTAAATGGCAGATATTTCATTAAATATACAAACTCACTAATGACCATACAAGAAATATGTATTATTGGGGTTCTAGTAAAGAAATTTACACCTTTTCATCCCAAAATCTGTTTACGGTTCTTTGGAAGTATGCGCAGCTGCTGCACTTCGTTTTATTGAAAACATTCTGTATTTAGGTGCGTACAATGTTTAACTTGACAAATCACATTTGCTTATGTGACTGTAATTCGAAATTAAGCGTTGAACTGCACTACAACACACCAGTTAAATTCTCGCAAGACGTGAATGTTACATTATTTACTTACCGTACACTGTAAAACTGCCGGCCGAAGTGGCCGTGCGGTTCTAGGAGCTGCAGTCTGGAACCGCGAGACTGCTACGGCCGCAGGTTCGAATCCTGCCTCGGGCATGGATGTGTGTGATGTCCTTAGGTTAGTTAGGTTTAACTAATTCTAAGTTCTAGGGGACTAATGACCTCAGAAGTTGAGTCCCATAGTGCTCAGAGCCATTTGAACCATTTTGAGCCACTGTACAACTATAGGACAGCACAACTGAGATCGGAACCAAACACGGCCTCTTCTTATTTTAGACTACTTTCACATATGCACAAAACATGTTATGCACTTTTTCAGCTAGTTTTTCACCTTTTTTAAGTAATTTACTACTCACAGCTTTTGGCGCATGAAAAAAACATGTTTTGGGAACTCATTTCATTAATAAAAATATTCTACTCGTTCAAGAACAATGAGATGTATGTGTATTGATTCAAAAACTGCTGTCGGAACTATGATGCTCACAATTACAAAGCTTGAAGAAAAAATTACATTCATTGCTCCAAATTAGCGTTGTACTTAGCACAAAAAGAGGTGCATAATATTGCAATCTATGATTTTGACCACTATCCAGACACCAAAGTAAAATCTGAACACAAAGTGAAAAATTTTCTGCTTGACAAATGTTTCTAATACATAGATGAAGTTCTATAACTGTAATGTGTAAAGATGGTGAATAGGAATTATTAACTCACATCTGTATGTTCAAAAAATGGCCAGCATAAATCCATACTTACATATTAATTTGTTATTTGAATGTTAAATGATTCGTTTCACGTTATTACGATTTATCATGCAAATGATCCATGAAACATAAAACTAACTTAGTAACTAACTACATGATTTATCAGTATTTTAAACTTGCTAATGGATGGTTGTCATCGGAAACGTTTCCTCATTAAATCCTAATCTGCAAGTGAGATTGTGTACCACATAATGAGGTACAAGTCTTTTGCAAGAATGAAAGATGTTGATATGTTATGAACACGGTGTGCTTGTGCAGTTCTAGTTGGTACTGCCAGATACCACAACAGCGTTTTGATTGTGCACAGCACCTCTTTAATTTTCTTGGGTGGTCGGAAAATGGATTGATGCTGAAAGGCAACTGAGAAGTCAATAACGTCTTCCACCATCTACCGAAATCAGAAACGCCACCAATGTTCTTTAATCACTGACGTCGACATAATCTCTGCTAGCATGTGGAAGTTCCGTGACTTCATGATGTCTCCGTGATATAAATCGGCCAACTACAGTACCTAACAGCCTACTGAAATCTAATCTTCTAACAATAACGGCGGAGGAAGTCGTCGAAAGCTCGAAATTGACAAATATAACGCGGAAAGAAGTCGGTGAGCAATTTATTCAAGAACGTTGCGCGAAAACCTACGATCTCATTCTATGGAGGGTAGGCAGGTACTTTGTTTCTTAAATAACGGTAGCTGCGTAATGTTTTGAAATATTTTTGTCCGTGAAAAGAACGTGAAAACTGATTAACTTGAAATTCTGCAAACCACCTGATATCAAAAACTATTCTTCTTGACGGTGAAGCCGTGGGGTAATTAGTCGATTATCTGGTGCCTGCGCTTGCGGTGAAGTGATAGGTATATGTATGGACTTCATATGAGCCTGGTGTGGGCTGTGACTCACCAGGTCAACATACGTGTACGGCTGCATGATGTATACAGCTAGCATATGGAAACATCTGATGTCTTTAATCAACAGTAACGAACTCATTGCCACCAGAGGCTTCGAAGAACAGAGCAAAGAGGTGACACAACGATACTAACACGAAAATTAGTAACAGACACTGCTCTCAAGAGTAGCACAAAAACGGGATTTCGACAGTTGTGCTAGGATACTACAAGAACATGAATCAGTGTAAATGCTTCGTTAGTTAATTAGACAGTTACATGTTCCATAGATCATATGAACTATTCTTTTATCGAAACGAGTAAGTCTACAGGATAGTTATGCATGGTTACTGCTAACACTGATGAACACGTTATTGTTTCGTCCTACTCATGTAACTACACTTTTTTTCCCACACTACCAGTTTTTAAAGAGAAATTCGTCCTTGAAATAGAAGAAGCTGACCAGGAGAAATAAATTTAGGTTAGGTTTAAAACTTGCTTTTATACCTGCCAGATATTTTATGTAATTGAGTAACTGATCAAAAAAATTTGTCGCTGTCTACTGAACTCCTTTCTGAGCTTTACTCTCATGTAAATGTGTTAAAAAAAACTGCATGCTAACCGTTTCAGTACACCCATCCTCAGATACTTCCCCTAATTATTGAACAGTCGTGCAGTACTTCGTCCACTGTTGTCGTATATAGATTTTGACAGCTGTGGCAAGAGTAAATCTGAAAGAATAGCGTGTTTACACCACACTTAACTCACTGTATAATCTTTCTGTTAAGAGTATACAGGAGACTACATTCACCTTTGGAGAAAAGAGTGTATATCTTTTTGTGGGTAAAACCTGGAGTGACCCCTTACATGTGAATTAATGGAACATTTGCTAAGAGACAGTGAATGACTTTTCATACACTTTTCCACATACCGGAAACGAATATGGGAGAAAATCAATAGATGGAGGCAGATGCTAGTTTCAGCTGCTTCGCAAGCATACGAACTACAACTATCGTACAAAACTGCCTCTGATGACGAAAGATGGACGCTTTGTTGCTGCTCCTTTCATGCATCAGTCACTCACGCTGCGCACAAGTTACTCGTCGTCTCACAGACGACCAATTACTAGACGTCCCTGCCTGATGGAGCGGTACATCTTTGCCAAAGAGAAAAGAGGAGGTATCTCTTGGAGCAACGCGGAGACTAGAGCTGGCCAATCAGAGCGCTGGACGCACAGAGTTGGTCGCCTCATGCAGTCTGAAGCACAAAAAAGCGCTTTTGTCTCGTCTCTCGGCCTGGGCAGCATAACGATGCAGAAGATTTCAGTATCTTGTGTTTTGCTATGGATGCATTTGACAAGCAACTAGCAACCTAATTTTGAGACTGCAGCAAGCTCCAAGTATTCGGGTTCCATTAACATGATTAGAAATAGAGACGACGTTGAATTTAGGTAACATAGTGTACTTTCTTCCAATTGCCTTTTGCATGTGGGTTTGCAGTACATTATGTTTTGTCTTTGTTTTCGTTTCTAGTTGCTTTAGAACACGTAGTGATTGGTATTTGTCTGAAGTTAACAATCTGTTAATTCAAGTGATTACCAGAAACATTTCTTATTCTCAAGGATAATTTTAAACAGCCTGTAAAATGATTTTTACGTAAATTTGTGCTCTGACATTCCGAAGTGATGTTATATGTTCTGATTCGATATTTGTCCTCAACCATAAGGATTTACATTGCATATGAGATAAGTTCACGTATCATAGAGGATTTCTTACATATTTGGGCTTCGCAAACTCATTGTCTTACACCTTTCAAAAATGGCTCTGAGCACTATGGGACTCAACATCTATGGTCATAAGTCCCCTAGAAATTAGAACTACTTAAACCTAACTAACCTAAGGACAGCACACAACACCCAGTCATCACGAGGCAGAGAAAATCCATGACCCCGCCGGGAATCGAACCCGGGAACCCGGGCGTGGGAAGCGAGAAGGCTACCTCACGACCACGAGCTGCAGACTCTTACACCTTTCTTTGTTCATAAATTCTACCATGTGTAGCTTACCCCTGTTTAAGTACTTAATATTTATTTTATACAAAACGTTCTTCATTCAGTTTTCCCAGTGTTAACGCTACGCACACTTGCAGAGTTTGCTTTTATTTTACATAACAAATTTTGAGCACTTCAGGTACGGTGACGCACATGCAGTTCTGCGAGTTATACGGCGGAGACAGCGTCTTCGTAAATTATTGCTTTCACCATACACGCTTTCTATTTTAAGGTTACTAGATAGTGTAGGCAACATCTGACAAATTCACTTGCCCTGCACAAGCCGAGCCTATGAGGCGCAATTTTAATACACCTTGAGGCCGTGTAGTAAAAGGGTAGCAGTTAATGTTCCAATTAAATACTCAATTGTGTTACTTCCGAGTAACCCCTCCCCCTTTCGTTGCCTGATTTTGTAAGCTTTTCCATCTCCGAAATCAACGTTCGAAGTGAGACTGCGTTATTACTGTACCATGTTCAGTGTCTAGGGGTATATTTCACGGCCTAAAGCGGGTTCATAATCTATATGAAGAATCAGGTACTGTTTCAAAAGGAGTGTTAGGCTTACGACGTAGAGGAACAATTTGCGCTACAACACAGTTCAGTCACAAGAACCTCATAAGTACCGTAGCTGTACCTCAAATTGTCGCAACGTAACATGGCTAGCAGGCTTAAATTATAAGCTGTTTGTGGGCTATAGTTACGACGCATCAGGGCAACAGATAATACCTCATTACTGTCCACCTCAACAGTCGCTGCCGTGTTTGACGGGTTACCGCACTTATCCTCAGTGCTTATACCGAATACAGAAGCTGGCCGGGGTGGCCAAGCGGTTAAAGGCGCTACAGTCTGGAACTGTGCGACCGCTACGGTCGCAGGTTCGAATCCTGCCTCGGGCATTGATGTGTGTGATGTCCTTAGGTTAGTTAGGTTTAAGTAGTTCTAAGTTCTAGGGGACTGATGACCTTAGAAGTTAAGTCCCATATATTTTTTTTTTCCTTTATTGAATTTCAATTCCCCCCGAAGGGGGCGGGCTGGCAGCAGCTTAGTATGCCGCTCTTCAGCCTACAGACTTTGTTAGAAAGATGAAGAGAATAAATAATAAAAACAGGCGATAAAATCGGAGACTTAAAGAGTAACATGGCGAAAAGAAATCGTGGAACTTAAAACAAAGAACAGAGGGATGATGACGCTAAGAAAATACATACAAAGCAGACAGGTAAAACAATAGACAGACAATTAAAAAAAACACGGCGACAGTCTGGTTTCTGTTCGCAAAAGACATAAAATTCACACCCAGCGACAGCATGGTTTCTGTTCGCAACACGAGAATGACGAACAACACTGAACAGTCACTGGAACACTGCACTAAAAAGTTGTCAAATGTGACAGACCACAGCCGAGAGCAGGTGGGGGGAAACTGGACAGATGATGGGAAAATAAAAAAGGGGGGGGGAGCCGGGAAAGGAGCTGATGGAGAATGAGGACCCATAAGAGGGGTGGGGGGCGCTGGGCAGACGCGACAGGGAGTGGGGTAGGCAGAGGAGGGGAATACAAAAGGACTCAGGGGGGGGGGACAAGGGAGGTAGGGAGAGGTTTAGTGGGGAGAAAACAGGACGGAAGGGGGAAGAGGGAGCCCAGGGAAAGGACAGAGGAAAGGAGGGGAAGTGAGGATCAGAGTTGATAGGAGGGATAAATAGAGGGAGAGAGGGCATCATCTGGGAGGGGGAGTTGATGGAAGCCACCTTGGGGAAGGAGATGTAGGGTGTAGAGATGGAGGGTAGGGGGGACACAACGATGAAGACGTGGCAGGGGGCGTGGATCGGAGAGGAGAGGAGCAACCAGGGGGTGAGGGGGTTCAAGACGGCGGGAGGTGTAGAGGATATGTTCGAGAAATAGGAGCAGCCGGGGGAAAGGAATGAGATCATAGAGGATCCGCGTGGGGGACGGGAGGCGTATACAGAAGGCGAGACGGAGTGCATGACGCTCAAGCATCTGGAGGGACTTATAGAATTTGGGGGGGGGGGGGGGCAGATATCCAGGCAGGACTGGCATAACAGAGGATGGGACGGATTAAGGATTTGTAGGTGTGGAGGATGGTAGAGGGGTGCAACCCCCAAGTCCGGCCGGAGACGAGTTTCAGAAGTCGGAGACGGTTTAAGTCCCATAGTGCTCAGAGCCAATTGAACCGTTTTTTCGAATACAGAAATGTGAGAATAAACCCCACGACTGTTGACACATATACACTACTGGCCATTAAAATTGCTACACCACGAAGATGACGTGCTACAGACATGCAATTTAACCGACAGGAAGAAGATGCTGTGATATGCAAATGATTAGCTTTTCAGAGGATTCACACAAGGTTGGCACCGGTGGCGACACCTACAACGTGCTGTCATGAGGAAAGTTTCCAACCGATTACTCATACACAACCAGCAGTTGTCCGGCGTTGCCTGGTGAAACGTTGTTGTGATGCCTCATGTAAGGAGGATAAATGTATACCATCACGTTTCCGACTTTGATAAGTGTCGGGTTGTAGCCTATTGCGATAGCGGTTTATCGTATCGCGACATTGCTGCTCGCGTTGGTCGAGATCCAATGACTGTTAGTAGAATATGGAATCGGTGGGTTCAGGAGGGTAATACGGAACGCCGTGCTGGATCCCAATGGCCTCGTATCATTAGCAGTCGAGATGACAACCATCTTATCCGCATGGCTGTAACGGATCGTGCAGCCACGTCTCGATCCCTGAGTCAACAGATGGCGACGTTTGCAAGACAAAAACCATCTGCACGAACAGTTTGACGACGTTTGCAGCAGCCGGGACTATCAGCTCGGAGACCAAGGCTGCGGTTACCCTTGACGCTGCGATGGTGTACTCAACGACGCACCTGGCTGCACGAATGGCAAAACGTCATTTTTTCGGATGAATCCAGGGTCTGTTTACAGCATCATGATGGTCGCATCCGTGTTTGGCGACATCGCGGTGAACGCACATTGGAAGCGTGTATTGGTCATCGCCATACTGGCGTATCACCCGGCGTGATGGTATGGGGTGCCATTGGTTACACGTCTCGGTCACCTCTTGTTCGCATTGACGTTACTTTGAACAGTGGATGTTACATTTCAGTTGTGTTATGACCGGTGGCTCCACCCTTCATTCGATCCCTGCCAAACCCTTCATTTCAGCAGGATAATGCACGACCGCATGTTGCAGGTCCTGTACGGGCCTTTCTGGATAAAGAAAATGTTCGACTGCTGCTCTGGCCAGCACATTCTTCAGATCTCTCACCAACTAGAAACGTCTGGTCAATGGTGGCGGAGCAAATGGCTCGTCACAATACGCCAGTCACTACTCTTGATGAACTGTGGTATAGTGTGGAAGCTGCATGGACAGCTGTCCCGTACACGCCATCCAAGCTCTGTTTGACTCAATGCCCAGGCGTATGAAGGCCGTTACTACGGCCAGAGGTGGTTGTTCTGGGTACTGATTTCTCAGGATCTATGCACCCAAATTGCGTGAAAATGTAATCACATGTCAGTTCTATTATAATATTTTTGTCCAATGAATACCCGTTTATCATCTGCATTTCTTCTTGGTGTAGCAATTTTAATGGCCAGTAGTGTATAAAATACGGTAGTATTTTATTTAACTGGCACACATCTTGGCAGCCAGGATTTCCATAAGTGAATTGCAGTGCTATCGAATGTCTTACAACGGTGATAGAGATATACACGAGCGGATTGCCTGGACAGTGATAATCCCTCGGAATTCTCCTGCAGTGATCCTCACTAAGGGAGATCAGCAACCCTGTGTCACGTATTTGAACGACATTTCGCAAAGATGTTCGTCCCTGAAAACAATCGACACATTTTTCGGCTTCTATACCCAGTAGTATCTGCAGAAAACTGTATAGCAGTTTTCTGTGTTGTGTAAGTGCTACTGACTATAATCATTTGGTGAGTGGAGAAGGCGTTGCACTCGGTATTTTCCGACTGAAGTTATGTCCTTTACCTTTCACTCTCATATTTTTGTTTAAAAATCCAATTGTGAATCGCCTAGTGAAGACGGGACACGAACTTCGGGACATCCTATGGAGGTAGAGTAGTGCAGTCAGCGTTTCTGGTAAAGCGTAGTAGTCCTTGTTTAGTATGTAGCAGAGCAGTGCAAAACCACACAGGAGAACTGGCAATATTACAGAGAGTATAACGATCGGTTTCATCCGTTGCCTGAATCTGGGATGTGATAGTAGGATCTAGAATGTGGTAGAGTGTAGTTCATCTACATCAATACTCCGCAAGCCACTTGACGGTGTGTGGCAGAGGATACTTCAGGTAACACTATCTGACCCTCTCTTTCCTGTTCCATTCGCAAATGGTGCGCGGAAAGAATGATTCTCGGTAAACCTCTGCATTAGATCTAATTTCTCGAAATTTCTCGTTGTGGTCATTTCGCCAGAAATATGTGGAGGAAGTAGCATGTTGTCTCACTCTTTCTGGGACGTACTCTCGGAATTTCAGAAGTAAATCGCTTCATGATCATATTACAACGACGCCTAATTCTCTCTCGCAGAAAACAGGAGGTACGTCTTCAACTGCTGTGACAGTACATCATGAATGATGAGCACCTTTCAATCAGGGGTACAGTTGGTCTTGCAGAATTCCAGAAAAACTTTGATATAGATTCGTTGCTAGTGACTAGTATTGGGTATTGTTTTTTATCACTCTAGATATTGCTACTTCGGTAACAGCTGATTTTGATTTCGTGTATGGCATAAGCGCTCTGTGGTAAATGACAGACTACGAAACCAAAGGTGTGGGGTTCGGAAATTTGGAAATTTCTGGCAAGATCTTATCGGACCAAACTTCTTAGGTCATCGGTCGCTAAGTTTACACACTGCTTACTCTAACTTAAACTAACTTACGCTATGGACATCACACACACACATGACCGAGGGAGGGCTCGAACCTCCGACGGGGAGCGCCGCGCGGACCGTGACAAGGCGCCTGAGAGCGCTCGGCTACCCCGCGCAGCAAGTGGGGTTCGATCGCCTTGTAGTATTAGGGTTACTTCTGTCGCTAATTACTGTTTTCACCTCTGGCAATACTTTCTTAATGTGAAAAATTTCTAATTGCAAATTTCTTCGGAGTTTTACAGGATCTGTGTGTCCCCGTAACTAGCTGGATAAATCAGTTCAGGCATCAGAGGATGTAAATGGCGTACCACCTCCAATACGAAACTCTGAGTAAAGTGCTGTAGTCCTCTTATTAACCTCATGGTTGAGCACATCTTTGCTTTTATTCTTCTGTATTTCTCCTTAAGTTAGGAATAATAATATGTGTCCTAAAAGACCAGAAATAGTGGTCCATATTTCATTAAGCTTGAATACACGAGTAGTTCGATCTCTTTCCCACCCACACCATTTTCACCTTGGGGCGCTCTAAAGCAGACATACGCATAAATGGAGATAAATATATACCCCCCCTCCCCCCCTCCCATAGCATGGCTAAAATCTTAGATACAATCTTTGTATAATGATCAGAACGCCCACACAAAAGAAAATGCCTAAACTTGTCAACTAATAACATGATGAGTGAAAAAAGTAAGAGTAATAGCCACAAAACATTATTCTTGTGGTGTATTGGGCTGCAAAACTTTCACTAATAGAAGTTCACCATCTACTCACACACATACTCGCACACACACACACACACACACACACACACACACACACACACACACAATCATGAACAACAGCAAACACTTAATAATAAACATATAAAGATTGGGAGTGTACTCTGTATACTGCATTTTTTTCTAAATTTAGTATTGTGAAGTGGATGAAACGAGATTTCGGGGTTAGTACTTGTAGAGCTACAGATAAGAGCAGCAAAACATTTCGGAATCGGAGAGTGACGGCTGCAGAGAGATAAACGACGATGTCGAAGCATATTACAAATAATCTGGAATATCTGCGAACCCACCCGGGATTTTTTGAGATAAATGGACCGCAAGTGCCTCGATATCAATAACGTAACACGGAACACCGAGTAATCGCGGATCACTGTGTCACGTTCAAACAGAAAAAGTCTGGCCAGTTTCCAGTTCCATTTAGATTGTTACATCAGACGGATGTCATACTTTTTAAAATCATCGATAGGAATATTATATACATACTGATCCATAGACGATGTTGTTGTTGTTGTTGTTGTTGTGGTCTTCAGTCCTGAGACTGGTTTGATGCAGCTCTCCATGCTACTCTATCCTGTGCAAGCTTCTTCATCTCCTAGTACGTACTGCAGCCTACATCCTTCTGAATCTGCTTAGTGTATTCATCTCTTGGTCTCCCTCTACGATAGAGTAGACGATAGTCTACTGATAAATAGTATACTTAGTGAAATCTTACAACCCTTAGCAGGATAGAGGATAAAAGAGCATCTAACATCTCAAGGCTGATCTTCAGGAAACAATTTTGAAATGAATAATTGTGTAAACTCTAAACTTCAACAGTGTGAGGTAACAACCAATAGCTCACATAGATAGCACAAAAGAATTTTACTAGCCACCAGCTAAGACTTTGCAACCGAAAATTGTTAACATGCATTCAAGCAATGACGTCGTTCTTCAGCACTTCGGTGAATCGTTGCGGCTGAGAAAAGAGCACGTGGCACACAGAGAACGCATCAAGTTTCACACAAGTTGCTTTGTTTCTATTGGTTTAAACTGACGACTGTAGAGTGTATTGACGAAACTGAAGAAATAAAATCACAGCTTTAAAGATAAAGAGTGCCTTACTTTAAAACAGTCAGTTTAGAAAGAGGGCAAGGTGTCCAGAGCCAAACGCCGATAAGATCTGAAACATTCAGGACATCAATACGAAAGCCATAACGATGACATACTTACACAGTAATAAAAAAAAAGGCTCAAATGGCTCTGAGCACTATGGGACTTAACTTCAGAGGTCATCAGTCTCCTAGAACTTAGAACTACTTAAACCTAACTAACCTAAGGACATCACACACATCCATGCCCGAGGCAGGATTCGAACCTGCGACCGTAGCGGTTGCGCGGTTCCAGACTGTAGCGCCTAGAACCGCTCGGCCACTTAGGCCGACCACACAGTAACAAGTAAAACATTAACACTCAGCCAGCATGTTATCTCTGTATATATTATTAACACCAAATTATGAACAGTGGTAACCTGCTCACACTGATAATTATGGGAACTACTTCTAGATTACTTTATATTTGTATACGTGTATAAGGCGAAAAACAGTTCGTTTGAAAAAAAAGGGGCCTCTGCCCCGCTTCTCATAATACTCAGCTGCTATTTTTATCTAATACTTAAAACAAAGCATTTACTTAACTTTATACTGACCAGTATCACAAGTCTACATTCTGGAAAAATCAGCGTCTCTTTAATACAAACATTAGAGTTCTCCAGAATTTGTGTCCCTGAGTCCCAATATTTTGTCAAATAATAAGGGGGTCTTATTTTTTGAATATCTGAGGATTTCCAATTTCCTTCCTGATGTATACCATCTTAACTCGTATGTGTGTCTACTGTCTTCGCGGTGAATACTGAAATTCTTCTAAGATTCAAGGCAACCCAGGCACTGTGAGCACGTGCTTGACGTGTTATTCACAAGATTAAGATCGGGAATCTTGCTGGATTCTGTGTTATGCGCCACAGAAAAACGTAAACAATTTTAAACCGTTAGTGTTACTAGAGGTCTTTGCAACATGCTGTGTTTAAAGAGACCACGATCGATCACGTGATCCATCCCTGACGATTTCCAACTTGTGACCTCAACATCGACAGTCCGTTTAAACTCTAATTTCCCCATTTGCAGAATTCATTCATTTTCATACTGAGAACGTCGTTGCCTTGGACAAAATCTTGTCGTATTAGGATACTTTTGCCCCCATAATCAGTACATATGATGCTGGAAGCAACTAAATGTTTAAATTTCCTAGCACGTTAAATTTAAGACCCGTACTCGAACTCAGAACCTTTGCCTTACGCAGGCAAAGTGCTCTATCCACCGAGCTATCCAGACAACACCAACAAGACGTCCTCCTACTTCCACCAAAATTTCTCTCCTACTTTTCCAAACTTCACAGAAGTTAAAACTTCCTGGCAAATTAAATCTGTGTGCCGGACCTAGACTCGAATTCGGGACCTTTTCCTTTCACGGGCGAGTGCTCTACCGAAGGAGCTATCACGAAAGACTAACGACACGTCCTGGAAACTTTACTTCCGCCGGTATATCACCTACCTTCTAAACTTCACAGAAGTTCTCTAGCAAACCTTGCAGGACTAGCACTTAGAACTACTTAAACCTAACTAACCTAAGGACATCACACACATCCATGCCCGAGGCAGGATTCGAACCTGCGACCGTAGCCGTCGCGCGGTTCCAGACTGTAGCGCCTAGAACCGCTCGGCCATACTGCGTAGACATGGCGCAACCGCAGCCTGGGTAATGTTTCCATAATGAGATGCGAGTAGTGGTCAGGAGTCGTCTTTGGGTGGCTCAGTCGGTAGAGCACTCACCCATGAAAGGCAAAGGTCCCGAGTTCGAGTCCCGGTGCGGCACACAATTTTAATCAAGCAGGATGTTTCATACACTCTGCTTCAGAGTTAAACCCTCATTCTACATCTACATCTACATCTACATCTACATTTATACTCCGTAAGCCACCCAACGGTGTGTGGCGGAGGGCACTTTACGTGCCACTGTCATTACCTCCCTTTTCTGTTCCAGTCTCGTATGGTTCGCGGGAAGAACGACTGCCGGAAAGCCTCCGTGCGCGCTCGAATATCTCTAATTTTACATTCGTGATCTCCTCGGGAGGTATTAGTAGGGGGAAGCAATATATTCGATAACTCATCCAGAAACGCACCCTCTCGAAACCTGGACAGCAAGCTACACCGCGATGCAGAGCGCCTCTCTTGCAGAGTCTGCCACTTGAGTTTGCTAAACATCTCCGTAACGCTATCACGCTTACCAAATAACCTTGTGACGAAACGTGCCGCTCTCCTTTGCATCTTCTCTATCTTCTCTATCAACCCGACCTGGTATGGGTCCCACACTGATGAGCAATACTCAAGTATAGGTCGAACGAGTGTTTTGTAAGCCACCTCCTTTGTTGATGGACTACATTTTCTAAGGACTCTCGCAATGAATCTCAACCTGGCACCCGCCTTACCAACAATTAATTTTATATGATAATTCCACTTCAAACTGTTCCGCACGCATACTGCTAGATATTTTGCACAAGTAACTGCTACCAGTGTTTGTTCCGCTATCATATAATCATACAATAAAGGATCCTTCTTTCTATGTATTTGCAATACATTACATTCGTATATGTTAAGGGTCAGTTGCCACTCCCTGCACCAAGTGCCTATCTGCTGCAAATCTTCCTGCATTTCGCTACAATTTTCTAATGCTGCAACTTCTCTGTATACTACAGCATCATCGGCGAAAAGCCTCATGGAACTTCCGATACTATCTACTAGGTCATTTATATATATTGTCAAAAGCAATGGTCCCATAACACTCCCCTGTGGCACGCCAGAGGTTACTTTAACGTCTGTAGACGTCTCTCCATTGAGAACAACATGCTGCGTTCTGTTTGCTAAAAACTCTTCAATCCAGCCGCACAAGCTGGTCTGATATTCCGTAGGCTCTTACTTTGTTTATCAGGAGACTGTGCGGAACTGTATCGAACGCCTTCGGGAAGTCAAGGAAAATGGCATCTACCTGGGAGCCTGTATCTAATATTTTCTGGGTCTCATGAACAAATAAAGCGAGTTGGGCCTCACACGATCGCTGTTTCCGGAATCCATGTTGATTCCTACAGAGTAGATTCTGGGTTTCCCGAAATGACATGATACGCGAGCAAAAAACATGTTCGCAGGAGCTGTAGCTGAGCCATTTTTTTGCCATATACCGGGTGATCAAAAATTCAGTATAAATTTGAAAACTGAATAAATCACGGAATGATGTAGATAGAGAGGTAAAAGTTGACACACATGCTTGGAATGACATGGGGTTTTATTAGAACCAAAAAAATACAAAAGTTCAAAAAATATCCGACAGATGGCGCTTCATCTGATCAGAATAGCAATAATTAGCATAACAAAGTAAGACAAAGCAAAGATGATGTTCTTTACAGGAAATGCTCAATATTTCCACCATCATTCCTCAACAATAGCTGTAGTCGAGGAATAATGTTGTGAAGAGCACTGTAAAGCATGTCCGGAGTTATGGTGATGTCTTTCAGCATCCCTAGGATGTCGGTCGATCACGATACACTTGCGACTTCAGGTAACCCCAAAGCCAAATTCGCACGGACTGAGGTCTGCGGACCTGGGAGGCCAAGCATGACGAAAGTGGCGGCTGAGCACACGATCATCACCAAACGACGCCCGCAAGAGGTCTTTCACGCGTCTAGCAATATGGGGTGGAGCGCCATCCTGCATAAACGTCGTACGTTCCAGCAGGTGTTTATCAGCCAGGCTGGGGATGATGCGATTCTGTAATATATCGGCGTTCCTCTCACCCGTCACGGTAGCAGTTACAAAACCAGAATCACGCATTTCCTCGAAGAAAAAAGGCCCGATAACGGTAGATGTGGTAAATCCAACCCATACCGTGACTTTCTCGTCGTGCAATGGAGTTTCCACGACAGTTTTAGGATTTTCGGTAGCACAAATTCTGCAGTTGTGCGCGTTGACAGACCCTCGGAGCGTGAAATGAGCTTCGTCGGTCCACAACACGTTACTCAATGAATCGTCATCTTCCGCCATCTTTTGAAACGCCCACACCGCAAATGTCCTCCGCTTCCCCGTGCATAGAGGAACCCGCTACATTCTCCATTTCTTCCTGAACTGTCTCAGCAGCATTACGCCTTGTGCTCTGTCGGCCACTACGGGGTCTATCGTCTAAACAACCCGTGGCTTCGAACTTCGAAATCATTCTCGCCACAGCTGAATTTGTCAACGGACCTTTACCCGTTCGAATCCCCTTCATATGGCGATAGGATCGTAACGCTGAACTAGCACATTCCCCGTTCTGATAATACAGCTTCACTAAAAGCGCCTTTCGCCTTTTCAGGTAACATCAATATGCTTCGACTGCTGGCGCATCTGATTGTCTCTCTCATTACAGCTCCTTTTATACACAATTGTCATGCGCAGTCACTGACGTTTTGCTGTCCAGCGCCATCTGTCGGACATTTTGTGAACATTGTTTTTTTTTTTTTTGTTCTAATAAAACCCCATGTCATTCCAAGCATGTGTGTCAATTTTTACCTCTCTATCTACATTATTCCGTGGTTTATTAAGTATTCAAATTTTAATGAGTTTTTGATCATCCTGTACTTTCTTCCAGGAGTTGTAGTACCAGAAGTTATACAGGAGAATTTCTGTTAAGTTTAAAAAATAGTAGAGATGTACTATCGGAAGTAGAGCTGTGTGGAGTGGTCGTTGTTTGGTAGAGCATTTGTGCTTGAAAGACAAAAGTTCCAGATTCGTGCCGCATTGCACACTGCTTTAATCTGCCAGGGAGTGTCAGATCAATGCACATTCCGCAGCAGAGTGAAAGCTGATTGTGGGAACTAAATGCTGTTGCTGGAGCTGACCAGAAACGTGGCAACGAGCGCAGCTGAGCATCGAAATCAAATCTTTGTCCTTGGCGCGCTGCGCTGAGGCGGCCTGCCAGTCTCCGCATGCTCTCCTCGCAGATTCCAATCTCCTCTGACGCTCACCTGCGGATTCCGTCGAGGCTTAATTCCAAAGGAACGGCTTTCATTCTGCCAAATAATTTTCGCCGAAATCCGACACTACTGCCGGATTAAAACTGCAGCACTTTCGAAAACAAGATGAGAATGCGTTCGGGACCACGAGTGTCCGAACTGCTGTTGCAACCGATGGCGTTTGAGACTCCGGAATAGCGATTTAGTATCTGCTGTTCCTAAGGTTCAGAAAAGGCTAAACATTGAGAGTGAGCTCAGCGAAATATTTATGTTGATCCTTTTAGTTTAAACCTGTATTTAATGTGAAACAACGAACTGTAACATTTACTTCATCCGTTCTTTTAGTGGTGTGACATTGCGTTGCAAACACAACTGGTGAAATAAAATCCCATCTCGAGCTATATATTCTTTACTTTAGGTTTTAAATCTAGGGAAGGGGATCGGAGTAAGAACCCGACAAATTTATGTCGATAAATAACATTTTCTCACTTCTCACCAGAACGACGGACAACGAGCAGACAGCAACCTATACCACCTAAGGACGATGAATTTTAACTTTCGGAATGAGAGATTTAATTTTTTTAAGGTAGACAACATGTTCGCCTTTCATTTTCTGTTTCGTTACCATCACAACAAATGCAGTTTCATCCTACGGTTATTTTCAGTTGAAATATTTCCTGCCTGCTCAGATGTCAAAAACTTTAAACATCTTCTGGCATACATGAACATTTCATACCGTAGTTATACGCCGCTGGAGTCCAACGGCATTTTTGCGTAATCTTCACAAATTTCAGTGAACCAGCATACTGCAGAGAGCAGATTCATATTACAACAGCAAATGAGTTGACAAGCAGATCTTATATTCTGAATGTTTACACAGCAGTCAGCGCTACACCGATTTCCTGCAATTTTCGAGGATTATACATAAATATTGAATTCCAGTGCTTGAACTGTATTTCACTATGTGTGCCGGAAGGTTTTTTAATTTTTGTCACGTGAGTTGCGACGGAATCTTCACCTTCAGAATTACCATCATTTTGAGACTGGGATGATGGTGACTGAGATTAAATTGATTTTCAAAAGCGAAAAAGTTGTCCTTCAAGAAGTTGTACGTGACTGTTAACACTGCTCAAGAAAACATAATTAGAGATTTATCTGACGGTAACATAGGATGGTGAGCCAAGTAGGAGGGATAAAAAATTGTCAAGATGGCGATGTGGCTTCCTTTGGTTGCAGCTTAATGACGCGTCCACGGCGATGTCACTAGAAATGGATCTTAGGTTGGGTTTCGACGAGGGTGGAGTAAGTAATCGGTAACAACGCCTAGCGAAACAAGTATTTAGGCAAAAGCAAAACAATGTTGCAAAAAAATTATGAGGAGTGTTGGTTTGTACATTTAAGAGAATAAAAAGTTTTCAACAGGCGAAAATAATTCTATGGGTAATTCATTTTATTAGAACTGACTACCGACGTATGCACCATATGCCGAACTAGAATGGTTGGAGTTCAGAATTCGGTATCATATTTTTACATTATTGTCTAAGTATTATTAACATTACTGTTTAAGATTTTCAGGGGATCATATCGGGCAAAGTGACTCAGTGCTGGGCGCAGTGGTCTCGTGCTCCAGAGAAGTAGGATTCAAATCCTTATTCTGTCTCCTGAGTTATGTTACCTGTAGTTTCGATTAATATTTCCTTACACCCGTCACGGCGACTCCCTACCCTTACTCCAGCTGACCTATTTCTCTGTTCACAACAATCTTGGTATCGTCGGGACTTGAAACTTCCAATCTACATTTCTTGTTGGCTGACTTATGTAACAGAAAGAGAAATAATGAGCTTCATTCCTTTCCAGTCAAATGAAACACGCCGAATCCCCTTATTTGTTTCCTAATTAGTACGATCAGTCGTGGATGCGAGATCTCTTGTATTTTGTCCCAAGGTTCCGTCTCAGCCACAATATTCATGATTACTCATATAACATTTTATACTTCAGAACAGTTAGATGTTTCATCAACTAATGATATTGTAACTATTTTCTTCTTTAGTGCTACAGTAAATTTCATATGCGCTTGGTGAGCCTACTTCAGTATTATTGTTAATATCTGAAGCCATATCTGATCAACTGCTGCTAAAATTATGCTTCATTATAAGGTAAGAAAAAATTCAGTCTTATACAAATGAGTGTTTTTTTTATCTACGGATCACATTTCCCCTTTTCATGCTAGGCTTCTTCAGTGGTCTGTAGTACATAAGGAAATTATTTAATTATACGTATTTGGATAAGGTGTAGTGATTCTTGGCAGCTCGTTTAATCGCCTGACTACTTACAGTTACACTTTGGTTTCACTTTTTGTGTCCTCTTCATCTATCCTTGTATTCTTCTACATGTACCAGAGGCACAGTACAGATTTCGTCCAATTGATAGGTTACATTTAAACATTTCACTGCACATAACCTAGGCTGTACCAAGCTGCACATGTTCTTCTTCACATGCTTTAGGGCTGAGTGAGAAATTATGGAACTGTATAGGGTGAGAGAAGAATGGTTTGTTGGAGTTGGGGTGGACAGAGGTTGGGTGCTGGGGCACTGTGTGTGTGTGTGTGTGTGTGTGTGTGTGAGAGAGGGAGAGAGAGAGAGAGAGAGAGAGAGAGAGAGAGGAGGAGGAGAGAAAAAGAGATATAGAGAGAGAGAGAGCAGAGTGAGAGAGAGAGAGAGAATGATTTTTATTTACATTTATGATGAACTGTGAATTAGTTTGGATATTGTTCTTCTGTTATTGCTCTTTTGGCTGTTGAGCATTTTTCATTTTTAGTTATGGACTTCTATATGAGATATTTTTCCTGTAGAATGAGCACTGTCTTTCTTTTGTCGCCATTGGAATAACACTGTCATGTCTCTTTCTATCCCAGTATGACAGTGATTTAATTTAATTAGATGTTGTGCATATCTAAGTCAGTACATTCACTCTTCAGTGTCCTTATAAGGTCTCCATACCTGATATTAAAATTTCTAGCAGTCATCCTAATACATTTAGACTTGCATGTTAAGTAATATATTCTTGAACTGTTATATTTATCTTTCGTTTCTGTCACATTATTTACTTCATTTTGTACTGTGCTATTTGTCTTGAAGGATATAACAATTTTGTGTTTTTTGAAGATGTTACTAATCTTGTGTGCGAGTTGGTTGCGGTCTGTTATGGTGTGCCATTTTGTGTTTGCATTGAAGAATTAGTTTTCTGGTGCAAGTGCACATTGTATGTTACTGATGTGCGTTGGCATACTTGGACTTTTTAAAAATTTTGTTGTATTCTGTTTGTATATTTCTTTTAATCGTGTTGTGTTATTTATTCATTGTCTTACTGTTGTATCAATTGTTTTGTGCTATGTTGATGATTATGTTTAGTTCTTCTTGAGAGATCTTCCTGCTTAGCGGTAATTTGAATATTCTGTATGCTGTATGCATTATGGCTGCCATTTTTTTAGAATGATGGTGGCTCCATTTCTTGTCTGTTATAATGTCTGTAACTGTTTTCTTTCTGAAAATGTTGAAGCTATGTCTGCTTACAGATTTTGTGATTTTGAGGCTGAGATAGTATATTGTTTCTTTAGTCTGTATTGTGTCTTCTGCTTCTATTTCCATGAAGACAGTGTTGTGGTGTATCTTACTTACTTGCCTGTGTAAACTGTTTAAATGTTCCTCTGGTTCATCTGCAGTCATATGATATCATTTGTATATCAATGCTAGTATAAAATTTTAGACTACATGGTTTGTTTCTATTATTGCTGCGAAAATTCCGTTTTCAGTTTTACTCATTACGACATTTGTTAATGTGTATGATATGAAGCTTGCCATCGGGAGAGCATTCTTTTGTAAATAGAATGAATAGATAAACTGGGAGTGGAACTGAAGTGGTGTATATGTCTTTCAAATTTAAGGTTATCAGTTTTACAGCGTGTACCTTTTATTTTTTGTATTGATTCTAAGGAATTTTTTTATACTGTTGTTCTCTCGTTTTTAAAATAATTTAAGTCTTTGTGTGGTAACTTGGCAGTGTGATATGAGGAGCACTCTTGAAAATGATAACTGGTCTCATTGTAATATTGTCTTTATGTATTTTAGATCGGTTCTGAGGATTTTTGCTGCTGGAGTTTTTGTGCAAAGTTATTTTCTGTTTTTTTTTGTATGATTTTGACATCTTTTAATGTCCTTTTCAGTTTCGTTTGAAATCTATTAGTTGGGTCAGACTTAAGTTCAACATTATTCTTCTGTAACAGTTCATTTGCTTTATTTGTGTATTCCTTTTTATCCATGAGCACTCCAATGTTACTTTTGTCTGATTTTGTAGCTATTGTCCCCATTAGCCAAAGTTTTTTCTTTACTGACATAATTGTTAGTGCTTGTTTGTTAGCTTTCTTTTAGTTTTATGGGTTTTCTTGTTTATGATGAAGGCATTTACTTGTTTTACTATCACTTCTTTCACTAATCTTGTATTTATATAATTGTTTTGGGTTTTTCCCTTCTGCTACAATACATATTGTTTCTATTATGATGTCCCTAATGACATTCAATTACTTCGATGTCTACGAGAGACAAATATTCGAATTTTTCTAATGCCTTTTACTATGAAGGCTGTGAAACATTGTAGATACATAGATATACAGTCTCTCTTTCCTAACGTCTATCTTGTAGAATGAGATCTGCTGTTTCCATGAATTGGCATTTACCTTTTTGGCCGTGTGCCCTTTATGCCTCCACAAGTTAAGTTAATCAACCTAAAATAGGAAATTGTTGTGCACCGTAAGTCTTTGTTCCTTCTTATTCTTTTTCTTTTGACTTTACCCTGTACCAATATGAGGTTGACGTAGTTACTATCAGACTTGGTACTGTTATTGATAGACGATGGTCGGGTGCCTCTTCTCTCGTCAGATCACCATAAGTATGTGAATCGTGTAATTTTTATTGTATGTTACCGTATTGCAAGTGTTTCTTTACCGTATTTTCTGAGGTGGAGATTGTGGACCAGCCTAGCATTTGCCTAAATCAGTGTAGGAAACCACTTAAAAGCCACATTGAGACTGTCCAGTGTACCAGCAGTTAATACGTCATGCTGATTCGATCCAGGTCTGACTCACTTCTCTGAGTCGGAAGTTAGCACGCTGTGAGTCAGTCTGTACGAGCAGGTTGTTACAGTTATAACTGTGCAGTGATTTTACTAAATTAGTTAGCAAGGAAAGTGGATTAGAGTTTAATATCCTGTTGGTGAAGACATTATTAGAGATTGAACACAAACTAGGGCAGGGCAAAATCGGTGGTGTCCTATTCGAAGGAATCATCCCAAAGTATTCCCCTTCATCGATTTAGCGAAAACACGAAAACCAAACCTGGATTAGCTCTAACCCTCCAAAAGCGAAACCGATCCCTAAGCCACTTGCCATCTAGCCGGTCAACTTATTTATTCTTCTACTCAATACAGGATTACACTTTCCAGTAAGTCGCTTCCATCACAATATTTGAAAATGTTTCCTATATGACAGCACACTGTCACGTTAATCAATAACTGTGGGAAGTGATTTACACCATGCGCTCATGTATCGTCTAATTGGTATATGACCTAACCTAGACAAACGGGAGTTCCATTCTCCATTCTGCACAGGCCAGAGCATTCCTACTCCTCATCGAATTCGACTGGAAGGTGAAAAAGGGGCACTAAACCAGTGATTCGATTCGCCAGTAAAACTGCCTATTGATACCAAAGACTTTCGGTAAGCGAGAAAGTGGCTGCTGAATTGCTATTCCGAGAAGGATATCGAGTAATTTTAACGCTTATGCCGTCCACAGCTCGTGGTCTACTGTTTATGGTCGCTGCCTCTAGACGTCTGGTCGAGGATTCGATTCCCTGCCGGGTCGGAGATTTCCTTCCTTCGGGGAATGGGGGCTTGTGTTGTCCTAATCATTTCATCTTATCTTCATAGACACGCAAGTCGCCGAAGTGTCGTCAAACAGGAAGAATTGCCTCAGACAGCCTAACAACTCCAGAGGGGTTCTCCCGGAAAATAATGCAATACGATGATCATCATCATCAACGCTTATGCCGGCGGCCATGTGAGGCCCCCGAAGCCGAGTTGCGTGTATCTTCCGCGCAGTCTCAACGAGACGCTAGATGAGTCGCAAATCATCGTAAGAGCGGCGGGCCCGTCGAGATTCACGAGCCAGTGGAGAAAGGAAATGAGACAAGTAAATGAGACTGTCCAGTGTAACAGCTGTTAATACGTCATGCGGATTCGATCCAGGTCTGTCTCACTTCTCTGAGTGGCAAGTCCTCATCGAGGAAAAATGTAAAGACTTATGGAAATGCAGAGTGAACCTTTGAGGATAAAAACTTTTCCATTTGAGGGAAAACATAATCCTTAAAACATCAAGGAAATAGAATTTGTGCATGTGAAATAGAAAGAGTTCTATTTCTTTCCAGAACAGGTCTATTCTATTCAATCGCTTGAGCCTTGTCCCGCAGTTACGCAGGGTCAGCCATCGTCAATCGGATTTGGCATGTTAATGTTTAAGGGGTGGCCGGATATTGACCGTCTCCGTTTCAAAGTAAGAATCTAGAAATTCCCCTTAATCGATGTAGGATAACGACGGAAAACTCAAGTGTGGATGACCATAAATGATTTCAATCTTGCTTCTCTCAAATGCGAATTAATTGCCTGGGAAGCAGTGAGGTCTACAGCAATTAAGACACTGCGCAACATATAGACATTCTTGTTTCCTTCCGATAGAAGCTATTCCGATACAGGAATGAGAATATATCTCATGCTGAATAATCACTATAGCTTTGAGCTAATATTAACGCATCCAATGAGTTACTGCTTCCTGGAGCAGATACGATCTTTCCGCTAAAGCAGAAAAAGAGAATCATCCTTATGAAACTGCCAGTAAAGAGCATATTTTCTTGGATTCCCCACCCGTCTGGTACCTCTCCTTGTTTGTGTATGCTTGGTTGTAAAAACTCAACGTATTACACGTTTTACTGCAGGAATGCAATACCATACTAGCATTCGGATAAAACATGTAAAAAAATCAACAACAAAATAAAAATAAGGATACAGCATGGATTAAACCGGTATCTTATGTACTTTCCATCCCTGAACAATTGGCGAATTGCATTATCCGAGTTAAAAAAATAGTTAGACCTTTGCTAAGACAGGCATAGTTTTAAGACATTGGAAACAACAGAGTAACAGCCTCAAATTTACTTACATGTCAATGATGGGTCCATTTATAAACCTACAAAATAAACTAATTTCTGAACCTAATTATGTTTCGTATTTGTTGGGGAGAAGTGGTCTTGAAACTGCTCGTCCGGATTTCCAGTATTTGAGTTCCCGTGGCTTCCCCTAGACCATTTAAATGAATGGTCCTCTGAAACTACACTCCTCATTTCCTGCCTCATCCTTATTCAATATGGCCATGTGCTCGCTCCTAATTACGTAAAACCTATCCCTCTTTACTGAATTCTCGAAATATTCCGTCCTATAGCATCCGTTTGGCTCAAATGCATGAATGAAGGTTCAACAAAAGCGAAAGGTTTTCAAAATATCCGAATCCTTTCCATATTGTAATTCACTATTTATTTATCCGACACTTCAGGCCTTAACAAGACACCATAATGTCTAGGCTTTCGTTAAAATTACCGCTATAGCTCGAACTGTTATGACTGTTCAATATTACTGGCTTGAAGGTGACGAAACTTACCATTTTTCTCTTAATTAAACTACAGTTGCATAAAATATTTTTCTATTTTCCTTAGCCCTGTAGTTCACGCTGTTACGCTTGAGTTAAGGACATACTTGCTGGCCGGTAGCTGTAGAATAGCTATTTTAAACAACAGCTTTTATCGTTAAATACATTCTGCAGTGACGCATCGTCAAGTAACATAGTTCATTTGCTGTACACGCTCACGGCGAATGAAATCGGCTTAGCCGGGAAAATGGTTGCGCTCTGTTGTTCCATATTGGCAAACGTCGAGATAAAGCTGTTTGCACGGAAATTGAAAAATTCGTTCGGAAATGAGCAATCGTCTCACCGTTTAGACCGATAGCATGCAGGTCTCACAAAAACAACAAAATTAAATATTTCTCGTTGAACAGCCATAATTTCATTTGCTTTAAACTTCACTGTTGCCAACGGATACGAAATTGAACAAGTTTCTCACTGAGCTCTGCTTCGACGATGCGATTAGTTGAGCGGTACGTATTGAGATAGCGTTTTAAGGAACGGAGAATTGTTTGTGCGGACTACCTGCTTTTAACTTTT
Organism: Schistocerca nitens; assembly: GCF_023898315.1. NCBI lineage: Eukaryota > Metazoa > Arthropoda > Insecta > Orthoptera > Acrididae > Schistocerca > Schistocerca nitens. The sequence goes on from NC_064616.1 coordinate 870,229,069, forward strand.
AACAGGGAATAGGATTCCTTGATTACAGCTGGAATTTAGCATCGTTCTATCATCTGCTCGTGTAGCAGTGCTGTTGTGCATTATAGAAACGCCGTTACGTATACAACAGTTAACAAACGCTATTCTCTCAAGTCGGGGACAATTGTCATTTAATGTAACGTTAAACCGTTTTCGTAAGTCATGGAGTGTTTTAGTAATTCAAAATGGTTCAAATGGCTCTGAGCACTATGGGACTTAACATCTATGGTCATCAGTCCCCTAGAACTTAGAACTACTTAAACCTAACTAACCTAAGGACATCACACAACACCCAGTCATCACGAGGCAGAGAAATTTTATTAATTGCATCCACCGCTCAGGTCGTCAGAACTCTGTTGATTACTTAGCACCCACATGCATGAAGAAAACTTATGTGACATTTACTAACTGAACAATAGAGAAAATTTTGAAATTAACAAAAAAGGAATCAACAAAACTATTCCAGGAAAAATGTAAAGTGCTATGGAAATAGAGAGTGAATCTCTGAGGGTAAAAACTTTTCCATTTGAGGGAAAACGTAATCCTTAAAACATTAAGGAAATAGAATTTGTGCATGTGAAATAGAAAGGTTTCTATTTCTTTCCAGAACAGGTCTATTCTATTCTATCGCTTGAGCCTTGTCCCGCAGTTACACAGGGTCAGCCATCGTTAATCGTATTTGGCATGTTAATGGTTAAGGGGTGGCCGGATGCCCTTCCTGCCGCCAGGACGGAATTAGTGTACCCCAACTGTCTACGTCAAGTGTAATCCATGGAATAGTGCGAATGTGTTCAGATGTCTCCGAGCCGTGTAACCGAGGCGGAACATGGGGACCAGCCCGGTATTCACCTAGCGGGATGTAGAAAACCGCCTAAAAACCACATCCAGGCTGGCCAGCACACCGGCCCTCGTCGTTAATCCGCCGGGCGGATTCGATCCGTGGCCGGTGCGCCTACCCGAGTCCAGGAAGCAACGCGTTAGCGTTCTCGGCTACCCTGGCGGGTAGAACAAGCCTATTACTTTACTTTAAAATAATCCTTACAAACCATACACAAATTTATGGCAATATTTTCATACTTTTAAATTACTTTCACAGGTATGTAAAACGCTCCGTTTTCGTATTACAACGACTGCACTGGTTTTCGCTCCCCTCCCCTTTTGGTTTAGATAGTTTACTTGACGCCACTATGACGGTAAACACAGCGTCCACTCACATTAATGTGTCACCGCCTACTTTCGACGTCTATGTGCAATAACCACTCATGGACGGCAGGTGGTCGGGGGGACGCGGGAAACAGCGAAGATGTTGTCGTATTGTGAATACGGAGCGATTTCTCTGCTGTCCAGAAGGGCATGATCATTGGCTTTCAGGCCAAGAATGGAATCATGTCCGGAATGGATAAGTTAGTAAGCTGTTCGTTTGCCGCCGTGGTTAAAGTACACTATGCTTAGGAAAATGCCGTTATGCAAAACCAACGTCGAGGTAATTTTGGTGCACCATGGGCTATAGATGACCGGGTTGAACGAGGACTTCGGACATGTGTACAGGCGAACAGGCGTGCAACTGTTGAGCAACTGACGGCGCGGATGAACCAAGGGTCTACCAACAGTGTCCCCTCGACGACCGTTCAGCGGACATTGCTGCGTACAGGTCTCCGCAGGAGTAACCTAGTCCATGCACCCAAGCCGGCTACTGTTCATCGGCGACGAAGGCTGGATTTTCACACCAAAACCGCAACTGGACGTCCTCTGTCTTTTCAGGTGACTCACCTTTTATACTCGGTTGGACAGATGGCCGTTGGCGAGTACTATGTGAAACGTCTGAAAGTAAACAACCTGTAACAATCGTCGGAAGGGTTCAAGTCGTACGAGGGAGCGTTATGGCCTGGGGAATGTTTTCGTGAAATTCCCTGGGTGATCTCGTCGTTACCGTAGGCGCAATGAATCAAAACATGTATGCACTACTGTGACTATGCCCACCCCTACATGAAGTTTGTTCTTCCTCCTGTGCGGCTGGTCCTGGAGGTTCGAGTCCTCCTTCGGGCATGGGTGTGTGTGTTTGTCCTTAGGATAATTTAGGTTAAGTACTGTGTAAGCTTAGGGACTGATGACCTTAGCAGTTAAGTCCCGTAAGATTTCACACACATTTGAACATTTTTTGTTCTTCCTCTGCATGATGGCATCTACCAGCAGGTCAATGCAAGGTGTCACACAGGTAGTAGTGTACTTTCGTGGTTCGAAGAGCATCAGGATGGGTTTACCATACTCTCCTGGCCACCAGACTCCCCGGATCTGTACCCAATACAGCCCTCGATCGGGCTGTACGTACCATGGATCATCAACGTCTCAAGGCAGTCCGCGCTGCAAAAGGTGCTTATTCATGCTTTTGACAGGTGGTCACATTACTGTGTCTGGGCAGTGTATTCTTGTTATGGAAAATAATCGTCTGTCCAGATAAGGCTATGGTACGTTTTACAGATATGTTCCGTGAAAGATTGCTTTTCACGAAAACCAGAGGTGATCCCCCTCTTTATAACGAATACGATGCTGTTTGAAAGAGCATAATGTTTGTCTGACTTACATTTTCCTACACTGGTAATAAATTACGCCACTTCATTTTATGTCCTATATCGTCTTCCAAAACTCCTCAAACCGGTGAATATTTGGTGGTGGCGGCTGCAAGGCGGACTTCATATAAAATTTACTTTCCACCTGACTGTCTGCCTTGAGCACGCCATATATTGCACGGTAAACGCATTATTATTTTGCTTGCCATCTTTCGACATCAAATCGGAGGATCCTTTTAGAAATTCGAGAAACAACAGAATAATATGTCACAAAAAGATATCTGACAGTGGAACATGATTGATTGCTGCACCCGATCAAATTTTCTATCGCTAATGGTATCTGCGACAGTATGCTGCTAAGTACCAATATCGACTAATGGCTGCCCAGTTCACTTTCAGCGCTTGTGGCGCCATTCCAAATTTAATGCGTGGCAGGAGTAATGGAATGGGTCAGAATCTGAAAGAAATGCCATCTGAAACGCTTAATGGGAAAACAGTAAGTTTCCCCTTAGATTCAAATTTGCCGCCAGCTGGTAACACGAGGGCCTACTAAATAGTAATGCCTCCGAATTTTTCACGTGAAACTCTTAAGGGAAGGTTTACTGTCTTTTGGTTCAAAAAATCGATATTTTTTTAAACTGCATTTTTTGTATCCATAAAAGTGTTTAGAATCCACCCCTGAAACGGTTTTTGCGAATACGGAACGGAAATGTTTGTTATTCGCGGTTGAAGAAAAAAATGCACCTGCCTGAAATCGGCCTTTTTCACGCACCAGTTTTCTTCTTTCGGAGGACGAGCTATTGTATCATTGCTTAGGAGGAAACACACAAAATTCAAATGAAAGTTTGAACGCGTGTGGTTGGAAGTTAGCCCCAAGCATTTGCATTCTGGTGCGAAGACTGTGGAGATTGCGACTTTCCTGGCAGTGAGCAGTTTCAACGAAGTGTATTCAGCAATTCTGAAGACCATGACAACGATGGACGTCACCCTAGGACTATATTCGACGCAGTTCGCCAAGCATTCGGACGACCACCGAATTCAAGCTGCAGAAAACCGCTTGTCACCGGTCGTACGAGCGGCTCTGGAGCAGCGCAGGATGGCCCAGATCGAGCAGAACTCCCTCTGTGATGAAGATGAAGGACTAGTTTATGGACCCGTAATAGCAGATTGAACGTAAGTTGCGTAATATTGCATTTATGTGTAGTCAAAACTTCAAACGCGTTTTTCTCGAAATGACTCTTTTTATCGCGCGGTGTGGTAACTTCAAATATACTGAACCGATTGGCATGATTCTTTGTTTCCGACGAAGCTAACTAAACTGCCTAGCAGTTGTACAACTTTTACTCCTATCTATCAACTATAAATATTTTTACTTGGCCGACGAAGTCGAAAAATCGATGAGAAAAACCCTATTTTTTTTTCAAATTGCCGCCGTTTTGTTTCCCAAGACAAAAATTCTCAAAGAACATGCTTTTTTCGGTCCAAAAATAGTAAACCTCCCCACAAAGCCTTTTAAATAAAACTAACGTTTTTAACATTCTACATCTTTCTTCTTGATGTCTACATGTTTATTTCCTATCATAATCACCCTGGCGACGAAGACATTTCTCCCAGCGAGAGACCAGTTTGTTGATACCGTCACTGTAGGATGTTTGGCTTTGGTGACAGAGCTAGAACCGCACCTCTGCTTGCACCACTTCATTACTATTAAATTGAAGTCCTAGAAGGTGTTGTTTAAGTTCTGGAAACAGACGAAAATCGGATGGGGCCACGTGAGGACTGCATGGAGGAAGATGGATAACAGCGAACCCAAGGCGTCGGATTGTTGCAGATGTGTCAACGCTCGTGTGTGATATGGCATTTTCATGCTGAAGGAGAGAGTGATCCATGTGTGGACGAACTATCTGAATTCGAAATTCGATTAGAGCACATTGTTTCTCAAAGCACCGACATAGTTACGTTACACACCGTCATGTTACACGTTACAATTCGGAGCCTTCTAGCGGCAGAGGGCTACGAATATGTAGACGTGAAGAATGAAGATGTAGAATGTTAATAACGTTTGCGTTATTTAAAAACTTCATGAGTTTTCACATAAAAATTCGGAGGTTTTTCTTTCCATCGGGCCCTCATATGTTCTGCATTAACACGATTTTAAATGTAGACAATGAATTTTTAATTCTTTACGAAAAAAAGTATTGCGAAATACAGTCACTGTGGATTATGGATACTGTAAAATATCGTTTGAAACTTTTCTGGATGTGTAAAATGTTACTGGAAATAGACTTAAAAAATTTCAAACAAAATAAATGTACTTCAAACACGTGCTCACATAATTTTTCAGTGAACACGACAACGAGAATTGCAGATCAGAGTTAGACCAGATGGAACGAAATAGAATGAGCGTTACGGCTTGACACATGCACTTGTAAATTTCTGAAGTTTTCATTTCGATTTCTGGCTCTAGTGACAAAAAATTAATTTTTCTAGCACAGACGGTATTAGACGCTACTAGCATAGTGAATACTTAAACGGTAGTTCCTTATTAATAAGAAATTCTGATCGTGGGTATCAGTTCGCAATACCACTAGTCTGTACTGACAATGACTGGAGCACTCGCAACTCGCAAGCTACGGTGTGGTACGTGCTCGATGGTCCATGCTGTGACTAATAGCATGGCAGTATTTCTCTTACAGTTACTAAGAGCGCAAGGGAGAAATGATTGCCTCTTCGTACCCGACACCGTAATCGATGTCACTATCGCATGCCTTTGCAATGGCACTCCATGTGGAGTACGCCGGTTCGGGTCTTGGAGGTGGATGAAACATTCTCTGTTAGTATTTGGGACGCTAGGGGAGGAGAGGCGTTGGCGTAAAGGTACGTACTTATCACCAGTTTTTGCGCCGATGTCCCGGAGTAAATTTAAAGCCTCTGTGCTGTTCAAAATTGTTCAAATGGCTCTGAGCACTATGGGACTTAACTTCTGAGGTCATCATTCCCCTAGAACTACTTAAACCTAACTAACCCGAGGACATCACACACATCCATGCGCGAGGCAGGATTCGAACCTGCGACCGTAGCGGTCGCGCTGTTCCAGACTGAAGCGCCTAGAAACGCTCGGCCACCCCGGCCGGCCTCTGTCCTGCGTCACGTGATGTGAGGGCATGTGACACTGTTGATGGTGAACTCCCGCCAGGTGGAGACGTTAAGCTCGGTGCAATTTGAGAGGAGTAGGCTATGTGCCGGCACCGAGCTTCACCCTCTTGCTTCTTTCACCACCATCTTCATCTTCATCACACCTATATAACACTACGCCATACACGCATCAGTTACACTCACCACAAATACACGTACGACACAGCCGTCATGTATTCTCAAGGAAAGGGGCTAAAGCTCGCGGAGGAAGAAAACCCTTTCCGACCGATGGCTGAACCCACCACTATAGGTAAATTGAAGGCGGATAGGGGGAGAAAGGACAGGAGAGGGAAAGGATCACTACTTTCAGTAGCACTGGGACATTACGCGGAATCAGCGGTGACGAGTGAAAATTTTACCGGACCGGGATTCGAACCCGGGACCTCCTACCTACTAGGCAGCTGCAGCACAGCATTATCACAACTGCGCAGACTACCTCGGCACGCCTCACGGGCGGTCCACATTCCCATCGAGCGCCACCTATCCGCACTCTCTGTCCATTTCCTCCGAGCTCGCTACTCCGAGATTCCCAAGGAGGTCGGACGTATTTGTCCATCCGCACAGAAGAAGATGGATCCGTTGCCCAGCTAGGGTAATTAATTATATAAATGTGTAGTGTCTGTTCTTTTGGACATGTCCGAAAGAACAGACAACACGTATTCATATAATGAACCTACTACGTGAGACATCCCAGCCAACAATGCCCAATGGCTTTTAACCCTAGATTACTAAACTCTCGTAAATTTTACGACTGCAGTTGGTAGTAATTCGCGGTTCCCGCCGATCTAGTATTTTCACTATATCGTGTAAAACAGGACACTAGGTACTTATTTTGTATGTGACACACCATTGGAGACCTTATAATTGTAATTAACTTGTGCATAAGCTATAAAGTGTGCCCCTTTGAATAACATGTGATGTAGTGAAATTTACGATGCTTTAGTAAGGATGTAGCATTCGTCCTCCCTCCGCCCCCCCCCCCTTTATTGTCCTAGGGTTAATGTAATTTTAATTGCCTGTACGCATTTGAATAAATGCAAATTTCTGTGATTATAGCACGGTGGACGTTTAGTGGCATACACAGAGGAGCTAAACGATTGTGACCACGGCCCACCGCGAGACTGAATACCGGCTCAGCAATGCGGGCACGTGAGGGCGGCAAGGAAAGCGTGTAAGTGGAGCAGAGACGATTGTGAAATAATTCGAGTGTTCCGGGCAGCAAATTGGAAAACAACTGATATCATCGACCTTTAAAAAGTTCATATTTTTATGGCCGAGCACCTGGGAAAGAGCATCTTGGAAACGGCGAATCTGATCGGTTGTTCGGGTTCTACTGTCGTGGGCATCTATAAGAACTGACTGAAGGTTGGGGAGACCACGAATAGGCGACAAGGTTTAGGAGGTTCACGTCTCTCCACAGAACGTGGAGCTCGCTGGCTAGCCCCCTTTTTGAAGTAGGACAGGCGGCGGTCTCTGGTAGATGTGAGGTCAGAGAATAGTGCTGAATCAGGGATAAGTGTTAAGGGGTACACTTTCGAGGTCCCATTTCTCTATACAGGACTTCGCACCATAGGAGCAGACGAACCCTACGTGCTCCCATGTTGACTCAACGATATCGTCAGTTACGACTGACATGAAAACAGGATCATATAAACTGGTCCGTGATTCAATCAAAAGCGGTTACCTGGTCGGATTAATCAGGTTTCTCCCTACACAATGTCCATCGTCGCGTCCGGATACGCCGTCATCCAGCCGAATGGCAGCTCGAGATACGCACCGCGCCACGAACGTATGACAGTGGAGAAGTATTAAGTTATTGGGGAAATTCATCTAAGCTTCCGTGGGATCTGTGGTAGTAATCGAAGACACCATGACAGCTACATCATGCAGGCCATCCCCACTGCTTCATGCTTTTTAGCTTCCCTGACGGCGGTAGCGTTTTCGAACAGGACAACTCTCCGTATCCCAAGGCCAGAATCGTGCTGCAGTGGCTTGGGGGGAATGATAGTGAACTCATGTTGTGTCGGCTGCCGTAGTCGCCTGATCTGAACTCAATGAAATACATTTGAGAGGCTATAGGGCCACCAACCCTAAATTTACAGTAGCTGCTTGACCTGTGCGTACAAATCTGGCGCTACATATTACCTACCAAGTATTTTTGCATCCATGCCAGTCAGTATCTTTGCTGTAATCTGTTCCAAAGCTGGGCCGGCACGCAATTAAGGAAGTGGTCATTACAATTTGGCTTATCAGTGTATGCAAGGTGTTTCCGAAACAGCAAAAACAAAAAAAAAAAAAAAAAAAAAAAGTGTGTGAAATCTTATGGGACTTAACTGCTAAGGTCATCATCAGTCCCTAAGCTTACACTCTACTTAACCTAAATTATCCTAAGGACAAACACACACAACCATGCCCGAGGGAGGACTCGAACCTCCGCCGGGACCAGCCGCACAATCCGTGGCTGCAGCGCCGAAGACCACTCAGCTAATCCCGCGCGGCTCCGAAACAGCGTTCAAAAATGTAACAGGATATATAGAACGCTCCACTAAACAATTTGAGGTAGGAAACCCGCGGTCGGAGAAGCCAGCTTATGGAGATATATAAGAAAACTTGTCTCCCACTTTGTCTAGCATTACTGTTTTCCAACTTATTTACAACTAACATACGTGCAAACTTCTTTACATAAGCATTCTTTATTTCCTGCAAGGAAACAAGGAGGAAAGCCTGATTACTAGGAAATCATAATACACGTTTTAGTTACTTTACTTGAGGTTCGTGCAAAGAGTCCTACCTGTGTTGTTGGAGAACGTAAGATTAGCTGTTCGTGAGATGATGTGTATATAACATTACGGTGCACCGCCTCACCTCAGTATGGATGTCCACAACCATCTCAATGCTGCATTTCCTGGTCGCCGGTTTGGAAGGGAGGTACTATTCCATGGCCTGCGAGGTCACCTGACCTCAATCCCTTTGATTATTTCCTATGGGGATATCTAAAATCACTTGTGTATCAGACCCCCCAGAGGATACGGAGATGGAATTAGCTGTCAGAATTGTAGCTGCCTGTGTTGTGATTCGAAACACATCAGGTGTATTTGTCTGAGAGCGCCAGAATGTTGTTCACGGATGTTATGCTTGCATTGAGGTTGATGGCTGTCAGTTTCAGCATATTTTGTAAGATACAGTACAAATGGTACGTTCTTTGTGTCAATGATGATATGTGCAGTTAACTGTAAATGATGTAAATATAGAAGTACACAGTAATGTGATTTCATTTCTATTATCTCCTTAAGCTTGGTTCTCCGACCCCAGGTTCCCTATCTCAAATTGTTCAATGGAGCATCTTATATGTCCTATTTCATTATTGCACGCTCTTACACACTGAATACAGAGTGTCCCAGACAAACTTCGAGGGGTCGTAGAGGGTGTATTGAGGAACACATCGAGGATAGGAACCAGCGTCCAGAAACGTCATCCATCGACGCTACAGAGAGCCGAAATTGTAGGCAGCAGTGCCTGATACTAGGTCACCCCCTCGGCAACAAATGCGACTTCGTACCCCGACGGACCGTAGGGTAAAATTGTTTGTTATCCAGTGATCGCTACTGATTGCCACGATCGCCAGTGGAGGATATGGAGATATCCGCTGCATAGACAGGACTTGTCTCCTATGAGTGCGATAGTCTGTTGCTTTGGTAGATGACGGTTTCGGACACGGGTTTCCATCTGCAGTTTTTCTCCCATATACGAAAAAGCGTTCCAGGAGAAAATGACCTGTGGATGAAAATCCGTATCCCAAATCGTCATCCGCTGAGGCAACAGAGCATCGCATTCGTAGGAGACAAGGCCTAGCTACCCATCTTCTCCAATGGCGATCGTGGTAATCAGTCGCGATCGCTAAATAACAAACAAAATTGAAGACGTTCGTCTAAGGTCCGTCAGCGTACATAGTCACGTATGCTGCCAAAGGGGTGGTCTTGTGACAGGTGCCGGCTCCTTTAACTTTGACGCCGGCCGCTGTGGCCGAGCGGTTCTAGGCGCTTCAGTCCGGAACCGCGCTGCTGCTACGGTCGCAGGTTCGAATCCTGCCTCGCGTATGGATGTGTGTGATGTTCGTAGGTTAGTTAGGTTTAAGTAGTTCTAAGTCTAGGGGACTGATGACCTAAGATGTTAAGTCCCATAATGCTTGGAGTCATTAGAATTTTTTGTAACTTTGACGCTCTGTGATTCGTTTGATAGCGTTTCCGGACACGGGTTCCTATACTCTATTTATTCCTCAAGGCACCCTCTACAACCCCTCGAAGTTTCTCACAACATTTATGAAACACTCTGTCTGCATATGTAGCACGCATAAATATCATGATTGCCTTCTTTGAGGTGGTACGACCTCATTATTATGTTACACGACTTTCCCATACCTAAAATGCTTTTATTTTGATAATTTCTACTGGAGGATACAGAACTCTAAAAATGGCTCTGAGCACTATGGGACTCAACTGCTGAGGTCATTAGTCCCCTAGAACTTAGAACTAGTTAAACCTAACTAACCTAAGGACATCACAAACATCCATGCCCGAGGCAGGATTCGAACCTGCGACCGTAGCGGCCTTGCGGTTCCAGACTGCAGCGCCTTTAACCGCACGGCCACTTCGGCCGGCTACAGAACTCTTCTGTGACGTTCATGCTCTAATCAAACGAACTCGTAGCAATTTACTATTTGAAGCTTTGCTGTCTTTTCTGTGAGTCGCAGGTGGTAAGTAAACGAGCAGAATGATCAGTACTCTGCATATTGTGGGACGTGAGTCAGACTACGTCTTTCAATGAGGTTCCTTACGTTTCTCAACATTCTTCCACTTAATTTTAATATCTAATTTACTACCCACAGAATCAGAGTTGTGTAGTCGTTCCATATTCTGCTTTGGGCAGGCATCTCCAAATATCTGACGGCCCAGAATGGATGCGGTTCATCATCGATATTATAATCCAAAAGTATCATATCTCAATAGATGAATCACCACAAAGCATAAAAATCGCCAGGCACTCTTAAAATAATATCTGTAATTACACAATGAGACATTCAGCTAGGACCGTGCCATACATCAACAATTTCTTGTAATCAATAAGGAAAAATCCACACGAAAAACATACAACAGGCAGCTGAATTATGAAACACAGTTTACGAAAACTTGAAACTCACACAAATTAATTATGCAAGTCCTCGTATCGCAATAAAAATATTCGCCTCCGACCATGGGTTCCTTGTCTCAAAACATTAAGTATGGTCTCCTCTCCCATCTATACAATTTTGACCCTGAAAGTTTGAGAAAATTTTTATGTATACACCACAAAGATCCACAAGTTTCGAAGTCTCTTTCAACACAGTTGCTACAGGGTGTTTCAAAAATGACCGGTATATTTGAAACGGCAATAAAAAATAAACGAGCAGCGATAGAAATACACCGTTTGTTGCAATATGCTTGGGACAACAGTACATTTTCAGGCAGACAAACTTTCGAAATTACAGTAGTTACACTTTTCAACAACAGATGGCGCTGCGGTCTGGGAAACTCTATAGTACGATATTTTCCACATATCCACCATGCGTAGCAATAATATGGCGTAGTCTCTGAATGAAATTACCCGAATCCTTTGACAACGTGTCTGGCGGAATGGCTTCACATGCAGATGAGATGTACTGCTTCAGCTGTTCAATTGTTTCTGGACTCTGGCGGTACACCTGGTCTTTCAAGTGTCCCCACAGAAAGAAGTCACAGGGGTTCATGTCTGGCGAATAGGGAGGCCAATCCACGCCGCCTCCTGTATGTTTCGGATAGCCCAAAGCAATCACACGATCATCGAAATATTCATTCAGGAAATTAAAGACGTCGGCCGTGCGATGTGGCCGGGCACCATCTTGCATAAATCACGAGGTGTTCGCAGTGTCGTCTAAGGCAGTTTGTACCGCCACAAATTCACGAAGAATGTCCAGATAGCGTGATGCAGTAATCGTTTCGGATCTGAAAAATGGGCCAATGATTCCTTTGGAAGACATGGCGGCCCAGACCAGTACTTTTTGAGGATGCAGGAACGCTGGGACTGCAACATGGGGCTTTTCGGTTCCCCATATGCGCCAGTTCTGTTTATTGACGAAGCCGTCCAGGTAAAAATAAGCTTCGTCAGTAAACCAAATGCTGCCCACATGCATATCGCCGTCATTAATCCTGTGCACTATATCGTTAGCGAATGTCTCTCGTGCAGCAATGGTAGCGGCGCTGAGGGGCTCCCGCGTTTGAAGTTTGTATGGACAGAGGTGTAAACTCTGGCGCATGAGACGATACGTGGACGTTGGCGTCATTTGGACCGCAGCTGCAACACGGCGAACGGAAACCCGAGGCCGCTGTTGGATCACCTGCTGCACTAGCTGCGCGTTGCCCTCTGTGGTTGCCGTACGCGGTCGCCATACCTTTCCAGCACGTTCATCCGTCACGTTCCCAGTCCGTTGAAATTTTTCAAACAGATCCTTTATTGTATCGCTTTTCGGTCCTTTGGTTACATTAAACCTCCGTTGAAAACTTCGTCTTGTTGCAACAACACTGTGTTCTAGGCGGTGGAATTCCAACACCAAAAAAATCCTCTGTTCTAAGGAATAAACCATGTTGTCTACAGCACACTTGCACGTTGTGAACAGCACATGCTTACAGCAGAAAGACGACGTACAGAATGGCGCACCCACAGACTGCGTTGTCTTCTTTATCTTTCACATCACTTGCAGCGCCATCTGTTGTTGAAAATTGTAACTACTGTAATTTCGAAAGTTTGTCCGCCTGAAAATGTACTGTTGTCCCAAGCATATTGCAACAAACGATGTATTTCTATCGCTGCTCGTTTAGTTTTTATTGCCGTTTCAAATATACCGGTCATTTTTGAAACACCCTGTAAGAACTGTGTGCGAACAGATTACTGAGCTCAGAAAACACACTTTCACCGACACTACTGTGGCGGAAACATCGCTGTGTTATGAAATCTCATAGGTATACATGTGCAATGATCTGGAATAAAAATAAAAAGAGGTTCAAAAGAAATCTAAGTTATGCCTTGGCGTGACACTGTAACGAAACTTGACAGAATGCCCCGTTTCTAATTATAAACACTACATGTAAAAGGGAAATCATTTTAAATTGCATGGCGGAGGTTACCACTTATTTTACTACAATTTGAGGTTTCTTCCCTTTCAGTTAACCTCTTTTGAAAGCTATGGCTAGACTAATTTTGGCGTCAAATTCCTTATAGGAGCAATACATAATGAAGATGAAGAATATTCTCATATATTTCTGGACTCAGATTCTTGGTAGGTTTTTGCGAGATATTTGGCATCTACCTACTGTATAAACGCCCAACTCTAGGATCTTTCAGCAGTTTTGCTACCCTCTCCCGCGAGGTATACAAGTTGTGAGCACTTGTATTGCCATTATTTGTATAGACTTGAAGCTCCTTTTTTCTTCATCATTATGTGAACTGATTACGCAATTGTCCAGTGTCCAACCAGTACTTGTAACTCTTCCACTTGATGTATTAAATTGATATTCTGTGATCGTTTCATTTCATATCCATTTATGTTCTAATTTTCCTCATTGCTGCGGCTAAGAGAATTTTATAACGATTTTTTCGTACCTAGGCTGCATAATGAAGTTCCGATAAGCGACGTGATTGGGAAGCAGAAGTTAATCTCACTTCCTGTGTCATGAGGGACGTGGTACGAGGCAATTCTATAAAAAAAGATAAAGCTTTTCTCAATAGAAGGTTGATTTGAACACTAAACTGCTTTACTACTTACGGTCCTATTTGAGGTAATATGATTTTGGTTCCTTAGCTAACTGAAATGACTTGCCGAATCAGTTATAGGGAAACCTACAATTTAACGTGAACTACGAACCACCATTCAGCTTGGTAAATCATTTGTACATGTAACTGCTGAGGTGAAAAAATTGATAGGCAACAGTCTGTGTATGTCCATCTTTTCAGAGGTGGTTGCGGGATTCGACTGTTCGGTTCAGGATGTCAAATCAAACAGCTTTCAGCCGTCTAATTTCCAAACTGTTATTTTATTTGACTATCACTTTCGGCGATTTACTACGCAATCTTCATGCCCCCTGACCGACGTGTGGGAAAATTCCATCCTCGATTCCGGTCAAAATAGGGGCCAGCATTCAAATACTGGTATCTATAGACTTCTGCTTAATACAGCGATCATTTCAACCATCATCGTGTAGTCTCAAACCTCTGTGCACTCATATAGATCGACGTTACTATGATTTGGGTGTATCGCGTTAGATGAACGCCGAAATAGTTCATTTAGAATAGACCACGGCCCGTGCCCTTCTCATTCCTTGGTCAGTTGACTAAGTGCCCTGCTTCTAACGACCAAATCTAGCTACAGAAGTTTGACAGATTATACGGAACACAAACGATCCATCAGTCCGGAACCGCGGTGCTGCTACAGTCGCAGGTTCGAATCCTGCCTCGGGCATGGATGTGTGTGATGTCCTTAGGTTGGTTAGGTTTAAGCACTTCTAAGTGTAAAGGAGTGATGGCCTCAGATGTTGAGTCCCATAGTGCTTAGACCCATTTGATTTGAACCCAAACGATCTGGAAATAAAAGTATAAGAAACGGCAGTGTCATACAATAGGAACGAAGCACTCTGCAACAGTTTTCTGATGACGCCGTATTTTCAGGGAAAGTGTCGTTATCGATGAGTGACTGTAGGAGGGTAAAGGACGAATCAGTAAAAAAAAACTCCGCCCGAACAGGCCATGAAGACCCAACGGTACCGACCGGCCGCCGTGTCATACTCAGCCCACAAGCGTCACGGGATGGGTATGTGGAGGGGCATATGGTCAGCACACTGCTCGTAGTGTCAGTTCACGAGACCGGAGCCGCTACTTCTCAATCAAGAAGCTCCTTAGTTTGCCTCACACGGGCTGAATGCACCCCGCTTGCCAGCAGCGCTCGGCAGACCGGATGGTCACCCATCCAAGTGCTAGCTCAGCCCGACAGCGCTTAACTTCGGTGATCTTACGGTAACCGGTGTGACAACTACGCCTAGGCCGTTGGCACAGGGCGAACTGCATAGAATTTATATTTGGTGTGATGAATGGCAGCTTGCGCTAAATATGGCAAAATATAACTTAATGCAGATGAGCAGGGGAAACAATTCTGTAATATTCAAATGCAGTACAAGTTTTGTGGTTCTAGACACAGTCTCCACTATTAAATGTCTGTATGTAAAGCTGCACAGTGACATGAAGTGGAACGAGCCCGTAAGGTCGGCTACAGTGAAGGAGAGTCACCGTCTTATTTTTACTGGGAGGTTTCTAACAAGGGAACCTCCCCATCGCACCCCCAACTCAGATTTAGTTATCAGTTGGCACAGGGATAGGCCATGAAAAACTGAACACAGATCAATCGAGAAAACAGGAAGAAGTTGTGTGGAACTATGAAAACAATAAGCAAAATATACAAACTGAGTAGTCCATGTGCAAGGTAGGCAACATCAAGGAGGTTGCCGGCTTACGAGCGCCGTGGTCCCGTGGTTAGCGTGAGCAGCTGCGGATCGAGAGGTCCTTGGTTCAAATCTTCCCTCGAGTGAAAAGTTTAATTTTTTTATTTTCAGACAATTATCAAAGTTCAGGCACTCACACATAATCAGCTTCGCTCTCCAAAATTCCAGGACATGTTCAGATTTGCTTGGACATATGCAGGATTTGACGGTCTACACACGGAAACATTTTAAAACGTAAAAAACATATGTTTTGACAGAGCACAGGGAAAACGGTGCGACTGTGAAACTGTTGCATTCATTTGTTGCGGTTTATATGACAAACTCTTACGTTTTCATCACTTTTTTGGGAGTGATTATCACATCCACAAGAAAACCTAAATCGAGCAAGGTAGAAGAATCTTTTTACCCATTCGCCAAGTGTGCGAGTTAGGTGGGTCGACAACATATTCCTGTCATGTGACGCACATGCCGTCACCAGTGTCGTATAGAATATTTCAGACATGTTTTCCTGTGGAGGAATCGGTTGACCTATGAATTTGTGATCAAATGTTTTCGGTTCCTATTGGAGAGGCACGTCCTTTCGTCTACTAATCGCACGGTTTTGCGGTGCGGTCGCAAAACACAGACACTCAACTTATTACAGTGAACAGAGACGTCAATGAATGAACGATCAGATCGTAACTTTGGGAAAATAAACTAAGTAAAATTTTCACTCGAGGGAGGACTCGAACCAAGGACCTCTCGTTCCGCAGTTGCTCACTCTAAGCACAGGACCACGGCGCTCCTTAGCTTACTTTGTCCTTGATGTTGCATATGTTACACTTGGACTACTCAGTTTGTATATTTTGCTTATTTTTTCATAGTTCCACACAACTTCTTCCTGTTTCCTAGATTGATCTGTGTTCAGTTTTTCAAGGTCTATCCACTGTGCCAACTTACAACTAAATCTGAGGGGGTGCGATGGGGAGGTTCCCTTGTAAGAAGGTGTAGCTCGTTTAGAAAGGAGACCACTGACAGAACAGTTGCATTTTCCATTCTTGAATACTGCACAAGTGTTTCAGGTTCCATTCAGGTCGGTTTAAAGGAAAACACTCAGCAGTTCGGAGGCGTGCTTATAGGTTTGTTACCTGAAGATAATAAGCGAGTATTACGCAAATTCTCAGTGGACTCAAATGGGAATCCCTGGAGGAAGGAAGACGTTTTATTTTCGGAACACTATTGAGCAAGTTTAGAGATCAAGCATTTGCTACGGACTGCAGAACGAGTCTACTGCTGCCATACATCACTCGCAAAGACCGCGGATACAAGATACAAGAAATTAAGGCTCATACGGAAGCATTGCTAGTGGAACGCGAACTTGAATGAAACGCAGTGGTACACGGTATCTTCCGCTATACTCCATAAAGTGGCTTGCTGAGTATGTGTGGAAATACAGATGTAGAAACACAAGACTCGATATTTGTACGTCAGAGGAACGGCATCTCGTTCTATGACATAATGCCTTGCAGTTGGAAACTACATGCACTTTTTCGTAATACTGGAATTTATTTTGAAGTATTGTTCTGCAGCAGTAACCTGCTCCAAGTAATCCGAATTTCAGAGCAGCGTTGTGAATCATACGATGGTGATTAAAAAGTAATGCAGCATATTTATTTTTCGGCCAATTTCGGTTGAGAAAATACTGAATTTGTTGTGGGACATCGTGGAATATTACGGATGAAGCCCCTACAGTTTCCTGAAGTTGTATTGGTGGCAGCGCTATACGTAGCTTTCAAAATGGCATCTGTAACGGAACAGCGTTTGAAGCAGAGAGCTGCCACTGAGTTTCTTTTGCGGAAAACCACACCATCGCAGATATTCATAGGCGCTTGCAGTATGTTTGCCAACCGGCCACACGCAGCTGTGACTCCTGCAATATTAGAACGTGCGAACACACTCATTCGAGGTGACCAACGAATCACAATCAAACACCTCGCTGCACAACTGGACATCTCTGTTGACATACTTGTCCACCAGTTGGGGTACTCAAAAGTGTGTGCCCTCTGATTTCCTCGCCGCCTAACCGAAGACCATAAAGACTAACGAAGGGCCATCTGTGCGGAATTACTTCCAAGTTACGAGGCTGATCGTAAAAATTTGCTGTCGAACATCGTCACAAGCGATGAAACATAGGTTCGCAACAAAACCGCAATCCACTGACAAGGGGAGGCCACGACGCTTGGAACGCGGGTTTACTGCAAACTTCGTACACTCGTAGTACTCCATGAGGACAACAAAATGTGTAAGCAGTAGCGCGTACTTCTCAAGCGTTATTGAGAAAATCGCAAGATAATTTCGGTCGTCAAATATATACCTGTGCATGGCCATTTTTACCATAAAGGGGAGGCAGCCGAGTGGTTAGCTTTCAAGCCCCGTAATCGCTGGATCGAGTCCCGTTCGTCAGTTTTTCTTTATTTTCAACACAGTCATTTTCTTTATTATTTATATTACAATTGATATAATGGGAAAAATACGTGTAATTGGATGAACTTTTATTAAATTTACAATGTTATTTGGCAGTCTACAAATTTTTATTATCACAAATAATATAATATTCATAACTATCGACTAGTAAACGACCAAACGCATAAAGTGATACTGAAAATGTATGCATGTCCGTGATTTGAGAAATCCCTTATACCTGGAAGGAGCCCGAAACTACTTGTTACCTGCAAGTTTTGACCGGCACAGACGACTTTCGAAAGATGTACAATTAATCGTCGCTTTCGACATTACGAGTACATGTTGCAGGATAGTATTTTTCGTAAACACATGGAAAACATAATGTTAAACGGCACCAAATGACTCTGAGCACTATGGGACTTAACATCTATGGTCATCAGTCCCCTACAACTTAGAACTACTTAAACCTAATTAACCTAAACGGCACCAGGTGCATTGAATAAATTATATGTTTCCGCATACGTAAGGTCTTTTGAGATTTTCTGTGGAAAAACAGACCTCGTTAACTTTTCAAAAACCTCTCTTTCAGCCGATAATTTGGAAGCAAACCATGCATAATGTAATATTTCCTTAAATATCGGAGCTGATAATTGGTCACGCAGTATCGAGTGTATTTTAATAGCGTCTTCACGAGAAGCAGTTTCTCGTTCTCTTTCGATTAAAAACGAACAATTTTGAAGACACAGACAGGCATACATTTTCAGTATCACTTTATGCGTTTGGTCGTTTACTAGTCGATAGTTATGAATATTATATTATTTGTGATAATAAAAATTTGTAGACTGCCAAATAACATTGTAAATTTGATAAAAGTTCATCGGATTACACGCATTTTTCCCATTATATCAATTGTAATATAAATAGTAAAGAAAATGACTGTGTTGAAAATGAAGAAAAACTAACGAACGGGACTCGATCCAGCGATTACGGGGCTTGAACGCTAACCACTCGGCTGTCTCCCCTTTGTGGTAAAAATGGCCACGCACAGGTATATATCTGACGACCGAAATTATCTTGCGATTTCCCCAATAACGCTTGAGAAGTACGCGCTACTGGTAACAAATCTTGTTGTCCTCATGGAGTACTACGAGTGTACTAAGTTTGCAGTAAACCCGCGTTCCAAGCGTCGTGGCCTCCCCTTGTCAGTGGCGCCACGCCAGCTCTCCTCCGAAGAACAAGTTCAAAGCAGCACCAACAGTCATGGTGACCGTCTTCTGAGGCTCTGAAGGGCTTATTCTGTTTGATTTCCTCCCTCATGGTGCAACGATTAACTCGGAGGTGTATTGTGCTACACTCAGAAAATTGAAGAAACGACTTCAGCGTGTTCTTCGCCACAAAAATACAAACGAACTTCTTCTGAATAACAACACGAGGCCTCGCACAAGTCTGCGCATCTTAGAGGAGCTCACAATACTTCACTGAACTGATCTTCAACAACCACCCAACAGCCTGGATCTCGCATCTTCCGACTTCCATCTGTCTCGTCTAACGAAGGTTGCACTCGGTCAGTAAACAGGACATGGAGGCTATTGATGCAGTAAGACGTTGGACTGACGTCGACCAGTAGAGTGGGACCATGCGGGCATACAGTCCGTCCCAGTAAGGTGGCGCAAGGACGTCTCACTGAGCGGAAATTCTACATCTACATCTACATACATACTCCGCAATCCACCATACGATGCGTGGCGGAGAGTACCTCGTACCACAACTAGCATCATCTCTCCCTGTTCCACTCCTCAACAGAACGAGGGAAAAATGACTGCCTATATGCCTCTGTACGAGCCCTAATCTCTGTTATCTTTGTGGTCTTTCCACGAAATATAAGTTGGCAGCAGTAAAATTGTACTGCAGTCAGCCTCAAATGCTGGTTCTCTAACTTTCCTCAGTAGCGATCCACGAAAAGAACGCCTCCTTTCCTCTAGAGACTCCCACCCGAGTCCCTGAAGCATTTCCGTAACACTCGCGTGATGATCAAACCTACCAGTAACAAATCTAGCAGCCCGCCTCTGAATTGCTTCTATGTCGTCCCTCAATCCGACCTGATAGGGATCCCAAACGCTCGAGCAGTACTCAAAAATAGGTCGTATTAGTGTTTTATAAGCGGTCTCCTTTACATATGAACCACATCTTCCCAAAATTCTACCAATGAACCGAAGACGACTATCCGCCTTCCCCACAACTGCCATTACATGCTTGTCCCACTTCATATCGCTCTGCAAATGTTACGCCCAATTATTTAATCGACGTGACTGTGTCAAGCGCTGCACTACTAATGGAGTATTCAAACATTACGGGATTCTTTTTCCTATTCATCTGCATTAATTTACATTTATCTATATTTAGAGTTAGCTGCCATTCTTTACACCAATCACAAATCCTGTCCAAGTCATCTTGTATCCTCCTACAGTCACTCAACGACGACACCTTCCCGTACATCACAGCATCATCAGCAAACAGCCGCACATTGCTATGCACCCTATCCAAAAGATCATTTATGTAGATAGAAAACAACAGCGGACGTACCACACTTTCCTGGGGCACTCCAGATGATACCCTCACCTCCGATGAACACTCACCATCGAGGACAACGTACTGGGTTCTATTACTTAAGAAGTCTTCGAGCCACTCACATATTTGGGAACCAATCCCATATGCTCTTACCTTAGGAGTCTGCAGTGGGGCACCGAGTCAAACGCTTTCCGGAAGTCAAGGAATATGGCATCCGTCTGATACTCTTCATCCACGGTTCGCAAGATATCATATGAAAAAAGGGCGAGTTGCGTTTCGCAGGAGCGATGCTTTCTAAAGCCGTGCTGATGCGTGGACAGCAGCTTCTTTGTCTCAAGGAGATTCATTATATTCGAACTGAGAATGTGTTCGAGAATCCTGCAACAAATTGATGTTAAGGATATTGGTCTGTAATTTTGAGGATCCGTCCTTCTACCCTTTTTATATACAGGCGTCACCTGCGCTTTTTCCCAGTCGCTCGGGACTTTACGTTGGGCAAGAGATTCGCGATAAATGCAAGCTAAGTAAGGAGCCAATGCAGTAGACTACTCGCTGTAAAACAGAATTGGAATCCCATCAAGTTGAAACGTAGGGTTTTGTAGCCAAGAGAGTGGGAAATAATATGTTGTATTGAAATCCTGAATAAAACTAACCTGCTTTCAGAAAGAAAATATGTTGCATTACTCACTGAATGCCCCTCGTATGACCGAACAGAGTGAAAGCTCCCACTAGGAAAGGATGGAATATCTAAATAAACAAATAAATTATGATAATAAATGAAATAAAACTATTTCTTAGGTATTCGAGATTAATAGAAAAAGTTCAGGATTAAATAATGTGATGATACTAGCTCTGGAACCACTAAGTTCTGATTTATAGATTACACCATTTTCCGTTAGTCACGTCAGGACATCGGAATAGCAACAATATTAACTACAGACAATCATCTTCTACATAACAAGTCAGCAGAGATTCATAACGTAAAGAGAGATTGTCCTAAAATATGGGTCACGTAGTGTCACTTTAGGCGCGCGGTGGAGATGTGTGACGGGAGAGAGGTGTGCAGGGTAAGTGGAGGGCTCGTGTCTTAAGGCAGTGCAACGTGAGTTGCATTCACGCGTGGTGGCAGTGCCTCTTGAGGTGCAGTGCAAACAAGCCAGGAGTACGCCTCAGCTCGGCTGCTCTGCTCCTCACAACTTTGCACTCTCGACGAGCAGCCTAACTTTCAAGAAATGCACGACGTCCTTAAGACTTCGCGGTATAAACACGGCACGTCGCTCAAGAATTCGTGTCGCACGCTGTCGTGGCAACGCGGCTGCCTACAGCTGTAAAGGTAGGATGACGTCAGCGGGTTTGTGACAGCCTCGACATGGTCGGCATCGACAAACGCCGGCGCCTGAGGCCTGCACCCAGCTTTCACATGGGTCCAGGGAACGCAGAGCTGCTACAGATTCGAACTCCAGGCATAATCAAATAAAATATACTAATGGCCATTAAAACAGCTACACCAAGAAGAAATGCAGATGATAAACAAGTATTCATTGGACAAATATACTACACTAGAACTGACATGTGATTACATTTTCACACAATTTGGGTGCATAGATCCGGAGAAATCAGTACCCAGAACAACCACCTCTGGCCGTAACAACGGCCTCGATACGCCTGGGCATTGCGTCACACAGAGCTTGGATGGTGTGTACAGGTACAGCTGCCCATGCAGCTTCAACACGATACCACAGTTCATCAAGAGTAGTGACTGGCGTATTGTGACGAGCCATTTGCTCGACCTCCATTGACAAGACGTTTTCAATTGGTGAGAGATCTGGAGTATGTGCTGGCCAGGGCAGCAGTCGAACATTTTCTGTATCCAGAAAGGCCCGTACAGGACCTGCAACATGCGGTCGTGCATTATCCTGCTGAAATGTAGGGTTTCGCAGGGATCGAATGAAGGGTAGAGCCACGGGCCGTAACACATCTGAAATGTAATGTCCACTGTTCAAAGTGCCGTCATGCGAACAAGAGGTGATCGAGACGTGTAACCAATGGCAACCCATACCATCACGCCGGGTGATACGTCAGTATGGCGATGACGAATACACGCTTCCAATGTGCGTTCACCGCGATGTCGCCAAACACGGATGCGACCATCAAATGGTTCAAATGGCTCTGAGCACTATGGGACTCAACTGCTGTGGTTATCAGTCCCATAGAACTTAGAACTACTTAAACCTAACTAACCTAAGGACATCACACACATCCATGCCCGAGGCAGGATTCGAACCTGCGACCGTAGCAGTCGCACGGTTCCGGACTGCGCGCCTAGAACCGCGAGACCACCGCGGCCGGCGATGCGACCATCATGATGCTGTAAACAGAACCTGGATTCATCTGAAAAAATGACGTTTTGCCATTCGTGCACCCAGGTTCGTCGTTGAGTACACCATATCAGGCGCTCCTGTCTGTGATGCAGCGTCAAGGGTAACCGCAGCCATGGGGCCCGAGATGATAGTCCATGCTGCTGCAAACGTCGTCGGACTGTTCGTGCAGATGGGAGTTGCCTTGCAGACGTCCTCGTCTGTTGCTCAGCGATCGAGACGTGGCTGCACGATCCGTTACAGCCATGCGGATAAGATGTCTGTCATTTCGTGATACGAGGCCGTTGGGATCCAGCACGGCGTTCCGTATTACCTTCCTGAACCCACCGATTCCATATTCTGCTAACAGTCATTGGATCTCGACCAATGCGAGCAGCAATGTCGCGATACGATAAACCATCTCTGTTATTTTCACATTACATAATCATTTTACGCTGGTGTGCAAAATTGAAGACTAAAGTATCTTTCGCATGATATGTCTCTACCATGTAACACATCACGATGAAATATGGGCCACAAATAGAGGAAACTGCTATGGTATAGTACAGTGTAGTACAGTACAGTACAGCACTGAAGAAAGCTGAAAGAAATAAGAAATGAGATGAAGAGAGACGACACTTTTATTGAAAGACAAAAACTACACTGGAGTCTTCGCGATTCCTGATGGTGTTCACATACAACTAAATCTACATTAGTATTCTGCAATTAACAATTAAGTGCCTGGCAGAGGGTTAACTGAACCGCCTTCAATCTATTTCTCTACCGTTCTACACTCGAACAGCGCACGGGAAAATCGAAGACTTAAATTTTTCCGTCCGATCTCATACTTCTCTTATTTCATTATGTGGATCATTTCTCCTTAAGCAGGTGAGCGTAATAAAATATTTTCCTACTCCAAGTACAAACCTGGTGATTTAAAATTGGTGAAAACGTCATGCCGCAACGAAACACGCCTTTCTTTTAATTATTGACACCCAAAGTTGCGTGCCATATACACTACACTGTCCCCCTATTTAGCGATAATGCAAAATGAGCTGCCCTTCTTTCAATTTTTTCGATGTCCTCCGTCAATCGTATCTGATGTCTGATGCTCATACCGTGCAGCAGTACTCCGCAAAAGGACGGACAAGCAAAGTGGAGGCACACAGTTTAGTAGACCTGTTGCATCGTCGATGTGTTCTGTAGATAAAACACGGTCTTTGGTTCGCTTCCCCACAAAATTATCTGTGCGATCTGTTCAGTTTATGTTATTCCTAATTCTAATCCATAAATATATACTTGAATTGCCAGCCCTTAGGTTTTTATCACTTACTTTGTAACCGAAATTTAGCGAATTCGTTTCTACATCTCTGTTTACATGCATACTCCACAAGCCATCGTATGGTGTGCTCGGTGGAGGGTACCTTGTACACAATTAGTCATTTACTTTCCCTTTCCACTCGCAAATAGAGCAATGGAAAGACGACTGTCTATATGCCTTCGTACGAATCCTATTTTCTCTTATCTTATCTTTGTGACCTTAAGAGAAATGTATGTTGGCGACAATAGAATCACTCTGCAGTCAGCTTCAACTGTCGTTTCTCCAAATTTTCTCAAACAGCGTTCCTCGGAAATAACGCCGCCATTACTCTAGGAATTCCCATTTGAGTTTCCGAAGTTTTCACGTCGATGACTTCACACTTTTCATTATTTCGAGTCAATTCCTACTTTTCGCACCATACACATACACTATGTGATCAAAAGTATCCGGACACCCACAAAAACATAATTTTTCATATTAAGTGCATTGTGCTGCCACCTACTGCCAGATACTCCATATCATGAACCTCAGTAGTCATTGGACATCGTGAGAAAGTAGAATGGGGCACTCAGCGGAACTCACGGACTTCGAACGTGGTCAGGTGATTGGGTGTCACTTGTGTCATACGTCTGTACGCGAGATTTCTGCACTCCTAAACATCCCTAGTTCCACTGTTTCTGATGTGATAGTAAAGTGGAAACGTGAAGGGTCACGTACAGCACAACAGCGTACAGGCCGGCCTCATCTGTTGACTGTTGGAGACCGCCAACAGTTGAAAAGGGTCGTAATGTGTAACAGGCAGACATCTATCCAAACCATCACACAGGAATTCCATATTGCATCAGGATCCACTGCAAGTACTATGACAGTTAACCCGCCCGGTTAACCGTGCGGTCTAACGCACTGATTTCTGGGCGGGAAGGCATGCCGGTCCCCGGCACGAATCCGCCCGGCGGATTAGTGTCGAGATCCGGTGTGCCGGCCAATCTATAGATGGTCTTTAAGATGGTTTTCCATCTGCCTCGGCGAATGCAGGCTGGTTCCTCTTATTCCGCCACAGTTACCCTATGTCGGTGACTGCTGCGCAAACACTCTCTCCACCCACGAGTACACCATAATTACTCTACCACGCAAGCCTTGGGATTACACTCGTCTGGAATGAGACGTTCCCGGGAGGTTCCACTAAGGGCCTAACCGCACAATAACGCTGGGTTCAGCGTGGGGCGGCGGTGGGGAGAGTGGACTGCGATAGCGTGTTGTAGGGTTGTGAACCACTGAGGGCTACGGCGGGGGCGAAGCCTCTTCGTAGTTTATAGGTCCCCAGTTCCATACAATATAACACTATGACAGTTAGGCGGGAGGTGAGAAAACTTGGATTTCGTGGTCGAGCGGCTTCTCATAAGTCACACATCACTCCGGTAAATGCCAAACGACGGCTCGCTTGGTGTAGCGAGCGTAAACATTGGACAATTGAACAATGGTAAAACGTTGTGTGGAGTGACGAATCACGGTACAAAATGTGGCGATCCGATGGCAGGGTGTGGGTACGGCGAATGCCCGCTGAACTCATCTGCCAGCATCTGTAGTGCCAACAGTAAAATTCCGAGGCGGTGGTGTTGTGGTGTACTCGTGTTTTTCATGGAGGGGGCTTGCACCCCTTGTTGTTTTGCGTTGCACTATCACAGCACAGGCCTACATTGACGTTTTAAGCACCTTCTTGCTTCCCACGGTTGAAGAGCAATTCGGGGATGGCGATTGCACCTTTCAACACGATCGAGCACCTGTTCATAATGCACGGCCTGTGGCGGAGTGATTACACGACAATAAGATCCCTGTAATGGACTGTCCTGCACAGAGTCCTGACCTGAATCCTATAGAACACCTTTGGGATGTTTCAGTACGCCGACTTCGTTCCAGGCCTCATCGACCGACATCGATACCGCTCCTCAATGCAGCACTCCGTGAAGAATGGGCTGCCATTCTCCAAGAAACATTCCAGCACCTGATTGAACGTATACCTGCAAGAGTGGAAGCTGTCATTAAGGCTAAGAGTGTGCCAACACAATATTGAATTCTAGCATTACCGATGGAGGGCGCCACGAATTTGTAAGTGTTTTTCAAACAAGTGTCCGGATACTTTTGGTCACATAGTGTATCTTGTCTAGATCATTTTTCATTTGTGTTTGATCATCCGAGGACTTTATTAGACGGTAAATGATGGCATCAGCTACAAACAGTCTAAGGGAGTTATCTCAGATATTCTCTAAAGCGTTTATATAGATTATGAACAGCAGAGATGCTATAGCACTTCCGTGGGGAACGTCGGATATCACTTCTGTTTTATTCGATGACACTCCGTCAGTTACTACGAACTGTGACATTTCTCACAAGAAATCACAAATCCAGTCGCACAACTAAGACTATATTCCATACGCATGCAGTATGATTAGAAATCGTTTTTCGTAAATCTAGAAATATGGAATCAGTTTGAGGTCTCCGTCGACAGCACGTATTACTTCGTGTGAATAAAGAGCTTCTTGTGTTTCACAAGAACGATATTTTCTGAATTCGTGCTGACTGTTTGTCAATACATCGTTTTCTTTAAAACAATTCATTTTGTTCGAACAGGGTAAATGTTCGAAAATACTACTCCAAAACGTCTTTATTGACATGGATATGTAATTCAGTTCCCCTCGACATTACAAAAGACGGGACAAGGTTCTCAATTGGGCGTGTGATTACCACGGACGTCGGTGCATGCTCTGCAACGCGCTTCCATGCTGGCCACAAAGTTGCTAAGCTCTTGCGATGGGGCGTTCCATTCCTGCACCTGCGTGGTTAACACCTGCTGGATGGTCGTTGCATTACGTGTTCTCACCTCCCGCCTCATGAGTTTATGTCAAGCATTGATGAACACGATTGTTCTGCCGGTCCGTGTACGAGGGCTATTCGGAAAGTACGGAACGATAGGTCGCGAAATGGAAACCACAGTGAAAATCAAAACTGTTTTGTTTGCAACGGTTAGCTACACCTTCCAGCTACTTCTCTACACAATCGCCTCGCAGACTTAGACATGTGTCGTAGCGTTGTACCAACTTTTCAATACCCTCGTTATAGAAGACAGCCGGGGTGTAAAGCTAGTTCGCGTCCGTAGTAGAATACTACACGTGCACCCTGGGTAACGCTAAATGAACTAGCAAAGTACAGGCGACCAGATAATCCTTAGTTGATCTCCTGGTCACGGCAAATCACGATGAATTCTAGCAAAACGAACCCTTTGACTAGAGAACTCGGATCGCTGATTCGAGTCTGCCACCTGAATATTGAAGGTATAAGTAGAGCCAAATGCATGTACTTGCATAAAGTTTTAACAAAGAACGACATTGACGTAGTCGCAATTCAGGAGACCTATACTGAAGATGACGAGCAGCTAAGATCAAGGGGCATAATATCTGGCTATGACCTAATAGGCGCCACACACCACAGACATTATGGCACGGCAACATACGTCAGGAGAGATATCGAAGAAGTGGCTCTCGTATCAACATCTACCACAAACGAGATTCACGAAGTCATTATAAAAGTGGGTGAAGTCACAATAAATAATATATACAAGCCTCCAGGGCAATCGTGGCCCCCACAAGCCCTTCAAATCCTGCCTCACCCAGCAATATACGTGGGTGATTTTAATAGCCACCATGAACTGTGGAAATATCGAATATCTGACCAAAACGGCGAAGACCTGGTGAAATGGACAGAAGATCATAATACTCAACTAATCTTTGACGCCAAAGACCGCGGTACATTTAAATCAGCCGCTTGGCTAACTGAGACCTGCCCTGACCTCAGTTTTGTTACAACTGACAAGAACAACAAACCCCTGCCGGTCTCTCGCAGGGTACTTGAGGATTTCCCCCACTCTCAGCATCGTCCAGTACTCTTAGAAATAGGTCTTACTATTCCCCTGATATCCTCTTATCCTCGTCCTAGATGGAACTTTGGGAGGGCAGATTGGGCTGCTTTCTCGGAGAAACTTGATAAATGCCTTGGATGGATACCCCCAACGTATAGGAACTACGAAAGATTTGTTGGAGCCGTCATCAGCTCAGCTAAAGTTAGCATGCCCAGAGGATTCAGAAACTAATATGTGCCAGGATGGAGCGAGGAAAGTGAACGACTTTATAGACAGTTTCTGGACAATGGGGATAAAGAAATTGCAGACGATCTATTACATAGCCTAGACGCGGCCAGGCGTGCTAAGTGGATGGAGACCGTGGAACAAATGGATTTTACAAGATCAAGCAGAAGGGCGTGGTCTTTGCTTCGGAGACTTGGAGGTGGAGGAAAAAATCTGCGAATGACCAGCGCTATGTCCCCAAATACAGTTGCGGTTCACATCAGCAAGACGTCCAGGGCCCCAAAGGAACGAGCCCATACTATAAAAATTAAAAAGGAGCTTAAAGAGCTAAAATCGACAGCAGAGAACAATACATCTTATTCCCAACCCTTTTCAGTCGAAGAGTTAAATATTTTCCCTGAACGATATAAAACCAGGAAAGGCCCCAGGGTTTGATGGGATTCACCCAGAATTTCTGCTCCACTGTGGTAAATTTGCAAGATTATGGCTTGCGCGATTCTTCTCTAACGTGTTGCAAACTGGAAAAATTCCGCACACTCTCAAAAAGGCTAAAATTGTTGCCATATTAAAACCGGGCAAACCGAGTGACCAACCTCAGAGCTACCGCCCAATCGCCTTACTCAGCATGATCTATAAATTACTGGAGAGACTTATGTACAACAGAATGAGCGAAGTCATCCTGGACGCTGTACCGGTAGAACAGGCGGGCTTCCGGCCGAAAAGAAGCTGCACGGATCAGGTCCTCGCTCTAACAACCTACATCGAGGCGGGCTTCCAAAGACAGCAAAAAACATCAGTGGTATTTGTTGACCTGACGGCGGCGTTCGACACTGTCTGGAGACAGGGCCTGATTTATAAGCTCCTCCGCATCGTGCCATGTCTAAAAACGGCTAACCTTATCAACGAAATGCTCTGCAATAGACCATTCCAGGTTGTCATCGGTAACAACAGAAGTAAATTCATGAAACTTAATAATGGTCTGCCCCAAGGTTCAGTACTGGTTCCACTGCTTTTCAGCATGTATATAGCCGATATGCCTAGGACGAGATCCAAAATGTTCGGATATGCGGACGACTGGGCCTTGGCCACACAACACCGAGTGATGGAGGAAACTGAGATCACACTATCCAGCGATTTGACCACTCTAGGAAAATACTTCCGTGACTGGAGGCTCCAACCCAGCCCATCCAAAACAGAGGCCACTTGTTTCCACCTGAATAACAAATTAGCAAACAAAGAGCTCAAGATCCGCTTTGATGGCGGCATTCTTCCATATAATAGAACACCAAAGTATCTGGGCGTGACACTCGATAGAACATTGAGCTATAAACAACACCTTGTAAACACTGCTGAAAAAGTCAGAACTAGAAACAACATTGTCCAAAAGCTTTGTGGCACTAGTTGGGGGTCCACTGCCTCCGTTCTGCGTAGCTCTGCACTAGGACTTGTCTATTCTGCAGCAGAGTACTGTTCCCCAATATGGTTAAATAGTGCTCACATCAAGAAGGTGGATGCAGTCTTGAACCAAACGATGAGGATTATCTCTGGAACGATCAGGTCAACTCCTGTCCAATGGCTGCCTGTATTGAGCCATATCCCGCCGCCACATTTGCGCAGAGAACACGCACTTGTCAGGGAGTGTCGAAAAATCCAAAATAGCCCAGATCTTCCTATCCACACCCTGAGTAATGGAATTGAGCAAAAGAGATTGAAATCCAGACACCCCCCTCTCGCAAGTGCCAAAGATCTGGTAAAGAACGCTTTTATTCTTGAGGACCGCTGGAGAGAAGAATGGGAGGAAAAGACACCGCCTCAGGTTAACACCTTATTGGGAACATCTAACAGACCTCGGGGCTTTGATTTGCCCCGCAAAATCTGGTCTACCCTTAACAGGATCAGGACGAGCCACGGCCGTTGTGCGGACTCCTTGTACAAATGGAGCATAGTGCCATCACCACAGTGCGACTGCGGCGCTGACAGGCAGACAATTCACCATATCGTGGTAGAATGCCCTCTGAGGGCCTACCCTGGGCCAACAAGGGACTTCATGGATGCGACTAACAGTGCAATCGATTATATTTCTAACCTAGATGTTTGTTTGTGATATTGTAACTGTTTTGTGTGTTATGTACTTTAAGATTTTTCATACGTGATTTGTACTTGCCATACGCTAAATAAATAAATAGAAGACAGCCGCCAGTGCTTTTCGACATTTTTCTACTCTGGACTGCAGCTCGTTGTCTGTGTCAAAATATTGTCTTCATAGCCAGCGGTTCATCTGAGCAAAGATGAAACTCAGGTGTAGCCAATTACGGGCTGTATTGTGTGTGATCAAACACTTCCCACCGTAAACGCTGCAGGAGCATCTTCATTGCCCCTGCAGAGTGCAGCCGAGAATTGTCGTGTAGAACGAACCGCATGAAAGTTATGTTATGTGGATTGCATAGCTTCAGGCGAAGTCTTCAGTCAGACCCTCATACTTGGTGGGAGACGCTAATTTCTAGCCATCTTTACGTTCTCATTCTGAGCTCAGAACAGAAAAGAGCGACATGATGCGATCGACAGGCGTACTAGACATAGAGCCCATCGCATCTGTACAAAATTTCATCAGATTTTCACTGTATTTTCCATTTCGCGACCGATCGTTCCTTACTTTCCGAATGACCCTCGCATTATTGTGCGGGGAGATTTAATGTTGCATGAGTGTTCTGACCTCCAGATCTTTGAATGCGGTACATTTACCAATAAACGTCATTGAGATACTGTGCTCCTTCCTACAGTGCGCATTCGGCCTTGAGTTTCATTTTTATGGGTGACAATCAGCGACCAGATCGAACAGCGCAGGTGGAGGAGTGACTGGAACGGCAGGATATTCGGCGAGTGGGCTGGACTAAACGTTCCTCCAAATTAAATCCCATCGAGCACATGTGGAATGCGTTGGGGAGATGTACTGAAGCACTTCCACAGGCACGAACGACCATCCAACCACACTGGTGGAGGAATGGATTGCCTTACCACAAGAACTTACTAACTGCATGGGGGCACGTTCCATAGTCTGCATTGGCCGTCCGTGGTCATAACATACTCTATTAAGAACTATGTCACAGTGCCCTGGGGTCCTTCACAAACCGCGGTGACTTCTGTGTCATTATTGCCTTAGAAGTCCGCCCCTGGCAGCTGAGGCGTCAGCGCGACGGAATGTCATACCTAACGGCCCGGATTCGATTCCCGGCTGCGTTGGAGATTTTCTCCGCTCAGGTACTGGGTGTTGTGTTGTCTTAATCATCATCATTTCATCCTCATCGACACACAAGTCGCCGAAGTGACGTCAACTCTAAAGACTTGTACTAGGCGAACGGTCTGTCCGATGGGAGGCCCTAGCCGCACGGCATTTCCATTGTCTTAGAAGAAAAGGGTCGTTTCTGCTCGTCTCACAGCAAATTTTTTTCAGTAACCTTCGGTACTATAGTGTAGCAATTTTTTCCTATTTATGGTCCAATTTTCACAAGACTATGTTACTTGGCAGGAGGCATCGTGCGAAAGTTACTTTCGTCCTTAAGTTTTGCACATCAGTGTATAAGGAAAAGAAATTCCATCATGCTACTTCTTTAACTTCGGAAAACAACGAATTTCTCTCCATGATGAAGACTAGTTGAAGGATTATACACTTACTTTTATTTTAGACACAGACTCATAACATGTTAACTATCAAAATCGATTTCTGCGACGCACTGGCCATTTTCAAATTTTATTCTTTGCATGCTGCATTTGGCGAACAAAGCTTCTAAGTGGGTAGACTCAAAAACCTGTTTCGTTCGCTTCGTTAACAAATATACGGAATTTTCTCCACTTTTTATAAAGAAAATACTAATAAATATTAACACATTCCCTGCTCATTGCTTGAATTAATATTGTTACAAATTGAGTGGCTTCAGTACCGATGAGACCAGACACAGAGCAAAAAAAAAAAAAAAAAAAAAAAAAAAGTCCTTGTGCCGTAATTTTCAGTAAAAAACATTGTAATAATAACAGCGATTGTTTTAAAAGCGATTAAATGCAAAATACGGGCAGCCATTTGAGGACGTGGACGCTGAGGGGGGTGGGGCTATAGATTCGCGAACGGACGCCAGCCACC
The DNA here is from genome assembly GCF_023898315.1 of Schistocerca nitens. Taxonomy (NCBI): domain Eukaryota; kingdom Metazoa; phylum Arthropoda; class Insecta; order Orthoptera; family Acrididae; genus Schistocerca; species Schistocerca nitens. Next base: position 870,261,370 of record NC_064616.1, read on the forward strand.
GTCGGCAGCAGCAACAGCAACAGCACAGCAGTAGCACGTGCCGTGTAATGACATGTTTGACGGGCGAGCTTTGTGTACTCAGGCGCCGCTTTGATGTCCAAGCTTTATGCGCTGCCTTGTCTCTCCCGTTGTCAACAGACGAGATCTCTAGCCCTGCGCATGCACTGATGAGCGCCATCGTTCAGCACGCTCCTCGCGCCGAACAATGTGTCCGGACTCATTGCTCTTGACAACAGCAGATTTTACAACATTTATGCTGTTTAGGCACTGCACACGAAGGGAAAATTTGCAGCTGACCGGACCAGTCATTACAGACACCCCTAAGTTGTTGTCCCGCAGTATTTTTAATACGTTATTTCCAATGATTAATGAAACATCAACAGTTATGAGAACTTCTAAAAAGGTAATTCAGAATCTAAACCAGGTTGACGTAGATCGATCTACAATCTTGGCAGTTTTACATTTTCTCCATAGTGCGTACCACGGCCATAAATTTATTAAATGAACGTTGCATTTTTATACTTAGGCTGCATTTATTTAAACATCTTCTTCGTTCCACACCTACTTTCACCCTTTTAAGCCGTTTTCTAGTGATTAGCATCAAAAACGTGCCACACGTATAAAAATTGCAGATTATTCACAATACGTGTTTCGTTCGTATTGATTTACAGATTTAAATTGTCTTGATGGTTTGATATAATTGGTGCACATTAGGTCGGAAATTCGTTGGCCATTCGCAGTGACCACATGTAGTGGTTGGGAACGGTAAGTATGAAAATGTCGTCTGTTTTCCGGTAGTGAAAAAATGTTTTTCTCTTGTCTGGAGTCGTACGGGTAAGACTGCAAAAACACACACTTTCGTATATTGCAGTGCATTATACGGTATCTGCAAGAACATAGCATGGCTGTTCTGGGCACATACATGCAGGCATCAGGGTTTTAAATCAAGAAATCGTTACTATCATTGTCAGTCAATGGAAGAAAAACAATCAGTTCGTGTGACTAATGATAGCAGGGCGTACAAGTTCGGACATTTCATGAGGCAGATATTGTGATAACACAGTAGGAAACCTTTTCGGAATTTACACGTCGTAATAGTAGTAAATATTTCGTAAACTTGGGGGGATTGTGGTGGGTAGAACTCTGGTCAAAGGCATCTGACCAGAAGCATGGAAGGGTGGAAGTGTACCTCTTTGACTGCTACGTCATGCTCTCAGATTAGATGGAAAACATCGCCTCACTTAACTAGTTTTGCGTAACATGGTGTCTTTGTTGGCTGTCTTCTGACGACTGAGATGATGAATTTGTCGGCTACGTTGGAGTTTCTTAATAGAACTAATGATTGTAAGGTACATTGTTTGTAAGACGAAGGTTTTAGAATTCAAACTAATCCAATTTTCCTTGCATAAATACTTGTTCCAAATCATTCCCACTAAATGTTGCCGCGACGATTCATTCACGAAAGGTCAGAGCCGATTTCGCTTTGCAACCTGATCTAACTGAATTCGGATTCTTTTAATGACTTCGACGTCGACCAAACGGTGAATCCTAATTCTAGAAACACAGTCAACAAATTTACCATCTAAAACTTATACACTACGAGACTACGATTCAAAAAACTCTTCGATGTTGGCGCTGCAGATGTTACATTATTACTGTACCGGCCTGCAACCTGTTAACATGATAAAGAGCAGTTATTCGGGAGCACGGTTATTCTTCCGAACTCCCCCAATGCTCCCCTTATACTCCAATCTGCTCTGTGCAGCAACCCTAGACCAGTTTCCTTTTGTAACGAAACTGCTCTTCAAGTATGATTCTGTCACGCTTGGGATCGAGAAACTACCTCTCAATATTCAAGAGATTGTGGATAATATCTGAGCATATATTATTTCCTAGTTCAGCATTTTGTTTACGTCAGTTTAAGGGGGGTAGGACGTCAAACGGGCCGGCTTGGAGCAGGAGAGGCACCACAGGACATTTTAATTTCCACTGTCTATACTTTTACAAATAATTCATAAAACTTTGAAAGAATGATCACGAAGGATTCAGGATTCATACTAATAGCAGTGGAAGCTCAAAAACGTAACAAAATACATTTTTTTTTTACATGTGAAATTTCATCATTTTTTTCACTTACTACTGGCTGCATTTGTTGCTATAGGTACACTTTCCTTCCTAAGTAAGAGAGATTCTTCCATGAATTTTGCACAGCATACAAACTATAGCTACATGTGTATGAAACTCTAGAGTTTATTTAATTTATGAACAAATGAATGAACTGTTACATTTTAAACTTCTTGTTTAGAAAAAACTCAAATTTTATAGTTAACTATCTCAATTTTTACCACAGTTTTTAATAGATTTGGAAAATTCTAGAGTTTCATACACCTGCAAGTACTGCTTGTATGCTGTGCAAAATTCATGGAAGAATCTTTCTTACTTAGGAAGAAAAGTGTACCTACAGAAACAAATGCAGCCAGTAGTAAGTGAAAAAATGATTAAATTTCACATGTAAAAAAAGGTATTTTGCTACGTTTCTGAACTTCCACTGCTATGAGTGTGAGTCTTCAATCCTTCCTGGTCATGCTGACAAAGTTTCAGGAATTTATTTGTAAAAGTATAGACAGTAGAAATTAAAATGTCCTGTGGTGCCTCTCCTGCTCCAAGTCGGCCCGTTCGACGTCCTACCCCCCTTAAAGAAGTTTTCGTTTTGAAATGCAGACAAGGCGCTTTTGATTTATGTCAGAACGTAAATTAATGTATACATATATTTTCAGATTTGTAAAATGGAGAGCTTTTCACGCATGTTGCGTTACGCAGCCGTCGCCATAGCCGAGGTCGCTAACACACCCCTGTATGGTGGCGCTCTACTCGATGGTAACCAGGTTCGAATTCCGCTGATGTAAAGTTTCCAGGGCCATTATTTGGCCGGCAAGGGCATGAGAGTTGGAGGCGTTAAGTTCCAGATCATCAGTCTTTCTGTCAATGTCCTGGTATAAATTGCAGAACTTCTCTCAGTGTCTCATGAAGTGAGGACATGTGACACTGTTGACGGTGATCAGTCCGTCGGGCAGGGATGCTAAGCTCTGCGGTCCCTTTGGTGCTATTCGAGAGGACCAGCTGTGTGTCGACAGCGGCTTTCTTTCTATCCTTTCCCTTCATCCTTAACACCACAAACCCAACACTACGTTGTAGAAGCACTCTTTCCAGTCCTCCACGCGACACTGATACATACTTGACACTTCATAACAGGTTGGAGGATGCCAAACCACCTCTACTAGGACCTTGCCTAGAACAGAGATGCAGGATTCCTGCATATACTCCCTTAGACTCATTCCCTCGGTATGGAACTACTTTGAGTTGATGCGGCGCTCCAGAAGCATTATTTCCTTAGAAAGGCCCCGATCACCACATGATTCTGCGGTCCGTTGCTAGGACGATGTGGCAGGTGCCGAGACTACGTAGAATATGTGCACAAAGACGACACACCGGATGTAAGCAAACTCAAACGAAAATGCAGTAGGTGAAAATCAAATATCTTATTGAGCGGCTAATTTGATTTGATTTCGGGAGCACACCAAACTGCGAGGTCATCGGTCTCATCGGATTAGAGAAGGATGGGGAAGGAAGTCGGCCGTGTCCTTTCAAAAGAACCATCCCGGCATTTGCCTCAAGCGCTTTAGGGAAATCAGGATGGCCGGACGCGGGATTGAACCGTCGTCCTCCCGAATGCGAGTCCAGTGTGCTAACCACTGCGCCACCTCGCTCGGTCTGAGCGACTAGTTTGCAGATCCAGAACTAAAACCAGAATTGTAAATATGTTTGATTCCAAACCACTGACAAATTAATTCGTATTTTTAAGAGTTGAAAAGACGGACTTAAAACACTGTAAGTAAATGTAAAGATAGACTTCGCTTTAAAACGAGAAGTAAGTACTTTTTCAAATGTTAGTATGAGTTTCAGCCTTAAAAATACATTTGTAATTGGCAGTAGCGTATCGGAGCAGACGATGTCGACCTGTGTCAAGGGTCACAAGGGCACTTCATTTTATGAATTATATGTACTCCAAGGTTTGCCTAATATAGTATCTAATTTGCCTATTTATACTGCATTTCATGTCATTGTTTTGCAGGACACTGGGATGAATGGGTAAACCATACATGAAACACGAGAAGAGTCAATTTTATAATCAGCCTTTCAACGTCAGGATCACAACTGAGTTTTGAAATTAAACAGTAGAATTGACACCGTCTTTTGCACAAGTTTTGAAACAGGTTATTTTGCTATTCTACAGGAATCTAGAACATCCGATATTATATATTAATGTGTGCACAGAATCGGAAAAAAATTTTCTTTCTCGTTCACTTCGAGATCACCAAGTTGTACTTAGGCAAAAAATGGATTATGAACATCTTTGCCAGGCACATTCGACATCTAAGGTAGATAAACGTCACTGGTGCATTAACAGGTTACAATGAATAGTTTCCAAGTAATTCAAGAAATCTGGCTTCCTTATTGTCAGACGTCATTTACCTTTTGTCTCACTTGTACGTCCTACAATCTTAATACAAAAAACTACAGCCTCAACGAAAGCACCAAGGAACTTTGGTGTTTCTGTATCACAGTATCGTGTTGTTTCTTCAAATGCAGTATTCTCTTTTCCTCGACAACACTTATCTAATACCTTAAGCACACATTGTGGTCTATTTTCGTGAGCAAATTTGGAACTAACAGAATCTGCTTCTGACATGTTTACCTCAGCAGTCCTGGCAGCTTTTGGGACGTCGTTTCCGGTAGTTGTGATATCACATCGTATCACGGAAAGCAGGCGTCAGAGACTGCCAAAACAAATTTGTGAGGCAGGTACTGACTGGAAGAATTTAACGATGAATGTCGAGAACGTGAGGAAGGTAATACAGAGGATGAGTGGCCATTTCAACACCATGCATCATAGCCAAAATCAAGTCACATCTCTAAAATTCGTGATTTTAAATGTCGAAGTGCAAAAGCTTGTAACTAATATAGAAAATAGCTGTTGTAAGTAATTTTAGAACTGTACTAGTAATTTATGATACTGAAAATTCTGCTGAAATACTTGTAAGAAACTGAATAACTATACCAATCATCTACTGCTCCGCAATGAACCTAGATTGCTTGGTCGTAACAGATATAATGTGAATGACCAGGCAATGTTCTGTAAAGCCATTTGTAATTGCACTTACATCAGACTCCTACCAGACAAAAATCCTAAGATTCTGTTCAGAACTGCAACTGTTTTTTTGTGACAACGGTGTATAGTCAACAGAAAACCATCTAAAGACTTGTAATGTCGGATAGAATCTTGAAAGGACTTGGCCATAGCCTCTTTAATGAACCGGAAGGGTATTTGCTAGAAGGTATTCACCGATAGTGTTGAAAACAAAAATCTAGATGCGGGGACGGAAATGTGAAGCGTTCTCCCGCCAGTAATATTCTACACCATACCTCTAGTTGATTCATTGTAAAAAATGTGTGATGAAACTTGGTGTACACGAAAGAGACACCAAATGAAACGTCTTACGATTTACCCTTGAATACGGTCGAGGTGACTGTTATCCGACCATGTCTAATTAAAACACGATACTGAAGGTAGCCAAGCTCTCGCTGTTCACTTTATAGCCACTTAATTTAGTGGATGACAAGCTTCTATAGAGGCTCGTACGGAAACTTTAGAAGCTAGGCGACGTTTTTCTAGTCACAACCTACTGACAAACTAATTCCTTTGATAATGAAAGAAACTTAGATAAAACCTGCGTCCTTTTGTGAATAAAACAAGAAAGAGAACTAATGATGTTAGCATGAATTACCCTACGACATGCGCTAAGCAAATTCTTGGACGGATGTAGTGTCCAATGTTGACTTCTTAATAGAATGTAAAAACTTAATCAAGCAACTGCTCGTTTAAATATAAATAAATACACAACATAGCTAGTATATATATATATATATATATATATATATATATATATATATATATATATATATATATATAGATAGATAGATATATATATATATACGATGCGTTTCGGACGCAGGTTTTGCTTCATCGTAGGTCGCAGTTTCGGTGTCTATCGCAGATGTTTTGCTCCTAGGAAACAAACGATGTCGAAATACCTGCATCGTTGTGCATCTTTGTAATGTATTCTCCTCGAGAACATTGAATATCAGCTTTACAGAATCATTGTTTACAAACTGGTAAAGTTTGTGTTTTTAATGGTGTCTGAACAGCCGTGGACACAGCCTACCAAACATGTGTGTATCTAAAATAATTGCTCGTTATTAACAAATTTAGTTCAGTTAAGGCTCTAAGTAGCGTTTCACTGAATAATTCCTGAAAATTGTTGAAAAAGCAGCAACTTACTTAAAACTTCGAATAAATATTCCCAGCAGACTCTCAGTCCAGTCCACCGCAATGTTTTATCCGAGCATTCTGAAAGCTAAATATGAGTTGAACAGCTAACTGGATTGCAAACGATATTGTGTGCAACAGATTCTGAAGACAAAGGATGAGAAAAACGTCGCGGCCATACAAGAAATTCGAGGCAAGAAAATAGCCCTCTCGAACTTTAGCAAAATTTCGTTCACACAAAGTTCGTGCATCAATCATGGAAGAAGTGTTGCACAAGACTATAGTTGCTTCTGCTGCTTGCCGACACAGATTTTGTGTCACCGTGAGGCAAAGAGTGCTTTTTATTAACGCTATCTCTAGAATATCGCAATGTGGTATTAGAGTTTTGACCGTCAAAATGTATTTTATGTATCGGTATAGATGTAAGAGTCATTGTAGATTACTTTTTCGAACGAAATAGCTGTGGAATAAACGAGTGTACTGGATTCTTACAACCATTACAAACACCTTGGATAAGAGTCATTTGAGTAACAGTCTCGACGATTTGTGATCAGTGGGGGAAAGCAACGTAGTTAAAAGTACATCCTCGTATTGACATCGCATACTTTAGTGTCCTATTTTCATAAAATACATTAAGTGACTTTAATATTTGTGATTTGAAACTATTCTATATTTTCTCGTGTTGAACTACTTTGTATTTCAGTTCCCTGCTGTTCTATTTCTATTACAATCAACATATAATAGACATCTTATGAGGAAATAGAAAGTTATTGCTGATATGGTGCATTGAAATACAATAAGTCAATGACATTTATCTAAGATAAAGACTGGAAACATTGACGTTATGGTGTCTGGAACGCAATTTTTACGAATGAAAAAAATAGTTCAAATGGCTCTGAGCACTATGGGACTTACCATCTATGGTTATCAGTCCCCTAGAACTTAGAACTACTTAAACCTAACTAACCTAAGGACATCACACAACACCCAGTCATCACGAGGCAGAGAAAATCCCTGACCCCGCCGGGAACCGAACCCGAGAACCCGGGCGCGGGAAGCGAGAACGCTACCGCACGACCTCGAGCTGCGGACTTTACGAATGAAGATTCCTATTAGTTCTCAGGCAAAGCTAGTACTCTGCAAAGTTAAAAATTCCCGAATGCATATTATGGAAACAGCTCATTTGCAGAGTACTCAATTGTAATCCATTAAAACTGTCTGACATCTAGAAAGACAAGGACACACTATCGCTAGAAGGATAATAAAACTGGCCACTTTAAAAGCTACATGAATGCATATCCTCGGGTTCGGGACATGTATGTGGTCACGAAATGAAGTAACTCATTTACTATAACAGAGTAGTAGGTCTAACAGACAGAAAGAAGTTTAACATGTAGAAGTTCTAATATTTCGTCTTATGCAGGGAAGTGATATGATCTGACTGAAGAGGTACAAACAGCTGCTCAACCACAGCCATACCAAAAATAACGTCGAATAGCCGATTATAAAATTTTACTACATAGTGACTGGTGTAATTGAAAATTTTAGTGGTTCGTGATTATAGTGTTTTACTGTTTCTCCAAACTAGTCTCACAACCCATAGTTAAAGGGTAGAACCATTTCGCGTATTGGATCGTAAAAGTGGAGATACACCAAGTCATGCCTGAGAGGTGGCTGGGTGGATGGAAATGGACCTCTATCTCCTCCGGCTTCCCACACGAGTCTGGCGATTGTGGTAGATTCTTGTGCGGTATCAGCATTCCCTGGAGGAGTTAATCTGGTGGTACTCATTAGCACACCTCTCCGTGTGGAGCCACTTGACGACTAGATGGAAGTTGCGATAAAGTAAAAAAATTACTCCTCTTCCCGAAGATGGAATAGAAGAGACAGACAGTCTCTTATGGAACCCAGTCCGTCTCCTGAATACCTACCTATACAATCAACGCGAGAACTCACACACACGTTGGTTTCGTAACGACAAGCAGACGAGATCGTAAAATTAATGTGCAGGAAGCGCAGAACTTCCGGCGAGCACTAAAGTGAGCAGTTCGCTCTACGTTCTACTCGTGTTCATAGAAATCTGTTCTGACGGCTCTGGGATGATGTTCTGTCAGTTGTAATGCTACAGATATAAGATACTAATATACGTGAACGTCCAAAAGCCAAGGAACAGTCGAACTTTGGGTCTCTTTCGTACAACAGCGGCAATGTAAAAGTGGCCGCTACGTGCTGCCAAAAGGAGAAGACAAGGCATTTATGTACTCTCAGGTTTGAATGTAAGGTCCTTTGTTTTTATTAAACACCTTGCACTTAAAGTTTTTGCTCCAACGTTTAGCAGTCTGACTAAAATAGCAATGTGAACTACCTTCGCATCCTATGCTTCATGAAAGAATATGCAGTAATTATGCGGCAGAATGGTGTTCGTTTTTTTAGAAGAGGCTGTACACCGATTCAAGTCGGGCAAGTATCCTGTATGATCGCAGCAATTTCTTCGATCAGATATCGAAGTAAGACTCCTTAACGAATATCACTGAGTTTGCTATCAGTAAATATTTTTGATGCAACCGCAACTGAGATAAAGAAAACTTGAGAAGAGGTTACAATTACACGCTAATTCGTCATTAAAAAGTTTACTAAATGTAATTTAGTATTTTTTAGACCACAGCCTCATGGGCTAAGGACTTAGTGAGCAGATACAAATTCAGTGTGGTTCTACGGCCTCTATGTGCGCCAGTTAGTTTTGACGTAAATGCTGGAGGGGATAGGTAACTTTGCAATCCCATCCAGGCAGCAGATGGTAGGTTCTGAAAGGGAATATCGTTTCGCCATTGTTGTTAATAACGGTTGGTTACCATCCGAACGAGAAGAGAGCAGATGCACACTGACCATTTACACCGTTGTGACGACGGACGTAATGGACAATTGGTCCAGACACGCGCATCTAAACGCGGCATAGATTCTACAAGTCCTTCGTACACGAATGGAAACAGTAGTATCAGATATACATTCGAGGATTGTGTAATTCCTGTAGGCTACGTGAAAGTCCTTTCCAGATCTTGAAATAGCATTCGATTGATCCAAAATGCGACTGAAGAATTGATAAAACGCTACAACATTTAGCTAATTCCATACTGGTTCTTAAACGACTGCAGCACGATTCTGATCTCAAGATATCGAATGCTGGGCTCTGCTCTCTAATATTCATGACGACCCCCACCCCCTCCTCACCTCCAAATCTTGGTTGTGGTGACATGCTATAATAGAATAGCCCAATGTCTGCATATATACTGCGCAACTGCGGAGGGTACCACTAGTACTTTGCTCCCTTTTCTGTTCTAGTAGCGAATGATGTGCACTAAGAACAACTGATCGGAAGCCTCAGCACGAGATCGAATGTCTCCACGGTCTCTTCACGAGGAATATGTAGGAGGAAGCAATATGATGGCTTTCTCTTATATAAAGTTGCACTCTCGGGATTTTAACAGTAATCCATACTGTGATGCACGAGCCTCTCTCTTAGCGTTTGGCAATGGAGATGAATGAGCATCCCTGTGGCACTTCCAGGCTTACTAAACGAACCAGCGATGAAACGTGTTGCTCGTTTTTCGGCCTTCTCGTTTCCCCCTACAAGTCCTACTTATTAGGAGTCCCAGACAGGAACGATGGTTTTAGAAGCTACTTCCTTCGTAGGTGGACTAACTACCTGACAATTCCTTCAGTCAATCTCAGTCTGGCATCTACCTTTCCTAAGATTAGCCTCATGTGGTCCTTCCTCTCTACATTACTCGGTAGTGTATTGTCTGATATTTCATGAATGCGACTGTTTCTGGTAATTTTTCGGCAATCGTGCAATTATAGTGACGTGTATCTCTGCGAATGTATGTAGAATACGTTACATTTGTTTATGTTTAAGGTTAACTGACTATCTCTCTATACTGGACGTTTTCGACTGTAAACTACCGTCATCTGATGGTCTGTAAACAAAGAGTACGAGACTAAGAAAAAAAAAAAACGAATAATAAAAGGAAGAAGTTAAAAGCATCACATCGAATACTGCAGCAACCGAGGCACATGCGCTGTCAAGCTAAATAAGTTAACAAGTAAAAGAGCTTAGATACAAAAGAATAATGGGTGGCAGATGACAATTAGGCATTTACATATTCATGGTGCTATATGAAACTTTTAGGTTATTACTTATTCAGTGTGTTATGTACAATGATCTTATAGTTTTCACTCTAGAGGGCGTGAACTGTTTCTTCGTACGTCTGTATGTAAGCTCTTGTATACTTTACTTTAGGTAGTATGACAACGCATGCGGCTCAGTTATGATGAAATCATTTTTGCTAAACATTCGTTTTTATTACTTATTTGTGGTAGTTGGTTTTATTTAGCTTAATTTTTATTTTTACAGATCCAAAATTGACTGTATGACTAAAAACTGCGACTGTCGCCCACATAAGTAAAAGGAAAAGAATAACAATAGTTCTGACGAACTTATATTATCAAAACATTTACTTCTATTACAGCGTGCGTGTTTGCTCAAGTTGTAGCGAAATTGTGCCTGTTTTGCTACGTTATGTGAAAGGGCTTCGCATTGCTTAATGTGTACACGACAAAAAATCTATATTGTAATTTATGTTTTTGTACTGAATAGAACGTTTTTCATCATGATCAAAGGCAAGAGTTTTATATAGGCTCTACGAAGTACTGAAACGATGTTTGTTACGTTTTATTCTTCTGATGAACAAATGACATCACATGGTATATTACGTCCAGATACTTCTCATGACCGTCAAGTACCATTACCTTCCTCAGTTTGGAAGAACAATTTTTTGTTATAGAAACTTTTCATTTTGTTACTGTTCCAGTTTGTAACAGACATCTGTAGCTCCAATGTTCATTGTGTTCAGTTGCCTTATTTTCTGTTTTCATGTCCACCTTTCACATGCATTCTGAAAAGGAAGTCGTTCTTGGTCCTATGGTGCCAACGTAATATTAGTGTTGAAATTTTTTCAATTACTCTAGCCCCTTTTAACACTCGAATCCATCAAGCGGAAATTTAAATGGTCATTACTCTCAGTATATTCAGAAATGCAATGATTTCAGTGCACGTAGTGAATAATAATTGGGGCTACGGACAGCGAATACAAGTCTGTTGAGGTTATCAGCATGGACCCAGGCCGTATGTCGACAATAGCAGTTCATAGGAAGCACAACCGAAAATACCATCGCTGAAGGTAGCCTCGAAAGCCCGAATGGCATTCGCGAGTAGCACACTACCGATAAGAGGTATTATTCCCTCGTGAATGATCGCCACCTGTCAATGTGAGACTGCAATAAAGACCGGATGCGGTGCGAGCAGAACAGAGAACGGTTTAGCAGTGCTGCCGACAACGAAGTTGTATTATCGCCGCTGACATGTTCCAAGGGAATAATTCCATTAAACAAGATTTGGACAAAAGAAACCGACCAAATTTTATCACAGGCGGTCCAAGAAGAACATTGAAAATTTGAATAGCCAATTACATGCCATTTTTGTATTGAAAAGAAAAGACCAATGAATGATCCAGTCCTCATCCACAAAGAAATAAGACAAGCTCAGAATTAACTCTCACACTGTTCAGATTTATAGATACAGACTGCAACGTGAAATAATTTGAACGGAACAAACCTCGTACGTTTGTACAATATACGTCGTATATCTCGGCAAAATCAGTAAATAGTAATCGATTTGGAAAATTTCACGTTTAAATCATTGTCAGGAATATCGACTTAGTTTTTCTGAACTGCCCTAAACTATCTCAGGTGGATACCAGATGTTACCATCTTTAACCCGAAAATCTTTTGCAAACTGAGTTAGTGTTGCCTCCAAAAAAGATGAAACTAAAAGGAATGTTAAACACAACGAAGATGGGTAAGTGCTCTGCTTCATCTGAGTTTGATACGCACTGTAACATACCTCTCATATTACTACAAGTAAATGTTGATGAACAATGGGAGTGCATGAAAAGTTTCCGGTAAACCTGCCGTGTCAAAACAGGGAATTTAACGTGATAAGTTTACCGAGAACATTTTGTGCAAGGAATCCGTCGCGAAAGACTTCGTACCAGCACTGAGAGTGCATTACATTTCAATTAGTGTGTGCTAATTTCACTGCGTTTGAGAATCTTTCATTGGAACTATTTTGTTTTTGTCATAACACAGGGTCGCCAACAACAGGCTGAAAAGATTGTACGGGTGTTGCAAGGGAGTTTATGCTCAGAAACGACTGTTACGTAAAAAAATTCGATACACTGTTCCGTTTTCCGATTTAATTAGCATTGAAGTTAGCCAATCAGGTCGTTGCGCGCTCAAATTCAAGCAGCCTGCCAGAGACAGTATCGCAAAACGTGTCCTGCGTTTGGTTTGCTAACTTAAATTTATCAACTCTGAAAAAGACCCATTTTAGCTTGTAATGAGCATTTGAACAAGTGATAATTCACGGATATCTGTGCATTACCATATTTTAGCGAGAGCAGGTGCTTGAATTTGCCTGATTGGCTAACGTGAGTGCTAATTAAATCGGAAACAGCGCAACATATCGAATTTTTTTCTTAACAATTGGTTCTCAGCACAGCCTACCCTGCAACACCCTTACAAGCTTTTCAAACTGCTTCTGACCACCCTGCATATGCGGTATCCCATTTAAAAATTTGCCATAAAATGTATTATTTCAGAATACCACTTTTTCACTCTTGTAAATGTATTCAACTGTTAGTGCATAGTACACCGAGAGTGAAATAAGCGTTAAATTATTCGCACCAGACACGTGATATGATTACTTGGGTTCCTATAAAACTCGGTACGACGTCAGCAACATCATAGCCCCTAAAACGTTACGTCTACCAATGTGCGATGTCAATGAGTGTTCCTACATGTACTCTAACAATGTGGCGGTGAATTGCCTCTGTTTAAAACCAGTCATAGCTCTTGAAATGTAATGAAATGATAGATACAAGCAGTGGTTGGTAAATGGTTCTCAAAATTATTTATTTCACTAATCAACCCTGACTATCCGTACATATGAAACTTACTGACAAAACAGCTTTATATTAAAGGAAAATGTTATTCAGAAAAATCAGAACCCACATGTTTTTGCTACTTTGTATCGTATAAGATACCTGTAAATTATAATTTCAAATAAAATATGAAACAGAGGTAGCCCCATGTACCGCTGCATAGAAGTAAATAAGCAAGTAAGTGGATAAAACTTCAGGGAGAGATAGTGTTATATTATCTTCCCTTTCTGTTTATCCCTCCGCCTACTGGCTAGCCCAAGGGTAAAATATTTTAGATACTTTTATAATACTTCAGATAGTAACTAGAGGTGTAGCATTCGAAGGGGTCATTGAAACAAGTTCGATTTGACGCTAATAAGTAACAACATTTTACAATTACTAACAAATGTGAAGCACAGCAGAAGCTACCGTAGAGGTAAACAAACCAATTACGATTTTCCACTATATTTACCAAAAAGACTCATCCTATGCTGCAGTTACAATACATTACGTGGAAGGTACAAATGTAAATACGAAGTTGTTGATAAATCAACATTTTGAAAAGAAAACCAAAATTTTTCTTCATATGAATCTAAAAAAATAGCTGACAAGCTGAACTTTAGTTTCGGGCAGAGAGGCGTAGTCGAACACCGTAACTCGCAACACGAAGCCCGCGAAAGGCCAAATTCGTGTTCGGTACACAAGTGTGTCTCAAAAACTATTGTATTAGAATTTGAATTTAGTCACTTTTCAATTTTCAGTGTAGTAGCTACACTGATAAACCAAAACATTACGACCACTGCGCACTGCGACGATGGATGCCGCCTGATGGCATTGCCGGCAAGTGACAAGTAACAAAAGTATGTAAGCGGAACAGACATGGAAGGGGGATCACCCTAGCGAAGATATGGGTTGCAAATGGGGAGATCCGATGAGACAAGCGACTCTGACAAAGGGCAGATTATTATTACGCACAGCCTGCGAACGAGTATCTGGAAAACGGCGAATATAGTCGAATTTTCACGTGCTGCTGTCGTGAGGATCTACAGAAAGAGGTAGAAGTACAGTGAAACTATCACTAGGCGCTACATCGTACATTGTTGAACATGGAGCTCCGCAGCAGACCACCCCTACGTGTTCACATGCTGACCCAACGACATTGTCAATTATACGAGGTGTGGCTAGAAAAAAACCGGACTAGTACTGGTGAAACAATAAAACGAAAGCAATAAGGCTGAAAGTCGCGTGGCCTGTCACGTGACTCTCGCTCCGCCTACTGCTCGAGTTTCATCTGCCTCCTGCACTCAGTCTGCCCGTGGCGTCTGTTTTAAGTGGTTGACGTTTTGTCTGTGCCTCGGAAAATGTTGAGTGTACAGAAAGAACAGCGTGTTAACATCAAATTTTGTTTAAAACTAGGAAAATCTGCAAGTGAAACGTTTGTAATGTTACAACAAGTGTACGGCGATGATTGTTTATCGCGAACACAAGTGTTTGAGTGGTTTAAACGATTTAAAGATGGCCGCGAAGACACCAGTGATGACACTCGCACTGGCAGACCATTGTCAGCAAAAACTGATGCAAACATTGAAAAAATCGGTAAACTTGTTCGACACTTTCCTTGTCAACTCCTGTTAACTCAGACACTGCTCTGATTGTTAAACGGCGATCTTGTCGAACAAGTTTACCGATTTTTTCAATGTTTGCATCAGTTTTTGCTGACAATGGTCTGCCAGTGCGAGTGTCATCACTGGTGTCTTCGCGGCCATCTTTAAATCGTTTAAACCACTCAAACACTTGTGTTCGCGATAAACAATCATCGCCGTACACTTGTTGTAACATTACAAACGTTTCACTTGCAGATTTTCCTAGTTTGAAACAAAATTTGATGTTAACACGCTGTTATTTCTGTACACTCAACATTTTCCGACGCACAGACAAAACGTCAACTACTTAAAACAGACGCCACGGGCAGACTGAGTGCAGGAGGCAGATGAAACTCGAGCAGTAGGCGGAGCGAGAGTCACGTGACAGGCCACGCGACTTTCAGCCTTATTGCATTCGTTTTATTGTTTCACCAGTACTAGTCCGGTTTTTTTCTAGCCACACCTCGTAATATGATTTCAGTGGGTACGGGACCATCAGGATTCGACCGTCGATCAATGGAAACGTGACAGCTCTTTGGGTGAATCACATTTTTGCTACACTAAGTCGATGGTCGGCTCCACAAACAACGTCATCGGAGTGAACGGCGGCTCGAAACGTGCAGCGCACCACGGATGTAGGCTGGTGAGAGCAGTGTTATGCTATGGGAGATATTTTGCTGCGTTTGTATGGGTCCTGTGGCAGTAATCAAAGACACGCTGACAGTTGTGAACCACCTGCTTCCCTTAATGCTTGATGTCTTCCCCGAAGGCAATGTCTTCTTTCAGCAGTATAATTTTCGTGTCTCGGAGCCAGACCGTGCTAAAATGGTTTGAGGAGCATTATAGTTAACTCACGTTGATGTCTCGGCCACCAAATTTGATGTAAATTCTATAGAACCCATCTGGGTTGGTATCAGGCGCCATCACTGCGTACGCAAATCAGCGGCCCGCTATTTTTGCGAATTACATGGCCTGTGCTAGTAATCTAACGCCACGTACCTCCATAAACCTACCAACAAACCGTCGGATCCCTGATACACAGAACCAGAGATGTATTTCGCTCCAAAGATGGGCAAACAAGCTATTAAGCAGGTGATCGTATGTTTTGGTTCATCAGTCTACACTGCAATAATGTGAGTATAAGAAAACAAGTGATGGATTCACTCTTGCAGATTCCGCTCAAAATAATGAAAAGCAACGTCACACAGTAATACAGGGTGTTACAAAAAGGTACGGCCAAACTTTCAGGAAACATTCCTCACACACAAAGAAAGAAAATATGTTATGTGGACATGTGTCCTGAAATGCTTACTTTCCGTGTTAGAGCACATTTTATTACTTCTCTTCGAATCACATTAATCATAGAATGGAAACACACAGCAACAGAACGTACCAGCGTGACCTCAAACACTCTGTTACAGTAAATGTTCAAAATGTCCTCCGTTAGCGAGGATACATGCATCCACCCTCCGTCTCATGGAATCCCTGATGCGCTGATGCAGCCCTGGAGAATGGCGTATTGTATCACAGCCGTCCACAAAAAGAGCACGAAGAGTCTCTACATTTGGTACCGGGGTTGCGTAGACAAGAGCTTTCAAATGCCCCCATAAATGAAAGTCAAGAGGGTTGAGGTCAGGAGAGCGTGGAGGCCATGGAATTGGTCCGCCTCTACCAATCCATCGCTCACCGAATCTGTTGTTGAGAAGCGCACGAACACTTCGACTGAAATGTGCAGGAGCTCCATCGCGCATGAACCGCATGTTGTGTCGTACTTGTAATGGCACATGTTCTAGCAGCACAGGTAGTGTATCCCGTATGAAATCATGATAACGTGCTCCATTGAGCGTAGGTGGATGAAACTAAAATGAGCCCTAACATGGAAATTAAGCGTTTCCGGACACATGTCCACATAACATCTTTTCTTTATTTGTGTGTGAGGAATGTTTCCTGAAAGTTTGGCCGTACTTTTTTGTAACACCCTGTATATTAATGAATTGATCAAGTGATAGGCAGTTTACGCAAAGAGACGTTATGGTATTGTCCTCATGTAGGAGGAGACAAGAGTTAGTAGTGCAAATGTTGGAGGCTTCAGAAAAAAAAAGGAAAAATAGTTTATCGATGGACGGAGAAAAGCCAGTTTCTGTAAAGAACTGCACTCCATGCATTGGAGTGTGGTTTTTCAAATATTACCGTGATTAATATGTACTTTTTTATAGATTGGATGAAAAAATGAAATAAAAGCTTACTTCATTCCAGAAGTATTGTGTTTTCGTGTATTTTATGAGAGTTTAATATTCAGCAAAAATTAGACGCTTCAGCCATAAACTGTAAAGCAATGTGCAGCATTTGATTGTTAGTTGAATCAGCATCGTACATCGCTCCTACTGCGTTTGACTGCGTTTAGTGATCAGTGTAAATAAGATAATAATAAAACAAAATCCAGATTCAAGCAGAACCGTCAATTTACGTCTCGTCACAATATAGTTTTCCAGACGTATGGAAAACGAGAATATTAATCATAAGCAGACCACTGGAAGATTAGCGAAGTATATCTGTTAACGACTACTCGAAACTAGAAAATAAAATATCTGTCTGGTGAAAACAAATTACTTCATATGTGAGCGTTTTGTTTTATTTACGAACAAATGAGGGGTTAATTAAAATTACGTTAATGATCTGGATGGAGCAGAGAAGAGTCCGGTGTAGCGACGAATGGGACGAGGCGGGTGTAGTGCCATCTGGCCGGTCCTGCTTTCAACGCCTGCCTCCGTGCTGTCAGTAATTAGTTCCACCAAACGCGAGGGCGACTTTTTTGACTAAAGTCGCGGTCGATTACTTTTCCTCCGTATGTCGCAGCAGCCGCAGCGTTGGCAGAGAGAGACACTCGTCTGCGTCTGTTCTCTAAGGGCCTTGACAACCACCCTTCCAAGTGGGACTCTACACTTTCACGCAAATTTTTGATCGGTCAGATGCACATTTAAGGTATTTAAATCCGATTGCGAATTTAGAGGAATGTGTAGCTCTACAACATCTGAATGAAGGAATCATGACTATCAAAACAGTTCTGAATACACTCAGAACAACTTTTATATTTTACATATACCAGTGAGAGGTCATGTTTGATTTCAGAAACACCAACCGGCAACGAATTTCATTAGCATCATAATTTTTCTTTCGAATACCTACTACTACCGTGCTCAATTTTTAAGTTAAATTATCAGCTCATTTATTTTTGGAACATATTTCAGCTGCTACATGGGCAGGCTTCAATAGTAACGGAACTTTTCACAAAGTCAGTAGCTACTTGGATGTGCCTACTGATTTTGCACGTAAGTAAAACTCCCACAAGCTACTAATTTGTCACTTATGTAAGTAGCTGATAACATATTTTGTGAACCGAATTTTATTAAAATTTGGAATAATTACTTTCCACCACAAGTTTTAAGTTACCCGTGTTACTGGGTTCCTCCACATGAACAACGAAATGATTAAATATAAACTCGACGTTACTTTATTTCTGCCTAAAACATGATACAATGAAAATTAATTCCGGTAATGGTGAAATAATAACGCAAATGTTACGCACGAAAATGTTTCCGAAAGACAGAAAGTGAACTGGAAAATAAAAACTACCTTAGCGACAAAATAATCTAAATTAATCGTTGTGCATTTTTTCTCCGGTATCCATGCAACAGAAATTACTTGTTATCAAATTTCTATCACAAAATTTCCAATCACATACTCCTAAGTGCAGACGTATTGGAATAAGTTCCCTGCTTACAAATGCATAATAAAATAATAACTATTTCTTTTGACGTAATGGACGTAAAGAGCAGAATTGTGCTTGCTTGTATAACAAACCATTATACGTTTTATCCAGCAAGTATCATCTCGCGTGGATATTCATTCCTGTCGTCAGATCTTCATTCAGCAAATGATTGGGGTCAATACTATGAACCCAACCATCCGCAAAATATCTAAATTTTATTCGCCGTATTTTTGTTTCCTTAAATCTTTTGCTGTCGAGGAGGCAGGGAAACGCCGTGGAGGGTGTAGAGAACAGGTTATCCGTGTTACTGAGTTCCTCCAAGTGAACAAAGAAATGATAAAATATAAACTCGATGTGACTTTATTTCCGCCGATGTACGAGAGCAACAGTCGTCCATCTGGAACGCGGATTTTATCCCTGTCTGGTTCACGTCACTGCCTCACGCGTAGCATTATCCGGATGGATCGGAAATTTTCTTTCTGACTATTACCAGAGTGATGATTCATACAAAGGCAGGCACTCTCTATTTGAATGAGGGTTTATACGTAACATAAAATGTATCCAGCCGAAACTCGCACACAAGTCGTCTATTCGTGAAGCAGATTTGTAAACAAAGAGACACCAGACTTCTGAAATCAGGTAGCGTGTCTTTGACGACTGTGCTTAGCTGTTACAAACTGATTTTGTTAAGCGGCTAAAAACCACCAGATACCTGGGTGAGAGAAAATCATTTGGCACATAGTGTATAGAAACTGTTTCCATAGTTTTTGATACACTGCAACTATATTTATTCACCTGACAAATACTGAAAGGGTACTTTGCAAAATATAAATATTCCTTTCGTATTATCACAGTGAAATGGACAGCACAAGATAAATTGCTCCAAGCGAAAACATGTAGTACCAAAATAAGCTTCCAACAATGACTACTAAAACGTGTACATTCTGAACATTTCTTATTGAATTAGCAACATAAAAAAGAAACCTTTCTGTCAACAGTGAGAATTATATTCTAGTCGAAAATTATTTGACTAGAGCTGGTAGCGAAATATGAAACTAAAAACTATAGAGAATATCACTGAACGATACTACTTCAATTGCAGTGCTATTTAAAAAATAGTAGCCTCATTTATTGCACCAATATTCTCTGTCATCTCAAGTGTCACAGTATTATAGGCGTTTTGTTTACTATATCAACTTCTTAGGGATATTTATAACCACAAGTTCTTCATGTTCCGTGCGCCGAAATGTCAATTATCCGAAAGAATAATGAAAACACCAAGACTTGGAGCTGTCATCTGGTATGAATATTATAGGATCTTCACCATATCACTCACACTCGGAAAGCACAGTAATCTTCGGTTGTCATAGGAACACGACTACAGAGCATTAACATTTTTTAAATAGTGAGGACCGTTTCTTTGGAAAAAGCTACCGATAGTCAAATATCGATGAAACAATACTTATAAGCTACTGACTGGCGAAAATAGTTCGTTTAGTAGTAGAGTTCGTTTTTATATACACAGGGTGTTTGAGCTGCCCCTACCGCTGCGTTTTATGCAACCTGCAATGTTATGCCTGGCCTGCATAAACCACGAGCGACATTTTCACATTTTCTGCTCGCTATGTACAAACCATTAGCCCTACAGAAAAAATGAGCAGGAATTTTTTGTAGGAAATTTAATGTAGTTAACTTTTGCACAGGGATATGTTTCCGCTAGAGGCCGTAGTTTTCGAGTTATTCAAAAACAACGAACACAAGTGACCTTCAAACACATCCCCACTCAACATTCAGCGATCAGGATTTCTAATATGTTGTTCATGGCACTCCCTTCTACAACTGTATAAAAATTTGCAACTGCACGAATTATTTTCCACATTGTATCTTTATTTCTCTTCATTAGCTGGCCTTATTACGTCACCGGTTTACTCGAGCACTTGCAAATTGTAAAATTGGTGTTTGTGTAAATTTTCCCTAACAATTTTGTGAATTTTAACAGCATAAAATGAACAACTACATCGTTGTATTCGTAAAGCCTTCTGACTTGAAACTGCTGTACATGTAGGGGTAACGTTTTAATCGAATTGTCGACGAAATTAGTATTAGCGTAACGTTTACAAAGGTTGGTTTTCGTTCATTAACCTCACGGGCACGTTTAAATTAATAATATTAACGAAATAGCCGACTACGTCTGTGGCTTAATAGCCCAATCAATAGATATGGAAAAGTGAAATATCGGGAATAGTTCATATAGTCGGATATTATTGTACTGTGGTAGTGGGGGGTGCCATGAAAAACATACTGGAAATCCTGACTGGTGAGGGATAAGTGTGTGGTGGAGGTGCGTTTTAAAGTCACTTTTGCACGTTTTTCTTGAATAATTCGAAAACAGTGGCCCCAGGCGAAAACTTGTCGCAGTTCAAAATGTAACTGCATTAAATTACCTACAAAAACGTCCTTCTCATTTTTTCTGTAGGACTAAAAGTTTGCATAAAACGATGGCGATAGGGGCAGCTGAATCACTCTCTACATGAATTTCCGTCGTACTATTTTCTGTTATAGTGTTTTGTAACTAGGGGACCCCACTGAGGTATATGAGGTATGTGTTAACAATAGCATCAAATTAGTTTCCCTGAAGCAGTGGACTGAGTCCTGTAGTGGAGACTAAAAGTTTACCCAAATAAATTTCATCTCTGGTTCAGTGATAGCTTTCGAGACGTGTCCCTCCAGCTTGTATCCGAAATAAGGTTATCTATCTGACCACGTGATAAACTCGAAACAACGCATTTTCAATTCCGTTATTTGAATTGCATTCGACGTCAGAGCCTGGCAGTTGGGCTCTAAAAATTAATAAATAAATAAAAGAACTACCAAGGAATTATTCGAATGGGAAGAAAATCGGTAGATGTGATTTACATGTACAGACAGATAAATTATTACTATTGTAGAAAAAAATGGATGATTTATTCAAGAGAAAGAGTTTCTCAAATCGAGCAAATCTATAACGCGTTGGTCCACCTCTGACCCTTGTGCAAGCAGTTATTCCGCTTGGCATTGATTGGCAGAACTGTTGGACGTCTTCCGGAATGATATGGTGCCAAATTCTGTCCAATTGGCGCGTTAGATCGCCAAAATCTCGAGCTAGTTGCGGGCCCTGCCCATAATGCTCAAAACGTTCTCAACTAGGGAGAAATCCGGCGACTTGCAGTTAAGGTAGAGTTTGGCAAGCAGTAGAGATTCTCGTCGTGTGCAGGTGGGCATTACTTTGGTGGAATGCGAGCCCAGAATGGCTTGCCACGAAGGGCAACAAAACTGGACGTAGAATGTCGTCGACGTTCCGCTGTGCTGTAACGGTGCCGCGGATGACACCCAAGGGGCACCTGATATAAAAAGAAATGGTAGCCCAGACCATCAATTCTAGTTTTCGGGCCGTGCGGTGGAAGACAGTCGGGTTGGTATCACATCGCTGTCCGAGGAGTCTCCAGACACGACTTCGCTGGTCGTCAGGTCTCATTTCGAAGTGGAACTCATCACTGAAGACTTCAGTCAGTGAGATTCCAGGCCGAAGACGTGTCTGGAGACACCCCAGGCACCAGTGGGATACCAACCTGGCTGTCGCACGCCATACGGCCCGACAAGGAGTCATGGTCTGGGTTGCCATTTCGTTTCATAGCAGGAGCCCTTTGGGTGTCATACGTGGCACTAGCACAGCACAGCGGTACGTCTACGACATTCTACGCCCCGCTTTGTTGCTCCTTCATCAAAAGTCAATCTGGACTTACGTTTCACCAAGGTAACTCCCACCCGCACATGGCGAGAGTTTCTACTACTTGTTTTTGTGTTTTCCAAGCCCTACCTTGGCCATCAGGGTCGCCGGATGCCTCTCCAATTGAGAACAATTCGAGCATTATAGGCAGGGCCTTTCAACCAACTCGGTATTTTGACGATCCAAGGCACCAATGGAATAGAATTTGGCACGATATCCCTCAGAAGGTCATCCAACAACTCTGTCAATAAATGTCAAAACGAATAATGTGGCAAAATGGCCAGAGGTGGACCAACGCGTTACTGACTTGCTCAACTTGCGAAGCTCTTTCTCTTGAATGAATTATCAAATTTTTCTGAAACTGCAATTATTTATTCATCCGTAAACGTAAATCACATCTACCGATATCCGTCCCATTCGAGTAAATCGTTCGTGGCGCGTCGTTATTTTGTCTTAGAGTGTATTTTGGTAGAAAAAATTAAATTTGTACATACAATTACAAGAGTGGAACTTTCCTTGATTGGATAAGCAATCACATTGTGTATGATACGAAACTCAGAAAAACAGTGTAGCAATTTTTCCGCTCACATAACTCATATATGACCATTACACAATTTCAAAGGTACTCAGTGAATGGAAATGCCGTGTGGCTAGGGCCACCCGTCGGGTAGACCATTCGCCTGGTGTAAGTCTTTCGAGCTGACGCCACTGCGGCGACTTGCGTGTCGATGGGGATGAAGTGATGATGATTAGGACAACACAACACCCAGTCCCTGAGCGGAGAAAATCTCCAACCCAGACGGGAATCCAACCCGGGCCGTTAGGTATGACATTCCGTCTCGCTGACCTCTCAGCTACCAGGGAATTCAGTGAATGAAATCACTTTAAACATACGGATGTTATCGTGTAAAACTGCTGCTAAATTCAAGAAAACAGACGAAGGATTACTAGCTTGTTACGCAACACAAATCTTATAGATACTATGCAGAGGTATTTTAGAGCATTTTGACGACAAACGGAATTCTGCCATATTCTACGTTACAGAAGACAAATGCCAGACTCTGTCTAAATGGGCAACAGGGGAATAAACCTTAGCTACGAATTGGAAACGTTACAACAAAGTGGCATGGGTTGATGTCCTTACAAAAACTGTGGGATCACTTTTAACTACGCGAGGTGAAATTTATGCACAAAAAGTGCATGGCTTGCGGTGTAGCTCATGAGAAAAAAAGAAAATTATTGAACACTCAACAGTTCTTCTGATACATACACAGGAGGCTACGGAATCAACGCAAATCACTGGAAACAGAATGTACTGATAGACGTACAGGAAACTTTTCTCTCCTCCTTGTAGTTTAAGAACAGCGACAAGAGAAAAGACAACAGCTGTAATGAAGTCTGAAAAAGAGAGATATAGATAAAAAAACTTGACATCTAAACATTTTTTGCCCATCTTCTGAAACAGAATGCCTCGGGAATGCCTGAAACTGGCAGTCGCTGATACATTTGTTTCTTAACAGAAACATTTTTCTGAAGACAATTTTTTGCCGAAACGGTCCACCACCACTGTCTGACTTTTATTGAGCAATGGCTGTTTTTAGTAACATGTAACTCGTTTTCTGAAGAATATGTGTTTGTGAATATGCAGGTGACAGGTGAAGTACAGCCGAAGGTCAGCGTAGAAAGTCAAAGCTATAATCATACCAACTGCTGAGTCACTTCTCGCTCCCCCTTCCTATAGAATGAGCGCATTTACGTGCTCAGCTGATTCACCGCACAGCTGCCAGCACAAAAGTCATGACGTAAAATATATACATAAGTGGACATACAGCCTCGCTCTAAGACGGAGCGGACTTCTCCTTTAAACAGCACTCTAGCGTTTATAATTCGTTTTAGTTAATTTTTTCCTACTTCTTGTAAACTGAAAATAGCATGACATTCAGAAAGTGCTCACATAAATAGTATGTTCATAGAACAATAGATGAACAACACAATCGGTGATCGTGTAATCTCATAAATGAATATTTTTCTTTGGTCACTAAATAACACAGTATATTTGATAACAAAGACGTTACATGCATTATATTTGCTCATTAAATGCAGTGAAACTTTTTGCTATGTCATTAGCTGTTTCTCGGAAACATAACGAAATTGATATTTTACTAATAAATAGAAATTGCAAGTCGTCGACTATACATGAAAAGAGGCAGTAAACTAGCGGCGGTTGCACTAATTCTAAGGTAATAATAAAACTAAGTCTACTTTTTAGTAATAAGAAACTATAAGAAATAAATTCTCGTTTCGCATTGCTGCACCAAAACAGCGAAAAACGCAGCAACCGGGAGGGGAGCTACAACTACTGGTCCAAAATTGTATTTCCAATAGCTGCATTCCTTTCCGTCATTTACAGTAATTACATACTAAGACTACAACAACAAGAAAATATTTTGGAAGATAAAAGTCCAAGAAAGAAAGACTTGACCGTCTAATTGTAAAATTAGTAAAGAATAAGTTACGAACACAATATATGGTAATTACATGTAAATTTTTCACTCTTCTAACATTTTTTATTATGTTACTGAATACAAATTTAGTGTAAAAATACATGAAACAATTGGACGTCTCGAAACGATGCACATTTATAAAGAAAGATGGAAACAGATACTAACGAAATTAATCACGTTTTGCAACAGAAGGTATTTTTTGTCTACTTAACGAAACACAAAATTTAGATCAAAGTTTCTGAATATATCTAGATATACGCTTACAATTATACAGCCTTTAATTTCCCTAAAAAGAAAACAAAAACAAAATTGAAAATTTTATTAAATTTGTTACCTTCCAAGATGGGAGGGAAGTATCTAATAGTGTGATAATCTGAATCGTTAGAACTCTACCGATATAGTCGATGTAATACTAGACACCAAGCTAAGATTTTAGCTTGTTGCTGATTTTTGTTTAACATATCACGCTAAAGATCTGCGAGTCGATGCCGCAGAACAATCAAATAGAACATAAACAAGGTGGCCACACAGCTGATGTAGAAGCGTCGCTACAGCAGTTACCGCGTCATCGGAACTCAGAGGGGCTAATGATTTCGCGTGTCCGGAACTGAAGCACAGCAGAACTGTGACCCTCCCTGCGCCTGCTGTACGTGACACTCCATGCAAGGAACACACGCTACAAAACAGCTGTAAACGGCGCGCAATATTACGAGCCATAAACAGGTCATAACCGTTGTAGATAGCTCAAGCTGTCTGCTGGCACGCCGTCGTAATGAGTCGGTTCAAACTCCAGCTTCAGGTCGGTGTTCTAAAATGAACTGCTAGTGCTAGCTCCCTGGCGAGAATATATGGAAAGACGTTCCTCCTCCGCTGGCTAGAATGTTTACAACAGATTCCGCAGGTAGCTGGTTTCTGATAGGGGAATGAGCGTCGCACTGTAGCTTAAGTGGACGCGTGACGTAGTGCGTAAACCACACATGTTTAATCACTAGTAAGAAGCGTACCGAGTCTAGCTTCAAGTTCAGTAATCTGGCTGCATTGCAGAATTTTCTGACATAGAAAGAATTTCCAGGTGCTGTCACTGCTGGTGTTTTACAAAGCGTTAGAGGATGTATATACACGTTGTAAATGACCACTTTTTACCTATCGAGAAAAGCACAGTTCAGTAAGTCACTGTATTTTGAAATGCAGAAGGAAATCCACTGTGGAACGAACGGCTGAAACTTTATACCTTCCTTCAGTGGCCATACCTTTGTTTACTTCCGCACGAAACAGCGTATAACTTCTAATTTTTCGTCACATAGGAAAATACACATAACACGCATGCACAGAGAGGAGACTTTTGGTGGAAACGAGGCAGAGAGGTTGCAGCGCGGTCGGTTTTGACAAAGGACAGGGCTAAGATTTGGCAGGCGGGCAGGAACGTAGGTATCGATAATCCGCAGCTATGAGGAATGCCCGCTGCACAACAGATACACATGCAGCGCACAAAGCGGCCGAGATGAGTCCGACGAGCGGTGTGTTTATATTGACAGAGGCAGGTAGCGGCGTTGCGTAACTAGCGAGCGCGGCGCGGGCGGACCGGCAACGGGGAAGAATAAAAAAACAAGTGTGAGGGGGCCATGTTGCCGCGGCGCGCTGACCTAGTCCTCACGTGGCGCGCCGCTTCCGCGCGCGTACTTACATTGGGTTCGTCGAGTTCCAGTAAATATCTGGCAGCCGCATGCACGTCGCCTCCCTCGGGAACGCCTCCATCACAGCGAGTAACAGCAGGAACAGAACGAACCAGGGCATGCTTTTTGTCTTCACTGGTCACGAGCGAGGGACTGCCGCAACGGGAAGAAAAGGGGAGAGAGAAAAACGGAGAGGCGGAGAAAGGCCGCAGTCGGCTTGCCGTGTGCTCGAGCCGAGGCGGGCAGCCGAGTGACAGCTGCGGAGCGCTGCGCCGGACTGAGGGGCGAGCCGTGGGGGCGGCGGCGGCGGCGGCGGCGCGGTGGGGGCGGAGCGGGGGCGGCGCGTGCGCGTGCGCGCTGCCGCCTGCGCGAGGGCCGCCGCCGGCAGAGCGGCACTGCGCGCGGCGCGCGGACGGCCGCCGGCGCGCCTCGGCTCGCCTTTCGTTAGCCCCGATACTGCGTGTTCGCAACTTAGCCGGCACAAATCAATAAAACAGCTATTAACTCGACCCTCGTGGCGGGCTCCGAGACGGATGCACGGAGACGCGCCCAATTCGCGAATTAATAACGAGTGACGCTGCCGCACGTCGCTACTCGCCCGCGGATTATATTTCTTTTCTTTCATTCTCGCTTGCCCGGAGCGCGCGCCTCTGCTTCGTCAAAGGCGGCCTGCCCCTCGCGCAGAAACTTCCCGTCCTGCTTCGATTTTTTTGAATAATTTCGTAAGTTTAAAACAGTAGCGGCGCTCTTATTCTCCGCGAGTCCGCAGGAGCCAGTCTTAATTACCGCTACTGCCACACTGTCTCCCTTCAGCAGCTTTCATTGAGAGACTGACCCTGTAATGAAAACTCAATGAAAGTCAGAGTCCCGAATTCGTCAGAGATGGACCATCTAACAACCCTACCACAACGAAGGTCAAAATTTAATAATGATTGTGGTGTTGCTCACGCTGCTAAATACTGCATTTTCGGGCAACAACTGTCATTTTATGTGGCAGGTGTCATTAGAGCACAGTTAATAAAGTCATTTCATGTAATAATCAAGAAACTAGGCACTCATCTTTTTGTGTTTCCCACGCTGGTCTCGTATTATCATGGCTCAATCGTTGAAAATCTAGGTGGTTATGATTCCAAGCTCGGATGCAAAGAGGCCTAGGTTTTATTCTGCTATATTCAAAAGTTTTGTAGATGCGCTTCTCAAACCATTCTTGGAGATTACACTTTTGCTGGACAATGGTGATGTAAAATAAATAATCAGCACTCCGAAATTAAGTTACACTTCCTTTTAATTGCTTTCATTGCAATATCACGCGACACACTATACATCACTTCACAATACAAAACATACTTGAAAACATCTTCCTCACATTTTATAAGCCAACTACAAAATGCATCTTTCCAACATGACGTCCAAGACTTGACTTTCTCCAGGTCCAACTCTCTAACAACTCAACAACGAACTATCGCTTACGTGGCCAAAAATCAGAGTTACAAGTACGTCAAAGATCACAGTGACAAAAGAAAGAATACACAAAAGAATAATATCATTGCAATATAAACATATCGATGTATCACAAATGAAATCAAATCGTTAAGTAGTTAACAGAAACAGTATAATATTACTGGTATCGAGAGGTTCAGTTGAGGTGCCGTAATGGTTACGTAATTCAAGTACCATTACAGCCACCACTAGTATACGAGGGGCGTTCAATAAGTAATGCAAAACTTTTTTCTGGTAGAAGCCGACATCGGGGAAGATCAGTTTGGGTTCCGTAGAAATGTTGGAACACGTCAGGCAATACTGACCTTACGACTTATCTTAGAAGATAGATAAGGAAAGGCAAACCTACGTTTCTAGCATTTGTAGACTTAGAGAAATATTTTGACAACGTTGACTGGAATACACTCTTTCAAATTCTAAAGCACGCAGGGGTAAAATACAGGGAGCGAAAGGCTATTTACAATTTGTACAGAAACCAGATGGCAGTTATAAGTGTCGAGGGACACTCAGCTGGGGGCTACACGGGTAGCGGAGGCTGTGTGGCGTGGACTGGGCGGTTTTTTAGGTTAGAAGGCCTCGGGAAAATACGGGGTGGGCTGCAATCTCAAAGGGTGCATGGCAAATACACGACGTGCTTGGATCAAGGAACAATCGGAATTGTAGTTGTAAATTGCTGTAGTTGTGCTGGGAAAGTCCCTGAGCACAGAAGCTCAAATCGTTATAGGTACAGAAAGCTGGCTAAAGCCTGAAATAAGTTCTGCACAAATTTTTATGAAGTCTCAGACGGTGTTCAGGAAAGATAGATTAGGCAGAATTGGTGGTGGAGTGTTTGTGTCTGTCAGTAGTGGTTTATCTTTAAGTGAAGTCGAAGTAGATACTCCGTGGGAATTGGTATGGGTGGAGGTTATACTTAACAGCCGAACTAAGTTAATAACTGGCTCCTTCTACCGACCCCCAGACTCCGATGATATAGTTGCTGAACAGTTCAGAGAAACGTTGAGTCTCGTAACAAATAAATACCCCACTCATACGGTTATAGTTGGTGGGGACTTCAACCTTCCCTCGATATGTTGGCAAAAATATTTGTTCAAAACCGGTGGTAGGCAGAAAACATCTTCCGAGATTGTCCTAAATGCTTTCTCCGAAAATTATTTCGAGCAGTTAGTCCACGAACCCACGTGAATTGTAAATGGTTGCGAAAACACACTTGACCTCTTAGCCACAAACAATCCAGAGCTGATAGAGAGCATTGACTGATACAGGGATTAGTGATCACAAGGTCGTTGTAGCTAGGCTCAATACCGTTTCTTCCAAATCCACCAGAAACAAACGCAAAATAATTTTATTTAAAAAAGCGGATAAAGTGTCACTAGAAGCCTTCCTAAGAGACAATCTCCATTCCTTCCGAACTGACAATGCAAATGTAGACGAGATGTGGCTCAAATTCAAAGATATGGTAGCAACAGCAATTGAGAGATTCATACCTCATAAATTGGTAAGAGATGGAACTGATCCCCCGTGGTACACAAAACAGGTCCGAACGCTGTTGCATAGGCAACGGAAAAAGCATGCGAAGTTCAGAAGAACGCGAAATCCCGAAGATTGGCTAAAATTTACAGACGCGCGAAATTTGGCACGGACTTCAAAGCGAGATGCCTTTAATAGGTTCCACAACGAAACATTGTCTCGAAATTTGGTAGAAAATCTGAAGAAATTCTTGTCGTATGTAAAGTACACAAGCGGCAAGGCGCAGTCAATACCTTCGCTGCGCAGTGCCGATGGTACTGTTACCGACGACTGTGCCGCTAAAGGGGAGTTATTGAACGCAGTTTTCCGAAATTCCTTCACCAGGGAAGACGAATGGAATATTCCAGAATTTGAAACACGAACAGCTGCTAGCATGAGTTTCTTAGTAGATACCTTAGGGGTTGCGAAGTAGCTCAAATCGCTTGATACGAGCAAGTCTTCAGGTCCAGATTGTATACCGATTAGGTTCCTTTCAGATTACGCTGATACAATAGCTCCCTACTTAGCAATCATATACAACCGCTCGCTCACCGATAGATCTGTACCTACAGAATGAAAAATTGCGCAGGTCGCACCAGTGTTTAAGAAGAGTAGTAGGAGTAATCCATCGAACTACAGACCTATATCATTGACGTCGGTTTGCAGTAGAGTTTTGGAGCACATACTGTATTCAAACATTATGAATCACCTCGAAGGGAACGATATATTCATACGTAATCAGCATGGTTTCAGAAAACATCGTTCTTGTGCAACGCAGCTAGCTCTTTATTCGCACGAAGTAATGGCGGCTATCGACAGGGGATCTCTAGTTGATTCCGTATTTCTAGATTTCCGGAAAGCTTTCGACACCGTTCCTCACAAGCGACTTCTAATCAAGCTGCGGGCCTATGGGGTATCATCTCAGTTGTGCGACTGGATTCGTGATTTCCTGTCAGGACGGTCGCAGTTCGTAGTAATAGACGGCAAATCATCGAGTAAAACTAACGTGGTATCAGGTGTTCCCCAGGGAAGCGTCCTGGGACCTCTGCTGTTCCTGATCTACACTCCTGGAAATGGAAAAAAGAACACATTGACACCGGTGTGTCAGACCTACCATACTTGCTCCGGACACTGCGAGAGGGCTGTACAAGCAATGATCACACGCACGGCACAGCGGACACACCAGGAACCGCGGTGTTGGCCGTCGAATGGCGCTAGCTGCGCAGCATTTGTGCACCGCCGCCGTCAGTGTCAGCCAGTTTGCCGTGGCATACGGAGCTCCATCGCAGTCTTTAACACTGGTAGCATGCCGCGACAGCGTGGACGTGAACCGTATGTGCACTTTGAGCGAGGGCGTATAGTGGGCATGCGGGAGGCCGGGTGGACGTACCGCCGAATTGCTCAACACGTGGGGCGTGAGGTCTCCACAGTACATCGATGTTGTCGCCAGTGGTCGGCGGAAGGTGCACGTGCCCGTCGACCTGGGACCGGACCGCAGCGACGCACGGATGCACGCCAAGACCGTAGGATCCTACGCAGTGCCGTAGGGGACCGCACCGCCACTTCCCAGCAAATTAGGGACACTGTTGCTCCTGGGGTATCGGCGAGGACCATTCGCAACCGTCTCCATGAAGCTGGGCTACGGTCCCGCACACCGTTAGGCCGTCTTCCGCTCACGCCCCAACATCGTGCAGCCCGCCTCCAGTGGTGTCGCGACAGGCGTGAATGGAGGGACGAATGGAGACGTGTCGTCTTCAGCAATGAGAGTCGCTTCTGCCTTGGTGCCAATGATGGTCGTATGCGTGTTTGGCGCCGTGCTGGTGAGCGCCACAATCAGGACTGCATACGACCGAGGCACACAGGGCCAACACCCAGCATCATGGTGTGGGGAGCGATCTCCTACACTGGCCGTACACCACTGGTGATCGTCGAGGGGACACTGAATAGTGCACGGTACATCCAAACCGTCATCGAACCCATCGTTCTACCTTTCCTAGACCGGCAAGGGAACTTGCTGTTCCAACAGGACAATGCACGTCCGCATGTATCCTGTGCCACCCAACGTGCTCTAGAAGGTGTAAGTCAACTACCCTGGTCAGCAAGATCTCCGGATCTGTCCCCCATTGAGCATGTTTGGGACTGGATGAAGCGTCGTCTCACGCGGTCTGCACGTCCAGCACGAACGCTGGCCCAACTGAGGCGCCAGGTGGAAATGGCATGGCAAGCCGTTCCACAGGACTACATCCAGCATCTCTACGATCGTCTCCATGGGAGAATAGCAGCCTGCATTGCTGCGAAAGGTGGATATACACTGTACTAGTGCCGACATTGTGCATGCTCTGTTGCCTGTGTCTATGTGCCTGTGGTTCTGTCAGTGTGATCATGTGATGTATCTGACCCCAGGAATGTGTCAATAAAGTTTCCCCTTCCTGGGACAATGAATTCACGGTGTTCTTATTTCAATTTCCAGGAGTGTATATAAATGACCTGGGTGACAATCTGAGCAGTTCTCTTAGGTTGTTCGCAGATGATGCTGTAATTTACCGTCTAGTAAGGTCATCCGAAGACCAGTATCAGTTGCAAAGCGATTTAGAAAAGATTGCTGTATGTTGTGGCAGGTGGCAGTTGAAGCTAAATAACGAAAAGTGTGAGGTGATCCACATGAGTTTCAAAAGAAATGCGTTGGAATTGGATTACTCGATAAATAGTATAATTCTCAAGGCTGTCAATTCAATTAAGTACCTGGGTGTTAAAATTACGAACAACTTCAGTTGGAAAGACCACATAGATAATATTGTGGGGAAGGCGAGCCAAAGGTTGCGTTTCATTGGCAGGACACTTAGAAGATGCAACAAGTCCACTAAAGAGACAGCTTACACTACAGTCGTTCGTCCTCTGTTAGAATATTGCTGCGTGGTGTGGAATCCTTACCAGGTGGGATTGACGGAGGACATCGAAAGGGTGCAAAAAAAGGGCAGCTCGTTTTGTATTATCACGTAATAGGGGAGAGAGTGTGGCAAATATGATACGCGAGTTGGGATGGAAGTCACTAAAGCAAAGACGTTTTTCGTCGCTGCGAGATCTATTTACGAAATTTCAGTCAGCAACTTTCTCTTCCGAATGCGAAAATATTTTGTTGAGCCCAACCTACATAGGTAGGAATGATCATCAAAATAAAATAAGAGAAATCAGAGCTCGAACAGAAAGGTTTAGGTGTTCGTTTCTCCCGCGCGCTGTTCGGGTGTGGAATGGTAGAGACATAGTATGATTGTGGTTCGATGAACCCTCTGCCAATCACTTAAATGTGAATTGCAGAGTAGTCATGTAGATGTAGATGTAGATGTAGGGAAGCAGTGGTTGGGAAAGGAGCGAGACAGGGTTGTAGCCTCTCCCCGATGTTAATCAATCTGTATATTGAGCAGGCAGTAAAGGAAACAAAAGAAAAATTCGGAGTAGGAATTAAAATCCATGGAGAAGAAATAAAAACTTTGAGGTTCGCCGATGACATTGTAATTCTGTCAGAGACAGCAGAGGACTTGGAAGATCAATTGAACGGAATGGACAGTGTCTTGAAAGGAGGATATAAGATGAACATCAACAAAAGCAAAACGAGGATAATGGAATGTAGTCGAATTAAGTTGGGTGATGCATAGGGATTTAGATTAGGAAATGAGACACTTAAAGTAGTAAAGGAGTTTTGCTATTTGGGGAGCAAAATAACTTCAAAAATGGTTCAAATGGCTCTGAGCACTATGGGACTTGTTTGATCAGTCCCCTAGAACTTAGAACTACTTAAACCTAACCAACCTAAGGACATTACACACATCCATGCCCGAGGCAGGATTCGAATCTGCGTCCGTAGCGGTCACGCGGTTCCAGACTGAAGCGCCTAGAACCGCATGGCCACACCGAGCGGCAGCAAAATAACTGATGATGGTCGAAGTAGAGAGGATGTCAAATAAAGACTGGCAATGGGGAGGAAAGCGTTTCTGAAGAAGAGAAGTTTGTTAACATCGAGAATAGATTTAAGTGTCAGGAAGTCGTTTCTGAAGGTATTTGTATGGAGTGTAGCCATGTACGGAAGTGAAACATGGACGATAAATAGTTTGGACAGTAAGAGAACAGAAGCTTTCGAAATGTGGTGCTACAGAAGAATGCTGAAGATTAGATGGGTGGATCACATAACTAATGATGAGGTATTGAATAGAATTGGGGAGAAGAGGAGTTTGTGGCACAACTTGACAAGAAGAAGGGACCGGTTGGTAGGACATGTTCTGAGGCATCAAGGAATCACAAATTTAGCATTGGAGGTTAGCGTGGAGGGTAAAAATCGTATAGGGAGACCAAGAGATCAATACACTAAGCAGATTGAGAAGGATGTAGGTTGAGAAGGAAGTACTGGGAGATGAAGAATCTTGCACAGGGTAGAGTAGCATGGAGAGGTGCATCAAACCAGTCTCAGGACTGAAGACCACAACAACAACATTCAGATTCAAATTATTACTCTTTCATATTATTACCCGTGGCTATAAAACCCTTCGTTCAATGCGACGGCCTTATGTCACCTAACTGGAAGCGCTGTACGTCACACTCTACTGGTCGCCGTCGCTGTCAACGTCTTGCTGCATTAATAACCTCCCAATCATCCACGCACTGCTCCCCGCAGAGTGCATTCTTCATTGGGACAAACAGCTGGAAATCGGAAGGTGCGAGTGGTGGTGGTTAGTGTTTAACGTCCCGTCGACAACGAGGCCATTAGAGACGGAGCGCAAGCTCGGGTTAGGGAAGGACTGGGAAGGAAATCGGCCGTGCCCTTTCAAAGGAACCATCCCGGCATTTGCCTGAAACGATTTAGGGAAATCACGGAAAATCTAAATCAGGATGGCCGGAGACGGAATTGAACCGTCGTCCTCCCGAATGCGAGTCCAGTGTGCTAACCACTGCGCCACCTCGCTCGGTCGGAAGGTGCGATATCCGGGCTGCAGGGTGGATGAAGAAAAAAGAGTCCAGTGAAGCTTTGTAAAGTCCTCATGGGCGCATAGAGTTGTGTGAGGACATGCGTTGTCATGGACAAGGAGTAGTTCATTCGATCACCTCGAATGAGAGTATCCGCACGTTCGTACAACGCAGGAGTCACAGCTGCGTGCGGCCGGCCGATATGCGGGAGAGCGCACATGTTTGCGCGGCCTTTTTGCGATGATGGCAGCCGCTTCGTCCAAACGACTCACCGTGCTTTTGTTCACTGCCAGATCTCCGTAGACATTCTGCAAGCACCTACGGATATCTGCCATGCTTTGGTTTTCATCCAAAATAAACTGAATGACAGGTCTCTGCTTGGAAAGCACCTCCGTTATAAACGCAATTTTGAAGGCTACGTATAGTGTTGCCACCTATCGGAATTCCTTGCAACTATAGAGGCTGATGGTTCAAATGGTTGAAATGGCTCTGAGCGCTATGGGATTTAACATCTGAGATCATCAGTCCCCTAGAACTTCGAACTACTTAAACCTAACTAACCTAAGGACATCACACACATCCATGCCCGAGGCAGGATTCGAACTTGCGACCGCAGCGTTCGCTCGGTTCCAGACTGAAGCGCCTAGAAGCGCTCGGCCACTCCGGCCGGCTATAGAGGCTGAAGCGTGAATATCTCTCCATGTCCCACAACAGATTTTGCATTTTTAGCCGAAATTGGCCGAGAAAAAACGTGTGTCGCATTACTTATTGAATGCCCCTCGTA
Source organism: Schistocerca nitens (assembly GCF_023898315.1). NCBI lineage: Eukaryota > Metazoa > Arthropoda > Insecta > Orthoptera > Acrididae > Schistocerca > Schistocerca nitens. The sequence goes on from NC_064616.1 coordinate 870,296,896, forward strand.
AGATAGGGCTCGGGAAGGAAATCTGCCGTAACCTCAAATGACGCAGGGAAACAAAATTATCCTGGCTAGGTGAAAGTCTTTATTTTCTCTCAATGTTTCTCTTTATGGAACGTGTGCCACTCCCTCATAAAAGGCGGTTTGCTGCCCCTCAATGAGACAACGCAGAAACTTGGCGTTCTTTTCCGAATTTTTTGAACAGTGGTGCAAGAACTTTCTGTCCGTCAGCGGTTGCGAGTCTTAATTACCGCTGCCGTTACGCTATCTCCCTCCACAGAGTTTCACTGAACGATTGAAAGTGTAGTCAAAAGTGGAGGAAAGCTAGAGATCTAGGTCGTGAGATATGGACCACTACCCCAGTTATACATCCATAGGGAAGGAAATTAGGCGTCACGTCAAGAGCCTTGAGGAAATTAAGAAATGTGGTACAGGCGGATGTGAAATTAAACCCCGCTACTCCCGAATATTCGACCAATCTGAAAATTGACTGTACTGCGCCCAAAGCGATCCTTGTGCCAGCTTCACGACGAGACATTTTTTCAAGTGTGACTCCGTTATTTGAAGGAGAATGTTATTTGTGGGTCCGTATCTAGTAAAGCATTTTTTTTCTTGAACTGGCAGTTCCATTGCTATACTTCATTGTTTTATTTCATGTATTTATTTACATTTTCTTTGTCACAGTCCGATTCACAAGCGCTCATTCTTGTAATCGGCCAAGCTGTCACGACGGAACCTTACATCATCACTGATCACAGTTAGTCTATCCATGACCAGTGTTGAAGCTAGGTTCAGTCTTGACAGCCTGAGCGATTACAGGTATGAGCACTTGAGAATCGCACTGCTACCCCGAAACTGGTTCCAAAGAATGAAATGTAAATAAATAATAATAAAGGTTAGCTAAGGAACTGCTATTTTACGGCAAAGAAAATCATCACACGTCGTTCCGCCTGACTGAAATAAACACTACACAATGACTAAATTTAATTTTATCCATAATAAACGGATACAGACATAGTAAGTAAAAAAAAAAAAAAAAAAAAAAAAAAACAATTAAATTTCCAGCCTTGTGGCTCTATTTTCGGGTGTCACTTTTTCTTTAACGCTATTTAATCTGTCCTAGAATAGTGAAAAAATATACCTATTACGAGGAGGACATGTGCTACATGTTGCAAAACACGAACAACTGATATTCAAAACCTTTGAGATATACGGCCGCATGCTCAAAGTAATGATAGCGAATTTTTTATGTGAAACTTCTTAAAACATTTTAAATTTAAAAAAACGTTATCAAAATTCTGCATCTTTATTCTTCATGTCTACATATTTATTCCTCACCAAAGTCATCCTGTCGACGAGCACATTTCTCCCAACGGGAGACCAATTTTCTGAGTACTGTCACTGTAGAATGTTTGGTCGACAGAGCCACAACCTCATCTCTGTTCGCACCGCTTCATCAGTATGAAATTGCAGTCAGTGTTATTTAAGTTCTGGAAACAGATGAAAATCGGATGGGACAAAGCCGGGACTGTACGGAGCATGATCGATGCCAGCGAACCCCAGGCGGCGGATTGTTGTAGATGTCGCAGCGCTCGTATATGGTGTGGCATTTTCATGCTGAAGGAAGTGACGCACCATGTGTGGAATAACTCTTAGAATTCGAAACTCAATTACAACACGCTGTTACTCATGCACCGACATATTACTTCACACACCACCATATTATACGCTACAATTCGGAGCTCTCCAGCGCCAGAGGGCTGCAAGTACGTAGACATGAAGAATGAAGATGTAGAATGTTAACAACGTTTGTTTTATTTAAAACGCTTCAACAGTTTTCACTAAAACCTAGAGAGGCATTACTTTTCAGCAGGCCCTTGTAACATCGTCATTACGTGACTATACTTTTCCACAAATAAGACTGGCTCAAGGGAATTGGCTCTAAGTACTATGGGACTTAACACCCGAGATCATCAGTCCCATAGACTTAGAACTACTTAAGTGTAACTAACCTAAGGACATCACACAGCCGCGCGGGATTAGCCGAGCGGTCTGAGGCGCTGCAGTCATGGATTGTGTTGCTGGTCCCGGCGGAGGTTCGAGTCCTCCCTCGGGCATGGGTGTCTGTGTTTGCCTTAGGATAATTTAGGTTAAGTAGTGTGTACGCTTAGGGACTGATGACCTTAGCAGTTAAGTCCCATAAGATTTCACACACATTTGAACGTTTTTGAGTTCACACACATCCATGTCCGAGGCAGGATTCAAACCTGTGACCATAGCAGCAGCGTGCTGGCTCAGTGGAAAAGGGAACTGCGAGAAGTTCCATCCGAAAACCCAATAATAGAATGAGGTGCTGCAGTGGGTAAACCAGTGGACTTACATTCGAGAGGCGCCAACTTCAAATCCCCACCTGGCTATCACGTTTTATGTTTCTTGTTCGTTCTCTAACCGGAATGAGGTAAATACCGAAAATTTTCTATTAAAGCAACCAGTCCTTGTCATACATAAGCTTACGAACTTCTTGTGCTGAACTTTTCGTTGACAGCACGTTACCTCCTAATCTTCCTTTTACTCTTGAAGATAGGCCCACAGTGTACAAATGTATTCTGTAATGCACAAAATAAAGATATTTCTTGCAAAAATCTCTCTGTATCATTTTCAAAAATATGTAAACACTTTTGCAACCAAGTTTCTTCTACACTTAAGACACGAAATTGTCATAAAATTGCCGGCCGGAGTGGCCAAGCGGTTCTAGGCGCTACAGTCTGGAACCGCGTGACCGCTCCGGTCGCAGGTTCGAATCCTGCCTCGGGCATGGATGTGTGTGATGTCCTTAGGTTAGTTAGGTTTAAGTAGTTCTAAATTCTAGGGGACTGCTGACCTCAGACGTTAAGTCCCATAGTACTCAAAGCCATTTGAACCATTTTTTTTGTCATAAAATAGGAATTTGTCTAAAATCAGAACTAACTTAGTGCTGTGACCTCCTGGTACTTAATAAGTGCATCTGTGGTATCAGTCTAGTAGAGAAGATATGATTACCGCTTCTTTATACAATAATACTACTGAGATTCAGTGATTCACGTTTTATTAAGGCAAACACTATAAGAGAAGACCTGTGAGCGATATTTGACTTCTAGAAGTCAGACAATACATCCGCATCTACGTCCATACTCCACAAGCTACCTGGTGTGGCGGGGAATATTTTATGCATCCCCCTTTCCTGTTCCAGTCAGGAAAAATGCGCGGGATGATCGATTGTTTCTAAGCCTACGTGTGAGCTCGACCCTCTCTGGTTTTACCTTCACGGTCCTTTCGCACGATTGACGCAAGAAGAAGCTATATTGACCCTTCGAGGAAAATACTTTCTCGGAGTTTTGGCAATAAACCAGACAGGGACGCTTCTCTTGTAGCGTTGTTATTGCTTGGCTCTTGTGATGAGTAAGTGGATTAAGGACGGAAAAGATGAACCGGGGTATAATAACAAAGTTAGGAAAATTTCAATGAAGCGGAGATGAATCCACTGTCGATTCAATAAGGGATTGGAAATGTCGACAGGCAAAAGTAAGTAGAAATTCGTGTGTCTATAAAAATACTGACGCGCGAAGCATACAATAATATCCACCGTCGTACGAAAGTCTTGCTGAGAATGCGAAAAAAATTTGATCCTACGTAAAATAATTAAGTGGATCGAAGGCTTTTATCCAGTCACTCGTCGAATATTCGTTGTCGCAATAGGAGCCAGCAAAAGGAAAGCAGAAGTCCTAAATTTTCCAGTTTAAGGTGTCATTCACGCAAGCGGATTGTACGAACATACATTTGTTTGATTGTCACACAGACTCCCATATGAAGGACATAGTAATAGGCATTCCTAGTGTAGAGAAGCACTTGAAAGAGTTGAAAACAAATACGCTGCCTGGTCCGGATGGAACCCCAATTCCGTAATCTACAGCGTTGATCGTTTACTTAGCTTGCATCAATCAGGAATCTCTCGCCCAGCACAAAGTACCAAGCGACTGGAATGTGCAGGTATTATAAGCGTAAAAGATCGGATCCAAGAAGTTACAGGCGCTGATTTAGGCAGCATCACTCCGGCGAAACACAGCTCTCCGTTTTCTCACAAGATATCCTGCAAATCATGGATAAAGGTCAACAGGCAGAGTCCATATTTCTAGATTTCCGAAAAGCATCTGACACGGCGTCCCACTGCAGACTGTTAATGACGGTCCAAGCATATGGAATAGGTTCAGAGATATGTTAGTAGCTGAAAGACTTTTTAAATAATAGAAACCAATACTTTGTTTTCGACAGCGTGTGTTCATCAGAGACACGTATCGTCAGGAGTGACCCTGTAAATGTGATAGATCCGCTATTGTTCTCTATATACAGGGTGATTATCATTAAACTTTCAAAATGCTGCAAAAATAAATCCACTGGTCAGAATGACGTCAAATTGCAATGGAATATTATCGGAGAGGGTGGGAAACATATGGCAGAAGAAAAAAAAATTGTGTGAAAATTGACCAATAGATGGCGCTGTATGTGTCAGAGTACGTAAATGAAAACACCTGTTAGTCGCACGACCAATTGAAGTTGGTATAAACACGCCGGATACACGGCTTTTCCTGCTTTCACTCAATGCAGGATCGCGCTCCGCTTGTAAAGCTGTATTGCAAGAATGATGACTGTGCAGACGTCGCTCTGCAGAAGTTCCGGACACTGAAGGGTTTGAAAAATGGCATTGGTCCGAGGAATGGCGTAGGTCTGGAGAAAATGATTCGGAAATTCGAAAAGAAGGGTTCTTTTGGTGTGTAACCTGGTACATGGAGGAAACGAATTGAATCGATTTCGGTGGAAGCAGTGGCAACAGCAGTGCAGGAGGAGACGAGTGGTGGTGTGCAAACGTGCACTGTACGGAGAAATGCCCAAACACTGGACATATTTGTGAGCACGGTGCGTAAAATCCTACGAAAGGCCGGCCGGAGTGGCCGTGCGGTTCTAGGCGCTACAGTCTGGAGCCGAGCGACCGCTACGGTCGCAGGTTCGAATCATGCCTCGGGCATGGATGTGTGTGATGTCCTTAGGTTAGTTAGGTTTAATTAGTTCTAAGTTCTAGGCGACTGATGACCTCCGAAGTTAAGTCGCATAGTGCTCAGAGCCATTTGAACCATTTCTTCCTACGAAACATCCTTCTTTGCTATGCATTCAAAATTACCCATGTGCGCGAGTTGCTTCCTATTGACCTGCCAGCAAGAGAGACCTTTGCTTTAGAATATCTTGCTCGCATGGAAGTGGAAAACGATTGGCAGTGAAAGATTTTGTGGACAGACATTGCCCACTTCCATCTGAGAGAATATGTCAAAAAAATGGTTCAAATGGCTCTAAGCGCTATGGGACTTAAACATCTGTCATCAGTCCCCTAGACTTAGAACTACTTAAACCTAACTAACCTAAGGACATCGCACACATCAATGCCCGAGGCAGGTTTCGAACCTGTGACCGTAGCAGCAGCGCGGTTCCTGACTGAAGCGTCTAGAACCGCTCGGCCACAGCGGCGGGCTGACAGGATATGTCAATACATAGAATTGTCGAATATGGGTAACGGAAAATCGACACGCAAATCAACCAGTACAACTTCACCCTGATAAGGGCACTGTGTGGTGCGGGTTTATGGCATCATTTATCATAGGGCCATATTTTTTCGAAGAGACAGGTGCTTCCGGTCCTGTTACCTGTACCGTCACTGGTTAGCGCTATGAGAGTCTTTTGCGAACCACGTCATTCCAACTCTACAACAGCGTGGATGTGTGGATGGCATCATTTTTATGCAAGATCGCGCACATCCGCACATTGCAAATCCACTTAAGCAGCTGCTGAAGCGCCATTCCGGAAATGCTAGAATTATCAGCATCCCTTTCCCTACAGCCTGGCCGCCCCGATCACCTCATCTTGATCCGTATGACTTCTAACTGTGGGCCTACCTGAAATATGTTGTTTTCAGTGTTCCCACTGCAAACTTAGCTGCACTGAGGCACGCATAGCGCAACACATTCTGAACGTGAGTCCGGAAACACTTCGATCAGTAGTGGAACACGCTACTTATCGAGTTCAACTTGTTGCAGAAAACGGTGGACATGTTTTACGCCAGTCACATGTGAATTAATAATACGATTTGATTTTGATTGATATTTTTTATGCGGTTTTTGGCTTCAAAAAATGGTTCAAATGGCTCTGAGCACTATGCGACTTAACTTTTAAGGTCATCAGTCGCCTAGAACTTAGAACTAATTAAACCCAACTAACCTAAGGACATCACACACATCCATGCCCGAGGCAGGATTCGAACCTGCGACCGTAGCGGTCGCTCGGTTCCAGACTGCAGCGCCTAGAACCGCACGGCCAATCCGGCCGGCTTTTGGCTTCAGGACAAATGAAAACCAATGTGAGTGATGCCTTGTATATGGTTTTTGGCCTCAGGACAATTGAAAACCGATTTTTCCCATCCGATGTGATATGACCCTGCCGTGGAGGATGGGCTTACGTAACTAACCGTATCACACCTGTACACTCATGCACACTGAGTGGTACAGTTCGTTTAACGTCAAACGTACACCTTAGGCATTATTGTATGATTCATTTGTCATTTGTAGTCAACCACTATTAAATTATGATGCTTACAGCTACTTCAGTGTTGTGAGATCGGTGCCCTTTCATGTCCCTTTTCAAGCGTGAAAATAAGAAAAAGTCGCACGGAACCAGATCAGACGACTAAGGTGCGTGGGACGGCAGAACCGTGCCATTTTTAGCCGGAAACTATCTAGCAGAGACGGCTGTGTGTGCAGGTGCGTTGTTGTGGTGGAAGAAACAGTCTCGTGCCTGCCAGGGTCTGAACCGAGCTCCAAGATAACCCGCTACTCTCTGGTAGACAACAGTCGGACAACAGTCTAGAGCATAAGCTCTCGAATTTTTCAATATTTTCGTCGGTTCAGGCAGTTAATAGACGTCCAGAACGAAGTTTGTCATCAATCGACATGTCGGAATTTTTAAATCGAGCAAGCCACTCGTACACTTGAGTTTTTTTCGTAGCGTCATCTTGGTAAGCTGTTTTCAACATTAAAACATTTTCAGCAGCATTTTATAAAGTAGAAAACAAAATATCACAGCTGCACGTTATTCACTTAAACTTGCCATCATAAAAAACGAAATAAGAACAAAACGGCGCTAGCAAAAACAATCACTGCAGATGAACAGAACAAGCCAGGTCGATAACACAGGCGGCACTGAACTGGCAATGAGTTGCGCTATACACGCCTAGCTGCAGAAATGCGAACTACACAAGCTCCCCCAACGACAATGTTATTCCGGTTTTTCTCGGGTACCACCTCGTAAGGACGGTAGTAGGGTAGACGAATGGTCGATTTCGGTTTATTGGGCAAATTTTAGAAAAGTGTTGCTCATCTAGGAAGCAGACCGCGTATAGGACACTAGTGCGACCTACTCTTGAGTACTGCTCGAGTGTTTGGGATCCATACCATGCGGATTGAAGGAAGGCATTAAAGTAATTCAGACATGTGCTACTACACTACTGGCCACTAAAATTGCTACACCAAGAAGAAATGCGGATGATAAACGGGTATTCATTGGACAAATGTATTATACTAGAACTAACATGTGATTACATTTTCACGCAATTTGGGTGCATAGATCCTGCGAAACCAGTACCCAGAACAACCACCTCTGGCCGTAATAACGGCCTTGATACGCCTGGGCATTGCGTCAAACAGATCGATGGCGTGTAGTTACAGCTGTCCATGCTTCAACACGATACCACAGTTAATCTGGAGTAGTGAGTGGCATATTGTGACGAGCCAGTTGCTGGGCCACCAATGACCAGACGTTTTCAATTGGTTAGAGATCTGGATAATGTGCTGGCCAGGGCAGCAGTCGAACATTTTCTGTATGCAGAAAGGCCCCTACAGGACCTGCAACATGCGGTCGTGCATTATCCTGCTGAAATGTAGGGTTTCGCAGGGATCGAATGAAGGGTAAACCCGTGGGTCGTAACACATCTGAAATGTAACGTCCACTGTTCAAAGTGCCGTCAATGCGAATAAGAGGTGACCGAGACGTGTAACCAGTGGCACCTCATACCATCACGCCGGGTGATACGCCAGTATGGCGATGACGAATATACGCTTCCAACGTGCGTTTACTACGATGTCCCCAAACACGGGTGCGACCATCATGATGCTGTAAACAGAACCTGGATTCATCGGAAAAAATGACGTTTTGCCATTCGTGCACTCAGGTTCGTCGTTGAGTACACCATATCAGGCGCTCCTGTCTGTGATTCAGCGTCAAGGGTAACCGCAGCCAAGGTCCCCGAGAGGATAGTCCATGCTGCTGTAAACGTCGTCGGACTGTTCGTGCAGATGGTAGTTGCCTTGCAGACGTCCCCGTCTGTTGCTCAGCGATCGAGACGTGGCTGCCGATCCGTTACAGCCATGCGGATAAGATGTCTGTCATTTCGTGATACGAGGCCGTTGGGATCCAGCACGGCGTTCCGTATTACTTTCCTGAACCCACCGATTCCATATTCTGCTAACAGTCATTGGATCTCGACCAACGCGAGCACCAATGTCGCGATACGATCAACCGCAATCGCGATAGGCTACAATCCGACACTTATCAAAGTCGGAAACGTGATGGTACGCATTTCTCCTCCTTACACGAGGCATCACAACAACGTTTCACCAGGAAACGCCGGTCAACTGTTGTTTGTGTATGAGAAATCGGTTGGAAACCTTCCTCATGTTAGCACGTTGTGGGTGTCGCCACCGGCGCCAACCTTATGTGAATGCTTTGAAAAGCTAATCATTTGCATCTCACAGCATCTTATTCCTCTCGGTTAAATTTCGCGTCCATAGCACGTCATCTTCGTGGTGTAGGAATTTTAATGGCCAGTAGTGTATATTTGTTAGCGACAGGTTCCATTAACTCGCGAGTATTACGGAGGTGCTTCATGAACTCAGATGCGAATAATCCCTGAAGGGAAGGCGAAATACTATTGAGAAATTTTGTATAATCGGACTTTGCAGCTGACTGCAGAACGATTGCGCTGCCACCTACGTTTATTTCACAGAAGGACCACGAAGACAAGATGAAATACATCTGGGCTTGTTTGGAGGCATACAGACAGTCGTTTTTCTCTTGCTCTGTTTGATAGTGGATCATGAAAGGAGAAGCGTAGTAGTGTCTCAAGGTACCCTCCGCCGTGCACGATACGGTAGCTCGCTGAGTATGTAAGTAGTGTAGGCGTTCTCTATGTAATCCACCAGTTCTACCTGGTAATGGTCTCAGACTGACAAGTAATACTCATGTATTGTCCTCGACGGCGAACGCTCATCAGAGACAAGTATATCGTCAGGAATGATCCACTGAAATGTAATAGGACAGCTATTGTTGTCTATATACGTAACTGATTTGGCGGACGGTGTGGGCAGCAAACTACGGTTGCTTGCTGACGATGCTGTGGTATACGGAAAGGTGTCGAAGTTGAGTGCCTGTAGGAAGATACAAGACGACTTAGACAGAATTAATAGTTGGCGTAATGTATGGTAGCCAGCTCTAAA